>NC_081413.1:483379400-484749400 GCF_030272615.1 Cryptomeria japonica
AATTTGGCACACGCTGGAAGGATGCTGGCGAAGGTTGCTGAATTTGGTTTTATACATGCCGATTGCATTTGCCTAAAAAAATCCAATGCCTGCTCGACAAGCCCATTTTGGGTATATCCAGCAATGATTACTGTCCATGAGACAACATTTCGATGAGGCATTTTATCAAACAGTTCCTGTGCCTTCTGTAAGCTTCCACATTTGGTATACATGTCTATCAGGGCAGTTGCAACTACAATATATGACAAGAAACCATTTTTAATTATTTTTTGATGGATTTCAATTCCCGGCTTCAAAGATTCAAATTTGGCACATGTTGGAAGGATGCTGGCATAGGTTGATGAGTTTGGTTTTACACCTGCCAATTGCATTTGCTTAAAGAACTCCAATGCTTTGTCAAAAAACTCGTTTTGTGAATATCCCACAATCATTACATTCCATGAGACCACACTCCGGTGTGAATTATTTTCAAACAGTTCCTGTGCCTTACGTATACTTCCACACTTTGCATACATATCTATCAAGGCATTTACAACTATAGCATCTGACATAAATCCACTTTCAATTATTTTTTCGTGGATTCCCATCCCTAGATGCAAAGCTCTAAGTTTGGCACAAGCCGGGAGAACACTGGAAAAGGTTGTTGAGTCGGGCTTTACATCTGTAAATTGCATTTCCTTAAAAATACCCAAGGATTTTTCGACAGGGCCATTTTGTGCATATCCAGCAATAAGTGCAGTCCATGATACCACATTTCGTTGAACCATTTTGTCAAACAACTCGCGCGCCTTCTGTATGGCTCCACATTTTGCATACATGTCTACTAGGGAAGCCACAACTACTTCATCTGACAAAAGCCCGAGTTCAATTATATTTTGATGTATATCTATACCTTGTTCTAAATCTCCCATTTTCGCGCAGACTGGGATAATTGTAGCGAAGGTTGACGAGTCCAAATTTACGCCTGTCAACCTCATTTGCTTAAAAATCTCCAAAGATTTTTCCAGAAGCCCATTCTGTGCATATCCCACAATCATAGCATTCCATGAAACCACACTTCGTTGGGGTATTTTGTCAAACAGTTCCCGCGCCTTCTGTATGCTTCCACATCTTGCGTACATGCTTACCAGAGCATTGCCAACAACAGCATCCGACAGAAATCCACTTTCAATTATTGTTTTATGAATTCTCATGCCCTGTTCCAAAGATCCCAGTTTGGCACAGGCGGGTAGGATGCTGGCATAGGTTGCCGGGGTTGGCTTTACGCCAGCCAATTGCATTTGCTTAAAAATATCCAATGCCTTTTCTACAAGCCCACTCTGTGCATATCCAGCAATGATTGCAGTCCATGAGACCACATTATGTTGAGGTATTTCCTGGAAAAGCTTTAAAGCCTCATCAACAATACCATTCTGCATATAGCCTGTAATCATAGCAGTCCACGAAACCACGTTGGCATTACTCAGTTTGTCATACAATTCGCGTGCATCGTGTATTCTTCCACATTTTGCATACATGTCTATCAGGCAAGTCACAAGCACATCATCGCACAAAAATCCACTTTGTATTATCCTCTGATGGATCCGTATTCCCTGTTCCAAGGCACCCATTTTGGCACATGCCGGAAGAATGCCCGCAAAGGTGAACTGATCAGGTTGAACACCTGTTACTTGCATTTGGTGAAACAGTTGCAGTGCTTCTTTTGCAAACCCATGTCTTCTGTAAGCTGCAATTATCCTATTCCATGGCAAGACGTCCGATTGAGTCATCTTGTCCATAACATTGCGAGCATCAACCAAACTTCTGCACCTGTCATACATGTGAATAAGTTTACTTTGCAAGGAGGGGTTTGTGGCAAACTTATGCCCCCTTTCATTGATGTGAGAGTGGATTTTTCTACCCTCTGAAAGAGCATTCTTGGCAATGCAGGTGTTCAAAAGTTGAACATATATATTAATGTCAGCAGGAGAAGCGTTCTGTGTAGTGAGCAGAATGTGCAGCGCCTCTTTCAAGCAGCCCTCTCTACAAAGCGCTTTGATATTGAGATGGGCAATGGCTAACATTGTGTGACTGGCGTTTGGGGAATGTGTTCTGCATTACCACCGTCATCATTAGCCTCCACGCTTACAATATTCCAGCGTAGAGATACCCATTCCTGCAATTTGGCGAAGGGTTTGAAGTTGAATCGTTTCTAAAAATGTTTAGTAAACAGTGGGCAATAATATTATGTTAATCAAATTAGATTTTGTGTGTCCATATGGATAGATTAATAATTGAATAAACATTATGTGTAGTTTTGAAATTTTGTATTGGGGTTGAATTATTGACCATCGATCAGTAAAACTAATAAAATTCCTCTTGAATCTCTCTTCAATCTTTTATATATATATATATACGAAGGAGTAAAATTTCTCTTCAATCTTATATATATATATATATATGGAGTAAAATTTCTCTTCAATATATATATATATAAGCAATGGTATTTTGGTGGGCAATGGGTACATCGAAGAGGTTTGGAAGGTCAATTACGATAATTTTTGGTCTATTAGTTGGAATGATTTGTGTAGTCCATGAGTTCAATTGGTAGGCCATTTAGAAATTGATATTGTTTGCACAACAAAGGGCTAAATGTAGAAGTGATAGATTCAAATAGAATGTGCATCCAATTACAAATATCCAAACATGATTAGAATGAAACCTTTGAATCAAGATGATAATCAAGGTCCATTATCAATAGGCTCGTGTTATTTTTGCAGTAGGGAGAGAGGGGGAAAGAGGGAGAGATAAAAGGGGGAGAACAAGAGAGTAAAAGAGGGGTAAGAAGATAGAGATGGAGATGGAGATGGAGAAGGAGAGTGATAGATAGATATATTATGTGAGAGAGGGAAAGAATGAGCGAGGGGGAGAGGGAAAGATAGTTCAAGGTAAAGATAGAGATGCAGAATGATATTTAGAGAAAGCTAGAGAGAGGGAGAGGTGTAGGAGTAGAGAGAGATGGATAGATGATGAGAAAGAGATAGAGGGATAAATGGAATAAGAAATGTGGAGAGATGGAGATAGAGAGGCAAAGAGATATAGATACATAGGTATAGAAAGAGGGAGAGGGAAAGAGATGGATGTATATAGAGGAAGACATGTTTAGAGATAGATGAGAAAAGATGAAGATAGTGTTGAGATGAAGATAGAGGGAGATATGAAGTTTGAGAGAAATAGATAAATATACAAATAGAGGTAGGAGGATAGATAAATACAGGGAGATAGCAAGGGGTATATAAGGAGAGAGAGAGAGAGAGAGAGAGAGAGAGAGGAGAGAGAGAGAGAGAGAGAGAGAGAGAGAGAGAGAGAGAGAGAGAGAGAGAGAGAGAGAGAGAGAGAGAGAGAGAGAGAGAGAGGAGGTAAGATATAAGAAAATATTGAGAGAGGTAGTGAGAAGGGGGAGAAAGACGAAGATATTTAAGAGACAAAGAGTAGAGGTAGACAAATAGAGATGGAAAGAGGGAGAGAGAAATTGAGGGAGATAAAGAGAGGGATAGAGAAAGAGGGAAAGATAGAGATGTATGGGAAGAGGAAGAGATATAGGTGAATGGGAAGATAAAGGGAGAGATATAGGTAGATGAGGGAGGGAGAAGAGGGGAAGAGAGGGGAATAGATAAGTAAAGTCCAGAGAGAGAGAGAGAGACCAATATATAGAGAAGGAGAGGGAGAGGGAGAGGGAGAGGGAGAAACAGACCAATATTTAGAGAGGGGGACCATGAGAGAGAAAGGGTGAGATATAGATAAAGGGATATATAGAGAGACAAAGAGATAGATAGTAGGAAAGATAGATGGGTGAGAGAGAGATAAATATATAGAGAGGGAGAGATGGAAGGAGAGCGAAAGAGAGAGTGGAAGACATAGAGATAGAAAGATGGAGACAATGAGAGGAGGGGATGTAGAGATAGAGAGATAAATATATTGGAAGTGATATATAGAGAAAGCTAAAGAGAGGAATATATATATATATATATATATATATATAGAGAGAGAGAGAGAGAGAGAGAGATCCTCAAGACTATAATTTAATTTGCACTATATTAATATATATATATATATATATATATTAATGGTAAGAGCTATCATTAAAGGGGATAGCACCCTTATATTAACTTTCAAAAGGTATTACAAAAATGGCTTCAAGGCCTGATAGCAACAACATCCACCTACTTATCTACCCACCCCGAAATACAAAGTCTGATCCTAATGATATTATCTATCTACTCCCCATCCTGATTATCTACCTATCACCTCCACTACAATCTTGAACCAATGCAGAAACAATCTGCCCAAAAATAGGGACCTTCTTATGGCCAAAGATTGGAAATGATACCAACATTATGCACCTCCATTGAGAGTTTGCATGATAACCCTGACATATTCTCCCACACTGATCACTGTTACTGTTGCTCCAGCTGAGAACCACCATGTTTTCGTGTTTGTTACTCTGCGGAAGGGAGCCATATTCCCATTCTGCACTGCACATCTGAAAACCTCCCAAGAATTCTCCTCGAACGTCCTCATCATCTCATTTAGTTCTTCCTTCTCCAGCTGCCTAGCTTCGGCCCTATTTCGCTCACTGTCGTCTGATGCCTCGCTCCCATCGCCCTCACTCTCCTCTTCTTCATCCACGGACTCAGTGAGTAGGAACATGTCCGGCTGGAAATATGTCTTTAGGATGCTAAACCACTCATTCTCTAGCATTGGCAATGTAGTTCCCATTGACGGGTTTAGCAAAGCCACACAGCAACTCCACGGCCCTTTCCATGTTCTCAATGATGTCCACTATAGACATAAGGACTGCTTCATAAACTGTGGAATCACACCAATGCCACTCAAAATTAAGTGTTATCCCAACCAGTCCTTTGATCGCCTCATAGACATACTCTTCTGTAATGAACAGATTACAAATTTGGGCATCAAGAGTTTCCTCACAGTTCATGCAACCAATTCTACCAAAGTATGCCATTAGAAGAAAGTCTTCTCTTCCCCAATAACCTGCTCCACACTCAAATTTTCCTTGAGGCCAAGCCAAGGGAGGTGGGTCTTTTATAGATTCTGAGTTTTCTAGTAGTTTCCATATGAAGCACACTTGCCAAAAAGATCAAGATCATGCAATCTGCACCATTTTGTCCTATAAATGTTTTATGTTGATCAGAAGTTATATGTTGTATTATAATGTATATTTAATATAATTATATTAATATAATTTACTTTGTAATTACTTATAAACTATTTAAAAAATCATATTAAAATGATTTTACCAAACTATCTACATTTCATAGTGAGGTTGCACGGTGAACTAGGAATCTTAACCCATTTATGATACATGTTATGACATATCATAGTGATCTTTTTTAAAGGTGGTAAGTAGTAAATAATGGAGTGTGGGTCATATGAATTTTTGTCATAGTATTTTGGAACTTTGTTTGGGCCCATGGTAATACCTTATAGTAGCTTTTTTGCCTCCACAATTATATATATTGAGGGTTTAAGATGGAGACAATAATAGAGTTATTGGAAGGTTAATATGCTATTAGATTTCTACTAGAGGAAGATGATATTGATCTCTATGGAGGAAAGAGCCTAATATAATTCTATTGTAATATTTTTTTCAAAAAAATAATACATTATTTTGGAGGTTGGGTTTTTCCTAAAATATTTTTTCTAAAGACATATATGTGTCATTATTTTTCTTGCGATTGATTTCCCTTCTATTTATCTCATTCTTTATTCTCTATGTGTTTTTTACATGCCAAAATTCTATTGAAATTTCTATAGATTTGTTTAATGTGTTAATCTCCTCAAAAGATAGTGTGGAATGTTTTTTATTAAGAAATCAATGAAAACCAAGGCACTAAGGGGTTTGTGGGTGCTTTTCTTAACATAGTGTAGCCAAACCACTAAAGAGGAAAGGGAAAACAAAGAGAAAATGTAAATGTATTTATCACCAAAACTCTATGATTGGCGTAGGGTGGAAAAACTTGGCGAATAGGATCAATAGATGTATCATGAAAATTGAAACTTGTTAGTTATGAACCAATTCTTTCATCTATTATATGCAATTAGAGGGACATTTAATATCATTAATGCTCTATAATTATTATGATTACAAAAACTAGCTTATAGTTAGAATGAATACCCCAAGCCTAGAGATATTAGATTATTTTTAAATAGGCTACTACCATATATCCCCCAAAAAAATCTTTTTTTAAGGCTATTGTCATTTCTAATGGATATTAGTTTTTGTTTTCTAGGTTATCAATGTGTCCAACAACTATTAATAGTTTTCTTTGTAGGCCACCGCCATACAATTATATACCTATTTATTCTTGATGGCTCCTTCACAACCCCTATCTCTTTTACCTTTTACTTTTTGTTCATTGACATTGCCAAGTAATTATTTTGTGTTCCCGTTTTAATTAAACATGAGATTCTACTTACTAGAATTTTGTGTGCTTGTAGGTACCAAATGAAACAATCATTATGATAATCATGCATAAATTTTTCATCCTCATCTATTGTCCTTTTAGCACATGTCTAAATACTTACTTTCATGTTGATTTCTTTTTTACTTTGACATGAATCTTCATAGTCATTTAAGAATAATTAAAACTAAAAGTATAATGTAAGGATGAAAATGCATAACTGACACTTTTCATGTTTTGGACCCCACCTACACTAGTATGACTTGAGTGTAATGGATAGCATACAAGTGATGTATTTTTGTGTAAAAAAATTACATATGACATAATTATTGACTGATTTTGGCCTCACATATCTTAATGGTTTGAAATTGATATGTAGTTTATCCATTCCTTTATTAGGTCAAATCCACACCCACAAAAATTAATCTAGTTTAGATCCATCTCATAATCATTACTTGCCAAATTAAGCATAAAATATTCAAACTTGTGTGTCAAGATGACCCATAAAAACAAAAAAAAACCTAATTTACTCTTAAACATCTAACTTATTCTAGATCCATAGAGCATTCACACAATCGCTTAAGAAGTGTCTTAGTGAATCATTGCATCATCAGTTGACATCAACATCATAACATCAAACTAGTCATATTGCATGATCTTTAGCTAAGCACAAGTCATTTATACAAGTGTATCTAAGTCTTCGTTCCCTCCTTTATCATATAAAAATTGTGTTTAATGTTATTACCATCTCAACTATTTTATGGGGTATTTATTGATTATTTTTTATTTGTATTTTTTTATCCTAAAATAACTTGAAAGGATGTGCTATTTATTCCTTTCAAAAATATAATGAGTTACCATCAATGAAATATTTTATTGTGTTCTAATAAATATGTATTTATATGAGTAGACTAGGTAAAAAAAAAATATAATACACCTCATTTAAAATGTTTAAGGTTCCTAGATGATGTCTGTGAATTTATTGGCTTATAAAGAGTTTTTTTTATTTAATGAGCAAAATTATTTCATTATTAGTACTTGTCGTTAGGCAATACTATTGTAATGAAAATTCATTTGTTGTGCTTATATGGTTATTAAAAAAAATTATTTAGAACAATGAAAAGCAATTATTTTTCTTTCTTTAAATTTTTTTAATTTATTTTATAGTATAGATTCACATTTGTTAACAATATAATTTACAAAAATTATTTTTGTTGCAAACAATTGGATAATATCATTTTGCCTCTTATAAGTGGGTTTCTCGGAACAATTTCACATATCATAACTAAAATATAGTTATTAATATGTTATTCATGAAATAGTTTATAATTATAGATATTATTGTTTTAAAATCCCCCAAACTTTGAATGTATCATGACAAAGTTTATAATATAGATAAAAAAAAAATAGGTATCATGCGATCACAAATTGTATAAATAATATAAAAAAAAATTAAATTAAAAATATATTAGTTACAATTAATAAATTACTATTTCAACTACAAATTAACAAAAAATAATAATATCAAACAAAATAAATTAAATTTAAGAATATATTAGTTACAATTAATAAATTACTATTTAGTTGTACAATTTTTAACATTATAAATTATGAAAATTATTTTTCTGTACACCTATTGGCTAAATACAATTTAGCTGTTATAGAGCGGATTTTTAGGAAATCCAAAATAAATGGATTTAGTGGCAACTATATTGCTATTATTATTATTATTCATTAAAAGGTCTTATTTTTAATTTATATTTGACATTATAAATAACATTAACTTTTTACACTATAATATATTTTGACATATTTTTTAATTTAGCTTCAACATGTATATTTAAGAGAAAATTATGAAAAAAAAAATTAATATTTATATTTTCATAATAATATAATAATACAAATTAAAGTAACAATATACTAACTATAATTTAATAATATAAAAAAATGATAATATACTAATAATAATTTATTATGATAATATACTAATAATAATTTAATAATAATATATTAATAACAATGCAATTTTAATTATTACAATAGAAAATTGTTTATTATATTATTTTTATGATATACTATCTTATATTGTTTTTATTGTAAATTAATGTTCTTGTTTTTTTATTATAATAATTAAAAATGTTTAATTAAAAATATTAGGGTTAGAGTTAATAATAGGGTTCAATTAGGATTGGAGTTGGTGTTCCTAAGATTTAAAATGGGAGTATAGGGTTAGGGTTTAATTAGTATTAAGGTTAAGGTTAATATTATGATTACAGTTAATGCGACTAAGATGTAATTACATATTTTCTTGATCAACAAAACCTTCACATACCATAATTAAAATATAGTTATTAATGTGTTATTCACAAAATATTTTATAATTAGACATTTAAGACAACACAATTGTAGAAAGATAAATAATATAAAACAAAATAAATTAAATTAAACAATATATCAGTTACAATTAATAAATTACTATTTCAACTACAAATTAACAAGAAAGATAAATAATATAAAATAAATTAAATTAAATTAAACAACATATTAATTAAAATTAATAAATTACTATTTCAACTTCAAATTAACAAGGCAAGTACTGGCCACTATGTGGCACTTGTTTAAAATCATGTTTCGTTATTTTTTGGCCATAAATTTCATCATTTATCTTTTAATCATTTCATCTTTAGGGTAGTGTTGATTTGTCAACATAAGTTATTCTTGCGTTTTGTATTGTAATTTTTGATATTTCAATCTCTCCTTTGTATTTTTTTTATATTTTAAAAAAAGAGAAGAAGACATATGGAAAATATTGGAAAATAATTAATGTAAAAAATATTAATCAATTTAATATATTTAGCAATTTTTTAAAATAGTACTACAATATTCACATATATTCAAACTTTAGTAATCAGATCAATTTTATTTTACTTAATTATCATTATAATTTTTAATTAAAATATACGAGTTTGTTTATAATTGACTTTTTCCTCAATCTCATTTACCTTTATGTCAATTACATGCTCTCCTTTATAGTTATGTCAATTGTGCTTAACATTCTATGAATTCCAAGATTATTCATGTAGACACCCCAAATTTGGTTAATCTAATTAATTATATTTTGTTATTATGAATGCTTATTAGTTGAATTGGTGTTCTTCCCCTCTAGGTAGCTAATTAATCTTATTTACGTTATAGTCTTGTTTAATTAATTAATGGACAATCCAAAACCATTTAATTAATTAAATCCTCTTCTAGCCATTCCTTTATTAAATAAAATAAATTTACTTTATTTTGTTTAATTCACCATCCTCCCGTCCTATCTCATTAATTAATTTCTAATTAATTAATCCCCTTTTCTTCTATCCTCATTAATTAATTCCTAATTAATTGATGATCCCTTTTTTATCCCCTTTAATTAATTAATCCTAAATTAATTAATTACCCTCTTCCCATTTAAATAATTAAATAATTATTTAAATTTGTCACATGTCTCCTACATTCTAACTATTGGAGTTGAGGAAAATTCTACTCTACAGCCCCCTAAGATCACCTGCATGCAAACCTGCCACAGAAGGAGAGAAGCAAAAAAGCTATGGAGGCCAGAATTCAGAGATCCAGAAAAGATGAGTCATATTGATTGTGCAACAAGAATGAAATTCAATAATTACAATTGTTATGAAAATACAAAGAGAGAATCCTTATAAGAGGATACTCGAAACCCTAGAGGAGACAACCCTAAAGAATTATAAGATTCCTAAATTTAGCTTAAGCATAGAGTATGATAGAGTAATAATTAAATAAATAATTATTAGCTAATAAAAGATAACTCTAACACCCCCCCTTAAGATGAACTTAGGGAGTAGCTAAAAACAACTAAGGACTAGAAAAACATGTAAAAAATGCAGGAAAGCAACAATGGGTCCGGACAACTAGGTTTGATGAAGTACCCAAGTACAATAAAATCTTTGTATAGTGGAGAGAAAAGGAGAAAACCCTATGGGAACAAAATTCCTCTCCAAGAAGAGATGAAAGCTCAAGTGAAGGACTAAGAAGCCTCCAAACAAGAGTGTTCCAGAAGATAGGAACAAAAAAATACATGAAGAACACCACTGAAGCATGAAATAGTTGCAAACACTGTCGAAGAGTAACTGTTGATCTGAAGAACCTCCATTGAAATAGAACATGACCAGGTAGAGTTGACTGTAATCTGCATGAGTGTCCTCAAATGACATTACTCGAATCAGATGGCAAACAACTGAACTCGAAGATACAGATGGTATGAAACACCAAAGCCTGAAGAGTTGATCAATGGAACCAAGGAATAATTAGAACTAACAGGACAAACCTCCCCATAATGCTGAAAAAGGAGAGGGACAGATACACTAAAAAGAATGGCCAACAAGAACTGCATGACGAAGAACCAGGAACATCAAAGGTGCAAAGAAAGTACATAGTGTCATGGAAGGAACACTCATTTGACACACATCATGAGGCTAATGTCATGGAAGGAATGCTCACATGACAAAGGTAGATGGAAAACAAAGGAAAACATTAACCCCCCAATGGCACTTTATAAGTCGTTCATGTACAATAAGGCACAAGTTGTGCAAGATCTCAAGTATACAATGCATTGTGACACTTTATCTCAGTAAATTTGCATAAATAAAATGCTACAATGATCAAAAGAGACAAAATACTGGAAACAGAAAAGACATCCTACTCAAAGAAAGAGATCCCAGGACCTGAAACATCCAAGATATTCACTAGAGTACTGAAAAGCAAAAAATTGAATAAAATATACCTAGAGAAGAATCTAGAAAGAAAACTCATGTGAATGGAAATAACACAGAACAAGCTTTCCAACAATATAAAGTTTTTGAAAAATGAAGTTTGGATGCTCAAGTTATGTCTCCCGGAGTGCAAAAAGGAACCTCTGGATTTGACAACAAAAAATGTCATCAAAAAAGAAAAATAAAAAATTCAAACCTCCATATCTGGATAGAGCTCAGAAAGAGCTTTTCGACGATATAAGGTTTTTGAAAAAGCGCCTCCATATGACCAAGTTACGGCCAAAAGAAAAAAACCCCTCTTTTAGGACATAATTTTTTTTTTTACGGAAATTTTTATGACGCATTTGCAGGTACAACCGTACTGATTTTCATGCCTCAAAAAATGTGCCAATAAAAAACCATGTCCCAGATGCCCCTGTCACTGAAAATAGGCAAATTATATATCAAAATTCATGGAATCAGCTTTCTGAATCCAACTATGTGGTCCTTTTGGCAGAAAAATGTACCTAAAAATCAGCTACCCCCAAAAATGAAAAAATAAAACAACTGCACAAACCCCCGTATACATAGATTTGAAGAACAAGGCCCAAAAACTCTCATGAAGAGAATAGGGGCATGCAGATCTGGAGCTCTGATACCATATTGGAGTTGAGGAAAATTCTACTCTACAGCTCCCAAAGATCACCTGCATGCAAACTTGTCATAGAAGGAGAGAAGCAAAAAAGCTATGGAGGCCAGAATTCAGAGATCCAAAAAAGAGGAGTCATATTGATTGTGCAACAAGAATGAAATTCAATAATTACAGTTGTTATGAAAATACAAAGAGAGAATCCTTATAAGAGGATACTCGAAACCCTAAAGGAGAAAACCCTAAAGAATTATAAGATTTATAAATTTACCTTAAGCATAGAGTATAATAGACTAATAATTAAATAAATAATTAGTAGCTAATAAATGATAACTCTAACACTAACCATCTCCCCTCACACATGTGTGCACATTCCAAAATATCTTTTATTTTAAATAAAAGATATTCCCCATTTTTGGCTAGTTACTCTCCAAAAAGACATGTGTCCTTGAGGACACCTGTCACTTCTCCCCAAGACATGTGTCACTCCTTTGGGACACTTGTCTTCCCTCTTGAAGCCACTTGTCCTCTTTGAGGATAAATGTGGAATCTTCTTCCACTTGGCTCCCTTTGGAATGCCACTTGTCGTCCTTGAGAACAAATGTTGTATTCTCAATCCCTCTCATCCTTCTTCACATTCCTATTTAATCCCTCCCATTCTTATGCCTTTTATCTACTCTTTCACTACCATACAATTACGCTACTGAAATCACTACCCAATTCATTTTGCATCAACATCATGGAGCACAATAGAGTATTCAAAGACATCATCAAGCACACATAATATCGAGGAACCATCAAATATAAGCGGGATTTCCTTTTGCATTTGCTATTTCATTTAAATTTCGTTTTCATTTTATCATTATTATCGTGAGGTGTATAATGTCTTGTGTATGCATGGTTAGTTAGTTTGTCTTTTAACCCTTTGTATTGGCACACATTTTTCATTGCACATTTTTTGGCACGCCCAGTGGGACCCACTTCATAGGCCATTTCTCACATTTTTTATTGTTTAAGTGTATTTTTGATAGATTTTGAGCACTTGCAAGCAAAAACCCAAGAATACATGCATATTTTCGCCGTGATAGAGGTCCATTTAATCAATTTTATCATTTCAATAAATGGTGGGTTTGCTTCCAGAAACAGTGATTTCGCCTAAAACGATGAGTTTGCATTCCTATAATCGTAAGAAAGGTGAAATTCTTAATTTTGCTGTCGGGTTTTTCTATAAAATTTTTTTGGGTTTTTAACCCGTTAGCGGGTTCGTGGGTAGATTTAGTGGGAATGACACATGAAATGGTGGGAATGAACTGATCTTTTTTACAACCTATTTGTTGTTTTATCTCGTGCATTTTAAAATTCTACATGATCCTGAAGTAGTGGGTTTGAACTATAAATAGCAAGTTCACAGTCATAACATCTTGTATTTTAAATTTGCATTTTAATTGTCATGAAATAGTTGGTTTGACACATGAAATAGCAGGTTTACATCTTGAATTGGTGGGTTTGCATCCTAAAATAGTGGGTTTGCATGTTGTATTCATGAAATAATGGGTTTGTACTATGCATTAGTGGGTTTGCAGTTTGCAGAATTAGCTGTCAATTTCCATAATGTTTTTTGATTTGATTTGGACTAATGTGCTAATTGTTTGTGTCTTGATGTGATTTCGCTAACATTTGTGTAGCTAATCAAGCATGTAGAAGACCCCAAAATTTGCAAAACATTAACATTTTCTTTGTAGGATCGCCAAAGAGGGGTTTTGCTAAGACAATTTCACTTCCTTTATTGCATTTCAATTTCTGCATTTTGTGTCTTATGTTAATTAGGCACACTTCAATTTCATAAATGAATGAACCCCATGTCTTTTGTGATTGGCACGCTTGTGCATGTGTAGAGCGGCCCTACTGCTAACACACACTATCCTCTCCCTTGGCTCTCATGGTCCTAAGTGCAAGAGAAAAGTGTTAGCAATGCTCGATTTTACTTTGTTAGTAAGAGGGCATGTCCCCCCGAGTAGCCCATAAGATTAGGTGAGGGGAGAATGACCCAAGCGATACTTTCTTTTAGTCTGATATATAAATATTCATGATTTTAGCGAAAGCTATAAATCAACAGGTGTCAATCACCATGCAAATACCTTTGCGATCTTGACAAAAGTCAAAATCCCTTGGTGCTTGTGTCACAAATGCATAAAAACTTGTGTTCTACAAGTTGGGATATCTCTTAAATGAGCTAGCCATCACATGTATAACTGCTTGATTACCCCAAAAGTTCCTCCACTACAAACCAAATTATTTTAGCCCAAATTCTTCTATTTGTTGACTCAGGCATTGTGATGCGTGCATGTCGAAGACACCCCTCATGTACTCCTCAACTTGAGATAGAGATTCCTTGGGAGGTGATTACCCTTGGAATTGGAAGCTTGGTATGCTTGAGAAGTGTGTGTCGAGGGTGGACCCAGTGCTACCAAGATTCTATCTATCTGATTGAATGTGGTATTTTGGGCTAGGGGATTCAATAGATACTGTCATTTGACTATCCTAGGAAAAACTTAACTGTTTATTGCATTTTGAGTCATTCTTACATGCTTGTTGTGTTTGGTGTCAAATTCTTTTGTCAAAACATCAGTCTAGTGAGTTTGCAATCTAGTATAGCGGGTTTGTAGTCTGTTTATATCGAGAATGTTGCCAAATTTGAGCTAGGATTGACATACTTAGCACGGTCACTATCATTTTGTAAAATCGCAAGTTTGCATCTCAAACATGTGGGATCACTCTTTATTGTGGCGGGTTTGATCTGTCTTCACTTGGTCCTATTTTGTAGTCTGTTCTAGCAGGTTTATCGCCCGCTATAGTGATTTCATTGTATGTTCTGGCACGTTCACCATCTGTTTTGGTGTGTTTGTGTCCTTGTTGTTGTTATGCTGCCAAAATTTATAATCAAGTTGGTCCCATTTGGTCAGTTATAGCGGGTTTGTGGTTAGACCTAGTGGATTCACGACCTGTTTAAGTGGGTTCACTCTGTCCTTTGGCAGGTTTGTTATTTTTGTTCGGTTATGCTATCAAAAATGTGTCTCACCTCATCACATTTTTCAATCTTTTATGTCAGGTTCCTTTAGCTTGAGATTTTCCAATCCTAGGTGTTGTCACGTTGTCGAAGTTATGTTTGTGTCATGTTAGAATTCTTAGATCTTCAGTGTTGGTTACTCATCCTAGTCATATTTTGGCTTTTGGGTGTCGTCACATTGTCGAAGTTTTTTCTGCATCACATCATAATTTGTTAGACCTTTTAGCATTGCCTCTTTGTTCCAATGAGTTTGGTCTCTCGAGTGTCCTCACGTTGTCTAAATTATGTTTGTCTCATGATAGGAGCGTTCAGTTGTCAGGATAGTCCTTCTCTTAGCACGTTTGATTCATCTTGTTGGCTAACATGCATCACCGAGCTATCAGTTTTCTTGTTTGAGTTGATCTTTCATCATATCACTCTTTTGTCTCGTTCATCTTTTGTTCATCGTGAAGCAAGGGAAAACCAATTCAAGGTTAGATGATTAGTTTAAACCCAAATAAACATAAAAAACTAATAAAGCATAAACCAAGATTCTTATACCTTGCAAGAGAGGGTTATCTCTTGTTCCTCTGATTGAACTATTGGTGAAGCCAAGGATGTGCCCCTCCTTAACTTGTTTGGATTAGCTCCTTGATTGGGATATGGATTTCTCTCCACACACAACAAGATTGGTAGGATTTGGATTGGATTTGAATGATGATGGATATGGATTAGATGAGAGAAGATTCGGGCATTATGATGGTATGATGGATGATTTTGGATTTCAAATGACTAGAATAAGATTAGATGAGAAGTGGATGATTTGTGAGGAGAGGAGACTCCAATTTATAGATTGGAGGCCAAAATGAAGGGCCAAGATTGATTTTGGGATGAAGGGTTGAGATTGATTTGAGAGGGAGCACATGAATTGAGAGGACAAGGTGGGATTCAAGAGATATGTCATAAAGGCATTTATTGTCTCCACACCTCTCAAGGTTCGTGGGGAAGATCTCCCAAGTACATTGGGAAGAGAAAAAGGAATATAAAATTTCTTGGGGGGAGGGAAGAGGAATTAAAAATTCTAAAATAAGAGGATGCATGGGGAGATTCAAATAATTTGAATTTCTTTGAAAGGATCAAAGTGATTAGGGATGTACAAATGATTATGGGGATTGATTAGGTGTTTTAATGAGGGATTAGAGTGCAAGTGGGAAAGTTAGGAGGATGTGACATGAGGAGAGAGAATAAGTGGAGGAATATGAAATTGGAGAATAATGATAAGTATGATTAAGGAAGAATTAATTAGAAAAAGTGGAGATGAAGAAAAGTGATTTGTAGGAATCACTCTAGTTAGGTTAATTAATTAAAATTAATTGAGTAGTTTTTAGAAGAAATGATGGTTGAGGTGACCTTAGAAGAATGGGAAAATAATTAATTTATTGATAAAATAATTATTGGACTATTGTGATAAGATTGATTAAATTTGATTTAATTAACCTTAAGAAGAAGGGAATTAACACAATTAAACTGGTTAATTATGTTGGCAGGCTTAAATTAATTAAATATTAATTTAATTAATTTTAGGTGTCTACATTTTTTCCCTCTTTGATATAGTGTCATGAGGTGATGTTATATCAAAGAAGAATAAAACATAGTGGATAGAAAGAATAAGGACTACTCATGATGCCTCCATCATAGGTGAAATGATGAAGGATGATGAGGAGGTAGTGGTATTGCCTCTCGAGAGGACATGTGGGTTCTAAGAACATGGGTGTGCTCTCAAAATGGATAGGGGGACTAGATAATAAAAAGATGAAGATGATGAAGGGGGAGTGAATGAATAAATTGGAGTCTGCAAGATAAATGAGTGAAATGGGATGAATGAATGAAATGAAGTGGATGATATTTCTTGTTGTGTAGATATGGAGAGCACACCTAGTTTTGATATTGCCACATATTATCCACACTATTGATTATAGGAATCAAGATGTTTTGAATATCTGAGGCATGGACTAGACTCTCAAACAATATGTTAGAGTTATCTTGTATTAGCTAATAATTATGTATTTAATTATTAGTCTATTATACTCTACGCTTAAGCTAAACTTAGGCATTTAATAATATGGTAGGTTCTAATTATTAAATACACTTTATCCCTTTAGGGTTTCTTTTGGGTTGCACATATTTAGGGTTGCATATTCTCATTTTACAAGGATTGTATTGTACTTTTTTATTTTATTCCCTCTCTAAATGATAATCTTTTTCTTCAGAGCCATTATTGTGTTTTTGTCCGCAATCTTCTCTTGTGACAAGTATTTTTTTTGTAGGTTCTCTTGGGATCTCTGAAGTTGTATTTTCTCAACTTCTTCAAGGTATCAGAGCCTACATCTACTGCTAGTTGTTCTTGGTTTTTTTAGAAGATTTTTTGTAGGCCAAGGTTTCAGTTTTTTTTTAGAGTTTTATTTTGGATCTAGGGTGCTTCTTTGTTTTTGGGAATTTTGGTCTCAAACGGACCTCACCATTGAGCTCAAAACACCCAAAAACCCCCATTTTCATATAAAATTCATCCGATTTGGACAACTTTGGCTCTGGGAATTTTCTTATTATTTTGGCCCTTCTGGGGCACGTTTTTCGAGAAAATAAAAAAAATTAATTTTTGGGTAGTTTAATGGCTTGCCCAGGCTGACACCACTATGTTGACTATCAGTGATGTGTTAACCACCAAGGCCAGACCTCACGGTAATTGTCGGCCCCCACCTCATGGTAACTGTCGACCTACGCCTCAACAGACCGTGGTAGTCTCTTCACCGCCGCCCGAGACCCACCCGCTACCCACCGTCACTCTGCCCGACCTCCGCCCAAGTGCCACCTCCCTGCTACCAGCAGGGGGGGCCTTTTTTTCTTTCAAGGGCTTTTGAAAAGCTATTGGTTTTTTGGTCATAACTTGGGCAAATGGAGTCGGATTTTCAAAAATGAATAGGTGACAGAAAGCTATTTTTGAGTTCTATTCAGATATGGAGGTGAAATTTGCAGATTTTTGCATTTTGTACCTATTTTTTGCCATTAAATTCAGAGCTTTTTTTTGCACTCTGGGAGCCATAACTTGGGCAACTGGACTTCGTTTTTGGCAAACGAATAGGCATTGGAAAGGTCTGGGAGAGCCCTATTCAGATTTGGGGTTGATTGTTCCAAAAAATTTACTAGGTACACAAGATATTCTTCTGAATATTTTTTTTTCTCTTGCCTTTCTTTCTGGCTCTTAGATTGTATAGGGGTTAGGTTTTTCATCTTGTGGGGTGTTATTTTACTACTTTTTGTAATTTACTTCAAAAAATCAGAACGCCTAAAACTAAAAAAAAAAACCCTTTTGCATCCTCTATCTAGTCTGAAAGATCACTTAATTAAAAAAAATCAAGAGCTAGTGCAGGTACAGGTACAGGTACACATGGTAGATTCTTCAGTTGATGTTCTTACATCCCATAACTATCACCTCTAGAAAGATCGTATGACGAGGCTTCTTAGATCACGAGGGTTGTGGTCCTGTTTGGATGTGGATCAGCCTCAATTGTAGCGTCCTTTTGATATTTTTTAGCACAAGAATAAGATAGATGAGGCTATGGGTGTCATCTCCTTACATGTTTCAGACAACTTGCTTTTTCACCTTGATGGTTTGCTCACTCCTCGAGATATGTGGTCCAAATTTGATACTCTCTTTGGTACCATCAATGAGTTCAGAGCATTACAGATTGAGGTAGAGCTCTCTTCCTTGTTACCTGATTCCTTTCCTCACATTGAGGACTTTCTAAACAAGTTTAAAACCACCAGGTCTATCCTTCATAGTTGTGGTAAAAATAAGACAGACACTGAGTGCATCTACCTGATTATTTCTAAGCTTCAAGGTCCCTATCAAATATTTGCTTCTACATTTTATTCTACTATGGATGCCTTGCATACATGCTTCACCATTCCTACTTTTGATGTGTTATGTGATCGCTTGACTCATGAGCAGGCTCACCTATCTTAGTTGGACATTCTCATAGGATCAAATAACAAAGCATTGGTTGCTTAGACATATAAAGAGAACAAGAAGTAGAAACCAAAACCTAAGCTAGATTCAACTGGCAGTGAGAGTTCCTCCAAGCCACCACCTAAGTCTAATTATAAACTGAAGTCCTATCCCAAACATGAGAAATATTCTAAGTCTGGTGAGTCTTCCTCCAAGACTAAGAAGAAATCAAATGAACTTTGCAGTTTCTGTGGCAAGGAAGGACATCCATTTTCCCAGTGTTGGAAACGTTTAGAGGCTTTGGAGGAAGCCATGCAATAGCATCATGTTTCTTCTCCTCAGCCTCCCTCTTCCTCTTCTATAGGGAAATGACATTCTCTTTCTACATTAGTTATTACTTTTGCATCCACTTGGATTATTGATTCAAGGGCTTCTCACCACATGACACACTCACAACAACTTGTTACCTCACTTGCTCACATTGATACTTTACAAATTGTAGTTGGTGACTAAGCACAACTTTCAGTTTCAAGTTCAGGTTCTATTCCATTGATAAGTGGTTGTATTCAGGATGTTCTTTTGGTTCCTAACATTTCGACGATCCTCCTCTCTGTTTATCAAATTTGTCATTCTAGCTCTAGTAAAATAGTTGAGTTCTCACCACATGATGTGGTTATTAGGAGAGCTCCATGATCCTGATTTGGTTGTGGCTACTGGTAGTATTTATCCCAATTCTCGGTTATACTGGTTTGATGGCTTTGAGAGTCCATATGGTTCAATTTCTTCCTTGTAGCACATGTTGATTCAGTGAGCAAACTTTGGCATGAGTGTTTTGGCCATGTCAATTATAGATACTTACAACAGATGAGCACATAGACACTTGTGATTGGGCTCCCACAAATATCTTATACTGATGGTGTTTGTCAAGGTTGTGCACTTGGCAAGCATCATCAGGATCCTTTTCCTACAGGAAGAGCCACATATGCTAAGTCACCTTGGATTTGGTACAAATGATCTTATGTCATTTTTGACTCCATCTTTTTCAAGGTCTAAGTATGTGCTCACATTCATTGATGACTTCTCCAGACATACACGGGTGTACTTTCTTAAGTACAAGTCTGATGTCTTTGATTCATTTCGAGTCTGTAAGACATTTGTAGAGAAGCAGTCTGGTCTTTCTATCCAAAGGATACACACAAATAATGGAAGAGAATATGTGTATCAGGCTTTTATAGATTTCTCAACAGAGCATGGTTTGCAGCATCAGTTATCAGTTCCTCACACTCCTTAGCATAATGGTGTTGCTGAGAGAAAGAAAAGAAGACTACGAGAGATGGCCAATTGTATGCTTCAGTCACGTTCTATGAAGGCTGCTTTTTGGGCTGAGGCAGTTAATTGTGCCACTTATATTCAAAATCAGATGCCTCATAAGGCATTGTGCTAGATGACTCTTGAGGAGGCTTGGGCCCATGTCAAGCCTGATGTTTCATCATTTCAAGTTTTTGGTAGTGAGGCTTTGGAATTTATTTCAGATGCTCAGAGGAAAGCCATGGAGAGGAAGAGTCGGCTACTCATATTTTTGGCTACTATGAGGATGTTAAGGTGTACATGTTGTTTGATCCTGATTCTCAAGAGGTCTTGTTTAGGCAGGATGTCCAGTTTGATGAGTGCCTTCCTCAGATGGATTCTCCATCACCAGCTTCTCCCTCACTACCTCCTCCCCCCTTTTCATCTTTTGAGGATTCCTTATTCTTTGAGGATGATGCGGATGATGGTCTGCCATCTCCACCACCACCACCACCCATAACTCAGCCTTTGCCCAAGTGGGCCTGATTTACATTTGATGTTGTTGGTTTGATGGAAGGTGGTCCTTCAGATTCTCATCGTACTCGTGCACAAACATCTGGTTCTAGTCTTCTAATTCATGCCATTTTAGATGATCCTCAAAAAATTTCAGAGGTGATAGGTCACCCAGAGTGGGATAGGGCCATGGATGAGGAGTATTCTTCTTGGATGAAGAATCATACTTGGAATCTTTGTACTCTTCTGAAAGGATGAAAGTTGGTTTGGTACATGTGGGTGTACCATACCAAGTATGCTACAGATGGTTCTATTAATAAGTATAAGTCACGTCTTGTTGTGAAGGGGTTTTCTCAGGTGGAGGGTATTGATTACTCTGTGACTTTTTCTCCTGTCGCCAAGATGAATTATATTCGCTTTGTACTTTCACTTCCAACTTCATAGGGATGGACAGTTTTTCAAATGGATATGAAGAATGCCTTCTTGCATGGATACCTTCATGAGGAGATCTATATAGATCATCCTTAGGGATTTATGCATGATTCCTCTTTGGTTTGCAAACTTTAGCATTCATTATATGGTCTCAAATAGGCTCCTCGAGTCTGGTATCAGAAGATGGACTCTTTCTTGCTCTCCACACTCTTCACACATTGCCATTCCGATCCTATAGTATATATCCAGCATCAGGGGGATGATATAATTATCTTATCATTACCGATAGCTCATCCTCCTTGATTCAGGATATTCAGAGAGCCTTGATGGAGCGGTTTGAGATGACAAATCTTGGCCTTTTGCACTATTTTTTGGGCCTACAAGTTATTCAGTATTTCAATTGGATTTACATACTTTAGCAGAAGTATGCTCTTGATATTCTTCACAGATTTGACATTTTTTCTTGCAAGCCTGCACCCACACCATTTTAGTCAGGTGTTGTTTGTCTGCCACTTGTTCTACACCTTCTGCGGACCCTACCTTATACAAGCAGTTGGTTGGCAGTTTCTTGTGGCTAACACATACTCACGCAGATCTTTCTTTTGCGGTTGGTCTTGTCTCTAGGTTCTCCCATGATCCTCATGAGAGCCATTGGCAAGCTCCCAAACATATTTTGAGGTACATTAAGGGCACTACACAGTTTGGCATTCACTATACTTCAGGATCCCCTCACATTGTTGGCTTCACTGACTCGGATTGGGCTGGTGATGCTCATGATCGAAAGTCTACTTCTGGCTTTGTTTTTTGCCTTGTTTCTAGCCGTATCACATGGTATTGCAAAAACTAGTCTGGTCTTTATTTATCATCTATAAATGTTGAGTATCAAGCAACGGTGCTAGATAGTTAGGAGGTTTTATGGCCTCAACAGTTGATGACTGAGTTTGGATTCCCTCTTAATAGTCCCACTATTCTTTGGTGTGACAATCATAGTGCCATTCATATTTCCCAGTAACCCAGTGGAGAACCATAGGACTAAACACATTGAACTTTGCATGCAATTCATTAGACAGTTGATTCAGGATGGCTTTCTCATCTTGGAGTACATTCCTACAGAGAAGCAGGTTGCTGACATCTTCACTAAACCTTCTGCATCTCCGCGCTACCTTTAGTTGTTCTCTATGCTTGGGGTGAAGGAAGTTGTCCTTGGGCGGTCTCATTGAGGCCTTCCTTCCTTCATGTTTTTTATAACATGCTTTTCCATCTCTTTTTGGAGTAGAGTTTTTTCCACGTGGTTTTCTCTATTTCTCCTGTTCATAGAGATTTGGTTGTGATTGGGTACCTCATCAAGCTTTGTTGTCGGGACCCAAAATTGCCTTCATCATGTAGTTGCATTTTTTGCTTCATGCATTTAGTTTTTTTAGCTACTCCCTAAGTTCATCTTAAGGGGGGTGTTAAAGTTATCTTGTATTAGCTAATAATTATTTATTTAATTATTAGTCTATTATACTCTACCCTTAAGATAAACTTAGGCATTTATTAATATGGTAGGTATTTAATAATTATTCTAATTATTAAATACACTTTATCCCTTTAGGGTTTATTTAGGGTTTCGTATTCTCATTTTATAAGGATTGTATTGTAATTTTTTATTTTATTCTCTCTTTGAATGATAATATTTTTCTTCAAAGCCATTATTGTGTTTTTGTCTCCAATCTTCTCTTGTGACAGGTATTTTTCTTGTAGGTGTTCTTGGGATCTCTAAATTATTTTCTCAACTTCTTCACAATAGGTATCTCTATGTACACAAGTTCGCAAACATCGATGATGATGTAAATGCAAGACTATAGGATTGTACAAGAGAAACCATCAAACAGACCATACCACAAAAACAATGCCCCATTATACACAAACCAAGACATGTCGAGATATAGGATGATTAGGGCAGCCCTAAACAAGTACAGTCCTGGGACATGGATTTGGTTAGGCTACCAGACATGGGAAGGATACATCCCAATGGGCATGAAGACGGATTTGGATAAACTTCCAGACATGGGAAGGGTACATATAGATTGATAGATGCAAGAGACAAGATGGTGTGCAGGATCTCTAGGTGAGAAGATTTCTGCTTGGATTTGATTAACACAGTATGGATGGGTGTTTGGATTATGTGCGAGTTAGTATAAACTCAGATAAATGGGAAAAGCTCAGTGTGATGGGGGTCATGAATGGATTGGATAAAATGGGAGGGGGATTGAATATGATTGGATGGGATGGTGAATATGATATGATATGTTGGGATTGGTTTGTGGATATAGGATAAATGGATGGGGACTAATGACAAGAGAGAACCAAGGCTCGGTAAGAGGATGGATGGATGGGGATATTGCTTGGATAGGAGATGGAGAGATTAAGTATATGGATGGTGATAGGATATGGAGGACTAAAGGATGGAGGATAGGTGGAATGGGGATCCAAGAACTATGTTGCAAAGGAGGTGAACGCCTCAATTAAGGCTAGAAGGATGGTGAATAAAGATGTGTGAGATTAAAGGATAATGTGTGGCGGATATGAAGGGAGGAGGAATTTGGGCTTGCATTTTCCCAAAGCATGTGTATGCATTATTCTAGCATGATCAAGACCAAAGGTAGGAATGAGGGATGAATTTGGATAAGATAAGGGATTTGAGATGGAGGATATGGATAGGATAGTCAAGACCAAAGATAGGAAAGGAGGATGGACTTAGATAGGATGTGGGTAGAGGATAATGGATATGGATAATGCAGATGATAGGGTAGCATGGATGAATCTTGCCCCTAAGTGTAGAGTACAAGAAGATGGGGGAACTACACATGATGCTTGTTTCAGGCATCTAGTTCCATGGATAGTATATATGCTATAATAGATTGAGAAGGATAAGAGATGTGAGATGAAATGGGATTGACTTGGTAAATGGGTTGGGATGGGAGACATGGATAGGTGGAAGTTGGATAATTTTGAGGCATGTATGAGCTAGATGTGGATGGTTGATAGGGTGATCCATGAACTTCCATGAGAATTCTCTCATACCAAGCTTTGAAGTTTGGATGTGGATTTTGGGTAGCCAGGTACCCTCAAAATGCTGAGAATGGGGGGATAAGTTGGGATTGGATAGACTTGATCAAAAAAAAGTAATGAGATGATGTTCGATGAAGATGAGAACTAGGACTTAGCAACTTTAGATTGGATTTATGGATTGATTTGATTTGATTTGCTTGGATTGGGTTGAATTTGATTAGATTGGATTGGTCCTTGGGTTAGGACAAAATTGATTTGGATTAAAATGCAACCTTAGCCCTTGGATTAGGACTTAAGTGAGGTGTGAAAGGATCCAAATGATTAAACCTTCTTCTACTTAGGGTGGACTTACATGCCTAAGAAAAATAGGGAAAAAGGATCCAAATGATGAAGCCTTCTTCTACTTAGGGTGGACTTGTGCACCTAAGAAAAATAGGGCAAAAGGATCCAAATGATTAAGCCTTCTTCTACGTAGGGTGGACTTGCATGCCTAAGCAAAATGGGGCAAAAGGATCCAAATGATTAAGCCTTCTTCTACTTAGGGTGGACTTGTGTGCCTAAGAAAAATAGGGCAAAAGGATCCAAATGATTAAACCCTTCTTCTACTTAGGGTGGACTTGCGTGCCTAAGAAAATAGGGCAAAAGGATCCAAATGATCAAGTCTTCTTCTACTTAGGGTGGAATTACGTGCCTGAGCAAAATAAGGAAAAAGGATCCAAATGATTAAGACTTCTTCTACTTAGGGTGGAATTACGTGCCTCAGCAAAATAGGGCAAATGATTTAAGGTTTTGATCAACCCAAATGATTAAGCAAAGGTACTTGGGGGAGATTCTTTCCCAAGCACAAAAATCCAATTGATGATTGATTAAAGATAAAGGTCTAAATCAAACTTTCACAAAGTGTTGAATTTGGATTAGGATTGATGATTGATGATTGGATTAAAGGAATATTGATTGATTGATTGGGATTTTGGAGATTTGATTAGGTTGATGTGCTAAGTCCTCAAAGGTGAGAAGAAAATGATTATCGATTGATGGAAGGAAGAAGAAGGGGAAGGCTACCCAGGAATGGATTGACGATGGGATAAAGATATTTGGTCGGGGATTGATGATCATTTGGATGGAGATGAGGGGGTAGGTATTTGATGGTGACCAGGTGGAATTTGAAGGGTTTGATTAGATATGGGAATGTTGGATTTGTTTGACTTGGCAAGAGATATCAAGCAATGAATACATATTAGACAAGATAACGCTTTATGATAAGCGTGAGAGGGATTGGGGGCCTAGATTAGCCCAAATAGATTTTACGGGTATAACACAAATGAAGACACTTGAAGACAACATAGCTTAGGCTAGAAAGTGAAAACCACTTGATAGGCCCCTCGCATAAGCAATACCTCACTCAAGCGGACAAATAGAAATTCTTGTATTACTGACTCCACTCCATGACACTCACTTATCAGGCATACCAAATTATCTTACCCCAAAGATCCAAGGATCTATTATATGAGGAATTTATGTCTCATCCCGAGCGGGTACATGAGGAGTAACTTTGAGGTACGATCTGCATCCCTTGCACTATCAAATGTAGGATTTTGGCTACTAAAACTAGTGTCTAGTGTAATTTCTGAGGGATCACTAATCTAACAATGGATTCTCAAAGCAAGCTACTTAATTCTCTAACTGAGCTTATCGGTACAGGGAAGACCCCCACATATGTTGAATTCACTCAGCACTCCAGTTGCCTGACCAACTTATTTATATAGTGGCTCAAAAAATTCACTCGAGATTGCGTTGGGAGAGTCGATATCCTCGACGTGTCCCAATTTGAGATACTCTTGTGGGGTGATGAAATACCCAACTAAGAAATACCCCTCAACTCCTAAAAGAAAAAGAGTGTTATTGATCACTCATTCTCTTACACCCAAGATCCATGAAGGCGAGGGGAGAGGATAATAGAATGCAATAGTGGCTCCACTCAACATGAAGTGTGCAAGGACACAAGACACAAAAGACAATCATTCATTTTAACCCCACATGTATATGATTTTGTAACTAAACAAGCAACAAAAATAATCTATTTTAGTGGAAAAAGATCTCATGGACAAGCATGATGTAGGAAAATAGATTAGTAATTTTGAGATTACGCCTTGGACAAGCGAAAATACCTGCAACCACTCAAAATTAAATCAATAAAAAAAAAATTCCTAAGGACACAACGCAGGCACTGATCCACAGGCGAACGCACTGAAGCGTCTGCGTATGCGTTAGAGCAGATCCGCGCACTTAACAAAACATAAAGCAAGAAAATTTTTAAAATTAAAAAATTTACAATGCTTAAATTCAAAATTTACCTAACTCGCACACACTGAACTATATC
Organism: Cryptomeria japonica; assembly: GCF_030272615.1. Classification (NCBI taxonomy): domain Eukaryota; kingdom Viridiplantae; phylum Streptophyta; class Pinopsida; order Cupressales; family Cupressaceae; genus Cryptomeria; species Cryptomeria japonica. The sequence continues at coordinate 483,406,001 of NC_081413.1, forward strand.
ACAGGCATTGATGCACGTGCGCAAGCGCTTCTCAACAGAAAATTAGCTAACCAATTTTGAAAACCGACAGGCTTGTTGGCTCAATGGAGGTGCTAAACAAGAGCACAAGCGTTGATTCACTTGTAGTCCCGAGAATTTAACTAATAACCTAAAGTTAATGAAAAATAGACTAAAAATCTAACCTATAATTATTTTTTAAGTTCTTTTTTAGATCCTTTTTAGTGGTTTTTGTGATTTTTGTGTGATTTTTGATTAATATAAGACTAAAAATTGAAAATTTAAGCTTAAAAACTAAGTTTCAAAAGACACTGGGGCATACGTGCTAATGTAGGGGCAAGCGTGCTAATGCAGGGGCATATGCGCTAATTTGTAGAACTTGCAAAAATTGGCAGTCGAAAAATTTAAATTTCAAATCGGAGGCGCTAAACCACAATGGATGCACTGAAGCAGTGTGGCAGACATGTTGGAGTGTAGAAGGACACGCTAAAGAAGCAATCCGTGAGCTAGAAACACTTAAAACTCACAAAAAGGTTAGAAATTGGGACGTGGGTCCCACCAGGCATGCCAAAATGAAGTAAGGGAAACCAATGCAAGGTTAGATGGTTAGTTTAAACCCAAATAAACACAAAAAAACTAATAAATCATAAACCAAGCTTCTTATACCTTGTAAGAGAGGGTTCTCTCTTGTTCCTCTGATTGAGCTATTGGTGAAGCCAAGGATGCGCCCCTCAACTTGTTTGGATTATCTCCTTGATTAGGATGTGGATTGATCTCCACACACAACAAGATTGGTTGGATTTGGATTGGATTTGAATGATGATAGATATGGATTAGATGAGAGAATATTTGGGCATTATGATGGCGTGATGGATGAATTTGGATTTCAAATGACTAGCATAAGATTAGATGAGAAGTGGATGATTTCTAAGTAGAGGAGACTCCAATTTATAGATTGGAGGAGGCCAAAATGAAGGGCCAAGATTGATTTTAGGATGAAGGGTTGAGATCGATTTGAGAGGGAGCACATGGATTGAGAGGACAAGGTGTGGGATTCAAGAGATGTGCCATAAAGGCATTTCTTGTCTGCACACCTCTCAAAGTTCATGGGGAAGATTTCCCAAGTACATAGGGAAGAAAAAAAGGAATATAAAATTCTTTGGGGGAGGGAGGAGGAATTAAAAAATTCTAAAATAAGAGGATGCATGGGGAGATTCAAAGATTTTGAATTTCTTTGAAAGGATCAAGGTGATTAGGGATGTGTAAATGATTGTGGGGATTGATTAGGTGGGTTAAAGAGGGATTAGAGTGCAAGTGGGAAAGTTAGGAGGATGTGACATGAGGAGAGAGAATGAGTGGAGGAATATGAAATTGGAGAATCATGATAAGTATGATTAAGAAAGAATTAATTAGGCTAAGTGGAGATCAAGGAAAGTGATTTGTAGGAATCACTTTAGTTAGGTTAATTAATTTAAATTAATTAACTAAGAGAATTTTAGAAGAAATAATGGTTGAGGTGACTTTAGAAGAATGAGAAAATAATTAATTATTGGACTATAGTGATAAGATTGATTAAATTTGATTTAATTAACCTTAAGAAGAAGGGAATTAACACAATTAAACTGGTTAATTATGTTGATAGGCTTAAATTAATTAAATATTAATTTAATTAATTTTAGGTGTCTACACATCGATCTAGGTTTTTTCTAGCCCCTTGGGGGTTTGCTGATCTCGATCTTGATCAGATAGTCTGCATTCTTTTCGTTTTAGTTATCATCTTTCCTTGGGTTGCATCGTGTCTCAAGGATGCCATCTCGTAATTAATTGTGATCTTATCACCTCGATCCAGAGGTTCGATCCATAGTGATTTACCTTACTAGGTTTGTGTTTTGGTTTATCCTCCTTAGCTATCCCAGTGTCACATTGTTTCTAGTCAGATAATATCCAATCACATTCTAGGACACCATTTCTCAGTCGTTCGACTAGACCAATCAGTCAATCTAGTCTCTCGACTAGTCATTCACAATCTTTTTGTCTCATGCAGTTCATGCCCATCACTACTTGGTCCAAATCTAGACAGGCTATGGAACAATCATCTCATTTAGGACTAGGATTTCTAGATCCACAACAAAATCCTAAGTCTGATATCAGTCCTATCATAATAGGAAATGTTCGCATCACTCACGATACTTTTCATCCTAAAGACACTATGGTCAATGAACTTACCGACATAGATTCTCAAGTCAATCAAGTTGATCAATTTCTAGACAATGCAAATAACGCCCAAATGGTTGATGAGATCATTGAAGCTCGTAAGAACCTCATTTTTGCTAACATGGTCACTAGTGGCATGACTATCGCATCACCTGATGCCCCTGTAACCGCTAGTCAGCAAGAATTACCTTAGCAAACCCCATTACCCGCACCAACACTTTCGTAAAACAACATATCTACATTACTTATGCAAGTACCTATGGATTCCCTCACACGAGACTATCCATCATTTTATGTTAAGTGGCAAGGGTCTGCATCTGTAGTAGGTGGTGTTTATAATGCACCGATTAATGTGTTGTCCACATAGCTCCCCACCTCACTACCATTGGCAACACAGACACACATGACATTCAGTGTGATGTTAGGCTATCCTTCCTCATCCACCACACAAATTGTGATTGGGGGCATGAATTACATCATGCCATCATCATCATCATCATCATCATCATCATCGTCATCATCATCATCATCATCATCATCATCTATACCCCCACCCATTCAATCAATGCCACAAGTTGTAGGTAGCACCATAGGGATGTCGAGTTATTCCCTCACATATGGCAACAAGTCTCGACTGAGGGCATGCATTACACAATTCCATCATCATACATACCCCTGCCTGTTTAATCAATGCCACAAGTTGTTGGTGTGACCCAATATCAACCTTAAGTAAGTTTCCAACTAGTTATTTTATAATTGTGATTTAATTATTTGCAAGCACAGCCTACATCCTATGTAGTCATGAATGTTCATCATGTACAAAGTGGCAAAAACCAAAATCCCCTAGCAAGAAATGCTCAATATAACATGTATCCCAATTACGTAGGGGGCAGCTATCCATAAGGTACCACACCACAGATCCAACAATTTCAGAATTTTCAATATCAAAAACCACTTGGCGCCCCACAATAAAATATGACAACATATTTGCAGATACCCCAATATCAACAACAATCTTTTTGTCCAAAACAAATCCCTGGATATCAGAATATGGAAAACTATCAAAATCCATCACACCAACAAGGCTATCATCACTCTCAACAAATGTCACATCAGGCACCATAATATCAATTTGCTACACCATTTCCTGACTCCTTCCCGGTCAATACTGAATGGGAGGAAATGAAAGCTACTCTTAAAATTTTACAGGAGAATAGCTTTGAGCGGGTCTTCAAATTCGAAGAAATTTGTCCCTACCCATTTGACAAGTCCATCAAAGCTATGTCTTTTACCAAGAACTTTGAAACACCAAGATTTTAAAATTACAAAGGGAAGGGAGATCTAGGTCACCATGTTAAAGAGTTCTTTATGGCTTGTCAGGAGGTATCATGGTGTGGTAATTATCTTCTGCGGTTGTTCCCCAAAAGTCTCAATGGATCTTCATTAGAATGGTTCTCCAAATTGTCATTCGGTGTCATCAGTACTTTTTCTGATTTATCAGAATGCTTCATGGCTCAATATCATTATTATATATAAAATGACATATTTGTGCTTGACTTGTGTCAGGCTAAACAGAAAGGCAGTGAAAACCTCCTCGATTATGTGCAAAGATGGAGAGATTTAGCTAGTCACCTCCCATGTACCATACCAGATACTCAATTGGTCCCCATTTTCATTAGCAATCTTCACCTAAATATTGCATATCATATTTGATTGAACTGTGCAAGTACCTTTAAGGATATCATCTCCAAATGACCATCTGTCGAGAAAGATCTCATTGACAAAGGAGTCATCAAGATTTATAAAGAGTATCTTGATAAGCCTGGTAATGATAGACAATAGTATTGGAACAAGAACAAAAATGTAATTGGAAATGGGGTCACTGATTCCAAAAAAGTGCAAATGATCGTGGCCGCAAAGTCACCAGCCCTACAAACACACAATAACCCATCGTCGTAGGCCTATATCAATCCTCTACAAGCACAAGTATTGAATGTGCAGGCTAACAAAACTAACACGATCACAGTCGCTCAGGCTCCTCCGCACCAAACATGTAACAATAGTCCTTGACTCCATTTCATGCCCATGGTTGAACCATTAGATGTCATCTTTAAACGTATGGAGCAACACAACATAGTTGTATATCCTCAAACACAACCATTAGATGAATCTAAACCCAAACCTGATTGTTATAAGTAAAATAAGTATTATGCCTACCATATTATCAAGGGTCACAAAATGAATAAATGCATGAGGCTAAAACACCTGGTTCATGACCTCATTGACCAGGGAAAAATTATTGTTGACCCCATCATGGGAAAGTCACCTAATGCCAATCTCGACATGTATAAAAATGTGCTCCCTAAACACCAAGGGGAAGCAAGCACATCCAGTGCAAACCAGGGTCGTACGACTAATAACATCAACTATAATAATGTGTCGTTTGATTATGGCCCTACCATAGGATGCATCTCTCAAGTCGATGATTTTGTTAAAATGATTCATGTTAAAGGAGTCGATACCCAATGTGTAGTAACTACTAGAAGGGCTCGTATGTCAATCCTTGGAGCCCTTGTGTCAGATAATACCCCAATAGTGTTAGTACCTACACAATACAATATCCTCAAGCACTTAGGAAAAATTCTTGCATAGATCTCCATTATGGATTTGCTAAAAGCCTCACCTACTCATCAGGAAATTCTCATGCACACATTACAAGAAGCTCATGTTCCTAGTAACATTGATCCCACACAATTCCAAGCTATGATAGCTCATCTATCCTCCACCTACCATCTCAGTTTCACTCAATCTGACGCCATGGTCCAAAATCTTGACCATATATGTCTCCTAAACATCAAAGCTATTGTGAAACATCATAAAGTGAAGCAAGTCTAGATTGATGATGAATTTGCTCTCAATATTTGTACTTTGAGATTTGTCACTCAAGTGGGGTATACTATTGCAAATATGCATTTAATAAATGCATTACTATCAAGGCATATGACAATGCTAAGAGAAGTTCAACGAGGATGATCAATCTCTCAATTCAGGTGGGTCCAGTAATACATAGTACATTGTACCACATCATTGATCTTGACCTGGCATTTAATATCCTCCTCGGTCACCCATGGATCTATGCCATGTAGGATGTCCCTTCCACCTATCATCAATGCCTCAAATTTCCATTTCAAAGATGTGAAATCTCTATCTATAGCGATGCTCAACCTTTTGAGTACTGTCATGCACTCAAGGCTTCATCTCCATATTCTCATCATTTCCTAGACATCAACAGTGTAACCAAATTTGCTACTCCATCATCCTCATATGTTGACTTTGATACCATCCTTGTCATTGCAAAAGAGAAAAAATATATCTCTTCCTCTTTCTCCCAACTCAAGATCAACGATGCTGGTTGTGGTGAATATGCGGTTTAGGACACATTTATAGTAGGGGCCCTACCCCTATATCCACACACTCAATGACAAACCTACCAAAGATCAGAAGAAGAAAGAACCTATGATCTGACAGTGTGTCTCTACAGATAATGATACTCACCTCAGGAAACTTAAAGAAAAATATCTCGGTGCTCACAAGTGGGCTACTCAAAAGTGGAACTACCAAGGTGGTGGTCTAAGCCAAGAAGAGCAAGGTATCAAAAGACCCACTGATCCCACTCCTAATATGAAACACCAAAATCTTGGTTTTGTATGTCCCTCCCATGAAGCCTCAAGTTTGTCTGGCATTGCCGGAAACAATGAAAACGTTTCAATTAATATCGACGACATGTCTGAAGAGGTGTTCAAAAAAGCGTACAATGATATAGACATGTCCTCCACCTTTGGAAAATATGAACTCTTTGATACCTCTATATTATTAATTGACCTTCCCCTTTGCCATCTTGAACTTATTGATTGGGGTCAAACTATTGCACACCTAGACACATTCCAAGATGATACATCGCTCCTACAATTTCTGGGGGCAGTTGAGGCTACACCATATCATCATCTAGAGAATAATACAATCTACAAGCTTGATCCTAAAGGTTACTTTGGGGAAGAAGGAATCCTTAACCGCAAAAGTGACAAAAAAAAATAAAAATCAAGGGTCTTGTAGCGAAAAACCTCTCTAAGGCACTTCTTTACTCAAAAATAGTAAAAACAAAGGTGTATCTTCTAGTGAAAACCTCATTGAGGCATCAGAGGATGGGGATTCCATTTTCCCCTTGCCAATGACTATGTTCCTGAAAGGTGCCCCATTCTCATAGATCAGACTAAAGAAATAAATCTAGGCACAACAGACAATCCACATATCACTCATGTGGCTGCCTCTTTATCTAAAGATGAACTCAAGTTCTCTGATATCCTTCATAGATGGCCTATCAAATTCGCATGGTCTTACGTAGACATGCTTGGTTTAGATCCTGACTTAGTAGTTCATCATCTTGTAGTTGATCCAAATGTCAAACTAGTAAAGCAAAAGCTACGAAAGATGCATCCCAAAATCACTCTTAGTCAAAGAAGAATTGGAAAAACTCCTTGAAGTCAAGTTCATTCGCCCTATTGAGTATTCTGAGTGGATCTCCAATATGGTACCAATTTCAAAACCATGTGGGGCAATCAGAGTATGAACAAATTTTTGAGACCCCCATAAAGCATGTCCTAAGGACAATTTCCCACTTCCCAACATCGACATCCTCATCGATCTGACAACAGGACATGACATGCTTTCTCTCATGGATGGATTCTCAAGTTATAGCCAGATAAAAATAATAGAAGAAGATCAACATAAAACAACATTTACTACCCCGTGGGGAACATTCTACTATCAATTCATCCCATTTAGTCTCAAGAACACAGTTGCCACATATCAACATGCCATGACAGTAATATTTCATGACCTCATGCATACAATAATGGAGGAATATGTAGATGATATCCTGGTTAAATCAAAGATGAGGGCATAACATCCATATATTCTAGAGTTAGTCTTTGAGGGTTTGGCCAAATACAAATTGAGGCAAAATCCAAAAGAGTGTGTCTTCAGAGTTACATTAGGTAAACTCCTCAGCTTCATAAGTTCTAGATGAGGAATTGAGGTCGACCCCAAAAAGGTCAAAGCAATTATGGAGATGCCTCCTCCCAGAATGTTAAAGAATCTGTGCAACCTACAAGGAAAGCTACAATCTATTTGTTGTTTCATTGCACAACTTGTAGACAAGTGTCAACCTTTCACACACTTGCTCAGAAAAGGTGTCGGATTCAAATGGGATCCCTAATGTCAACAAGCATTTGACAAGATCAAAGAATACTTGGATCATCCCCCTATTCTCATGCCACCCATCTCGAGTCATCCATTGCTATTATATATTTCAGTCACTTCAACAACTGTAGGGGCATTTCTTTCCCAACATGATTATCAGGGTAAAGAAAGAGCAATATACTACATTAGTTGAACTCTAGTCGGTTATGAGCTTAATTATTCTCCAATGGAAAAAATATGTCTAGCTTTCGTCTTTTCTTCTAAAAAACTAAGACACTACATGTTAAGTCACACAATGAAGCTCATTTGTAAAATCGACCCTCTCAAGTACTTGCTTTCCAAGACTACCCTAACAGGATGCATGGCTAAATGGGTTATGTTGCTCAGTGAGTTTGAGATCCAATATGTCGACCGTGAAGCCATCAAAGGATAGATAATTGTTGATCAGTTAGAAGAGACATCCTTGCTAGATGTTAATCCTCAAGTCACAAAATTTCCCAATGAATATGTATGATCTATTACACAACAACCCCCCTGGAAACTTTATTTTGATGGCTCACACACACATAAGGGAGCGGGGGCATGATTCTTGTTTGTTTCTCCTCAAGGTGACCTTATCCCTAAGTCATTCAAGTTGTCCTTTCTATGTACGAACAACATAGCTGAGTATGAAGGATTAGTCACTGGTCTAAATACAACTATTCGGTGGAACATAGCAGATCTCCTAGTTTATGGAGATTCACAACTTGTCATCCGTCAAACCAATGGAGAATACCAAACTAAAGATGACAAGCTCATGCCTTACAAAAGGATGGTTGATGACCTCAAATAGAATTTCCAGACTATCACATTTGACCAAATTCCTCAAGCTCAAAATAAAGTAGTAGATGCAATGGCTACCATCGGATCCCTCCTAGATATTGGCTCAGACAGTTCCAAATATGAATTTCTCATAGAATAACTACTACAACCATCATTTGGGACACCACATACATAAATGGTGTGCAAAATTGTTGGGCCCAAACCACCTTGGTACCATGAGATCCATGCCTATCTCAAAGATGGTACCCTACCCCAAAACATATCCCACAATGATCGATGAAACCTTATTTGTCATTGTGCCCAATTCACCCTTATAGGAGACAATCTATATCGTCAGGGCTACAATGACATCCTTTCTAGATGTTTAGATTTGAACAAAACTAATTTTGTGATGAAAGAAGTACATGCTGATACTTGTGGTGCTCACACGAGCGGATATGTTCTCGCCAAATAACTCTTACGAGTGGGATATCACTGGCCCACCATGGAACATGACTTTTGTGAATTTTTTAAGAAGCCATTCTCCTCACTCTGACCACTAGTATCCAAGTGTCCAATTTCATCTTATACCACATCATTTGCCGCAATCTCCTCCACCATCATCACAGACAATGGAACTCCATTTAAAAACCAACATATGCATGATCTTTGTTCCACACTCCATATCTAGCATCATTGGTCTACCCCATATTACCCCCAAGGGAACAACCAAGCTGAGGCAACTAACAAAACCTTACTTCGTATCCTAAAGAAAGTTGTCAATAAAACTGGTCGTGACTTGCACCTTCATCTCAATCTTGCTTTATGGGCTTATTGAACTAGCATCCAGACTCCTACAAGAGCCACTCCCTATTCCCTTGTATATGGTGCATAAACAATCTTACCAATTGAGGTTGAATTGCCATCACTGTGCATATCTCTGAAAGAATTTGTTTATGATGAAGAATATAGAGTGGCAAGGCTAGCTTAGCTTGATCTTCTTGACAAACAATGTCAAAAAGCCTATGACCATCTGCAAATATATCAGATCCATCTCAAGAGGCAATATCAGAAGAAAGTTCATCCTTGGGAGTTTGAAGTAGGTGATCTCGTCCTTCGAGAAAACCCTATAAATCAATAGGGATTGGAAAAGAAAGGAAAATTTGAAGCCAACTAGCTCAGTCCCTATGTGGTCACAACAAAATATGGCTCAGGTGTATACCAATTGTCCACTCTAGAAGGAGAGCCTCTCAACAACCCCCTCGACATACTATACCTGAAAAGGTTTTATGCATAATTCGTGGCAGTGTACCTCATGTTTCAAAAATTAGAAAATATAAAAAAGTAAAAAAATCATAAAATATCAAAAAAATCATAAAATCATAAAATATCAAAAAAATAAAAAAAAATCAGAAAATACTTTAAAAAAAATTCGTCCAATGGTGAAAACTTGGCAAGCAGGCGCCACAGGCATGTACATGTGGTGAAAACCTGGAAACAGGCACCATATGTAGAAAGGGCAGTTCCATTATGTTTTGGTCCTAGTCTTCTCCCTCTCTGATGTGATATCTTATGCTACTCACCATCACTTATCATCTCCTCACCATCCATTTCCTTTGTGCGAAGTATTCCATTATACCCACCCTTCAATCGTCATCTTCATTGCGTGCACTTTTTTTTCTTTGCATGGTACCTACATTTTTGCCGCCATCCACTTCTCTTGTATGTATGCCTTGTACTTTATCCCCTCTTTGTGCTCGATCCTTTGTGCACACTGTTGGATGTATATAGGTTGCCATGTATGTATGGTTCCTCCTATGCATAGCTTGTGTTCTTGTCCCACTCATCGAGATCATATACTCTTAGATAGTTCTTCAATAGATCCTTTGGTATCCTAATCCTCTCTTGGTTCCTAGGTCCTTTTGTCTGTCCTAGGTCTATCCATCCACCATCCAATTATTGCTTTGAGATATATCATTCTCACATCAGCAACAATTGTCCATTCATCTGCGCAAAATGTATCATTCCTCTAGTCAGACATCATCGTTGATCCTCATCCATCTATCATCCTTTTGACAAAAGACATCAGTTACACCTTGTGTTGATTTTGGATTCTTTTCGATTTTTTTATCTTTCAAAGCTCCTTGAGTCCTATTTCCTCTTGGTCACCACAATCTTTTATATCATGGTGCACTAGGAATAACTAGGCTTAAGATGTGATCTTATTATTTTTCATTTTTGCCTGGCGTGTCTTTCAGATGTGTCCCTTGTTGTACCCTCATGAGGTTTTTGTTATCTCATGTTACATTCGGGCATGTCTTGTGCTTGTGGTTGTTCTAGCATCATTTCCTGTAGGATCCCTATAACTCTATGTGATGTTGGATCGGCCTATGTGTTTGTTTATATGTGTCAATCCATGCATTGGCTATGAAATTCCACCCCGATTCTTCATACCTCAGCGACTCATGGTCACTGCTAAATAAAAAATAAGTGCTCACTACATGGCATCTAGTTTCACATGGATGCTCGTGCTCCATGATCTTTATCTCCATTGCATTGCATTTGTCTCTTTTCCCTTCTTTCGCCCATCCTCTCTAGAATGTGCACGCATGCACCTTCACCCATTCCTCTTTCTCACCACCCTTGTCTAGTCTTCCTAGAGCATTATCCATCTCTTCCTCCATCACATATGGGTTAGTACATAATCCATATCTATCATACATTTTTCACATACATTGCATTATCCATCTCATCCCGCATCACACGTAGGTTAGCACATAATCCATGTACCACATCACATCACGTATCATAATCTCATGTCATACATACATAAACCATCACATCCTGTATAGTAGATCATATAATCTATCACATATAGCATATAAAATCGCATCATATATCATCATACATGGCATAAATCATACATGCATACATCACCACATCCTGCATCACAAACATGTTAGACTCATATCATGCAACCATAAATCATAAATCATAAATCATCCATGCATCAAAAAACACATAACAAGTATCATATATCTGGATCAAAATAGAGTGTATATCTTATATCATGATGGTCTGAGGTGTATGTCAAAAGAAAATGTATAGTTATATACATATGTACATAATCTATTGTATCCAATCAAAGAATATAGTACATACAATATACAAATGAATGATGATCACCTCACATGCTCATAAAAAACTGCATGGGGTGCCGACAATGAATATAATGAATCTAATACACATCTCTATCTGATATATGGTACATAAAAAAGAATGCATCTCCGCCTCATCTGCATCGAGCCTCTCAAAATTCTCTACGACGACTAGGTTGGATCCTGTCCCTGTTCTTGTCCCTGGGATCCCTGTGTGGACCCCGATGCTGACCTTGTACTACCCTCTGTGTGGGTCCTCCTGCTCAATCCACAAGTGTACATCAATTGAATCTCCTTGTACTTGTCCCCCCACTGGATCCTTCTGTAAAAGTTGTAGAATACAAACTCACAGAACCCAATGAACACTTGTATGCAAATAACCTGTCACAACAATGAAAGATTCACAAAACACAAATATTTCTTTGAAAACCTAGAGCAAAAGAATGCAATAATAATAATAATCGGATTATAATTTACAAAAGGGATCAATCCTTATTAAAGGAGATCAAACCTAAAAGGGAAAACCCTAAAAGCAATTAATTATTAATATTCCTAAGCTTAGCTTCCTAAATTTATCTTAAGTGAAATAGAGAAAAGGTGACTTAATTACTAAATCAATATGATTTAATAAATTAAGTAAACTAATACCTTCTACTCTAACACCCCCCCTTAAGATGAAGTTAGGGAGAAGCTAAAAAAATAACTAAGGACTAGATGCATGAAAGCCAAAATGGGTCTTGACAACAAGGCTTGATGAGGTACCCAAGTACAATGAAATCTCTATAAAATGGAGAAAAAGGAGAAAACCCAGACCCCCAAGGACAACTTCCTTCACCCCGATCATAGAGCACAACTAAATATAGCATGGCGATGCCAAAGGTTTCGTGAAGATGTCAGCAACCTGCTCCTCTGTAGGAATGTACTCCAAGGTGAGTGAACCATCCTGAATCAACTTCCCAATAAAGTGCATGTGGATCTTAATGTGCTTTGTCCGCTGATGCTCCATTGGAATGCAAGAAATATGTATAGCACTTTGATGGTCACACAAAATAAGTGTGGGACTATCAGGAGAAAAACTGAACTCTGTCATCAATTGTCAAAGCCATAAAGTCTTCTGGCTGGCTAACACCATTGCTTGGTACTCAGCCTCTGTAGATGATAATGCAATAGCAGATTGCTTCTTGCAAGACCATGTGATAGGACCAAAACCAAGATAGAAAACAGAGCCATAAGTAGACCTATGATCATCAACATCACCAGCCCAATCTGAGTTAGTGAAGCCAACTATGTGAGGAGCCCCTGATGTGTAGTGAATGCCATACTATAAAGTGCCCTTAATGTATCTCAAGATACATTTGGTAGCTTGCCAATGGTTCTCATGTGGAGCATGTGAGAACCTAGAGACAAGGCCAACTACAAAGGAAAGATCAGGTTGCGAATGCATCAGGTACAACAAACTACCAATCAACTACATGTGTAATGTAGAATCTACTGAAGGAGTAGAACAAGTGAAGGACATAACAAAACCTGACTAAAATGGTGTGGGGGTAGGCTTGCAATCAAGCATGCCAAATCTCTGGAGCATCTCAAGAGCATACTTCAGCTGATATATGGAAATCACATCCAAAGACTGAACAACCTGTAGACCAAGAAAATAGTGCAGAAGACTGAGATCTGTCATCTCAAATTTCTCCATCAAAGCTCTTTGAATACTCTGAATCATAGAGGATGAGCTACTTATAAGAATGAGGTCATCAACATATAGCACAACAATCAAAATTTCACCCTCTAGACGTTGAATGTAAACTATGGGATCAAAATGACAACGAGTGAAGTGAGAGGAGAGCAAAAAAGAGTCCATCTTCTCATACTAAGCCCGAGGGGCTTGTTTGAGACCATATAATGAACGCTTAAGTCTGCAAACCAAATAAGTGTCATGCATAAACCCTTGAGCCTGCTCTATATAGATCTCCTCATGTAAGTTTCCATGCAAGAAAGCACTCTTCACATCCATCTGAAAAACTGGCCATCCCTATGAAGTTGCAAGGGATAGTACAAAGCAAATAAAATGCATCTTCACAATAGGAGCAAAGGTCTCAGAGTAATCAATACCCTCAACCTGAGAAAACCCCTTCGCAACAAGACATGCTTTGTACTTCTCTATCAAACCATCAACAACATACTTGGTATGGTACACCCACTTGCATCAAACCAACTTTCTTCCCTCAGGAAGAGAACAAAGATCACAAGTATGATCCTTCATCGAAGAAGAATACTCCTCATCCATAGCCCTATCCCACTCAAGTTGACTTGTTGCCTTTGAAAAAACTTTGAGGACCATTTGAAATGGCACAACTCAAGAGACTAGCACCTGAAGTATGTTATCATGTACGATGGGTATGTGAAGGGTCACCTCCCATAGAACCAACTGCCTCTACATTAAAGCGGTCCCACTTGGGAAAATGTTGTGGATCTAGTGGTGGCGGTGGTGGTGGATCAACATCTGCATCATCCTCAAGAGATAAACAGTCCTCAAGAGATGAAGGAGGAGTGGGTAGTGAGGGAGAAGTTGGTGAAGGAGAATCTGGTGGAGTGAAGCGCTCATCAAACTAGACATCCCATCGAAATAAGACCTCACTAGAATTGGGATCAAGCAAACAGTATGCCTTCACATCCACACAGTAGCCAACAAATATGAGTGGTCGACTCTTCCTCTCCATGGATTTCCTCTGAGCATCAGGAATAAATTCCCAAGCCTCACAACTAGATACTCGAATTGTAGAAACATCGGGTTTGACATGGGTCCAAGCCTCCTTAGGAGTCATATGTCATAATGCCTTATGAGGCATCCAATTTTGAATATAAGTGACACAATTGACCGCCTCAGCCCAAAAAGAAGAATCCATAGACTGAGACTAAATCATACAATTGGTCATCTCCCATAAAGTCATATTCTTTCTCTTAGCAACACCATTCTGCTAAGGGGTATAGGGAACTGTAAATTGATGTTGCAAACCATGTGCAGTGCAAAAATCTCTGAAGACCTCATTCACATACTCCCCCTGTTATCTGTGCATATCCACTTGATAGAAAGTCTAGACCGCTTCTCCACAAATGTCTTAAATATTCAAAATGAATCAAAGACATCAAATTTGTACTTAAGAAAGTAGACCCATGGACATCTGGAGAAGTCATCAATAAATGTGAGCATATATCGAGCCCCTGAAAAAGGAGTCTGAAATGACATGAGGTCACTATGTACCAACTCCAAGGGTGCCATAGCTCGTGGAGACCCACTGATAGAAAAGAATACCAGTGATGTTTGCCAAGTATACAACCTCGACAAACACCATCAATATAGGAAATCTGTGGGAGCCCAATCACTAATGCCCATGTACTCATTTGTTGTAGATATCTGTAATTGACATGGCCAAAACGCTCATGCCAAAGTCTTCTCATTGTGTCTGCATGTGCTATAAGTGACGAACTCGTACCATCTGTCATATAAAATCCATCAAATATGTATAAGCGGGATGCAAGTTCCACACTCTCAGTAGCCATAACCAAATCAGGATCATGAAGGTCTCTAATAACCACATCATGTGGTGAGAACTCAACTGTCTTGCTATTGCCAGAGTGGCAAATCTGATAAATGGAAAGGAGATTTGTTGAAATGTCAAGAACAAGGACCTCTTGAAGACAACCACCATCCAATGGAACAAGACCTAAACCCATAACGGAAAGTTGTGTACAGTCACCAACTACAATATGTGAAGTGCCACAATGGGCAAGTACAATGACAAACTCTGAATGTGTGTCATATGGTGAGAAGTACTAGAATCTAGGATCCAAGTGGATCCTAAAGGCAATGCTCGTGCAGAAAGAGAATGACCTTTCCCTGTGGGTGGGGAAGGTGTCTAAGGTGATGTGAGGTGATGTTGTTAGATGGCCTCCTCTAAAACCTCTAATTGTTTCCAACATCTGGAAACTAGATGTCCTTCCTTGCCACAGAAACTACAAGGTTCACCTGATTTCTTCTTAGTCTTAGAGGAAGACTCACTAGACTTAGAAGAATTACCATGCTTAGGGTTGGATTGTGGTTTTGAAGTAGACTTTGGTAGAGGTCTGGAGGAACTCTCATTGCCTATTGAATTTGTCTTCGACTTTTGTTTCTGCTTCTTCTTCCCTTTAGATGGCTAAGCTACCAATGCTTGGTTCTTAGAACCAAGGAGAGTATCCAACTGTGTGAGGTAAGACTGCTCTTGTGTCAACCTATCACAAAATACCTCAAATGAAGGCATGGTAAATCAGGTACCCAAAGCATCCATGGTGGAATAGAAGATAGAAGAGAATATCTGAAAGGAACCTCGAATCCTGGATGGAATCAAGTATATACACTCGGTGTCTGTCTTGGTCTTACCACAACCATGTAACAATGAGCGCGGTGATATGAATTTCATCAAGAAATCCTCAATAGATGGAAAAGAATTAGGTGCCATGGTGGTCAATTCTACCTCAATCTGAAGTTCCTTGAACTGTTTAATGGTGCCAACAAGATCATGAAAATTAGTCCATATAGCCCGAGAAGTTAGGCAACCCTCCAAGTGAAAAGGAAGACTATATGTAATATGTAAGGATATCAAACCCATGGCCTCATTCATTTTGTTCCTGTGTTGTAGAACCTCAAAGGGTCTTGTCAAGAGAGGTTGAACCTCATCCAAACATGACCATAACCCCTTAGACATGATAAGTCTTGTCGTATGTGCTTTCCAGGTATGATAATTGTGTGGTGTAAGATGGTCACATGAAGAAGTATCTGCCATGATGTTTATGGTTTTGAAAATGTGTTTAAAGAGAGAGGATTCTGATTTCTGATATGATAATACAAAAAGCAAGAAAAAATACACCCCCCACAACACAAAAACCAAACCCCAGTACAATTTTGAAAGCTGGAAGGATGAAAAAGTAAAAATAACTTTTGACAAAGTTCTACGTACTTGATGATTTTTTGATAAAATGAGCTGCAATTCTGGATAGAGCATTCCAATGCCTATTCATTTGCAAAAAATGGAGCTCGTATGCAAAAGATATGCCCCCGGAAGCGCCAAAAATAAGTTCTGACCGTGACTAGAAATAAATGTAGCAAAACTGCAAAATCTGGAGAAAAATAAAAATAAAAATGATCCGGCTCAGAAAGAGCTTTCCGACGATAAATGGTTTGTCAAAAAACATCTCCGTTTGCTCCTGATATCACAAAAAAAACCCTACTAGGTTGAAAAGGGAACAAAAAAGGAAGCCTAGTGGCTCACTAGTGGCTCACAA
The DNA here is from genome assembly GCF_030272615.1 of Cryptomeria japonica. Lineage (NCBI taxonomy): Eukaryota > Viridiplantae > Streptophyta > Pinopsida > Cupressales > Cupressaceae > Cryptomeria > Cryptomeria japonica. The sequence continues at coordinate 483,422,752 of NC_081413.1, forward strand.
GCGGTGGTCGGGCAGATGTGGCGATGGTAGAGCGAGTGACGGTTGTTAAAAATCATTGGTGGTGGGCGCTGCAGGCAGTTTACAGACCGTCGCAGACTGCCACGGTCTATGAGTGGTGATATTCACTGCCACCGACGGTTGAAATAAACGTCGGGTTTTTTTTTTGACGAAATCCGTACGGTACGACTTGTATGACCAAAAATAAAAAAAAATTGCCTCTGAGATCCCTGCACCAAAACATATCAAATTATATATCAAAATTCGTCCAATCAGCCTCTTGAATCCAACCCTGAACTTCTTTTGGGCCCAAATTGCTCCAAAAAATAGGTGCCCCCATGGATCACAAAAAAAAACCGAATTTTCAAACCCTCACAAATATGGCCACGTGATTAAAAAATTGACAAACAAAAGGTCAATCTTGACTATTTCACACGTGCCGAATTCAATGGTGAGGTCCAAATCAACCCAAATTGCATAGAAGACCTGCTAAAGGTAGAATATCCGAATATGAAGAACAAGAAAGCCTCAGGCCTAAAGCTCTGATACTATGTTAAAGTTGTAGAATACAACCTCACAAAACCCAATGAACACTTGTATGCAAATAATTTGTCACAACAATGGAAGATTCACAAAACAAAAAGATTGCTTTGAAAACCTAGACCAAAAGAATGCAATAATAATAATCAGATTATAATTTACAAAAGGGATCAGTCCTTATAAAAGGAGCTCAAACCTATAAGGGACAACCCTAAAAGCAATTAATAATTAATAATAAATTAATTATTAATATTCCTAAGTTTAGCTTCCTAAATTTAGCTTAAGTGAAATAGAGAAAATGTGACTTAATTATTAAATCAATAGGATTTAATTAATTAAGTAAACTAATATCTTTTACTCTAACACCTTCATTGCGTGAGTAACTACTTTCCCTAGCCCTCAGAGGTGCAACGTACTACTCTCTCTGATCTGTCAATACTACCCTCTCATACTGGACCTTATACCATCCAGCTTGGTGAGATAGGGCCTCTATCTCTCCCATCTGCCTCTCCAGCATCCTAGCCAAGATCTCCTCTCCTCTATTGCCCCTTGCCTATCTCTAGACCTCATCCCTCTCCCGCAGGTATCTAGCAATCATCTCATCTGTCCTACGTCATGTGCTCCATGACATCCCTAGCTGCCAATGTTGCATCCCTCTCCTAGAGGAGCCTATCCCTCTCTGCCTATAGTTGTGCCCTAGCTCCCTCTATTGCATCCCTCTCCCTACATAGGCTCTCTCTGCAGTGACCTCTTGTAACTTGTGCTATGCTCTAGTCACTACCTCCTTGAGAGATTAGACATGTGCTGCTAGATTCAGAGGCATTGTTGATCCCTCTCCCTTCTCCTCTCTCCTGGCTCTCTTGGTGGGTATCATCCTAAATGATGCCCTGCCTTGGCCTTGTGGCTCCTCCTGTCCTAGAGTCAACCCCTTTACTGGTGGGTCTACCTCAATGGCCTCTGCTCCATCTATGCCCTCCTCTCTCTCCTCTCCTCTCTCTCCTCTCCTTTGTCCCTATCTCCCTGATGCAGATCGAGACCTCATCTGGGTCACTACCTCTGCCACCCTCTCTGCTAAGCATCAGGCTGGCTGATACTGTCCAACCCTCCCTCCTCTAGCTTAGATTTTTACCCTCTTGACACTAAGGGGTGCCAATCTTGCCTTGCCAATCGGTTGAGGTCTGACCTCTACCCACCAAGCCTCATAAGTTGTTGTCACCCTTGCGTTTGTAGGTCCGCCTCATGGATCCCACTGTGCTAGAGCTTATCGGGTCCACCTATCAATAATTATTTCCCCGTCCTATAGTGAGGGTCTGAACTTTGCTACTCTCTCATGAGTCACAAGTCAAAATGTGTGTGGTACCTCAGGTACTCCCTATACCTGACCAAACTATCTTTACACCCTGTCTGGCCAGTACATCTCGATCACATACTCCCATCGGCCAAGGATATATCTTGTAGTGGTCATATAGGGGATGTGCCTCAGATCCTCAAGCCATGTTGTGATCGCCATATACGGTCTTCAGGTGATCCCCTCTACTGTCAACCCGTCAAAGGTCACTCTCCATTAATCAATGCCATATGTGACCTCATATATAAGAACACCACCCTAGCTGAATACTATAGGTTTTGTTGGATCCCTATCCTGTCTTTTGATTGGTCATGTGACAACAATGTGCTCCCATGCCCATACCTGTAATATTTTCATGAATCCAAAGCTACGACCAGAAAGGTAGACTATGTCATGGAGCTTTTTTTACAACTCCACCAACACCAGGGCACCCCACGCCATAGGTCATCTGCCATTAAATGCCTCTATAATGACCGAGATCATACCAAGTACAATTGACCTACCTCCATGATCAGGTAACATATATCCACTAACCAAGGCACATACAAAGAAATAAATCCTCCTAGTAGGTGGTTTCTGCGCCAGTGTCTGCTCGAGTGATAATTGTCCATGGTGTAAAGGAACATCTGCACCCACTAATAGTCTCACGACCTCTGCTTGATCAACTCTCTTAGAAATGCCTCGAGCTCCTCGTATTGACAGTGTAAATCCAATACACATCCTCATCAGCCACCGTGATCTATCCTGTCGGTAGGTGGAATGTCGTTGTCTCACTCCTCCATTGCTCAATTAGCGCTGTGAGCATCCAGTCATATATGATCTAATGTGGGGCATCTGCCCCATGTATCCCAGTCCAATCACATCAATCTGTGCCCAATTGGTGGCACTCTGCTCCGCACCAAGTGTCAAGATAGCCGATCGTCTCTCCTGGTTGACAAGTATATCCATGCTCCACTACACATTAAACAACAACTAGTCAGTTTCTTGGACCTCGTTCTTGCTTGCTTGCTCATCCTGTTTGCCTTTTCGATGATTCACCCAGTCCCTTTTCTTCCCTCTTTTTCCTTTTCCCCTCCCTCTAACCAGCGGGTTCACAAACTCGTCAATTCTGCTTTGGCGGGAACACGTTCCTACCACTTTCTAAGCAAACCCGCCATGGCGGGATCGCTTTCCCATAATTCCTTTTTCTCCCAATCCCCCCTTAAGGGGTTCACAAACTTGCTATGGTGGGATCGTGATCCCGCGATCCCCTTTCATCCTCGCCCCCTTTATGCAAACCCACTATCGTGGGATTGTGTTCCCGCGACTCCTAGATGTGAACCCGCCAAACAGGATGTGGTGGGAATATTTTTCCTAAGACATTAAATGCTACAAAACATGAATGAAATAAAAACACAAGACAAGTTTCAGGGGCCTACCTTGTGGTTTGACACTCAATGTCACCTCACGCTGCATACCATGTACACCCAGTGCTTCAATCTTGCCTACTCAACCATCTCGTCCACATGCACAATGAGCTCTGAAATGCACTAAAAACAAAGGAATTCTCTCTCAGAGCTCACAATTCTTAGAATCAATGCGTGGAAATGAGCCCTACTCTAGCCATTTTTGGGTATATGAGGTGCCCATATGAGTGTTTTCATCGTTCCGGACCCTCCCAGACCTTTTTTTAGCATATCTTGTTCTTAGGATCTCCTTTTAGGATGTTGTTTTCGCCTCCTAGCTCATTTTCTCGGCCCCTTCTTTCTAGTCCATTGGGGCAGTTTTTCTTTTGAGATATCGCCCGGGCCTCTTTTCTCGTGCACCCTCTCAAGGGGGAACCCTTTCCCTCATCCTTCATGCTTCTGTCAGTCAAGTCTAGGGCATTTTTTCTTCGCTTTCTCTTCTTCGAGCCACAAGTGTTTTATTTTTCTTTGTATTGATGATATTTTAGCACCACTGCGAAGAGGAGCAAAATGTAGACACCCAAATTTTGGTTAATCTAATTAATTAAATTTTGCTATCCTGAATGCTTATTAATTAAATTACGTTCTTCCCCTCCTAGCTAATTAATTTTATTTATGTTGTAGTCTTGTTTAATTAATTAATGGACAATCCAAAACCATTTAATTAATTGAATCCTCTTCTAGCCGTTCCCCTATTAAATGAAATAAATTTACTTTATTTTGTTTAATTCACTATCCTCCCATCCTATCTCATTATTTAATTTCTAATTAATTAATCCTAAACTAGTTAATTACCCTCTCCCCATTTAAATAATTAAATAAGTATTTAAATTTGTCACATGTCTCCTACATTCTAACCACCTAGCCTAACCCCCATCTAACTTACTGCTTATCCTTACCCTTGGGTTCTAACTACCCTATCCTCCCTAGCTAATCTTATCCTAACCATCTCCCCTCACACATGTGTGCACATTCCCAAATCTCTTTTATTTTAAATAGAAGATATTCCCCATTTTTGGGTGGTTACTCTCCAAAAAGACATGTGTCCTTGAGGACACGTGTTACTTCTCCCCAAGACATGTGTCCCTCCTTTGGGACAATTGTCTTCCCTCTTGAAGCCATGAAATCTTCTTCCACTTGGCTCCCTTTGGAATAAGGAGGACAAGTGTTGCATTCTCAATCTCTCTCATCCTTCTTCCCATTCCTATTTAACCCCTCCCATTCTTATGTATTTTATGCACTCTTTCACTACCATACCGTTACATTGCTGAAATCACTACCCATCTCATTTTTATCAATCATTATCCATCATCATTTTGCATCAACATCATGGAGCACAATCGAGTATTCGAAGACGTCATCGAGTACACATAATATCGAGGAACCATCAAATCTAAGTGGGATTTCTGTTTGCATTTTCTATTTCATTTAAATTGCGTTTTCATTTTATCGTTCTTATCTTGATGTGTATGATATCTGTGTATGCTTGGTTAGTCAGCTTGTCTTTTAACCCTTTGTATTCACACACATTTTTCATGGCACAATTTGTAACCCTAATTATGTTTTAAATACATTAGTAAACTATATGAGTTTGTTTACAATTGAATTTTTCTGCCATCTCATTTACCTTTTTGTCAATTATGCTCTGATTTACATTTATGTCAACAAGGCTTAACATTCTATTAATTGAAATATTATTCCTAACCCTAATTGTTTTCCTATTCGAACATTTATCTTAATTGATTTCTAACTATGGAGAAAAGTTCAACTGTGATGATGATGATGATGATGATGATGATGATGATGATGATGATGATGATGATGATGATGATGTAACCCTAAATATTATTTCAACCCAAAAAATATGCATATTACTCACTCTAACACTACTTAAAGATAAAATTAATAAAAATAATAATTTAATTAAAAATAATAATAGTGAACATTAAATACTCATTCTCTTTGCGTACTTTACATATATTTATCTAAAGATAGGTATACTAGTTAAATCTAACTAGAGTCAAATTGTGGATGATTCTTATCCATATAGGCTACTTAAAAAAGATTGAAAATATAGATAAGCAACGTTGGTTCAAAATGGTTGTTGACGAGGAGCTAGATCATAGGAAAAAGACTTGGAAGAAAAAAAATAACAAGTGGATGAACAAATGCGACGTAAGTAAGTCTTACCTTGGAAACACTTAAAAAAAAGTTAAAAGTGTCTCTAAGGTAAGACTTGTTGAATATAATGTTCCATAGACACGACAATGTCTATGAAGCATTATATTTAGCAAGGTAAGCCATGTCTATGTAGCATTATATTTAGCAAGTCTTACCTTGGAGACACTTAAACTCCATGTCTATGTAGCATTATATTTAGCAAGTCTTACCTTGGAGACACTTAAACATTTTTGTGTCTTCAAAGTAAAACTTCCTAAATATAATACTTCATAAATAAAGGTGAAAGTGAATGACATTTCATCAAAGAGTTTGATATGAAAATATCCATGATCACTTCAATTATGACTAAAAAGTAGATAGTTTGAATGAATCTTTTTTCCATTTTTTTTTTTAAAAAGATTTTAAAATTTTTTTATTTACTCAAGATTCATAATTAAAAAAAAGACAATTTAAAAAAAAAAATATTAATTTTGTTTTCTTAATCCCTTAAACCGCTAGATCTCGGCGGAAGTTTTTCCTTAATCCCTTAGTCAGCTCGCAGACGTCATTAAAATTAATTCATTCGTTCCATGCGGACGCCTTGAATGAACTTGGGTTTTTACAGCGTGCCGGTACCTAGTATTCCTTACAGGGGGTGAAGCCATCTATTCAAAGCTTCAAAGTCTGCTCTTTTACAGAATTCATATTCGCAGATTCGGGAGAATAAGTTCGTAATGTAAAAAAAACAATGAATGTTATCTGGAGCAGCAATAGGCTTGATTTAAGCACTTTTAACAGCATAAATTCTGCAAATTTAATCTTGTGTTTGAGGCGAGGTTTCATAACTTGGATAGCAGAAGTAAAAAGATTGCTCTGTAAGTTATGGCTCTTCCCTTTTCATCATCAGCAGCAACTTTCTCAGAATGCTTACAAACTGTGCCATTTTCTTTTAGTTTCAAATTGACGAAGGGATTACTAATACTGATATTCTCCAAGCTTGAGTTCTACAATGTCATCTGTTACCCATCTCAATCAAAATCTGAGAGCGTTATGCAGAGATGGTTGGTTGAAGGAGGCAATGCACATTCTACTTAACACCCACAAACCTTCTGTAAACTCTGGTACATATCTTCAACTATTGCAGACCTGCATTGATAAGAATGCGCTTTCAGAGGGCAAACAAATCCACTCCCACATCAACGACAGGGGATTTACATTTGCCACAGACACTTTTTTGCAAAATAGGCTTATCAGCATGTATGACAGATGCGGAAGTTTGGTTAATGCTCGCCAAGTGTTTGATCACTTGACTGAACGAGACATCTTCACATGGAATGTGATACTTGCAGCTTACAGAAGACATGGATTTCCTCGGCAGGCATTGGTATTGTTTCACCAAATGCAACGAACAGGTGTTCGTCTGGATCAGTTCACCTACTGCATTATTCTCACTGTATGTGCCAAAATGGCATCTGTAAAACATGGTTTGCAGGTCCATGGGAAAACTATTAGATGCGGATTTCAATCCAATATCTTTGTGATGAATACCCTTATAGACGTGTACGGGAAATGTGGAAGTGTGGATGCCGCGCGGGCACTGTTTGACCAAATGCCCCAGCGAGATGTGGTCTCATGGTCTACAATCATAGCTGGGTATACACAAAATGGGTTCTTTGACAAAGCCTTGGAGATTTTAAAGTGTATGGACTTAGCAGGTGTAAAGCTCAACTCGGCAACCTTTGCTAGCATCCTTCCACTCTGCGCCAACAGGGGAGCTTTGGAACAGGGCATGGAAATCCATAAAAGTGTAATAGAAAGCGGCCTGTTGTCGGATGTAGTAGTTGTGACTGCCCTGACAGACATGTATGTGAAATGTGGAAGTATAGAGAAGGCAGAGGGATTATTTGACAAATTATCTGAACGAAATGTGATCTCATGGAATGTGTTGATTGTAGGATATGCGCAAAACAGGCTTGCTAACAAAGCCTTGCAGACTTTTAAGCAAATGCAGTTGGCAGGTGTGAATCCGAACTCGGTAACATTTGCCAGCATCCTGCCATCATGTGGCAAAATATGTGCTTTGGAACATATTATGGAAATCCATCGAAAAATAATTGAGAACGGTTTTCTGTTAGATGTTGTAGTTGGAACTGCTCTCATTGACATGTATTCAAAATGTGGAAGCATACAGGATGCTCACAAGTTGTTTGACAATATGGCTCAGCGCAATGTGGTCTCGTGGACTGCTATCATTGCTGGATATGCTCAAAATGGGCTGGTTGAAAAAGCCTTGGGGATGTTCAAGCAAATGCAATTGGCAGGTGTGAGGGCAGACTCTTCAACCTTCGCTAGGATCCTCCCAACGTGTACCAAAATGGGAGCTTTGGAACAGGGTATGGAAATCCACCACAAAATAACTGAGAGAGGTTTTTTGTCAGATAGTGTAGTTGTGACAGCCCTAATAGACATGTATGTGAAATGTGGAAGCATACAGAAGGCACGCAAATTGTTTGACAAAATGGAAAATGCGAATGTGGTTTCTTGGACTGCAATCATTACAGGATATGCACAAAACGGTAATCTTGATGAGGCTTTGAGGCTTTTCGAAAAAATGCCTCAATGTGATGTTATCTCATGGACTGTAATCATTGGTGGATATGTACAAAATGGGCTTGTTGATAAGGCCTTGGAAATGTTTAGAGAAATGCAATTGGCTGGTGTAAATCCAAACTCCTCAACATTTGCTAGTATCTTGCCAGCTTGTGCTAAACATGGAATTCTGGAACAGGGTAAGGAAATCCATCAAAAAATAATTGAACAAAGAGTTCTTTCAGATGTTATAATTGTGACTGCCTTGATAGACATGTATGCAAAATGTGGAAGCATACAAAAGGCACGTGATTTGTTTGATAAAATGCAAAATCCAGATGTGGCCGCATGGAATGCTATGATTGCAGGATATGCAATGCATGGTTATAGCAAGGAAGCCATCAAATTGTTTGAACTAATGAAGCACTCTGGAACCAACCCTAACCATGTAAGCTTCACTTGTGTTTTATTTGCATGCTGTCATGCAGGTCTAGTGGATGATGGCTGCCAGTATTTCAATGGCATGAACATGCAAGCAATTAATCATTATGTCTGCATGGTTGACCTTCTCGGCCGTGCTGGCTATCTTGATGAAACCCTAAACTTTATCATCAAAATGCCAATAAAACCTGATTTGGTTGTTTGGATGTGTCTGATTGCTGGTTGCAGATCACATAAAAATGTGAAGTTAGGAGAATTTGTGGCAACACACCTTTTTGAGTTGGAATCTAAAAGAGAGGCACCTTATGTTCTTCTGTCAAACATTTATGCAGAAGTGGGCAGGTGGCGTGACATTCAAAAGGTAAGGAAATTGATGAAAGACAGAGGAATTAAGAAAAAACCTGGATGTAGTTGGATAGAAATTCATAAAATGGTACACACATTTTTTGTAGGAGACAGATCACATCCACAAACACAGGAGATCTATGCAAAGTTGGAGAGTTTATCTTGTGAGATGAAGGCAGCAGGTTATGTTCCAAATACAATACCTGTATTGCATGATCTGGTGGAAGAAGAGAAGGAAATACTCATTTGCCACCATAGTGAGAAGTTGGCAATTGCATTTGGGTTGTTAAACACTTCCCCTGGAACAACTATTAGAGTTGTGAAGAACCTTCGAGTATGTCGTGACTGTCACACTGCATCAAAGTTTATATCCAAGATTGTTGCAAGAGAAATTGTTGTGAGAGACATGAACCGTTTCCATCATTTTAAACATGGACAGTGTTCTTGTGGAGATTATTGGTGATATCAGGTGAAGCAACTTATAAACATGGGATTGCACCATAGCAAAGTGCATGACGTCCAGTTTGCAGTGGGATTGCACCGAAGTAAGTTTTTATACTCATATAGGAACATCTATATAATGGATGAGTCCCTAGATAAACTGGTAAGGTGTTTGTAAAAGGAATCATGACATCAAGCTGATTATTTCAGGAAGCCTGGACATAGCTGGACCAAACAACTGGAGGTGGAGGTGGAGGTGGAGGTGGAGGTGGAAGAATGTAAAATAAAAGAGAAGGGCTTTTACAATTAGCCCTATGTTGGGCTAGGACTTTCTGTTTGGATTAATTTAGTTACTTTTTTAGCCGAGAGGGCTAGCTCATGAACCCAAAAAATATGTACCAAATTATATATGAAAAATGATATTTGTCAATGTGGGTTCTGTGGTGTTTAAGGTTGTAGAATACCAATTCTTGCATCTTAAGAGATTTCCCCATTTCATGCATCTTAAGAGATTTCCCCATTTCATATCAATTCTGGTGATGCCTGCTTTGTGCAAGGGATGTTCATTGACCGTCTTGTGGACTATCTCTACAGCCTTAACAAAATTTATTAAAAAAAAGTTTAATTTTAACTTGATGAATATGTGTGTCAGTTTTTATTAATTTATAAATATATAACATAAAAAATAAAAATATAGAACACTAAGTCACTCCTCAAAATCACACAAACAGTATCTAGAAAGCAAGAAAACAGAAATAACAATAAAACCACTTAAACAGCGAGAGCAACACCAGTGAAAGGTGGAGGGTCAATGTTTAATATGTGACATTTGAATTTCAATTTTCAGTCTCTTAGACTATTAGGATATGTTTTGATTAAGTAAAAGTAGGTATTTGAAAGGTACCTGAACCTTTTACAAGCCAGGAAAATAGAACTGCTAAAAAAAGTGCCTGATCACTTCAAAAAGACAAAATGAACCCATCGGAAGGGAACAACTTAACACATCATTACATTAAAAACTCGGAACAGACAGCAAAAGGAAAGCACAAAGACAACAAAGAGACAGAACCAAGGACATCAACTGAAACTAAATACTATTCAGAATTTCCTCAGCGTGAACAACCATTTGTTTCATATTGTTCGTTGAGGTCTTCATATCCTCCAGCTCACAACCTTCGATGTCGTCTTTATTCTTTGTGTTAGCTCTGGTCCTCCTTTCATGACCCTTCTTGTTCACCTGCTCTTTATCACCATCCTTCTCTGCATTATTCTCGAACCTGTTGATAAAGATGTTCATGTTGTCCACCGAAGATTTGAGGATTTGGAAATTTTGATCAGCAATCTTCTTGACATTTTGCTCCAGCCTGTCAATTCTGCTACCAAAATCTTTCATTTTGTTTTCCATTTCCTTTCTATTTCCCATCTCATTGACCTTTTTTTTCGTTGCTAAGAGTTTTCCAACCATACATTCAATAGCTTCCGCATTATGCAGAATGGCCACTAACTCTTTAACATGCTCCGCCAAGGGCTTGTCACCAACTATAATTCTTGCAATGGCTTGTGTATCAGTTTTCAAACTGTTAATATCCTTCGCCATAGTAGCAATGGTCTCACAGAAGGCCTTAATAGTATCTTTGTCACCACTGTCACTTTGACCCCCTTTTTCCTCCTTATGTAGACTAGTGGTATTCACGGTCTCCAAATTGTCCTTAACCGGGTTACCCTCCCCTTCTTTGTCTTGACTATTGATCCTCTTATTTTCTTCATCCTCCTCCTCAGATTCAACCAGAACATAATTGAAATCAGAATTGCTACCCTTTTTAGTGTTCTTTTTCTGAGCCTTCTTTCCAGTGGCTTTCCCTTTCCTCTTTTTAACAGGTTTTTCCTCAAGGGATTCAGTTTCAGAATCCGACATTTCAGATTCCACAATAATCCTCCTCTTCTTGGCCCTAATCCTCCCTTTTTTGCTAGTTTCTTCCGACTCGACTATTAGGATATGTTGATGACATTTCATTTCAATTATTTTCCATCTTAAAAAATATGTTTTGTTTAATTTAAAAATGCTTTTATTTATTTTTCTTTATTTCTTTTCCATCAATTTGAATTTTACTAATAAAATAAATTAAATAGCAAATGGCTTTGAATATTGTTACAGGAACTGAATCAAGTAAACCAAAAAAAATACTTTGGAATGATGTGGGATGTTAACTTCATAGTCAAAATTAATATTTAGATCAAATAAATAAAAAGTACTTTTACTAGACCTTATTAGTAGGCAAGAGATAAAAATATTTTTCAAGCTATTGTATTTTTGGAGAAGACTCTTGGAAAGGTTTTTTAAATTCAATTTCAATGGTGATTTGCAAGGGGACTTGAGGTTGGTTGCGCTGGCTGTAGCTATTCTGGCTCCAAAACGACATTGCCCTTACATGATGTCGAAGTTATACCATTCAAGTACAAAAAGTCCATGAGATCGACGTTTCTGGGACCCACAAATGATATGGAGGTATTTGCGGCGATGATGATGTGGATGATGTTGCTTTTTTGCATTTGATGGAAAAGCTTGCTTGCGGTTAACATTTTGGTGGCCACGCGGTTAACATTTTTGGTAACATTTTTTGTGTCCACGAGGTGACTAACATCGGTGGTCACATGTTATGTGCACAGTTTTCAATATTTTTTTGAATGAAAACTTGATTTCGTGAAATTTTTGGATATATTTCGTATGGGAGTTGCATGCCAAACTCTTATTGCAGAGGAGGGGAATAAATTCGAAGAAATCCATTGAGATTGTTGTGGTTGAATGTCCCTAGTTGAATCACTGAGCGAAGGAGTTGCACTTCCTTTGGAGTTATAGGTATGCATTGTCAAAATATATGTGGCTCCGAAGGGGAGGACAAAGCCAACTGCATGCATAATGTGAGTTGTATGGGTATATTGTTATCGCCTGTTAACATGCGAGGTTTTTCATGTGCAGGGAGGAGGTATCATAGCGTACAGGTGGGTGGGACGTTTGAAGATTGATGTGTAGGGGTATGGCAACATCGGTAAATTCAAACCCTAACAGATAACGGTAGTTTTATGATTCCTTCCTCAACCCTGTGTTTTGGATTGCAAAATTTTTTAATCATTTTTATATCGTAGAGGTGGTTGTGAGGGTGTCGTTGGGAGGTGTCAAGAGGACAACGATTTGGGTGGAGGCTTATGCGGCTGTGGTAATTTGAAACCCTAAGACATTCAATAATTTTTATTTTATTTCTTGTCTCATTTTGTGTTTTGTCTGTGAAATTTATTAATCTTTTTGCAACACGGTTGTGTTAGGATACCAAGGTTTGTTGTTTGTGGGTTGGCTGGGTGAAGAAGATCTAGAAGATTTTAAAGGTATGTATATTTCCATAATTATATGTATCAGTTTTCCATAGTGAGCAGAACTGTTAAAGATGAAATGCTCGTTCTTTTTCTTGTCTGTAGAAAAAATTAGAATGGTTTGGAAGTGTCCATTGTTTTGTTGCTCCAACCAAACACATTTTTGTTGTTTGATTTGTCGAAAGATTCTGTGTTAGGGGCGAACGTGTTAAGAGCTAGAAAATGCAGTGGGTTGTTTTCTTTTTTAACTTTGCAATTGTTTGAATGCGTCACATTTCTAGTGTTATGAAAAAGGAAAACACAGCCTGTTCTACCAAGCACGAGCAACATCTGCAATTTTTGAATAATGCACATATGTATACACAAAAATGTACAGACATATCTATATCTATACTAGCACATGCCAAACCCCTATATATATGTGAATATGAAGCAATATACACACAGATATGCACACACACACACACAAAAAAACAAAAAAAAAAAGGTGATGCAGATGATCCTCTGCAATATAGAGGAAAAAGACAGAATAAAACAAAGACAAAAGAAACTATGGAAATACTATGCTCTGTTTCCATTATTCTCAGTTGCTCATTAGATCAAAAAAAGAAAACCTATCCCTAACGGTCTCTAACCCTAACGCGATGGTATGCGTCTATTTTGGCTCCAAAACAGGCAAATATTCAACATAGGCTAAAGCTATTCTGGCTACATATAGAGGCAAACAAGAAATGCAAACAAACAATGCAAACCCTGATGATTTTAAACAAAATCCAAACTGAAACAAGAAAAATATGAGTTATAGAGGTGGATTTCAACATACCTCATGCCTAGCCCAAGCCGCAACACGTCACAGAAAACTACAATCCTAGAAAATTGCCCTCAACTGTTGTGAAATCAGACACCCTTCAACAATGAGCCTTCAACAATCAACTTGTTTTGTGCTTCAATCGTTGTGAAATCAGACACCCTTCAACAACGAGCCATAATAGAAATAGCCTACTTCAACAAGGAGCCCTTCAACAATAATATTTTCATTCGCGCATTAGTCTTCCTTTTTCCATGTTAGGCAGATAAAAAAGGTGCCATGTTTGCTATCGTCTAACGAAGGAACATTTTTCTTGTGTCATTTTGTGTTATGTCTATGAAAATTATTAATCATTTTGTAGCATGGTCGTGTCAGGATACCAAGGTTTGTTGTTTGTGGGTTGGCTGGGTGAAGAAGATCTAGAAAAGATGATGTAGATGATCCTTTGACCCTGGAATTCAACAAACATGTCCTCTGCAATACAGAGGAAAAAGACAGAATAAAACAAAGACAAAAGAAACTATGGAAATATTATGCTCTATTTCCATTATTCTCAACTGCTCATTAGATCAAAAAAAGAAAACCTCTACTCTCCTCGTTAACAACATTCCTCTTTATTCCACAAAATCCCCTAATCAACTCCTACAATTTACTGCCACGTAACAACAGTCTAAAACCATTATCAGTTCCTATGATGACTGCAAAGTAACAACATTCCATAACAAATCAATCACATCTAACTTAACTCCAACAAAGATTACAAACAAACAACAGATCAACTCCTAATTGTCAGCAAACAACATATCAACTCCTAAATAAGAGTAGGTCATGCACAGTCAAGGAATGGTTGCATCAACCAGTCAACAACCTGATTTTGAGGAGTCTGTTTGCATCAAAAGGCAAACCATAATGATTTTGAACACAAAATGCAAGCCATAACATGTAAACAAGGTCAAGACCATGTAAAAGAAGCTCAATTTGAAATAGAACATTTTACGTGACTTTCTCTTTCATGTAGCTATTAGGTGTCTGCCACATGTATTTGCATATATATTTATTCTCGGACATGTATGTTGATGCATGTCATTGGTACGATAGGTCCATTTTGGAGCTAGAATAGACGCGTCCCATGTATGCCAATGCATGTCGTTGGTACAATCACATTTTGAAGCCAGAATAGACATGTTCGACACAAGTTGGACACACCTAATCTCACTCAAAAACTGCAGAGTAAACATATATGCAAATATATGTGGGAGGCACCTAATAGCTACATGTATTCTGGCTCGACAACGGACCTATCGTACCAATGACATGCATCGGTATACATTTCTGAGACATGCATACCATGCCAACTTGTTGTGGTGCTTGGACCCATGGTATGCGATGTGGAATTGTTGTCGAGTTGTCGGTTTCACTCCTCGGGGCCCACGCGAAATTATGTGGACATGCCAGAGGACGGTCGCGACATGCTTCATGGTTACTAACGGTTTATTGTGCATACCACGCACATTAAAATCTTGTGAATGAAGGAACCGCGACATGAAGAAGAGGTTGCAGGCTCCAAAACTTGGTACGTTTGTCAAAGAAAAGACTAAAACAAAACTCAAGTTAGTCTCGCAATGGGACGCCTCTATTGTGGCTGCAAAAAATATTATGGGGCAACTAACACCCCATGTTTGTGGCAGGTTTTTAATCATAGGTTTTGCATTCGATGGTTGCTTTTGTCTAACACGACGTTGTTAGTCTGCATGATTTGTCTATTTTGGAGCCAGAATAGACATAACCCCTTGAAGCATTGATCATGTACAGTTTGTGATTTGATGTAGCTAACAACGGTAAAGCCAAAGGCTAACATGCAATGCAATTTACAATAACAAGGCTTGTTGGGTAGGTAAAGCAACTTGGTGTTGGAGTTGGAGTTAGTCAATAACAAGGCTCCAGAATAGACAAATCCTACTGCATGTTAGTGACATGTTATTCAATCGCAGCCGTTGAAAGTAAAATATATGGTGTAAAACGTGTGACTGAGCTGCGTGTTAGTTGCACCATAGTGTTGATTTCGAGTCGGAATAGAGGCGTCTATCCTTGAGCGCATAACAACAGTACCAAAATAGGTGGTTGATATACACAGCTCTGGCACTATGGCAAATTGACACATATAATTTAGGTGATATATATTACTTAGTGATAGTTTATATTGAATGTTAAACTGCATTTTCATATATGAACATGTAGGTTCCTTTTATGTCTTTTGAAATGCATTTACTTCCTAATGTAGACTACCACTAACATTAGTTATCCATGCAAGTTGTTGATTTTCGAGGACTATTGAGCAGTCCCTTGCAAATGTCCAGACGTTCCCAGGTTGTTGCTCTCTATCCCTTCTTTAATACTACTTGCACTGTAATGTCCCCTTATTAATAATCTTTGGGCTTGTGCAACTTTTTGAAAGGGGCTTGTTATATATATAGTTTGTTGCATATAATTTTTTTATGCGATAGAAATGTATGTATAAAATTCAGCTCTTGATCATGTAATATTAATGTCCTTACTTTTACTGAATTTGATAATGATAAAAATGAACAATGCAATTGGCTAATGCCTTATACTCTATGCTATATATGCACCATATTAGACATAAGACATTATTTTCCAACCTGAATGCAGTACAATTGTTATTTATGGATCTTTGAGTCATGAAACCAGTGTTGAATATATGAACCTTAAATATTCTTGCAAACTATGTGTTATAAATTTGTATATATTTTGTTAATTTGAATGAGAGTGTTTATGTTCATCCCAGTGTATTTGTATATCTAGATTATCGATGTTTGTGATGTTCGAGAACTACATGTGTTTGACGATCCAACTCTGATTTGAAATGTTATTTGGGGTTCTGTTTCAGATGTATCCAGTTGGCATGACGAACTCCTCACGTGTCTATCCTTCACAGTGTTGTTTTCTTTTTTCTTTTGGGAGCTTAAGGCTGGGTTATTAATAATATTCCCATATTAACAAAGAGATGGAACCTTTAGAATAGATACTCGTTTCAAAAGACATGTGTCTTCTAAATAATGAATTGGAGGTCTCTGTACACATTAATTATCGTCAAAGACTTTCTTAATGGTAATGAATCCTTGTGTATTATGTGACATAGAGTGACCATCTTAAGTGTTGCACACTTGTTTTACACCGTCGATTTTGCAATTAATGACTGCGATTGACTAACCTATTGCTAACACGTTGTACGAAAGGTCCGTTTTGGAGCCAGAATAGATGCAGTCGATGCGTTAAGCGTGTTATGCATCCTTCTTTATCAATCCTTAACAAAGTCTAGTTTGTGTGTTGTATTTTGGATGGGGACAACTCATGAATCCTTTTTGATAGCGTTGGCGATGGATCATAATCATTATTTCGATGCAATTGCAATGAAATATGTTCTATAGCGGAATGCCATGAATAGTTTATGGCTAATCGTTAGATGGGTTGTACATAACACAACAACATACCGACTTTATATGCAATGTGCGAATAACCAGTAATGTGTTGATTGTGTCATTTGTGGTGAATGTGTGGTGTTATTGATAGTGTGAAGAATATTAATTGCATCTTATTTATTTTTTTAGTTCAATAATGTCAATTGCGTTGAAAAAAAGGTTGAGGGAAACTATTGACCTTGATTATGGTTTACTGGAGCTAAAGGTAGATGATCTCATGGGAGTTGGCCACGTTCACTTCACAGTTGTGACATCGACCTACCTGTAAGCTAAGTAGTTTTAATGGATTATGCAACACGTAGTATTCCTTGGTTTTGTCATTGTTTAATGCTTGTGACTGGAGATCCAATTTGTATACCCAGGAGATTGTTGGACTTTCAGATGTGGGACCAGTTGGGGATTCAAATATGAAAGATTTAGGAGTTGGGCTTTCACATCCAGGACTAGTTGAGGATTCAAATCTGAAAGAGTCAGGAGTTGGGCTTTCAGATGCGGGACTAGTTGAGGATTCAAATATGAAAGATTTAGGAGTTGGTATTTTACATCCAAGAGTAGTCGAGGATTCAAATCTGAAAGAGTCAGGAGTTGGGCTTTCAGATGCAGGACTAGTTGGGGATCCAAATATGAAAGAGTCAGGAGATGGGCTTTCGGGCCAGGGACTAGTTGGGGATTCAAATCTAAATGGGTCATGAGTCGGATCTCCAATTTTGAACCCATTGTCAAGTCAGCTTCTGAGTGACGACACAACCACATTGGTAATTATTTATCATTGTATTATAATTTTTTTCCATCATTGCATGGCATGGTTGCTGGAAGTTGGGACTTATAAGTGGAAATGTAGATATATGGGCATAAAAAACATCGATGATGTGTGCTATTTTATTTAACAACATTAAGATAGTGGCTCTGCTAGTGAGGAAGATGAGACCATTGGCAATGTAGACGAGGGTGATTATATTGATGCTCCATTCGGTGAGAGTGAAAAAGGAGATGTTCGTAGCGAGCACGAGGTGAGCATAGAGAAAGAGACTAAAGGGCAAGGTGATTCTATCAATGCTCACGAATAAGAACAAGGAGGAGGGGCGAGTAACGAGGAGGTTCACTATTAGTCATTATATGTTGGATTATCTTTATAATGTTTGACTAGTGCAAAATTTAATGTGATGCTTTGTCTCTATTGCCTATGCACAGCAACAGGCCGATCACAAAAAATAACATATTAATGGCAGGTTGCACTACTTTTGTCTCTTCCGTCATTGTTCCTACAATGGAGGTCGTAAGTTTTGGGATTTGGGGAGGCTTACTATGCATAGAGCCAGAGAACATAAACTTCCATTATTGGGGGTTGCACGACACAGACGTGAACCGTGTGGTAGGGGAGAACATAGTGCGGATAATACGAAGAAATCATAGATGTACTTGAAAAAGAGGGAGTCTAATATTGAATATCAAATGGGTGTACGACATAGTATGCAAAAAAAGGTCACTAAACGGGTGTGCATGAAATATAGTAAGAAAACATGTGATGAACTTCCTATCGAAGGGAAGGAAGAGATAAAGGAAGCAATGCAAGTGTATGATAGCAGTCCGGTTAGGGAGGCGAGAAGAAAGAAGGTTTTAGAGTTACTAGAAAGAAAGAATATTGCAACAGAGGTAATTTTTAGTGATCATATTGTTTTATAGTTTACTAAATTCCTTTAAACATCTAAAGAATGTCTTATTGAGCTATCCTATCATGTTCCCTAGAGTTTAAGTGATAGTACAGGCCATGGTGAGGAGGTTCTGGCATCGAAGGCTAATCGGGAAACAAATGTGCCAGTGAATGAGGCTGCATCTATTTTGTTGGAGAAGCAAAAAAAGAAGAATGCTGTGGAAAAACAAGGCTGACTTCAGATCCTAAAACAAATGAGGGTGCATTTGTTTTGTTGGGGAAGCAAAAAAAGAAGAATGCTGTAGAAAAAACAAGGCAAACTTCAAATCCTGAAACAAACGTGCTAGTCAATGAGTGTGCATTTGATTCGTTGGGGAAGCAAGAAAAGAAGAATGTCATAGAAAAAACAAGGCTGACTTCAGATGAGGACACACATTTGTCATCGAAGGTGACTGTCTATTGGCCTATCCATATGTGTGTTTTCATTGCATGGTATGCTTTGCACTCCACTGTGTAGTATGTTGACTATTTCTTCCATATCATTGTAGGTTGATTTTGATGGGGTTCATGGAGGGAGCATGGAGTGTCCTGTGGTATTGGATGACATAGAATGTAGTGTGCCCAAAAAAGCAAGTCAAAAACCTCAGTCGTTTGTTAGGCATCTGTCCATTTGGATGAAGAAGGTGAAGGAGACGATGAATGAAAAATTGGGTGCATGCAGTGGCAAGAAGATTGCGGAGCAGTCTCCTCAATTGGGGCAAACAATGGACGATAGGAGCAAAGAACAGTCAATGCAGTTTCCTGATGACACCGTGTGTAGTGTTCCCCAAAAACCATGTCCAAAATATCCGACGTCTGTTAGGAGGAAGAAGGTGAAGGAGACGATGATTGAAAAAGTTAGTGCATGCAGTGGTGAGACGATTGCAGAGCAATCTCCTGAATTGGGCCAGAGGTTGGAGGATAGGTGCAAAGATGAAAAGGTAATGCCATATCATTGTGCATGAAATGTAGTGCTATATCATCACATGATGTGTTATACTATAGAGTAACTCTTTTTTGTATGTAGTCAGTCGCGATATTGGACGAGAAACCTTAGAAGTTTGTTTGGAGGGAGAAGCTAAAGGAGATGTTGAATGGAAATTTGAGTACATCTACTGGTGAGAAGATTGCAGAGGATTCTAGTGAATTGGGGCAAACATTGGAGGATAAGAGCAAAGATGAACAAGTATTGGGCTCTTATTGTGCATAACAAGCGGTGAGAGGCAATGTTATACTGCAAAGCATTTTTTATGTTGTTTTGGTTTGTGTCTGTTATCTGTGCTCATGTTATTGCCTTAGTCGTGTAAAATTCATTGTCCTTGGTCCATTAGTGTTCATAGGCATATGTGTTTAATGTGTACTTACACTCTTGTACAATGTGTCACGTTTTGCAACATAATCTGATAGAATAAATCATTGAGAAAGAGTTTGGGGGAAATGATGATGGATGTACAAATGCAGACCATGATTGTGATGGGGGCAATGGACCAAGACATACAACTATTTTAGTACTGTTGTATTACATTGCCATGAATTGATTTGCCTATGTTTGATGGTCAGATATAAAGAATTCTATTTAAGTGACTGGGTCCACTCATTACTGATGCAGGCAACCGTGGAAGATAAAGAAGAGTGTGCCAATGAAGATTCTCACATTTTTTCTGTTGGAGTTGAAGTCCAGCTACTAGTGGATGGGGCAGTGGTTGGGGAAGGCATTGTTGATGGGCTGGGGGAGGGTGTAATGTGTCATACTATTCCAGTCCAATGAGATTGTGTTAAAGTTCACATCGTGAAAGTCTTTGATGCAAATGCCCAACTTCTTTGCCCAGGTCCTTTCACCGATGTCTTGTTGGATTCCCTAAACTTGTGGGTGGTGTGGCCTATTGAAGACCTAGTTTGTTCCCCACCTGCGATAATTTTTGAAGATGACAAGGTCCCTTCCTCGGTATTTTCATTCCATCATTTATCTTATTCCAATAGAATGAAATAGGTAGCACTCGTATGATGTCATTTGTATGTGGCAGGATAAAGTTGGCGAAAGTGTCGAGCCACAAAAAGAGGATGTTAAATGTGACCCTGTGATCAGATAGGTAAGTCAGAGGCTAGGATCACTTGGCATCACCCTTCCCAAGTTGCATAAGCATGAGAATAAGCGTAAAGCACTTTACGGTGTTGTCAACTCCATTATGCAAACCAAACAGCGGGGGCGATAATATTTTTTGATCTGCGTTGTTGTTCCTCTTTCCTAATATTTACAGTGAGATACTGTGGTGGAATATCAGTCTTTATAGACTATTCAGATGGGATTTGGAGATGTTATATTGAGATGACTTTTACCTTACCATAGTTTAAAGCCTCTCAATTATTGTTTTCGTTTTAAATGAACTATACTTTATTTTCAACCTTTCCTGCTATTTTAAGCAACATAACTGTAAAGGCTTGATTTGTTGGATTGTTCCATGGTGATCCTACAACATTAACTACACTTTAATAACTTTAGAAACCTATCTTTGGTGCACAAATTTTTTAATAATGATAGTGGATGGTAGAATAAAGTCGATGATAGTCGTTTATTGTTCAAGTTTTGTTCAAGGTCTCTTACTTATTACATATGCATACGTTTTGTTATTACGTATCAATAGGGTTCCTGCAACTCTTTTACATATACAGATCAAGCCGAATGTTTGATTGAAATTGTGAACCATGTGCTCTTTCCACTATAACTTATGACAGTTCAATATACCATTGTTATTATTTTTTTTTAACACTGAATCTGAAATGAATTAACAACAAAAAAATCAATTAGAAAACAATAGACTTGTGTTATAGTTTCATGGTAGATGTGTAATAAGTTGAATGCAGGACGATGAGTGGTGAGTGATGGAGTTATCTTCCCAAAACATGGATTCCCAATTGGCAGGTAACTTGCCACCCAAGTGCCCTCCCACTTGTCAGTTTAGTGAACAGATTAACTTTTGTATTCTACATAATGCTATTCATGCAAAAATGTAATAGATACCTGTTCATTTCGTGTTGGCATAAATTATTGTTTCCTGCATTTTTCATGTTGTCTTGTCTATCTATGTATTGATACTTATTTTTTGGCATTATTTGCAGGGATGACAATGGGAAGAGCAAGGACAGGAAAAAGAAAGGGTGTTGAAACATCTATTTCGGAGAACAGAACGCCTTCTATGACTTCACAGGTGAATGGGACGCCAAACGTTCTCACCTCCCACGATGGTTTAGGGAAGTCTGCAAGACAACCACCACCACCCTTTGCAGACTAGAACGATGGGATGGACAAAATGAAGTTTGACACCATGCATGTAGAACTGCTAACGTAGAAGGTCAAAATGGCCCATGCTGAAAATGAAAGGCTAAAGGGGATTATTTCTAACCTTGAATGGAGATTCACTGAACTAAAAAGGAGATGCACTGAACTCAGTAAGAAATGCATGGAACTCGATAATAAGGTCATGGACTTCAATGATAAGAATAAGGACCTTGAGCTGGAAGTGCATAGATTGTAGATGGTGAATGAGAGATAGGAGGTAGTGCATGAGGTGTGCACTAAAAGAAGCAAAATCATAAGTGACCAGATGCAGAGCATGCTAGATGTTTGTGCACAACACGCTTAGTAATGAAAACAGAGGTTCAAGGAGGTGTTTGCCTTCGTAACCGATGAAAGAAAAGTGATTTAAATACTCAACCTCTGCCTCCATAAGAGGCTTGTACTATTACAAAAGTTTTCTAGATGTATATTGCTGACCTCTATTGAATAAAACGTCAGCAATGGCGCAGACTGTTTGTAATCAGACATATTGGAAATTTATCCATTTTTTTCATTTAAGAAAACACTTTGTATGCTTCATGAATGGTTATTTTCAATAAATGTGATTGACTTCACTTAAACAACTTGAATGGTTAATGACTTGTTTCTTGTACACTTTTTCATGCTTTCTGAATGGTTATATGTGGCTTTTCTACATGTCTTGCATGATGAATGGTTGAACAAGGTGATATGTGCCTCTTCAATTGGTTATAGGGTTATATATGTTTTGCATATGAAGAATATTTATATGTGGCTTTCTCAAATGTCTTTGATTTCATATATATGTTGGAAATGTGTTCTAAACTTACTTCAGTTGATTTCACTAGAATCGAGTATATTATATGATTTCCCCTTCTTATTCTACTGATGTTACAAGGAGTGTACCTTAATACAATTGATAAAATATTCATCATTAGGCGACACTAACCTAGAGAGTAGTGGATGGTCAGGGTGAGCATTGTGAGACCTAAGTCGCATTGGCAGTGCTTCCATGTGCATTTTCAATGAGTAATTTGATTAAATGAACATAAAACTCGATTGGGATGTGTGTCAGATTGAATTAACATTGTCTTGGATGTGAATTAACTGCCTTAAAACCCTTTGTGACAGGGTTAGAGAAGAGGGTTATATGATAGGGTCAGAGAAGAGTAGGGACAATACATATTAGATAGGACCACATAATTTTTCAATAAGGAAATACAAAGTATGTTAGTCAGGAAGACAAATATGTGTGCTATAAAGTCATACCAAAGTAAATATTAAATATAGATCAATGAGTATTTAAATATTTAAGCTTTATCACACGAATAAGATGAAGTATAACATGCAGGTTAGTTATACCTGTATTGTTGAAACAAAGAAACTAAAATTGAAACTAACACTTCAAATGAGCAGAGAATTTTTCAGATTCTTGTTTTGATTTCGCCATTGAAATGAGGTACAACATACTATTACGATATTCTCAGAAGATCTACTCTGTTTTCTATTGGTCTTGGTTTCTCCATTTTATACAAAATCGGGAGAAGCAACAAGCTTCAGACCATTACAAGACACCTCTTCATAACTAATTGACATAATGGAGAAATGAGAAATGAAAATTTGAAGACGATTGCAAATCTCAGATTCCACGCCTGGCAATCTCTATTATCGGTTTGTAGGCACATTCAAATGAGTCACTTCCCATTGGTAAACTCCATAATCACTGGGCCACTAAAAGTTCAAAATGATTGGCATGTTCATCAAATGATCTTTCCACTTCTTGTTTGTTAAATTCCTCACCTCTGCAACAAACCTGGTGTAACCAAAATCCACATTTATAATCCTGTCTTGAAACACATGAAAGCTCTCAACATTGATATCTCCTTCCTCCTTCAAATGTGTAGTGATCTTTGCTACAATCTGGGTGAAGTTGCTCTTCCAATCATCAAAGTCTCGGATATTCTTGTCATTGTTTATGATACGAGGGATAGTCCAATGTTGAAATGTTTGGAAATAATCAATTTTCACTCACCTTTTGCTCCATACTTCTGACATCATTGAGTCCACTTTCGATTGTTTGCAACATTTTCCAAGTTTCTTTTATTTTGGGTTCAGCATCAAGGTTTCTCCGAGTCACCTTGCGTATCATTTCCAATGTCACATATGCAGGTTGCCACCTATTTGACAGGTTTTCGAATTTGGGCCTATTCTCTTTGAACACTTCTAACATCTTCAACAAAGTCTGATAACTCCCATATATCTCTTCCAATTTCTCAACTATAAAGCTGACCTTGTGTAGGAGAATTTGTTCAAAAACTCGCAGAGTTTCTTGTGCCATTTTTTGCAGGATCTCCTCATTGGCCGCCCTCATATCCTGTATCTCTTTCTTGTATTTCTTCTTTTCTTCAATCAACTCTTTGTTGTCACCTATTCTATCAATTTGATTTGAAGGGGCATGCGTATGCATAATGATTTCCTTATTTTGATTGTTAGGCTGACCTTCCAACTTTCCTCTCAACGTAGCATTCTCAATATATAACCTATTTATTTCATCATTCATATCCTTTTTCCCAGCCTCTAGTTCATGTACCTTTCCTTCCAGTTGCTTTACTGCATCCCTCGTAAACATTGCAGAGTGCATGGTCATTATAGCAACCTCTAATGGAGATGTTTCTTTTATGGATTTGAAAAGTGCTTCCCCCTAAGTTTCCTTTACCAAATCAATCAACTTCGGCTTACGAGTACTTTTTGAGCTCGCCCATAAGGCTAATATCTCAATTTTGGGATTATACCTTGTTCCACTCACCCCTTCATCTGAATCAAATTCAGTAATTAGCATGGGATCATCATGTTGCCTGATTTGATCCAACAAGAACGTTTGTTTCATGGTCATTCTCAGAATTATGAGCATGCTATTGTTTAAAACCATTTCTCTTGCTTCTACAAGGGTCAAGTCTATTTCATCCAATCTCATTTCTTTCAAAGATTGAGAAATCACCTCTTCATGTTTCATTTCCTCTACTCCCTCGAGGTTGACTTGTTTCCTCTCTTCAAATTCCTTTATTTTTGTCTTTAACCAGAAATATTTAAATTCCTGACTATGGATGAAATTGTCATCATCAAGGAACCTCATTGACATGGTCACTCTTTCATCACTAGTATTGACAGGATTTACCTCTTTTGTTACTTGGGCCTCATAGCCAAGTACCTCTTCCTGGTACCTAGGTGGAACCATATTTGATTGATCAGATGGATCCTCTATCCCTGGGCCCGTCAATGCAACAACAACTTCAAGTGTATCATCCTGCTCTTCATGCACTTCTCCCATGGATTTGTTATCCGTTACCTCTTGAATCACAACCCCTATGGGTTTCTTTGGTGGATCCTCAGCCTTTTGTGGTGGGGGTTCCACACCTGATGATTTTCCATATATCTTTTCAAAATTTTGGAAACACAATTCTATTCTCTCCAACACATTAGTCACACCAGCATAGAACCCAGGGAAAGATGGATCCTTTTTGTTTCTTTTCCTCTTCAACTCTTGCTATGATTTCCCACTTCTTCCTTCTACCCATAATTTCTCTATTTGATGTGAGATTTCCGATCAGTTCTTCTTCTATTAGTAACTCATGTGAGACTTAATAACACATTTGATGTAATTTTCAGAATGACACATTCTTGCCTTACCATATTTTAGCTTGAAATTGATGTTTAAGTAATTTTGTAAATTTTTGAGCATGTTGGATCCAATTAAGAATCCACCAAATGTCACATGATGAGGCATAAATGACCCTTCCTCCTTGGAGCAATTGACTCTCTTTCCAACCATAACATCTGCCATATAAATTCCAAAAATGCAAGCCTGTCCAGTACAAACATGGGCAACAAATGGGGAGTCTGGGGACAACCATAAACCCTAATAATAGTATATTCCCCCATGTAAGAAAAATATACAAAATTGTGAGTGTGACCCTTCTTAAGGTCATATGCCAAAGGTCTCAATACTTTCCTTATTCCAGGAGACAATCTGCCAACCACTCCATGGAAAACAACAACAATATTGCAAACAAAGGAGTCGCGAAAGACCTTGTAATTTGAATCCCTGCATCTCTTATCCCACAAGTAACACCAAAGTTGAAGTGGGAGCCTGTATCCATTTTCATCCACTATTCCTACTTTCAATCTTTCTGCAAATGCCTGCCCTTTCTGAAACAAGATAAGATGACATAATAAGGAATAGTGGTGGAAATCACTGCTCGTCTTCTCCTTCCATGCCACCAATTGCCCTCGTATTCTCCTCTCAATTTCCAAAGAAAAATCAAACTCCAGATTGACATCCAAGTTTTGAATTCTCATAGCCATGTACATAAGACTCACTGGCATCCTAGGACTAGTGTCCTCCCCCATAATCTGACACAAGGCAAAGTAGGTTTTCTAGATATACCCAAGGAAATCATCGACGGGGAATGACTCACTCCCTGTAACCATCAACAGTTGGTTTTTGAAACCCCTTCTCCTATGATATGGGAGATCATCTTTCCTATATGTCCTCGAAAACCTATCATAGTCCATTTTAAATTATTCTAGGTCTACCTTAGTGAGGGCTTCTTTTTTCAATGTGAAACAATCAATAATTGCAGACCTAGTAATTACCACCAAAGGTTTCCCACTTGACATCCTCACAACATTAGTGACAGGGTCGTAATTGTCAGCCAATATCTGAATCAACTCATGGTCTATAAACACATTTGGCACGATTAATTTGGCTACATCATATGTCCAAGTGTTTGATATTGGAATTTTCTGATTTCTGTTTTTATAGAAAAACCAAAACAGGTATTTTCCGGAAATTTGGATTAGAGCATTTTTGCAACCCTCTAAAGTGTCTTGAAAAACACACTTAGCTGATTTATCTACACAACCAGGCAATGCATCTAACAGTGATTTTTGCCTAGGCCTCTTGGCTGGGTTTACCATCCTAGGTTTTTTTTTTTTTTTTTTTCTGGGCTAACCTCTTGTTTTGGACTTTCTCCATCCTCAATTTCCCCTTTTCATTTAGGCATTTTTTCTCCGTATTTATTACTTGCAAACATGCATCTACAAATATAATGTTGAGGAGAGACTGTATATTTACTTGCAATTCACCACCAAACTTTGTCCCTGAATTCTGCCGCCGACCTTGACTCAGGAATTTCCATCCTCGAATGAGAATTTGGAGCTGAAAATAGGGTTATCAATTATGAAATTTTTAAGTTGCATTGTTGATCACTTATGAAAATTTTAAGTTGTGTTGTCGATCACTTATGAAAGGTCTATGCCAACTATAACATGGCATGTTATGCGCCTTCGCTGATTCGCAGACTATGTGGCCGACATTTTCTTTGGCCTCGTGAAATGGCGAAAGAAACTAACATGGTGTGTTATGCAGATTCCCTAATAGTAGACTGAGCGACTGGATTTTTCTTTGGCCTCGCGAAACAGAGAAAATGACTAACATGGCGTGTTATGCGGCTTCACTATTTCGTGGATTGCGTGACCGCCATTTCCTTTAGCCTCGTGAAATGGAAAAAGTGACTAACATAACATGTTATGTGGCTTCGCTGATTCATGGACTATGTGACCGCCATTTCCTTTAGCCTCATGAAATGATGAATTTGAATAACATGGCATGTTATGTGGCTTCTCTATTTCATGGACTGCGTGACTGTTGTTTCCATTAGCCCCGCAAAATGACAAATTCGACTACTATAACATGTTAAGCTCCTTTGCTATTTCACAGACTGTGTGGCCAACAACTTATTTAGCATGTTTGAGAACTTTGTCGATAATTTCTACTATATGTAATTTATGTTCAATTTTTAAGCTGCTTTGTCGATCACTTATGAAATTATTTTATAGTATGTGCTTGTGTTATACACAGAGTCTAGTTCTCTCTATTAGCACATAATTTTTCAAATTATTTATGCTATTGAGATACTATTTGCTTATGTTTTAAACAAGTATTTTTTATCATGAGAATAGTTATTGCTGAAATTTTATGTGCATGAGTAATCCTACAACATCAATTCCCATCCATCTGTGATCTATCTCTAGAGAGTCAGCCATAAGTCAGGCAATTAGGGGGTCACACTAAGTAAAGATAATATTTTCACTTTGACAAATTTAGCCAAAGAAGAAAGATCTATGTGCAAGGTTTTGTTCATTTTATATATAAGAAATCATAAACATGTGTATTTCATTAAGGGGAGCACATTTTATAAGCATATCAAACCATTGGTATAGCTTACCTCGAAGAAAGCACCTTAGCAAAGCTAAAGGTCATAGGGAAGTGATTAATTATCACAAGAAGGGGATAGGAGTTATCCAGATACCCGATAGACACATCGAAAAGATATACACCAACTTAGTAATTACTAAAGTATCATCGATGTAGCTTTCACTATCAGAACATGTGAATTACTATTTTGTCGAGAGCCGATAAGGCTATCGGTAAAAACTACACCGATAGGAAGAGAGACATTAGTCATCAGCATAACTTAAAGAGATCGGGATGTATCATTTCAAGCTATCCTGATACCCGATCGAAATAATAAAGCAAGAGGTTCATCGGAGAAAAAATAAAGAAGATTTAGGTTTTAGGTATAGGTTCACCCGCCTTGGTTTAGCAAAGCCTGAAGTGTAGGGGAATTTGATCCGTCGATCATTCCCGTTTGTTGGTTGGGACTGATTTGGAAGTCATTAAGAGAAGTGGCAAAAATATTTGATTTCCAATCTATGGTTTTGGGAACCAACACTCTCTTCAATTATACTATCTGCTAGTGTTATACACAAAGTCTAGCCACTTCCTTTAGCCCCTCGAAATGCTGAATGTGACTAACATAGCGTGTTATGTGCCTTCGTTGTTTCACAGAATGTGTGCCTGAAATTTCCTTTAGCCTTGCGAAACAATGAATGCGACTAACAAAGCATGTTATGCTCCTTTGCCATTTCATGGACTGCGTGGTCGACATTTTATTTGGCCTCGTAAAATGGCGAATGCGACTAACATAGGGTGTTATACACTTTCGCTGATTCATGGACTGCGTGGCCGCTATTTGTGTTAGCTTCTCGAAATGGAAAAAGCGACTAACATGGTGTGTTATGTGCCTTCATTGATTCACGGATAGCCTAGCCGTAATTTTCTTTGGCATCGTGACACGATAAATGTGACTAACATGGCATGTTATGTGCCTTTTCTTATTCGTGGACTGCTTGGCCAATATTTTGTTTTGTCTCACAAAATGGTGAATTGGGCTAACTTGGCGTGTTATGCATCTTTGTTGTTTTGCGGACTGCGTGCCCGACATTTCCTTTAGCCCGACGAAATGGCGAAAGCGACTAACATAATGTGTTTTGCGCTTTCATTGTTTCACGAATTGCATGGCCAACTTCTTCTTTAGAATGTTTGAGAACTTTGTCGATAATTTCTAGTATATGTAATTTATGTTCAATTTTTAAGTTTCCTTGTCGATCACTGATGAAATTATTTTATACTATCTGCTAGTGTTATACAGAGAGTCTAATGCTCTCTTCAATTATCTTGCCTCATTCCCTTTGATGACATGTAATGGATTATTTATATTGTAATAATAATGCATTTCTAAAACCTAACCTCCTTAATTAATCTT
Source organism: Cryptomeria japonica (assembly GCF_030272615.1). Classification (NCBI taxonomy): domain Eukaryota; kingdom Viridiplantae; phylum Streptophyta; class Pinopsida; order Cupressales; family Cupressaceae; genus Cryptomeria; species Cryptomeria japonica. Next base: position 483,452,402 of record NC_081413.1, read on the forward strand.
GTTGATCTATCTTAAATGAATCATTGACATACTTGCATCATCATGAAGGAGAGACAATTGTCTTCAATCCAAGTCTTCGCAATTTACACATCTGCATTCCATATCTCACATCTTAATTTCATTGCATATTAAAATTGCATTATTACATAAATCAATACTATTCCTTTTAGAGTAGACTTAATGATATGACATATTTATAGAAAGGATTATATTTATTAGATTTAAATTAACATATAAAGTGTATTGGTTTGTAGACATATAAAGTGTATGGAGAGAAACATATAAATTGTAAACATAACCGAGACAAACATATAAATCATAAACATAATCGAGACAAACGATGTACGAAGATCGGCTATGTAACCATATAAATGAACTATTTTATAAAAGGAGCATAGTCATATAGGAACAATTATACAATTTTAATGAGAGGACCTCCTCTACATTGGGAATCTACTTTGTATCCTAACAAACCTCAATGTTGGATGAGGACTATCATAACCAGTGAAAAAGGGGGTGTAGTCCAAAATAAGGAGGTTCCATGGAAATAAGGCCATGACATCCCTGATACTATCATCGGGGCATGGAACCAGGGCCCATCCATGTCTCCAACGGGGTCTCATAGCACACATGATGTGAAACCGAGGGAGAGTCAGTGGCCAGTACATAAGGGCAAAATACACTGGCCATAATCGCCTATACAAACTGACCGTCCCTCGAATCGTCATTCGGGTGAACAAGTGCACCTCATCTATATAAACGGTGTACATATAATCGTCGGTATAATGTCTTCCCATGCAAACATTCCACTCATCAGCTCGTCTGGGAGTTATCCTTTTGATAATATCCGCAATAAGGATATCGGGGAACACAGTCTTAGTGGTTCTCTGCCAACTTTTGTAGCAATTTGTTGATAAATATGATAAGAGTGTTAGTAATATAACTATAGCATTCAATAAATGTAAGATGTAAGTGTGTTAAGCACTAAAAAAATGTAAGACATAATCATACCATAAGAGATTAATTATTAACTAGAGCATTCAATAAATTTAAGACAAAAAAACATAATACTGAATGGGACCTGCATACAAAGATACATTATAAAAGATGGTTAGGGACAATAATAGTAAACATTACAATGCAATTACAATAAACAAAGTTGTTCCATATTACACAAAATGTTGAATGAAGAATGACTAAACATGAAGCACATATATGACATACTTACAAACAAAAAGCTTAATTTGAACAAATAATACCAAAATTTGTATCAGTGAGGATCATTCTATGATCCTTGTCCACGTAAAAGACCATCAAAAGCCAATCGCCGACAATGACTCCTATGGCCAGGTGTTGAGGGGGTGTCGAACATTGTCACACATATGTGTGGATCACTTTCACCGACTACAAGACATGATGACTAAATAAATGCGTGCAACATTCATATGTTTAGAAACCACTTAAAGGTGACACTAGATTACCAACCTATATTAGACACAATCGATGGAGTGGCAAGGACATGTGGTTCCGGTGCTTGGTCCAATTGCCTCTTTCCCTTTCTCCTCCTAGAAATCTCAAAGGGGAACTCAAAGGTGACAGGCTGCTGAACATCATGAGAGATCTCAGTCGTAGTACTTTGCCTATGTTTTTGCCAATTGCGACGACAAACTCGACTTGCACTGAACCAAGGTCGCATACGTTTGGTGGTTGTATTGGCTGGATCGCTAGAGGGACTAAAATCAAATTCCGTGGCATCAACATTCTGAAAATCAACCATGAACATATCTAGACAGCCTACAAATGCCATTAGTTTATTGCCTGAACCTGGAATTGTTTGCGACATGTTTAACTTTTTGCTTGCTTCGTTCCACATTACAGTGTCAACATCCTCTAAACATGTATCTACATTTGAAATGCTATCGACGACAAGTTGAGGTGTTGGGTTTTCATTAGCATTAGCAAATGTTGGAGTTGACATAGGAATAGGATTTGTATGAAACAAAATCTTAGAGTGAACTACACATCTTTTAAGTTAGAAAAGATCAACATTCTTGAACATCCACTTACATTTAACATCTGCTTACTTGAAACATGTGAATCATCGAATGAATTTTTCATCATTGCAACAACCTTCAACACATGCTTGCACATGTTTCCTTGCAAAATCCATGGACATTCACAGATGTAGAAGTGATCCCCAAATTTCCCAACCACATACCAGTTGCATGAGGACAAAATTTTTACCCAGTACCAATCAGGAGTAGTATCATTTGGAACACAATTGGCATCAGGAATTTCCTTTGCCCTCTCCATACTAGTTTGCAAATGTGTCAACCTGTAGTTTTTGATAAATCCAAAATGCCGCAATTCTCGCTTATGCTGGTAGAATGGTTCCACTTTATACACAAGTATAAAATACAGATTGTCCATCCTCCTCGAGCATGTCTTTTTATCATATCTTAGGTGCAGCGACTTCAATTTTCCATGGTATGATTCGATGACATTATTTGTGTCCTGGTTAGCATGAGTGAAATTCCTAAAGCTTTTTGCCCACATAGCTAGCCAAAAAAAAAGAAAAAAAGAAATTAAAAATAGTAGTAGGATGTCAACTACCAAACGACAACCAAAATGGTTAACAAGTCATAAATCCAAATCCAAGGTAATGCCCAACTCACTGATACGACCTTCTGCTTGACACCATGTACTGTAGAAGTACTCTAGAAAATGTGGTAGATTACTAAATTTAGCAAAGAAAGTGTGTTGTTCTTGCACAGTGCTCTCTTCACTTTCATGCATTGCCATCATTATCACCCCTAGATGGTGAAAAATGTCCATTTCTCTTTTCTTCATTGCATACTTATACACATTCTTCAACCATGCTCGATGCACGTGCCAAATACAAAGTATGACATGACATTCAAAAACATTCTTGTTAAGAACAAAACATTTAATTGAACCTACTCATTTCAAATAAAATGTAGACCAACATATCATAATGTTTGATTTCCTGTAGACAAACATTTTGCTCTTGCACTTACTCTATCACATGAATCTCTACACTTGCATCATCGGTGATAAATGTATTGATCCTCCAATTAGGCCTCTTTTCCTTTTTTCGTCTCCGCCACTCCATCAACCACCTAAATATCCTTGATCATGTTCCTCGATGTCACAACCCATGCAACAGGCACCCTCTCTTGCTTCTCATAAAAAATGAGACACAAATACAATTGACATTGTTTTAAAAAACAAACATGAAGATCATGAGCATCCACAAATCAAAAGGGGTGCTTGAAAATAGGTTAAGTTTGAAGAGACTTACCTCATATTTGTTTGTTGCAAATAACGAATCCATTGAGATGATTGAGTCATGAGAGAATCAAACCATTATGTCAAGCATCCAAGATGTTTGTATTCCCATAACGAAATATCTGTCAGCACCTTTTGGCTGTTGGAAAAAAAAGAAATTAGTCTCATCTTGTTTTTTCCATTCTAAGATGCTAGTGGCATCGTGCACATGCTTTCATGACTGAATAGAATGAACCCTTGTCACCGTGTTGATAACATCCTTGCGTGTGATGAATGAATCTCTCTTCTTCAACATGTCATGAAAAATAGGATCATCAAGATGTTTGTCCATAATAGCATCAACACTGACATCCATCAACAACAACCTCTCTATATATGCTTTGCATTCATCTGAAAGGTTTGGTGAAAATTGAGAGCGCAACTCATTGTTGGTATCATCCATAGCATGAAAAGCTTCACCATTCTTGTCTACATGCAACAATTGCTTCAGTATTAAGATGGCCACATCTGACCTACCATATAACACCTTAACAATGAAGTGGCATGTGCAACCTCTTTTTTATGATATGTCCGAGTGCGCTTCTTATTCAACAACATTTTCCTATTGTCTTCTGGTCCATATGAACACCAATACCTTAAAAAATAGCTGTCCTATTATAAACAAGAGTCGTAATGTCATTAAACATAGACAACAAATAGGAAAGAATGTGTGTACTAACTGGCCGTACATCTTTGCTGTATGCGTGTTGTGCACAACACTAGCATGCTCACTCTGGTGCTTTTAGAGAAATTTGGTTTCAACACCTTCACGCAACGATTCTCCTATGATGAATGCATCCAATATACCAAGTGGAATTATTGCACAGAGGTTTTTTGTTGAATCATTTTTCGACACAAATTGGCATCCATGGAATATCCCTTGAAGAAAAATGACGCAAACCTTCACCAACATCTTGAACTTCCAATATCATAATGTTCTGTCATTTTCAGTGTTTTCCCATCCTAGTCCTGTACAAATCAGACAAAGATAGAGACATTATCAACAGTAAATAACCACAGTGATGATATCTTTAGTGTGATACTATTTTGAGATAGTGGTTGATGTCAAATGTGTTTGCCATGATATTGGTCGCTTGACATAGTGGTTCAAGGATAATTTCTTGATTAGGTGATCTTTGTTCATTTCAATTCATCTATTCTCTATACTTGTTGAAAGAAGATGTGTTCCTTTTGGTAGCTTGTATAGACCTTTGTATCTTTCCCTAAGGTTGTGCACCTTACTCTTGCAAGTCTTATTAGCTGCAATAAGCTCCTTGACCTTGAGACTAAAATATTTTAATCAATTATTTGTATTATGAGTGTGATTCTCATTGTGTTTTTCACGTAAATTTGGTGTTCATGTGCTTGTTGTACTTTGTGCTTTCATGTTTTATAATTGTTGTAATAAGTTAACTATAGTTTGAAGTTTAAAAGATCAAAAGTAAAGTATTGTAAGGTACATGGACTGATTCACCCCCCCTCTCAGTCTTGTGTCGTGTTCAACATATTTCAATTGATGTGAGAATCGACATCTTGTCCCAGTTATAGTCAAACCATGTTATATTGATTTAATGATGTTAGAACAAGATTTAAGATGTTCCATAACCAAATTGCAATGTTGTTTGATGCTAAATGTAGTGTTAACTCATTGATAACTATTTTTTATGACCTTACTCTTTGTTCTTGTTTACTTAGTGATTTTTCTCTTTCTTTCTTCGCATGATTTAGAATTACATAGGACTCTCCTTTATATATAAAACCATTTGATATGAAACTTGTCAAGTTGTAGTCACTATGATCCTACAAAATCAGCTATAAAGGTGGGTAAAAGATATAATTGCGGCCAAGGTCACTCTTATACTATTCAACTAGGTTTAGGACTACAATTATGGTTTTAACATCGAAATAGAAACATTATAGAAAAGGATTGACTCAAATAACTGCCTATAACCAATACAACCCTGACAAAATATTTAGATCTCAAACCCCGAAACATACAAGATCAAAACCAACAGACTCCTCACACATTCCTCAGATAATGCAACACTTACGAAATCAATTTGCCCAAGTTAAACAAGGTGTTAGAAGATGCTTCTACCAACCACCAGTCTTCATTCTCCTTCAGCTATCTAAACACAGTCAAGTCTCCATTTGATACCCCATCTTTGAAATTCACCCAGGCCGATGTGACAAACATCTTCTTCTGTCACTTCTCCTCCCTTCACTCCCTATCCTCTCACTCCTCTTCATTGTTCACCATATTCTGAACATCACCTACCTCCTCAACATCTGATAGGTCTTCATCCTCCTTTGTCTCTCCTTTTGAATCAGAAGACAAATAGTAGTCAGGATTAAAATATACTTTAAGGATACTCTCCTTCACTCCATTCTGCTTCTCACACAGTGCACCAACCACCGTATCCCCATAGGCTTCATTAATAAAATCACTCACAATCTCAATGTACCTCTCCTTGGATTCTAGAACATCCACAATCGATACTAAAACAACCTCATAGATGAATTCGTCGCACCAATGCCTATCCAGATTTAAAGAGATATCCACCATTTCTAGAATAGCCTCATAAATCTCATCCTCTGTGCTGAAAAGTGTTATGCATTGGTGTTCAATAGACTCAACACAATTTATACATGCTATCACTATAAATAGATCCATCCTAATCATACACCAGATATGTTTCCCTATATAGTCTCTCTCTTCATATAGAGATCCATTGCTTCTAGAAGCAAGTCATAAGCGGACACCACTGTCTAGGAAATCTAATATAGATCTTTTGAATCTGCTAATTCTGAAGTCAATTCTGACTGACCTTTGCAAAAGCATCATATCCACCAGTTTGTAACCATCAAATACTCTTATCTTCTCATGACTAAGACACTTCGTCGGTGATAGTGGCAAAGTCCTGATGCCTTGTCTGCAGTGCATGACTGAGTGAGAGAAATATAAAATTGGAACACAAATAAACTATTATATTGATTCAAGAGATTACATGAGCTTCTTGATCAATTGATCAAGGATCGGACTAAGTGATAGAGAATGAATTACAACTACCTCATTATATAGAGGTTTTACATACATCTAGATTTTGGAAAACTTGTATTATTAGAAATAAAGCAAAAAACTAAAACTAAAAAACTAAAACAACTTTTATGCATAATCATCCCAAATAAAGATAAAAAACTAAAAGCATAAAACTATACAAGTGGGAGGAAATCCTAAACAATATTCCAACACTGAGAACACCATATATATTGAAATGCTCAGATTTGTTATAGAACAATTTCATGCTCATAGAATCAAAAAACAATTTTTTTGTTTTCACCATATATATTGAAATCCTCAAATTTGTTACTGAGCTAGAATAGAAGCTCAATTGTGCTACAAGAATTTTATTTTATTTGTAGTCATATATATTGAAATGCTTGAAATTGATGTTATAGAACAATTTCATGCACATACAATAAAAACATGTTTTTTAACCATATATAATGAAATGCTCAAATTTCTTATCGAACAATTTCAAAACAAGGAAGATAAGAGTATTAGTTGCTATCAACAATTTTTATTTTTGTCCAGTAAAAGTATATTGTATATTAATTCTGAAAATGTTTACATTCTAAAAGAAAAACCTCCATGGCTAGTTGACTAGACTATCAAAGTCGATATACATAATGGTCCATACATAACAAATTGAAATTTTTTTAAAAAAAAACATAGTCCTTGCTTCAAAAAAGGTTGTATGTTCCATGTCACTACTCCACGTGAACAATCGCCATGCCCTCTTCCACATCCATCACTTCCATGTTCCTCACTTGGTTCATTTCCATCTCCCTGTTGGAGCACCAAACTATAGCACACGACCCTGCTTAGCTCTTCCTCTTCCACAAGGTCGACCTGGCTGTTTTGTGCATGCATGAACCATTCATTGCACAAGTGCTCTATATTCTGACTAAGGTTCCCATTTTTCCATATCCACACGGACTTTCCAGACATCGACCATCTCAAGGTATTTCACAATAGCATGCATTCCAGCCTATACTACACTTCTTCTCTCCTCTTTATCGAATGTGGTGCTTCAGAGCAAGAATGGTCGCAAGGGAGGAGTGAATTCACTCATGTGAATCCATCCTCTATTCACACTATCAAATTCATCCATGTATCATACCAAACCTAATAAACCTTCCATTCCCCCTAGCCATTCAGTCTTGACACACCCATTCATGATTTCTTCGACTCTCACAACAGGTCGGAGCTCCAGACACCATGCCATAAACATAGACACTATGTCTGAATTTGTTCTGTATTTCCGTCCACCATCTAGATACTCACGTCCAAGGATTAACTTCACCACAGAAAGGAATACATTGTCTTGATAGATGAACAGGTTCATCAACCTATCATCGCTTATTCCTTCCCAAAATGCCATCTGTGTTTTGCTTGTCTCTAAAGAAAAGTTGGCTTCCATCTTTCAATTCGAGATACCTATAATTTCAAAAAGGACATGCGAATCTCTTAGACTAACAATGACTTCTATAAATTATTTCAATTTTTATCAACCTATGCGTTAATTCTTTAGTGCTTTCTAATAACTAAATTCATCTACCACAAGTTCCATGCTATTCTAGTATCTAAGTACTTGTAAATGCCATTTGTTGACCTGCGAGACAACGATTGCGCCTAACACACCATGTTAGGTGATTTTGCACATTCATGCATGACCTGTTAAACACATTCTCTATTAGTGTGAAGCAGCGATTTCGACTAACATGGTGTGAGTATGCTTTCAAAATTTTGCTACTTCATGGGTCAATAACATATGTTGACTCATGAGGGGGCGATGGAGACTAACGCGTTGCGTTGTCCTCATTCGCAATTTTGCGCATGAACTCTTTGATGCATTCTCTACTACCGCGAAGCACTGATGAAGACTAACACCGCGTGTGATACACTTTCACAATTTTGCGACTTCACGGGTCAATGCCATCTGTTGACCCGCAAGGCAACGATTGAGACTAACACATCATGTTATTTGATTTTGCACTTTCACACAAGACCTGTTAAACACGACCCGTGTTCACGGCTTCTAACCCTAACGTGACCAATCAAAAACCTAACATGACTTCTAACCCTAACGTGGCTAACCCTAATCCGACTTCTAACCCTAATGTGACTAACCCTAACACAACTTGTAACCCTAACATGACTGACCCTAACGTGGCTTCTAACCCTAACGTGATCAATTGAAACCCTAACGTTGCTTCTAACCATGGGGCGACTTCTAACCCAATCCCAACCATCCAACCAAAAATCTACGATTACAAAGATGGGACTAACATCATGTGTTAGTCCCAACTTCTTCACTACTTCGTGGATTAAGCCCAACATGTTAACCTGTGAAACGACGATAACACAATCTCTTCTAAATCTAACCCTAACTCGACCAATCAACTGATGTGTCTATTATGGCTTTGAAACAGACCAGGACTGTCTATTATGGCACTTAATTTGCAAACCTACGGTTCAAAAGGGTTGATCGACTACCATTGTTTGTTAGTCGGGAGTTGCGACATAAGGTTTTTTGGAGACAACATACATGCATCCCACGTGGTCTCTAACCCTAATGTGATGGTACACGTCTATTCTGGCTCCAAAATAGGCAAATATTTGACATAGGCTGAAGCTATTCTGGCTACATATAGAGGTAAACAAGAAACACAAACAAAAAATGCAAACTTTGATGATTTTAAACAAAATCCAAACTGAAACAGGAAAAATATGAGTTATAGAGGCGGATTTCAACATACCTCACGCCCAACACGACACAAAAAAATGCAGTCCTATAAATCTGCCCTCAATCGTTGTGAAATCGGATGCCCTTCAACAATGAGCCTTCAACAATCAACTTCTTCTATGCTTCAATCGTTGTGAAATCGGACACCCTTCAACAATGAGCCATAATAGATGCAACCTGCTTCAACAAGGAGCCCTTCAACAATAATGTTTTCGTTTGTGCATTAGTCTTCCTTTTCCCATGTTAGGCAGATAAAAAAGGCACCATGTTTGCTATTGTCTAATGAAGGTACATCTTTTGAAAACTGCACCCTCTTTTTCCCACCGGTATGCCGTCCTAACGCGGTTTCTTAAATTGCCGATGGGTTTTTTTATTTTCTGGTTTTTTAAAAAGTTTGCTCCCTCTTTATCCCGCCGGTATGCCATCCGAACACAGTTTCTTCATTCGCCAGTGGTTGTTTTTTTTCTGACTTTTAATGTGCGCGTTATGCACAAAATACCGCCACTAACCACTAAGCGATCCATGATCGTCCTCTGACATGTCCACGTAATTTCGCGTGGGCCTCGACGATTGAAACTGACGAGTCCACGAAAAGTCCACATCACATACCGTGGGTCCGGCCGCTGCGGAAAATTGACATGGTATGCATGTCTTAGACATGTATGTCGATGCATGTTGTTGGTACGACAAGTCTCTTTTGGAGCCAGAATAGACGCGTCCAGTTGGGATGGTTGGGTTGGTTTTGTCATTAGGGACAAGTTGGGTTGCTTTATCAAAGATTTTTTATTTTTATTTTTGTCACTTGGATTATAATTCAAAATGGGAAGTAATTATGGTTGGTATTACTTTTGCTTAAAGATTGGGTTGTAAGTATTTGATTGTATGAGGTGATTCTTTGAATGTTATTAAAGGGATAAGAAATATATTTGTCTTAGTTAAAAAATTTATCATTTTGTTGAGTTGGTGAATTTTGGCTACTAGTTCAAGGAGAAAACTTTTCTCATTGCTATTTGAATTGAACTTTGCATTTGATTTCTTAATTAATATCTAGGTGTTGAGTAGGGGATTTTTTCATCTCTTTATAGTGACTATGTGGGTTATTATCAAGTTTGATTAATCACCTTTTGAACTTTTATACCACTGTAATTTGGTTTCTTTCCCTATGACAAATGAGTGGGGAGCCATTTATTTCTTTGTTTTGATTGGCTCTACTCCTTGTTTAATTGGTCCCTTCAACTATGAAATATCATTAAATATTGTGGGCCTTGATAGTCATTTCTCTTCATGTCAAGTTTGTGTGTGATTTTACATAACACACTTAGCATTTATTATCCCATACTTGCTTGTTACCTTGTTTGTGGATGTCATTTCGTGGCTTTTCGACATTCTTATTTTTCTCCACTCTTCCTTTCTATACATGGCCTTGAGTGTTGGTGGATTTTTTTATATGGTTGCTATGAGAGAGTGCTCCAGTTCTTTGTTGTTGGCTGTTATGATATCTTAGAGGTGTTGTTAATGCATGTTTTGAGATAACAACACTGTAAAACAAATAGTTCTCTACTTGAAAGGGAATCATTGGATTTAGCTGTGAAGCCACCCATGATGAAAATGATTGAAGAAAAGTAAGATTGAATCCAAAGATGAATAAAACTGGACACTCCCTTAGCACTGAAATGACTCTCATGAACAAGTGAACTTGGGAACTTAGCATAGGGAGAGGCAAGGGTTGTTTATATAGAAAATTATGCGCAAATAATTTCAAGAGGGGTAATAAATCTCATCTACCCAAAATAGGTGGGAGTTTTACCTACTTGGTAAATGTCAAATTACATGGTTATGCCAACTTAGGTAAGGACAAATAAAGGGCTATGAGAGATGGCAAATTATTCCAAAAAAGGGTGTTAGACTCAACTACCCAAAGGTGGGTGTGAGTGACACATGTAACTAAAGGATTATGCCACATGTCCTCATCCTAACCATTCTAATATAACCTAAGAAAGCTTAATAATCTGTGTAGGAAAAATATATATTTCCTAACATAAGGAAAATAAAAAACTACATTAACACCCCCACCCCTTAAGTGTATCTTAGGTGGATGAACAAACATAAAGATGGGTCTCGAATAAAGGTCATGTTAGGTCCTCATGTACAAAACAATCTCTCACAAATGGAGAAGGGAGAAAACCTTGTGGGACAAAAATCCTCCCCAAAAGAGAAAAGAAAAGAAGTTTCCCAATACATGAAATTGGTGCAATCATGGTGGGAGGGTCCTCACAGAGAATAGTCCAAACTGTACAACAAGAGTTACACAATAGAAACAACTCAATACGATGGAGAAAATGCAAAAACAAACTATATTATATCATGAAAATTAGTTACAAACTACCACCAACATGCGGGCTTACAAGATTTGGCTCACAGGCCTAAGTACAAAACATGCATGTTATGCAACATTCGGGCTCAAGTAAGAATGTGAGCTAGCTCCAGACCTCCTAACCTCAAGACTATTCTTTTATGTCCTCATAAATTATACTACTGATTATTACATGCTTGATTACATTGATTTATATGAGCAAGAGTGATCTGCGTTGACCCAAGATGAAACAAATGTCGATGAACAAAAATGAAACATGTAAAACAACAAGGTTGGCTTCAGCCAACGAGATCCTTCTAGAAAATACTTGGAATTAAGTGTGGACCCACGGAAAGGTCAACCACATGCCAAGGAACGTTGAAAATAACTAGCTAAAGCTCCACAAGCTACGAAAGTGATCTGCAAGATCTGCTAGTAGCCAAATAGGTCCAAGCGATTTCAGTGTTCTAAGCCAAAAAATTGTCTCGGATTCCAGAAGTGATAACTTGTTGGAAAAAAGATCCAAACATCCTAGGGTAAGTGCAAGAAGATGAGTCCCACTTAGGGGTAAGTGCACACATTGGGAAACATGCTACTAGGAATAGGGCCCCATTTTATTCAAAACAGGTTCTCATTTTTCTTCAGGGCCCCAAGGCGGAAAAAACGGGTTTGTGAGGCGAAAAAATGGGGCCCGTTATGACCGCGACCCATTCCGTAATGGGGCCCCAATATGTAAGAATAATGGGTCCCCGTTTCTTAAAAGCATTTCCTTGTTTTATTTCTCCCATTTTCTTTTTCCTCCTTCTTAGTTGCAGTGAAGAAGAACTAGAATGAGGCCCCATTTTTTGCACTCATTTTCGACCTCCCATCGCTATCCCAGGTACACAATTAATCACCTGCTTGACATTTTTTTGTTTTCTTGTATTTTGTTGTATTATTATTATTTTTTATAAATTAGGGTTTACATTAATTAGGGTTTATAAATTAGGTTTTACATTCACATATGTATAACATAATAAATTTACATTCATATAAACCTTCATGATATCCTTTCATTTTAAATATTTACTTTGCATAAATATTTGTGGTTGCTACATACTCTAGGATACTTGATCATTCTAGGATTTGAATAAACAATAAAATGGGATTCATAAACATATATCTCAATTACAATCCATGTAAACATACAAATAACCTATGAAATAACCTAGAAATGTGAAGCCTAGAAATGTTCCATGTAAACCTACAAATAAATGTGAGGTTCCTCCGAAATAACCTCTAATTTTTTTGCACTGAACACCATTTGACCATGGAAAGAATGAATGGATTCTTGTATTTACTCATCATAGATTCAATTTGGATAGATACTTTGAAAATTAAATAAAAGGTTAGACAAGGGTGGGATAAAGTTGTTATAATGATTTATAGGATTCACACATTTAACCATAAAAATAGTGTGAGCAATATTACTATACTATGAAACGATTGTCATAATAGTATAAGTGAAAATATGATCAAAACTTTTTAGATAACAAAAATTGTGAAAACATATATTCAAATTTTGTTGTTCTAAACTACACTATCTCATCATGAATGATCTTCATGTTGATGTAAGATAATAACCTTGTGTTACTTAACTATTCACTCACCATTGGAGTCATTCACTTTATTGACACCAAAAGACATGGGAAAAGAGGGATACAAACCCTTGAGTTCACTATGAGTAACCCGAGGAGTTTTTAACCTGTATGATAACATTAGAGGATAGAAATTGTGAAAAAAATTAAAATTAATTAGCTAGTGCATGCAGAAACTCATAAGCAACCTTTTAGGTCTTTCCCTATGACTCAACAACCTGATATATTAGATTCATGATTCGTTTTAAGTCTTTTGGATCTACACATTTTTTTTTTCATAGAGGAGATTAGTCCCAAATTTATACTTAATATATCTAAGTCTTGTATATTTTTGTAGGTCTTAGCTTGTATTGAAAAAGAGAATTTTTTTATTCTTTATTTGGATGCACTATTAATGTATTCATTTCTTTGTGTATTCTAATTATATGATATGTTCTAATGTGTTTATGCGGATACAATTAAAAGCTCATAAAATTACATTTAAGGTGACCCTCTTACAAGTTCTTATTGACCATTGAATCAATAGCCCTTATATGATACTTACAATTCCATTGACTTCCCCTCCTCCTTCAAATAAGGTCTAATCACCTAGTTCAAGGAATTGACATGATAGATGTCAGATTAACCATAAGTGTGATGATTCCCACAATTGTTAGGGAAAAGGTAATGGTCATAGTGCTCGTGGTGGGTCCTGGTCCTCTTACCAATATTCACATTCTTCTCAACATCATTCTAGAATAGTTCTAAGTTGGCTACATAGTGAAAAATTCACATGGATTACCTTTGTCATTTCCCCTACTAACATTGTTTCTCAACAACCTAAAGAAGTACAAACTTATGAGGATAATCATAATGGCTCCCTATTGTCTTTAAACATATACTTGATAGAAGGGAAAAAAATAGACATGTAAAAATTATATTGTAATTGTAGAATGAAGCTTAATTATGACTGTGATTTTTAGTAGAAGAATACATGTATGTCCTTGTTTGGTTTTGAAGAGACACATTGTTGATAAGTGTTGTGGAACTAGTTGATGATGTAACATTTGTATCCACCATGTGAACTAGGCTAGGTGTAATTTCGACATTGTGTGAGTCATTGGATAAAAATATCATTAGATTCTGTATAAGAAGACCCCTCAATCTAACGTTCTAAGATTAAAAAAAATTGGAATCTTGCGAAGTACTTATCTAGCTATTCAATTCAAGCTTCAAGAACGTTTAGCATAGAGTGGTCCATGTCTAGGGAACAATGAAGTTAGAAAGGTGGGATTAATTTAAAAGGAAGCTTTAATTATTGAAATTCCTAATCCATTTAGGTATTAATAAATTTAGGCTAAACACTGGAGCTACTCATAGCATGGGAGACCTTTAGTTGATAACTTGTTCTAGCAATAATTTTTTATGATAATTAGGTCATGATACTTATAAGAAATTTTTAGTTTTAGAACACACATGTTCTCCTAAAAACAAATCAAGTGGAAGAAAGTGATGACAAGACAAATATGCAAATGAAATTTTGAATAAGTTAATTTTTTAAAATCTAAATTAAACACATTCTTTTACAAATACAAATTAAGATACTTAAGACAATCACACAATTTTTTAACTATAACAAAACAACACTATATATATATATATATATATAAAAGAAAAATTAGAATGATTTCAAGTGCAAGCTTAGTTCGGTTCACCAAAATGGTATGCAACAAAAGTGATCCTAACTAATATGTACATTAATCTAAAATAAATCTCCTTTTCAAATACACATAATTTACAAGAAGGTGTGAATGGGCTTGAATTTAGGACACAAGAGAGAGAGACATGTTGTCTTATATCCACATCTTTTTCTATTTTGTGTTGTGTTGGGTGTGATTGGGGATTGATTGAATACATGGAATGAAATAAACTAAATTTAAAAAGTTTAATTGAATGCAACAAATATGCAATAGAAGTAAAAAAAAGAGTAGAAGATAAAAAATAGAATGTATTAAAAAACTTTGTGACATAAATGTGGACCTAAATGCGAAAGATGGAGGTGTTGGGAATTGTATAGAGTCTAAAAGCATTTTTTTTTGTAGATTCCAATATTATGAATTGGAGCAAGAGGTAATTTTGGATATATCCTAAAAAACTAGGGCTAATTAAGTGGGATACTAGTGCTAGGTGATATAGGCCTATGGTTTTAGGCTCTCAAAATAATATGACTCTTTTCACTATCTCCTCTTATCTATTTGTGCCACTACTACACTCTAAAACCCTATGATCTACACTTGGACACACCAAGGAGAGGAAAACATTGTTCTTAATAGGGATTTTCCTTGGTGAATACTCCTGTTAGTGTTACCTCCTCCACTAAATCAATTATGAGTGATAACAATTGCACACTCCTTCAAGAGTTGAAGAAGAAAATAACATAAAACCAAATTGATTACTTTAGGCATAAAACTCTTGATTGAATCTCATGTAAGGTGATGACTGTAGACGTATAAAAATGACCATATTCCTAAATGAATATTTAATGTTCATTTTATTCTCATTCCTCTATTTAGTTAAATCTAATTTAATTAAATCACTTACATTCTTCTATTTAATTAAATAAATTATTCAATTTATTTATTTAAATTCACTTAAGCCCTTTGCATCATTTAATTGAATAAATCAATATATTTAATTAAATCCCTTCTCCCTACTTTTTAATTAAATTTACATTTAATTGAATAGTTTACCCCAATTAAATAAATCTATTTATTTAATCCCCAATTTACAACCAAATTGAAATAAAGTAATTTATTTTAATTAATCTTATTATTCCTCATCCACTTGCATTTTCCTACATCTCCCACTTGCATCCTAACCCTATTCCTAATTTCTTCTAGAATCTAGCTAATCCTAATCAATTAACCTAAACACATCCATTGTCCCTTTTCCCTAAAATTGAGGAGGTCGCTTCTCAATTTTGGAGTAAAGTCTTCAAAAGCCATTAAAGCCTTTATGCCTTCAACTAGCTAACTTGTTGAATACCCTCAAATTTGGAAGGACTCTTACAAATTTGTCCCCAAAATCTTCAAACCATTAATGGTTAACTAACCCTTAGTGGCATGGTTAGAGACTTTTTGCCTAACTTAACCTTCATCTAACCTAGGGGTCTCATCAAGCATTCATTGCTTTGACCATGGTTATCCCTTTAACCTTTGCACAAGAGTTTACCCCTTGGGTAAAAGCTTTATCCATTGGATAACCCTAACCGAACCTTAACCTTTACCTTCTAAGGTAGCCATGAGGTCTTCTCAAGCATTTAGTGCTTCTTACCTCTCCTCTCAAGCAGTCTTATGTTGACATTTGTCACCACTTCATTGGTGAAAATTGTAAACATGGATTGATAACTTTCAATCCCGACCCTTGATTAACTCCTTCGATCTTGACCTTCCATTGCCCTATTTTCCCTATAAATAGAACTCTCATTCCTTCATTTCAAGGATCCAAGCTTTTAGTATCTCATTTATGCTCAATTTTATCAATACATCTAGCCTCTTTTTGTAATAGGAATTAATCTAATAAGCATTTTAGAGGATTTCTATTATCATTAGCTTAAATCATTAACTAGTATATCATGTTAGGATAGTATTGCTACTAATCTTGTCATCTTATAATCTAGTTAAACTCATTCATAGAATCATGCATAAATAGGATGCATTTCATGTTAAAATCAATCTAAAGCATCCCTCATTCTTGCATTCATCATCCCTAAGTCACTTTACTCAGTGATCTGAGAGCAAAGGCATTGGCTTGAGGGATCTTGTGAGATAGAGAACCATGAAGCCTACCTTGGGAAGTTGAGTCATTCCTCATGACTCCATGACTTGCACCAAGAAGTCTCGTGGGTGTGTGGACAAGTCCCTTTGAACAATATTTTCACATTTTAAGTTTCATCGACCCACTTTTCCCGCACACATTTCTGGCGTGCACTGTGGGGCTCAACCCCATTAATCAAATCGGTTTTAAAATCTAATCACTTTTGCAGGTACATGTGAAACAAGAATCAACATGTAGGGAACATCCCTTAGCGCATCTAGTTAACAGTCCAGTGCATCTGGCTCATTGTTCAGCACGTGGGACTCATTCCCTAGCACATGCAGACTATCACTTAGTGCATTAACTTTATTAACATTTTTCCTATAGGTCTCGACGTGAGAAAATAACAGAGCAACGCATTCAAAAAATAGTTCAACACATCGAGTCTGTCCGATAGTGCATCCCAGTTATCTTTTAGTGCATACAGTCTTTTTTGTAGTGCATCATAGACATAAAGCAAAAATTAAAATTGCAGCCGAGCTTAAATTTAGACTTGTAGAAGTCCACAAAATCCAAGATTTTTTCTAACTGTTTTGATTGGTATTTTGTAGGATTTTTGACAGTTTGTTGCAGATGAAGCTTAGTTTTATTTTCAGAATTACAAATAGTTTAAATTTTTACTAACTTAGTTAAGTTAGTTAAAATTTAGAGTCTTTTTAATTCTTGTTGGATAAAATTGAAGTCACCTTATTTTGGGTAAATAAAATGAACCCCCAAAACAATCTCTTTTGCTTTTTCTAGGAGAAAATTTTTCACTTTGGGCTCTAAAAAGAACAAGGCAATCTTTTCATTTTTGCAAACAAAGGAGTTTAAAAAGAACTTCACCATCCTTTGGTGCATAAAAGGATCCACTTCAAATTTTTTCAGAGTAAAAGAATCACACATGTCCAAAGTCATTTAAAGAGGGAAGATCTTCCCCTTTTGATCGATTTCTTTCGTTGACCAAACATCGAAATTGCTTTGTTGACCAGGTTCTTTTCCTAGATCAGAAAATCATTGCTTTAAAGGGATAAAATAAACACCATGTTTTTGTGGAGCAACATCTCCATATAGATTTTAAACAAATCATTGCAATGAAGAGTTAAAAAGAACCCTTGTTTGCTTTGCTATGAAAGTGGAAGGAATATGCTATCCCCTTAACTGGGTGATCAAAAGGCCAGACCACTCTTATGCTTTCTGTGTTATTGCACTAAAATCCTTTAGCAGGCCTGCCTTCCCGAGGGGTTAAAAACTCTTAAAGCCATTTTTTGGCCGGTGTGAAGGGAACAACCTAAGTGGGGAATGACTTTGAAGCCAAGTGTTCCAACCCACTATAATCAAAAGTGGAAAGTGACGAAAGTCCTTTTCAACGGTTGCGCGCAACGATTAGCCTTCCCCCAGTATCCTTGAGATACGTAAAGCCTTTGTTCTAAAGGTTGGGAAGCCTCCTGAGGGATTTTATCACTGACGGCCGAACGAGAAGCCTGATTACGAACTTTAGCATAGAAACTTTGAGTCGAGTCAGTATCCAGACATTTGTAATATCATAGTGCAAGGGTGGGGAAGAATCTGCCCCCAAGATTGCTCACCATATATCTCCCAAGATAACTACTCAATTGTGAAGCAATTCACTTTGGGTTAATTTCTGGCAAAAGGCAAAAAAATGGGTGCCCCTAAGGGGTGACATGGTTATTTGAGCTGACGGAGTATCGAGACTAGTGGGCTATGATATTACTTATGACACTTGAATAAAGAGTCTGATTGAATTTCATGTTGTATCTAAACCTGTTAAAACATTGAGGATTTGAACACATCCTCCCAGAACATACACTCATTGTTTAGATTAAGAAAAATGGTTTTCTCTTTTGTGCTTTGCTTTCATTTGTTACTTCAGAAAATCATCCATCATCATTGAAAACTAAAAACAAAGTTCCATAAATTGCAAAAAAATGACCAAGTCAAAACTATCAGGACAATTTAGCATGTAAGAGCAACTTCTTAGTGCATGGAAACCATCCTTTAGCGCATTTGACCTTCACCTTAGCACTTTAAGTTTGAACATTGGCGCTTCATAAAAATCCAACACTAGCAGTTTAACAGTAGCACTTTTTGAAAACATTCTGGCACGTTGAAGCAACAACTTAGCACGTAGGGATCGAGAGTTAGCGCGTAGAGACCAGCAGCTAGCGCATTAACAACCCATATTAGCACATAAATTTTTAAACCAAGACAAATCCAAGGCAAACCAATCAGCGCATCACTGAGGGTAGCTTAGAGCGTGGAATATGTTCTTTAGCACGTTGAGGACTTCCTGTAGCGCATTTCGTCTCTGTCTTAGCGCGTGGCAAAAACTAGGAAAACGGGGGGCAAAATAGAGGCTATTTTTGAAAAATATGAAAACAATTTAGGAAGCTTTCCTTCCTCAGTCTGAACTTCATCAAACAGAAAATCAAAACCAAGTACCAAATACCTATTCTCAAAGCAATTTTTCTGTAAAACAAAGTTGTCAAAATCTGAAAAACTAGTCGCAAGATAACATACATCTCTCCTATCAAAATAAGGAAACCTCATCACAAGTATCAAATAGGTCCTTCAAATCAAAAGGCTTTCTATCCAAAACACACTTTATTTTAACACTCCAAGTTGTCAAATCGAGTTTCCATATCGAGAAAGCTCGTATTCTATATAATTTGACATGCTTTGTCGTGAGGGGGTATCTAAACCTTCATTTGATAAAGTAAAACTTGATTTTCCAAAACAAGCTAATTAAATCCAAAACAAATGAAAAGGAAATTATTGATCGCTTGTGCATGACAAATCCTCATATTTTGAGAAGAAAGAGTATTTATCATAATACTAAGTTGAGGAAACAACAACCCAGTTCTTTGAAACTTGCCAAACAGAATAAATTTTTATACATCAATCACCAACTCTTCAAATCTCATCGAACATTCCTTCATCACATCCACTTGTATCTACAAAACAAAACTAACGAATTTGACAAAGAACCATTGAGGAGTAGAGCATTCTGTCAAAAATCAACATTCAGTCAATCCCTAGATCAAGGAGGAAAGATCAATCCAACTTTCTTCCCCAAAGAGTGCATCACTTACAACATACCCTGATTTGAACCACCAATCCCTGAACAAAACATCAAAGAGGAGTTCGTTCCCTTTGTCACTGAGAGCTTTTACTAGATTCCTGTTGTTACTCACTCTCAACAAAACAAACAAAGGGAAATGCAACCAAAGTCCAGCATGAATCGAAGATTATCAAATCCTTTCGAGTGTCCAAATCTAGAGGACACCGAAATTTTTCAGGAACTCCTCCAAGAGTGCCAAGAAAATTCTTCATTTCAAAAACTTGTGGAAAGACTCATGGAGAATGACAAAGAAAAATATCTACTCATGCTCACAAGCAAAGGAGTTAAACTCCCTAAAGACTTTGACATTGACATATTTAGAATAGGATCTTGACATTATGACTATCAAGAACGACAAAGAGAGGAGGAAGCACGTGACCTTGAACAAAACATACCTGAGCAAAATCTACTAGAACAGAACTTGCCCGAGCAAAACATCCCCGAGCAAAACATACCCTTGCACAGACCATTTCAACTTAGAAATAATGCAAGGGAAGAACTCTTCCCTTGACAAAATATTGCACCTCTGATTGCTCTCACTCAACAAATGCAAATGTTACAAAGACAAATGCAAGACATACAACAAGGGACAATAGTCTGATACTCAACTAAAATTTGTCCTTATCCTTTTGACATACGATTAAACATGGTGCCTTTTCCCCCAAACTCAGATATTCCCAAATTTAACAAATATGATGGGAAAAGTGATCCTCATGATCATGTTCTAGAATTTTGTACCATGAACCTAGAATGTTCCCATGATGACACCTATTTGATGAGGTTATTCCCAAGAAGCTTGGGAGGACAAACAATGGAATGGTTATCCAAAATCACACCTCCTGTTATATCATTCGATTTAGTCAACAAATTCATAACTAAATATTCCTATAACATTCAACATGTTATCACTATGGTAGATGTCTGTAACACCAAGAAGAAAACCAATTAAACATTCATGGTATTCCTTCAACGTTGGCAATGTATGGTTTTGAGATATCCTCGAGATGTGCCTGGAAAAGAAAAGATGGAAATTTTCATTGACAACTTGAATAGTGAGATGAGTTACATACTCAAGCTTCAATGCGTACCATCTTTTGCCAAATTAATTGAAAATGGCATCCAAGTAGAGGAAGCATGTGTCAAGAAAGGAAAATTGAAATTCTTCAAAGAAGGAACAAGTTCATCCAATTACAACAACCAAAACAACAACAACTTAGACAAATCCAGATTCTAGACCAGAAATAAAAACACTGGAAATGAAGGAGGAAACGAATCAAATGATCCAAAATCCAAACAACCAGTGTTAGCGTTATCAGGTAATCCTCAAGCTACAAAGAATCCAAAGGGTGCTAACTAAGGCACTAACACTTATGCACCAAATACCAATCAAGATCAACTCAACACAAACAACGCCAACAATACCCAAAGCAATAACACCAATCAAGGACCTAATCCAAACTCATGAGGTAACACAAACAACTTTCTAAAACACACTAACACACCACTAGGGTATTCCTTGGAGTCAGCATTCAGAGAACTCCTGGCAAACAAAATTATCTCCTTACCAGCAATCAACAACTTTGAACCACACATCAAACCACCCTAGTGGAATGACTCACACTTTTGTGATTTTCATCGCAACAAAGGTCATCAAACAAATGATTGCATGAGACTGAAAAAAATTGTTCAAGACATGATTGATAGAGGTGATTTAACAGTCGATGGTCTCAAGACAAATGGTGACCATGGAGCCTTTAAGAATCCTCTTCCAGACTACAACAAGGATGGAGCTTCAACCTCAAATGATACACGTGGAGATCATATCAATCACATATACAATAACACCATCAATCATATATCAGCTGAGGACAATCGGGTAAACGTCATCACCATCAAGGACAAGCGTGAACATGAATCCGTCAACATAATAACCAGAGCTCAAAAATATGTCTTGAAGGGGCATATGTCAACAACAAACACCATACCCAAAATTCAATATGATCTAGTCAGTCAATTGCGCAAAACTCCTACTCAAATATCTATACTAGAGTTACTAAAAATTTCATCAAAACACAAAGACTTCTTGGAACAAGTGCTATTGGAAACAAATGTACCTCAAGATTTGGATGCTGACAAATTCCAAGCCATGGCCGCTCATATGATAGGACCTCATAACCTCACCTTTTTGAGCATGATAATATCTCATTGAGCTATCCACATAGTACTCCACTCCACATTAAAGTCTTGGTCTACAAGCATCGAGTCAAAAGAGTATTAATAGATGGAGGAGCTGGACTCAATATCTGTACCTTGAAACTTATCCGTGCATTAGGCTTCTCTGAGCAATCTATTGATCCACACAAAAATATCACTATCAAAGCATATGATGATGAAGAAAGATCATCTAAAGGAACAGTAATGTTTCCAATTCAAGTAGGACCAATACAAAAGGACACTATGTACCAAGTCTTAGACATAGACCTCACATACAATATCTTATTGGGTCGACCTTAGATACATGAAATGAAAGCAATACCTTCTACTTATCATCACTGTGTTAAGTTCCCCTACAATGGACATGAGATTTTGATATCAGCAGATCATAACCCTTTTCAACATTGTAATGCTATGGGGGCAGCCCAAGATAGCTTGGTTCCACATAATAGAGAAAAACAAAGTTACCCAGCACCAGATTGTCGGCAAGAAAAGTCTAAATCACTATCTATGGATTTCAAGTAGAAAATGAAAATCAAAGAGCAAGGAAAGGGAGAATACTCTTTGGAACCTTTGTGTTTAGCCAACTTACCAGCATTGCCTAAATCTCATGGATTACCTACAACATCAACACATCAAGCAACCCTGCCCATCACCAAGTTTGATGGCAAATTTATCCAACTAGGAACTCTAGCACATGAATCAGAGGAGAGAGACATCCTTAGTTGGCTATACAAGGATGAGGAGGAAGATAGAGTGGCTACTATGGAGGTAGCTATACCAACACACATGTATGGAAAAGGCTACTTGATCATGCAACAAATGGGATACAATGGCAAAGGACCTATTGGAAAATGTCAGGAAGGCATCACAAAACCATTAGATCCTCCTTCACAATTCAGTAAAGACAAAACAGGATGGGCTATGAACACACTCTACCACCAAGGAAGACACCAAGCAAATACCAAAAACCTTAGTGGAAGGCAAAGAAGAAATACAAGGAGGACTCCTGGTAGGAGGCACTATTTGAGTCAGTAGAGACAATACGCAAATAACGTGAATATCATGAACAAAAGCAACATCAAGAGAAGCCCATGAAACAAAAGAAGGATGCATCTACTATAGAAGTGCATCATTCCTCCCCAAGGAGAGATAGTAAATGAACAAATGCAAAGAGTGGAAATAGGATCTGACACAAAATCAGAGAAAACTATCGAACTTGTATCAATCATCAAAGACATGTTTTCACCCTACAACATACCAGTCCACAACACTTCCAGAATCTGGGATAATACCTCTGAGACTGATTCCAATGAATATGAATAGGTCAGCTGTTCAAATGTTACTAAAGATATTGGTGCAAATGACAGTCATACACCCATCTCTCAAGAAGAACACGACATAGAACCTAGACCACTTGAATTTGGTCCACAAAATATCTATGATGCCAAGGAAAACGAGCAATGACATTACGAGCAAGTCTACACAAAAGATGATACCACCGAAGACCTCGACGAAATCCTTAACTTCTTTAACACCTCGGCCAACCATTAGGATACCTCCATCCTGACACTTATAACAACTGAGCTTGATCTACCTAATGACTCCTTACCACTTGTCTTTCCTGACCTCATAGACTAGGACGAACCTTAAACTCATGATATACCAATTTTCCTGAACGATGAATCCATTATCCATTACTTGTATACCATTAACCTGGAAATAGAATCTACCAGTGAACAAAGTAATGACATCTACAATCAGAGGAGTGCCAAGTCTCTTAGTCACAAAAATGAACAACATTAAGGATTTACTGCTGAAAACCAATCAATGGCAGCAATAGATCACAGAAAAGTAAAAATAAAGGACGCACCTGAGGGCTTTTTAAGGCACCTAAAGATGGGAGCCTTGACACTCTTCCTGAACATTATTAGGAGTGATCACCCATATTGATTGAGCCCACTCAACCAATCAACATTGGTACAACAGAAGTGGCCAAAAACATACACCTTGCAGAATCTTTGACAGAGGAAGAAAAATATGAGTTTATCCAAATTTTCAAAGAAAAGAAAATCAACTTTGCTTGGTCATATGCAGATATGCCCAGGATTGATCCACAATTAATCATGCGTCATTTGTCCATTGCTCTAGGAGCTAAGCCAATCAAGCAAAAACTGAGAAAGATGAATCCACATGTAGCACTCATGGTCAAAGCTGAGTTTAAGAAACTATTAGACATCAGATTTATTCAACCTATCGACTATGTTGAATAGATTTCCAACATCGTACTAGTATCTAAACCTAATGGCAGTATCAGAATATGCACCAATTTTAGAGATGTCAACAAAGCCTGTCCAAAGGATGACTTTCCTTTGCCCAGTATCGACATAATTGTAGTCCTCACAACAGGCCATGCAATGCTATCACTAATGGATGTTTTTTTGGGCTATAATCAAATCAAGATAGCCCTATAGGATCAAGATAGAACAATGTTTACCTATACTTGGGAACGTATTGTTGGAATGTCATGACTTTTGGCTTAAAGAATGCTGGGACAACTTATTAATGAGTGATGACAACAATCTTTCATGACATGATGCATACCTTCATGGATGACTATGTGGATAATTTACTAGCTAAATCATTTACCAAGGCAGAACATTTAAGCATCTTAGAGAAAAATTTTGACAGATTGGAGAAATTCCAAGTCAGGCTCAACCCTAAGAAGTGTGTCTTTGGGGTTACATCAGGCAAGTTACTAGGCTACATAGTTTCAACTAAGGGTATTGAAGTGGGTCCAGCAAAGGTACAAGCCATAATGGAGATGCCACCACCAAAGAACATCAGCCAGCTCAGATCTCTACAAGGACGGCTCCAATCAATCAGGCAATTCATCACTCAACTAGCAGATAAAAGTCTACCATTCAATCATTTGCTACATAAAAATGTACCATTCAGAAGGGAGGCCAAATGTGCAGAATCATTCTATCAAATCAAGCAATATCTAATGAATCCACCAGTTCTAGAACCACAAATAGTAGGGAAGCCACTCATTCTCTACATCTCAACAACAGATATATCACTGGGGGCATTATTAGCACAAGAAGATCAAAAAGGAAAGGAACGGGATATATATTACATCAGCAGGACATTAAACGGATATGAACTCAACTATACATTCATTGAGAAAGCTTGTCTAATGGTGGTATTCGCTTCTCAAAAGTTTCGGTACTACATTCTAGCTCACACCATCAAGCTCATAGCAAAAAATGATCCTCTCAAATATTTACTCAGCAAAGCATCTCTTACAGGCAGATTGGCCAAATGGGTCATGATTCTCAATGAATTTGATATCCACTACACAGAGCGATGAGCTATCAAAGGACAAGCAATTGTAGATCAACTAGCTGAAGTACCACTACCTAGAAAAAAACCAATGGAGATCGAATTTCCAGACAGGGATGTTCTTTCCATTTCCACCAAACAATGGACCCTATACTTTGATGGATCGTATACTCAACATGGCTCAAGTGTTGGCATTCTGTTCATCACTCCTGAAGGGCACGCGATACAAGATAATACAGGCTCATGTTTCCATGTACAAATAACGTTGTTGAATATGAGGCACTAGTCATAGGAATCAAAATGGTCGTGGAATAGAGAATCACAGAATTGAAAGTCTATGGAGATTCACAACTAGTCATCGATCAAATCAACAATGACTATCAGACAAAGGACGACAAGCTGCTACCCTACAAATGAATGATGGATGATTTCAAACAATATTTTGTACACATCACCTTCAAACAAATACCAAGGTTAGACAACAAAGCAACTGATGCAATGGCTACTATCGCTTCACTACTACAAATTCCAGAGCGACAAAGTCATTATGAGTTTCTGGTAGAGCAACTCTTCTCCCCAGCCTATGACCATTCTGATTCCCATGTTATCTATACTTTGACTAGATCCTACTCTCTGTTATAAGGACCAATATACAACTATCTTAAAAGCAATATCTTACCCATTGACCTATCCCGAAACCAAAAATGTAACTTTATCCGGCAAGCCACTCGTTATACTCTCACTGCTGATACTTTGTACTGTCGAGGTCTAGATGGTACTCTTCTTCTTTGCCTTGATCATAATGAATTTGACTCCGCTTTACAAGAGCTTCATGAAGGTGTCTATGGCACACATTCAAGTGGTCCTACTCTTGCTAAAAAGATTCTAAGAATGAGGTAAATCTGGCCGACAATGGAAAAAGACTTATCATTTTGCAAAGAAGTGTCCTAAATGCCAAATCCATGGTAATCTTATACATGCACCAACATAGGAACTGCGACCATTCACAACATCCTAGCCCTTTTACTAGTTGGGATTGGACTTAGTCGGCAAAATTCATCCTTCATCTTAAAATGGACAAAAGTTCATTATAACTATTACATAATACTTTACCAAATGGATTGAAGCGGTCCCCATCTTTTATCCTTAATTATCTAATCTATAGATATGGCATTCCAAGTTCCATCATCACAGATAATGGATTACCTTTCAAGAACCAAGATGTCTGAGAACTATGTGAAAAATTCAAAATCCAACATCGTTTCTCTACACCTTACTACCCACAGGGGAATGGTCAGGCAGAAGCATCCAACAAGACAATATTGAAAATCCTAAAGAAAATAGTGAATGATGCAGACAAAGATTGGCATGTACAAATCAATCCAACACTTTGGGCATACCGAACTAGCATCCGCACACCTACGGGAGCTACACCATATTCATTGGTATTTGGATTAGAAGCAATTTTACCCCTGGAGGTAGAAATTCCATCTCTTAGAGTCTCTTTGAAAGGCCTATATCCAGATGAAGAGGATCAAGTCAACTGAATGCAAGAGCTAGAAATTATAGATGAAAGATGCCAACATTCCTACACTCACCTCAAAGCATATCAGCAATGCATGTGTAGAAGCTACAATCACAAGGTCATTCCCAGAATTTTTAAAATTGGCAATTTAGTACTCAAGGAAAATCCTAGAAATCACCAAGATTGGGAAATGAAAGGGAAATTTGAATCTAACTGGTTAGGTCCCTATGTCATCATATCAGCCTATGGATTAGGTGCTTATCAACTAACAACTTCAGAAGGAGATGTGCTCGACAAACCAACTAACAACATCCATTTGAAGAAATACTACACCTAAGCAGTCTCATGCATAGAAAAGTAAAAAATATCAAAAATCAAGAAAGAGCAAATAAAAAAGGTACAATAAAAGGAATTGGTGAAAACTTGGCAACAAGCGCTATTGTGAGAGGACAAATCCTCTATCTATCTTTACTACCAAGCTGTTATATCCACAGTCAAGCACTATCGGCCATTGCTCGACATTTTTATCACATTATCCATGACATACTTAGCGTAGTTACTATCCTGTTTTATCCGCATATCCTTTCACCGCATCTCACCGTGGCTTGGTAATCACTGTACATATCCACATTAAAAGGAAAACTCAGCTAGGGGTAGCATTGATCAGAACTTTTAGCAAATTCAAGACATCAAAACTTGTAGCAAACTCAAAACATCATATCCAACAAATAGATCAACAATCACAAAACCAAACATTGATCACTTAAGGATTCACAAAACATGATGGATGATTTTCCAAAATATCAAATGTTTGCATCTTGCATGAAATTTGACTATTTTGCACTTAAAATTTTTGAACTATTTGATCCTCTATATTTTCTCCACAAGGCATCAAGCTAGAGACAGTCATGGGTGTTGGCATATGTGCAGAACATGTTGACATGATGATATTGTGTTTTCATTGATGTCAATATGCTGAAGAGAGAACTGGTAATATGCTGAAGAGTGAACCGACAATATGTTGAAGAGTGAACCGGTTTATTGAAGTTAAGCAACTGGCAAAGTGAACAGGTATATGTTATGAACTGATATAGGTGCAAAACGTGAAGCGGTACGTTTGTCCAAGTGAACTAGTATATGGAATGTTCTCTATCAAGGTTTAATATGGTATGATTACCGATTGGTAGTTCCAACCTCAGGGTTTCCGGTTGAAGTGTTATGACCCTGTGTGATTCAACCAATGGCATTGTGTGATGAGTTAACATTATAATGGAGATCAGATTGTGTTGCCACATCAACCTCATGCGCATGAAGGATCTTGGATGAAGGGGATTGTTCCTATCTACCTCAAGAATGTGCGAAGTCCCCACAAACGGTGAAGAACACGTGATGGGTTATCGCCTCCAAGAAATGGTGAAGAACAAACAATGGAGAATGTCTTCAGATCTGTTCAAGACCATTGTATTCAAATGTAAAGTGTTCAATGGTTAGGATTGAACCGACTGATTTTCTCAACCTAAATGTCTAGGGTTTAGGGTTTATGCCACTGACCTATCTATTTCCTATAAGGGCGATGTTGTTTTTCATGTTGAAGTTGTTGGTAAATGTTGTGTGTGTATCTAAGTGCAAAGATACGTGATTCTTGGCAGACCAGATAAGAGGAGTGATACCTGCAGAGTGTGTATGCAGAAGGAAGGAACTAAAGCGGGTCTGCATTGGCATTGAGTGCTATTACCAGATCATTGTAATACCTATTGATCTCTAATCACTTCAACAGTTGGAAAATCCCTTAACAGGGTAGCTTTAACCAGCTTACTATAAATCCTTTAACAGGGTGACTCAAAGCCATTGAGCTCATAAAATCCTCTAACAAGGTAACCTCTAATAGGGTTTAACCCTTAACCGGGTATTCTAGCCATCCCTTAATCGGGCGATCCCTAATAGGATTGGTTCCTAACAGAACCTATTGTAACAGTCTTTAACTGGACTAGGCTCCTAACAGAGCAAACTTCTAAAGAGTTCAAAAACAACTTGTGGGTATTCATCCCCACCGTGGTTTTTCCCAGTTGGGTTTCCACGTGAAAAATATGTGTGTCATGTGTGATGCCTCTTTCCTGTGATGCTTTATTATTTCCTTCTTAAGTGGTGAATCATGTTGATTTATCAAGTCATTATATCTCTGATGATAGATTACCTGTTTATGCACAAGGATAATGTGGAAATGAGGGAATAGGTTGTGTGGAAAGATAACTATTTCCGGTTTATGTCTTTCACAACCTCATTGTGCTTAACTTGTAGTAATCTAATTCTGATCGGTGTTAGTGATTGCTAGTTAAGTTCATTGTTTGCAGTCAAACTGGTTCAAGAAAAGTTTTTGTGTCTGTACTGATTCACCCCCCCTCTCAGTACCGGTTTGGTACTCACTGTTCATAATTGACTAATCAATTGGTATCAGAGCATCCTCCAGGTCCTTTGTGTGTTGTAAGCCTAACCACTTGAGGGAAAGATCTTATTGTAATGATGAAGAGGGAAGGTCCAAAGTTCAACAGAGATAATTTCAAAATATGGAAGGATAGAATGAAGATATATATCAGAAGCATGGGTGCTCAATACTAGAGCTATGTTGACAATGCTTATGTTATTCCTACCGGTACTCTCACCAATGACCAAAAGAGAGAGATCCAGGAAAATGGGCAAGTCATGGAAGCCCTAATCAGCAACTTATCTAACATTGAGTTTATTGATGTCTAGGATAAAGAAAATCCCAAAGAAGTATGGGATACTCTTGAGAATATCTATGGCGGTGATGAGCACGTAAAACAAGCTAAGGAAGAAAGCCTTAGGGGAAATTTTGATGACATGCAGATGGTTGAAGGAGAGACCATTCAACAATATGGAATAAGAATCAAAACTATTGTTGGAGATATCAAGAGTGTAGGGGGTAAAATGGAAGATTCTACTATTGTTACCAAAGTCTTGAGATCCTTATTACCGGTCTATGCAATAAGGGTTGCTTCTATTTAGGAGTTGATGTCAATAGACAAAACTAAGGTATCCCTAGACTCCATCATTGCAAAGTTGACATCCTATGAGCTAAATAATTTTGATTGCAATGTTCAAAAGACTGAATCAGCCTTTAGAGCATCTACTGCTCCATCTAGAAAAGGCAAAGAAGCTAGTACTAGTGGTGAACCAAGGCAAAGCAGAGAAATGGATGATGAGGAGATCCTGATGGAATTTGAAGCTCTTCTTGCCAAGAGACTTCCTAAGGGAGCTGGTAAATAGAGAGGTAAGCTCCCTTTGAAATGCTTTTCTTGTAACCAGATAGGACACATTGCTGTAAATGGTCCAAATGGTGATAGCAAGGACAAACCGGAAAAGTTCAAGAAGTTCAAAGGAGGAAACCAGAGAAAC
Organism: Cryptomeria japonica; assembly: GCF_030272615.1. NCBI lineage: Eukaryota > Viridiplantae > Streptophyta > Pinopsida > Cupressales > Cupressaceae > Cryptomeria > Cryptomeria japonica. The sequence continues at coordinate 483,483,024 of NC_081413.1, forward strand.
TATTTTGTAGTAGTTGATGAAGGTGTCACTGATGAGGAATCAGAAGATGAAGAAAATGAGGATATTGTGTTTGTAGCAATCAAGGAAGATGTGTCAGACAAGAAGGCTCTTGTCTCTCACTTTGAATATTCCAATGAGTGGATTATTGATAGTGGCTGTTCTCACCATATGACTGGTGACCAGAGTAAGTTTCTTTCTCTAGAAGAGTATGATGGTGGTGTGGTTCATTTTGGTAATGATGCACCATGTATGGTAAAAGGTGGAGGGTCCATCTCTCTGAATGGAAGAAGCAGTGCTGACAATGTGTATTGGGTAGAAGGTCAAGGCACAACCTTTTGAGTGTTGCTCAACTGAATGAAAATGGACTCACTCAAGAATTCAAAAATGGAGTGTGCAAAATCAAAGGAAAGAGTGGTGAATTGATGGCTACCGGTATGCAGACCAAAGATAACCTATTTTATCTAAATGCTAATGTCAGTACATGTCTTATGGCTAAGTTTGAAGACAACTGGATATGGCATAGGAGACTCTACCATGTAAACTTTGACAATATTGTGAAGGCCAGTAAGATCAAGGTAGTTAGAGGAATGTTGGTGCTAAGCAAACTGAAAAATCCTTTGTGTAGAGAGTGTCAACTGGGGAAAATGTCTTCCTCAACTTTCAAAGGTAAATCTTTCACTACAAACAATTTACTTGAGCTTGTGCATACTAATTTGTGTGGTCCTATGAAAACTAGGAGTGTGCAGGGAGATAGGTATTTTATGATTCTTACAGATGATTGCTCAAGAATGATATGGGTCACATTCTTGAAGGACAAGTCTACAGCCTTTGGAAAGTTCAAAGCTTTTAGAGCACTGGTAGAAAAGGAAAGCGGTAGAAGAATCAAATGCCTTAGAACTGATCAAGGAGGGGAATTCACTTCCGACGAATTCAACAAATATTGTGAAGAGAATGGTATCAAGAGGCAACTGTCTGCCCCCCATACTCCACAACAAAATGGCTTAGCAGAGAGGAACAATCGGACTGTGGTTGAAGCAGCTAGAACTATGTTGATCCAAGGAAAGGTTGCTCACACCTTTTGGAGAGAAGTGGTGAGCACTGCAGTCTACACAATGAACCGGGTACTCATCAAGAAAGGAAGGATAAGACTCCTTATGAGTACTGGACCGGTAAGACACTAGTAGTAAGCTACTTTAGAGTATTTGGTAGCAAATGTTATATCAAGAGAAGTGAACATCAAAGCAAGTTTGATGCAAAATGTGATGAGGGAATATTCCTAGGATACTCCACCAAGAGTAAAGCTCTTAAATGTTTCAATAATAAGACTCAGAGAATCATTGAAAGCATCAATGTTAGGATTGATGAAAACTCCGAGAAACCTGAGGAAATCGACAGTGAGTATGTAGGAGATGAACTAGTAGTAACCTTCTAGGAACTGGTTGCAAATCTGCCCAGTACCAATAACTATGCTCCTACATTGGTAGATGCTGATGCTGATGCTGATGAAGATGAGGATGAAGAAGAAAAGAAAGAGGAATCTGTTAAGAATATACTTAGGTATGTCAAACTTAATCATGATCCAAAGCAAATCACAGGAGACAAAGATGCAGGAATCCTTACAAGAAGAAAGGTCAGAGAAAGCTCATGTATGATCTCTAAATTTGAGCCTAAATCATTCAAAGAGGCACATAAAGATGAAGACTGGATCAAGGCAATAGAATATAAACTTGACCAGGTAGAGAAGAATGGTACATGGTCTTTGGTACCCAAACCAGAGCATAAAAATGTCATTGGAACCAAATGGGTTTTCAGAAACAAGTTGAATGAGGATGGCATAATGGTAAGGACCAAAGCTAGACTAGTATGCAAAGGATATGCCCAAGAAAAAGGAGAAGACTATGGAGAAACCTTTTCTCCAGTAGCAAGATTGGAAGGAGTTCATATGCTTCTTGCATATGCAACTTTTAAAGGATTCAAGGTATACCAAATGGATGTAAAATCTGCATTTCTAAATGGAATACTTGAAGAGGAGGTGTATATAGAGCAACCAGATGGGTTTTCCCTTTGAGAAGACAGTGACATGGTGTGTAGGCTACATAAAGCCTTGTATGGACTGAAGCAGGCACCTAGAGCATGGTATGAACGCTTGCACTCCCATCTTGTGAAGGTTGGATTTGAAAGAACAAGTGAAGATAACAATATCTACTTGAAATTAGAAGGAGATCAGATTCTGATCTGTGAAGTATTTGTTGATGACATAATCTTTGGTGGAGATGACAAGATGAGTCATGACTTTGCAGATGAGATGAAGAAGGAATTTGAGATGTCACTCATAGGGGAGATTAAGTTCTTCATTGGACTGCAGATTCAACAAATGAAAGATGGAAGCTTTATTACTCAGTCCAAGTATGTCAAAGAGGTGTTGAGGACCTTTGGCATGGAAGACAACAAACTAGTTGGTACACCAATGGTGACTGGTTGTAAACTATCAAAAGAGGATGACTCAATATTGGTAAATAAGAAGGAATATCGATCAATGATTGGTAAGTTGCATTATGTAGTGCATAGCAGACCAGACATTGCACATGCATTGGGTATTACTACTTGGTTTCAAAAAAGCCCAAGAGAATCCCACTTGGTAGCAGTCAAGCAGATTCTGAGATATCTGAAGGGAACTATTGACTATGGATTATGGTATCCATACAATGATGATTTCCACCTGAAAGTGTTCATAGATGCTGATTGGGCTGGTAATGTGGATGACCGAAAGAGCACAACCGGTGGTGCATTCTTTCTCAGTGGTAGACTGGTCTCATGGATGAGTGAAAAGCAGAGTTGTATCTCTCATTCTACAGCCAAATCAAAGTATGTTGCAACTTTTATGAGCTACACCCAGACTATTTGGATGAAGCATGTATTGAATGGCTTCAAAGTTCCTGTATCTGAACCAGTAAGTATATTTTGTGACAATACAAGTGCAATTAACATTTCCAAGAATCCAGTTTTACATGCTAGAATGAAGCACTTTGAACTCAAGTACCATTTCTTGAGGGAAAAGGTTCAGAACAAAGAGGTGGTATTGGAACATGTTTCCAATAAGGAGTAGTTAGCAGAAATATTCACCAAGCCTCTACCAAAGGCTACCTTTACCTATCTGAGAGGTGAATTAGGGGTGCTGCCCCTTCAAGTGGCAAACTAAAGGTTTGTGCTCCACATCAGTTAGATCTTACTTTGCTATATCTTTTTGGGATTGATGTGTTGAAGGATGCTACTCCTCAAGGGGAGAAGCATAGTGGAATAGGGAAACTTGTGTCTCCACTTTGGCATTGTTGTCAAAGGGGGAGAAAATGTGAAGTGGAGAAGGTATCTTCTATATTAAGGAGAAGATGTGATGCAAAAAGAGAGATATCTTTGTATATTGCCATCAATGCCAAAGGGGGAGATTGTTGGTATATGTGCAGAACATGTTGACATGATGATATTATGTTGTCATTGATGTCAATATGCTAAAGAGAGAACCAGTAATATGCTGAAGAGTGAACCGACAATATGTTGAAGAGTGAACCAGTTTATTGAAGTTAAGCAACTGGCAAAGTGAACTAGTATAGGTGCAAAAAGTGAAGTGGTATATTTGTCCAAGTGAACTGGTATATGTTATGAACTGGTATAGGTGCAAAAGGTGAATCAGTATATGGAATGTTCTCTATCAAGGTTTAATATGGTATGACTATCGGTTGGTAGTTCCAGCCTTAGGGTTTCCAGTTGAAGTATTTTGAGCCTGTGTGATTCAACCGATGGCATTGTGTGATGAGTTAGCATTGTAATAGAGATCAGATCGTGTTTCCACGTCAGCCTTGTGCGCGTGAAGGATCTTGCATGAAGGGGATTGTTCCTATCTACCTCAGGAATGTGTGAAGTCCCTGCAAATGGTGAAGAACATGTGATGGGTTATCACCTCCAAGAAACGACGAAGAACAAACGATGGAGAATGTCTTGAGATCTGTTCAAGACTGTTGTATTCAAATGCAAAGTGTTCAATGGTCAGGATTGAACCTATTGATTTGCTCAACCTAAATGTCTAGGGTTTAGGGTTGATGCTACCGACCTATCTGTTTCCTATAAGGTCGATGTTGTTTTTCATGTTGAAGTTGTTGGCAAATGTTGTGTGTATATTTAAGTGCAAAGATACGTTATTCTTGCCAAACCAGATAAGAGGAGTGATACCTGCAGAGTGTGTATGTAGAAGGAAGGAACTAAAGTAGGTCTGCATTGGCATTGAGTGCTATTACCAGATCATTGTAATACCTGCTGATCTCTAATCACTTCAACAGTTGGAAAATCCCTTAACAGGGTAGCTTTAACCAACTTACTGTAAATCCTTTAAAAGGTGACTCAAAGCCATTAAGTTCATTAAATCCTCTAACAAGGTAACCTCTAATAGGATTTAAACCTTAACCAGGTATTCTAGCCATCCCTTAACTGGGTGATCCCCAACAGGATTGGTTCCTAATAGAACCTATTGTAACAGCCTTTAACCGAACTAGGCTCCTAACAGAGTGGACTTCTAAAGAGTTCAAAAACAGCTTGTGGGTATTCATCCCCACCGTGGTTTTTCCCAGTTGGGTTTCCATGTGAAAAATATGTGTGTCATGTGTGATGCCTCTTTCCTCTAATGCTTTGTTATTTCCTGCTTAAGTGGTGAATCATGTTGATTCAGCAAGTTATTATATCTCTGGTGATAGATTGCCTGTTTATGCACAAGGATAATGTAGAAATGAAAGAATAGGTTGTGTGGAAAGATAAGTGTTTTCGGTTTATGTCTTTTACAGTCTCATTGTGCTAAACTAGTAGTAATATGATTCTGACTGGTGTTAGTGATTGCCAGTTAAGTTCACTGTTTGCAGTCAAACCAGTTCAGGAAAAGTTTTGTGTCTGTACTAATTCACCCCCCCTCTCAGTATTGGTTTGGTACTCACTGTTCATCATTGACTTATTTATGGGGACTCCAATATTTTAGTTTTCTGTCTATGAGGTGATCACTTGTACTATGCAAATACTTGTCTCAAGACGTGATTCTCAGCATATCACTGAAGACATGATTCCACTTTGTGCATACAAATGGTTTCATCTTGTCTGTTTATACGCAATCGACACTCAGGTTGTCCTGGTTCAATTATACCTTGGCACTTGTGCTCTCTTGCAAAATCCAAAATCATGTAAATTTTTCTCAGGTCATTATGGTTCAATTATACAATTCTGCTTGTATAAATTTTCAACATATCCCACCAAATCAATTCTCAATGATGATACCTACAAAGAAAGCAAAAACATGTGGCTATACAGGGATGACAAATGTAGAATGAGGGATGCTCAAATTAGTTGCATATCATTATCATACATCTCATTTTCAAGATACATCTCATAACATATCATTATCATACATCTGATTTTCAAGATACATCTCACAACATATCATTAGCATACATGTCATAAACATCATGCATTAACACATCATATTCATCACATATCAAAACACATACATCTAAGCATTGCATCATCATTATAGAATAATCAACATCATATAGAAAGTATCATCCATAACACATCACATGAGGATAAAGGAAAATGGTGTCATATATATATATATATATCAAAAATGATCAATGTACAAAATATGTCATGTTTGTACCAAATACAACAAAATGATCAAAATACAATGGAGACAACGTCTCTTAGGTATGAATATCTCCTAAGGGTGACAGTCTCATAGCAGATGTCCCAACACCTGGATCTCTAGGTGGATCCTGTCTAGGAGGCCCTATCACGCTTTTGCTGTTTGTCCTCGACCCAGTCTCTCGGGATTGACTAGATCTTGAAGTTGTAAAACTCAGTACTTGGCTCTCCCTGGGCACCACATCCTCATAATGCCTCCTGTAGTACTCCACCTCCTTGGCTCTCAAAGCCACCTCTCTTAGGGTATCTCTCATCGAGCCACCCGCTGCCGCTCTCTCCAAAGCTCTGCTTGAGCCTCAGATCGACCCTATCACTCTAGAACTGTATCCCGCTCAGTGGTCAGATGTGTAATCTACTGCTGATGTGCTAGTAGTTGTGTCTACAGGTGTTGCACTGATAACTGCAGCGACCTAATCTGCGTGTCCTCCCGGTGTGTCAAAATCTGCATCTGGATGGGTACCTATGAAGTGGTACCCCTATCCTTCCCCCTATCCTTGGTGCTGGTGGGGGTAACACATTAGACCTCCTCTGAGCTGACTGTCTAAACTCGTCAGTCCCTCCCATCGCTGCTATCACCTCTCCTACTCTCTCCTCACCCCCAGCTCCAATAGCCAAACCTCCTCTCCCTCTATCCACAATAGCTTGCCGCACTGCTCTCTCCACCCAAATCCCTTTGTCACCCCCACCATCTCCACCCCTATCTCCTCTCCTCCCCCAATCTCCACCCCAATCTCCTCTCCTCCCTCTATCCACTTGCCGACCTCGACTACCTCCTCTCCCATTGCCACCATCATCCCCTCCACCATCCCCACCTCTCTCATCTAGCTCCTCTCCATTCTCTCCTCGTCTCCCTAGCATCTCAGGCTGCTCATCCTCATCATCATCAAAATTGGGAATCATCTCCACTAGATCTGATATCCTAGCCACAACATGTGCCACAAACAGTGTGGCAAACTCCTCTATCATCCCTGTGTCCACTATCCCATAGGCATAGTCCCATATCTGGCTGGCTAAGTGAAAGAACTCCTCCACTGCCACCACACTATCAATAGTGGGTCCCCACTCTAGTATATCCTGTCTCCGTCAAGCAAACAATCATGCTCCCTATGGAACTCCTTGCTGGCGACCATACTGTCGCAACACCCGGCTATGCAAAAATCTCTCAATAACAAAGGGTGTCTACCCTATAAAAATTTGGGACATATAGACATAGGGCATCTCCATCCCATCCTCCACCCATACCTCACACTCCATGTATGGTCTCCAGAGGACCATATACATATCATGTAACACTCTCCTCCAATGCTCTAGTTTGCCCAGCTTACACTGGACAACTATCCCTCGATATCCATATGCATAAGCACACCCAACAGGCCTATCTCTGTCCACCAATGGCCTAGCTATGGGAATATGCTCCCATGCCCATACCTGTAGCAGTGTCACTCCAGCGGATAGACTACTATACCCCAAGTACACCACCTGATGCAAATCCCTGTATAAGTGGGCCAGCATAGCCAACCCCCATGCAAATCAGCGACCATGTGTCACCATGTCCTCCAGGACCAACCCCCATCCTACAACCAGTCCCTTCGACCTATGGTCAGGACATAAGAAACCACCTATGAATCCTGCTAGCATTGATGTTAGAGGAGCATAATCCAAATCAATGAACTCCTGCCAGGGGATCTCATATCCACAAATTGTATCATCCTGTAGAATCCGATGAAGTGCCTCTGTCCCACCCTCCTCTGTCTGCTCATAAGATAACAATGCTCCTACCACAAGAATCTGCAGAATCTGGTAGCATTCCTTAGGTGTCAGTGTGATCTCACCTATCGCCAAATGGAAGGTGTTGGTGTCGCTATGCCACCTCTTGGCCAATACTGTCAATAAACCCCGATTAATGATAAACCGAGACATCTCTAACAAAGAGGATAGGCCACACCTCTCAATGATATCCCAGTCAGCCTATGTCAATCGTGGTATCAATGATCACAATCTCGAAAATTGCTCTCATGACTGGACAACTCCAATACACTCCTATCACAAACAAAACAAGTCCAATATTAGTTTCCTCATCAAATCTATTTCAAATTCATATCAACTTGAAACATTGAAAAATCCAATCAAGTTCCACATCATATCAAATACTTTTCCATATCAAATCATATGAACTTGTAACACAACTCAAGTTCCACAATTACATCAACTTGTAATACAACTCATGTTCCACAATTACATCAACTTGTAATACAACTCAAGTTTCACAATCAAATCAACTTGTAACACAACTCAAGTTTCACATTCATATCAGCTTGTAAAACAACTCAAGTTACACAACCATATCATCTTGTAAAAACAACTCAAGTTCAACATATATATCAACTTGAAACAATGCCTATCAAATCAAGTTCATATCAATCATGCATATCACAATCCACATCATATCAAATCAACATCAGATCAAAATCAACTTGAAACATTGCAAATCAAATCAAGTTATATCAGAACTCATATTGGACAACTTATCAAAACAATGACAACATACATGAAGACTGACAATTCGTACCCATCCCGACAAAACTGGCAAAAACCTACCTATTTTTCTTCATCCAAAATCATACTTTACCCAAATTTTTCCACACATGCGCTAAACAAACTTATCTATGCGCTAGCCTGTACCTATGCACTACCCTGTCCTATCTACGCGCCACCTAAACTACCCTCTGCGCTACTTATAGCCTCTGCACTATCCTACTTGGTCCCTATGATGCAAACCTAACCCTACGCGCTAGGTCATACCTATGCACTATCCTATACTACCCATGCGAGCCCCGACTAACCCTATGCGCTAGGTCTTTCCTACGTGCTACCCCTTTTTTCTGATGCGCTACCCTGTGCTTTCGATGCGCTAACCTATCTTTATGCACTACCCTAACCCACCACTGCACTATCGTAAACTACCGAGGTGCTACCCTACTTTGTTAACTTCTATGCATTACACAACCTATCGTATGTGCTATAGTTTAACCCCACACGCTAAACCATTAAATTCGCGTGTAAAAATTTAAAAACATGATAAAAAATGACAAAACAAAAATCTAAAAGAGGTCAAAAAGGATGAATTACCAATGGTCCATACGTGGCGGGCCTCCAATACCTCTAAACATGCTCGAATCGATGAGAAGCAAAAGGAATCAACATTTTGTCTTTTTCTCTGGGTGTCACTTTCTCCAAAGTCAACAAGCACAAATGAGACAAAATAGATCACTTTTTACCTTTTTATAGGGTAAATGAAAATTAGGGATGCATGGACGACCACGTACATTGCTCGTGGTCTCACTTCCAACCCTAACAAAAATCCTTATCGAGAGATGAATCAACTTATTGCATTCAACATAGACAAAAATTTAAAATGCAATCAAAATTAACAAAACAAATCAAAAATTTTAAATTTTTGATTCATCTCCCGAGGGGGCATTATCAACATCATTTATCAAATCTGGGACATGACATGAACATCTTGACATGACATCACACTGATCATAACCAAATCATGACGACACATCATTTTTCTTTGAATCAACACGTGCACACACGTCACTTCAAAGAGGGGCAAAATGTAGACGTATAAAAATGACCATATTCCTAAATGAATATTTAATGTTCATTTCATTCTCATTCCTCTAATTAGTTAAATCTAATTTAATTAAATCACTTACATTCTTCTATTTAATTAAATAAATTATTCAATTTATTTATTTAAATTCACTTAAGCCCTTTGCATCATTTAATTGAATAAATCATTTTATTTAATTAAATCCCTTCTCCCTTCTTTTTTAATTGAATTTACATTTAATTGAATAGTTTACCCCAATTAAATAAATCTAATTTATTTAATCCCCAATTTACAACCAAATTGAAATAAAGCAATTTATTTTAATTAATCTTATTATTCCTCATCCACTTGCATTTTCCTACATCTCCCACTTGCATCCTAACCCTATTCCTAATTTCTTCTAGAATCCAACTAATCCTAATCAATTAACCTAAACCCATCCATTGTCCTTTTTCCCTAAAATTGAGGAGGTCACTTCTCAATTTTGGAGTAAAGTCTTCAAAAGGCATTAAAGCCTTTATGCCTTGAACAAGCTAACTTGTTGAATACCCCCAAATTTGGAAGGACTCTTACAAATTTGTCCCCAAAATCTTCAAACCATTAATGGTTAACTAATCCTTAGTGGCATGGCTAGAGACTTTTTGCCTAACTTAACCTTCAACTAACTCAGGGGTCTCATCAAGCATTCATTACTTTGACCATGGTTATCCCTTTAACCTTTGCACAAGAGTTTACCCCTTGGGTAAAAGCTTTATCCATTGGATAACCCTAACCTAACCTTAACCCTTACCTTCTAAGGTAACCATGAGGTCTTCTTAAGCATTTAATGCTTCTTACCTCTCCTCTCAAGCAGTCTTATGTTGACAATTGTCACCATTTCATTGGTGAAAATTGTAAACATGGATTGATAACTTTCAATCCCGACCCTTGATTAACTCCTTCGATCTTGACCTTCCATTGCCCTATTTTCCCTATAAATAGAACTCTCATTCCTCCATTTCAAGGATCCAAGCTTTTAGTATCTCATTTATGCTCAATTTTATCAATACATCTAGCCTCTTTTTGAAATAGGAATTAATATAATAAGCATTTTAGAGTATTTCTATTATCATTAGCTTAAATCATTAACTAGTATATCATGTTAGGATAGTATTTCTACTAATCTTGTCATCTTATAATCTAGTTTAACTCATTCATAGAATCATGCATAAATAGGATGCATTTCATGTTAAAATCAATCTAAAGCATCCCTCATTCTCACATTCGTCATCCCTAAGTCACTTTGCTCGGTGATATGAGAGCAAAGGCATTGGCTTGAGGGATCTTGTGAGATAGAGAACCATGGAACCTACCTTGGGAAGTTGAGTCATTCCCCATGACTCCATAACTTGCACCAATAAGTCCTGTGGGTGTGTGGACAAGTCCCTTTGAATAATATTTTCACATTTTAAGTTTCATTGACCCACTTTTCCTGCACACAATGATGACTCACTCTCATAAATTCCTACAAGATATTAGTAAATTTTTACAAAAATAAAAACCAAAATAAATGAAAAAAATTAGTTGATGCATTTTACAAGAAATGAATCTATTATTGAATTTAAAATAGAAATGAAGATTCAATGAAATTTTTTGATTAAGTTTCGTGCTCAAATTTTAGATTTAAAGATTCAATCAATACATGCATGTTTTAATTCAATAAGTATATTATATTTCATGTTGAGTTAAATAAGTATATGTACGTTTTTACTTATAAATGCATTTTTTTTTAATGTAAATAGATTCTTGTTCATAGAGTTGTATATAATTCATGTATATTTATATATAAGCAGGTTCTATCTTTGTCATGGATGCCTTTGACATAGATGATTTGTTAGGTGAAAATTCCCCACCTCAACCCCCTCCACCTCCACCTCCACCTCCACCTCCATGTCTTGGATGTCTTTGAAATAGATGATTTGTTAGGTGAAAATCCCCCACCTCAACCCTCCACCTCCACCTCCACCACCACCACCACCACCACCACCACCACCACCTCCACCCCCTCCTCCACCCCCTCCTCCACCTCTTAGATCAGATGATACTCGATTGAGAGAAAGAATAAATGAAAACCTTGAGATGATACAAAAAAATATTAATGCAATATGAAATGAGCCTGTCACCCCTCCTCATCTTCTATAGTTTGCAACTTCAATGTGCAAGTTGTTGTAGACTCTATTCGATCTATTGATACACAATTAGATCATTTTCACAGACGGAGAGAGAAGTTGCACCAGTTTTATGCTGATGGATACACTTATAAGAAAATAAATGATGTCAATCACCAAAGCACATTTATGCCGATATTTTATTAACCTTAGAACACAAGAACAAATGCCTCCTACCCAAAAAATAATTTCAATTAGGTGGTGTGAGCATCCACATATGAGTACACAATTCTGGGATAGGTGGTGGATGGTTTTTGATTATCCACCACATTGCGGTTATGAGGTCCCTTTCTATTTTTTGAAGAAATTATACTGTGTTTATATTGGGTATAAAACCCAATTATTTTGACATTAGGTCATTCCAGGGTGCTGGTGGTGGCATGCCATAGCACAAATTAGGGGCATGTACTATTACACCCTTACCAGATCCACCCATGGTTCCTCCTGTTGCTCCAACTATTCTTGTAGATGTGCAACATACAACATTGATTTCCACATTAGGTGCTTTGAGTGCCCTCTTGACTAGCCTCAATGAGCAAGCTTCCCACATGGCATCCACTCTGTGATCAATGCCACATTTGTGTACGATTTGTCATCAGATGTGTGTAGGTCCTACTCCAGATCCTGGATCCACTTTATATGTACCTACTTCTACATCAGATGATCATATCACATCATATGTGGATTTTCTTTGCTCGGATGATCATCTCGATCAAGTATACATATATATGTGTGTGTGTGATATATAATTGAGTGCACACTTTTTTATACAATCTAATGCTTGATCAAAATTGTTTGGTGTATGTAGATGAGGAGTACACCTAATGTTTGAGTCAATATTTCTTCTACACTTACACAGCTTGGCACACCTTTTGGGGTATAATAACAATTTATATCTAGACATTGTACTATTTAAGTTATCATGTTATTGTCCTAGACTATTTAAGTTTTCATGATGATACATTGAATGTCGTTTCTCCAAGGTGTAGATCATGAGTCCCCTACGTCATATTGAGCATAGGGTGTCACAAGTGTGACACCCACATCATCGAGCATTGAGCATTATCCATCTACTGTATGTATCTTAAAAAATAAAGATTAAATATGTACTTACAACTTTGTAAGTTAGTGTTAGGGTTTCAAGCAGATCCGAAGCAAATATGAACTAACAATTATATGCATATTTAAATACAAAAGATAAAGGAATAAAATAGGACACAGATAACACAGAGATTTAATGTGGTTCACCTAGAATGGGTTACATCCACCATACACAGCCGTCCAATCTTTCTTATTATCCAGCAAATAAGTACATCAATATTACAATGCCTTAAGCATCCCAGCCGCTTATAACATGCATTTTTAGGGCAACAAACAAAGTCAATCTTTTTTAGGGTTTTATTACAATGTCAGTTTTCATCAACAAAAAAATATTGTAACCAAATCATCTCCTTGTTGGCTTCTATAGCAGCAACATACCCAGCTTCAGTGGTTGAAAGTGCAACAACCTTTTGTAGCCTAGAAATCCAACTGACTGTAGTTCCTCCTATAGTAAAAGCATACCCTGTAGTACTCCTCCGTGAATCAATATCACCTACCCGATCAAAGTCAACAAATCTACTCAGAGCAGCATTAGATCCTTTGAAACATAATGCCTTCGTATTAGTTCCTTTTAGATATCGAAGAATCCATTTCACAGCATTCCAATGTTCCATACCCGGATTGCTCATAAACCTGCTCACAACTCCCACTGCATGTGCAATATCTGGACTTGTGCATACCATTGTATACATCAGACTACCAACAGCTGATGAATACAATATGTTAGACATTTTATTTACCTCTTCATGTGCCTTTGGACACATCTCCTTAGTCAATTTGAAATGACTAGCCAAAGGTGTACCAACTGCTTTTGCATCCTACATGTTAAATCTTTTCAACACCTTCTTTATATACTCACTTTGGGACAAATTCAAAGTTCTATTTTTCCTGTCCCATGTAATCCTCATACCGAGAATTTGCTTAGCTGCACCCAAATCCTTCATAGCAAATGACTTGGCTAATTTCCGTTTAAGATCATTTATGTGTTGCATATTAGACCCAACAACAAGAATGTCATCAACATAAAGCAACAGGATAATATAACTGTCATTATCAAATCTCTTAAAATATACACAATGATCAGAATGACATCTATGATAACCGTGTTCAGCCATGAAACTATCAAATTTTAAATACCATTGTCGGGGTGCTTGCTTTAGGCCATACAGACTTTTCTTCAACCTGCACACCAAGTTCTCCTTACCTTTGACCTCATATCCCTGTGGTTGCAACATGTAAATTTTCTCCTCCAAATCTCCATGGAGAAAAGTTGTTTTGACATCTAATTGTTCAGGATGTAAATCATCTGCAGCCACAAGACTAAGTACAGTTCTAATTGAAGTCATTTTTACAACTGGAGAAAATATTTCATCATAATTTATACCCTTTTTTTGTGCAAAACCTTTTACCACAAGTCTAGCCTTATATCTTTTCTGACCTCCTTCCTCCTCCTTCAACCGATAAACCCATTTGTTAGGAAAGGCTTTTTTTTTTGCAGGTAAAGGGACTAAGTCCCAAGTCTTATTTTTCATCAAGGAGTCCATCTCCTCTTTCATACCTAGCTCCCACTGTTGTTTGGTATCCACCTGCATTGCTTCTTCATATTCTTCTGGTTCACTATAATCAATTAATAAAATAGAATACAAAGAAGGAGAAAATCTTTTAGGGGGTCTACTTGACCTCGTAGAACATCTAACACTTGTAGGAGTTTGTGGGACAATCTATTGTTGTTAAGCATTAGGTACTTATGGCATTTCATTTTTAGGAATCTCATTCAACACCACATATTCTTGTTTGTCTTGTTCATGCTTCTTTTCCTGCATCTGTTCTTTATACATAACCTTCTCATTGAATATAACATCTCTACTTCTAATTATTTTCTTATTTTCAAAATCCCATAACCAATAGCCATATTCATCTATCCCATATCCAATGAAAGTACATTTCTGAGATTTAGCATCAAGCTTGGTTCTCTTTTCTTTATCAACATGGACAAAAGCTTCACAACCAAAGGTTTTCAGAAAATAATAATTTACCTTTTTACCAGTCCATGCCTCCTCTGGAATACCACCATCTAAAGGGGTTGAAGGTCCTCTATTTATCAAATAGACAACAGTATGTACAACATCTACCCAAAAATGTAAGGGAAATCCAACTTGCAATCTCATGCTCCTCGCACGTTCCATGATAGTCCTATTCATTCTCTCTGACACACCATTTTCCTGTGGAGTTCCTGGAACTGTCTTCTGCTTTCGAATCCCATTTAAGAAGCAGTAATCTTCAAATGTTTTGCTGCAATACTCACCTCCATTATCCGATCTGAGACACTTCAACTTTTTTTTTGTCTCATTCTCAACCAAAGCTTTCCATTTCTTAAAAGTTTCAAAAACATCTGATTTTTGTTTTAGGAAATATACCCATGTTTTTCTGGTTGAGTCATCAATAAAAATAACATAATAACAAGAGCCACCAAGAGATGATACCTGAGCTGGTCCCCATACATCTGAATGTACAAGCTCTAACTTCTCACTCTTCTTCTCTTTCCCAACCTTGAGAAATCTGACTCTTTTTTGTTTACCATAAACATAGTTTTCACAGAACTCTAAATCAATCTTCTTTAGTCTTGGCAATAGATTTTTGGAGTGAAGGATTTTCATCCCTTTCTCACTCATGTGCCCAAGCCTATGGTGCCACATTATCGAATCTGATGCCCTCCTAAATGGCACAAGTTTAGCAAATGATAAATAACACAAAAGACACGAAACCGTTAGTGTTAGTCAATCAAAAACTAATCTAAAAAGGCATACCAAGAGAGACACTAAAAACATGCAAGCATATTTAACTATCAAAGAAAACATGATGAGGCATCTCCAAATACCTCCTAACATGCTCTTAGTTTCTTCTCCCTTGTTCCTCTCCTCTCCAAGTTCCAAAATAGTGTAGCTCTCAGCAGCTTTTTGCACTATGGATGCTTATGGAGGATTGAGATTGTAGTATAGCTCTAAATGTGAAATGAAAAGCTAATGCTATGCTATTGATACTAAAATGATTTATTTTTAACCAAAATAACAATGCCTGAGTTAATTATGCTAAAATGCTCTCTAAAAATGTCTATAGCTTAAATGCATACAAGTTTTCAGGATCTGGATTATGAAGAAATGGGCTCTATTTATAGGAAAAATGGAGCAATGGATGGTTGAGATTGAGTAATCTCAACAAGGGTTAGGATTGAATGATTTCAAATCCATGTGAGGGCTTTCAACCCAATCCCAGGATGACAAGTGTCAATGTGAGATAGGTTGAGAGGAGAGGGAATAAGCATTAAATGTCTGATATGACCTTGGGATTTTAGAGTCAAGGTTGGTTGAATGAATAAAATCTTTATTCAAAGAATAAAGCTTTTATCCAATGGATAAACTCTTGTGCAAATGTGAAATGGATGAATATGGTCAAGACAATAAATGTTTGGGGGGACAAGTTTGAAATAACCATAAATGGTTATGTAAGAGCCATAAATGGTCATGTAAGAGCCATTAGTGGTCTTGGAAGACTTTGGGGGTTAATTTGTTGAACACACAAAGCATTAAATGTTTTTCAAAGAGGTTTTGAAGTCTTTGAGAAGTGACTCCATTTTGCTTAGGAATGTGACAATAATTAGGGGATGGATTAGGCTAATTAGGAAGGGGTTAGAAGAATCTAGAAGGGGATTAGATTTTGCAAGTGGATTTGGTGGGTGAGGGAAAATAGGATTTTATTAAAAATAAAAATTCATTTATTTCAATAAATGTGTGCAAGTTGCATTTGTAGGAAAATGCAAGTGGGGTGGGGATAATGATTTAAACAAATGTTTTATTTAATTTATTTAAAAGAGGAATAGGGGGATTTTAATTAAATAAATAGATTTTATTTATTTAATTGATTTGTATTTGGTTTAATGAATTAATTAAAATAAATTGAATAATTTATTTAATTAATAGAAGAATGTTTGGAGATAAATTAATTTAAATATTTAATTTAATTAATTGGTGGCTAGTGGATTTTTAATCAAATAAATAGCGTTTATTTATTTAATTAAGCTGGACAGATTTGTGGGACTACAGAATCTATTCTTGCAACATCTATTGTTGTTGTCCCTGCAGTAACTTTATCTATAGTAGCTAAGGTAGAGTAAGTGTTACGAGTACACAAATATAATATGCCTACCTTCTCACCTTTAGCTGCTACTAATGATCCTTTAGTGACCTTCTAGATATTGTCTGAGAAGGTAACTATGCAACCTTCACTACCTAGTTGCCTTGCAGAAATTAAATTTCTTCTTAAATTAGGAACATGTCTTACCTCCTGCAAAAACCAGTCATTTCCATTCTACAACTTGATCTTTATCTTTCCTTTTCCAACAATTTGACAGGGCTCATCATCACCCAAATATACCTGTCCAAAATCACCTTGAACATAATCTAGAAAATATTTTCTATGGGGTGTAGCATGAAATGAAGCCCTAGAATCTATTACCCAGGAATCATTAACATTATCCAAACATAAGATTAAAGCATCTTATAAAGTATTACTTGCAATATTAGCTTCCTTACTGTCATTTTCATTTTTGTCTCCTTCTTTATTTTTCCAAGACCAACAGTCTTTCTTTAGATGACTAGGGTTTCTGCAGTACCAGCAATCTTTCTTTCCTCTAGATTGAGAGCATCCTTTCTTTGACTTCCCTCGTGACTTCTCATTCCAAGGGCCTTTTCCTCTTTCCTTTGATCTTCCTCTGTTCTCCACATTCAAAACACTACTTGATGATGTTGGAGTCTCACCTGTGCTTTTCCTTCACATTTCCTTGCTTAGGATAACACCAACAATATCATCAAATACCAAAGTATTTTTTCTAGAGACAGAGTTACTTACAACCATAACCAAGCTATTCCAGCTTTTTGGCAAAGAACATAAAATCAAGAGAGCCCTAACCTCTTTTGCAAAAGTAATTTTTACTGAAGACAATTGACTGGTAATTGTATTAAATTCATTTAAGTGCTCTGCTATAGATCCTCCCTCACTCATTTTCAAATTAAAAAAATGCTTCATAAGAAATACCTTATTCAAAGCCGAGGGTTTCTCATATAGCTTAGCCAATGTCGCCATCAAATCTACAACCATTTTTGCTTCTGTTATATTGAAAGCTACAGACGGTGCTAGGCACAATCAAATGGATCCCAATGCCTTTCTATCTAAAATGTCCCATTCTTCATTTGACATTGTGGTCGCTTTCTTTTCCTTTCCTTCTAATGGCTGCCACAAATCCTTTTGATACAGGAATCCTCCATCTGCATTTTCCATAAATGATAATTCTGGCTGTTAAACTTTTCGACCTTGAATTTGGAATCCTCCATTACTCCCACTCGAATCTGAAAGTCTTGCCAATTTACAGAAAACCTTGCTCTGATACCAATTGTTAGGGTTTCAAGCAGATCCAAAGCAAATATGAACTAACAATTATATGCAGATTTAAATACAAAATATAAAGGAATAAAATAGGACATAGATAACATAGAGATTTAACGTGGTTCACCCAGAATGGGTTACGTCCACCATACACAGTCATCCAATATTTCTTATTATCCAGCAAAAAAGTACATCAACATTACAATGCCTCAAGCATCCCAACCGCTTATAACATGCATTTTTAGGGCAACAAACAAAGTCGGCCTTTTTAGGGTTTTATTACAATGTCAGTTTTCATCAACAAAAAAATGGCAAATTTTTTTTATTATATGCATGTTTGTAGGTGGAGACTACTATTAGGATAGGCTATCCTCATCACATTTATTAGAGCCAAAATGAAGGTCCATCGACATCCTTTGAGGTCTAAATACAATATATAAAGGGATTAACAAAGTTCATACTTCAATGTAATCTTGTAACCTAATTTTTTTTTATAAAACACTTAATTTGACCTTGCATAGGACTTAGCTACTACGACTTTTGGCATTGATTTCAATGTGCCTAGACCTCAAGGTGCAGAAGATATTGGTAGAGGAGATGAGCAACCTCATGTAGGATATTTTAAATATTGATTATTTAAAAAAATTATAAATGAATTTTAATTTAATTAAAAAAAACATGTGTGTGTGTATGTGTGCGCGCGCTCATAATTCTTATTTTGTACAAGATGACATGACTCCCGAGTAGATAGTACATGCACAACAAGTTGTTGAAGGTGATGAACACTTGCATACAGTAAGTTTACTTAATTTATGCATTCCAACTTATTTGACAAATAATTATCTTTTAATAGTTAATCTAACTTGAATATAATTTTTTTTCTTGTACAACATGAGACAGGTCAATCTAGTCCATGTGGAGTGAAGAGAACATGAGATCTTATTAATGATAGGACTTAGATTTTACTGGTGATCTAGCTTTGATTTTACATGTATTGAACTATTCTTTGTACTTATTTATGCACTTTATACATGTGTTATAACATTATATATATGGACACATACATTATATATGTGTTAGAACATTATATATATTTTCTTGGACATGTACATTATATATATATGGATAGTTGCATTATGTGGAGTA
The DNA here is from genome assembly GCF_030272615.1 of Cryptomeria japonica. Classification (NCBI taxonomy): domain Eukaryota; kingdom Viridiplantae; phylum Streptophyta; class Pinopsida; order Cupressales; family Cupressaceae; genus Cryptomeria; species Cryptomeria japonica. The sequence goes on from NC_081413.1 coordinate 483,502,269, forward strand.
GATCATTTGTTTTTTTTGACTACATATATATGGATTAGATATTATGTGGAGTTGATCATGTTACCATCTAATTTACCTTAAATAAATCTAACTATTTACCATGCATGAAGTGTAACAACTTTTAACTTTTAACTTTTAACATTGAAACTATGCTATTTGAATTGGGCTACTTGTAATTTAAAATTAATGAAATTTATGTTTATTAATATATTATTGTGCCCTTGTTTGGGATGATAATGTATTTGTTTTGATTCTTGATTACAAATCTTCTTGTAAAACTTTGGCATATCAATTGTAGCATGTTTCAAGAACTAATGTCCTTATGTCATACTTATGTATTTTATAAAAGTTTGATTTTGTCTTGAGATGTTCTTGTAGACACCTAAAATTAATATTTAATTAATTTAAGCCTATCAACATAATTAATTAATTTAATTATGTTATCCTTATTCCTCTCAGAATCAATTAAATCTAATTTAATTAATCCTGTCACTATTGTCCAATAATTAATTTATCAAATAAATTAATTATTCCCCTATTCTTCTAAAGTCCCCTCCAATAATTATTTCCTCTAAACCCACACAGTTAATTAATTCTAATTAATTAACCTAGTCATGTGATTCCTACAAATCACTTTTCCTAATCCCACTCAACCTAATTAATCCTTCTAGAATCTCTCATAATCATGATTATCATTATCCCTCAATTTTTAATTCCCACTCATGTCACATCAACATTGAGCCTCTCAAAGAAATTCAAATTTCTTTGAATCCCTCAATGCAATCTTATTTTGGAATTTTTAATTCCTCATATTTAAAATTCAAATTTCTGCCCCCTTTTTCCAAGGAATTTTATATTCCTGTTTATTTTCCCAAGGCACCCTTGATCCATGCCTTCTATCTAAAATCAATCTCAACCCTTCATAATCAAATCAATCTTGGCCCTCCATTGGCCTCCTCCAATCTATAAAATAGAGCATATTATCCTCACAAATCATCCACCTCTCATACATTGTCATGTTGTGTTGGCATTTTGATGATGTTGTGATTGTCATTGATGGACACACACTTGTTTTGAGATCACTTTTTGTATGTATGAGTTATGCTCAATTGGTATTTGTTCCAACTGGTATTATGTATTATAGTCTTTAGACTATCATTGTTTTGCAGAAAGTGTTTACCGATCTCAAGCGGTATAAAGACCCAAAGCAGTATGGAAACCTCAAGCGGTTTGAGGATCTAAAGTGGAATGAAGGAATAAAGCAACAATTATCATTTTTCCCAGTCTTCATTTTGACAAACTGGTAATTGGTAAAATGTATGAACCGGTATTAATCTGTGATGAGTTACCAACCGGTATTTTTGTGATGAGTTATCATCCACCAACACTTTGGTGGTGATTTTATGCTGTGTTACCAAATGTGTCTAGATGCACTGAACCTAGGAACTTGCAATGGAATCCTATTAGACCGACATGAAATCAGATTCTTTTATAAGGACATCATTTCTAGGGTTTTAGAAGAAGTTAGGGTTTTAGGTGGTTGATGAGGTTTTTGTATGTGCGATCATAGAAGAGAAGATTAGGTCTGTGTGAAGAAATAAAGTGTGGAGATATTGAAGAATGAAGTAATGCTGAAATGCATTAACAATGAGCTATAAAGGATCTAACAAAGTATACTATGCTAGTATCTAGATCACTCAATTGTTGATTACTCACATCTTCAACAAGTTTGAAACCCTTAACTAGGTAGGCCCAGAAAAGCCTTTGTAAATCCTCTAACAAGATGGTTCACAATGGTGAATCTAAAATCCTCTCACAAGGTAGTCTTTAATCGGGCTTATCTCCTAATAGAGATCTAGATTCCTAACAGGATCTGTTCTGGTGAAGAACTTTGTATGACCTTAACCGATCTGACCTTAACCGGTCTGGTTTCTATTCTGCAGATAGTTACTTGTGAGTTTTTGCTCATCGTGGTTTTTCCCATTTGGGTTTCCACATCAAAACATCTTGTGTTATGGTGATTGTGCTCATGTGGGTGAATGCCTTATTTGTTGTTTGGTTTGCATTTATCTTAACCAATTTGTTAGTAAATCTATTATACCGGTTGATTGCTAAACTGTTTAAGTTCAGTATTTTTTGGTATACTAATTCACCCCCCCCTCTTAGTATTCATCAATTGGTATCATAGCCAACCTTTCTATAAGTTTAACCAATTGGAAGGAGGTATGGGGAAATACACTATGAGGGAGCTTACTCATCGTCTCACTTAGACTGAGAAAGCCTTTTATGAACTTAAAGTCAAATATAAAGCCTCTCTAGCAAAGAGAAGAGAGCATGCTGAAAAACTGATGGAGCTTACTGAAAATAGTTCTTCTGATGAAGCAGACATGGAAGCCCTAGTTGAAGAAGTTGAAAAATTGAATGAATCTAATGCCAACCTGAGAAGGGAACTAGAAGGAATGACTATTAGAATGTATCAAGAGCTTGAGAACCGGAGGAAAGCTGAAGACCTGGTAAAAGACAAAGATCATGAGATCTCCAAATTGAAACAAGAAATCAGTGCCCTTATCGCTCATCTCCAAGAGAGTAAAGTGGAAAAAGAAGAAATGCAAGGTGAACTAAACATGGCTATTTTTGAGAATGCAACCTTGAAGGAATCCAATGCTTCTATTACCAAGGAACTCATCGAGTCAAAGGAAATCCTTGCCAAATTCAATCAGAGTGCTACTAAGCTAGAGCAAAATCTTGAATCAGCTAAACCAGTAAAGAATACTAATGGACTTGGTTTCTTTGGATATGAGGAAGGTGAATCCTTTGGAGAAAAAGATGTGGCATCAAAGAAGAAACCGACATCAAAGGATAAAGGTAAGCGAAAATTCACACCTGTTTTCTTTAATTGTCTCAAGGAGGGACATACTGCTAATGTATGTAGAAATAAGGCTTACAACAATTTTCCTTATTTTCTAAACAATAATCCTAGATCCAATAGATTCAATAGAAACTATTATGCATGCAACAAGTTTGGGCATAGATCATTTGAATGCAGGTTTGTTGTGCACAACACTGGAAGATATCCTCAAAGGAGTCAAGGAGTTTTTCCTGAATCCTCTGTGAACCAGAATCCAAACTGGTATAGTGCCTATAATCATCAGCCAGGTGGTGGTGGCTATCAAACTGCAACTGGTTGGAGAGCAACCTATATGATATGTCATGGTAGCGGCCAAACTACTACAACATGCAAAAGGATGAATGGAAACGTGAATAATGGACCATGGAGAGCACTTGGAATGGTATGCTATCACTGCAACAAACCAGATCATACAACTAGAATCTGCAGGATGAGAAATAACATATTAGATGATATACCGGTCACTCCAGAATAAAAGATTGATGTTGAAACTGTTCAAGCAGATATGAAAAAAACATGGAAGAAGAAACCTGAAGGAGTGTCACAAGAAGAATCGGTTTCTACACCTAGTGTGGAAGTCGATGAACTGGGAAACTAAGCTTCAGAAAAGCATATAGGGGGAACAAGTTGGCGAAATGTTTTGAACCCCCAGTTTACACTAGTAAAAGACCTTAACCAATATATGTTACCTATCAATCGGCAGAAGATCGGAAACGGTAAAAGGCAAAATTAGGGTTTATGCCCTAACGATGATGTATTTATTATGGTAGGTGAAGAGTTTGTTTAAATGGGATTTTCAAGTCATTTTCACTTATCAGCTTATGAGTGAAGAATTTTTCAAGAGCAGAGCGATAAAAGGTGATTCGACTTGCGACTCATAGAGATTTCAAAACTTTGCAGTAGAATCCAGAGATAGTAACAATCAATCAAGTGAAGAACACAAAGTAGTATTCAAACAATCGAAGTGGCAAAGTGTGCACTGTATTGACAAACCCTAAATTTCAAAATTCTGAAGGTATTTATCGATTTTCTTGTTTATCAGTTAATCATGGCTTTTGCATCGCACTCCAGTTCTAGTGCACCTATTGATTCAACAGATTTTATCCAACGGAAGAAATACAATGCCCTATCCCAGATACCCGCTGGAGTTATAGTGGAAGGTGATATTTCAAGGCACATTGATTGTAAATTGGAAGACCTAGGATCTCTAGTGATCCATTCCTAGCTAGGCCTGTTCTGCAGGGATGACAAAAAGATCAAACCAGAATATAGCATCCTGGAGAGGAAGAAACTTCACAATGTGGTGTACTTTCTTGAAGAATTTATGGAAGATCACATCTGCATCATTCTAAGTAGAGTGCATGGCAACAAGATGTATCTTGAGAGGACACATGATATTACGCCTGAAGCCATTCATTCCGTCACTGGTTTCTACAACACTAGTGAGGTGTGAGCCCTAAGAAAAGTCATCAAGACTGAAATGACTAAGCTCACTAGTTCTGTGAGCGACCAATGGGGAATGACCGTCAACACCATCAAGGATGATTTGGTCAAGTATGCTTGCATGGTGATCGGATATCGGATGTTCTATGCTAGCATAATAAACTTTGTCTCTGCTATTGTGGTGAATGTCGCTTATAGAATGATCATGGAAGATGCGTCATTTGATGTATGCACTTGTATGTAGAAACAACTTCTAATAAACCTGAAGTCTATCAAACAGGACAGTGCCCTAAGATTCAAATTTGGACAACTCTTGGTAGGTCTTTTTTTCTACTTTCAAGGCTATTTTCTGGGAGTTGGTGATATTCAATGGTCTATTGACCAACCGGTTACCAAAAAAATCAGAGAAAGTCTTCAAGCGGTGGGAACCGGATATCCTGAAGTCTTGAATAAAATTTTCGATGAATTAAAGCGGAAGATGAGCCAACAGATGAGGATATCTAGCGACATTGTTAAGAAGTATGAAGAGGACATCTACTTTACCATCAGAGTAGATGAGTACATAATGGAGGTGATGGAGCCCAGAAAGGAAAAAGTTGAACCCATGGGATATGAGGTGATGTATGACATGCTAGATGGGTATGCCTCTACCCTACTTGCCTTGCCTCTTGATCCGAAGAAGAAGAGAACCAACACCGACTTGGAAAGGATAAAACTGGTTGAAGAACCTTTAGTGAAGAAGGGAAAGGCAGTGCCATCGGTATCAACATTAGTTACCTCAACAAGTCCTAAAGTGACCAAGCGGTCACCTGCCAAGAAGAAACCGAAAGTTGCACCTGCCAAGGTTTTTGAAAGGAAGCGAAAGACCAAGAGGAACTCACCGGATTCTGAGGATACAGAACCTGAAGTGTAGCCTAAGAAGACTAGGCAAACTAGGAAGAAGGCAAAGACAACCAGCAATGAACCGACATCATCAACACCGGTAAATATAGACATTTCCTCTTACAAACCGTTGACACATTGTCAAAGGACTATCAAGAATGTTAAGAGAAAAGTGCTAAGTGATTTCATAGATCACTTTGATGATTTTAATGATAATGAAAAGGAGGAAGTTGAATAGGAAGTCATTCAATATCTATGTATTAATGATTAGTCGCCATCAAAAATTGGATCAGTGACACCAGATTCTTTATACAATTCTTTAGATAACAAATGGCGCATTGCTACTGAAAAAGAACAGGAAATAAGAGAGGAAATATTTGCACAATATTTTCTTGATTTGTCAAATTTTGAGCTCTATGAAACCATGGATAAGAACAAAGGGCTCTTCTTCATAAGAAGAAGACTCAGGTTGCTTGAAGGAAAAAGCTTTGAAGTAGAGAAGGATACGCATCTGCATGCCAAAGTTGTTCTCTGGTTGCACCAAGTGTCTGAAGCCAACAAGAAGGCTCAACAAGAACCAAAAATTGGAAAACCGGATGAGGTATATGACAGTGAAGGAGAACTGGTTACTGAACAAATGGATAGTATTGACGTTGATGCTTTGGCTGGTGACGATGTCATTGTTAGGTCCCAGAGACAACTGAGAGGAGGGGATGAATCAGTTGTCAAATAAATTCAAACCAAAACAACTTAACCAACTTAATGCTTAATACCAGTGAACCAGTCTTTTATACTGGTGGACAGTTTTATCAGATAATTGCAATACCAGTAAAGATTAATGCATGAAAAAAAAGACAAAGTTATCCACAACACATAACACCAATATTTGTACGTGGAAACCTTGTAAGGGGAAAAACCATGGTGGGAAACCTTACCCACAATCAGATGATAGTACTGCAGATAGTAAGTGTACACAAATGGGGTCTGCACATGCAGAAAGGCCAAGCGCCTAGAGCTCACTACTCAAACACAAAATAGGAGTCACACTGACTACAATTGGATGGTTAAATCCAATAAGGATGTACTGCTCAAAATAACATCTTCATATGCTGGATTCAGTACCGGTGTACTTCTGATATGCTTTCACAAAAACCTTGCTTCACCTTCAAATGATGTCTGCATGTATAGCTCTGCTTATTCTCCCATATACCTTCTCACAATTCTTTTTTGCATTTCACATCTGATCTTACAAATAAGATCTTACATTTATATCATAACCTAGGACTAATTTTAGTAGATCAGCTCTAAAAGATATTACAATAAAAATCAATTTATAATTAAAAAAATATCCGATGCAATAACCAACTCAACATGTCGGCTTGATGCATTTAAAACAATAGTAAATCATCTCCATAGCGTGCCATGCTGATCTGGAAAAGATAATCTTGCTGGTGTATAACCTTGACCTATTTGCCGGTAACAACAAATATGCAAATACGAATATGCAAATAAATAAATCTCTAAGACAAAGTGTCCAAACGATGTCTTTGACATAACCAAGTGTTTTCTATGCCATTCCAAGTGCCGGTGCTCATTATATCCTACCGGTGTATAAGATACCAGTGACTGTACATGAGTCATTTGCTTGCCGGTGAATGTTGTTGATTCTCCAAAGTGCCAGAGTTGATAAGTGTTAGTAGGTGTTGACATTAATGACAAAACCATACCAAAATACCAACAGTTAGTCCAGATGCAGCAAAGGAAAAGGTTGATAAAGAAAAGGCAGACAAGGAAAAGGAGGATAAAGAAAAAGTAGAAAAACAAAAGCTAGACAAACAAAAGGCTGAAAAAGAGAAAGCAGAAAAAGAAGAAAAGAGAAAAGAAGATGAGAAAAGGAAAGAGGAAGAAAAGAGGAAACAAGATAAAGAGAAGATGAAACAAGAAGAAGAGGAGAAAAGGAAAGAAGAGGAGAAAAGGAAAGAAGAGGAGAAGAGGAAAGAAGAGGAGAAGAGGAAACTAAATGAAGAAAAGAAGAAGGAAGAAGAAAAGAAGAAGGAAGAAGAGAAGAAAAAGAAAGAAGAAGAGGAGCAAAAGAAGGCAGAAGAGGAAAAGAAAAGAGCCAAAGAGAAGAAGGACGTGGCAAAGAGCACACAAGTGGAGACCCCAAAGGCAACTGATGGTCAAGCCAAACCGGCTGACATCACCAGTCCTATTGACCTCCAATCTGCAAATGAATCGGAGCTGCTCCAAAGCATTAAGCTTGCACAAGAGCGACTATAAGCATTAAGGAGGAAAAAGGAGCAAGATGTTATTCAAACTGTGGTGGACACTCTTACCAATTTGATTCCCGGTACTAACCTCTCCAGTACTGATTCCTCTTTGGCCCAACTAAAACTTCTATGTACAGTTGTGGAGGACCAGGTACAATGCCTGGAAGAGGTTGTTGAAGCTAATGCACAAAAGAACCATCAAAAGACACTAAACATTACCTTAGTGAAGAAACTGAACGAGCTCTGGTTTGAACTTCTGAAACAACAAAAGAACATAAGAGATGCTATGGATGAGGGCAAGCTACTGTTAAGCAAAATCAGCCACCATCTATTTTGCGATGATGTGCTTGCATAGAAGGAAAAACTGCAATCTGATTTGCAGGCATACATAAGCACCTTTAAGATGCCCTATGATTCTTTTACTACATATGGGAAAACTATTCACCGGTTTTAGCTCCAGTCGGCCATGATAGAGTTGGAGATTAGCAACCAGACCAAAGATTTGCAGGAACTTCAAATGGTTTTATTACCCAGATTGCAAATACTTCAGAAGTGCTTTCTCAATCTAGAAGCTTTAACGGTCATTCAAGAGATGAGTACAATTGATGCCATGGAAGAACATGTATCTCAAATGCAGACGAAAAGTGAGGTTGCTACCTCATTAATTGAGTCATGGTATTTAGCCATGAAGACTTTTATGCAGGATTTTAAATCGATTTTTGATAAGTTTCACTCATTATTGTCATGAACATTTATTATTTTAATGATAATGAGAAACAGGGGTTATATAGTATTTTGTCATTGTTGACAAAGGGGGAGTATTATTTAAAATTTTAATGAATGTTATGTATACTTTCATGTTTATCTCTTTAAGGGAGTAGTATACATTGTAATTTCTACAAAAGGGATAGTGTATATGCTTAGGGGGAGTAATTTTGATTATGGCATGTTTTTGTTTTAAAACACTTAGAGGTCAAAATTTTCCTAAGTGTTGCCATCAATGCCAAAGGGGGAGATTGTTGGCATTTTGATGATGTTGTGATTGTCATTGATGGGCACACACTTGTTTTGAGATCACTTTTTGTATGTATGAGTTATTCTCAACTGGTATTTGTTCCAACCGATATTATGTATTATAGTCTTTAGACTATAGGTGTTTTGCATAAAGTGTTTACCAATCTCAAGTGGTCTGAAGACCCGAAGCGGTATGGAAACCTCAAGCAGTTTGACAATCTCAAGCGGAATGAAGGAATAAAGCGACAATTATCATTTTTCCCAGTCTTCATTTTGACAAACTGGTAATTGGTAAAATGTATAAACCAGAATTACTTTGTGATGAGTTATCATCCACCGACACTTTGGTGGTGATTTTATGCTGTGTTACCAAATGTGTCTAGATGCACTAAACCTAGGAACTTGCAATGTAATCCTATTAGACCGACATGAAATCAGATTCTTTTATAAGGACATCATTTCTAGGGTTTTAGAAGAAGTTAGGGTTTTAGGTGGTTGATGAGGTTTTTGTATGTGCGATCATAGAAGAGAAGATTAGGTCTGTGTGAAGAAATAAAGTGTGGAGATATTGAAGAATGAAGTAATGCTGAAATGCATTAACAATGAGCTATAAAGGATCTAACAAAGTATACTATGCTAGTATCTAGATCACTCAATTGTTGATTACTCACATCTTCAACAAGTTTGAAACCCTTAACTGGGTAGGCCCAGAAAAGCCTTTGTAAATCCTCTAACAAGCTGGTTCACAATGGTGAATCTGAAATCCTCTCACAAGGTAGTCTTTAATCAGACTTATCTCCTAACAGAGATCTAGATTCCTAATAGGATCTGTTCTGGTGAAGAACTTTGTATGACCTTAACCGATCTGGTTTCTATTCTGCAGATAGTTACTTGTGAGTTTTTTCTCACCATGGTTTTTCCCATTTTGGTTTCCACATCAAAACATCTTGTGTTATGGTGATTGTGCTCGTGTAGGTGAATGCCTTATTTGCTGTTTGGTTTGCATTTATCTTAACCGGTTTGTTAGTAAATCTGTTATACCAGTTGATTGCTAAATTGCTTAAGTCTTTTTCGGTATTTTTGGTATATTAATTCACCCCCCCTCTTAGTATTCATCATGTTGCCTATTTCTTCTTGCATCCTCTTCTAATCCTCTCTCAAATCTATCAAATTCATAATTCATCACTCAAATCCAATCCTAGCAAATCCAACCACTTATCTTGTTGAGCACAAGGAGAGCAACCCACATTCACTCCATCTCTCTCCAACCCTCCATCAGTCAAACTTTGGAGCTAGCAAAGTTCATGGAGGCAAGGAGGACAAGGAAGAGCTACTTGCAATGGGAGCTTCATGAGTATATTTTGTCTTGTTTTCATGATGTTTTTATTCAATCTTTCCTGATATCTCATTTAAAATGGTTTTTGGGTTTATTGAATATTAATCATGCACTAACCATTTTATTGTGAGACATTTCTTACTATTCTCTCTTATAGCTCTCTTATGTCATAGATGTTCTTACTTTTCTCATATAGGATGTCATAACTTTTGATCTAAGAAGTTGATTGATCCATTTTATAAAACATAATATACTAAATTGAACTTGATTAAAACATAATATCCTAAATTGAACTAGTTGAACTTAAGTGAACTTAATTCAAACATAATATACTGAATTGAACTTGATTGAATATAATTGAATCATAATGAACATATTTAACTTAATTGATCTTATAGTCACTGATGCAACACAAAGTATGCACAAATAGTAGTAGTCACTGATGCCTTCTACTTGTGGGAGACCTAGAAAAAAATTATATGATTAGATTTTATACTTAGGATGCATAATTTAAAATGAAACATAAAGTATACACCATGAATTTTAAAAGGGAGATGGCTTTGTTAGCAGCAAAGAAGAGGAAAACTGAGAGCGGGAGGGGAGGGGGGTGAATCAGTTTTTTGCCGGATCTACAAACTTAACTGCAAAAATAGATCTGATAAACTACAACAATAATAAAGATAAGAAAATTGAAAGCACAACATACAACACCAAGATTTTGATGTGGAAAACTCGGTTAAGGGAAAAACCATGATGGGAACCTACCCAAAGTAAGATGATACTCTGTAGTATTATGTAAAAATATTACAATGGGGAATGCACATGCATTAAGGCACACTTTATAAAGCTCACTACTCAAAAAGATAATGAATTGAAAGGCTACAACCCTCAAGGAAGTCTCATTGACTTACAACAAGATTCAAACTACAATCCAGAAAAAATAAATTGAAAGAATAGCATCTCCAAATGCCTGATTAGAGTTCTGGTTAACCACAATTATTTGCTCTGCAACACCAATCTCTCCTCAATCACACCACTAAAAGATGAATCACTTGATCACACATACACTACTCTCTGATAATGCAGAGACACCCTCTATATCTAAATTACATGAATATATCACCTACATATACAATTCATCAACCTTGACAACAAGATCGGCTAAACCCTTAACTCACAATTATAAAATTACATCACATGATACAAAGATTGACCACTAGACTAATATAATGAATTACATGATATAACATGGACCTAATTCAAATTCCCAAATGCTCAACTCCACCGAAAATCATGCCAAGAACAACCGCAACACGCTACACCATCAGAAAACCTGCATAACACAAAAATCATTATTGGTTCATGAAAACCACCATTATCTCGCACAATGATCAATGCAGATCACCAAAACAAATAGGAAACAATTAGGAAACACCAACAAGCATGTTATAATCATTAGTAACAACTACACCAACATCACTTATCAAATCTTCATCGATCAACATCTAAAAACTTAAGAACATAGCAAATCAACAACTATCATGAAGAAAGATAACTTGTGGAGCACCAAATCACGATTCATATGAAATGAAGATACACAAGACCATACCAAACAACTTCCCAAAATATCAGCACAAGGTCTAATCACAATGAAATATACTGGAGGAAATACCGAACTCTACAAAGCACTTATTAACAAAACACAACTGCAAAATCAGATCATAAGATCTTCCCAATCTGTACACACCGAAGAAAATAACAGGAATATGTTGACATTGTAGACACCCAAAAATGGTCAATGCTTGCGAGGTCATACTTTAACATTTGCGCATTGCCTCATTTTAGGTTTTTGCATCGCATTAACATTTCTCCTATGTCACGCACTTGGTCTTTATCATTTGCGAACATCGAGTCATTTTTCTATATTCTTCAATCATCTCATCCTCGAATTTGGTCTTGTCGACAACATAATCTAGTCATGATTTTGATCGATTTTATCTTATTGCATCAATGTGCGTGCTAATTTTGCATCAATTTGGACATCATCAATCCTAATTAGGGTTTTGTCCTCTTATCAATCCTGTCAATCTTGCGATCGTTGTCCTTCTGTTAATCTTATCAATTTTATCATCAATCTTATCATTTTGGACATCGTCAATCCTAATTAGGGTTTTGTCCTATTTTCAATCTTATCAGTTGGCGATCGGTTTATCAATCTTGTCGATTTATCATCAATCCTTCAATCTTGTCATCTTGCGATCGATTTGTCATCGATCGTGGTCATGTCTAATCTTGTCATCTTGCAATCTATTTTGTCAATTTTGTCATTTTTCAACCGATTTGTCATCGATCGTTATCTGTCTCAATTATGTCAATTTGGATCAATTTGTCATTGTTCCTCGTCAATTGGCGCATCTATCAATCAAATCATTTTGTTGCATTGGTCATTTATCAAATCAAATCATGATCAAGTCAATTATAGACCTAATTTTCATCCTCGCACTTCTAATTCGTCTTCTAGGGTTTTATGATTTATTCATTTAACCTAATTTGCCATTTCTTCCTTTAGGATTACTAAATTATTTATTAATCCTAAGTTTTCTCATTACAATTAAATATTCATTTAATTGGCTAATTATTCCTCTTTGTGAGTGAATTAATTAATAAATGAAAAATTATTGATTAATTCACTAATTTCTAATTTCCTATTTTCATTAATTCCTAATTTCCACCTATTTTCTAATTTTCTAATTCAAATTCCACCTAATTATCTTGTCTCTAGTTCTCCCTATTTGTGTGCTTCATGCGTCATACTCTTGACATAGCAATTTGTCATAGAGTTTTGTCTTGACATAGAAATGTGTCATAGAATTTGTCCAAAATTGTCATAAAATTCTTGACATAGAAATGTGTCATAGAATTTGTCATAAAATGTCATAGCAATTTGTCATAAAATCTGTCATAAGCCTCTTTGCATAGCAATTTGTCATAGATATGCTATTATTGATTTGAATTTCTATTCAAATCTCTTTCATACTAATTTGCTCATTTATCCAATTTCTCTATAAATTGGATGTTTTCTTCAATCAATTCCTTCATGAATCTCGAATTTTTACCGAACCTTCGTTTCTAGTACTCTTGAGCCTTTTTGCTTTCAAATTGTGTGAGCACTTGTAGGTGAGATCCACAAAACTATTGAAGAGGAAAGAACAACAATGGAGCCGCATGGAAGAAGCATATGGTTTGCATAATTTTACTTTTGAATGCTTTGTTTCCATACCTCTATTGAATGTGCTTTAGAATTAGGTTCATTTCAATGAGTATTCTCATGATATTGCTTTGATTGTCTTGTGTTTTGATTGATATATCTTATTTTGATGAATATCAATGTCAACAACCACAATCACTAAAAATCAATAATTTCAAAAATGTCCTGAAGAAATCCATAAAAATCGAAAAATGTCCTGAAAAAATCTCTAAAAATCAAATAAAGTCCTGAAAAAATGAACAAAAAAAAGTGTAAAACTCCAAAAAACCAAAAACATGCATTTTTGCAATAATTATCCCTTTTGTGCATCGACAGATCACTGAGTATACATCCAACGACTCGCAATCAAAACATTGTGCTTTAATGAAATCACGCATTAACAGATGAACCTTTTTCAACTCAAACCAAACATTCAAACTGATCCAAATTGTCTTATCAATCGAATATCAACATCAAAATCATTTGTCCTTGTCACATTATCATGGGTCTTATACAGGGTGTGGTATACTCGAAACCAGACTGTGTCCTGTCTTAGACGGGGTACCACATTTCCTGAAACCAGACAGCATGATCGTCCTATCAGCACGTTCAACTTTTGACAATGAAGATCAAGATGTTTGTTTGATTGGCTTGAATTTGTGAGTCTTATCTTTTTATTGATTTATCTTTGGCTTCGATCATGTCCCTATGTTGCTCGATGATGTCACTGAGTGATTTAGAGTAACCAGGATGGCTCATGATCCTTTTCTTTTTTGATTGTGATTGTCGTTTGTCTGTGATGTGTCTGTCTTTTGCAAAAAGGGATTGCATTTCCGCTCTGGCCTTCAATGCCATGATGCTACGCATCCATTTTGCTAAATAAAAATAAAGGTTCTCACCTACAAAGTGCATTACTGAAAGCAAATTTTCATCATCTCTAACTGTCTTCTATCTTATTTCTTCTTCCTAACACTTCTTCCGTCTGGTCGGATAGTCAGTTCGGTCTAGTGCTCCGATATCCAAAACCATATTGCATCCTACATCCATTTGGTCAATGCATTTGCATTCCATTACATATTACATCACGCATTTTATACATTTCATATTATAAATACATCCAAAGTACATACAATGCATCCATACATGTTCATAAACCAGTGCATAAGTCATCCATTCATGAAAAATAACATAAGTCATCACATCATATCGATGCCTATCATATCACATATCATCATAATGTCGGAGTACAAAATCGGACTGTTTGTCCTAAGTATGACTCGCAGGCTGACTGCATAATGGCAAACTACATGATGTCCACTATTTGTCATATGGAGCACGTGCCTCTGTCACTGGGTGCTCCCTCTGTCCTCCTCATCCCTGCCATGTCTCGCAGATGATGTCCCTCCTGGTCCTGGCTGTGGTGGTCTCATCGATCCACTCACTCCTATGCTGCTTAATGTCCTCCGAGAGCGTGACCTGCTCTCTGTCCTCGATCGTGCCCGATATGAAGGTGCTCTCCGCTCCGGTCGAACTGCACCCTCATATAGTGTCCTCCAGTACAGTCTCTCCTTGCCAATCCCAGTCCAGCTAATGTGTCTCTCTCTGTGCTCCTGAGTCTATGTCGTAGCATGAAACAGTCCGGTCGATTCTCCCGTGCGGTCAATGGATATTGTCAACTCTGCATCACAATCGGGGCATCATTTTGTCAGTTTTAGGGTTTGTTCCTACAGGTTGCATGTCTTCATTTTCATGATCAACTCAGGGTGTTTTTCATCCACATTGGCCTATCCTACCCTTCCCCCCCCCTGTCAGGTCATTTGCATGCAATTTCACCTCAAAACTAGGGTTTTTATGACAACTTGCGCCTGTGTTGGAGAAACTTGCGCCTGTGTTAGATGAATTGCACTTGTGTATTCCTACACAAGCGCAGAACTCCTTACACAAGCGCAGGTTTAGACCACACAAGCGCAGGAGTTCATTTTGGTATCCTCTGTGGGCCCCGCAATGTCCTGTAAGCCATCACCATTCATGAAATTCAAAACATGGGTTTTCGAGATACATACCGCTGCTCCTGCATCCTCCGGTTGTCTGAATGTGTGTACACGTTCTCCAAGGTGATCCACCGTTGGAATGTTCGCCATCTGTCTGCAAGTGTCCTTGTCCAGAGCAACAAATCCTCCTCTTTCGCTACTACAAATGAGTCATTTTCACCCTCTTGGTCTCATTTATAGCTCTTTGTCATTGCATAGATGGACGTGTGTCCTCTCCATCTTATGTTGGTCACGGTCTTGTGCACCTTACATTGCTTGTCTATCATGCATCCGATCTCCGATTGTCAGTCCGTTTGATCCTATCATTTTCTATCATTTTTATCGATCAATTGGCCTCTTTTCTGCATGTTTCCGGCCAATTCCTCGAGGGGGCATGCATATGTCATTATCGTTGTCTGGGGCATTTAGTTATTGTTCTTTGAAACAACGCTCAGAATCGCATTGTCTCAAAGAGGGGCAAAATGTAGACACCCAAAAATGGTCAACGCTTGCGAGGTCATACTTTAACAATTGCACATTGTCTCATTTTAGGTTTTTGCATTGCATTAACATTTCTCCTATGTTACGCACTTGGTCTTTATCATTTGCGAACATCGAGTCATTCTTCTATATTCTTCAATCATCTCGTCCTCGAATTTGGTCTTGTCGACAACATAATCTAGTCATGATTTTGATCTATTTTATCTTATTGCATCAATGTGCGTGCTAATTTCGCATCAATTTGGACATCATCAATCCTAATTAGGGTTTTGTCCTCTTATCAATCCTGTCAATCTTGCGATCGTTGTCCTTCTGTTAATCTTATCAATTTTATCATCAATCTTATCATTTTGGACATCGTCAATCCTAATTAGGGTTTTGTCCTATTTTCAATCTTATCAGTTGGCGATCGGTTTATCAATCTTGTCGATTTATCATCAATCCTTCAATCTTGTCATTTTGCGATCGATTTGTCATCGATCGTGGTCATGTCTAATCTTGTCATCTTGCAATCTATTTTGTCAATTTTGTCATTTTGCGACCGATTTGTCATCGATCGTTATCTGTCTCAATTATGTCAATTTGGATCAATTTGTCATTGTTCCTCGTCAATTGGCGCATCTATCAATCAAATCATTTTGTCGCATTGGTCATTTATCAAATCAAATCATGATCAAGTCAATTATAGACCTAATTGTCATCCTCGCATTTCTAATTCGCCTTCTAGGGTTTTATGATTTAATCATTTAACCTAATGTGTCATTTCTTCCTTTAGGATTACTAAATTATTTATTAATCCTAAGTTTTCTCATTACAATTAAATATTCATTTAATTGGCTAATTATTCCTCTTTGTGAGTGAATTAATTAATAAATGAAAAATTATTGATTAATTCACTAATTTCTAATTTCCTATTTTCATTAATTCCTAATTTCCACCTATTTTCTAATTTTCTAATTCAAATTCCACCTAATTAACTTGTCTCTAGTTCTCCCTATTTGTGTGCTTCATGTGTCATACTCTTGACATAGAAATTTGTCATTACTCATTAAAGCACAATGTTTTGATTGCGAGTCGTTGGATGTATACTCAGTGATCTGTCGATGCACAAAAGGGATAATTATTGCAAAAATGCATGTTTTTGGTTTTTTGGAGTTTTACACTTTTTTTTGTTCATTTTTTCAGGACTTTATTTGATTTTTAGAGATTTTTTCAGGACATTTTTCGATTTTTATGGATTTCTTCTGGACATTTTTGAAATTTTTAGAATTTTTTTTTTTCAGGACTTTTTTAAATGTTTTTATGAATTTTTTTCAGGACATTTTTCAATTTTTATGAATTTTTTTCAGGACATTTTTAAATGTTTTTATGATTTTGCCCCCAATGTCTAGCAAGGCAAGGAATATGACAGGTGAATAAATAGGCTTGCTGAAATGTTGGTGGATAGAAGGAAGACAAAGGCCTTTTATTATGGAGACAACATAGATGCAATTTTCAAGGGCTATGGCGTGATGGGACAAGAGATTGGATATGACAATGTAAAGCAGTGACATGGCATGAGGGACATGTCAAGAGGTTTTTGAAAAACATGTTTAAATTTTTGTGTCCTTATGTCAAATCAAGATCGAGGAATGAAAAAGAGTGTTTGGATAGTGATAAGATATGGATAGGATAAGGAAGATCAAGAACGGATAAGGGACATGGACTGAAGGTCGGGATTGGCTATGGGATAATGGTAGAAAGTTGCAATAAGACAGGGAATATGGATGAAAGGTTGTAATAAGCAAATGGATAAATGACCAAAAGCTATGATAGACTGAAAGCTGCAAACAAGATGCATGATGCTCATGATGATCGTCAGCCTTGTCAAGATCAAAAGTGGAAAGGGAAACTGGACATGAGGGACAATAGGATATGAAGGGTAATGACATGGTATGATAGGATAATGAAGGGCAATAGGATATGAAGGAAGAGATCTGCCCCCAAGTGTGATTGTGCAAGAAGTTCATAAATTACGCATGATGCCTGTTTGCCAGGTTTTCATCACGGTACTTGCCCAAGGCGCCTGTTTGCCAGGTTTTCACCAATGGACGAATTATTTTTTTTGCTTTATTTTTTTCTTTTTTTCTTTTTCTTTTTTCACTTTTTTTCTTGTTTTGTATTTTGATTTTTTTAGAAGAAGATGGACACATGATAGGGGATGGAAGAAGGACTCAATCGTCTTTTTATTTGGATAGTATCCTTGAAAAGAATGGACCATGACCTTTAAAAGTATGCTCAAAGACGTTGGTAGGATAAGGACATGGACAATGAGATGAAACTAAGGCAATGATTTATGCAAAGGATTGGACGAGAGGGATGGAAGGATGGAAAATATGCATTGGATAATGAATAGGGTATTGGAAGAATTGGCCTTGAGTGGATGGAAATGTTGGCAAGATCGACATTGGCACACACCTTGAGGGGTGATGGACTGATGGAGGAAAGATGTATTTCAGATTGTGAGATTTGGATGGAGGAAAGACTATGTATTTTGGGACATAAGGGCCCAAAATGGATGAAGAAGGTGATGGAGGAATAGACTTGAGAAGTTTAGATGGAGGAATAGCAATTTTGGATGCCAATCTGGGTTGTTCTTTTTGTGCTTCAAGGAGCTTCTTGGGGATCCACATGGTTTTTGATTTTTCATGCTTTTGTGGTTCCTTGGAGTGCATTGCCTGCACAAGGGATTTAGGAACCCATATAGATTTTGAATTTGCTTTATTTTGCTCAGTGGGCCTTTGTGGCCTTTTGTATTTTTCTTTTTCTTTATAGATCACATTGTTCTTAGCTTTGACATGTCGATTAGATTGGACATGTTGATCTTTGAATACATGTGGATTGCTAGACTTATGACTTTTATACTTGGCATCCAAATTGCTTGGAAGAGGGAAAGAATGTTGATGTGGATGGGAATGATATGGAGGCATGTGGGATGGATGGAAGGTTCTCCAAGATGTGTGCCTTTGCTGATGTTGCATAGGAGATGGAGGGATATAGGGACCTAGAATGGATGGAAGTGATGATGGGGAAGGTGGACATTTGGATTTTGACTTTGAAGGGATACCAACACCTTGAGTGTGAGCTCTATAGCCATGACCATTAGTATACTCTTTGATATGAAGGGGTTCTTGCTTATGGAGATCTACCCCTTTGCCTTTATCAATATTTTGACTAATAGGATACTCTTTTCTTTGGGAAGAAGACGAGAGTCCATTATGAGGTGGATGTGATATGAGAGAAATAAGGAGATCTTGAAGTGGATCAGATTGCACCAAAGTGGAAGAACCCATTATGCATGTAGGGGGTTCATGAACATCTTGCACTGACACATTAGAATCATGAGGGGTATCAGGATCATGAGGGGGACTAGGATTATGTAGTGGACATGGCTCAATGACAGGCTCTTCAAGAGATGGAATGGGAGAAATAATGGGATCATCAAAAGAAATGCGATCTTGGAGCGTATATGGAGGATTAGGATGTGGAGATGGAGGAACAACAGGATCTTGCGGAGGATCTGAAGGAATGATTTGATCTTGACAAGGAGGAAGATCATTGGATTCCTCTTTAAAGGTGCTTTGCTCTGGACTTTTAATGGGATCATCAGAAAGAATGGAAGGGATATCTTGATCTTTCTGAGGAAGTGGAATGTCAATAGGACTTTGAATAGGATGGACAAGAATAGGGGAATCATCGTGAGTGTTTGGGAAGATGGAGTCCTGGTCAACAATTGGATGGGATGATAAGGTTTTGGGATCTTGATCTTGATCTGTTTCAAGACACATTTCTTCATGCTCTAAATTATCCTCTTGACATGAGGTTGGACTTTGGATATGCATGGAGGATTCTGACAAGGAATCAATGCTTTGGCATGAAGGGGATGCACTTTGAACATTCGTGAAGGATTCTGGCAAGGAATCAATGCTTGAACATGAGGAAGAGGGACTTTGAAGGGGGTCCTCTAAAACAGGTAATGGCAATAAAGTGCATGATGGCATTGGGTCTTGTATTTCTGCAACATGACAAGGATATATGTCACGAGTTGGATTATCTTGGCAATCAATTATGGATAGCTCTTGGATAATTGCATCCTTGGGTGTAGTGTTTGATGAGGACAATATGGAAGGTTCTTGGGAAACTTCTAAAGGTGTAGGGATAGATGCCACTGGAGAGTCAATTTGTTTGTGAGGGGATGAGACATTGCTAGACATAGTTGTATTATCTTGATCTTCCTCAATAAACTCACTTGGTAATTTCCTTAAGAGCATTGCAATAAAGCCACCTTTCTTTCGAGGTTTTGACATAGTTGTATCTAGAATTTGAACATGTTTTTGGTTGGATGTCATGTTTTGATTTCGAACTAGATTTTGATCAGATTGTTTTGACATGTTCCAAATTTGGCTTGGTGCATGTTGCAAGTTTTGTTTTTGAATTTGTGAATGTGGTTGTTGACATTGATATGTTGATTGAACTTGTTGATATTCCACCATTGGTTGAACCATTTGTTGACATCGTATAGTGGGTTGGACATATTGTTGAAATTGACCCATTGATTGTGTTGGTTGCATATGTTGGACCATTGGTGGTGATGGTTGAAAATCTGATTGATAGTAAACACCTTGTTCTTGTTGTGGAGGCACATAATGTTGAAATTGATGTTGTCTCCTTTCTTGAAATTGTTTCATCATCTCTATTTGGGAGAGGAGAGCTGGTATGTCTGATCGTTCAAGAAGAGATTTTACATCAATTGGCTCAATCTTTGGATTTTGACCTGGAAATTTTTGAAACACTTTGGACATTTGTGATCTATTCTTCACAATGTTTTTCACTCTTTGTTCCAATATCTCCTGTTCTTGCGCTAGTTTCTCCTCTAGTTTTTGTATTTGGACATTTACATCATCATGATAAGTTTGACCAATATTGCCTTGTTGTTGGGTTGGATATAATTGTGATTGCCTTGGATTAAAATTTGATTGCATTGTCGGTTGATATGTCAAACTTTGTTGCATCATTGGTGCTTGGAACCTTGTTTCAATAGACATGTCACTATGCAAATGCAATATTTTTGGAATTTTTCAAGGATAATATATGATATGCAACTAAATGCAAACTAAATATATGAAAATGCAATCTATGTTTTTGGTTGTTTTTGAAGATTTTGACAAACTTTTTGAAATGCAAATCTAAGAGAGGAACCTTGGGAAATTGGAATGATGTCTAGACCTCAAAGGACAAAAGGACTTAATAGACAAAGGACAAGATGACAATGTCTCCCCTATATGCTTGGATACTAAGCTAGGTTTGACGAAATGATATTGATGACAAAAGGACAAAAGTTTGATAATGTCTAGACTTCCCAACAATGACTTAGGGTTTATCAAAGATTTGGATTACTCAAGTATGACAAGATCTAGGTTTGACACTATATGCAAAAGGATAATTAATATGCAAATGATCTTAATATGATATGACAATGACTTAGGTTTAATGAAGAGACTTTGGATATGCTAATGCAAATGTATGATAATGTCCACCTAAGATGAAACCTAGGGTGTAATTATGAAATGACATTACTCTTATGCAAGAGGATATATGCAAATGGATGACTCTAATTGGTATGCAAAAGAAGTATGACTTAGGTGAAACCTAACCTTGATACTTGACAATGACTTTGAAAAATGCAACCTAGGATGAACCTAAATGTAAGTGACATAAGAGTTGAGACAAGTTTTTGAACATTGTTGGATAACCATGCTTTAGGAATATGATCTTTGAATCTTGTTGAATGTTTGTTGGATGAATGTCTTTGGTGTTTGATCTTATGTTATATCAATGTGCTTTGCTTTTGGAATGGGATTCAACTTTTGACAATCAAAGAATACAAGATATTGCAACTTAGACTCAAGACAATCATGCTCATTTCCACATTTCCTAGGGTAGGCAAAGACATTAGGTACTTGAGAGGTAGACTCATTATGGGATTCAAGGAGAATACATAGATGCTTGACCCCACGGGCTCCCCTCCACGGCACTCACTTCTCAGGGCAGCCAAGCATCAGTCCCCATGGAATCTCCCCATGGCGAACTTAGTATCTCTTCCAAGTATCCGAATTTGTCCTTCTCAAGCAACTAGAAGGGTTTTTGGCCTCTAAAAACAAGGTGTTTAGTAAGGATTTCTGTTAAGCATTACTCCTTGATGTCATGCAAGCATGATTGAGACATTAAGCCCATCAAGATACCAAACAAATGTAGTCGCGCAAGCACGATTTAGACCAAGAGGCCCTACTTAGATGTTGATATGAGAAAGAGTTCAAGGGTCATCACTTCCCCAGTAACTGCAATTCCCACGTAACACTTCCTTCAAAGCTTTCGCTCATCAGGTATTTGTTTATAGTGAGTTAGAATGCCAAGGAATTCTAGCCGTACTCACTTTGGGTCGTTCCCTTCTCACGATTATCACTTGCTTGCTAAAGCAAAGTGGTCGGGAAGGCAGGCCCTCTAATGGAGACAAACAATCAACAAGACAAGCATGGTATTGAAGATCTGGATTTCTGATCACCCTATGAAGGATGAGAGCATACTCTCCTACTCCAATGTCATACTTAACAAACAAAGCAAACAAGGGTTCATTTCCACCTACTTATAAATCACTAAATGCCTAATTAAAAATCAAACACACGATTTGGTTGTTTCTCCAAGGCAACCTGCAAAACACATGTCAGAAGTTTGATTTGTTATCTTTGACCATCGAATCTGCATAACACATGTTAGTAGTTTGATTTGTAGTCTTTGTCATGCGTATGCCAAGATCCTGCACAAATAATTAGTACCAAAATCCAAAACACAGATGATCTGATTTATAAAAACTATCAAAATTTCAGTCCACTTTGAGAAGGCATAACTTTCTCATCCTAGCTCCAAATTACAAACTGTTTAATGCGTTAGAAAGGTATTCAAATAATCTAGAACCAAATTTCGGAAACATCGAAGATATCTCTTCGTGTTTCCGGCCACAACATTTGTCCAAAAATGCACTGAAGACCCTCAAAATTGCAATTTACTAAAACATAGAAAATTTTTCAAGTAAAAACTGCATTTTTTACCTCTGTTCTGGACTTTACACAGGCGCAGAAGTAATGACACAGGCACAAGTTGTCAAACACAAGCGCAGAATGTCTTGACACAGGCGCAAGACTCTTTAACACAGGCGCAAGATGATTAACACAGGCGCAGAAGTGTCCAGAATACCCTGCACGGCCCTGTTTTTGAGTTTTTGACCTGCAAATCAGCTTAGAAGCACTCCAAAACACAGTAAGATGGTTAGAAGGTTAGTATTCACGTCAGGTTCACCAGTTAATGTAGCGTAAGAATTAGGATTCATCACAAGATAAGTAGATCAATCAAAACACAAGACATTATAACATAATCAAAGGAATACTCATGAAATGAACCTAATTCCAAAGCACATTCAATAGAGGTATGGAAACAAAGCATTCAAAAGAAAACATTATGCAAACCAGATTCAAGATTGAATACTCCTTCCATGCGGCTCCATTGTTGTTCTTTCCTCTTCAATAGTTTTGTGGATCTCACCTACAAGTGCTCACACAATTTGAAAGCAAAAAGGCTCAAGAGTACTAGAAACGAAGATTCGGTAAAAATTCGAGATTCATGAAGGAATTGATTGAAGAAAACATCCAATTTATAGAGAAATTGGATAAATGAGCAAATTAGTATGAAAGAGATTTGAATAGAAATTCAAATCAAAAATAGAAAAGTTATGACATATTGCTATGCAAAGAGGATTATGATAATTTTATGACAAATTTTATGACAAATTTCCATGTCAAGACAAGTTCTATGACAAATTTCTATGTCAAGACAAGACTCTATGACAAGTTGCTATGTCAAGACAAGACTCTATGACAAATTTCTATGTCAAGAGTATGACACATGAAGCACACAAATAGGGAGAACTAGAGACAAGTTAATTAGGTGGAATTTGAATTAGAAAATTAGAAAATAGGTGGAAATTAGGAATTAATGAAAATAGGAAATTAGAAATTAGTGAATTAATCAATAATTTTTCATTTATTAATTAATTCACTCACAAAGAGGAATGATTAGCCAATTAAATGAATATTTAATTGTAATGAGAAAACTTAGGATTAATAAATAATTTAGTAATCCTAAAGGAAGAAATGACACATTAGGTTAAATGATTAAATCATAAAACCCTAGAAGGCGAATTAGAAATGCGAGGATGACAATTAGGTCTATGATTGACTTGATCATGATTTGATTTGATAAATGACCAATGCGACAAAATGATTTGATTGATAGATGCGCCAATTGACGAGGAACAATGACAAATTGATCCAAATTGACATAATTGAGACAGATAACGATCGATGACAAATCGGTCGCAAAATGACAAAATTGACAAAATAGATTGCAAGATGACAAGATTAGACATGACCACGATCGATGACAAATCGATCGCAAAATGACAAGATTGAAGGATTGATGATAAATCGACAAGATTGATAAACCGATCGCCAACTGATAGGATTGAAAATAGGACAAAACCCTAATTAGGATTGACGATGTCCAAAATGATAAGATTGATGATAAAATTGATAAGATTAACAGAAGGACAACGATCGCAAGATTGACAGGATTGATAAGAGGACAAAACCCTAATTAGGATTGATGATGTCCAAATTGATGCGAAATTAGCACGCACATTGATGCAATAAGATAAAATCGATCAAAATCATGACTAGATTATGTTGTCGACAAGACCGAATTCGAGGACGAGATGATTGAAGAATATAGAAGAATGACTCGATGTTCGCAAATGATAATGACCAAGTGCGTAACATAGGAGAAATGTTAATGCAATGCAAAAACCTAAAATGAGACAATGCGCAATTGTTAAAGTATGACCTCGCAAGCGTTGACCATTTTTGGGTGTCTACATTTTAGTTAATGTAGCGTAAGAATTAGGAATCATCAAAACAAGATAAGTAGATCAAAAACACAAAACATGATAACATAATCATAAGAATACTCAATGCAAATGAACCTAATTCCAAAGCACATTCAATAGAGGTATGGAAACAAAGCATTCAAAAGTAAAATTATGCAAACCATATGCTTCTTCCATGCGGCTCCATTGTTGTTCTTTCCTCTTCAATAGTTTTGTGGATCTCACCTACAAGTGCTCACACAATTTGAAAGCAAAAAGGCTCAAGAGTACTAGAAACGAAGATTCGGTAAAAATTCGAGATTCATGAAGGAATTGATTGAAGAAAACATCCAATTTATAGAGAAATTGGATAAATGAGCAAATTAGTATGAAAGAGATTTGAATAGAAATTCAAATCAAAAATAGAAAAGTTATGACATATTGCTATGCAAAGAGGATTATGATAATTTTATGACAAATTTTATGACAAATTTCCATGTCAAGACAAGTTCTATGACAAATTTCTATGTCAAGACAAGACTCTATGACAAGTTGCTATGTCAAGACAAGACTCTATGACAAATTTCTATGTCAAGAGTATGACACATGAAGCACACAAATAGGGAGAACTAGAGACAAGTTAATTAGGTGGAATTTGAATTAGAAAATTAGAAAATAGGTGGAAATTAGGAATTAATGAAAATAGGAAATTAGAAATTAGTGAATTAATCAATAATTTTTCATTTATTAATTAATTCACTCACAAAGAGGAATGATTAGCCAATTAAATGAATATTTAATTGTAATGAGAAAACTTAGGATTAATAAATAATTTAGTAATCCTAAAGGAAGAAATGACACATTAGGTTAAATGATTAAATCATAAAACCCTAGAAGGCGAATTAGAAATGCGAGGATGACAATTAGGTCTATGATTGACTTGATCATGATTTGATTCGATAAATGACCAATGCGACAAAATGATTTGATTGATAGATGCGCCAATTGACGAGGAACAATGACAAATTGATCCAAATTGACATAATTGAGACAGATAACGATCGATGACAAATCGGTCGCAAAATGACAAAATTGACAAAATAGATTGCAAGATGACAAGATTAGACATGACCACGATCGATGACAAATCGATCGCAAAATGACAAGATTGAAGGACTGATGATAAATCGACAAGATTGATAAACCGATCGCCAACTGATAAGATTGAAAATAGGACAAAACCCTAATTAGGATTGACGATGTCCAAAATGATAAGATTGATGATAAAATTGATAAGATTAACAGAAGGACAACGATCGCAAGATTGACAGGATTGATAAGAGGACAAAACCCTAATTAGGATTGATGATGTCCAAATTGATGCGAAATTAGCACGCACATTGATGCAATAAGATAAAATCGATCAAAATCATGACTAGATTATGTTGTCGACAAGACCGAATTCGAGGACGAGATGATTGAAGAATATAGAAGAATGACTCGATGTTCGCAAATGATAAAGACCAAGTGCGTAACATAGGAGAAATGTTAATGCAATGCAAAAACCTAAAATGAGACAATGCGCAATTGTTAAAGTATGACCTCGCAAGCGTTGACCATTTTTGGGTGTCTACATTTTAGTTAATGTAGCGTAAGAATTAGGAATCATCAAAACAAGATAAGTAGATCAAAAACACAAAACATGATAACATAATCATAAGAATACTCAATGCAAATGAACCTAATTCCAAAGCACATTCAATAGAGGTATGGAAACAAAGCATTCAAAAGTAAAATTATGCAAACCATATGCTTCTTCCATGCGGCTCCATTGTTGTTCTTTCCTCTTCAATAGTTTTGTGGATCTCACCTACAAGTGCTCACACAATTTGAAAGCAAAAAGGCTCAAGAGTACTAGAAACGAAGATTCGGTAAAAATTCGAGATTCATGAAGGAATTGATTGAAGAAAACATCCAATTTATAGAGAAATTGGATAAATGAGCAAATTAGTATGGAAGAGATTTGAATAGAAATTCAAATCAAAAATAGCAAAGTTATGACATATTGCTATGCAAAGAGGATTATGATAATTTTATGACAAATTTTATGACAAATTTCCATGTCAAGACAAGTTCTATGACAAATTTCTATGTCAAGACAAGACTCTATGACAAGTTGCTATGTCAAGACAAGACTCTATGACAAATTTCTATGTCAAGAGTATGACACATGAAGCACACAAATAGGGAGAACTAGAGACAAGTTAATTAGGTGGAATTTGAATTAGAAAATTAGAAAATAGGTGGAAATTAGGAATTAATGAAAATAGGAAATTAGAAATTAGTGAATTAATCAATAATTTTTCATTTATTAATTAATTCACTCACAAAGAGGAATAATTAGCCAATTAAATGAATATTTAATTGTAATGAGAAAACTTAGGATTAATAAATAATTTAGTAATCCTAAAGGAAGAAATGACACATTAGGTTAAATGATTAAATCATAAAACCCTAGAAGGCGAATTAGAAATGCGAGGATGACAGTTAGGTCTATAATTGACTTGATCATGATTTGATTTGATAAATGACCAATGCGACAAAATGATTTGATTGATAGATGCGCCAATTGACGAGGAACAATGACAAATTGATCCAAATTGACATAATTGAGACAGATAACGATCGATGACAAATCGGTCGCAAAATGACAAAATTGACAAAATAGATTGCAAGATGACAAGATTAGACATGACCACGATCGATGACAAATCGATCGCAAAATGACAAGATTGAAGGACTGATGATAAATCGACAAGATTGATAAACCGATCGCCAACTGATAAGATTGAAAATAGGACAAAACCCTAATTAGGATTGACGATGTCCAAAATGATAAGATTGATGATAAAATTGATAAGATTAACAGAAGGACAACGATCGCAAGATTGACAGGATTGATAAGAGGACAAAACCCTAATTAGGATTGATGATGTCCAAATTGATGCGAAATTAGCACGCACATTGATGCAATAAGATAAAATCGATCAAAATCATGACTAGATTATGTTGTCGACAAGACCGAATTCGAGGACGAGATGATTGAAGAATATAGAAGAATGACTCGATGTTCGCAAATGATAAAGACCAAGTGCGTAACATAGGAGAAATGTTAATGCAATGCAAAAACCTAAAATGAGACAATGCGCAATTGTTAAAGTATGACCTCGCAAGCGTTGACCATTTTTGGGTGTCTACATTTTAGTTAATGTAGCGTAAGAATTAGGAATCATCAAAACAAGATAAGTAGATCAAAAACACAAAACATGATAACATAATCATAAGAATACTCAATGCAAATGAACCTAATTCCAAAGCACATTCAATAGAGGTATGGAAACAAAGCATTCAAAAGTAAAATTATGCAAACCATATGCTTCTTCCATGCGGCTCCATTGTTGTTCTTTCCTCTTCAATAGTTTTGTGGATCTCACCTACAAGTGCTCACACAATTTGAAAGCAAAAAGGCTCAAGAGTACTAGAAACGAAGATTCGGTAAAAATTCGAGATTCATGAAGGAATTGATTGAAGAAAACATCCAATTTATAGAGAAATTGGATAAATGAGCAAATTAGTATGGAAGAGATTTGAATAGAAATTCAAATCAAAAATAGCAAAGTTATGACATATTGCTATGCAAAGAGGATTATGATAATTTTATGACAAATTTTATGACAAATTTCCATGTCAAGACAAGTTCTATGACAAATTTCTATGTCAAGACAAGACTCTATGACAAGTTGCTATGTCAAGACAAGACTCTATGACAAATTTCTATGTCAAGAGTATGACACATGAAGCACACAAATAGGGAGAACTAGAGACAAGTTAATTAGGTGGAATTTGAATTAGAAAATTAGAAAATAGGTGGAAATTAGGAATTAATGAAAATAGGAAATTAGAAATTAGTGAATTAATCAATAATTTTTCATTTATTAATTAATTCACTCACAAAGAGGAATGATTAGCCAATTAAATGAATATTTAATTGTAATGAGAAAACTTAGGATTAATAAATAATTTAGTAATCCTAAAGGAAGAAATGACACATTAGGTTAAATGATTAAATCATAAAACCCTAGAAGGCGAATTAGAAATGCGAGGATGACAGTTAGGTCTATAATTGACTTGATCATGATTTGATTCGATAAATGACCAATGCGACAAAATGATTTGATTGATAGATGCGCCAATTGACGAGGAACAATGACAAATTGATCCAAATTGACATAATTGAGACAGATAACGATCGATGACAAATCGGTCGCAAAATGACAAAATTGACAAAATAGATTGCAAGATGACAAGATTAGACATGACCACGATCGATGACAAATCGATCGCAAAATGACAAGATTGAAGGATTGATGATAAATCGACAAGATTGATAAACCGATCGCCAACTGATAGGATTGAAAATAGGACAAAACCCTAATTAGGATTGACGATGTCCAAAATGATAAGATTGATGATAAAATTGATAAGATTAACAGAAGGACAACGATCGCAAGATTGACAGGATTGATAAGAGGACAAAACCCTAATTAGGATTGATGATGTCCAAATTGATGCGAAATTAGCACGCACATTGATGCAATAAGATAAAATCGATCAAAATCATGACTAGATTATGTTGTCGACAAGACCGAATTCGAGGACGAGATGATTGAAGAATATAGAAGAATGACTCGATGTTCGCAAATGATAAAGACCAAGTGCGTAACATAGGAGAAATGTTAATGCAATGCAAAAACCTAAAATGAGACAATGCGCAATTGTTAAAGTATGACCTCGCAAGCGTTGACCATTTTTGGGTGTCTACATTTTAGTTAATGTAGCGTAAGAATTAGGAATCATCAAAACAAGATAAGTAGATCAAAAACACAAAACATGATAACATAATCATAAGAATACTCAATGCAAATGAACCTAATTCCAAAGCACATTCAATAGAGGTATGGAAACAAAGCATTCAAAAGTAAAATTATGCAAACCATATGCTTCTTCCATGCGGCTCCATTGTTGTTCTTTCCTCTTCAATAGTTTTGTGGATCTCACCTACAAGTGCTCACACAATTTGAAAGCAAAAAGGCTCAAGAGTACTAGAAACGAAGATTCGGTAAAAATTCGAGATTCATGAAGGAATTGATTGAAGAAAACATCCAATTTATAGAGAAATTGGATAAATGAGCAAATTAGTATGAAAGAGATTTGAATAGAAATTCAAATCAAAAATAGCAAAGTTATGACATATTGCTATGCAAAGAGGATTATGATAATTTTATGACAAATTTTATGACAAATTTCCATGTCAAGACAAGTTCTATGACAAATTTCTATGTCAAGACAAGACTCTATGACAAGTTGCTATGTCAAGACAAGACTCTATGACAAATTTCTATGTCAAGAGTATGACACATGAAGCACACAAATAGGGAGAACTAGAGACAAGTTAATTAGCTGGAATTTGAATTAGAAAATTAGAAAATAGGTGGAAATTAGGAATTAATGAAAATAGGAAATTAGAAATTAGTGAATTAATCAATAATTTTTCATTTATTAATTAATTCACTCACAAAGAGGAATGATTAGCCAATTAAATGAATATTTAATTGTAATGAGAAAACTTAGGATTAATAAATAATTTAGTAATCCTAAAGGAAGAAATGACACATTAGGTTAAATGATTAAATCATAAAACCCTAGAAGGCGAATTAGAAATGCGAGGATGACAATTAGGTCTATAATTGACTTGATCATGATTTGATTCGATAAATGACCAATGCGACAAAATGATTTGATTGATAGATGCGCCAATTGACGAGGAACAATGACAAATTGATCCAAATTGACATAATTGAGACAGATAACGATCGATGACAAATCGGTCGCAAAATGACAAAATTGACAAAATAGATTGCAAGATGACAAGATTAGACATGACCACGATCGATGACAAATCGATCGCAAAATGACAAGATTGAAGGATTGATGATAAATCGACAAGATTGATAAACCGATCGCCAACTGATAGGATTGAAAATAGGACAAAACCCTAATTAGGATTGACGATGTCCAAAATGATAAGATTGATGATAAAATTGATAAGATTAACAGAAGGACAACGATCGCAAGATTGACAGGATTGATAAGAGGACAAAACCCTAATTAGGATTGATGATGTCCAAATTGATGCGAAATTAGCACGCACATTGATGCAATAAGATAAAATCGATCAAAATCATGACTAGATTATGTTGTCGACAAGACCGAATTCGAGGACGAGATGATTGAAGAATATAGAAGAATGACTCGATGTTCGCAAATGATAAAGACCAAGTGCGTAACATAGGAGAAATGTTAATGCAATGCAAAAACCTAAAATGAGACAATGCGCAATTGTTAAAGTATGACCTCGCAAGCGTTGACCATTTTTGGGTGTCTACATTTTAGTTAATGTAGCGTAAGAATTAGGAATCATCAAAACAAGATAAGTAGATCAAAAACACAAAACATGATAACATAATCATAAGAATACTCAATGCAAATGAACCTAATTCCAAAGCACATTCAATAGAGGTATGGAAACAAAGCATTCAAAAGTAAAATTATGCAAACCATATGCTTCTTCCATGCGGCTCCATTGTTGTTCTTTCCTCTTCAATAGTTTTGTGGATCTCACCTACAAGTGCTCACACAATTTGAAAGCAAAAAGGCTCAAGAGTACTAGAAACGAAGATTCGGTAAAAATTCGAGATTCATGAAGGAATTGATTGAAGAAAACATCCAATTTATAGAGAAATTGGATAAATGAGCAAATTAGTATGAAAGAGATTTGAATAGAAATTCAAATCAAAAATAGCAAAGTTATGACATATTGCTATGCAAAGAGGATTATGATAATTTTATGACAAATTTTATGACAAATTTCCATGTCAAGACAAGTTCTATGACAAATTTCTATGTCAAGACAAGACTCTATGACAAGTTGCTATGTCAAGACAAGACTCTATGACAAATTTCTATGTCAAGAGTATGACACATGAAGCACACAAATAGGGAGAACTAGAGACAAGTTAATTAGGTGGAATTTGAATTAGAAAATTAGAAAATAGGTGGAAATTAGGAATTAATGAAAATAGGAAATTAGAAATTAGTGAATTAATCAATAATTTTT
Organism: Cryptomeria japonica; assembly: GCF_030272615.1. NCBI lineage: Eukaryota > Viridiplantae > Streptophyta > Pinopsida > Cupressales > Cupressaceae > Cryptomeria > Cryptomeria japonica. The sequence continues at coordinate 483,534,150 of NC_081413.1, forward strand.
CATTTATTAATTAATTCACTCACAAAGAGGAATAATTAGCCAATTAAATGAATATTTAATTGTAATGAGAAAACTTAGGATTAATAAATAATTTAGTAATCCTAAAGGAAGAAATGACACATTAGGTTAAATGATTAAATCATAAAACCCTAGAAGGCGAATTAGAAATGCGAGGATGACAATTAGGTCTATAATTGACTTGATCATGATTTGATTTGATAAATGACCAATGCGACAAAATGATTTGATTGATAGATGCGCCAATTGACGAGGAACAATGACAAATTGATCCAAATTGACATAATTGAGACAGATAACGATCGATGACAAATCGGTCGCAAAATGACAAAATTGACAAAATAGATTGCAAGATGACAAGATTAGACATGACCACGATCGATGACAAATCGATCGCAAAATGACAAGATTGAAGGACTGATGATAAATCGACAAGATTGATAAACCGATCGCCAACTGATAAGATTGAAAATAGGACAAAACCCTAATTAGGATTGACGATGTCCAAAATGATAAGATTGATGATAAAATTGATAAGATTAACAGAAGGACAACGATCGCAAGATTGACAGGATTGATAAGAGGACAAAACCCTAATTAGGATTGATGATGTCCAAATTGATGCGAAATTAGCACGCACATTGATGCAATAAGATAAAATCGATCAAAATCATGACTAGATTATGTTGTCGACAAGACCAAATTCGAGGACGAGATGATTGAAGAATATAGAAGAATGACTCGATGTTCGCAAATGATAAAGACCAAGTGCGTAACATAGGAGAAATGTTAATGCAATGCAAAAACCTAAAATGAGACAATGCGCAATTGTTAAAGTATGACCTCACAAGCGTTGACCATTTTTGGGTGTCTACATTTTAGTTAATGTAGCGTAAGAATTAGGAATCATCAAAACAAGATAAGTAGATCAAAAACACAAAACATGATAACATAATCATAAGAATACTCAATGCAAATGAACCTAATTCCAAAGCACATTCAATAGAGGTATGGAAACAAAGCATTCAAAAGTAAAATTATGCAACCCATATGCTTCTTCCATGCGGCTCCATTGTTGTTCTTTCCTCTTCAATAGTTTTGTGGATCTCACCTACAAGTGCTCACACAATTTGAAAGCAAAAAGGCTCAAGAGTACTAGAAACGAAGATTCGGTAAAAATTCGAGATTCATGAAGGAATTGATTGAAGAAAACATCCAATTTATAGAGAAATTGGATAAATGAGCAAATTAGTATGGAAGAGATTTGAATAGAAATTCAAATCAAAAATAGCAAAGTTATGACATATTGCTATGCAAAGAGGATTATGATAATTTTATGACAAATTTTATGACAAACTTCCATGTCAAGACAAGTTCTATGACAAATTTCTATGTCAAGACAAGACTCTATGACAAGTTGCTATGTCAAGACAAGACTCTATGACAAATTTCTATGTCAAGAGTATGACACATGAAGCACACAAATAGGGAGAACTAGAGACAAGTTAATTAGGTGGAATTTGAATTAGAAAATTAGAAAATAGGTGGAAATTAGGAATTAATGAAAATAGGAAATTAGAAATTAGTGAATTAATCAATAATTTTTCATTTATTAATTAATTCACTCACAAAGAGGAATAATTAGCCAATTAAATGAATATTTAATTGTAATGAGAAAACTTAGGATTAATAAATAATTTAGTAATCCTAAAGGAAGAAATGACACATTAGGTTAAATGATTAAATCATAAAACCCTAGAAGGCGAATTAGAAATGCGAGGATGACAATTAGGTCTATAATTGACTTGATCATGATTTGATTTGATAAATGACCAATGCGACAAAATGATTTGATTGATAGATGCGCCAATTGACGAGGAACAATGACAAATTGATCCAAATTGACATAATTGAGACAGATAACGATCGATGACAAATCGGTCGCAAAATGACAAAATTGACAAAATAGATTGCAAGATGACAAGATTAGACATGACCACGATCGATGACAAATCGATCGCAAAATGACAAGATTGAAGGACTGATGATAAATCGACAAGATTGATAAACCGATCGCCAACTGATAAGATTGAAAATAGGACAAAACCCTAATTAGGATTGACGATGTCCAAAATGATAAGATTGATGATAAAATTGATAAGATTAACAGAAGGACAACGATCGCAAGATTGACAGGATTGATAAGAGGACAAAACCCTAATTAGGATTGATGATGTCCAAATTGATGCGAAATTAGCACGCACATTGATGCAATAAGATAAAATCGATCAAAATCATGACTAGATTATGTTGTCGACAAGACCGAATTCGAGGATGAGATGATTGAAGAATATAGAAGAATGACTCGATGTTCGCAAATGATAAAGACCAAGTGCGTAACATAGGAGAAATGTTAATGCAATGCAAAAACCTAAAATGAGACAATGCGCAATTGTTAAAGTATGACCTCGCAAGCGTTGACCATTTTTGGGTGTCTACATTTTAGTTAATGTAGCGTAAGAATTAGGAATCATCAAAACAAGATAAGTAGATCAAAAACACAAAACATGATAACATAATCATAAGAATACTCAATGCAAATGAACCTAATTCCAAAGCACATTCAATAGAGGTATGGAAACAAAGCATTCAAAAGTAAAATTATGCAAACCATATGCTTCTTCCATGCGGCTCCATTGTTGTTCTTTCCTCTTCAATAGTTTTGTGGATCTCACCTACAAGTGCTCACACAATTTGAAAGCAAAAAGGCTCAAGAGTACTAGAAACGAAGATTCGGTAAAAATTCGAGATTCATGAAGGAATTGATTGAAGAAAACATCCAATTTATAGAGAAATTGGATAAATGAGCAAATTAGTATGGAAGAGATTTGAATAGAAATTCAAATCAAAAATAGCAAAGTTATGACATATTGCTATGCAAAGAGGATTATGATAATTTTATGACAAATTTTATGACAAATTTCCATGTCAAGACAAGTTCTATGACAAATTTCTATGTCAAGACAAGACTCTATGACAAGTTGCTATGTCAAGACAAGACTCTATGACAAATTTCTATGTCAAGAGTATGACACATGAAGCACACAAATAGGGAGAACTAGAGACAAGTTAATTAGGTGGAATTTGAATTAGAAAATTAGAAAATAGGTGGAAATTAGGAATTAATGAAAATAGGAAATTAGAAATTAGTGAATTAATCAATAATTTTTCATTTATTAATTAATTCACTCACAAAGAGGAATAATTAGCCAATTAAATGAATATTTAATTGTAATGAGAAAACTTAGGATTAATAAATAATTTAGTAATCCTAAAGGAAGAAATGACACATTAGGTTAAATGATTAAATCATAAAACCCTAGAAGGCGAATTAGAAATGCGAGGATGACAATTAGGTCTATAATTGACTTGATCATGATTTGATTTGATAAATGACCAATGCGACAAAATGATTTGATTGATAGATGCGCCAATTGACGAGGAACAATGACAAATTGATCCAAATTGACATAATTGAGACAGATAACGATCGATGACAAATCGGTCGCAAAATGACAAAATTGACAAAATAGATTGCAAGATGACAAGATTAGACATGACCACGATCGATGACAAATCGATCGCAAAATGACAAGATTGAAGGATTGATGATAAATCGACAAGATTGATAAACCGATCGCCAACTGATAAGATTGAAAATAGGACAAAACCCTAATTAGGATTGACGATGTCCAAAATGATAAGATTGATGATAAAATTGATAAGATTAACAGAAGGACAACGATCGCAAGATTGACAGGATTGATAAGAGGACAAAACCCTAATTAGGATTGATGATGTCCAAATTGATGCGAAATTAGCACGCACATTGATGCAATAAGATAAAATCGATCAAAATCATGACTAGATTATGTTGTCGACAAGACCGAATTCGAGGACGAGATGATTGAAGAATATAGAAGAATGACTCGATGTTCGCAAATGATAAAGACCAAGTGCGTAACATAGGAGAAATGTTAATGCAATGCAAAAACCTAAAATGAGACAATGCACAATTGTTAAAGTATGACCTCGCAAGCGTTGACCATTTTTGGGTGTCTACATTTTAGTTAATGTAGCGTAAGAATTAGGAATCATCAAAACAAGATAAGTAGATCAAAAACACAAAACATGATAACATAATCATAAGAATACTCAATGCAAATGAACCTAATTCCAAAGCACATTCAATAGAGGTATGGAAACAAAGCATTCAAAAGTAAAATTATGCAAACCATATGCTTCTTCCATGCGGCTCCATTGTTGTTCTTTCCTCTTCAATAGTTTTGTGGATCTCACCTACAAGTGCTCACACAATTTGAAAGCAAAAAGGCTCAAGAGTACTAGAAACGAAGATTCGGTAAAAATTCGAGATTCATGAAGGAATTGATTGAAGAAAACATCCAATTTATAGAGAAATTGGATAAATGAGCAAATTAGTATGAAAGAGATTTGAATAGAAATTCAAATCAAAAATAGCAAAGTTATGACATATTGCTATGCAAAGAGGATTATGATAATTTTATGACAAATTTTATGACAAATTTCCATGTCAAGACAAGTTCTATGACAAATTTCTATGTCAAGACAAGACTCTATGACAAGTTGCTATGTCAAGACAAGACTCTATGACAAATTTCTATGTCAAGAGTATGACACATGAAGCACACAAATAGGGAGAACTAGAGACAAGTTAATTAGGTGGAATTTGAATTAGAAAATTAGAAAATAGGTGGAAATTAGGAATTAATGAAAATAGGAAATTAGAAATTAGTGAATTAATCAATAATTTTTCATTTATTAATTAATTCACTCACAAAGAGGAATAATTAGCCAATTAAATGAATATTTAATTGTAATGAGAAAACTTAGGATTAATAAATAATTTAGTAATCCTAAAGGAAGAAATGACACATTAGGTTAAATGATTAAATCATAAAACCCTAGAAGGCGAATTAGAAATGCGAGGATGACAGTTAGGTCTATAATTGACTTGATCATGATTTGATTTGATAAATGACCAATGCGACAAAATGATTTGATTGATAGATGCGCCAATTGACGAGGAACAATGACAAATTGATCCAAATTGACATAATTGAGACGGATAACGATCGATGACAAATCGGTCGCAAAATGACAAAATTGACAAAATAGATTGCAAGATGACAAGATTAGACATGACCACGATCGATGACAAATCGATCGCAAAATGACAAGATTGAAGGATTGATGATAAATCGACAAGATTGATAAACCGATCGCCAACTGATAAGATTGAAAATAGGACAAAACCCTAATTAGGATTGACGATGTCCAAAATGATAAGATTGATGATAAAATTGATAAGATTAACAGAAGGACAACGATCGCAAGATTGACAGGATTGATAAGAGGACAAAACCCTAATTAGGATTGATGATGTCCAAATTGATGCGAAATTAGCACGCACATTGATGCAATAAGATAAAATCGATCAAAATCATGACTAGATTATGTTGTCGACAAGACCAAATTCGAGGACGAGATGATTGAAGAATATAGAAGAATGACTCGATGTTCGCAAATGATAAAGACCAAGTGCGTAACATAGGAGAAATGTTAATGCAATGCAAAAACCTAAAATGAGACAATGCGCAATTGTTAAAGTATGACCTCGCAAGCGTTGACCATTTTTGGGTGTCTACATTTTAGTTAATGTAGCGTAAGAATTAGGAATCATCAAAACAAGATAAGTAGATCAAAAACACAAAACATGATAACATAATCATAAGAATACTCAATGCAAATGAACCTAATTCCAAAGCACATTCAATAGAGGTATGGAAACAAAGCATTCAAAAGTAAAATTATGCAAACCATATGCTTCTTCCATGCGGCTCCATTGTTGTTCTTTCCTCTTCAATAGTTTTGTGGATCTCACCTACAAGTGCTCACACAATTGGAAAGCAAAAAGGCTCAAGAGTACTAGAAACGAAGATTCGGTAAAAATTCGAGATTCATGAAGGAATTGATTGAAGAAAACATCCAATTTATAGAGAAATTGGATAAATGAGCAAATTAGTATGAAAGAGATTTGAATAGAAATTCAAATCAAAAATAGCAAAGTTATGACATATTGCTATGCAAAGAGGATTATGATAATTTTATGACAAATTTTATGACAAATTTCCATGTCAAGACAAGTTCTATGACAAATTTCTATGTCAAGACAAGACTCTATGACAAGTTGCTATGTCAAGACAAGACTCTATGACAAATTTCTATGTCAAGAGTATGACACATGAAGCACACAAATAGGGAGAACTAGAGACAAGTTAATTAGGTGGAATTTGAATTAGAAAATTAGAAAATAGGTGGAAATTAGGAATTAATGAAAATAGGAAATTAGAAATTAGTGAATTAATCAATAATTTTTCATTTATTAATTAATTCACTCACAAAGAGGAATAATTAGCCAATTAAATGAATATTTAATTGTAATGAGAAAACTTAGGATTAATAAATAATTTAGTAATCCTAAAGGAAGAAATGACACATTAGGTTAAATGATTAAATCATAAAACCCTAGAAGGCGAATTAGAAATGCGAGGATGACAGTTAGGTCTATAATTGACTTGATCATGATTTGATTTGATAAATGACCAATGCGACAAAATGATTTGATTGATAGATGCGCCAATTGACGAGGAACAATGACAAATTGATCCAAATTGACATAATTGAGACGGATAACGATCGATGACAAATCGGTCGCAAAATGACAAAATTGACAAAATAGATTGCAAGATGACAAGATTAGACATGACCACGATCGATGACAAATCGATCGCAAAATGACAAGATTGAAGGATTGATGATAAATCGACAAGATTGATAAACCGATCGCCAACTGATAAGATTGAAAATAGGACAAAACCCTAATTAGGATTGACGATGTCCAAAATGATAAGATTGATGATAAAATTGATAAGATTAACAGAAGGACAACGATCGCAAGATTGACAGGATTGATAAGAGGACAAAACCCTAATTAGGATTGATGATGTCCAAATTGATGCGAAATTAGCACGCACATTGATGCAATAAGATAAAATCGATCAAAATCATGACTAGATTATGTTGTCGACAAGACCAAATTCGAGGACGAGATGATTGAAGAATATAGAAGAATGACTCGATGTTCGCAAATGATAAAGACCAAGTGCGTAACATAGGAGAAATGTTAATGCAATGCAAAAACCTAAAATGAGACAATGCGCAATTGTTAAAGTATGACCTCGCAAGCGTTGACCATTTTTGGGTGTCTACATTTTAGTTAATGTAGCGTAAGAATTAGGAATCATCAAAACAAGATAAGTAGATCAAAAACACAAAACATGATAACATAATCATAAGAATACTCAATGCAAATGAACCTAATTCCAAAGCACATTCAATAGAGGTATGGAAACAAAGCATTCAAAAGTAAAATTATGCAAACCATATGCTTCTTCCATGCGGCTCCATTGTTGTTCTTTCCTCTTCAATAGTTTTGTGGATCTCACCTACAAGTGCTCACACAATTTGAAAGCAAAAAGGCTCAAGAGTACTAGAAACGAAGATTCGGTAAAAATTCGAGATTCATGAAGGAATTGATTGAAGAAAACATCCAATTTATAGAGAAATTGGATAAATGAGCAAATTAGTATGGAAGAGATTTGAATAGAAATTCAAATCAAAAATAGCAAAGTTATGACATATTGCTATGCAAAGAGGATTATGATAATTTTATGACAAATTTTATGACAAATTTCCATGTCAAGACAAGTTCTATGACAAATTTCTATGTCAAGACAAGACTCTATGACAAGTTGCTATGTCAAGACAAGACTCTATGACAAATTTCTATGTCAAGAGTATGACACATGAAGCACACAAATAGGGAGAACTAGAGACAAGTTAATTAGGTGGAATTTGAATTAGAAAATTAGAAAATAGGTGGAAATTAGGAATTAATGAAAATAGGAAATTAGAAATTAGTGAATTAATCAATAATTTTTCATTTATTAATTAATTCACTCACAAAGAGGAATAATTAGCCAATTAAATGAATATTTAATTGTAATGAGAAAACTTAGGATTAATAAATAATTTAGTAATCCTAAAGGAAGAAATGACACATTAGGTTAAATGATTAAATCATAAAACCCTAGAAGGCGAATTAGAAATGCGAGGATGACAGTTAGGTCTATAATTGACTTGATCATGATTTGATTTGATAAATGACCAATGCGACAAAATGATTTGATTGATAGATGCGCCAATTGACGAGGAACAATGACAAATTGATCCAAATTGACATAATTGAGACGGATAACGATCGATGACAAATCGGTCGCAAAATGACAAAATTGACAAAATAGATTGCAAGATGACAAGATTAGACATGACCACGATCGATGACAAATCGATCGCAAAATGACAAGATTGAAGGATTGATGATAAATCGACAAGATTGATAAACCGATCGCCAACTGATAAGATTGAAAATAGGACAAAACCCTAATTAGGATTGACGATGTCCAAAATGATAAGATTGATGATAAAATTGATAAGATTAACAGAAGGACAACGATCGCAAGATTGACAGGATTGATAAGAGGACAAAACCCTAATTAGGATTGATGATGTCCAAATTGATGCGAAATTAGCACGCACATTGATGCAATAAGATAAAATCGATCAAAATCATGACTAGATTATGTTGTCGACAAGACCGAATTCGAGGACGAGATGATTGAAGAATATAGAAGAATGACTCGATGTTCGCAAATGATAAAGACCAAGTGCGTAACATAGGAGAAATGTTAATGCAATGCAAAAACCTAAAATGAGACAATGCGCAATTGTTAAAGTATGACCTCGCAAGCGTTGACCATTTTTGGGTGTCTACATTTTAGTTAATGTAGCGTAAGAATTAGGAATCATCAAAACAAGATAAGTAGATCAAAAACACAAAACATGATAACATAATCATAAGAATACTCAATGCAAATGAACCTAATTCCAAAGCACATTCAATAGAGGTATGGAAACAAAGCATTCAAAAGTAAAATTATGCAAACCATATGCTTCTTCCATGCGGCTCCATTGTTGTTCTTTCCTCTTCAATAGTTTTGTGGATCTCACCTACAAGTGCTCACACAATTTGAAAGCAAAAAGGCTCAAGAGTACTAGAAACGAAGATTCGGTAAAAATTCGAGATTCATGAAGGAATTGATTGAAGAAAACATCCAATTTATAGAGAAATTGGATAAATGAGCAAATTAGTATGGAAGAGATTTGAATAGAAATTCAAATCAAAAATAGCAAAGTTATTACATATTGCTATGCAAAGAGGATTATGATAATTTTATGACAAATTTTATGACAAATTTCCATGTCAAGACAAGTTCTATGACAAATTTCTATGTCAAGACAAGACTCTATGACAAGTTGCTATGTCAAGACAAGACTCTATGACAAATTTCTATGTCAAGAGTATGACACATGAAGCACACAAATAGGGAGAACTAGAGACAAGTTAATTAGGTGGAATTTGAATTAGAAAATTAGAAAATAGGTGGAAATTAGGAATTAATGAAAATAGGAAATTAGAAATTAGTGAATTAATCAATAATTTTTCATTTATTAATTAATTCACTCACAAAGAGGAATAATTAGCCAATTAAATGAATATTTAATTGTAATGAGAAAACTTAGGATTAATAAATAATTTAGTAATCCTAAAGGAAGAAATGACACATTAGGTTAAATGATTAAATCATAAAACCCTAGAAGGCGAATTAGAAATGCGAGGATGACAGTTAGGTCTATAATTGACTTGATCATGATTTGATTTGATAAATGACCAATGCGACAAAATGATTTGATTGATAGATGCGCCAATTGACGAGGAACAATGACAAATTGATCCAAATTGACATAATTGAGACAGATAACGATCGATGACAAATCGGTCGCAAAATGACAAAATTGACAAAATAGATTGCAAGATGACAAGATTAGACATGACCACGATCGATGACAAATCGATCGCAAAATGACAAGATTGAAGGATTGATGATAAATCGACAAGATTGATAAACCGATCGCCAACTGATAAGATTGAAAATAGGACAAAACCCTAATTAGGATTGACGATGTCCAAAATGATAAGATTGATGATAAAATTGATAAGATTAACAGAAGGACAACGATCGCAAGATTGACAGGATTGATAAGAGGACAAAACCCTAATTAGGATTGATGATGTCCAAATTGATGCGAAATTAGCACGCACATTGATGCAATAAGATAAAATCGATCAAAATCATGACTAGATTATGTTGTCGACAAGACCAAATTCGAGGACGAGATGATTGAAGAATATAGAAGAATGACTCGATGTTCGCAAATGATAAAGACCAAGTGCGTAACATAGGAGAAATGTTAATGCAATGCAAAAACCTAAAATGAGACAATGCGCAATTGTTAAAGTATGACCTCGCAAGCGTTGACCATTTTTGGGTGTCTACATTTTAGTTAATGTAGCGTAAGAATTAGGAATCATCAAAACAAGATAAGTAGATCAAAAACACAAAACATGATAACATAATCATAAGAATACTCAATGCAAATGAACCTAATTCCAAAGCACATTCAATAGAGGTATGGAAACAAAGCATTCAAAAGTAAAATTATGCAACCCATATGCTTCTTCCATGCGGCTCCATTGTTGTTCTTTCCTCTTCAATAGTTTTGTGGATCTCACCTACAAGTGCTCACACAATTTGAAAGCAAAAAGGCTCAAGAGTACTAGAAACGAAGATTCGGTAAAAATTCGAGATTCATGAAGGAATTGATTGAAGAAAACATCCAATTTATAGAGAAATTGGATAAATGAGCAAATTAGTATGGAAGAGATTTGAATAGAAATTCAAATCAAAAATAGCAAAGTTATGACATATTGCTATGCAAAGAGGATTATGATAATTTTATGACAAATTTTATGACAAATTTCCATGTCAAGACAAGTTCTATGACAAATTTCTATGTCAAGACAAGACTCTATGACAAGTTGCTATGTCAAGACAAGACTCTATGACAAATTTCTATGTCAAGAGTATGACACATGAAGCACACAAATAGGGAGAACTAGAGACAAGTTAATTAGGTGGAATTTGAATTAGAAATGTAGAAAATAGTTGGAAATTAGGAATTAATGAAAATAGGAAATTAGAAATTAGTGAATTAATCAATAATTTTTCATTTATTAATTAATTCACTCACAAAGAGGAATAATTAGCCAATTAAATGAATATTTAATTGTAATGAGAAAACTTAGGATTAATAAATAATTTAGTAATCCTAAAGGAAGAAATGACACATTAGGTTAAATGATTAAATCATAAAACCCTAGAAGGCGAATTAGAAATGCGAGGATGACAGTTAGGTCTATAATTGACTTGATCATGATTTGATTTGATAAATGACCAATGCGACAAAATGATTTGATTGATAGATGCGCCAATTGACGAGGAACAATGACAAATTGATCCAAATTGACATAATTGAGACAGATAACGATCGATGACAAATCGGTCGCAAAATGACAAAATTGACAAAATAGATTGCAAGATGACAAGATTAGACATGACCACGATCGATGACAAATCGATCGCAAAATGACAAGATTGAAGGATTGATGATAAATCGACAAGATTGATAAACCGATCGCCAACTGATAAGATTGAAAATAGGACAAAACCCTAATTAGGATTGACGATGTCCAAAATGATAAGATTGATGATAAAATTGATAAGATTAACAGAAGGACAACGATCGCAAGATTGACAGGATTGATAAGAGGACAAAACCCTAATTAGGATTGATGATGTCCAAATTGATGCGAAATTAGCACGCACATTGATGCAATAAGATAAAATCGATCAAAATCATGACTAGATTATGTTGTCGACAAGACCAAATTCGAGGACGAGATGATTGAAGAATATAGAAGAATGACTCGATGTTCGCAAATGATAAAGACCAAGTGCGTAACATAGGAGAAATGTTAATGCAATGCAAAAACCTAAAATGAGACAATGCGCAATTGTTAAAGTATGACCTCGCAAGCGTTGACCATTTTTGGGTGTCTACATTTTAGTTAATGTAGCGTAAGAATTAGGAATCATCAAAACAAGATAAGTAGATCAAAAACACAAAACATGATAACATAATCATAAGAATACTCAATGCAAATGAACCTAATTCCAAAGCACATTCAATAGAGGTATGGAAACAAAGCATTCAAAAGTAAAATTATGCAACCCATATGCTTCTTCCATGCGGCTCCATTGTTGTTCTTTCCTCTTCAATAGTTTTGTGGATCTCACCTACAAGTGCTCACACAATTTGAAAGCAAAAAGGCTCAAGAGTACTAGAAACGAAGATTCGGTAAAAATTCGAGATTCATGAAGGAATTGATTGAAGAAAACATCCAATTTATAGAGAAATTGGATAAATGAGCAAATTAGTATGGAAGAGATTTGAATAGAAATTCAAATCAAAAATAGCAAAGTTATGACATATTGCTATGCAAAGAGGATTATGATAATTTTATGACAAATTTTATGACAAATTTCCATGTCAAGACAAGTTCTATGACAAATTTCTATGTCAAGACAAGACTCTATGACAAGTTGCTATGTCAAGACAAGACTCTATGACAAATTTCTATGTCAAGAGTATGACACATGAAGCACACAAATAGGGAGAACTAGAGACAAGTTAATTAGGTGGAATTTGAATTAGAAATGTAGAAAATAGTTGGAAATTAGGAATTAATGAAAATAGGAAATTAGAAATTAGTGAATTAATCAATAATTTTTCATTTATTAATTAATTCACTCACAAAGAGGAATAATTAGCCAATTAAATGAATATTTAATTGTAATGAGAAAACTTAGGATTAATAAATAATTTAGTAATCCTAAAGGAAGAAATGACACATTAGGTTAAATGATTAAATCATAAAACCCTAGAAGGCGAATTAGAAATGCGAGGATGACAGTTAGGTCTATAATTGACTTGATCATGATTTGATTTGATAAATGACCAATGCGACAAAATGATTTGATTGATAGATGCGCCAATTGACGAGGAACAATGACAAATTGATCCAAATTGACATAATTGAGACAGATAACGATCGATGACAAATCGGTCGCAAAATGACAAAATTGACAAAATAGATTGCAAGATGACAAGATTAGACATGACCACGATCGATGACAAATCGATCGCAAAATGACAAGATTGAAGGATTGATGATAAATCGACAAGATTGATAAACCGATCGCCAACTGATAAGATTGAAAATAGGACAAAACCCTAATTAGGATTGACGATGTCCAAAATGATAAGATTGATGATAAAATTGATAAGATTAACAGAAGGACAACGATCGCAAGATTGACAGGATTGATAAGAGGACAAAACCCTAATTAGGATTGATGATGTCCAAATTGATGCGAAATTAGCACGCACATTGATGCAATAAGATAAAATCGATCAAAATCATGACTAGATTATGTTGTCGACAAGACCAAATTCGAGGACGAGATGATTGAAGAATATAGAAGAATGACTCGATGTTCGCAAATGATAAAGACCAAGTGCGTAACATAGGAGAAATGTTAATGCAATGCAAAAACCTAAAATGAGACAATGCGCAATTGTTAAAGTATGACCTCGCAAGCGTTGACCATTTTTGGGTGTCTACATTTTAGTTAATGTAGCGTAAGAATTAGGAATCATCAAAACAAGATAAGTAGATCAAAAACACAAAACATGATAACATAATCATAAGAATACTCAATGCAAATGAACCTAATTCCAAAGCACATTCAATAGAGGTATGGAAACAAAGCATTCAAAAGTAAAATTATGCAACCCATATGCTTCTTCCATGCGGCTCCATTGTTGTTCTTTCCTCTTCAATAGTTTTGTGGATCTCACCTACAAGTGCTCACACAATTTGAAAGCAAAAAGGCTCAAGAGTACTAGAAACGAAGATTCGGTAAAAATTCGAGATTCATGAAGGAATTGATTGAAGAAAACATCCAATTTATAGAGAAATTGGATAAATGAGCAAATTAGTATGAAAGAGATTTGAATAGAAATTCAAATCAAAAATAGCAAAGTTATGACATATTGCTATGCAAAGAGGATTATGATAATTTTATGACAAATTTTATGACAAATTTCCATGTCAAGACAAGTTCTATGACAAATTTCTATGTCAAGACAAGACTCTATGACAAGTTGCTATGTCAAGACAAGACTCTATGACAAATTTCTATGTCAAGAGTATGACACATGAAGCACACAAATAGGGAGAACTAGAGACAAGTTAATTAGGTGGAATTTGAATTAGAAAATTAGAAAATAGGTGGAAATTAGGAATTAATGAAAATAGGAAATTAGAAATTAGTGAATTAATCAATAATTTTTCATTTATTAATTAATTCACTCACAAAGAGGAATAATTAGCCAATTAAATGAATATTTAATTGTAATGAGAAAACTTAGGATTAATAATTAATTTAGTAATCCTAAAGGAAGAAATGACACATTAGGTTAAATGATTAAATCATAAAACCCTAGAAGGCGAATTAGAAATGCGAGGATGACAGTTAGGTCTATAATTGACTTGATCATGATTTGATTTGATAAATGACCAATGCGACAAAATGATTTGATTGATAGATGCGCCAATTGACGAGGAACAATGACAAATTGATCCAAATTGACATAATTGAGACAGATAACGATCGATGACAAATCGGTCGCAAAATGACAAAATTGACAAAATAGATTGCAAGATGACAAGATTAGACATGACCACGATCGATGACAAATCGATCGCAAAATGACAAGATTGAAGGATTGATGATAAATCGACAAGATTGATAAACCGATCGCCAACTGATAAGATTGAAAATAGGACAAAACCCTAATTAGGATTGACGATGTCCAAAATGATAAGATTGATGATAAAATTGATAAGATTAACAGAAGGACAACGATCGCAAGATTGACAGGATTGATAAGAGGACAAAACCCTAATTAGGATTGATGATGTCCAAATTGATGCGAAATTAGCACGCACATTGATGCAATAAGATAAAATCGATCAAAATCATGACTAGACTATGTTGTCGACAAGACCAAATTCGAGGACGAGATGATTGAAGAATATAGAAGAATGACTCGATGTTCGCAAATGATAAAGACCAAGTGCGTAACATAGGAGAAATGTTAATGCAATGCAAAAACCTAAAATGAGACAATGCGCAATTGTTAAAGTATGACCTCGCAAGCGTTGACCATTTTTGGGTGTCTACATTTTAGTTAATGTAGCGTAAGAATTAGGAATCATCAAAACAAGATAAGTAGATCAAAAACACAAAACATGATAACATAATCATAAGAATACTCAATGCAAATGAACCTAATTCCAAAGCACATTCAATAGAGGTATGGAAACAAAGCATTCAAAAGTAAAATTATGCAAACCATATGCTTCTTCCATGCGGCTCCATTGTTGTTCTTTCCTCTTCAATAGTTTTGTGGATCTCACCTACAAGTGCTCACACAATTTGAAAGCAAAAAGGCTCAAGAGTACTAGAAACGAAGATTCGGTAAAAATTCGAGATTCATGAAGGAATTGATTGAAGAAAACATCCAATTTATAGAGAAATTGGATAAATGAGCAAATTAGTATGGAAGAGATTTGAATAGAAATTCAAATCAAAAATAGCAAAGTTATGACATATTGCTATGCAAAGAGGATTATGATAATTTTATGACAAATTTTATGACAAATTTCCATGTCAAGACAAGTTCTATGACAAATTTCTATGTCAAGACAAGACTCTATGACAAGTTGCTATGTCAAGACAAGACTCTATGACAAATTTCTATGTCAAGAGTATGACACATGAAGCACACAAATAGGGAGAACTAGAGACAAGTTAATTAGGTGGAATTTGAATTAGAAAATTAGAAAATAGGTGGAAATTAGGAATTAATGAAAATAGGAAATTAGAAATTAGTGAATTAATCAATAATTTTTCATTTATTAATTAATTCACTCACAAAGAGGAATAATTAGCCAATTAAATGAATATTTAATTGTAATGAGAAAACTTAGGATTAATAAATAATTTAGTAATCCTAAAGGAAGAAATGACACATTAGGTTAAATGATTAAATCATAAAACCCTAGAAGGCGAATTAGAAATGCGAGGATGACAATTAGGTCTATAATTGACTTGATCATGATTTGATTTGATAAATGACCAATGCGACAAAATGATTTGATTGATAGATGCGCCAATTGACGAGGAACAATGACAAATTGATCCAAATTGACATAATTGAGACAGATAACGATCGATGACAAATCGGTCGCAAAATGACAAAATTGACAAAATAGATTGCAAGATGACAAGATTAGACATGACCACGATCGATGACAAATCGATCGCAAAATGACAAGATTGAAGGATTGATGATAAATCGACAAGATTGATAAACCGATCGCCAACTGATAAGATTGAAAATAGGACAAAACCCTAATTAGGATTGACGATGTCCAAAATGATAAGATTGATGATAAAATTGATAAGATTAACAGAAGGACAACGATCGCAAGATTGACAGGATTGATAAGAGGACAAAACCCTAATTAGGATTGATGATGTCCAAATTGATGCGAAATTAGCACGCACATTGATGCAATAAGATAAAATCGATCAAAATCATGACTAGATTATGTTGTCGACAAGACCAAATTCGAGGACGAGATGATTGAAGAATATAGAAGAATGACTCGATGTTCGCAAATGATAAAGACCAAGTGCGTAACATAGGAGAAATGTTAATGCAATGCAAAAACCTAAAATGAGACAATGCGCAATTGTTAAAGTATGACCTCGCAAGCGTTGACCATTTTTGGGTGTCTACATTTTAGTTAATGTAGCGTAAGAATTAGGAATCATCAAAACAAGATAAGTAGATCAAAAACACAAAACATGATAACATAATCATAAGAATACTCAATGCAAATGAACCTAATTCCAAAGCACATTCAATAGAGGTATGGAAACAAAGCATTCAAAAGTAAAATTATGCAAACCATATGCTTCTTCCATGCGGCTCCATTGTTGTTCTTTCCTCTTCAATAGTTTTGTGGATCTCACCTACAAGTGCTCACACAATTTGAAAGCAAAAAGGCTCAAGAGTACTAGAAACGAAGATTCGGTAAAAATTCGAGATTCATGAAGGAATTGATTGAAGAAAACATCCAATTTATAGAGAAATTGGATAAATGAGCAAATTAGTATGGAAGAGATTTGAATAGAAATTCAAATCAAAAATAGCAAAGTTATGACATATTGCTATGCAAAGAGGATTATGATAATTTTATGACAAATTTTATGACAAATTTCCATGTCAAGACAAGTTCTATGACAAATTTCTATGTCAAGACAAGACTCTATGACAAGTTGCTATGTCAAGACAAGACTCTATGACAAATTTCTATGTCAAGAGTATGACACATGAAGCACACAAATAGGGAGAACTAGAGACAAGTTAATTAGGTGGAATTTGAATTAGAAAATTAGAAAATAGGTGGAAATTAGGAATTAATGAAAATAGGAAATTAGAAATTAGTGAATTAATCAATAATTTTTCATTTATTAATTAATTCACTCACAAAGAGGAATAATTAGCCAATTAAATGAATATTTAATTGTAATGAGAAAACTTAGGATTAATAAATAATTTAGTAATCCTAAAGGAAGAAATGACACATTAGGTTAAATGATTAAATCATAAAACCCTAGAAGGCGAATTAGAAATGCGAGGATGACAGTTAGGTCTATAATTGACTTGATCATGATTTGATTTGATAAATGACCAATGCGACAAAATGATTTGATTGATAGATGCGCCAATTGACGAGGAACAATGACAAATTGATCCAAATTGACATAATTGAGACGGATAACGATCGATGACAAATCGGTCGCAAAATGACAAAATTGACAAAATAGATTGCAAGATGACAAGATTAGACATGACCACGATCGATGACAAATCGATCGCAAAATGACAAGATTGAAGGATTGATGATAAATCGACAAGATTGATAAACCGATCGCCAACTGATAAGATTGAAAATAGGACAAAACCCTAATTAGGATTGACGATGTCCAAAATGATAAGATTGATGATAAAATTGATAAGATTAACAGAAGGACAACGATCGCAAGATTGACAGGATTGATAAGAGGACAAAACCCTAATTAGGATTGATGATGTCCAAATTGATGCGAAATTAGCACGCACATTGATGCAATAAGATAAAATCGATCAAAATCATGACTAGATTATGTTGTCGACAAGACCAAATTCGAGGACGAGATGATTGAAGAATATAGAAGAATGACTCGATGTTCGCAAATGATAAAGACCAAGTGCGTAACATAGGAGAAATGTTAATGCAATGCAAAAACCTAAAATGAGACAATGCGCAATTGTTAAAGTATGACCTCGCAAGCGTTGACCATTTTTGGGTGTCTACATTTTAGTTAATGTAGCGTAAGAATTAGGAATCATCAAAACAAGATAAGTAGATCAAAAACACAAAACATGATAACATAATCATAAGAATACTCAATGCAAATGAACCTAATTCCAAAGCACATTCAATAGAGGTATGGAAACAAAGCATTCAAAAGTAAAATTATGCAAACCATATGCTTCTTCCATGCGGCTCCATTGTTGTTCTTTCCTCTTCAATAGTTTTGTGGATCTCACCTACAAGTGCTCACACAATTTGAAAGCAAAAAGGCTCAAGAGTACTAGAAACGAAGATTCGGTAAAAATTCGAGATTCATGAAGGAATTGATTGAAGAAAACATCCAATTTATAGAGAAATTGGATAAATGAGCAAATTAGTATGAAAGAGATTTGAATAGAAATTCAAATCAAAAATAGCAAAGTTATGACATATTGCTATGCAAAGAGGATTATGATAATTTTATGACAAATTTTATGACAAATTTCCATGTCAAGACAAGTTCTATGACAAATTTCTATGTCAAGACAAGACTCTATGACAAGTTGCTATGTCAAGACAAGACTCTATGACAAATTTCTATGTCAAGAGTATGACACATGAAGCACACAAATAGGGAGAACTAGAGACAAGTTAATTAGGTGGAATTTGAATTAGAAAATTAGAAAATAGGTGGAAATTAGGAATTAATGAAAATAGGAAATTAGAAATTAGTGAATTAATCAATAATTTTTCATTTATTAATTAATTCACTCACAAAGAGGAATAATTAGCCAATTAAATGAATATTTAATTGTAATGAGAAAACTTAGGATTAATAAATAATTTAGTAATCCTAAAGGAAGAAATGACACATTAGGTTAAATGATTAAATCATAAAACCCTAGAAGGCGAATTAGAAATGCGAGGATGACAGTTAGGTCTATAATTGACTTGATCATGATTTGATTTGATAAATGACCAATGCGACAAAATGATTTGATTGATAGATGCGCCAATTGACGAGGAACAATGACAAATTGATCCAAATTGACATAATTGAGACGGATAACGATCGATGACAAATCGGTCGCAAAATGACAAAATTGACAAAATAGATTGCAAGATGACAAGATTAGACATGACCACGATCGATGACAAATCGATCGCAAAATGACAAGATTGAAGGATTGATGATAAATCGACAAGATTGATAAACCGATCGCCAACTGATAAGATTGAAAATAGGACAAAACCCTAATTAGGATTGACGATGTCCAAAATGATAAGATTGATGATAAAATTGATAAGATTAACAGAAGGACAACGATCGCAAGATTGACAGGATTGATAAGAGGACAAAACCCTAATTAGGATTGATGATGTCCAAATTGATGCGAAATTAGCACGCACATTGATGCAATAAGATAAAATCGATCAAAATCATGACTAGATTATGTTGTCGACAAGACCAAATTCGAGGACGAGATGATTGAAGAATATAGAAGAATGACTCGATGTTCGCAAATGATAAAGACCAAGTGCGTAACATAGGAGAAATGTTAATGCAATGCAAAAACCTAAAATGAGACAATGCGCAATTGTTAAAGTATGACCTCGCAAGCGTTGACCATTTTTGGGTGTCTACATTTTAGTTAATGTAGCGTAAGAATTAGGAATCATCAAAACAAGATAAGTAGATCAAAAACACAAAACATGATAACATAATCATAAGAATACTCAATGCAAATGAACCTAATTCCAAAGCACATTCAATAGAGGTATGGAAACAAAGCATTCAAAAGTAAAATTATGCAAACCATATGCTTCTTCCATGCGGCTCCATTGTTGTTCTTTCCTCTTCAATAGTTTTGTGGATCTCACCTACAAGTGCTCACACAATTTGAAAGCAAAAAGGCTCAAGAGTACTAGAAACGAAGATTCGGTAAAAATTCGAGATTCATGAAGGAATTGATTGAAGAAAACATCCAATTTATAGAGAAATTGGATAAATGAGCAAATTAGTATGAAAGAGATTTGAATAGAAATTCAAATAAAAAATAGCAAAGTTATGACATATTGCTATGCAAAGAGGATTATGATAATTTTATGACAAATTTTATGACAAATTTCCATGTCAAGACAAGTTCTATGACAAATTTCTATGTCAAGACAAGACTCTATGACAAGTTGCTATGTCAAGACAAGACTCTATGACAAATTTCTATGTCAAGAGTATGACACATGAAGCACACAAATAGGGAGAACTAGAGACAAGTTAATTAGGTGGAATTTGAATTAGAAAATTAGAAAATAGGTGGAAATTAGGAATTAATGAAAATAGGAAATTAGAAATTAGTGAATTAATCAATAATTTTTCATTTATTAATTAATTCACTCACAAAGAGGAATAATTAGCCAATTAAATGAATATTTAATTGTAATGAGAAAACTTAGGATTAATAAATAATTTAGTAATCCTAAAGGAAGAAATGACACATTAGGTTAAATGATTAAATCATAAAACCCTAGAAGGCGAATTAGAAATGCGAGGATGACAGTTAGGTCTATAATTGACTTGATCATGATTTGATTTGATAAATGACCAATGCGACAAAATGATTTGATTGATAGATGCGCCAATTGACGAGGAACAATGACAAATTGATCCAAATTGACATAATTGAGACGGATAACGATCGATGACAAATCGGTCGCAAAATGACAAAATTGACAAAATAGATTGCAAGATGACAAGATTAGACATGACCACGATCGATGACAAATCGATCGCAAAATGACAAGATTGAAGGATTGATGATAAATCGACAAGATTGATAAACCGATCGCCAACTGATAAGATTGAAAATAGGACAAAACCCTAATTAGGATTGACGATGTCCAAAATGATAAGATTGATGATAAAATTGATAAGATTAACAGAAGGACAACGATCGCAAGATTGACAGGATTGATAAGAGGACAAAACCCTAATTAGGATTGATGATGTCCAAATTGATGCGAAATTAGCACGCACATTGATGCAATAAGATAAAATCGATCAAAATCATGACTAGATTATGTTGTCGACAAGACCAAATTCGAGGACGAGATGATTGAAGAATATAGAAGAATGACTCGATGTTCGCAAATGATAAAGACCAAGTGCGTAACATAGGAGAAATGTTAATGCAATGCAAAAACCTAAAATGAGACAATGCGCAATTGTTAAAGTATGACCTCGCAAGCGTTGACCATTTTTGGGTGTCTACATTTTAGTTAATGTAGCGTAAGAATTAGGAATCATCAAAACAAGATAAGTAGATCAAAAACACAAAACATGATAACATAATCATAAGAATACTCAATGCAAATGAACCTAATTCCAAAGCACATTCAATAGAGGTATGGAAACAAAGCATTCAAAAGTAAAATTATGCAAACCATATGCTTCTTCCATGCGGCTCCATTGTTGTTCTTTCCTCTTCAATAGTTTTGTGGATCTCACCTACAAGTGCTCACACAATTGGAAAGCAAAAAGGCTCAAGAGTACTAGAAACGAAGATTCGGTAAAAATTCGAGATTCATGAAGGAATTGATTGAAGAAAACATCCAATTTATAGAGAAATTGGATAAATGAGCAAATTAGTATGGAAGAGATTTGAATAGAAATTCAAATAAAAAATAGCAAAGTTATGACATATTGCTATGCAAAGAGGATTATGATAATTTTATGACAAATTTTATGACAAATTTCCATGTCAAGACAAGTTCTATGACAAATTTCTATGTCAAGACAAGACTCTATGACAAGTTGCTATGTCAAGACAAGACTCTATGACAAATTTCTATGTCAAGAGTATGACACATGAAGCACACAAATAGGGAGAACTAGAGACAAGTTAATTAGGTGGAATTTGAATTAGAAAATTAGAAAATAGGTGGAAATTAGGAATTAATGAAAATAGGAAATTAGAAATTAGTGAATTAATCAATAATTTTTCATTTATTAATTAATTCACTCACAAAGAGGAATAATTAGCCAATTAAATGAATATTTAATTGTAATGAGAAAACTTAGGATTAATAAATAATTTAGTAATCCTAAAGGAAGAAATGACACATTAGGTTAAATGATTAAATCATAAAACCCTAGAAGGCGAATTAGAAATGCGAGGATGACAGTTAGGTCTATAATTGACTTGATCATGATTTGATTTGATAAATGACCAATGCGACAAAATGATTTGATTGATAGATGCGCCAATTGACGAGGAACAATGACAAATTGATCCAAATTGACATAATTGAGACAGATAACGATCGATGACAAATCGGTCGCAAAATGACAAAATTGACAAAATAGATTGCAAGATGACAAGATTAGACATGACCACG
The DNA here is from genome assembly GCF_030272615.1 of Cryptomeria japonica. Classification (NCBI taxonomy): domain Eukaryota; kingdom Viridiplantae; phylum Streptophyta; class Pinopsida; order Cupressales; family Cupressaceae; genus Cryptomeria; species Cryptomeria japonica. Next base: position 483,557,281 of record NC_081413.1, read on the forward strand.
ATCGATGACAAATCGATCGCAAAATGACAAGATTGAAGGATTGATGATAAATCGACAAGATTGATAAACCGATCGCCAACTGATAAGATTGAAAATAGGACAAAACCCTAATTAGGATTGACGATGTCCAAAATGATAAGATTGATGATAAAATTGATAAGATTAACAGAAGGACAACGATCGCAAGATTGACAGGATTGATAAGAGGACAAAACCCTAATTAGGATTGATGATGTCCAAATTGATGCGAAATTAGCACGCACATTGATGCAATAAGATAAAATCGATCAAAATCATGACTAGATTATGTTGTCGACAAGACCAAATTCGAGGACGAGATGATTGAAGAATATAGAAGAATGACTCGATGTTCGCAAATGATAAAGACCAAGTGCGTAACATAGGAGAAATGTTAATGCAATGCAAAAACCTAAAATGAGACAATGCGCAATTGTTAAAGTATGACCTCGCAAGCGTTGACCATTTTTGGGTGTCTACATTTTAGTTAATGTAGCGTAAGAATTAGGAATCATCAAAACAAGATAAGTAGATCAAAAACACAAAACATGATAACATAATCATAAGAATACTCAATGCAAATGAACCTAATTCCAAAGCACATTCAATAGAGGTATGGAAACAAAGCATTCAAAAGTAAAATTATGCAAACCATATGCTTCTTCCATGCGGCTCCATTGTTGTTCTTTCCTCTTCAATAGTTTTGTGGATCTCACCTACAAGTGCTCACACAATTGGAAAGCAAAAAGGCTCAAGAGTACTAGAAACGAAGATTCGGTAAAAATTCGAGATTCATGAAGGAATTGATTGAAGAAAACATCCAATTTATAGAGAAATTGGATAAATGAGCAAATTAGTATGGAAGAGATTTGAATAGAAATTCAAATAAAAAATAGCAAAGTTATGACATATTGCTATGCAAAGAGGATTATGATAATTTTATGACAAATTTTATGACAAATTTCCATGTCAAGACAAGTTCTATGACAAATTTCTATGTCAAGACAAGACTCTATGACAAGTTGCTATGTCAAGACAAGACTCTATGACAAATTTCTATGTCAAGAGTATGACACATGAAGCACACAAATAGGGAGAACTAGAGACAAGTTAATTAGGTGGAATTTGAATTAGAAAATTAGAAAATAGGTGGAAATTAGGAATTAATGAAAATAGGAAATTAGAAATTAGTGAATTAATCAATAATTTTTCATTTATTAATTAATTCACTCACAAAGAGGAATAATTAGCCAATTAAATGAATATTTAATTGTAATGAGAAAACTTAGGATTAATAAATAATTTAGTAATCCTAAAGGAAGAAATGACACATTAGGTTAAATGATTAAATCATAAAACCCTAGAAGGCGAATTAGAAATGCGAGGATGACAGTTAGGTCTATAATTGACTTGATCATGATTTGATTTGATAAATGACCAATGCGACAAAATGATTTGATTGATAGATGCGCCAATTGACGAGGAACAATGACAAATTGATCCAAATTGACATAATTGAGACAGATAACGATCGATGACAAATCGGTCGCAAAATGACAAAATTGACAAAATAGATTGCAAGATGACAAGATTAGACATGACCACGATCGATGACAAATCGATCGCAAAATGACAAGATTGAAGGATTGATGATAAATCGACAAGATTGATAAACCGATCGCCAACTGATAAGATTGAAAATAGGACAAAACCCTAATTAGGATTGACGATGTCCAAAATGATAAGATTGATGATAAAATTGATAAGATTAACAGAAGGACAACGATCGCAAGATTGACAGGATTGATAAGAGGACAAAACCCTAATTAGGATTGATGATGTCCAAATTGATGCGAAATTAGCACGCACATTGATGCAATAAGATAAAATCGATCAAAATCATGACTAGATTATGTTGTCGACAAGACCAAATTCGAGGACGAGATGATTGAAGAATATAGAAGAATGACTCGATGTTCGCAAATGATAAAGACCAAGTGCGTAACATAGGAGAAATGTTAATGCAATGCAAAAACCTAAAATGAGACAATGCGCAATTGTTAAAGTATGACCTCGCAAGCGTTGACCATTTTTGGGTGTCTACATTTTAGTTAATGTAGCGTAAGAATTAGGAATCATCAAAACAAGATAAGTAGATCAAAAACACAAAACATGATAACATAATCATAAGAATACTCAATGCAAATGAACCTAATTCCAAAGCACATTCAATAGAGGTATGGAAACAAAGCATTCAAAAGTAAAATTATGCAAACCATATGCTTCTTCCATGCGGCTCCATTGTTGTTCTTTCCTCTTCAATAGTTTTGTGGATCTCACCTACAAGTGCTCACACAATTGGAAAGCAAAAAGGCTCAAGAGTACTAGAAACGAAGATTCGGTAAAAATTCGAGATTCATGAAGGAATTGATTGAAGAAAACATCCAATTTATAGAGAAATTGGATAAATGAGCAAATTAGTATGGAAGAGATTTGAATAGAAATTCAAATCAAAAATAGCAAAGTTATGACATATTGCTATGCAAAGAGGATTATGATAATTTTATGACAAATTTTATGACAAATTTCCATGTCAAGACAAGTTCTATGACAAATTTCTATGTCAAGACAAGACTCTATGACAAGTTGCTATGTCAAGACAAGACTCTATGACAAATTTCTATGTCAAGAGTATGACACATGAAGCACACAAATAGGGAGAACTAGAGACAAGTTAATTAGGTGGAATTTGAATTAGAAAATTAGAAAATAGGTGGAAATTAGGAATTAATGAAAATAGGAAATTAGAAATTAGTGAATTAATCAATAATTTTTCATTTATTAATTAATTCACTCACAAAGAGGAATAATTAGCCAATTAAATGAATATTTAATTGTAATGAGAAAACTTAGGATTAATAAATAATTTAGTAATCCTAAAGGAAGAAATGACACATTAGGTTAAATGATTAAATCATAAAACCCTAGAAGGCGAATTAGAAATGCGAGGATGACAGTTAGGTCTATAATTGACTTGATCATGATTTGATTTGATAAATGACCAATGCGACAAAATGATTTGATTGATAGATGCGCCAATTGACGAGGAACAATGACAAATTGATCCAAATTGACATAATTGAGACAGATAACGATCGATGACAAATCGGTCGCAAAATGACAAAATTGACAAAATAGATTGCAAGATGACAAGATTAGACATGACCACGATCGATGACAAATCGATCGCAAAATGACAAGATTGAAGGATTGATGATAAATCGACAAGATTGATAAACCGATCGCCAACTGATAAGATTGAAAATAGGACAAAACCCTAATTAGGATTGACGATGTCCAAAATGATAAGATTGATGATAAAATTGATAAGATTAACAGAAGGACAACGATCGCAAGATTGACAGGATTGATAAGAGGACAAAACCCTAATTAGGATTGATGATGTCCAAATTGATGCGAAATTAGCACGCACATTGATGCAATAAGATAAAATCGATCAAAATCATGACTAGATTATGTTGTCGACAAGACCAAATTCGAGGACGAGATGATTGAAGAATATAGAAGAATGACTCGATGTTCGCAAATGATAAAGACCAAGTGCGTAACATAGGAGAAATGTTAATGCAATGCAAAAACCTAAAATGAGACAATGCGCAATTGTTAAAGTATGACCTCGCAAGCGTTGACCATTTTTGGGTGTCTACATTTTAGTTAATGTAGCGTAAGAATTAGGAATCATCAAAACAAGATAAGTAGATCAAAAACACAAAACATGATAACATAATCATAAGAATACTCAATGCAAATGAACCTAATTCCAAAGCACATTCAATAGAGGTATGGAAACAAAGCATTCAAAAGTAAAATTATGCAAACCATATGCTTCTTCCATGCGGCTCCATTGTTGTTCTTTCCTCTTCAATAGTTTTGTGGATCTCACCTACAAGTGCTCACACAATTGGAAAGCAAAAAGGCTCAAGAGTACTAGAAACGAAGATTCGGTAAAAATTCGAGATTCATGAAGGAATTGATTGAAGAAAACATCCAATTTATAGAGAAATTGGATAAATGAGCAAATTAGTATGGAAGAGATTTGAATAGAAATTCAAATCAAAAATAGCAAAGTTATGACATATTGCTATGCAAAGAGGATTATGATAATTTTATGACAAATTTTATGACAAATTTCCATGTCAAGACAAGTTCTATGACAAATTTCTATGTCAAGACAAGACTCTATGACAAGTTGCTATGTCAAGACAAGACTCTATGACAAATTTCTATGTCAAGAGTATGACACATGAAGCACACAAATAGGGAGAACTAGAGACAAGTTAATTAGGTGGAATTTGAATTAGAAAATTAGAAAATAGGTGGAAATTAGGAATTAATGAAAATAGGAAATTAGAAATTAGTGAATTAATCAATAATTTTTCATTTATTAATTAATTCACTCACAAAGAGGAATAATTAGCCAATTAAATGAATATTTAATTGTAATGAGAAAACTTAGGATTAATAAATAATTTAGTAATCCTAAAGGAAGAAATGACACATTAGGTTAAATGATTAAATCATAAAACCCTAGAAGGCGAATTAGAAATGCGAGGATGACAGTTAGGTCTATAATTGACTTGATCATGATTTGATTTGATAAATGACCAATGCGACAAAATGATTTGATTGATAGATGCGCCAATTGACGAGGAACAATGACAAATTGATCCAAATTGACATAATTGAGACAGATAACGATCGATGACAAATCGGTCGCAAAATGACAAAATTGACAAAATAGATTGCAAGATGACAAGATTAGACATGACCACGATCGATGACAAATCGATCGCAAAATGACAAGATTGAAGGATTGATGATAAATCGACAAGATTGATAAACCGATCGCCAACTGATAAGATTGAAAATAGGACAAAACCCTAATTAGGATTGACGATGTCCAAAATGATAAGATTGATGATAAAATTGATAAGATTAACAGAAGGACAACGATCGCAAGATTGACAGGATTGATAAGAGGACAAAACCCTAATTAGGATTGATGATGTCCAAATTGATGCGAAATTAGCACGCACATTGATGCAATAAGATAAAATCGATCAAAATCATGACTAGATTATGTTGTCGACAAGACCAAATTCGAGGACGAGATGATTGAAGAATATAGAAGAATGACTCGATGTTCGCAAATGATAAAGACCAAGTGCGTAACATAGGAGAAATGTTAATGCAATGCAAAAACCTAAAATGAGACAATGCGCAATTGTTAAAGTATGACCTCGCAAGCGTTGACCATTTTTGGGTGTCTACATTTTAGTTAATGTAGCGTAAGAATTAGGAATCATCAAAACAAGATAAGTAGATCAAAAACACAAAACATGATAACATAATCATAAGAATACTCAATGCAAATGAACCTAATTCCAAAGCACATTCAATAGAGGTATGGAAACAAAGCATTCAAAAGTAAAATTATGCAAACCATATGCTTCTTCCATGCGGCTCCATTGTTGTTCTTTCCTCTTCAATAGTTTTGTGGATCTCACCTACAAGTGCTCACACAATTGGAAAGCAAAAAGGCTCAAGAGTACTAGAAACGAAGATTCGGTAAAAATTCGAGATTCATGAAGGAATTGATTGAAGAAAACATCCAATTTATAGAGAAATTGGATAAATGAGCAAATTAGTATGGAAGAGATTTGAATAGAAATTCAAATCAAAAATAGCAAAGTTATGACATATTGCTATGCAAAGAGGATTATGATAATTTTATGACAAATTTTATGACAAATTTCCATGTCAAGACAAGTTCTATGACAAATTTCTATGTCAAGACAAGACTCTATGACAAGTTGCTATGTCAAGACAAGACTCTATGACAAATTTCTATGTCAAGAGTATGACACATGAAGCACACAAATAGGGAGAACTAGAGACAAGTTAATTAGGTGGAATTTGAATTAGAAAATTAGAAAATAGGTGGAAATTAGGAATTAATGAAAATAGGAAATTAGAAATTAGTGAATTAATCAATAATTTTTCATTTATTAATTAATTCACTCACAAAGAGGAATAATTAGCCAATTAAATGAATATTTAATTGTAATGAGAAAACTTAGGATTAATAAATAATTTAGTAATCCTAAAGGAAGAAATGACACATTAGGTTAAATGATTAAATCATAAAACCCTAGAAGGCGAATTAGAAATGCGAGGATGACAGTTAGGTCTATAATTGACTTGATCATGATTTGATTTGATAAATGACCAATGCGACAAAATGATTTGATTGATAGATGCGCCAATTGACGAGGAACAATGACAAATTGATCCAAATTGACATAATTGAGACAGATAACGATCGATGACAAATCGGTCGCAAAATGACAAAATTGACAAAATAGATTGCAAGATGACAAGATTAGACATGACCACGATCGATGACAAATCGATCGCAAAATGACAAGATTGAAGGATTGATGATAAATCGACAAGATTGATAAACCGATCGCCAACTGATAAGATTGAAAATAGGACAAAACCCTAATTAGGATTGACGATGTCCAAAATGATAAGATTGATGATAAAATTGATAAGATTAACAGAAGGACAACGATCGCAAGATTGACAGGATTGATAAGAGGACAAAACCCTAATTAGGATTGATGATGTCCAAATTGATGCGAAATTAGCACGCACATTGATGCAATAAGATAAAATCGATCAAAATCATGACTAGATTATGTTGTCGACAAGACCAAATTCGAGGACGAGATGATTGAAGAATATAGAAGAATGACTCGATGTTCGCAAATGATAAAGACCAAGTGCGTAACATAGGAGAAATGTTAATGCAATGCAAAAACCTAAAATGAGACAATGCGCAATTGTTAAAGTATGACCTCGCAAGCGTTGACCATTTTTGGGTGTCTACATTTTAGTTAATGTAGCGTAAGAATTAGGAATCATCAAAACAAGATAAGTAGATCAAAAACACAAAACATGATAACATAATCATAAGAATACTCAATGCAAATGAACCTAATTCCAAAGCACATTCAATAGAGGTATGGAAACAAAGCATTCAAAAGTAAAATTATGCAAACCATATGCTTCTTCCATGCGGCTCCATTGTTGTTCTTTCCTCTTCAATAGTTTTGTGGATCTCACCTACAAGTGCTCACACAATTGGAAAGCAAAAAGGCTCAAGAGTACTAGAAACGAAGATTCGGTAAAAATTCGAGATTCATGAAGGAATTGATTGAAGAAAACATCCAATTTATAGAGAAATTGGATAAATGAGCAAATTAGTATGGAAGAGATTTGAATAGAAATTCAAATCAAAAATAGCAAAGTTATGACATATTGCTATGCAAAGAGGATTATGATAATTTTATGACAAATTTTATGACAAATTTCCATGTCAAGACAAGTTCTATGACAAATTTCTATGTCAAGACAAGACTCTATGACAAGTTGCTATGTCAAGACAAGACTCTATGACAAATTTCTATGTCAAGAGTATGACACATGAAGCACACAAATAGGGAGAACTAGAGACAAGTTAATTAGGTGGAATTTGAATTAGAAAATTAGAAAATAGGTGGAAATTAGGAATTAATGAAAATAGGAAATTAGAAATTAGTGAATTAATCAATAATTTTTCATTTATTAATTAATTCACTCACAAAGAGGAATAATTAGCCAATTAAATGAATATTTAATTGTAATGAGAAAACTTAGGATTAATAAATAATTTAGTAATCCTAAAGGAAGAAATGACACATTAGGTTAAATGATTAAATCATAAAACCCTAGAAGGCGAATTAGAAATGCGAGGATGACAGTTAGGTCTATAATTGACTTGATCATGATTTGATTTGATAAATGACCAATGCGACAAAATGATTTGATTGATAGATGCGCCAATTGACGAGGAACAATGACAAATTGATCCAAATTGACATAATTGAGACAGATAACGATCGATGACAAATCGGTCGCAAAATGACAAAATTGACAAAATAGATTGCAAGATGACAAGATTAGACATGACCACGATCGATGACAAATCGATCGCAAAATGACAAGATTGAAGGATTGATGATAAATCGACAAGATTGATAAACCGATCGCCAACTGATAAGATTGAAAATAGGACAAAACCCTAATTAGGATTGACGATGTCCAAAATGATAAGATTGATGATAAAATTGATAAGATTAACAGAAGGACAACGATCGCAAGATTGACAGGATTGATAAGAGGACAAAACCCTAATTAGGATTGATGATGTCCAAATTGATGCGAAATTAGCACGCACATTGATGCAATAAGATAAAATCGATCAAAATCATGACTAGATTATGTTGTCGACAAGACCAAATTCGAGGACGAGATGATTGAAGAATATAGAAGAATGACTCGATGTTCGCAAATGATAAAGACCAAGTGCGTAACATAGGAGAAATGTTAATGCAATGCAAAAACCTAAAATGAGACAATGCGCAATTGTTAAAGTATGACCTCGCAAGCGTTGACCATTTTTGGGTGTCTACATTTTAGTTAATGTAGCGTAAGAATTAGGAATCATCAAAACAAGATAAGTAGATCAAAAACACAAAACATGATAACATAATCATAAGAATACTCAATGCAAATGAACCTAATTCCAAAGCACATTCAATAGAGGTATGGAAACAAAGCATTCAAAAGTAAAATTATGCAAACCATATGCTTCTTCCATGCGGCTCCATTGTTGTTCTTTCCTCTTCAATAGTTTTGTGGATCTCACCTACAAGTGCTCACACAATTGGAAAGCAAAAAGGCTCAAGAGTACTAGAAACGAAGATTCGGTAAAAATTCGAGATTCATGAAGGAATTGATTGAAGAAAACATCCAATTTATAGAGAAATTGGATAAATGAGCAAATTAGTATGGAAGAGATTTGAATAGAAATTCAAATCAAAAATAGCAAAGTTATGACATATTGCTATGCAAAGAGGATTATGATAATTTTATGACAAATTTTATGACAAATTTCCATGTCAAGACAAGTTCTATGACAAATTTCTATGTCAAGACAAGACTCTATGACAAGTTGCTATGTCAAGACAAGACTCTATGACAAATTTCTATGTCAAGAGTATGACACATGAAGCACACAAATAGGGAGAACTAGAGACAAGTTAATTAGGTGGAATTTGAATTAGAAAATTAGAAAATAGGTGGAAATTAGGAATTAATGAAAATAGGAAATTAGAAATTAGTGAATTAATCAATAATTTTTCATTTATTAATTAATTCACTCACAAAGAGGAATAATTAGCCAATTAAATGAATATTTAATTGTAATGAGAAAACTTAGGATTAATAAATAATTTAGTAATCCTAAAGGAAGAAATGACACATTAGGTTAAATGATTAAATCATAAAACCCTAGAAGGCGAATTAGAAATGCGAGGATGACAGTTAGGTCTATAATTGACTTGATCATGATTTGATTTGATAAATGACCAATGCGACAAAATGATTTGATTGATAGATGCGCCAATTGACGAGGAACAATGACAAATTGATCCAAATTGACATAATTGAGACAGATAACGATCGATGACAAATCGGTCGCAAAATGACAAAATTGACAAAATAGATTGCAAGATGACAAGATTAGACATGACCACGATCGATGACAAATCGATCGCAAAATGACAAGATTGAAGGATTGATGATAAATCGACAAGATTGATAAACCGATCGCCAACTGATAAGATTGAAAATAGGACAAAACCCTAATTAGGATTGACGATGTCCAAAATGATAAGATTGATGATAAAATTGATAAGATTAACAGAAGGACAACGATCGCAAGATTGACAGGATTGATAAGAGGACAAAACCCTAATTAGGATTGATGATGTCCAAATTGATGCGAAATTAGCACGCACATTGATGCAATAAGATAAAATCGATCAAAATCATGACTAGATTATGTTGTCGACAAGACCAAATTCGAGGACGAGATGATTGAAGAATATAGAAGAATGACTCGATGTTCGCAAATGATAAAGACCAAGTGCGTAACATAGGAGAAATGTTAATGCAATGCAAAAACCTAAAATGAGACAATGCGCAATTGTTAAAGTATGACCTCGCAAGCGTTGACCATTTTTGGGTGTCTACATTTTAGTTAATGTAGCGTAAGAATTAGGAATCATCAAAACAAGATAAGTAGATCAAAAACACAAAACATGATAACATAATCATAAGAATACTCAATGCAAATGAACCTAATTCCAAAGCACATTCAATAGAGGTATGGAAACAAAGCATTCAAAAGTAAAATTATGCAAACCATATGCTTCTTCCATGCGGCTCCATTGTTGTTCTTTCCTCTTCAATAGTTTTGTGGATCTCACCTACAAGTGCTCACACAATTGGAAAGCAAAAAGGCTCAAGAGTACTAGAAACGAAGATTCGGTAAAAATTCGAGATTCATGAAGGAATTGATTGAAGAAAACATCCAATTTATAGAGAAATTGGATAAATGAGCAAATTAGTATGGAAGAGATTTGAATAGAAATTCAAATCAAAAATAGCAAAGTTATGACATATTGCTATGCAAAGAGGATTATGATAATTTTATGACAAATTTTATGACAAATTTCCATGTCAAGACAAGTTCTATGACAAATTTCTATGTCAAGACAAGACTCTATGACAAGTTGCTATGTCAAGACAAGACTCTATGACAAATTTCTATGTCAAGAGTATGACACATGAAGCACACAAATAGGGAGAACTAGAGACAAGTTAATTAGGTGGAATTTGAATTAGAAAATTAGAAAATAGGTGGAAATTAGGAATTAATGAAAATAGGAAATTAGAAATTAGTGAATTAATCAATAATTTTTCATTTATTAATTAATTCACTCACAAAGAGGAATAATTAGCCAATTAAATGAATATTTAATTGTAATGAGAAAACTTAGGATTAATAAATAATTTAGTAATCCTAAAGGAAGAAATGACACATTAGGTTAAATGATTAAATCATAAAACCCTAGAAGGCGAATTAGAAATGCGAGGATGACAGTTAGGTCTATAATTGACTTGATCATGATTTGATTTGATAAATGACCAATGCGACAAAATGATTTGATTGATAGATGCGCCAATTGACGAGGAACAATGACAAATTGATCCAAATTGACATAATTGAGACAGATAACGATCGATGACAAATCGGTCGCAAAATGACAAAATTGACAAAATAGATTGCAAGATGACAAGATTAGACATGACCACGATCGATGACAAATCGATCGCAAAATGACAAGATTGAAGGATTGATGATAAATCGACAAGATTGATAAACCGATCGCCAACTGATAAGATTGAAAATAGGACAAAACCCTAATTAGGATTGACGATGTCCAAAATGATAAGATTGATGATAAAATTGATAAGATTAACAGAAGGACAACGATCGCAAGATTGACAGGATTGATAAGAGGACAAAACCCTAATTAGGATTGATGATGTCCAAATTGATGCGAAATTAGCACGCACATTGATGCAATAAGATAAAATCGATCAAAATCATGACTAGATTATGTTGTCGACAAGACCAAATTCGAGGACGAGATGATTGAAGAATATAGAAGAATGACTCGATGTTCGCAAATGATAAAGACCAAGTGCGTAACATAGGAGAAATGTTAATGCAATGCAAAAACCTAAAATGAGACAATGCGCAATTGTTAAAGTATGACCTCGCAAGCGTTGACCATTTTTGGGTGTCTACATTTTAGTTAATGTAGCGTAAGAATTAGGAATCATCAAAACAAGATAAGTAGATCAAAAACACAAAACATGATAACATAATCATAAGAATACTCAATGCAAATGAACCTAATTCCAAAGCACATTCAATAGAGGTATGGAAACAAAGCATTCAAAAGTAAAATTATGCAAACCATATGCTTCTTCCATGCGGCTCCATTGTTGTTCTTTCCTCTTCAATAGTTTTGTGGATCTCACCTACAAGTGCTCACACAATTGGAAAGCAAAAAGGCTCAAGAGTACTAGAAACGAAGATTCGGTAAAAATTCGAGATTCATGAAGGAATTGATTGAAGAAAACATCCAATTTATAGAGAAATTGGATAAATGAGCAAATTAGTATGGAAGAGATTTGAATAGAAATTCAAATCAAAAATAGCAAAGTTATGACATATTGCTATGCAAAGAGGATTATGATAATTTTATGACAAATTTTATGACAAATTTCCATGTCAAGACAAGTTCTATGACAAATTTCTATGTCAAGACAAGACTCTATGACAAGTTGCTATGTCAAGACAAGACTCTATGACAAATTTCTATGTCAAGAGTATGACACATGAAGCACACAAATAGGGAGAACTAGAGACAAGTTAATTAGGTGGAATTTGAATTAGAAAATTAGAAAATAGGTGGAAATTAGGAATTAATGAAAATAGGAAATTAGAAATTAGTGAATTAATCAATAATTTTTCATTTATTAATTAATTCACTCACAAAGAGGAATAATTAGCCAATTAAATGAATATTTAATTGTAATGAGAAAACTTAGGATTAATAAATAATTTAGTAATCCTAAAGGAAGAAATGACACATTAGGTTAAATGATTAAATCATAAAACCCTAGAAGGCGAATTAGAAATGCGAGGATGACAATTAGGTCTATAATTGACTTGATCATGATTTGATTTGATAAATGACCAATGCGACAAAATGATTTGATTGATAGATGCGCCAATTGACGAGGAACAATGACAAATTGATCCAAATTGACATAATTGAGACAGATAACGATCGATGACAAATCGGTCGCAAAATGACAAAATTGACAAAATAGATTGCAAGATGACAAGATTAGACATGACCACGATCGATGACAAATCGATCGCAAAATGACAAGATTGAAGGATTGATGATAAATCGACAAGATTGATAAACCGATCGCCAACTGATAAGATTGAAAATAGGACAAAACCCTAATTAGGATTGACGATGTCCAAAATGATAAGATTGATGATAAAATTGATAAGATTAACAGAAGGACAACGATCGCAAGATTGACAGGATTGATAAGAGGACAAAACCCTAATTAGGATTGATGATGTCCAAATTGATGCGAAATTAGCACGCACATTGATGCAATAAGATAAAATCGATCAAAATCATGACTAGATTATGTTGTCGACAAGACCAAATTCGAGGACGAGATGATTGAAGAATATAGAAGAATGACTCGATGTTCGCAAATGATAAAGACCAAGTGCGTAACATAGGAGAAATGTTAATGCAATGCAAAAACCTAAAATGAGACAATGCGCAATTGTTAAAGTATGACCTCGCAAGCGTTGACCATTTTTGGGTGTCTACATTTTAGTTAATGTAGCGTAAGAATTAGGAATCATCAAAACAAGATAAGTAGATCAAAAACACAAAACATGATAACATAATCATAAGAATACTCAATGCAAATGAACCTAATTCCAAAGCACATTCAATAGAGGTATGGAAACAAAGCATTCAAAAGTAAAATTATGCAAACCATATGCTTCTTCCATGCGGCTCCATTGTTGTTCTTTCCTCTTCAATAGTTTTGTGGATCTCACCTACAAGTGCTCACACAATTGGAAAGCAAAAAGGCTCAAGAGTACTAGAAACGAAGATTCGGTAAAAATTCGAGATTCATGAAGGAATTGATTGAAGAAAACATCCAATTTATAGAGAAATTGGATAAATGAGCAAATTAGTATGGAAGAGATTTGAATAGAAATTCAAATCAAAAATAGCAAAGTTATGACATATTGCTATGCAAAGAGGATTATGATAATTTTATGACAAATTTTATGACAAATTTCCATGTCAAGACAAGTTCTATGACAAATTTCTATGTCAAGACAAGACTCTATGACAAGTTGCTATGTCAAGACAAGACTCTATGACAAATTTCTATGTCAAGAGTATGACACATGAAGCACACAAATAGGGAGAACTAGAGACAAGTTAATTAGGTGGAATTTGAATTAGAAAATTAGAAAATAGGTGGAAATTAGGAATTAATGAAAATAGGAAATTAGAAATTAGTGAATTAATCAATAATTTTTCATTTATTAATTAATTCACTCACAAAGAGGAATAATTAGCCAATTAAATGAATATTTAATTGTAATGAGAAAACTTAGGATTAATAAATAATTTAGTAATCCTAAAGGAAGAAATGACACATTAGGTTAAATGATTAAATCATAAAACCCTAGAAGGCGAATTAGAAATGCGAGGATGACAATTAGGTCTATAATTGACTTGATCATGATTTGATTTGATAAATGACCAATGCGACAAAATGATTTGATTGATAGATGCGCCAATTGACGAGGAACAATGACAAATTGATCCAAATTGACATAATTGAGACAGATAACGATCGATGACAAATCGGTCGCAAAATGACAAAATTGACAAAATAGATTGCAAGATGACAAGATTAGACATGACCACGATCGATGACAAATCGATCGCAAAATGACAAGATTGAAGGATTGATGATAAATCGACAAGATTGATAAACCGATCGCCAACTGATAAGATTGAAAATAGGACAAAACCCTAATTAGGATTGACGATGTCCAAAATGATAAGATTGATGATAAAATTGATAAGATTAACAGAAGGACAACGATCGCAAGATTGACAGGATTGATAAGAGGACAAAACCCTAATTAGGATTGATGATGTCCAAATTGATGCGAAATTAGCACGCACATTGATGCAATAAGATAAAATCGATCAAAATCATGACTAGATTATGTTGTCGACAAGACCAAATTCGAGGACGAGATGATTGAAGAATATAGAAGAATGACTCGATGTTCGCAAATGATAAAGACCAAGTGCGTAACATAGGAGAAATGTTAATGCAATGCAAAAACCTAAAATGAGACAATGCGCAATTGTTAAAGTATGACCTCGCAAGCGTTGACCATTTTTGGGTGTCTACATTTTAGTTAATGTAGCGTAAGAATTAGGAATCATCAAAACAAGATAAGTAGATCAAAAACACAAAACATGATAACATAATCATAAGAATACTCAATGCAAATGAACCTAATTCCAAAGCACATTCAATAGAGGTATGGAAACAAAGCATTCAAAAGTAAAATTATGCAAACCATATGCTTCTTCCATGCGGCTCCATTGTTGTTCTTTCCTCTTCAATAGTTTTGTGGATCTCACCTACAAGTGCTCACACAATTGGAAAGCAAAAAGGCTCAAGAGTACTAGAAACGAAGATTCGGTAAAAATTCGAGATTCATGAAGGAATTGATTGAAGAAAACATCCAATTTATAGAGAAATTGGATAAATGAGCAAATTAGTATGGAAGAGATTTGAATAGAAATTCAAATCAAAAATAGCAAAGTTATGACATATTGCTATGCAAAGAGGATTATGATAATTTTATGACAAATTTTATGACAAATTTCCATGTCAAGACAAGTTCTATGACAAATTTCTATGTCAAGACAAGACTCTATGACAAGTTGCTATGTCAAGACAAGACTCTATGACAAATTTCTATGTCAAGAGTATGACACATGAAGCACACAAATAGGGAGAACTAGAGACAAGTTAATTAGGTGGAATTTGAATTAGAAAATTAGAAAATAGGTGGAAATTAGGAATTAATGAAAATAGGAAATTAGAAATTAGTGAATTAATCAATAATTTTTCATTTATTAATTAATTCACTCACAAAGAGGAATAATTAGCCAATTAAATGAATATTTAATTGTAATGAGAAAACTTAGGATTAATAAATAATTTAGTAATCCTAAAGGAAGAAATGACACATTAGGTTAAATGATTAAATCATAAAACCCTAGAAGGCGAATTAGAAATGCGAGGATGACAATTAGGTCTATAATTGACTTGATCATGATTTGATTTGATAAATGACCAATGCGACAAAATGATTTGATTGATAGATGCGCCAATTGACGAGGAACAATGACAAATTGATCCAAATTGACATAATTGAGACAGATAACGATCGATGACAAATCGGTCGCAAAATGACAAAATTGACAAAATAGATTGCAAGATGACAAGATTAGACATGACCACGATCGATGACAAATCGATCGCAAAATGACAAGATTGAAGGATTGATGATAAATCGACAAGATTGATAAACCGATCGCCAACTGATAAGATTGAAAATAGGACAAAACCCTAATTAGGATTGACGATGTCCAAAATGATAAGATTGATGATAAAATTGATAAGATTAACAGAAGGACAACGATCGCAAGATTGACAGGATTGATAAGAGGACAAAACCCTAATTAGGATTGATGATGTCCAAATTGATGCGAAATTAGCACGCACATTGATGCAATAAGATAAAATCGATCAAAATCATGACTAGATTATGTTGTCGACAAGACCAAATTCGAGGACGAGATGATTGAAGAATATAGAAGAATGACTCGATGTTCGCAAATGATAAAGACCAAGTGCGTAACATAGGAGAAATGTTAATGCAATGCAAAAACCTAAAATGAGACAATGCGCAATTGTTAAAGTATGACCTCGCAAGCGTTGACCATTTTTGGGTGTCTACATTTTAGTTAATGTAGCGTAAGAATTAGGAATCATCAAAACAAGATAAGTAGATCAAAAACACAAAACATGATAACATAATCATAAGAATACTCAATGCAAATGAACCTAATTCCAAAGCACATTCAATAGAGGTATGGAAACAAAGCATTCAAAAGTAAAATTATGCAAACCATATGCTTCTTCCATGCGGCTCCATTGTTGTTCTTTCCTCTTCAATAGTTTTGTGGATCTCACCTACAAGTGCTCACACAATTGGAAAGCAAAAAGGCTCAAGAGTACTAGAAACGAAGATTCGGTAAAAATTCGAGATTCATGAAGGAATTGATTGAAGAAAACATCCAATTTATAGAGAAATTGGATAAATGAGCAAATTAGTATGGAAGAGATTTGAATAGAAATTCAAATCAAAAATAGCAAAGTTATGACATATTGCTATGCAAAGAGGATTATGATAATTTTATGACAAATTTTATGACAAATTTCCATGTCAAGACAAGTTCTATGACAAATTTCTATGTCAAGACAAGACTCTATGACAAGTTGCTATGTCAAGACAAGACTCTATGACAAATTTCTATGTCAAGAGTATGACACATGAAGCACACAAATAGGGAGAACTAGAGACAAGTTAATTAGGTGGAATTTGAATTAGAAAATTAGAAAATAGGTGGAAATTAGGAATTAATGAAAATAGGAAATTAGAAATTAGTGAATTAATCAATAATTTTTCATTTATTAATTAATTCACTCACAAAGAGGAATAATTAGCCAATTAAATGAATATTTAATTGTAATGAGAAAACTTAGGATTAATAAATAATTTAGTAATCCTAAAGGAAGAAATGACACATTAGGTTAAATGATTAAATCATAAAACCCTAGAAGGCGAATTAGAAATGCGAGGATGACAATTAGGTCTATAATTGACTTGATCATGATTTGATTTGATAAATGACCAATGCGACAAAATGATTTGATTGATAGATGCGCCAATTGACGAGGAACAATGACAAATTGATCCAAATTGACATAATTGAGACAGATAACGATCGATGACAAATCGGTCGCAAAATGACAAAATTGACAAAATAGATTGCAAGATGACAAGATTAGACATGACCACGATCGATGACAAATCGATCGCAAAATGACAAGATTGAAGGATTGATGATAAATCGACAAGATTGATAAACCGATCGCCAACTGATAAGATTGAAAATAGGACAAAACCCTAATTAGGATTGACGATGTCCAAAATGATAAGATTGATGATAAAATTGATAAGATTAACAGAAGGACAACGATCGCAAGATTGACAGGATTGATAAGAGGACAAAACCCTAATTAGGATTGATGATGTCCAAATTGATGCGAAATTAGCACGCACATTGATGCAATAAGATAAAATCGATCAAAATCATGACTAGATTATGTTGTCGACAAGACCAAATTCGAGGACGAGATGATTGAAGAATATAGAAGAATGACTCGATGTTCGCAAATGATAAAGACCAAGTGCGTAACATAGGAGAAATGTTAATGCAATGCAAAAACCTAAAATGAGACAATGCGCAATTGTTAAAGTATGACCTCGCAAGCGTTGACCATTTTTGGGTGTCTACATTTTAGTTAATGTAGCGTAAGAATTAGGAATCATCAAAACAAGATAAGTAGATCAAAAACACAAAACATGATAACATAATCATAAGAATACTCAATGCAAATGAACCTAATTCCAAAGCACATTCAATAGAGGTATGGAAACAAAGCATTCAAAAGTAAAATTATGCAAACCATATGCTTCTTCCATGCGGCTCCATTGTTGTTCTTTCCTCTTCAATAGTTTTGTGGATCTCACCTACAAGTGCTCACACAATTGGAAAGCAAAAAGGCTCAAGAGTACTAGAAACGAAGATTCGGTAAAAATTCGAGATTCATGAAGGAATTGATTGAAGAAAACATCCAATTTATAGAGAAATTGGATAAATGAGCAAATTAGTATGGAAGAGATTTGAATAGAAATTCAAATCAAAAATAGCAAAGTTATGACATATTGCTATGCAAAGAGGATTATGATAATTTTATGACAAATTTTATGACAAATTTCCATGTCAAGACAAGTTCTATGACAAATTTCTATGTCAAGACAAGACTCTATGACAAGTTGCTATGTCAAGACAAGACTCTATGACAAATTTCTATGTCAAGAGTATGACACATGAAGCACACAAATAGGGAGAACTAGAGACAAGTTAATTAGGTGGAATTTGAATTAGAAAATTAGAAAATAGGTGGAAATTAGGAATTAATGAAAATAGGAAATTAGAAATTAGTGAATTAATCAATAATTTTTCATTTATTAATTAATTCACTCACAAAGAGGAATAATTAGCCAATTAAATGAATATTTAATTGTAATGAGAAAACTTAGGATTAATAAATAATTTAGTAATCCTAAAGGAAGAAATGACACATTAGGTTAAATGATTAAATCATAAAACCCTAGAAGGCGAATTAGAAATGCGAGGATGACAATTAGGTCTATAATTGACTTGATCATGATTTGATTTGATAAATGACCAATGCGACAAAATGATTTGATTGATAGATGCGCCAATTGACGAGGAACAATGACAAATTGATCCAAATTGACATAATTGAGACAGATAACGATCGATGACAAATCGGTCGCAAAATGACAAAATTGACAAAATAGATTGCAAGATGACAAGATTAGACATGACCACGATCGATGACAAATCGATCGCAAAATGACAAGATTGAAGGATTGATGATAAATCGACAAGATTGATAAACCGATCGCCAACTGATAAGATTGAAAATAGGACAAAACCCTAATTAGGATTGACGATGTCCAAAATGATAAGATTGATGATAAAATTGATAAGATTAACAGAAGGACAACGATCGCAAGATTGACAGGATTGATAAGAGGACAAAACCCTAATTAGGATTGATGATGTCCAAATTGATGCGAAATTAGCACGCACATTGATGCAATAAGATAAAATCGATCAAAATCATGACTAGATTATGTTGTCGACAAGACCAAATTCGAGGACGAGATGATTGAAGAATATAGAAGAATGACTCGATGTTCGCAAATGATAAAGACCAAGTGCGTAACATAGGAGAAATGTTAATGCAATGCAAAAACCTAAAATGAGACAATGCGCAATTGTTAAAGTATGACCTCGCAAGCGTTGACCATTTTTGGGTGTCTACATTTTAGTTAATGTAGCGTAAGAATTAGGAATCATCAAAACAAGATAAGTAGATCAAAAACACAAAACATGATAACATAATCATAAGAATACTCAATGCAAATGAACCTAATTCCAAAGCACATTCAATAGAGGTATGGAAACAAAGCATTCAAAAGTAAAATTATGCAAACCATATGCTTCTTCCATGCGGCTCCATTGTTGTTCTTTCCTCTTCAATAGTTTTGTGGATCTCACCTACAAGTGCTCACACAATTGGAAAGCAAAAAGGCTCAAGAGTACTAGAAACGAAGATTCGGTAAAAATTCGAGATTCATGAAGGAATTGATTGAAGAAAACATCCAATTTATAGAGAAATTGGATAAATGAGCAAATTAGTATGGAAGAGATTTGAATAGAAATTCAAATCAAAAATAGCAAAGTTATGACATATTGCTATGCAAAGAGGATTATGATAATTTTATGACAAATTTTATGACAAATTTCCATGTCAAGACAAGTTCTATGACAAATTTCTATGTCAAGACAAGACTCTATGACAAGTTGCTATGTCAAGACAAGACTCTATGACAAATTTCTATGTCAAGAGTATGACACATGAAGCACACAAATAGGGAGAACTAGAGACAAGTTAATTAGGTGGAATTTGAATTAGAAAATTAGAAAATAGGTGGAAATTAGGAATTAATGAAAATAGGAAATTAGAAATTAGTGAATTAATCAATAATTTTTCATTTATTAATTAATTCACTCACAAAGAGGAATAATTAGCCAATTAAATGAATATTTAATTGTAATGAGAAAACTTAGGATTAATAAATAATTTAGTAATCCTAAAGGAAGAAATGACACATTAGGTTAAATGATTAAATCATAAAACCCTAGAAGGCGAATTAGAAATGCGAGGATGACAATTAGGTCTATAATTGACTTGATCATGATTTGATTTGATAAATGACCAATGCGACAAAATGATTTGATTGATAGATGCGCCAATTGACGAGGAACAATGACAAATTGATCCAAATTGACATAATTGAGACAGATAACGATCGATGACAAATCGGTCGCAAAATGACAAAATTGACAAAATAGATTGCAAGATGACAAGATTAGACATGACCACGATCGATGACAAATCGATCGCAAAATGACAAGATTGAAGGATTGATGATAAATCGACAAGATTGATAAACCGATCGCCAACTGATAAGATTGAAAATAGGGCAAAACCCTAATTAGGATTGACGATGTCCAAAATGATAAGATTGATGATAAAATTGATAAGATTAACAGAAGGACAACGATCGCAAGATTGACAGGATTGATAAGAGGACAAAACCCTAATTAGGATTGATGATGTCCAAATTGATGCGAAATTAGCACGCACATTGATGCAATAAGATAAAATCGATCAAAATCATGACTAGATTATGTTGTCGACAAGACCAAATTCGAGGACGAGATGATTGAAGAATATAGAAGAATGACTCGATGTTCGCAAATGATAAAGACCAAGTGCGTAACATAGGAGAAATGTTAATGCAATGCAAAAACCTAAAATGAGACAATGCGCAATTGTTAAAGTATGACCTCGCAAGCGTTGACCATTTTTGGGTGTCTACATTTTAGTTAATGTAGCGTAAGAATTAGGAATCATCAAAACAAGATAAGTAGATCAAAAACACAAAACATGATAACATAATCATAAGAATACTCAATGCAAATGAACCTAATTCCAAAGCACATTCAATAGAGGTATGGAAACAAAGCATTCAAAAGTAAAATTATGCAAACCATATGCTTCTTCCATGCGGCTCCATTGTTGTTCTTTCCTCTTCAATAGTTTTGTGGATCTCACCTACAAGTGCTCACACAATTTGAAAGCAAAAAGGCTCAAGAGTACTAGAAACGAAGATTCGGTAAAAATTCGAGATTCATGAAGGAATTGATTGAAGAAAACATCCAATTTATAGAGAAATTGGATAAATGAGCAAATTAGTATGGAAGAGATTTGAATAGAAATTCAAATCAAAAATAGCAAAGTTATGACATATTGCTATGCAAAGAGGATTATGATAATTTTATGACAAATTTTATGACAAATTTCCATGTCAAGACAAGTTCTATGACAAATTTCTATGTCAAGACAAGACTCTATGACAAGTTGCTATGTCAAGACAAGACTCTATGACAAATTTCTATGTCAAGAGTATGACACATGAAGCACACAAATAGGGAGAACTAGAGACAAGTTAATTAGGTGGAATTTGAATTAGAAAATTAGAAAATAGGTGGAAATTAGGAATTAATGAAAATAGGAAATTAGAAATTAGTGAATTAATCAATAATTTTTCATTTATTAATTAATTCACTCACAAAGAGGAATAATTAGCCAATTAAATGAATATTTAATTGTAATGAGAAAACTTAGGATTAATAAATAATTTAGTAATCCTAAAGGAAGAAATGACACATTAGGTTAAATGATTAAATCATAAAACCCTAGAAGGCGAATTAGAAATGCGAGGATGACAATTAGGTCTATAATTGACTTGATCATGATTTGATTTGATAAATGACCAATGCGACAAAATGATTTGATTGATAGATGCGCCAATTGACGAGGAACAATGACAAATTGATCCAAATTGACATAATTGAGACAGATAACGATCGATGACAAATCGGTCGCAAAATGACAAAATTGACAAAATAGATTGCAAGATGACAAGATTAGACATGACCACGATCGATGACAAATCGATCGCAAAATGACAAGATTGAAGGATTGATGATAAATCGACAAGATTGATAAACCGATCGCCAACTGATAAGATTGAAAATAGGGCAAAACCCTAATTAGGATTGACGATGTCCAAAATGATAAGATTGATGATAAAATTGATAAGATTAACAGAAGGACAACGATCGCAAGATTGACAGGATTGATAAGAGGACAAAACCCTAATTAGGATTGATGATGTCCAAATTGATGCGAAATTAGCACGCACATTGATGCAATAAGATAAAATCGATCAAAATCATGACTAGATTATGTTGTCGACAAGACCAAATTCGAGGACGAGATGATTGAAGAATATAGAAGAATGACTCGATGTTCGCAAATGATAAAGACCAAGTGCGTAACATAGGAGAAATGTTAATGCAATGCAAAAACCTAAAATGAGACAATGCGCAATTGTTAAAGTATGACCTCGCAAGCGTTGACCATTTTTGGGTGTCTACATTTTAGTTAATGTAGCGTAAGAATTAGGAATCATCAAAACAAGATAAGTAGATCAAAAACACAAAACATGATAACATAATCATAAGAATACTCAATGCAAATGAACCTAATTCCAAAGCACATTCAATAGAGGTATGGAAACAAAGCATTCAAAAGTAAAATTATGCAAACCATATGCTTCTTCCATGCGGCTCCATTGTTGTTCTTTCCTCTTCAATAGTTTTGTGGATCTCACCTACAAGTGCTCACACAATTGGAAAGCAAAAAGGCTCAAGAGTACTAGAAACGAAGATTCGGTAAAAATTCGAGATTCATGAAGGAATTGATTGAAGAAAACATCCAATTTATAGAGAAATTGGATAAATGAGCAAATTAGTATGGAAGAGATTTGAATAGAAATTCAAATCAAAAATAGCAAAGTTATGACATATTGCTATGCAAAGAGGATTATGATAATTTTATGACAAATTTTATGACAAATTTCCATGTCAAGACAAGTTCTATGACAAATTTCTATGTCAAGACAAGACTCTATGACAAGTTGCTATGTCAAGACAAGACTCTATGACAAATTTCTATGTCAAGAGTATGACACATGAAGCACACAAATAGGGAGAACTAGAGACAAGTTAATTAGGTGGAATTTGAATTAGAAAATTAGAAAATAGGTGGAAATTAGGAATTAATGAAAATAGGAAATTAGAAATTAGTGAATTAATCAATAATTTTTCATTTATTAATTAATTCACTCACAAAGAGGAATAATTAGCCAATTAAATGAATATTTAATTGTAATGAGAAAACTTAGGATTAATAAATAATTTAGTAATCCTAAAGGAAGAAATGACACATTAGGTTAAATGATTAAATCATAAAACCCTAGAAGGCGAATTAGAAATGCGAGGATGACAGTTAGGTCTATAATTGACTTGATCATGATTTGATTTGATAAATGACCAATGCGACAAAATGATTTGATTGATAGATGCGCCAATTGACGAGGAACAATGACAAATTGATCCAAATTGACATAATTGAGACAGATAACGATCGATGACAAATCGGTCGCAAAATGACAAAATTGACAAAATAGATTGCAAGATGACAAGATTAGACATGACCACGATCGATGACAAATCGATCGCAAAATGACAAGATTGAAGGATTGATGATAAATCGACAAGATTGATAAACCGATCGCCAACTGATAAGATTGAAAATAGGGCAAAACCCTAATTAGGATTGACGATGTCCAAAATGATAAGATTGATGATAAAATTGATAAGATTAACAGAAGGACAACGATCGCAAGATTGACAGGATTGATAAGAGGACAAAACCCTAATTAGGATTGATGATGTCCAAATTGATGCGAAATTAGCACGCACATTGATGCAATAAGATAAAATCGATCAAAATCATGACTAGATTATGTTGTCGACAAGACCAAATTCGAGGACGAGATGATTGAAGAATATAGAAGAATGACTCGATGTTCGCAAATGATAAAGACCAAGTGCGTAACATAGGAGAAATGTTAATGCAATGCAAAAACCTAAAATGAGACAATGCGCAATTGTTAAAGTATGACCTCGCAAGCGTTGACCATTTTTGGGTGTCTACATTTTAGTTAATGTAGCGTAAGAATTAGGAATCATCAAAACAAGATAAGTAGATCAAAAACACAAAACATGATAACATAATCATAAGAATACTCAATGCAAATGAACCTAATTCCAAAGCACATTCAATAGAGGTATGGAAACAAAGCATTCAAAAGTAAAATTATGCAAACCATATGCTTCTTCCATGCGGCTCCATTGTTGTTCTTTCCTCTTCAATAGTTTTGTGGATCTCACCTACAAGTGCTCACACAATTGGAAAGCAAAAAGGCTCAAGAGTACTAGAAACGAAGATTCGGTAAAAATTCGAGATTCATGAAGGAATTGATTGAAGAAAACATCCAATTTATAGAGAAATTGGATAAATGAGCAAATTAGTATGGAAGAGATTTGAATAGAAATTCAAATCAAAAATAGCAAAGTTATGACATATTGCTATGCAAAGAGGATTATGATAATTTTATGACAAATTTTATGACAAATTTCCATGTCAAGACAAGTTCTATGACAAATTTCTATGTCAAGACAAGACTCTATGACAAGTTGCTATGTCAAGACAAGACTCTATGACAAATTTCTATGTCAAGAGTATGACACATGAAGCACACAAATAGGGAGAACTAGAGACAAGTTAATTAGGTGGAATTTGAATTAGAAAATTAGAAAATAGGTGGAAATTAGGAATTAATGAAAATAGGAAATTAGAAATTAGTGAATTAATCAATAATTTTTCATTTATTAATTAATTCACTCACAAAGAGGAATAATTAGCCAATTAAATGAATATTTAATTGTAATGAGAAAACTTAGGATTAATAAATAATTTAGTAATCCTAAAGGAAGAAATGACACATTAGGTTAAATGATTAAATCATAAAACCCTAGAAGGCGAATTAGAAATGCGAGGATGACAGTTAGGTCTATAATTGACTTGATCATGATTTGATTTGATAAATGACCAATGCGACAAAATGATTTGATTGATAGATGCGCCAATTGACGAGGAACAATGACAAATTGATCCAAATTGACATAATTGAGACAGATAACGATCGATGACAAATCGGTCGCAAAATGACAAAATTGACAAAATAGATTGCAAGATGACAAGATTAGACATGACCACGATCGATGACAAATCGATCGCAAAATGACAAGATTGAAGGATTGATGATAAATCGACAAGATTGATAAACCGATCGCCAACTGATAAGATTGAAAATAGGACAAAACCCTAATTAGGATTGACGATGTCCAAAATGATAAGATTGATGATAAAATTGATAAGATTAACAGAAGGACAACGATCGCAAGATTGACAGGATTGATAAGAGGACAAAACCCTAATTAGGATTGATGATGTCCAAATTGATGCGAAATTAGCACGCACATTGATGCAATAAGATAAAATCGATCAAAATCATGACTAGATTATGTTGTCGACAAGACCAAATTCGAGGACGAGATGATTGAAGAATATAGAAGAATGACTCGATGTTCGCAAATGATAAAGACCAAGTGCGTAACATAGGAGAAATGTTAATGCAATGCAAAAACCTAAAATGAGACAATGCGCAATTGTTAAAGTATGACCTCGCAAGCGTTGACCATTTTTGGGTGTCTACATTTTAGTTAATGTAGCGTAAGAATTAGGAATCATCAAAACAAGATAAGTAGATCAAAAACACAAAACATGATAACATAATCATAAGAATACTCAATGCAAATGAACCTAATTCCAAAGCACATTCAATAGAGGTATGGAAACAAAGCATTCAAAAGTAAAATTATGCAAACCATATGCTTCTTCCATGCGGCTCCATTGTTGTTCTTTCCTCTTCAATAGTTTTGTGGATCTCACCTACAAGTGCTCACACAATTGGAAAGCAAAAAGGCTCAAGAGTACTAGAAACGAAGATTCGGTAAAAATTCGAGATTCATGAAGGAATTGATTGAAGAAAACATCCAATTTATAGAGAAATTGGATAAATGAGCAAATTAGTATGGAAGAGATTTGAATAGAAATTCAAATCAAAAATAGCAAAGTTATGACATATTGCTATGCAAAGAGGATTATGATAATTTTATGACAAATTTTATGACAAATTTCCATGTCAAGACAAGTTCTATGACAAATTTCTATGTCAAGACAAGACTCTATGACA
The DNA here is from genome assembly GCF_030272615.1 of Cryptomeria japonica. Classification (NCBI taxonomy): domain Eukaryota; kingdom Viridiplantae; phylum Streptophyta; class Pinopsida; order Cupressales; family Cupressaceae; genus Cryptomeria; species Cryptomeria japonica. The sequence goes on from NC_081413.1 coordinate 483,584,303, forward strand.
AGTTGCTATGTCAAGACAAGACTCTATGACAAATTTCTATGTCAAGAGTATGACACATGAAGCACACAAATAGGGAGAACTAGAGACAAGTTAATTAGGTGGAATTTGAATTAGAAAATTAGAAAATAGGTGGAAATTAGGAATTAATGAAAATAGGAAATTAGAAATTAGTGAATTAATCAATAATTTTTCATTTATTAATTAATTCACTCACAAAGAGGAATAATTAGCCAATTAAATGAATATTTAATTGTAATGAGAAAACTTAGGATTAATAAATAATTTAGTAATCCTAAAGGAAGAAATGACACATTAGGTTAAATGATTAAATCATAAAACCCTAGAAGGCGAATTAGAAATGCGAGGATGACAGTTAGGTCTATAATTGACTTGATCATGATTTGATTTGATAAATGACCAATGCGACAAAATGATTTGATTGATAGATGCGCCAATTGACGAGGAACAATGACAAATTGATCCAAATTGACATAATTGAGACAGATAACGATCGATGACAAATCGGTCGCAAAATGACAAAATTGACAAAATAGATTGCAAGATGACAAGATTAGACATGACCACGATCGATGACAAATCGATCGCAAAATGACAAGATTGAAGGATTGATGATAAATCGACAAGATTGATAAACCGATCGCCAACTGATAAGATTGAAAATAGGACAAAACCCTAATTAGGATTGACGATGTCCAAAATGATAAGATTGATGATAAAATTGATAAGATTAACAGAAGGACAACGATCGCAAGATTGACAGGATTGATAAGAGGACAAAACCCTAATTAGGATTGATGATGTCCAAATTGATGCGAAATTAGCACGCACATTGATGCAATAAGATAAAATCGATCAAAATCATGACTAGATTATGTTGTCGACAAGACCAAATTCGAGGACGAGATGATTGAAGAATATAGAAGAATGACTCGATGTTCGCAAATGATAAAGACCAAGTGCGTAACATAGGAGAAATGTTAATGCAATGCAAAAACCTAAAATGAGACAATGCGCAATTGTTAAAGTATGACCTCGCAAGCGTTGACCATTTTTGGGTGTCTACATTTTAGTTAATGTAGCGTAAGAATTAGGAATCATCAAAACAAGATAAGTAGATCAAAAACACAAAACATGATAACATAATCATAAGAATACTCAATGCAAATGAACCTAATTCCAAAGCACATTCAATAGAGGTATGGAAACAAAGCATTCAAAAGTAAAATTATGCAAACCATATGCTTCTTCCATGCGGCTCCATTGTTGTTCTTTCCTCTTCAATAGTTTTGTGGATCTCACCTACAAGTGCTCACACAATTGGAAAGCAAAAAGGCTCAAGAGTACTAGAAACGAAGATTCGGTAAAAATTCGAGATTCATGAAGGAATTGATTGAAGAAAACATCCAATTTATAGAGAAATTGGATAAATGAGCAAATTAGTATGGAAGAGATTTGAATAGAAATTCAAATCAAAAATAGCAAAGTTATGACATATTGCTATGCAAAGAGGATTATGATAATTTTATGACAAATTTTATGACAAATTTCCATGTCAAGACAAGTTCTATGACAAATTTCTATGTCAAGACAAGACTCTATGACAAGTTGCTATGTCAAGACAAGACTCTATGACAAATTTCTATGTCAAGAGTATGACACATGAAGCACACAAATAGGGAGAACTAGAGACAAGTTAATTAGGTGGAATTTGAATTAGAAAATTAGAAAATAGGTGGAAATTAGGAATTAATGAAAATAGGAAATTAGAAATTAGTGAATTAATCAATAATTTTTCATTTATTAATTAATTCACTCACAAAGAGGAATAATTAGCCAATTAAATGAATATTTAATTGTAATGAGAAAACTTAGGATTAATAAATAATTTAGTAATCCTAAAGGAAGAAATGACACATTAGGTTAAATGATTAAATCATAAAACCCTAGAAGGCGAATTAGAAATGCGAGGATGACAGTTAGGTCTATAATTGACTTGATCATGATTTGATTTGATAAATGACCAATGCGACAAAATGATTTGATTGATAGATGCGCCAATTGACGAGGAACAATGACAAATTGATCCAAATTGACATAATTGAGACAGATAACGATCGATGACAAATCGGTCGCAAAATGACAAAATTGACAAAATAGATTGCAAGATGACAAGATTAGACATGACCACGATCGATGACAAATCGATCGCAAAATGACAAGATTGAAGGATTGATGATAAATCGACAAGATTGATAAACCGATCGCCAACTGATAAGATTGAAAATAGGACAAAACCCTAATTAGGATTGACGATGTCCAAAATGATAAGATTGATGATAAAATTGATAAGATTAACAGAAGGACAACGATCGCAAGATTGACAGGATTGATAAGAGGACAAAACCCTAATTAGGATTGATGATGTCCAAATTGATGCGAAATTAGCACGCACATTGATGCAATAAGATAAAATCGATCAAAATCATGACTAGATTATGTTGTCGACAAGACCAAATTCGAGGACGAGATGATTGAAGAATATAGAAGAATGACTCGATGTTCGCAAATGATAAAGACCAAGTGCGTAACATAGGAGAAATGTTAATGCAATGCAAAAACCTAAAATGAGACAATGCGCAATTGTTAAAGTATGACCTCGCAAGCGTTGACCATTTTTGGGTGTCTACATTTTAGTTAATGTAGCGTAAGAATTAGGAATCATCAAAACAAGATAAGTAGATCAAAAACACAAAACATGATAACATAATCATAAGAATACTCAATGCAAATGAACCTAATTCCAAAGCACATTCAATAGAGGTATGGAAACAAAGCATTCAAAAGTAAAATTATGCAAACCATATGCTTCTTCCATGCGGCTCCATTGTTGTTCTTTCCTCTTCAATAGTTTTGTGGATCTCACCTACAAGTGCTCACACAATTGGAAAGCAAAAAGGCTCAAGAGTACTAGAAACGAAGATTCGGTAAAAATTCGAGATTCATGAAGGAATTGATTGAAGAAAACATCCAATTTATAGAGAAATTGGATAAATGAGCAAATTAGTATGGAAGAGATTTGAATAGAAATTCAAATCAAAAATAGCAAAGTTATGACATATTGCTATGCAAAGAGGATTATGATAATTTTATGACAAATTTTATGACAAATTTCCATGTCAAGACAAGTTCTATGACAAATTTCTATGTCAAGACAAGACTCTATGACAAGTTGCTATGTCAAGACAAGACTCTATGACAAATTTCTATGTCAAGAGTATGACACATGAAGCACACAAATAGGGAGAACTAGAGACAAGTTAATTAGGTGGAATTTGAATTAGAAAATTAGAAAATAGGTGGAAATTAGGAATTAATGAAAATAGGAAATTAGAAATTAGTGAATTAATCAATAATTTTTCATTTATTAATTAATTCACTCACAAAGAGGAATAATTAGCCAATTAAATGAATATTTAATTGTAATGAGAAAACTTAGGATTAATAAATAATTTAGTAATCCTAAAGGAAGAAATGACACATTAGGTTAAATGATTAAATCATAAAACCCTAGAAGGCGAATTAGAAATGCGAGGATGACAATTAGGTCTATAATTGACTTGATCATGATTTGATTTGATAAATGACCAATGCGACAAAATGATTTGATTGATAGATGCGCCAATTGACGAGGAACAATGACAAATTGATCCAAATTGACATAATTGAGACAGATAACGATCGATGACAAATCGGTCGCAAAATGACAAAATTGACAAAATAGATTGCAAGATGACAAGATTAGACATGACCACGATCGATGACAAATCGATCGCAAAATGACAAGATTGAAGGATTGATGATAAATCGACAAGATTGATAAACCGATCGCCAACTGATAAGATTGAAAATAGGACAAAACCCTAATTAGGATTGACGATGTCCAAAATGATAAGATTGATGATAAAATTGATAAGATTAACAGAAGGACAACGATCGCAAGATTGACAGGATTGATAAGAGGACAAAACCCTAATTAGGATTGATGATGTCCAAATTGATGCGAAATTAGCACGCACATTGATGCAATAAGATAAAATCGATCAAAATCATGACTAGATTATGTTGTCGACAAGACCAAATTCGAGGACGAGATGATTGAAGAATATAGAAGAATGACTCGATGTTCGCAAATGATAAAGACCAAGTGCGTAACATAGGAGAAATGTTAATGCAATGCAAAAACCTAAAATGAGACAATGCGCAATTGTTAAAGTATGACCTCGCAAGCGTTGACCATTTTTGGGTGTCTACATTTTAGTTAATGTAGCGTAAGAATTAGGAATCATCAAAACAAGATAAGTAGATCAAAAACACAAAACATGATAACATAATCATAAGAATACTCAATGCAAATGAACCTAATTCCAAAGCACATTCAATAGAGGTATGGAAACAAAGCATTCAAAAGTAAAATTATGCAAACCATATGCTTCTTCCATGCGGCTCCATTGTTGTTCTTTCCTCTTCAATAGTTTTGTGGATCTCACCTACAAGTGCTCACACAATTGGAAAGCAAAAAGGCTCAAGAGTACTAGAAACGAAGATTCGGTAAAAATTCGAGATTCATGAAGGAATTGATTGAAGAAAACATCCAATTTATAGAGAAATTGGATAAATGAGCAAATTAGTATGGAAGAGATTTGAATAGAAATTCAAATCAAAAATAGCAAAGTTATGACATATTGCTATGCAAAGAGGATTATGATAATTTTATGACAAATTTTATGACAAATTTCCATGTCAAGACAAGTTCTATGACAAATTTCTATGTCAAGACAAGACTCTATGACAAGTTGCTATGTCAAGACAAGACTCTATGACAAATTTCTATGTCAAGAGTATGACACATGAAGCACACAAATAGGGAGAACTAGAGACAAGTTAATTAGGTGGAATTTGAATTAGAAAATTAGAAAATAGGTGGAAATTAGGAATTAATGAAAATAGGAAATTAGAAATTAGTGAATTAATCAATAATTTTTCATTTATTAATTAATTCACTCACAAAGAGGAATAATTAGCCAATTAAATGAATATTTAATTGTAATGAGAAAACTTAGGATTAATAAATAATTTAGTAATCCTAAAGGAAGAAATGACACATTAGGTTAAATGATTAAATCATAAAACCCTAGAAGGCGAATTAGAAATGCGAGGATGACAATTAGGTCTATAATTGACTTGATCATGATTTGATTTGATAAATGACCAATGCGACAAAATGATTTGATTGATAGATGCGCCAATTGACGAGGAACAATGACAAATTGATCCAAATTGACATAATTGAGACAGATAACGATCGATGACAAATCGGTCGCAAAATGACAAAATTGACAAAATAGATTGCAAGATGACAAGATTAGACATGACCACGATCGATGACAAATCGATCGCAAAATGACAAGATTGAAGGATTGATGATAAATCGACAAGATTGATAAACCGATCGCCAACTGATAAGATTGAAAATAGGACAAAACCCTAATTAGGATTGACGATGTCCAAAATGATAAGATTGATGATAAAATTGATAAGATTAACAGAAGGACAACGATCGCAAGATTGACAGGATTGATAAGAGGACAAAACCCTAATTAGGATTGATGATGTCCAAATTGATGCGAAATTAGCACGCACATTGATGCAATAAGATAAAATCGATCAAAATCATGACTAGATTATGTTGTCGACAAGACCAAATTCGAGGACGAGATGATTGAAGAATATAGAAGAATGACTCGATGTTCGCAAATGATAAAGACCAAGTGCGTAACATAGGAGAAATGTTAATGCAATGCAAAAACCTAAAATGAGACAATGCGCAATTGTTAAAGTATGACCTCGCAAGCGTTGACCATTTTTGGGTGTCTACATTTTAGTTAATGTAGCGTAAGAATTAGGAATCATCAAAACAAGATAAGTAGATCAAAAACACAAAACATGATAACATAATCATAAGAATACTCAATGCAAATGAACCTAATTCCAAAGCACATTCAATAGAGGTATGGAAACAAAGCATTCAAAAGTAAAATTATGCAAACCATATGCTTCTTCCATGCGGCTCCATTGTTGTTCTTTCCTCTTCAATAGTTTTGTGGATCTCACCTACAAGTGCTCACACAATTGGAAAGCAAAAAGGCTCAAGAGTACTAGAAACGAAGATTCGGTAAAAATTCGAGATTCATGAAGGAATTGATTGAAGAAAACATCCAATTTATAGAGAAATTGGATAAATGAGCAAATTAGTATGGAAGAGATTTGAATAGAAATTCAAATCAAAAATAGCAAAGTTATGACATATTGCTATGCAAAGAGGATTATGATAATTTTATGACAAATTTTATGACAAATTTCCATGTCAAGACAAGTTCTATGACAAATTTCTATGTCAAGACAAGACTCTATGACAAGTTGCTATGTCAAGACAAGACTCTATGACAAATTTCTATGTCAAGAGTATGACACATGAAGCACACAAATAGGGAGAACTAGAGACAAGTTAATTAGGTGGAATTTGAATTAGAAAATTAGAAAATAGGTGGAAATTAGGAATTAATGAAAATAGGAAATTAGAAATTAGTGAATTAATCAATAATTTTTCATTTATTAATTAATTCACTCACAAAGAGGAATAATTAGCCAATTAAATGAATATTTAATTGTAATGAGAAAACTTAGGATTAATAAATAATTTAGTAATCCTAAAGGAAGAAATGACACATTAGGTTAAATGATTAAATCATAAAACCCTAGAAGGCGAATTAGAAATGCGAGGATGACAATTAGGTCTATAATTGACTTGATCATGATTTGATTTGATAAATGACCAATGCGACAAAATGATTTGATTGATAGATGCGCCAATTGACGAGGAACAATGACAAATTGATCCAAATTGACATAATTGAGACAGATAACGATCGATGACAAATCGGTCGCAAAATGACAAAATTGACAAAATAGATTGCAAGATGACAAGATTAGACATGACCACGATCGATGACAAATCGATCGCAAAATGACAAGATTGAAGGATTGATGATAAATCGACAAGATTGATAAACCGATCGCCAACTGATAAGATTGAAAATAGGACAAAACCCTAATTAGGATTGACGATGTCCAAAATGATAAGATTGATGATAAAATTGATAAGATTAACAGAAGGACAACGATCGCAAGATTGACAGGATTGATAAGAGGACAAAACCCTAATTAGGATTGATGATGTCCAAATTGATGCGAAATTAGCACGCACATTGATGCAATAAGATAAAATCGATCAAAATCATGACTAGATTATGTTGTCGACAAGACCAAATTCGAGGACGAGATGATTGAAGAATATAGAAGAATGACTCGATGTTCGCAAATGATAAAGACCAAGTGCGTAACATAGGAGAAATGTTAATGCAATGCAAAAACCTAAAATGAGACAATGCGCAATTGTTAAAGTATGACCTCGCAAGCGTTGACCATTTTTGGGTGTCTACATTTTAGTTAATGTAGCGTAAGAATTAGGAATCATCAAAACAAGATAAGTAGATCAAAAACACAAAACATGATAACATAATCATAAGAATACTCAATGCAAATGAACCTAATTCCAAAGCACATTCAATAGAGGTATGGAAACAAAGCATTCAAAAGTAAAATTATGCAAACCATATGCTTCTTCCATGCGGCTCCATTGTTGTTCTTTCCTCTTCAATAGTTTTGTGGATCTCACCTACAAGTGCTCACACAATTGGAAAGCAAAAAGGCTCAAGAGTACTAGAAACGAAGATTCGGTAAAAATTCGAGATTCATGAAGGAATTGATTGAAGAAAACATCCAATTTATAGAGAAATTGGATAAATGAGCAAATTAGTATGGAAGAGATTTGAATAGAAATTCAAATCAAAAATAGCAAAGTTATGACATATTGCTATGCAAAGAGGATTATGATAATTTTATGACAAATTTTATGACAAATTTCCATGTCAAGACAAGTTCTATGACAAATTTCTATGTCAAGACAAGACTCTATGACAAGTTGCTATGTCAAGACAAGACTCTATGACAAATTTCTATGTCAAGAGTATGACACATGAAGCACACAAATAGGGAGAACTAGAGACAAGTTAATTAGGTGGAATTTGAATTAGAAAATTAGAAAATAGGTGGAAATTAGGAATTAATGAAAATAGGAAATTAGAAATTAGTGAATTAATCAATAATTTTTCATTTATTAATTAATTCACTCACAAAGAGGAATAATTAGCCAATTAAATGAATATTTAATTGTAATGAGAAAACTTAGGATTAATAAATAATTTAGTAATCCTAAAGGAAGAAATGACACATTAGGTTAAATGATTAAATCATAAAACCCTAGAAGGCGAATTAGAAATGCGAGGATGACAATTAGGTCTATAATTGACTTGATCATGATTTGATTTGATAAATGACCAATGCGACAAAATGATTTGATTGATAGATGCGCCAATTGACGAGGAACAATGACAAATTGATCCAAATTGACATAATTGAGACAGATAACGATCGATGACAAATCGGTCGCAAAATGACAAAATTGACAAAATAGATTGCAAGATGACAAGATTAGACATGACCACGATCGATGACAAATCGATCGCAAAATGACAAGATTGAAGGATTGATGATAAATCGACAAGATTGATAAACCGATCGCCAACTGATAAGATTGAAAATAGGACAAAACCCTAATTAGGATTGACGATGTCCAAAATGATAAGATTGATGATAAAATTGATAAGATTAACAGAAGGACAACGATCGCAAGATTGACAGGATTGATAAGAGGACAAAACCCTAATTAGGATTGATGATGTCCAAATTGATGCGAAATTAGCACGCACATTGATGCAATAAGATAAAATCGATCAAAATCATGACTAGATTATGTTGTCGACAAGACCAAATTCGAGGACGAGATGATTGAAGAATATAGAAGAATGACTCGATGTTCGCAAATGATAAAGACCAAGTGCGTAACATAGGAGAAATGTTAATGCAATGCAAAAACCTAAAATGAGACAATGCGCAATTGTTAAAGTATGACCTCGCAAGCGTTGACCATTTTTGGGTGTCTACATTTTAGTTAATGTAGCGTAAGAATTAGGAATCATCAAAACAAGATAAGTAGATCAAAAACACAAAACATGATAACATAATCATAAGAATACTCAATGCAAATGAACCTAATTCCAAAGCACATTCAATAGAGGTATGGAAACAAAGAATTCAAAAGTAAAATTATGCAAACCATATGCTTCTTCCATGCGGCTCCATTGTTGTTCTTTCCTCTTCAATAGTTTTGTGGATCTCACCTACAAGTGCTCACACAATTGGAAAGCAAAAAGGCTCAAGAGTACTAGAAACGAAGATTCGGTAAAAATTCGAGATTCATGAAGGAATTGATTGAAGAAAACATCCAATTTATAGAGAAATTGGATAAATGAGCAAATTAGTATGGAAGAGATTTGAATAGAAATTCAAATCAAAAATAGCAAAGTTATGACATATTGCTATGCAAAGAGGATTATGATAATTTTATGACAAATTTTATGACAAATTTCCATGTCAAGACAAGTTCTATGACAAATTTCTATGTCAAGACAAGACTCTATGACAAGTTGCTATGTCAAGACAAGACTCTATGACAAATTTCTATGTCAAGAGTATGACACATGAAGCACACAAATAGGGAGAACTAGAGACAAGTTAATTAGGTGGAATTTGAATTAGAAAATTAGAAAATAGGTGGAAATTAGGAATTAATGAAAATAGGAAATTAGAAATTAGTGAATTAATCAATAATTTTTCATTTATTAATTAATTCACTCACAAAGAGGAATAATTAGCCAATTAAATGAATATTTAATTGTAATGAGAAAACTTAGGATTAATAAATAATTTAGTAATCCTAAAGGAAGAAATGACACATTAGGTTAAATGATTAAATCATAAAACCCTAGAAGGCGAATTAGAAATGCGAGGATGACAATTAGGTCTATAATTGACTTGATCATGATTTGATTTGATAAATGACCAATGCGACAAAATGATTTGATTGATAGATGCGCCAATTGACGAGGAACAATGACAAATTGATCCAAATTGACATAATTGAGACAGATAACGATCGATGACAAATCGGTCGCAAAATGACAAAATTGACAAAATAGATTGCAAGATGACAAGATTAGACATGACCACGATCGATGACAAATCGATCGCAAAATGACAAGATTGAAGGATTGATGATAAATCGACAAGATTGATAAACCGATCGCCAACTGATAAGATTGAAAATAGGACAAAACCCTAATTAGGATTGACGATGTCCAAAATGATAAGATTGATGATAAAATTGATAAGATTAACAGAAGGACAACGATCGCAAGATTGACAGGATTGATAAGAGGACAAAACCCTAATTAGGATTGATGATGTCCAAATTGATGCGAAATTAGCACGCACATTGATGCAATAAGATAAAATCGATCAAAATCATGACTAGATTATGTTGTCGACAAGACCAAATTCGAGGACGAGATGATTGAAGAATATAGAAGAATGACTCGATGTTCGCAAATGATAAAGACCAAGTGCGTAACATAGGAGAAATGTTAATGCAATGCAAAAACCTAAAATGAGACAATGCGCAATTGTTAAAGTATGACCTCGCAAGCGTTGACCATTTTTGGGTGTCTACATTTTAGTTAATGTAGCGTAAGAATTAGGAATCATCAAAACAAGATAAGTAGATCAAAAACACAAAACATGATAACATAATCATAAGAATACTCAATGCAAATGAACCTAATTCCAAAGCACATTCAATAGAGGTATGGAAACAAAGCATTCAAAAGTAAAATTATGCAAACCATATGCTTCTTCCATGCGGCTCCATTGTTGTTCTTTCCTCTTCAATAGTTTTGTGGATCTCACCTACAAGTGCTCACACAATTGGAAAGCAAAAAGGCTCAAGAGTACTAGAAACGAAGATTCGGTAAAAATTCGAGATTCATGAAGGAATTGATTGAAGAAAACATCCAATTTATAGAGAAATTGGATAAATGAGCAAATTAGTATGGAAGAGATTTGAATAGAAATTCAAATCAAAAATAGCAAAGTTATGACATATTGCTATGCAAAGAGGATTATGATAATTTTATGACAAATTTTATGACAAATTTCCATGTCAAGACAAGTTCTATGACAAATTTCTATGTCAAGACAAGACTCTATGACAAGTTGCTATGTCAAGACAAGACTCTATGACAAATTTCTATGTCAAGAGTATGACACATGAAGCACACAAATAGGGAGAACTAGAGACAAGTTAATTAGGTGGAATTTGAATTAGAAAATTAGAAAATAGGTGGAAATTAGGAATTAATGAAAATAGGAAATTAGAAATTAGTGAATTAATCAATAATTTTTCATTTATTAATTAATTCACTCACAAAGAGGAATAATTAGCCAATTAAATGAATATTTAATTGTAATGAGAAAACTTAGGATTAATAAATAATTTAGTAATCCTAAAGGAAGAAATGACACATTAGGTTAAATGATTAAATCATAAAACCCTAGAAGGCGAATTAGAAATGCGAGGATGACAATTAGGTCTATAATTGACTTGATCATGATTTGATTTGATAAATGACCAATGCGACAAAATGATTTGATTGATAGATGCGCCAATTGACGAGGAACAATGACAAATTGATCCAAATTGACATAATTGAGACAGATAACGATCGATGACAAATCGGTCGCAAAATGACAAAATTGACAAAATAGATTGCAAGATGACAAGATTAGACATGACCACGATCGATGACAAATCGATCGCAAAATGACAAGATTGAAGGATTGATGATAAATCGACAAGATTGATAAACCGATCGCCAACTGATAAGATTGAAAATAGGACAAAACCCTAATTAGGATTGACGATGTCCAAAATGATAAGATTGATGATAAAATTGATAAGATTAACAGAAGGACAACGATCGCAAGATTGACAGGATTGATAAGAGGACAAAACCCTAATTAGGATTGATGATGTCCAAATTGATGCGAAATTAGCACGCACATTGATGCAATAAGATAAAATCGATCAAAATCATGACTAGATTATGTTGTCGACAAGACCAAATTCGAGGACGAGATGATTGAAGAATATAGAAGAATGACTCGATGTTCGCAAATGATAAAGACCAAGTGCGTAACATAGGAGAAATGTTAATGCAATGCAAAAACCTAAAATGAGACAATGCGCAATTGTTAAAGTATGACCTCGCAAGCGTTGACCATTTTTGGGTGTCTACATTTTAGTTAATGTAGCGTAAGAATTAGGAATCATCAAAACAAGATAAGTAGATCAAAAACACAAAACATGATAACATAATCATAAGAATACTCAATGCAAATGAACCTAATTCCAAAGCACATTCAATAGAGGTATGGAAACAAAGCATTCAAAAGTAAAATTATGCAAACCATATGCTTCTTCCATGCGGCTCCATTGTTGTTCTTTCCTCTTCAATAGTTTTGTGGATCTCACCTACAAGTGCTCACACAATTGGAAAGCAAAAAGGCTCAAGAGTACTAGAAACGAAGATTCGGTAAAAATTCGAGATTCATGAAGGAATTGATTGAAGAAAACATCCAATTTATAGAGAAATTGGATAAATGAGCAAATTAGTATGGAAGAGATTTGAATAGAAATTCAAATCAAAAATAGCAAAGTTATGACATATTGCTATGCAAAGAGGATTATGATAATTTTATGACAAATTTTATGACAAATTTCCATGTCAAGACAAGTTCTATGACAAATTTCTATGTCAAGACAAGACTCTATGACAAGTTGCTATGTCAAGACAAGACTCTATGACAAATTTCTATGTCAAGAGTATGACACATGAAGCACACAAATAGGGAGAACTAGAGACAAGTTAATTAGGTGGAATTTGAATTAGAAAATTAGAAAATAGGTGGAAATTAGGAATTAATGAAAATAGGAAATTAGAAATTAGTGAATTAATCAATAATTTTTCATTTATTAATTAATTCACTCACAAAGAGGAATAATTAGCCAATTAAATGAATATTTAATTGTAATGAGAAAACTTAGGATTAATAAATAATTTAGTAATCCTAAAGGAAGAAATGACACATTAGGTTAAATGATTAAATCATAAAACCCTAGAAGGCGAATTAGAAATGCGAGGATGACAATTAGGTCTATAATTGACTTGATCATGATTTGATTTGATAAATGACCAATGCGACAAAATGATTTGATTGATAGATGCGCCAATTGACGAGGAACAATGACAAATTGATCCAAATTGACATAATTGAGACAGATAACGATCGATGACAAATCGGTCGCAAAATGACAAAATTGACAAAATAGATTGCAAGATGACAAGATTAGACATGACCACGATCGATGACAAATCGATCGCAAAATGACAAGATTGAAGGATTGATGATAAATCGACAAGATTGATAAACCGATCGCCAACTGATAAGATTGAAAATAGGACAAAACCCTAATTAGGATTGACGATGTCCAAAATGATAAGATTGATGATAAAATTGATAAGATTAACAGAAGGACAACGATCGCAAGATTGACAGGATTGATAAGAGGACAAAACCCTAATTAGGATTGATGATGTCCAAATTGATGCGAAATTAGCACGCACATTGATGCAATAAGATAAAATCGATCAAAATCATGACTAGATTATGTTGTCGACAAGACCAAATTCGAGGACGAGATGATTGAAGAATATAGAAGAATGACTCGATGTTCGCAAATGATAAAGACCAAGTGCGTAACATAGGAGAAATGTTAATGCAATGCAAAAACCTAAAATGAGACAATGCGCAATTGTTAAAGTATGACCTCGCAAGCGTTGACCATTTTTGGGTGTCTACATTTTAGTTAATGTAGCGTAAGAATTAGGAATCATCAAAACAAGATAAGTAGATCAAAAACACAAAACATGATAACATAATCATAAGAATACTCAATGCAAATGAACCTAATTCCAAAGCACATTCAATAGAGGTATGGAAACAAAGCATTCAAAAGTAAAATTATGCAAACCATATGCTTCTTCCATGCGGCTCCATTGTTGTTCTTTCCTCTTCAATAGTTTTGTGGATCTCACCTACAAGTGCTCACACAATTGGAAAGCAAAAAGGCTCAAGAGTACTAGAAACGAAGATTCGGTAAAAATTCGAGATTCATGAAGGAATTGATTGAAGAAAACATCCAATTTATAGAGAAATTGGATAAATGAGCAAATTAGTATGGAAGAGATTTGAATAGAAATTCAAATCAAAAATAGCAAAGTTATGACATATTGCTATGCAAAGAGGATTATGATAATTTTATGACAAATTTTATGACAAATTTCCATGTCAAGACAAGTTCTATGACAAATTTCTATGTCAAGACAAGACTCTATGACAAGTTGCTATGTCAAGACAAGACTCTATGACAAATTTCTATGTCAAGAGTATGACACATGAAGCACACAAATAGGGAGAACTAGAGACAAGTTAATTAGGTGGAATTTGAATTAGAAAATTAGAAAATAGGTGGAAATTAGGAATTAATGAAAATAGGAAATTAGAAATTAGTGAATTAATCAATAATTTTTCATTTATTAATTAATTCACTCACAAAGAGGAATAATTAGCCAATTAAATAAGATAGAAGACAGTTAGAGATGATGAAAATTTGCTTTCAGTAATGCACTTTGTAGGTGAGAACCTTTATTTTTATTTAGCAAAATGGATGCGTAGCATCATGGCATTGAAGGCCAGAGCGGAAATGCAATCCCTTTTTGCATAAGACAGACACAGCATAAACAAACGACAATCATAATCAAAAAAGAAAAGGATCATGAGCCATCCCGGTTACTCTAAATCACTCAGTGACATCATCGAGCAACATAGGAACATGACCGAAGCCAAAGATAAATCAATAAAAAGATAAGACTCACAAATTCAAGCAAATCAAACAAACATCTTGATCTTTATTGTCAAAAGTTGAAAGTGCTGATAGGATGATCATGCTGTCTGGTTTCAGGAAATGTGGTACCCCGTCTAAGACAGGACACAGTCTGGTTTCGAGTATACCACACCCTGTATAAGACCCATGATAATGTGACAAAGACAAATGATTTTGATGCTGATATTCAATTGATAAGACAATTTGGATCAGTTTGAATGCTTGGTTTGAGTTGAAAAAGTTCATCTGTTAATGCGTGATTTCAGTTAAAGCACAATGTTGGATTGCGAGTGTCATTGGAGGAATGCTCAGTGATCTGTCGATGCACAAAGGGAATCATTTATTGCAAAATGTTTGTTTGTGGGAGTTTTATACTTTTTTGTGTTCTTTTTTCAGGACTTTATTCAATTTTTTGTGTTCTTTTTTCAGGACATTATTTGATTTTTTTGAAATTTTTTCAGGACTTTTTAAGATTTTTTTGGAATTTTTTCAGGACTTTTTAAGATTTTTTTGGAATTTTTTCAGGACTTTTAAAGATTTTTTTGGAATTTTTTCAGGACTTTTAAAGATTTTTTTGGAATTTTTTCAGGACTTTTTAAGATTTTTTTGGAATTTTTTCAGGACTTTTTGAAATGTTTATGAATTTTTTTTTTTGCAGGACTATTTTCAATTTTTATGATCTTATTTCAGGTCATTTTTCGATTTTTATGCTCTAGTGATTGATCATGACGAGGGAAAAGCACCCAATGCGCACTTGAAAAACACATAAACCAGGACCAAAACAGATGTACAAGACACTGGAGTAAGCAAGACAGTGATGTTGACCAATAACAGGTTTGGAATAAAACATTGGGTTGAGTGAACGATAAGTATGATAACTGGCCGAGAGAAAGCATGGCGAGAAGTCATGATAGATGACGGAGCAATAATCTCATTACTCATGGCGCCTGATTGCCAGGTTTTTTTGTAATGTAGCGTAGAAATTAGGATTCATCAAAATAAGATATATCAATCAAAACACAAGACAATCAAAGCAATATCATGAGAATACTCATTGAAATGAACCTAATTCTAAAGCACATTCAATAGAGGTATGGAAACAAAGCATTCAAAAGTAAAATTATGCAAACCATATGCTTCTTCCATGCGGCTCCATTGTTGTTCTTTCCTCTTCAATAGTTTTGTGGATCTCACCTACAAGTGCTCACACAATTTGAAAGCAAAAAGGCTCAAGAGTACTAGAAACGAAGGTTCGGTAAAAATTCGAGATTCATGAAGGAATTGATTGAAGAAAACATCCAATTTATAGAGAAATTGGATAAATGAGCAAATTAGTATGAAAGAGATTTGAATAGAAATTCAAATCAATAATAGCATATCTATGACAAATTGCTATGCAAAGAGGCTTATGACAGATTTTATGACAAATTGCTATGACATTTTATGACAAATTCTATGACACATTTCTATGTCAAGAATTTTATGACAATTTTGGACAAATTCTATGACACATTTCTATGTCAAGACAAAACTCTATGACAAATTGCTATGTCAAGAGTATGACGCATGAAGCACACAAATAGGGAGAACTAGAGACAAGATAATTAGGTGGAATTTGAATTAGAAAATTAGAAAATAGGTGGAAATTAGGAATTAATGAAAATAGGAAATTAGAAATTAGTGAATTAATCAATAATTTTTCATTTATTAATTAATTCACTCACAAAGAGGAATAATTAGCCAATTAAATGAATATTTAATTGTAATGAGAAAACTTAGGATTAATAAATAATTTAGTAATCCTAAAGGAAGAAATGACACATTAGGTTAAATGAATAAATCATAAAACCCTAGAAGACGAATTAGAAGTGTGAGGATGAAAATTAGGTCTATAATTGACTTGATCATGATTTGATTTGATAAATGACCAATGCAACAAAATGATTTGATTGATAGATGCGCCAATTGACGAGGAACAATGACAAATTGATCCAAATTGACATAATTGAGACAGATAACGATCGATGACAAATCGGTTGAAAAATGACAAAATTGACAAAATAGATTGCAAGATGACAAGATTAGACATGACCATGATCGATGACAAATCGATCGCAAGATGACAAGATTGAAGGATTGATGATAAATCGACAAGATTGATAAACCGATCGCCAACTGATAAGATTGAAAATAGGACAAAACCCTAATTAGGATTGACGATGTCCAAAATGATAAGATTGATGATAAAATTGATAAGATTGACAGAAGGACAACGATCGCAAGATTGACAGGATTGATAAGAGGACAAAACCCTAATTAGGATTGATGATGTCCAAATTGATGCGAAATTAGCACGCACATTGATGCAATAAGATAAAATCGATCAAAATCATGACTAGATTATGTTGTCGACAAGACCAAATTCGAGGATGAGATGATTGAAGAATATAGAAAAATGACTCGATGTTCGCAAATGATAAAGACCAAGTGCGTGACATAGGAGAAATGTTAATGCGATGCAAAAACCTAAAATGAGGCAATGCGCAAATGTTAAAGTATGACCTCGCAAGCGTTGACCATTTTTGGGTGTCTACATTTTGCCCCTCTTTGAGACAATGCGATTCTGAGCGTTGTTTCAAAGAACAATAACTAAATGCCCCAGACAACGATAATGACATATGCATCAATTGGCCTCTTTTCTGCATGTTTTCGGCCAATTCCTCGAGGGGGCATGCATATGTCATTATCGTTGTCTAGGGCATTTAGTTATTGTTCTTTGAAACAACGCTCAGAATCGCATTGTCTCAAAGAGGGGCAAAATGTAGACACCCAAAAATGGTCAACGCTTGCGAGGTCATACTTTAACATTTGCGCATTGCCTCATTTTAGGTTTTTGCATCGCATTAACATTTCTCCTATGTCACGCACTTGGTCTTTATCATTTGCGAACATCGAGTCATTTTTCTATATTCTTCAATCATCTCATCCTCGAATTTGGTCTTGTCGACAACATAATCTAGTCATGATTTTGATCGATTTTATCTTATTGCATCAATGTGCGTGCTAATTTCGCATCAATTTGGACATCATCAATCCTAATTAGGGTTTTGTCCTCTTATCAATCCTGTCAATCTTGCGATCGTTGTCCTTCTGTTAATCTTATCAATTTTATCATCAATCTTATCATTTTGGACATCGTCAATCCTAATTAGGGTTTTGTCCTATTTTCAATCTTATCAGTTGGCGATCGGTTTATCAATCTTGTCGATTTATCATCAATCCTTCAATCTTGTCATCTTGCGATCGATTTGTCATCGATCGTGGTCATGTCTAATCTTGTCATCTTGCAATCTATTTTGTCAATTTTGTCATTTTTCAACCGATTTGTCATCGATCGTTATCTGTCTCAATTATGTCAATTTGGATCAATTTGTCATTGTTCCTCGTCAATTGGCGCATCTATCAATCAAATCATTTTGTTGCATTGGTCATTTATCAAATCAAATCATGATCAAGTCAATTATAGACCTAATTTTCATCCTCGCACTTCTAATTCGTCTTCTAGGGTTTTATGATTTATTCATTTAACCTAATTTGCCATTTCTTCCTTTAGGATTACTAAATTATTTATTAATCCTAAGTTTTCTCATTACAATTAAATATTCATTTAATTGGCTAATTATTCCTCTTTGTGAGTGAATTAATTAATAAATGAAAAATTATTGATTAATTCACTAATTTCTAATTTCCTATTTTCATTAATTCCTAATTTCCACCTATTTTCTAATTTTCTAATTCAAATTCCACCTAATTATCTTGTCTCTAGTTCTCCCTATTTGTGTGCTTCATGCGTCATACTCTTGACATAGCAATTTGTCATAGAGTTTTGTCTTGACATAGAAATGTGTCATAGAATTTGTCCAAAATTGTCATAAAATTCTTGACATAGAAATGTGTCATAGAATTTGTCATAAAATGTCATAGCAATTTGTCATAAAATCTGTCATAAGCCTCTTTGCATAGCAATTTGTCATAGATATGCTATTATTGATTTGAATTTCTATTCAAATCTCTTTCATACTAATTTGCTCATTTATCCAATTTCTCTATAAATTGGATGTTTTCTTCAATCAATTCCTTCATGAATCTCGAATTTTTACCGAACCTTCGTTTCTAGTACTCTTGAGCCTTTTTGCTTTCAAATTGTGTGAGCACTTGTAGGTGAGATCCACAAAACTATTGAAGAGGAAAGAACAACAATGGAGCCGCATGGAAGAAGCATATGGTTTGCATAATTTTACTTTTGAATGCTTTGTTTCCATACCTCTATTGAATGTGCTTTAGAATTAGGTTCATTTCAATGAGTATTCTCATGATATTGCTTTGATTGTCTTGTGTTTTGATTGATATATCTTATTTTGATGAATCCTAATTTCTACGCTACATTAAATGGTGAACCCGACATGAAATACTAACCTTCTAACCATCTTACTGTGTTTTGGAGTGCTTCTAAGCTGATTTGCAGGTCAAAAACTCAAAAACAGGGCCGTGCAGTGCATTCTGGACACTTCTGCGCCTGTGTGAAGCATCTTGCGCCTGTGTTGAAGAGTCTTGCGCCTGTGTCAAGACATTCTGCGCTTGTGTCAGACATCTTGCGCCTGTGTCATGACTTTTGCGCCTGTGTAAAGTCCAGAACAGAGGTAAAAAATGCAGTTTTACTTAAAAAATTTTCTATGTTTTAGTAAATTGCAATTTTGAGGGTCTTCAGTGCATTTTTGGACAAATGTTGTGTGCGGAATTTGGTTCTAGATTATTTGAATACCTTTCTAACGCATTAAACGGTTTGTAATTTGGAGCTAGGATGAGAAAGTTATGCCTTCTCAAAGTGAACTGAAATTTTGATAGTTTTTGTAAATCAGATCATCTATGCTTTGGATTTTGGTACTGATTATTTGTGCAGGATCTTGGCTTACGCATGACAAAGACTAAAAATCAAATTACTAATGTGTGTTATGCAGATTCGATGGTCAAAGACTACAAATCAAACTTCTGACATGTGTTTTGCAGGTTGCCTTGGAGAAACAACCAAATTGTGTGTTTGAGTTTTCTAATTAGGCACTTAGTGATTTTTTTAAATAGGTTGGAAATGAACCCTTGTTTGCTTTGTTTTCTAAGTATGACATTGGAGTAGGAGAGTATGCTCTCATCCTTTATAGGGTGATCAGAAATCCAGATCTTCAATACCATGCTTGTCTTGTTGATTGTTTGTCTCCATTAGAGGGCCTGCCTTCCCAACCACTTTGCTTTAGCAAGCAAGTGATAATCGTGAGAAGGGAACGACCCAAAGTGAGTACGGCTAGAATTCCTGGGCATTCTAACTCACTATAAACAAATACCTGATGAGCGAAAGCTTTGAAGGAAGTGTTACGTGGGAATTGTAGTTACTTGGGAAGTGATGCCCCTTGAAACTCTTTCTCATATCAACATCTAAGTAGGGCCTCTTGGTCTAAATCGCGCTTGCGTGACTACATTTGTTGGTATCTTGATGGGCTTAATGTCTCAATCATGCTTGCATGACATCAAGGAGTAATGCTTAACAGAAATCCTTACTACATACCTTGTTTTTAGAGGCCAAAAACCCTTCTAGTTGCTTGAGAAGGACAAATTCGGATACTTGGAAGAGATACTAAGTTCGCCATGGGGAGATTTCCATGGGGACTGATGCTTGGCTGCCCTGAGAAGTGAGTGCCGTGGAGGGGATCCCGTGGGGTCAAGCATCTATGTATTCTCCTTGAATCTCATAATGAGTCTACCTCTCAAGTACCTAATGTCTTTGCCTACCCTAAGGAATGTGGAAATGAGCATGATTGTCTTGAGTCTAAGTTGTAACATCTTGTATTCGTTGATTGTCAAAAGTTGAATGTTATCCCATTTCAAAAGCAAAACAAATTGGTCTAACATAAGATTAAACATAAGAGACATTCATCCAACAAAAATTCAACAAGATTCAAAGATCATCTTCTTCAAGCATGGTTATCCAACATTGTTCAAAAACTTGTCTCAACATTTATGTCACTTACATTTAGGTTCATCCTAGGTTGCATTTTTCAAAGTCGTTGTCAAGTATCAAGGTTAGGTTTCACCTAAGTCATACTTCTTTTGCATATCAATAGAAGTCATCCATTTGCATATGTCCTCTTGCATAAGAGTAATATCATTTCATAATTAAACCTTAGGTTTCATCTTAGGTTGACATTGTCATACATTTGCATTTGCATATCCCAAGTCTCTTCATTAAGCCTAAGTCATTATCATATCATAGCAATTGTCCCTTTGCATATAGTGTCAAAACTAGGTCTTGTCATACTTGGGTAATCCAAATCTTTGATAAACCCTAAGTCATTGTTAGGAGGTCTAGACCTTATCAAATCTTTTGTCCTTTTGTCATCAATATCATTTCGTCAAACCTAGCTTAGTATCCAAGCATATAGGGGAGACATTGTCATCTTGTCCTTTGTCAATTAAGTCCTTTTGTCCTTTGAGGTCTAGATATCATTTCAATTTCCTAAGGGTCTCTTTTAGATTTGCATTCATAAGTTTGTCAAGATCTTCAAAAACAACCAAAAACATAGATTGCATTTTCATATAGTTAGTTTGCATTTAGTTGCATATCATATATTGTCTTTGAAAAATTCCAAAAAAAAAAAAATTGCATTTGCATAAGTGACATGCCAGTTGAGACAAGATCAAGATCTAAGAAGATGAGTCAATCAATGTATCAATCCATGGATAACATAGTAAATTCGCAGTGTCAAACTAGTCAAACAGTGCAAGTTGAAGGTTCATCAAACACATCTCTACCACCATATGGAATGGTTCAACTTGGACCACCTCCATTATATGAACCAGTATTTGTACCCATGAAACCAGGACATGGGAGTGTTCCACCAACTCCAAGAGGAAGTGCACCTTTTAATTGGGATCAACCAAATTTGCAACATGATATTCGAACTCAAACACTGTATGAAGATCAAACTCTTTCACAAGGATTCGGTTCAGACCAAGGTATTCAACAAGAAACGAATCCAAATGTCCAACCAGATTCTTCATCTGATTCTGATGCCTCTGATGAGGTTGACATGTTCCTTCAAGATCCAAAGGTGATAAAAAGGATGGATAAATTCCTGAGCAAAGTTTTTAAAACGTATCCTCAAAAGTATCTTCACATGATGAGTGATATGGTTCCCTTAAATGAACCAATTCATGTGCTAACACAACAAGGCAGTGAGCCGTTAAGTTTCTCTTCGCATCTCAATGAAGAAAATGTGCAACAAGAGCTTCAATCTACATTGATGAGCAAACGTACTTCAAAGGCATTGTCAGTGACTATTCCTCAAAAGTCATTGTTTGAGACGATAAATAATCCATTATTCAATACAACGCCTGCAATACAAGATCAAATGAAGACTATGCAAATATCGACAACAGTTCCTCAACAAGAAATGGTTCCTCATATGCATAAAATTGGATCAACATCTAAGATACAAGAAAGTTTCACAACTGGAATGCCTAATGTCAATAATATCCAAAGCACTTCCATGATGCAACAAAGTTCTTATGTATCTTTGTCAAACACTATTGCGACAAATCCTTCGATAATGGCTACACAAAGAGTTATGGATAGTGGTTTTCACCATCAGCAATTGTTGCAACAATTGAGTAATACGCAAAAGGTACAACCAAATGTGCAAACAAATGATGTGCAACAACAACAATGTCGCATTCGACAAGAAATTGCAGCGCCTTCGGCACCATTACAAGTTAACACAAACTTGCAACCATCACAAGCGATTGGACAAACAACACAGCAAGTTAATGTAAGTGCTATACCCCATCTTAAGGAGAAGCAACGAAAATCATCTAAACAAGCTTTTTTACAAATGATTGGATATACACCGCGACAACAATTGGCACAAAGTCAACAAATTCCAACTCATCAACACAAACAATATGTGCCGCAATATGTGCCAAGACAAACAAGTTATCCTACTTCACAACCGCAAGTGGTGCCTATGCAATATCAACAGCCTACTCAATTGCAATATCAACCTGGGCTCCAAGAAGCACAACAACAAAGTCAATATCAAGGCATAGCACAACCGCAACAACAAGAAAAGTACCAAGAACTTTATATGCAGGAGACGCCAAAAATGGCCATTGCGGAGTATCAACAGCCAATCGGAAATCCGATATATCAACAAAGAATACCAACTGGGATTAATGATGAACCTCTACAATCTGATACAATTGCGCAACAACTTGAGATGTTGCGACGAAAAATTGACGCATTAGAAACTAAAGGAACAAAGAAGTTGTATACAGATCAAGATTTATGTCCTAATCCCTTTGACAAGAGTGTATACATGCCTCCATTCCCCAAGCATTTTGAGGCACCCCACTTTGAGAAATATAGAGGGAATGGCAATCCAAGAGATCATATTCGAGCATTTTACGCGGCATGCACAGAAATAAACTATGAGGACACATATTTAATGCGATTATTTGCACGAAGTCTCACTGGACAAGCTATGGATTGGTATTCTCATCTGCCAGGAAATATAAAGACTTGGTCAGAACTGGCGCAAAAGTTTATATCTCATTTTGCGTTCAACATCGACAGCGATGTGACTATGTCGGATTTATGCAATACCAAACAAAAGCAAGGTGAACCATTAGTGACCTTTTTGCAACGATGGCGAAGTTTGTATAGTCGTTCTTCTCTCGATATACCTGAAGAACAGCAAGTGAATCTGTTTATCCAGAATCTAGTCCCAGAAATGATGTATGAGCTAAAATTGAAAAGTCCTAGTACTGTAGAAAAACTCATTAAGAAAGGAATGAATATTGAAGCAGCTCTTGTAGCTAAAGGAATTATCAAGCTCAATAAGGACAATGACAACACAAATTATTCAGGGGATAGAAACAGATTTTGGTATAAGAACAAGAACGTCACTAATGATGGTGTTGTTGATGCGAGAGTGGTGAATGCAAATCAACCCCCATTCACAATTAAGAAGTTGAGTGTTCCTAATATGTCGACTATGGAACAAAATCAAGCACCTAGGAACAATGTTACTCAACAGTCGCAATATCCACAGCATACTCAACAGTCGCAGTATCAACAGCATGCTCAACAGCCACAATATAGTCAACAACAGGTTCCACAACAGCATGCTCAACAATATAATCAGCAGCAAGGCCAACAACAAAATCAACAACGCAGACCCTTCCGATCGCAGGATGGGCCTCCTCGATAGTTTACACCATTGGGAGAGCCTATCGAATCAGTCATGAAGCAATTAATACAAGCAAAGTTTATCAAACTACCAGATATTAAGGCAGAACCACCGGTAAAACCGCATTGGTGGAATGATAATGCGTACTGTGAATACCATCGGTCTAAAGGACATAAAACTGCTTCATGTTTTCAATTAAAACATATGATTCAAGATTTATTGGAACAAGGAGTAATTGAGATAGATCCAACCCATCTGACCTCTAATACTGATCATACTATTTTCAAAACTCCTTTGCTTGATCATGACAAGGGTAAAGCGTCTTCTTCCAATTCTGCTCAAATGGCTAATTATGCAAATACCGGTTATCACAATGTCATTAATTGTTTTCATGCGTCACATGAGTATGTGTCCACCTTGCGGATAAAAGGACAAGATCCTTCTTGTGCGGTCACCACTCGTCGATCCAAAATAGTCGTGAAAGGAGCTCCTGTAGCTCCTCCCAAACCAGTGCCTGCAGGTCAGTATAATCTTTTGGATCATCTAGGAAAAACACCTGCACAAATATCCATTCTAGAGTTGTTGAAAATGTCTCCCATGCATCGTGCAGTCCTAGATAAAGCTTTGACTGAGTCAACTGTCCCGACAGATATTGATGTTGACCAATTTCAAGCGCGGATTGGACATTTAGCCATTTCCCAAAGTGTCGCATTTTCCGATAGTGATATCTCACCTGACAAGCTTCCCCATAATGACCCTTTGCACCTAGAAGTCTTTGTCCACAATTGCAAAATCCGGCGAGTCCTGATAGATGGCGGAGCAGGTCTCAATATCTGCACCTTAAGAGTGGTCATTGGCCTCGGATATTCAGAAAATGACATAGATGCTTCCAAAAGGATAACAATCAAAGCCTATGATGATGCTGAACGCCCATCCAAAGGGATAATTATCTTGCCCATCAGAGTTGGTCCAGTGACGGAAAACACTTTCCTACAAGTCCTAGACCTTGATCTCCCTTATAATATGATCCTTGGCCGCCCATGGATCCATGCCATGAAAGCAGTTCTGTCCACTTATCATCAATGTCTAAAATATCCTTACAACGGAACTGAGATAACCATTCCAGGAGACCCTAATCCATTCCAGTTCTGTGCTACCCTAAAAGATACTCCTCAGCGGCAAATACCAGTCAATACAGAAGCCAAATCAGACAGTTATGTGGATCCCAATGCATTGTTGGATGCTGTCAAAGGAAAACTGAAGATACAAGACCAAGGGTGTGGAGAATATTCAATGGACCAAACATTCCTCATTGGGAATTTGCCGATGTCTCCAAAGTCATATGGAAAACCGCATTTATTGCAAAAGGAACCCAAGGTCGTTATTCAATATCAGCCTCCCACTACATTTGCAAGATGGGGGGAACTTGACAAAGAAACTATAAATGATGATGCCATAGATTGGCTCTATAAGGATCCAACTGAAACTCCACCTGTCAAGTTGCCAGTGGAATTATATGGCAAAGGATTTACTATGCTGCAGAAGAAAGGATATGATGGCTGCAGTGGCTTAGGCTTGAAAAACAATGGAAGGCTAGAACCCATTATACCTGAGAGGCGACCCCCAACTTTAGGGTTAGGCTTTGTACCGTTACGAATTGGATCCACATCTACCAAAAGGTCCACGTGTCGAAAAGGGCGTGATTCTGACGATGAAATAACACCTGAGGCTACCCAACCCGAGACTGATTCTAATGAATGGGAGTGGAGTTCTTTTTCTTCTAGCTCCTATGCCCTTGACAATATCTTCATTGACCCTGACAACTTGCCTATGGAGGATAAACATGAAATAACTCCTCTTTCTAAAACCTATCCTCATGCTTGGATCGAGTCATTTTGGGATCCCAGCTCCGAATCCGACACAAGCAGTTCGGATAGTGACACCACAGACATTCACATTTTTACCATATCAGCCCATTCTATCCTTACAATCGATGATGACATGCCCCTCATATATCCCCAACTTATCCAATATGACCAACAAGAACCGCTCACGTTGGACTGTTTTCAGAATGATGAAGCAATTGCAGAGTTCCTGGGACTACGGGAAGGTATACCACAAGGCGACCATAAGGCAGGCTTTGCTATTGACCTGGATTCAATGGCATATTTTGGGGAGTCAACTCCCTCTTCCAGTCATGAAAAAGAAAAAGAAAAAGAAAAAAATCAAAAGAATAGATCTTTGAGTGAAAACCGTAAGGCGCTCTCTGATCATACAAAAGTAAAAATAAAAGACGTACCTGTGGGTGAAAACCTTTCTGAGGCGCCCAAAGGTGGAAGAGTGGACGTACCCCTATCAATTCAGGACAAATCCACATTGTTGGTAGAGATGACCGAGGAAATCAATTTGGGTACACTTGATAACCCTAAGGTCATTCACTTTGCTGCCTCCTTGTCAAAACAAGAGAAGATTGATTTTATTAATTTCTTCCTGGAGAAGAAGATCAGCTTTGCGTGGTCTTATGCAGATATGCCTGGCCTCGATCCAGAGTTAGTCCTTCATCATTTGCCACTGAAACCAGGTGCTAAACCTATCAAACAAAAACTTAGAAAAATGCATCCTCAAGTGGCTCTTTTAGTCAAAGTGGAATTGAAAAAATTGCTAGATGTGGGCTTCATTAGACCTATTGATTACGCAGACTGGATTTCAAATCTAGTACCAGTTAGCAAAGTAACTGGGGGCATCCGCATCTGCACAGATTTTAGGGACCTGAATAAAGCATGCCCTAAAGATGATTTTCCATTGCCAAACATAGACATCATAGTGGACATGACGGCTGGATATGAGATGCTTTCACTAATGGATGGTTTCTCCGGCTACAATCAAATCCGTATTGCACCTGAAGATCAGCATAAGACTGCATTCACCTGTGCTTGGGGCACCTATTGTTGGAACGTGATGCCCTTCGGTCTGAAAAATGCCGGTGCAACATATCAAAGAGCAATGACGACAATCTTTCATGATTTTATGCATACTTTGATGGAGGATTATGTGGATGACTTGTTGTGCAAATCTGTCACCAGAGATAGTCATCTAGCCATTTTGGGCCCAATCTTTGACAGAATGGAGACCTACAAACTCAGGCTTAATCCAAAAAAGTGTGTCTTTGGTGTTACGGCTGGAAAATTGCTCGGATACATTGTTTCTCACCGAGGCATTGAGGTTGATCCCGCCAAAGTCAAAGCAATCATGGATATGCCTCCACCTTCCAACCTCCGACAATTAAGAAGTCTGCAAGGAAAGCTCCAGTCAATTCGTCGCTTTATAGCTCAGTTGGCCGACAAATGTCATCCATTTCAGCATCTATTGCACAAAGGTGTCACTTTTAAATGGACTGAGCAATGCCAATCAGCCTTTCAAGCTCTTAAAGACTATTTGCTGTCGCCACCTATCCTAATGCCTCCTATTGAAGGAAAGCCATTTCTACTGTATATCTCTGCAACTGAAACAACATTGGGAGTTCTTTTGGCTCAACAAGATGAGAATGGCAAAGAAAGAGCTATTTACTATATCAGTCGGACACTGGTCGGCTATGAGCTAAATTATTCCACTATTGAAAGGGCATGCTTAGCAGTGGTATTTGCAACACAAAAGCTTCGACATTATATGCTAAGCCATCAAACATTGCTGATTGCCAAAATTGATCCTTTAAAATATTTGCTCAGTCGAGCAGCTTTGACAGGTCGCCTAGCAAAATGGGTCATGATTCTCAGTGAATTTGACATTGAGTATATGGAGCGAAAAGCAATAAAAGGGCAAGTCATAGCAGACCAACTGGCAGATGCTCCTATTTCAGACGATCATCCCATGTTAACTGATTTCCCAGATGAATCAGTTTTTGCTCTCACATCGTCTAATGAATGGAAGTTATACTTTGATGGGTCCCACACCAAGTTCGGATCCGGCGCAGGCATTTTGTTTGTCACTCCACAAGGTGATGCTATTCCAAAGTCATACAGAATAACTTTCCAATGTACCAACAACATTGCAGAATACGAAGCATTGGTTACCGGACTCCGAGTGGCAGTTCACTGGAACATCAAGCATTTGCAAGTCTATGGAGATTCTCAATTAGTCATCCGACAAGTCAATGATGACTACGAGACAAAGGATGAAAAGCTTATTCCTTATAAGCACATGGTAGACTTCTTCAAGACCAAATTCACAGCTATCCATTTCAGTCAAGTGCCAAGAATACAAAATAAGTCGGCAGATGCGATGGCTACAATTGCTTCTATGATAAATATGCCGCAGAATATGGACAAGTGTGAATTCCTGGTCGAACAATTGCTAGTCCCCTCTTTTGACATTCCGACTGCTGAGGTGATGTGCGTTCTTGTTGGTCCCAATTCCCCTTGGTACAATGATATATATCAGTATTTGAAATCCTAGACTTTACCACCTAACCTTTCCGCTAACCAACGCCGAGCCTTTATTCGACAAACATCCAAATATGTCATCATCGCCGACACCCTTTACCGCCGTTCTTTTGACCATACCCTCCTCAGGTGTTTGGATTCTGACGAAGCACAAACGGCTTTACACGAGGTTCACGATGGTATATGTGGGGGCCATTTCAATGGTCTTAGCTTAGCCAAAAAGTTGATTCGTGCTGGGTATTATTGGCCCACTTTAGAAAAAGATGTTCATGAATTTGTTAAAAAGTGCTACAAGTGCCAGATTCATGGAGATTATATTCATGCACCAGCTCAAGAGCTTCATTCTGTCATATCTCCATGGCCCTTTTCTCAGTGGGGTTTGGATCTTATCGGCAAGATTCAGCCAACATCTGCAAATGGACACAAGTTTATTATTACAGCTACAGAATATTTTACAAAATGGATTGAAGCCATTCCCATGACCTATATCACTGGTGTCCAAATTTCAAAATTCTTGCTAAATTATATCATATGCAGATATGGGGTTCCCCTTGCCATAGTCACAGATAATGGTCGACCCTTCAAGAATAAAGATGTTAAAGAGCTTTGTGAAAAATTTCATATTCAACACCGTTTTTCTACCTCATACTATCCACAGGGTAACGGTCAAGCTGAAGCATCAAATAAAACCATTATCAAGATCCTGAAGAAAGTTGTCAATGACGCTGGTCGAGATTGGCATGTACAGTTAAATCCAGCACTGTGGGCCTATCGCACTTCTATCCGCACCCCTACTGGTGCCACACCTTATTCCTTGGTGTATGGTGCGGAAGCCATTTTACCTTTGGAAGTTGAGATTCCTTCCTTGAGAGTTTCCTTGCAACACCTGATTGATGATGAGACACACAGAGTCTCTCGGCTGCATCAGCTTGAGATGTTAGATGAAAAACGTCAGACAGCTCTGACACATTTGCAAGCATACCAAAACCGTCTCCGTCGCTCTTATAATAAGAAGGTCAAAGGGCGACACTTCGAAGTGGGAGACCTGGTTTTAAAGGCAAATCCCAAGAATGCACAGTCTACTGACGTCATCAAGGGCAAGTTTGAACCCAATTGGGTTGGGCCTTTCATAGTAACTGCAGCCTATGGCTCGGGGGCATATCAGCTTGCGACTCCCGAAGGTGAACCTCTGTCTGATCCTATTAATAGCATGCATCTTTGCAAGTACTGGGCATAGTTTTCTGTCAGATATTTCTTCAAATATGATACTGAAAAAATACAAAAAAATGAAAAAAGCAAAAAATACAAAAAAAATGAAAAAAGCAAAAAGGCAAAAAAATAAATGATTCGCCCTCTAGTGAAAACCTGGCAAACAGGCGCTTTGGGCAAGTACCATGGTGAAAACCTGGCAATCAGGCACCGTGAGTAATGAGATTATTGCTCTGTCATCTATCATGACTTCTAGATATGCTTTCTCTTGACCACTTTGTCATGCCTATCTTGATCTCGACCTAATGTTCTATTCCAAGTCGGTTATTGGTCAACATCGCTGTCTTGTCTACACTAGTTTCTTGTACATATGTGTTGGTCCTAGTCTATGTGTCTTTCCAATGCGCATTAGGTGCCTTCCCCTTGTCATGATCGGTCACTGGAGCTTTTGAATCGAAAAATGTCCTGAAAAAATTCATAAAAATTTCAAAATGTCCTGAAAAAATTCATAAAAATTTCAAAATGTCCTGAAAAAAAAACGATCATAAAAATTGAATAATGTCCTGAAAAAATTCCAAAAAAATCAAATAATGTCCTGAAAAACTTCCAAAAAAATCAAATAATGTCCTGAAAAACTTCCAAAAAAATCAAATAATGTCCTGAAAAAATTCCAAAAAAATCAAATAATGTCCTGAAAAAATTTCAAAAAAATCAAATAATGTCCTGAAAAAATTCCAAAAAAATTGAATAAAGTCCTGAAAAAAGAACACAAAAAAGTATAAAACTCCCACAAACAAACATTTTGCAATAAATGATTCCCTTTGTGCATCGACAGATCACTGAGCATTCCTCCAATGACACTCGCAATCCAACATTGTGCTTTAACTGAAATCACGCATTAACAGATGAACTTTTTCAACTCAAACCAAGCATTCAAACTGATCCAAATTGTCTTATCAATCGAATATCAGCATCAAAATCATTTGTCTTTGTCACATTATCATGGGTCTTATACAGGGTGTGGTATACTCGAAACCAGACTGTGTCCTGTCTTAGACGGGGTACCACATTTCCTGAAACCAGACAGCATGATCATCCTATCAGCACTTTCAACTTTTGACAATAAAGATCAAGATGTTTGTTTGATTTGCTTGAATTTGTGAGTCTTATCTTTTTATTGATTTATCTTTGGCTTCGGTCATGTTCCTATGTTGCTCGATGATGTCACTGAGTGATTTAGAGTAACCGGGATGGCTCATGATCCTTTTCTTTTTTGATTATGATTGTCGTTTGTTTATGCTGTGTCTGTCTTATGCAAAAAGGGATTGCATTTCCGCTCTGGCCTTCAATGCCATGATGCTACGCATCCATTTTGCTAAATAAAAATAAAGGTTCTCACCTACAAAGTGCATTACTGAAAGCAAATTTTCATCATCTCTAACTGTCTTCTATCTTATTTCTTCTTCCTAACACTTCTTCCGTCCGGTCGGATAGTCAGTTCGGTCTAGTGCTCCGATATCCAAAACCATATTGTGTCCTGCATACATTTGGTCAATGCATTTGCATTCCATTACATATTACATCACGCATTTTATACATTTCATATTATAAATACATCCAAAGTACATACAATGCATTCATACATGTTCATAAACCAGTGCATAAGTCATCCATACATGCAAAAAACATCAGTCATAACTTATTGCATCCATCATATCGATGCCTATCATATCACATATCATCATAATGTCGGAGTACAAAATCGGACTGTTTGTCCTAAGTATGACTCGCAGGCTGACTGCATAATGGCAAACTACATGATGTCCACTGTTTGTCATATGGAGCACGTGCCTCTGTCACTGGGTGCTCCCTCTGTCCTCCTCATCCCTGCCATGTCTCGCAGATGATGTCCCTCCTGGTCCTGGCTGTGGTGGTCTCATCGATCCACTCACTCCTATGCTGCTCAATGTCCTCCGAGAGCGTGACCTGCTCTCTGTCCTCGATCGTGCCCGATATGAAGGTGCTCTCCGCTCCGGTGGAACTGCACCCTCATATAGTGTCCTCCAGTACAGTCTCTCCTTGCCAATCCCAGTCCAGCTAATGTGTCTCTCTCTGTGCTCCTGAGTCTATGTCGTAGCATGAAACAATCCGGTCGATTCTCCCGTGCGGTCAATGGATATTGTCGACTCTGCATCACAATCGGGGCATCATTTTGTCAGTTTTAGGGTTTGTTCCTACAGGTTGCATGTCTTCATTTTCATGATCAACTCAGGGTGTTTTTCATCCACATTGGCCTATCCTACCCTTCCCCCCCCCTGTCAGGTCATTTGCATACAATTTCACCTCAAAACTAGGGTTTTTATGACAACTTGCGCCTGTGTTGGAGAAACTTGCGCCTGTGTTAGATGAATTGCGCTTGTGTATTCCTACACAAGCGCAGAACTCCTTACACAAGCGCATGTTTAGACCACACAAGCGCAGGAGTTCATTTTGGTATCCTCTGTGGGCCCCGCAATGTCCTGTAAGCCATCACAATTCATGACATTCAAAACATGGGTTTTCGAGATACATACCGCTGCTCCTGCATCCTTTGGTCGTCTGAATGTGCGTACACGTTCTCCAAGGTGATCCGCCGTTGGACTGTTCGCCATCTGTCTGCAAGTGTCCTTGTCCAGAGCAACAAATCCTCCTCTTTCGCTACTGCAAATGAGTCATTTTCACCCTCTTGGTCTCATTTATAGCTCTTTTTCATTGCATAGATGGACGTGTGTCCTCTCCATCTTATGTTGGTCACGGTCTTGTGCACCTTACATTGCTTGTCTATCATGCATCCGATCTTCGATTGTTAGTCCGTTTGATCCTATCATTTTCTATCATTCTTATCGATCAATTGGCCTCTTTTCTGCATGTTTTCGGCCAATTCCTCGAGGGGGCATGCATATGTCATTATCGTTGTCTGGGGCATTTAGTTATTGTTCTTTGAAACAACGCTCAGAATCGCATTGTCTCAAAGAGGGGCAAAATGTAGACACCCAAAAATGCTCAACGCTTGCGAGGTCATACTTTAACATTTGTGCATTGCCTCATTTTAGGTTTTTGCATCGCATTAACATTTCTCCTATGTCACGCACTTGGTCTTTATCATTTGCGAACATCGAGTCATTTTTCTATATTCTTCAATCATCTCATCCTCGAATTTGGTCTTGTCGACAACATAATCTAGTCATGATTTTGATCGATTTTATCTTATTGCATCAATGTGCGTGCTAATTTCGCATCAATTTGGACATCATCAATCCTAATTAGGGTTTTGTCCTCTTATCAATCCTGTCAATCTTGCGATCGTTGTCCTTCTGTTAATCTTATCAATTTTATCATCAATCTTATCATTTTGGACATCGTCAATCCTAATTAGGGTTTTGTCCTATTTTCAATCTTATCAGTTGGCGATCGGTTTATCAATCTTGTCGATTTATCATCAATCCTTCAATCTTGTCATCTTGCGATCGATTTGTCATCGATCGTGGTCATGTCTAATCTTGTCATCTTGCAATCTATTTTGTCAATTTTGTCATTTTTCAACCGATTTGTCATCGATCGTTATCTGTCTCAATTATGTCAATTTGGATCAATTTGTCATTGTTCCTCGTCAATTGGCGCATCTATCAATCAAATCATTTTGTTGCATTGGTCATTTATCAAATCAAATCATGATCAAGTCAATTATAGACCTAATTTTCATCCTCGCACTTCTAATTCGTCTTCTAGGGTTTTATGATTTATTCATTTAACCTAATTTGCCATTTCTTCCTTTAGGATTACTAAATTATTTATTAATCCTAAGTTTTCTCATTACAATTAAATATTCATTTAATTGGCTAATTATTCCTCTTTGTGAGTGAATTAATTAATAAATGAAAAATTATTGATTAATTCACTAATTTCTAATTTCCTATTTTCATTAATTCCTAATTTCCACCTATTTTCTAATTTTCTAATTCAAATTCCACCTAATTATCTTGTCTCTAGTTCTCCCTATTTGTGTGCTTCATGCGTCATACTCTTGACATAGCAATTTGTCATAGAGTTTTGTCTTGACATAGAAATGTGTCATAGAATTTGTCCAAAATTGTCATAAAATTCTTGACATAGAAATGTGTCATAGAATTTGTCATAAAATGTCATAGCAATTTGTCATAAAATCTGTCATAAGCCTCTTTGCATAGCAATTTGTCATAGATATGCTATTATTGATTTGAATTTCTATTCAAATCTCTTTCATACTAATTTGCTCATTTATCCAATTTCTCTATAAATTGGATGTTTTCTTCAATCAATTCCTTCATGAATCTCGAATTTTTACCGAACCTTCGTTTCTAGTACTCTTGAGCCTTTTTGCTTTCAAATTGTGTGAGCACTTGTAGGTGAGATCCACAAAACTATTGAAGAGGAAAGAACAACAATGGAGCCGCATGGAAGAAGCATATGGTTTGCATAATTTTACTTTTGAATGCTTTGTTTCCATACCTCTATTGAATGTGCTTTAGAATTAGGTTCATTTCAATGAGTATTCTCATGATATTGCTTTGATTGTCTTGTGTTTTGATTGATATATCTTATTTTGATGAATCCTAATTTCTACGCTACAGACATCAATGACAAAAACATATCCTAGCAACAACAATGTCAACAATCTCCAACAATCTCCCCCTTTGGCATTGATGGCAACTTATGAATGTGAAAAAAAATCAATGTAAAGAAAGAAGATATCCCCAACAAACTCCCCCTAAGATCAAGACATACAAAGACACTTTTCTCATGATATCTCTCCCCCTTTGACAGAAATTCCAAAGATCTCAAAATAGATAACCAAACTCTCTCTCCCCAAAAAAGAAACATGAACCAGGAATCTCAGAAATCTCTTCCCCCTAAACACAGATTACTCACTAGAGGAGCAACACCAACTCTTTAATCTGGATAAAAAGATAAGTCTTTGAAGTTCACCAAATTGATGCAACACAATGAATCTAGTTCTCATCGGGAGGGGTAGATACCCCTAACTTGTCTCTCAAATAGACAAATGTATCTGCAGGCAAAGACTTAGTGAAAATGTCAGCAATTTGTTCCTTTGTAGATACATACTCCAATTTCACTTTCTTGTCACTGACTTGCTTTCTCAGGTAATGATATTTTATTGACACATGTTTAGTCTTCAGATGTTGCACCAGATTATTTGACATGTTAATAACACTTAAATTATCACAGTATATGACAGTAGGCTCATCATAGATAACTTTGATATCTTTCAATATTTTCTTCATGCAAACTACCTGAGTGCAATTACTAGCAGCAACAATGTACTCAGATTCAATAGTAGATAAAGATATTGAATCTTGTTTCTTACTAGCCCATGAAACTAATTTATTACCCAAAAAGAATGCTCCACCGGTAGTGCTCTTCCGGTCATCAACATCACCAACCCAATTAGCATCAGTGTAAGCACATAGCATGAAATAATCATTACTTGGATACCACAAACCATAATCCACAGTTCCCTTCAAGTATATGAATATCCTCTTCACAACAGTGGCATGACTCTCTTTTGGATCAGCTTGATATCTAGCAACCCTACACACAACATGCATAATGTCTAGTCTAGTTTGAGTAAGATATAATAGTCCACCAACCAAATATCTGTAAAAGCTTTGATTAGCTTTTAGAGAATCATCATTCTTAGACAATTTACAACCAGTCACCATAGGAGTTCCAACCGGTTTGGAGTCATATAACCCAAACTTCTTTAGCAATTCCTTTACATATTTATCTTGAGATATAAATGACCTTTTCCATTATGTGAAATTCACAAACCTAAGAAATTTTTTTATCTCACCAATCATAGACATCTCAAATTCTTTCTGCATATCATGGGAAAACTTCATGCTCAAGTCATCATCTCCTCCAAAGATAATATCATCAACAAAGACTTCAACAATCAAGATGTTATCATTCTCAATCTTAAAGTATAGATTATTGTCAACTGTATCTTTATTAAATCCCAATTTTAATAAAGTATTTATCTAATCTAGCATACTAGGCTATAGGGGCTTGCTTCAATCTATAAAGAGCTTTCTTCAACTTACATACCATGTCTCCATCATCTGATAATAAAAATCCATCAGGTTTCTCAATGTATACTTCTTCCTCAAGATCACCATTCAAAAAGGTAGATTTGACATCCATTTGATATACCTTGAAATCTTTATAAGAAGCATATGCAAGCAATAATCTAACATCTTGAAGTCTGGCCACTGAAGCAAAAGTCTCTTCATAGTCAATTCCTTCTTTCTATGAATATCCTTTATAAACTAGTCTAGCTTTATTTCTGACAACTTCACTGGCTTCATTCAATTTGTTCCTGAATACCCATTTAGTACCTATAACATTCTTATCCTTAGGTATAGGTACAAGCTCCCAAGTGTTGTTCTTTTCAACCTGATCTAGTTCTCCTTCCATAGCTCTCATCCAATTTTCATCTTTACAAGCTTCAACAACATCTTTAGGTTCAATTTTAGAAATCAAACATACTTCTTCAGCAACTAACTTCTTCTTGTCATCACACCTTTGTTTTCATCACCAATAATCTAATTTTTTGAATGATTCATTCTTACATACCTCAAAGTCTTCTAATTGTTCTGATTTTTAGGTTCCCGCACTTCTTCACCAACAAAAATAACATACAAATTAACTGTCTCTACCAGATCAGTCTACTTAGGTTCTTTAGTCTGAATAGGAGCTAAATCAACATGTTGTCCATCATCATATCCACATGCTCTAATCTCATTTCCAAGGTTCTCATCCACTTTCACATTTTCACTTTCCACTATCTTTCTCAATCTCTTATTGTAGCACTGGTAGGCTTTTCTCTTTGTTGAATATCCCAAGAGAATTCTTTCATAACTTTTAGCATCAAACTTTCCTATATCCTCATCTCTCTTGATATAACATTTTCTACCAAATACTCTGAAATATCTCACAGTAGGAAGATGACCAAATCATAGCTCATAAGGTGTTTTACCGGTATCACCTTTGATATGAACTCTATTGAATATGTAAACAATAGTGCTAATAGCTTCTCTCCAGTAGATCTTCAGAACTTTTCCTTCAATCAACATAGTCCTTGCAGCATCTACGATAGTTTTTGTTCTGCCTTTCAACAACTCCATTCTATTGAGAGGTTCTAGGTAATTTTCTTCTAATCCCATGCTTCTCAAAAAATGAATTAAACTCACTGGAACAAAATTATCCACCTCTATCAGATCTCAGACATTTCACCTTCAGTTTAGACTCAGTCTCCACCTTTGCTTTGAATATCTTGAACTTGTCCAATGCTTCTGATTTCTCCTTCAAAAAGACAACCCACATCATCTTGGAATAATCATCAATTAGTAGCTTAAAATATCTATCACACTACACACTTCTAACATTCATAGGTCCACATAGGTCAGTATGCACAAGATCTAGCAATCCATCAGATGTATATTATTTTCTCTTGAAAGAAATTATTGTTTGCTTACCCAACTGACAGTCTTTACATATCAAAGTAGCAAGCTTAACAATCTTAGGAAGATATCTAACAACTTGAATAGAACTGATCTTAATTATTGAATCAAAATTAACATGACACATTCTCCTATGCCACAACCAACTCTCATCAATCTGATCAATAAAACAACTTTTCTCATTAACATTCAAATGAAAATTGTTACCTTCAGTCTTAGTTCCAGATGCAATCTCTATACCAGAGGCATTTAGGATCTTGCATTTTACATTCTTGAATTGTACATTCTTGAATTGTAGATCATAACCTTTATCAACCATCTGTCCAACACTCAAAAGATTATGCTTCAAGGCTTCAACATACAAGACATCATCAATGTTATGCTTACCATCAAAATAAATAGAACCTCCACCACGGATTACACATGCTTTGTCATCTCAAAATCTTACTATTCCACCATCATACCTTTCCATGCTCACAAATTTGCTTTTATCACTTGTCATATGCTGTGAACAACCACTTTCAATCACCCATTCATCTTTCTCTTCAACTTTAGAAACTAAAGCTTTCTCCTCAACATTACAGCTAGTGGAATCAACAGGTACAGGCCCATCTTCCTTAATGGCAAGAAATACAACTTCATCTCCCTCTGATTCTTCATATGTAAAACCTTCATCAGCAACATAATAATAGTTCTTCTGATTCCTATACTTCCAATTAGACTTATAAGGCTTATCATACTTGTCATGCTTCTCATATCTATCACTCCTATCATACTTATCAAACTTATCATGCTTGTCATCTTTGGCCATTCTCTCTGGGCATCTAGAAGAAAAATATCCCATCTTAATGCAAGAGAAACATTTTAAAGGCAATTTTCCATCATACCTACCGGCTCCTTTAGGCAATCTTTAGGAAATCAATGCTTAAATCTCATCCAACTCTCTTTCTTTCTCTTCCATCTCTCTTCTCTCTCTTTCATATCTAGATATTTTGCACTCGCCAGGATCATACTTCTGCTTTCTAGATATAGATACTGATGCTCTAAATGTAGTCTCAAACTTTCCATGTGATTCTCCAAGCTCACTTAGCTCAAATGCAACAATATTTCCAACCAGCATATCTCTTGTCACTATAGTCACACTCTTGATCTCATCAATAGAAACAACCTTATGTTTATAATCAGGAGGCAAATATCTCAACACCTTAGCAACAATTTCATCTTCTTCAAGGGTTCCACTAGCACATCTAATACCTAGGACAAGGTCATTCACCTTATCCATGAAAGAATGTAAGTTCTCATCATCTCCCATCTTCAACATCACATATTTTCCTTTCAAACTCTATAGCTTAGCAACTTTCACTTGTTTGTTTCTTTCACATAGGATTTCAAGCTTCTCCTAGATCTCATCTACAGTCTGAAGTCCCATTACATTTTTCATCTTAGATTCAATCAGACTACTAAGAAATACTTCCTTTGTTCTAATATTATATTCAGCTTCCTTGATCTCATCAGTAGTAACCGGTCATTTAGAGGAGAATAATATGCATTCTTTATAATCTTCCAATCATCTTCTCCAAGATATTTCAAGTGTACTTCCATCTGATTCTTCCATATAGCATAGTTACTTCCATCAAATCTGATAATGTCCTTCTTAAAGATAACACCTACAGCTGTCATCCCAGATCTCCTCAAGTAATCAAGCTTCTTCTAGAGGTCTAGCTTTGATACCAATTGTTAGTAGCAACAAGGAGGAAAACTGAGAAGGGGGGAGTGATTTAGTTTTTGCCGGATTTACAAACTTAACCAAAAATAGATCTGATAAATTGCATTAATAATAAAGATAATAAAATTGATAGGACAACACACAACACCAAGATTTTGAAGTGGAAAACTCGGTTAAAGGAAAAGCCATGGTGAGAACCTACCCACAGTAAGATGATACTCTACAGTAGTATGTGAAAATATTATAATGGGGAATGTACATGCATTCAGGAACACTACCTAGAGCTCACTTCCCAAAAAGATAATAACCTAGAAGGCTACAACCCTCAGGGAAGTCTCACTAACTTACAACAAGATTCAAACTATAATCCAGAAGAAATGAATTGAAAGAATAACATCTCCAAATGTCTGATTACAGTTCCAGTTAAGCACAATTGTCTTCTTTAAAACACCAATCTCTCCTCAATTACACCTTCTAAAAGATGAATCACTTGATCACACATATGCTACCCTCTGATAATGCAGACACACCCTCTATATCTAAATTACATGAATATATCACCTATATATATAATTCATCAACCTTGACAACAAGGTCAGATAAAGCCTTAACTCACAATTAAAAAATTATATCACATGATACAAAGATCGACCATCAGACCAATATAATTATTTACATGACATAACATGGACCTAATTCAAATTCCTAAATGCTCAAATCCACTAAAAATCATGCCAAGAACAACCGCAACACACTACACCACCCAAAAAACTGCATAACACGGAAATCATTACCGGTTCATGAAAACCACCAATATCTTGCATAAAAATCAATGCAGATAACCAAAAAAAATAGTAAAAAATTAGGAAACACCAGCAAGCACGTTAGAATCATTAGTAACAACTACACCAACACCACTTATCAAATCTTCATCGATCAACATCTAAAAAACTCAAGAACACAACCAATCAACAACTGTCACAAAGAAAGATAACTTGGAGAGCACCAAATCATGATCCATCTGAAATGAAGATACACAAGACCATCCCAAACAACATCTCAAATTACCAGCATAAGACTTGATCACACTGAGATATACCGAAGAAAATACTAAACTCTGCAAATCATTGATCAACAAAACACAACTATGAAACCAGATCATAAGATCTTCCCAATCTGCACACACCAAATCAAATCAAAGGAACATGTTGACATCAATTATAATAACATGTCCTAGTAGTAGCAATGTCAACAATCTCCAACAGGCTTAAGGGTACAAAACTATAACTTTCTTGTAATTATTCAAAATGCAACATAAAGTATGCACAAACAGTGGTTGTCGTTGATGCCTTCTACTTGTGGGAGACCTGAAAAAAATTTATTTGATTTAAAATACAACATAAATTATACATTATGACTTTTAAAAGGGATATGGCTTAAGGGTACAAAATTATAATGTTACAAGCTGGGGTTGTCGTTGCACCAAAAGATCAACCTGTTAATGCCCGATACAACCACTAGACTTATAAAATCCACAAGAGGCTGCTAAACCATGTTGTGAATCCCCATGAGGGAAGCTAGCCCACTACCAACAATCCCCCTCCCAGCGTCACTCATCGCGGCCTACGTGATTCGAACCTGTGACCAAGCTCTGATACCAGTTGTTACAAGCTAGGGTTGCCGTTGCACCAAAAGATCGACCTGTCAATGCCCGATACAACCACTAGACTTATAGAATCTATAGGAGGCTATTAAACCATGTTGTGAATCCTCACAAGGGACGCTGACCCACTTACAACATATAACTTGTATTCATTCATTCTATTATACCATCTCCATCCTCTCTCTTATGTAATGCATCTATAATTGTCTTGTGTTCTTCCATAGAGAGTGCCCATAATTGTTTATTTTTTCAGGTCTTCCATGATATCTATCCAATTTTATAATAGTTTCCACTACCAAATGCGAGTAGTGTATAATCTTCTTCTCTGATTCATAATCTTCAAATGTGGACAATCCATTCTTTCTTGTTGATTATTTACATATCTAGGTGCCAACAACAACCACAAATCCTGTTGGATAGTCATAATCATCATTTATTCAAGGAATGGTTAACTTATGTTTTGGCTCTACACATCACGCCAACCAATACTCTATCCCCTCTTCATTGTCCTGTGGTGCAACAACATCATAGACATGTCCTGCAAACCAATTTCATTTTAATATTTAGTGAGATATAAAAAACAAAAATATATACATTGTAAGATTTCATATATGTATTGTTTAATAAACCAAAACAAATTTCAAATTGAATTCTACCTTCTTGTATAAGATCTGAAATGTGATCATAGTCATCTGATGAAAACAAATGATCCATGTCTTCATTTTTTCTTTCATGTAGATCATTTGTTTCTGTGGGTGTCAATGATCATTTTTTCCATTCTTCGACCCATTCTATATTCTCACAAAATTCCCAATCACCAGAAATACAAAACTGACAAAAAACAAGCAAGCTCCCTTGTGAATATAGTCCATGTGTTTGGATTAGAACTCTTAAAAGAATGCCATTTAGATGATCCACTAATGGTATCACAATCATGTCGAATAGGAATACTGTCTTCCTCAACTAACCAGAAGAAACATCGAATTGCGGAGTTCTCAGATGATCCTATCGACAA
Source organism: Cryptomeria japonica (assembly GCF_030272615.1). Lineage (NCBI taxonomy): Eukaryota > Viridiplantae > Streptophyta > Pinopsida > Cupressales > Cupressaceae > Cryptomeria > Cryptomeria japonica. Next base: position 483,626,370 of record NC_081413.1, read on the forward strand.
ATTTTGAATTGCACCAATCCACAAGTGCACGAGTATCTCTAAATTTCACCGCATCCTCGAATTTTAGTTGTTCTCTAGCAAGAGCTCTCTTTACATAGGCACCAGCTCCATTGTGTTCTCCTTTACCATGTCCTGATTCAAAAAAACTCCATATATGTTGGACATTAGTTTCCTTGTGAGCTCTTATTAGCCAATAAAATAATCTTGCATTTTTGAATTTTCCTGTGCAGTTATCTGACCATATCATATGTTGTGTCATCTGAATTTTTCTTTCCATAAGATTGTCATAGAAAACCTTGAAGCAATACTGAACAAACTCTGATGATTGTAATCGATTATCAGTAACATATCAGTAATATAGAAATGATACTCCCTCAAAAAAAATTTGTTATCTTTTGTACTATCTATTGGCAATTGACACTCTGTTGGTTAGGTTTCATTATGTTTTCATTGATGGAAACATTATTTTGGGTTCTGGCTTCATATGGTGTACCAACGGGCACTTCATAGACTCTACACCAGCACCAACATCGACACTGACAGGATAGAAGATTTCTTTGGTCACCGACAATGGAGGCTGACATGGTACAGTAAAGGTCATCAGTATTGGAGGTCGACACATCTTGGATCCAGCATTGACAACTTGTTTTAATGTTTATTCATTTATGTTATATGGTCGATATGTAATCTGATATTGCATATATCCTTGTAATCCGACATAAGGCATAAATTTGTCTAGGGTATATAGGGTAGATTGATTAGATCATTTTGTAATAAGGATGGACATGTAATGGACATGGAAATGTAATATGATGTGAAATCATTCTGAGAGACTATGTATGTGAGGAACTCATTGTAAGGGTTATTACGGTACAAAGGTTTAGGGTTTTAACCGGAACATATAGAGCTTAAACTGGAACTGTATTCTAACATAAACGATACTATCCTAGTAGTTCACATTTCTCTGGATTGTTGTCTAGTATGTTATGTAGTCAGTGAGGCTCCTATTGTGATTGAGAAGTGTGCTCTAGGCTGTAAGCCTTCTTGCAAGTGCTAGCCCATCATATATTGTAATATCTCTTCATATGGCCAATGAATTGATATTGTGGGTCACAAATCCCACTGTGGTTTTTCCTCTTTGAGGTTTTCCACGTATAAATATGTGTGTTATGATTCTTGCTTATGTGTTTGGCTTATTGGTTGCATTACTTCTTTCAATTCTGTTTATACCGATATACTGGTTGGTGTATGAATATTTTGTTAAGGATAAAATCTTTTATTCCGGTATAACACTGATTCACCCCCCCTCTCAGTGTTATTGGTTTCCAACACTATAATGTGCATGTCTATATATAATATGCACAAAAATTGCCACTTGAACTGAATTATAATACTTTGATCGAGTTTCCTCTTGTGGTTTTAGAGTGTGTTTTTTTGCAAAATCCACAACTGATACTATTGTTCCAACTGGAAATGTGTTCTTGCATATGCAAAACTTTCCATCAAGCCATCGGGCATGTTGGGATTTTTTCACATATTTTGGAACAATATGACTCTTAAACTCATTGATAAATGCATTCACACTATTTTTTCTATAATCAGAGCTAAATGTTTCCCAACCTTTCCATCCTTCAAATATTTCTATATTTTTAAATCTTCTAACATCACCCATTTTTTGTCCAAACTCATTTGAAACATGTTCATGCAAACATTAACCTATCAATGAATAGTTCCAACATACATTGCAAAGATCATAAATACATGCACTTGAAAGAAATAAATGCTCATTAGGTGGTTTACAAAATAAACTTACAATAAAATCTTTGATAGTTTCAGGTGACATGTAAACACCACAATCCTGCACAAGATCATTAGCATGCAATGTACAACGTATATATTGAAAAACATCATAATAATAACAAAATTGAACACAAGCTTTACAAAAACAAGAGATTCTTTGTTTATTGATTTTAACATACCAGGGTTTGCATTTTTCAAATGATCTTTGACTAATACGTAAATTCATTAACATAGATTCATCTAATTTTTTTTTTTTTAAATTCAGTTTGAGTCATGTCTAGAAGATGTTTTGTATGAGGATCATGAATTTTTGATCCCACCCTTAACTTCAAAACATCTCTAACATTAGATGAAACTCTTGTATTATTATGCCAAAAAATTTCAATTAATGATTTAGTTTCATCATTTAATTTCATGTCCGACCTTCCAAGTCTACCGCTAAAACTCTAACAATGGTTTAGGGGATCACTTTCAATGGTGTCTCTTATTTTGGATGCTCTTGACAACATTCTACGATGTATGTTTAAATAGCCACTTATATCACTTAACATTCTTTTACTAGCAATTATTTTGTTAACTATAGCAGTTGTTATAACTCATCGTGCCGCATTATTTTCTTTAGATCGACTTATTTTTCCGATAAAATCAATGGCACTAACAATAATAGATACAACTTGCTTATATGATTCATCTTTCCTTTTTGGTTTTGTATAAATTCCTAATATTTTCATGACTTTATGCATTTTTAACATTTTTATTAATTGTAGCATTAGTTGACATTGAAATCCTAGCTTTTTGTTATAGAAACTTTATTTATATAATATGTTAGCATGTCTTGTAATTTGTCTCCAAGAAACTAGCCCATTGAGATTATCTAACACATTGCTACAATATTAAACAAATTAAATTGATTTTCATTCAAAGAGGGTGGTGTATTATTTTCAATTTTTAATTCTTTTCGTTTAGGTAAATTAAATGCATATCCAGCTTCCTTAAAATCTTAAATTTGATTTGCATCATACTCTTGGGGATTTAAAAAGATACCAGGATTCACATCCACATGAACATTTTCATCACCAATCAAAGTTTCATCTAAAGATGCACCCATATTTGGTTCTACATTTCTTGCATCCATCATGGTCTCTTTAATGGCTTCATCTATAACAAGCACTGGACTTGATGCTTCAGTGTTCTTCAATTGTCATAGTTGTGATCTTCTATCTCTTTGGTGTTTTGCCTCCTCTCTTTGTGCCTAGATTACCTCCACTGTCATTGTCTTACTTTGTTTCTTTTGGCGTTGCTTTGAACCCATCTTTACAAAGTTCTCTTGAATAAAAAATTGATTCCTTTACAATAAAAGTTCAAAATTGTTGTCTTCTTGTGAATTATGAGTAAATGATAGTAAAAAGGTGAGCCAAATTATGTAATTTTTCTCTGCTAGTATGGATCCCAATGAGAAGGCCTGTAATTATTACATCCTATCCTTTTTTGTGACAGTAATGACTATTTTTATAATGGGGCCCCGTTTTCAAGACGAGAACTCTTTATTCATATAACGGGGGCCCGTTATGTAAATTAACGGTACAAAAACATAGCAGGGCCCCATTTTAAAAAAATTTACCCCACAACCTGCCTTGTGCCTTGGGTTTAGGTCCGGGATAGGAATGGAATGCCTAGACCTTAGACTTGAACCTAAAAATTCAAACTTGTATCAATGACATGGTCAAATACAGACTTTTGCAATATTTTTCATGCCTATTATCATAGAATTTTTTCATGAAATTAAAACCCATTTCAGATTATACTATGTAGATTTTGAATATGTAATTTTAAATTTTTTTATTTTTTTTCCTAAATTTTTCAATTAATTTATATCGAATCTAGTCCATAAACTTGAAATATTAATTAATTTTGTTTATTAATAACTTTTTTGTTTTAATCTTTTTTGAAAAAAAATTATATGTCATCAATCTACACAAAATTCTTTTCTATTTGATTTTTTTTTTCAAAAAATCATTAGTTTAGGTCAAATTATGTGGGGTCGTACATGATGAGTTTTTAAAATGATAATTAGGGCCAATAAAAAATAAAATATAAAAAAAAAAAACAAAAAAATATGCTCATCAATATTGAGTGTGTTAAAAATCAATTCCCAAGATGGTTTGAAAACAAACTTTTATCTGTGTCAAAAAGTGTGGGTCGTACACGTGCATGGTATGGTCCCGAAACAAACATTTTTAAAAAGTGGTTTTTAGAAATACATTTTGAAAGTCAATTTATATTATCTAGGTATTAAAATAAACTACATATTTGGAAAGTAGACTCCAAGGGCTATATTTTATATTACTAACTTTTTTCAAGATTCAATCTCTAAGTGCTTGAAAATTTTAGCTCAAATGTGGGAAAATCTGAAAAATTAGGGAAAACACTTCCACATTTTGGCCAAAAAGTGGACTCAGATTCTTGCATTGACCCCTCGTGGACTTAGGCTAAGGTAGATGAATATGCCCACAATCAAAATCTAGCTCTGCAAGATTCGGTGATCAAATGCAAAGAAACGCAAAATGAAATGTTGGAACTGCAAAATAGGAACAACTGAAAGAAAATGTTTTTGGTTGATGCAAGATTGCCAAGAAACAAGGATGCTCCTCTATCAGACATTCAGGGTTGTTGAAAAAGTGAGTCCCTCACTTTCCTGTGGTAAGAGGAAAACCAAGCCAGTCCACCTCTACCAAATAAATCCATGATGAATCTTCAACTGGTTTGTTCTTCCACTTCACAAGATATTCTCTGAATTGGTTGCTCCGGGTGCTACGTCCAATTCTACTGTCCAAAATGTTTTCAATCTAATCTGGTTCCCTTCGAGGTATCTGCTTCTCCAAGTCTGCAACACTTTCCTCACTAGATTTTGTCTCATGATACTGATGTAGATCTGCAATGTTGAATATAGGTGAAATACCCAAACTATCTGATAACTCCACTTCATATGCATTTTCGAAACTGAATTTCCTCAAAATCTTATAGGGTCTAAACTTCCTCATATGCGACTTATTATAGGTTCCAACTAGAAATCTCTCTTTTCTCAAATACACCATCACTTCATTGCCAACTTTAAATTCCTTATGTCTCCTCTTCTCATCTGCTTTCTCCTTATACTTGTTCATATTTTCCAAATGTTGTTTGACTTGAGTATGTACTATCTTCATATTCTATGCACATTCTTTTGCTTCGGCACTCCTTTTGTCATCATTACTAATATCTCTCAATTATAACATGCCTCTAGGGTGTGCTCTGATAACAATCTCAAAAGGTGTTCTTCTGGTACTCTGGTTCATTGAATTATTGTAGGCAAATTCTTCTTGTGTAAGAATAAAGTCCCAATTTCCAGTTTTACCTCCAAGTAAACATTTCAACAAATTTCCCAAACTCCTATTCACTACCTTTGTTTTTACCATCAGTCTGTGGGTGAAAAGTGGAACTGAACTTCAAATATGTCTTCATCTTCTTCCAAAGTGTTCTCCAAAAATATCCAACAAACTTAGTGTCTCTGTCTGAAATTATGCTCTTAGATAACCCATGTAATCTCACCACTTCCTTTAAAAATAGGTCTGCAATATGCACTGAATCTGTGGTCTTCTTACAAGGTATGAAATATGTCATCTTTGAGAATCTATCCACCACCACAAATATAGAATCATTGTCCTCCCAAGGTCTCTCCAGAACCGTCAAGGGATTATACAATCCAACATTCTGACTACTACCTTTTCCAAGTTGACAAATTCTATAGTTCTGCACAAATTTCCTGACATCCTTATGAATCTGAGGCCAAAGTAATTCTCACTAATCAATGCCACTGTCTTATCAACACCAAAGTGTCCAACTGATCCTCTTCTATGCTTCTCCTTTATCAGACTCTCCCCCATAGTGCTCCTAGGTATACATAACTAAACTCCTCTAAATAACATCTCATCTTGAATGAAATAGTACAACCACTTACTTCTATCCACCATAATCGGTTCCTTACAAGCTTTCTAATATTCTACAAAATCTGGGTCATTCTCATACAAGTTCTTCAATTCCTCAAAACCTAATACCTCCACTCTCATCTCTATCAGCGAGTTCCTCCTTCTACTCAAGGCATCAACAACTTTATTTGACTTTCCACTCTTATTCTTCAAAACAAAGGTATAACGCTGCAAGAACTCCACCCATCTCATATGTCTTTGATTCAACTTACTCTGATTGTTCAAATACTGCAAAGCTTAATGGTCCATATACGACACAAACTCCTTAGGAAATAAATAATGTCTCCACTTCTTCAATGATTGAACTATGGCATAGGATTCTTGATCATACACATAGTATCTCCTCCTTGCATCATTCAACTTCTCATTGAAATAGGCTACCAGTATTCCTTCCTGACTCAACACTGCTCCAATCATATTCCCACTTGCATCGCAACCACGTGAAATACTTTGCTAAAATCTGATAAAGCTAACACAGGCTGCTCTGTCACCTTCTGCTTCAATAATTCAAAGCTTTTATTTGCTCTGGTTGTCCACTTGAAATCCTTCCTATCTCCTCTCATTGCTTTTGTCATAGGGCTACAAACTGAACTGAAATTTTTGATAAATTTTTGGTAGAAACTAGCTAATCCATGAAATGATCTTACCTCTCCAATGCTTTCTAGTGTAGGCCATTCAACAATTTTTCTTACCTTCTTAGGATCCATCTTCAATCCATCCGTAGATATCACAAATCCCAAATAGACTAATTCTTTCTTCATGAAACTACACTTCTTAATGTTTATCAACAACTTCTCTTCTCTCAACCTTTGTAAAACTTGTCTCAAATGCAAGATATGTTTTTCCTTTGTCTTACTATATATCAAAATGTCATCCAAATACACAATTACAAACTTACCCAAGAATCTCTTTAATACCCCATTCATCAACCTCATGAAAGTACTTGGTGTATTAGTCAATCCAAAAGGCATCACCAACCATTCATACAGACCTTCATTTGTCTTGAATGTTGTCTTCCACTCATCTCCTTCTCTAATTCTAATCTGATGGTATCCACTCTTCAAGTCTATCTTGGTGTAGTATCTGGAGCAACTCAAACAATCCATTATGTCATCCATTCTAGGTAAGGGAAATATATACTTCACTACAATCTTGTTTATTGCTCTACAATCGGTACACATCCTCCATTCTCCATTCTTTCTAGGTGCTAACATTGTTGGCACTACACAAGGACTCAAACTTTCTCCGATCAAACCTTTCCTTAACAATTCCCGCACTTGTCTATTCATCTCCGCATTCTTTGTCGATGTCATCCGGTGTGTTGCTTTATTAAGCAATCTAGCTCTGGGAGTCAGGTCCATGCAATGACTGATACTTCTCACAAGCAGTAATCCATTAGGTACATAATCTGAAACAACGTCTCCATATTTTGTCAGCAACTCCTTTGTCTTCTGCGGTTGTTCTTCTTCATTCTCCGGATTGTCAGTTTGCTTAGGAACTAAGGCAAAACACACATTCTCATGTCTCATCCCATCTAGGAATTTCCTTACATCCACCAAATAAATTCTAGCATGTACAAACTTTAGTTTTCAGAGGCTCGTCCAAGGGTAACAAGGTCTTCTTCATCCCATCATGTATCGCCTATCTATCATACTGCCAAGGTCTACCCAACAAGATATGACAAATATACATAGGCATAATATCACATAAAACTTCATCATGATAAGATCCATTCTTCAATTTCATCAAACATTGTTCACTTACTAGTATCTTATGATCATCTTGAATCAATGCTATTTGATAAGGCTTAGGGTGCTTTAGTCTTTCCAAATTCAGCTTATTCACCATCTCCTCTGAAACACGATTATTTGAACTACCACTATCAATTGTAACTTTGCAACACTTACCGGATACCTTACATTTGGTCCTGAATAAATTCCTCCTCTACAAGGGCTCTTCATCATCTCTGGTATGACACAATGCTCTCCTCATTACCAACAATTCTCTATCTTCCAGTTTATTAGTTGATCCGATATGGTCTTCTTCTATTAATGTTTTCCTTCTGGTGTCCTCAGTTTTCTTACATTAAAAAGCACGATGTCCTTCTCCTCCACACTTAAAGAAGGTTCCTCTAAACACTCCCTTATCCTATCTTTTGTCTTCTTTTCCATAACTCTCATTCCAGTATCCACTAGGTTCTCTTCTCTAGTAAAAATTTATATCATCCTTCCGATATGAACTACCATCTCTACTAACTTCCTTGTCTTTGTTCTTATCTGCATTGGGTCTCCTTCCTCTAGAATAGTTTCTTCCTCCATGAAATATTCCTCTAGAAAACCTTCCACCTCTACCCCTTTTCTTCTTCTCATGTATTTTGTTCAACTTCTCTTCTGCTTTTAGGGCATATTGATAGGCTTCCTCAACACTCTTCAACTTGATTAAACTGAGTTAATATTTTATAGACATCTGCAACCCATTCAAATATCTAGAAACTTGTTCAATCTCATCATCATTATATCTGGATCTGAAATTCAACTAGTGAAATGCTTCGGTATACTCCTTCACACTAGATGCCTTCCGCTTCAGGTTATACAACTTCTAAAATAGATTCACTTTATAATTAGCTGGCATAAACTTTGATTTCAACTTACTAATCATCCACTCCCAAGATTTGATCTTCTCTTTACCTCTTCTATGTCTATCTACCTGCAAATGTTCCCACCAAAGAGATGCATGTCCTTTCAACTTAGTGCAAACATATCTCACCTTTCTATCTTTAGCAGTGCCTTCAAAATCAAAATACTTTTCCATTTCCATGATCCAATCCAACAATTCATTCGAATCCAACTTGCCATCATAATCCGGTGGGGTAAAATATGGTTTGGTATTCACTCTTGACAATGCTCTTATAAACCTTTCTTCATCCTAATCATTTTCTAATGGATTTTCTCCTTGTTCTCTAGCTACTTCTTCTTTCTCATCATCACTTACATCTTAAACATGTCCCCTCTCCTCTAGGATGTTTCAACAACTTCTAATTGGGCTGCAATTCCTCTCAATATTTCCATCATGATAGGGTCTGCATTTCCACGCACTCAACCATTTCTATTTCCTCTTTGTACCATCTTCTTGCAAGTTCTTTGAAGTTGCAAGCCATACCCACAATTTGCCACCATACAACAAAATCTTATAGGACAACACTCTCCAAAATAAAATCTCACTCTGATACCACTTGGTGAAGTCATGGTTGGAGGGTACTCAAAGAGAAGAGTTTGGACCATACAACATGAGTTACACAATAGAAACAAATCAATGTGATGGAGGCAATGTAGAAACAAACTATATTATATCATGAAAATCAATTACAAACTATCGGCAACATGCAGGCTTACAAGATTTGTCTCATAGGCCTAAATACAAAACATGTGTGTTGTGCAACATTTGGGCTCAAGCAAGAATGCGAGCCAACTCCAGAACTCCTAACCTCAGGATTATTATTCTATGTACTCATCACTTTTACTATTGATTATTACATGCTTGATTAAATTGATTTATATGATCAAGAGTGATCCGCGATGTCCCAAGATGAAACAAATATCGATGAACAAAAATGAAACGTGTAAAACAACAAGGTCGGCTTCTGCCAACAAAATCCTTGGCATAAAATCGATAGAATGAAGGGCGGACCCAAGGAAAGGTCAGCCACATGCCAAGGAACATTTGAAACAACAAACTGAAGCTCCACAAGCTATGGAAGTGTTCCACAAAAACTGCCAATAGCCAAATACGTCCAAGCGGTTACAGTGTTCTAAGCCAAAAAAATGTCTTAGATTCCAGACGTGATAACTTGCCGAAAAAAATCCAAACATCCCATGAACTTAGGATAAGGTAGATGAACATGTCCACAATCAAAATATAGCTCTGCAAGATCTGGTGATCAAATGCAAAGAAACACAGAATGAAATGCTAAAACTACAAAATAGGAACAAACTGAAAGAAAATGTTTTTGGTTGATGCAAGATTGCCAAGAACCAAGGATGCTCCTACATTAGAAATAGTCCTATGCAAGGAAGAAATCTTCTAAAAAATAAAAAGGATAAGAAAGACTATGTATTCTTCCGCCAAGTAGTCAAGTGTGCCAATGGTTGATGCTTGAAAATGGAAGTAGAAGATGGACCATTATTGTTAAACAATGTTTCTTCCCTTAGGAAGAAAAAAACCAAAGGTGTATGAAGATTGCATTCCTATTCTTGAAAGGAATATGAAGGAAGAAATAACAAAATGTTGTTAATCCCAACCGGTGCTAAGAGGGGAGGGGTGAATCAACACAATACCAATTTCTACAGATTTAACCTTAATCAAAACTTCTTATTCAAACTTAACACTTATCAGTATAAGCAGTATTGATAGGAAACATGGACACAAAAATTATAACACGCAAGACTATCAAGATTTAACACGTGGAAACCTAAATGGGAGAAAACCACAGTGTGAGCATAAACTCCCAAAATCTGCACTCTTCTGAAGTACGCTCGGTGAGGAGACATCCCTGTTAGGAGATTACAAAGACACTGTTAGGTGCCACCCAGTTAAGGGATTTTCTTTAAGGCCTGTTAGAACCTTTACCCTGTTAGAGGTAGCCTTGTTAAAGGACTTAGGATCATCATTTAAGATGTCACCCGGTTAAGGGATTTTACAAAGGGACCTGTTAAAGTCCACCCGATTAAGGGATTTTACTGTTGTAGTTATTTAAAAACAACAGAGAGAATGATTTGCTGTTATAGCTACTCTTAGCTTAATCAGATCCAAATGAATCTCTTCGGTTTGACCATCGATTACACTTTCTCTGCACTCTACCAGTGCTCTGCATCACACTTTCTTTGCACTCTTCTAGTGCTCTGCATTCTTTCTCTGCTCTTCACACTATTCGAGCTCTACACAATCCCTTCACCACTCTACTATTCACTTAGTAGTTCTTCCCTCTTCTCATCTTGATGGATCACCTCTCCTCAGAATTGCTCTTTTGCAATTTTTACGATCAAAATTTTTGGTTTTCGCTAGAAACCTTTATACAAAACTCAGTAGATTTGAAATTCAAAACTTTCTAAATCTTGTTGCACTCTCTCTGCATGCTCTCCATCAATCTCGCCAATGACTCATCCTTAACTACCCTTGCAACTCATAATTTCACCAACCTCTGGGTCGTGTTCTGTCTATTTAATGCAAACCAAAAAATCCACACACATCTCACCTTAATTGATTGTTTACTGCAGTAGACTTCACTACCTATTTGTTTGATGATATCTCACTATGACTGACTCACCTTTGTTCATCGCATCCATCTTACCGGTCATTGCTCCAAGATTCACAAAGAATATCATCCTTCAACTTGTATCACTGGTTCACCAGTGTAACTCTTCACCTTTTGCTACCGATAACTAATCATCAATTAGACTGATCACCTGTCTGTCCAGAGTGTTATGGTCATGCATACGACTACTAAACTGCAATCTAAGTCACCTCTTGTGACCGCATCATCTTTTCATCTTCCAATTTGAAGAAACTGATCTCAATATCTATTGGGTGCTTGACTGACCGGTCGGCTACTCTATTTTCCCTTCAACTGATTAGTGGTGCAGGAGCACCCAAGACAAGATTGACCACCATGAGGCCATAATGAAGATATATGAGATATTAAGTCTATAAGGTTAAAATGACCATTTGATATTTTAAACATGGATAATAATGCCATTTGGAGTCATCAAACTCATGTAATGAGTCATTTTGTAATAAGTTGTCAAAATTGCTATGTTGGGCAAATAATGTCAAAATGAGTAATGTAATGGGGTCCAATGGGTAGAATAAGTTTTTAATGAGAATTTTAAGTTTCATAAGGTCTTGTGTGACCATATTAATGTAATAAAGTTGATTATAAAGTGTCAAGATGCAAAAAGATTAAAAACTTGTCAATTGACAACTAAAAGTGTCAATTTGACAATAATTAAAGTTGTAAACACCCAAAAGTGGTTGTATGGGTGGTTAAGAGTTGGTTTTCAGTTTCCATGAAGGGAAGAGGTTTAAATATGTTTGTAATGATCCAAAATGAAGAGGTAGAGGGTTGGATTTTCTTCGCATTGTAAGAGTTTGGAGTTTGGCAATAAAAAATACAAGGTTTTCCTTGCAATTTTTGTTTAAAATCTGCACTTTATTGGTTTGAAACTCTTCTTCTTTTCTTCATTTTTTATTGGAAATGGATTTGGAAATGTAGAGGAGTGTTTGTAATATCATTTTATACTATTATTGAAGGTTTTACATTCAAATCTGATACACTTCTATTTGTTGTCCTAAAGTCTGTTGTAGGCGATTATTTTTGGGAAGTTTTGAGAGTCACAATGCAAATGTGGCCCGCTCCACTTTATGTGGTTGTTGTTTCTTGTGGAATGGGTCAAGAATAATTTAATATGTGTATCTCTAACTTTACATGTGCAGGGAATAACATGGAGATGAAGTGTTGATACCCTAGGGTAAGAGATTGAATGAGGAAAAGCATGAAAATGGAGGCATGAGTATAGCAGTCGGAGATCTACCTTAAGGAGGTAGTATTTTTATGTGAAATAGTGTTAGGGTATGGTAAATTAATGGTGAATACCAAGTTTCAAGATCTGGAAGTGAGTTTTGGGGTTTGAACAAGGAGGCCCTAGTGTTTTAGGCCTAAAAGGGGGGGTTTAGTATCTAACCTATCAAATGATTGTGTATTGTCTTGAAACCTGAAAAAATATATGGTTTTAGAAAAAATTTCAAGACTTTTTTTTGGTTTGGTGTTGTGTTCGTACCATTTGTTGGTACTTGCTTTGGAAAAGAGGGCTAATTGGGCCTAGTTGGTGTGTAGCAGGGTGCTATCTGAGTATTTCATCCAAAAGACCCATAGTTTATTTTCACTTATGTCATGTCACTTCCAAAAGGGTATCCAAATATATAATTTTTTTTTAAGTATTTTGGGATTATTTTGAGTAAAGGTTAGATTACCCGCTGAACAGGGCTACCAGGGAATTGGCCTATTTAGGGACCCGGGTAAGGGTTTGTGAGTGAACCAGTTGATAGAGTGAGTGAATACTATTTGGTAAAGTGTAATAGGCTATGTAGAGACCCTAGGAAGTGTTGGAATAAGTTGGTGAGGTTGAGAGTTCTATTTGGGCATCTTGGTGAAGCCTAGTGAAGGAAGGTGAAACAAGAAGAGTTGAGTTTTCAAGAAGAAAGAATGATTTGTTGCAATGTGATTGTGGGAGGGTCCATGATGCTTTGCATCAATTATCCTTCTAGCAACACATTGCTTAAGTGTGTCAATGATGCATATTTGGGAAGCACTGAATCCTCCATACTGTTTACAACCATGAGTAAACTATTGAGGCTTACCACATCTTCTTGCCTATGAGCTTGGCCTTATTCATCGGTAAGCGTTGTTCATCAATGAAAATACTAACTGATGAACCAGTTGTGTCAAAACCATCAGTTATGCCAACAAATGTATGAAGTCTCTGAAAAACTTGTCATGTGTCTTCATATTGATCTTGAAAGTTATCGCGTGGCAATTAGATGTTCTAGGCCACACTAATTAAGATGACAATAAAGATCCTGGTAGAGATATATATAGAACAAGAATCAAAGACTTCAATATCTCATTTGAAGATAAAGTTGCCTCCTCTAAATGATACTCAAAAGTATCCACACTCATGTCAAATTGTGATGAATGATCACATGAAGAATGAACAAGAAGATCCAAAGGTTCATCCATAACAACTGAAGAAGAATCAACTTCATCAAGGAGAATATGAATGTCATAAAATGTAGCTCCCAAGTTTGAAATATGAGACTCTACAAACAAACCTACAATGTCTGTCAAGTAGTCATCCTAATGAATTGGATTTGGAAGACAATGCATATCATGTTATACTGAATCTGAATTCGCAAGTAGCCATTAATGTAGAAACATGAGTATCCTCAGAAGCAATGAGAGATGGAGGAGAAAAAATGAAAGGATTAATAATTGGATTTCATGTGCTAATACCCAGGTTCAAGTAGCTAAATTTCCCTCGAAAATTAAAATTCACACTATATATCTCTCAATAATCCTTTGCGCTTGTCTCTCAATCAATCTATTCAATAATTTATAGACTCAAAAATTGAAAATAAACCTTTCCTTTGCATAAGAAAATAATCCATGATATTTTTACCATTACAAGACAAATACAATCTTAATAAAAATGCAATATGAACTCATAGTTATAGCAACACAAATCACATAGATAGGAACAAGAAAATATTAGAAAAATCAGTCATGACATTCCATCTTATTAAGAAAATAAAAGAGTACACAACTATCACTCAAAAAGTAGATGTTTTTTACCCAAAAACAATAAATTTTCCACCCAGCCCAAAAATTGCCTCACTCCCACAAAAAGAGAGGAAAAAACCCAAAATAGAACTTGTCCTAAATAGATAGTTGCAAACCAAAAATAGAGGCACAAAACAAAGAGGAAAAGGAAATAAAAACAAGTAGTTGGCCCACATTTAAGTGTTGCTTACATTACCTTCCTTGTCTTTGAAATTTTTCGAACCTCTTAGTTCATAAAGGTCAAACTATGATGCCATCCAAATGAGAGTGAAAACATTTTAGTAGGCTTGTCATCAAGTTTTCCTCTAGGAATTGTTTGACACAAGTTTACCAAAATTTCCAATCCCAGTCTTCTTGTGTAGAGGAGTCCAGTGTTGATTCCACCATTCGATTTGACCATTAAAACTATAGACACCTAATTTTGTCCACTTAATTAAATTAATATTCAATATTTCTTTGATTATTTTACCACCATTCAACTATTAATTAAATTAATAATTATTTAATTCATTCTACTAATGCTCCTCTATTAATTAAATAAATTATTCAATTTATTTAATTAATTCATGTTGTCCCTCTTCTTCCTCACAAATAAAATAAATATCTGATATTTATTTAATTAACCTTTTATCCACTTCTTTCATATGCAATTAATTAAATATTCTTTTTTATTTAATTAATTTCTCTCCATCCACTTGCCTTTTCCAACTTTTCCCACTTGCCCCCTAACCTTTCTTCTAATCATTCATAATCCACCACTAATCAAATGCAAAGGGTCACTTCCTTTGCCATTAATGACTTCCCACTTGTTGTACAAAGCCTTAAAAGCCTTCTCCTTTTGGCAGGAAAACCCATATGGGTTTTCTTATAAAGGATCACTTCAAGGAATTATTTTATTCTTTTCTTCCATCCTCTTTGGTGTGTGAGGACAAAGAAATCCTTTATGGCTCGATCTTCCTTACACTCCATCTTCCTCTCAAGCTTTCCTATGTTGACACTTGTCAACACCTCATGGGTTGAGAATCCTTTGATCCATCCAAGTCTATGGGAGTCAATCC
This sequence comes from Cryptomeria japonica, assembly GCF_030272615.1. Taxonomy (NCBI): domain Eukaryota; kingdom Viridiplantae; phylum Streptophyta; class Pinopsida; order Cupressales; family Cupressaceae; genus Cryptomeria; species Cryptomeria japonica. The sequence goes on from NC_081413.1 coordinate 483,641,645, forward strand.
TAGCCCTTCTTAAGACATTCAATCTTGACTATCTATTAGCCCATTTTTTTCTATAAAAAAGAGCTCCCATTTCCATTCTAAAAGAAGTTTTCAGCTAGCAAGTATAACGTTAGAGCGTTTGTATTCAATTTTCATAGTAGTACCACTATCTTTAGTGTTACTATGGACATTCAACAAATTGTTGCATAATCAACAACTTCAAATCTCTCATTTCTCATCTTGTGCTTGTGTTAATGCTAAGAACACAATTCAAATAACAAGAAGATATTGAGGAGGAGAAGAACAACGGAAAGTAAAGGCATTGGAACACATGGGGAAGTTCATTTGATTGTTTGTTTTCCTCATTTTCTTCTTTGTTAATCTTTCTTGATTGATATATGAAAATGATAAATTCTTGTCTCATTACTCTAATATGAGAGAATTATGTTGACTACTAATGTGTCCATTTCCCATATCATCATTTTGGCACTAGAAGGAAAGCTATGTTGATGACCTTAGGAATTCTCTAAAAGGCAAGTTCTACTCCCCAAAAGCAACCTACTACAAACTGTGCAAACAACTAGCCCGACTTAGGTGTGCCATCATTGTGTCCCTGTGCAATTGAAGCCCCACTTGTTTTCCTTATGCTGCCAATTGAAACTACTACCCCTCTTCTTCAAATACCCAATTTTATCAGCAAACCATCCATCATATTGTTTACGAGAGAAGATACAATTGTGGTTGTTAGTAATGTTCTATGTAAGGAAGGAAATTCTAAAATTATATTAGTCAATAAAGCCTAGACGAAGGAAATTGGCTTCGAAGATAAGGATAGAAGAGCTTTTGTTTCTTGTATCATTTGAGTAGAACATCATATCTCCTCGGTAGCTAACAAAAGCTAGTTCCCAAGAGTTGGCCTGGACCAGAAAACCTCTGCCTTCGGCAACATTCTTTGCAACTCCATAGTTGTCGTACAGACAATGCCCTAGCTCTCTCAGAGCATTGATGTGCCCCCCAAGGAAAGCCACTCTTTCACAAAACGCTACTCATGCCTTGAGATTATTGTCCTCCTTGTGTCTGTCACTATTGTTGAATTGTATTATGGCTAGGGAATATAATGCAACCGTGTGAGAAGATATGGCAACCTTTTCCATCATCGAAGCTCCTTTGCCCCTATTTTGTAGGCAGTAGAAGCGAATCATGTAGGAGATTTGGGCCCATAAAATCTGTCATATGTGATATATCTCAAAACTTGTTGAATTCCATTGAGGATGAATAAACCATCTTCAACTTTGATCAAGCAGCTCGAGGAGAAGGTGGCTCAGACTTATCTACAAATGCAGGTGATGTTGTATCTTCTTTAACTAAGGCCACATAGTTCAAAGGTGCAATCGGCCGCCTTCTGGCATCCTTGCCAATTCCATTCTGATGGGGAGTAAACCCATTTCCATATGTAGTGTGATTAGAACTTCTTGAAAGCATGGAGCCTCCAAGTGAAATGTGTCAATATGTAGGTGTTGTGCTTCCATTTGCTTGCAAAGCTTGACCTCTCTTAAATCTATTAATCTTTATTGGACTTGGTTTGGATCTAAATATAGCTTCCTGCTCTGTAAGGAATTGTTCCTGTAACCGGTTCTGATCCCAAAATTGTTTTCCTAGGAACCGTACATTTCCTATGCATTTTTCCATGGCTTTGGCTCTCACCTCACTCACACTGTTTCTAGTGCCTAGTATTACCTCTTCTGCGGGTTTGTTCGATCTGGTTAGAGGTATCAAAGAAACTTGCAAAAATGGCATGAGATTTTGTAAGTTTTGACATATCTTCTTCTTGCCTCTTTAAGTCATTTTTCTAAATTCTTTTGATTTTTGCTAACCATCATCTAACAAGGGGTGCAGTTGTAGCATATCAAGGAGGATTTCCAACAAATCTTTCGTAGGTTTTTCTACATTTTACAACAATTAGGTTTTAAAAAGAACAACCACTTTGTCATTTTTTGGTTTTAAAAAGAACTCAAACTTTCATTTTGCAAATGGGTTAAAATGAAAAAACCATCTTTTGTTTTGAAAGTGGTAAAAAGAAAACAACTTTTTTTGTTCTTTATTTCAAGCAAATGATGATTTCTTACAAACAATAAAAAGAACAACACATTTTATGATATTGGCATACAAATAATCTTCATGTGTGATTGACAATTACAAACTCACATTTTGCAATGGACTAAAAAGAACAAGTGTATATTATGATTAGTGCATTTGCATGTTCTATTACCATAAAAACCATTTTCATTTTTAGAAAGGCCCGCCAAGGGCCACATCACCCTTGGGATGACCTTAAGCGGTAAATCCTTCAAGTCAATATAAAAATTAGGTGAGAGTGAAAGCTATAGCCTTAGGTGTATTTGTTTCTACAGTGTAACTTGCTGAAAGGACATATGGGCCCCATTATGAGTTACTAGGCTATTAAGTGAGTCACTGCAGAATGAGCTTACATCTAAAGCCATCAAACATTATTAGAACCTTTTTAATCTAGAGGCCCACCTGATCTATTGATTGAGTTTTGTGGTAGTTTCAGTGCAAGGGCATAATTGGTTTTGCCCCCAAGATACTCACCATATGTGTTTCCTTGAGATGAGAGAAATTTTTGGGTTGTACAAGTTGTTTTTAACTTTCAGAATGAGGGTGATTGGGTCATCCTTCTAGTCCTGGAGGTCCCTAGATGTCCATCTCTCATAAATATGAAAATACAACACACTCCTTAAGGTGTTGCATATTGGATTCGAAGAAGCACCAAGTGTGGGTTGAAATTATTACAATTGGACATCCTTAGGGGTAAAAAGTGATTGATTTGTTTTCATTTGTTTAGACTAGTAGAAATTTGGGCTGAATTTGACCTAAGAATATACACACTTCATCAAGCTCATGTCAAGGTTACTTTATCAAAACAAGAAAAAAAATCCTCAACCGAAGAACAATATTGCAAAAAAATCAATGCTTCATGTTTGGAAATCTCTCAAATACATAAATAAATCCATCTACTATTGTTCTAGGAAGAAACAACATAGTCAAAAGGATATCCAAAAAAGGAGAATTTTTTTGTATACAAATTGTAGAATTTTATTAAAACATCGAGTGTTCATATACCATTTCCAAGACTTCCAAAATGGTTCTACAAATGACTTTGAGATCACAAGATTTTGCACAAAGAACATCCTTGTCGTAAGCAGTGAACGGGAACCGCCAAATTTTACCATCCTGTATTCCACAACTAAAAATCTTCTACTAGACACTCCAAAGTTTGCACTTACTGTGAGAATCCAACACCAAACCACAATCCATTCAAATTTCAACATTACAAATTTTTGTCCTTAGTATTTTTTGATCTTGCGCATCTTACCAATAGATCAACCTATTAGTATATCTCTAGTATCTAGGATTAATCATCCTAAGAGGTAGTACCAGTCATCTATGGTAGGTAAAACTAACTCATGAGTGCATCCTCACATAGTTAGGTAGCTTGTGGATGTTAATCACAACACTTGCTATACCTTACCCAAAATTGTTGCACCCCAAACTAAAGATCTAAATAGTACTTTGTTGATGAACCTTTAGTATTAAGAATCATTCATCCACAACAAATCGTTCATCCTATTTTAGCCAAACTTTGGAGATAAAGAAAGAGATAGACTGTTACATTCTTCACAACCCCACTTTCATTAGCAGATTTTCACATGGTTGAGACTAGATCTTGGAGGTGTAGGTAAGAGGAGTCACAACAGTATTTAGAGGAAGAAATAGACCTTAATCCATTTACCAACAAACCATACATAGAAGAAGATCCACAAACTCCCACACAAGAGGAAGTAAAAAAAGAAATAGGTAATCCCAGGTTTAACAAGCTCTTTGACTTACTACTCAAAGGGAACAAAAACGCCCACTTCCTCAAACTCCCACAAGACGGTGCAAAAATTCCTTCTCACTTTACGATTGATCAAGCATAAGCTAGTAATCATCAGAACATGGATCATAATGATCACATGCAATGAAATACCAATAACTATGGCAATAATTAGTACCAACATGACAACCATGGTTATTTCCCACCCTCCAACATTGAAATGGATATCGTATACCAGCAGATACATGATCTCACACAATTGATAACAAATCCAAGGAGGTCACAAAGAAGGTATTCTCTAGAGGACACATGTCCTTATCCCTTTGATAGGAGCATAATCATGCCACCTTTTCTTAGGAACTTTGAGGTTCCCAAGATAGACAAATACAAAGAAAAGGGTGATCCTAGAGATCATGTTCATGAATTTTGCATGGCTTGCTTAGAGGTTTCTCATGATGAAACATACTTCGTGTGCCTCTTTCCTCAAAGTCTAGGGGGATTAGCTATGCAGTGGTTTTCATGATTGCCAGTTGGAATCAAGACATTTGCTGAGTTTGTTCATAAATTTGTTGCTTATCATGCATACAACATAGAACACAATGTCTCAATGAATGACTTATGCAACACTAAACAAAAAAATGGATAATAATTGTCAGCTTTCTTTCAAAGACGAGGACACCTTGCCAACAAATGTTCCTTCCACATTCCTGAGGATCAATTAGTCCAAGTCTTCATTGAAAACTTAAATCTAGAGATTGAATTCCACTTGCAAGTCACATGCTCAAACTCTTTTGAGGAGGTGATAAAAAAAGGGCTAAAAAATGAGAAGGCTCTTATTAAAAAGGGTTTGGCCAAAATATTGAAAGAACACAAGGACGATCCTAACTGACTTACAATAGTGATAAACTAAAATATTGATTTAAGAACATGAACATTATCAGTGATGACATTGCTGATGCTAGAACAATAAAAATTGCACAACCCATTGTGAAAGTGTTAGGATCAAACAGCAACAACAAAAACAACTCTTCAAAGAACCAAGTAAACAACACACAACAAGATGTACCTAAGAGAAGGTACACTACATACAAACCAAACTGGAACTACACACCTTTTGGGGGACCCATTGAAACAATGTTAAGGAATCTCATATCATCTAATCTTATTACGCTTCTAACAACATCCAACAATGAGCGAAGGATAACGAATATTGCAAATACTAGAAAGGAAAGGGACATAGAACAAACAATTGTCATCGCTTGAAAAATATTATGTCTAAAATCTTATCAATCGAGGAGAGATAGATGTTGATAGAAACAACACTAAAAGCTCAAAAACCGAGCATACAGTGTTAAAAAATACACTCCCATCGTATGAAAAGGGAAGTACCTCCCACCAAGGGAAGAACCATGACAATAATGCCAATTATACACAAGCATCCTATGATTATACTATCAATAGTATAACTAAGGATACTAAATACATTGCAATGATAACCATCAAAGACCAAAATCCTGAATGTAATATTTTTACATGTAGTGGAAAGGTCACATTACAAGGTGCACCATCCAAAGCAATACCACCTGGTCAACCAAATAGAAAAGACACATGCATTAATTTCCATACTTGAGCTTTTGTAGTTGTCACCATCACATAAAAATGTCTTAGACAAAGTTCTCCAAGAAGCATCAGTCCCATCCACCATTAATACAGATCAATTTCAGGCCATGGTGGGAAGTCTCAAATAATCTCATTTCCTTACTTTCACAAAAATGATGATTCATCCATACAACAACCACATAATGTCTCCTACACATTGAGGGTTTCATTCATAAATATAGAGTCAAGCAAGTCTTGATAGATGATGGAGCTGGTCTGAATATATGTACATAACAGATGGTCACAACATTGGGGTATTCAAAGAATGCATTGGATGCTAAAAATAAATCACAATAAAAGCCTATGACGATGCTGGACAATCCTTTAAAGGATGTGTCACTCTACCAATCAGTGTAGGACCTATGGTGAAGGATGTGGTCTGCCAAGTCCTAGATCTTCCATATAAACTTCTTTTCTGGAAGACCTTGGATACATGCCATGCAGGCAGTACCCTCCACATGCCATCAATGCATCAAGTTTCCCTATAATAGAGTGGAAATCACAATCCTAGGTGATGCTAACCCCTTTGCCTTTTGTAACAATATAAGCCATCAACCTGATACTATTGTACCTAGCAATAGAGAAGCCACTTCATCATCATCTTATATTAACCTTTCTTCTCTCACCAATAATCCAATCACTACATTGGACAATACAAAACTGAAGATGAAGATAAAAGATGAGGGTCCATGTGAGTATAATATTATCCAAATTTTCAGTGTTGGCAAATTACCTCTCTCACCTCATACATATGGAAAACCTCAACTTTCACGACATGCATCTAGTATAACTAGAACCTATAAAAATAAAAAGTTCACCCTTGGAAGTGGCCTAAACAAATAAATTGTTGAAGGAGACTTGGCAAAGTGGATCTACAAAGAAGATTTTGACAAGGGAAAACAACTTTTAAACATAACCACAAAAAATTACGACAAAGGCTTTACACTCATGCAAAGAATGGGTTATGATAGGTATAGTGCTTTAGGATTACAAAAATAGGACATGCAATAACCTTTGCAACCTTCCTTAAAACTTAGAAATTAACTCAAAGGACTAGGATACAATCCATGTCAAGCAAGCACTTCCTGAACAAAATCTATAGTTACAACACAAGCAAAAACATATATTTTGAAAAAATCAATCACTCCAAGAGTAAAGCTTTTAATCATTTTAGACACACAAGTAGCATCAAGAATCCTGTCAAATACAACACCTTTAGTAGCTATCGAAAAACCTTTCACACCTAAAGACATACCTGCAAGATATAGTGATAAAGATCTACAAAGTTATTCTGAGACAAATTCACATGAATATGAATGGGATTCTTTTGATTCATCTGAAGATAAAGGAGTCAAAGGAGAGGCATGGATCGAAACTTTCTAGGATCCTATTGAAACTGTAGACACTTAAAAATAATTATTTAAATTATTTTTAAATTCCTGACATAATTAATTTATTAATTATGCCAATTTTTAATTCTCCTCAATATTAATTAATTATAATTAATATTGTCACTATAGTCTGTGATTGAAATCAATCCCCTTTTATTCTTCTAAAAATCCTCAATATTAAATCTTCTCAAATTCCTCCTCTTAACTAATTAATTTCAATTAATTAGTTAACCTAAGTGATTCCTACAAATCACTTTTTCCTAATCCATCATTAACCTAATAAATTCTTCTAGAAACTCCCTAAGCTCACTTAACATTATTCTTCTAATTTTTAATTCCCTCCACTCATTCTCTCTCCTATTCAAATCCTCCTACAAATCTTATCTACCCTAATCCCACCTAATCTTTCCTCTAATCCCTCTCCTAATGAGTTGCTAGTGGCTAATCATCATGATTAGTCACAAAGTCAACTCCTTGTCCCTTCCATCCAACCACTCTCCTTAAATGCCCTTTTCCTAGGTGAATGTGAGATTTTCAAAATCTCACATTCCTTTGGGCATCTCATCTTCCAAGGAATTTTTAATTCCTCCTTATTCCTCCAATCCCCATGAGTATCCTTTTTGAAGAATTTTTAATTCTTCCTTTCCATTCCTCAACAAATGTCCCATCCCTTTCTCTTCTCAAGGCACATTGGGAAGTCTTCCCAATGTACCTTGAGGAGTGTGGAGACAAGAAATGCCTTTAAGACATATCTCTTGGTCTCCACACCTCATCTTGGGCCTTGTGTGGGCTCACAAGGAATCCCGACCCTCCATCTTGGGTCAATCCTATCCCTTCATTTCTTCTCCTCTCTCCCTATAAATTGAGGATTCCATCCTCTCACATATCATCTCCAATTTTAGCAATTTCATGCTGCTAGTTTGTGCCTAGAAAACCATCTTTGCACCCTCATCATGCCAAAGTTATCCTCCATCCATACTTAGCCATACTATCCATCTCATTCCTTAAACCCATCATATGCATTTGTGCACAATGTTGGAGAGCCAATCACATCAAGCAATCTAGGAGCAAATCGACATCACGTTGGAGGAACTTGGGCGCACTTCGACTTCATCCAAGCTCCATCCGAGGGAGAAGGTAAAGGTTTTGCAAGGTAAAAGTAATTTGTCTTCATGATTTATGCTTCATGTTCTTATGTTTTAGTGTTTTTGATTTGCATACTAACTATCCAAATCCACCCTCGTCTTCAGAAACAAAAAAATATCAAAGACAATGAGACAAACCACAAAAGTCACAACATCCTTCTAATAGAGATGCATTGCCTCCTAAACTTGAATATGAAGAGGAGAGTATCAATTATTACCTCAATACCTTTGTCCTAACCTTAAATGCCACATCCTACGACTTCAACCAAGTTGATGGCATGATGTGTAATCCCTGCCAAAATACCCTAGAGAAATATAACTAACTAACATACTAATAGAGAAATTTTTTTTACAACATCTACTCATGTAACACATATATGTAATTCCATATCCAAATACAATAAACATTCATCTTCTACATACAAATACCATCAAGTAAACATAATCTTATGTACACATTACACAAGTGGAAATAAATGCAACTCAACAATTATCTTTCCCTAGGGTATCTCAACATCGTCACTTATAACTTCATCAAGCACATATAATCATAAACATAACATCATGTTTACTACCATAACCAATGTATTCTAACACAACTAACATTCCTCTTTCATGCATATATGTAAGATCATTCATTAATCTAACTATTATAATTACAATCATGCAAATGACATAAAACCCCTTAAGATTCATTTTAATAACACCAATCCAAATTTTCCTAATTTCAAATCTCTTATGCATTGTCTTAAAATCATTACACATGCCTAATTCATTTCCTTTATCACAATAGACATCCATATCATGAAGATAAACTCAAATAGGTAATAACTTCTTTTCCAAGTAAAGCATATCCTATATCTCATTTCTATAAGTAAACAATATCCAAGATACAAGAAGGATTACAATAATATGTTCTCTTACATGGATTATGATCATAACATAATACCTCATCTACCATCACATAAGAATACAATATCCATTTTACATCAAGGAGCATAACTCACAAGTACAAATACAACTATCTCAAAAGTACTACAATACATATGCCAAATGAATCATATACATCAATCTGCCACAAATATCCATCCAAAAGTTGGAGAGATAAGAATTCCACATCCATGCACAGGAGAATCAAACAAAGAACATACCAATGGAAGAAGGCATCAAACCACCCAACCATGTGGAACAAAAGGAACCAACCCTCATGCTAGGAGATGACACAGGGTCCCACACACACTCTAGACCTAGGTTGACACCTAACAACCAAAGGATACATCACAAAACAACAATCACAAGCAACCATGTGAACAAGGAGCCAAATCAAATCACAAGGCTAAGTCATAAAGTAATAAACTCCCAGAGGTGTACCAACAAACATGGCATAAGGAACAAGGACACATGTAGGGAAAGAGTATCATCACATGCTATCCTCACATAGAAGGGAATAATATCACACCTTGATAGACATGTCGTTGTATTCTATTATCATAAAAAAGGGATAACACCATACCCTGATAGTCATGTGGAGCCATCTCAACCTATGAGAGAATCAAGGGAGTTTGGCTTACTATCTCTATAGTCTTCCCAAGCTCATCCTGAGTCTCTGCTCAAGGGCCATGAGGTGGGGCACCAATATCAATTAAATTATCTTTTTTAGGTGAGGCCTAATTACCCAACCCAACTAATTAATTATTATGGTTATCACTTATTTACATTAAGAAAACCTCCAACGTGTTCCTAGTGGTCTAGACTTCAAGCATCCTTACAAGGAACCTCTTGATAGCCTATTCTCTCATGACCCCAACCATCACGTGGAAGCCCACTCTCCCTAACCATGTTCCAAGACCTTAGGATAACACAAATCGCAATAACAAAAAGGAGGCTCATACAAAATGAATGCAAAATGATATCAACATGCATAAATACAAATTTGAACAAGGACAAAGCCACAATGCCAACAAAATGAATCAAGAACCTCAACACTAAGCCAAATCAAAACAACAACAAGAGAAAGGTATAATTCCTCTTGCTCAGTTATGCACAAATAAATCTTTAACAACGAGGCACCTATCCTCTCATTGGAGCCATAACAATATCCATCTTGCTGGAGCCATTTCATTACACATAAACATCCCTCAATAACAAGGTATTATCCATCTTTTGGGAGCCAAAATGATAATAAAATAACCAAAACTGGACAATAACCGACTCTGAGATAAAAAGAATATCAACAAATGCCTTTGGTACAAAAATAGACCTAGAAAATCAACTCAGAAAGATCAAAATGATCAAGACATATAAATAGAGCATTTTAGCGCATTCATTGAATAATATCGCGCCTATGATAAATTAATTAGTACCTTTGTCCAACAGAGTAGTGCTTTTGATTAACAACACAACACTTTTGACAAATCATTTAGCACATAAGACCAAAACAATAGTGTCTTTTCTCTTCAGAGCGATGCATACATTAATAGCAATAGCTCATTTACCAATACTTCTAGCACATATGATGAAAGTATTAGCACTTCTATAGTTTTAATACATTCGATAAGAAGTTTATCACTTTTACGGACCATCTCAGAAAATAAACTCTGTTACATTTATGGCCCGAATCAAAATATAACAAACCATAAACATGATCACAAATCGACTTGATAAGGGATGCAATAACAATTATAAGCCAAAGGATTTATAAAATGTCAATAGTCAAATCAAAACATACATATATGTTCTCTTTCAAAATGTTTTAGGAAACTCATGGTAGAAAACACGGAGTGCAATAATAAACTCCCAACATTTGGGTATAAAGCAATACAATAGAATGCTCACAAAACTCCAATAAAACATCAATTTCAAGTTGTATAACAAAAAAACCAAGGTATTCATGACAAGACTCATGACAAATATAGTAGCCACACATGGTTGTGCATAGGAAAGATAATAGGGCCATTCATGGAAATACATAACAAATCCAAACCATATATATAAATATATATAATTTCAATGTCCCAATATCTATATAAATATGCACATACTTTACTTCTATAAAACTATATGATATTTCTCCCAATTTCTCCCACTATACAAGCTTTTCACAAACATGAAGGAAATAGTACTTTTGAAAACAAAATTGCAGAATGTAAAAATTTCAACAAACTGAAAGATAGAAGTTATGGCCAAAGAATTTGATGAAGAGCAACCAAAATCTAGCAAGCTCCAAACCAAGCCAAGTCCAAAATCCAATCGAAAAATCTTTAGAAGACAAGTGATTCTCCAACAGGCCAACCCCTGTAAAAACTCAAGAAGATATAGTTATAAAAATTAAACCAAGACTATAACCCAAATCCAACCAATCAGAATAATCCAAAATACTATATTTCATACCAACCCCCTTCCTGAATTCGAGGTAAGAAATATAAAATTATATTATTTACTTATCCAATTCTCACAACCAATAGAATAATATGGTAGGTAGAAAATATAATATTTAATTAAACCAACTTAGTAAAAAGGGAATATAATAATATGATGATATAGGAGAATCCTTGGTTCTTTGCAATCTTGGATCAACCAAAAAAATATATGCTTTCAATTTTGTTCAGTTTTGTGTTTTAGTTTTTGTGTTTCACTCTAAATCCCTCTGAGTTGCTCATTTTCAATGTAGAGCTGGATTTAGCTTGTAGAAATGTTCTTGTACCTTGATCCTAGATCTTAGCTTGTTTGGATCTCTTTCCTGTAGGATTCCACTTCCGGAATGACTGGCAATTCTCAATTTCTGAACCAGTTTGAACCTTAACGACTAAATGGTGTTCCCTTACCTTGTGGGGCATCTCCTTGACTTGCGAAGCTAATTAGCACCCCATACAATGTTCCCATACACTTGGTCGACCTTCCTTTTGTTCCACATTTCATTTCAGTTCTTTTCCAGAGGATTTTCTTCATGCTTGGTGTAGTACCCCTCCTTGATCAGACTCTTTTTGTATGTTTTTGATTGACTTTAGTGGAACATTGTTGTATATTGATTCAGATTTTATGTGATGCTATTTCATGCTTTATCTAGATTTGTGGTGTATGATTTTATGCAGTATCTCAATGCTTATGATTAATGTTATTTTGTGGATCATTATCATGGACTGACACTCTTACCTTATATGTGCAATGTGTTATTTATACATTGCGTGTTTACAAGTGTATTGGGATGAGAGGGGATGATTTTCCTTCACTCACTCCGATGAGACAGGGAATGTCACAATTATCCTTCATCAATGTGCGTGTCATGTTTGTTTATATATATTTGTCTATATGCACGTGTGGATTCTTTGGTACAAGATATTGCAGGTACTAGTACCGGGTAGGTACGGGGTATTGACTCCACCTGGTTTCATAGGTTTGAGCGTGCCTTATATGTCCGATGGGAGTGGAGGAGATAGTTGTTGGACCCTAACTTGACCTGCAGTTACACTTGTGTGAGTGTTGTTAGTCGGTTGTCTTTCCCATCTGGCCGGTATGTGAGTCATAGTGCTTTGGTTTGGGCATTTGTGAGTTGTCATTTGATCATCCTTCATTGTGTGTGTTTCCATTTATTTAAATGGTTATTTAATTGAGTAGATCATGTTATTTTTATATTGGCGTAATTAGTTAATTATTATGCCCATGAGATTATTGATTTAATTAAACTAATGAGTTGCTAGTATTAAATGGTTAAATTGGCTTATTTCATTGTGAATAGTTGTATCATAGTATTGTGAAAAAGGAAATGAAATAAAAATAAAAAGCATGTCTTTTTACCTTTCCATTGACTTTTGTATTTTATTTATTGGAAAAGAATTGGTTTTGGAAAAATAGTAAATCTGATTGCTTTTTACTTTTTAAATAATTTAATCTGATTGGTGGAGGAAACTTTTAACCTAGAAAGCTTAGGTTGGAATTATTTTCCCCATATATTCCTAGAAATTCATGGGAAGAGGAGGCAGAAAATTTGGAAGAGAAATTTGGAAAACCATTATGAAAGAGGAGCTGGAATTTGATTTGGTTTGCAAGGACTGGGATTCTTCCATCATTTTGCTTGCTAGTTTTCTTCAAGGTTGGATAATCTCTTCTTGTTTGAAATTTAAATTTGATTATTTCAGTTGCTTCCTGTGTTGAAAAATGCAAATCTCTTTGTAGATTCTTGTGGAATGATTGGAATGGAAGAAGAAATGCCCGTTATTGTTGATTTTGTGAAACTTATATCATATGTTTTCTTATAGGAAAGAAATGGTTCATTTCTCTATTTGTTGTGTGTTTTTGTTCTTGAAAATCAACTTCTTGAATTACCTCTTCTATTGGGAATAGAAGGATTTAGATTTAGGTTGCTATGTTCTTTCTAGTATCTAATTGCCCAAGATTTGGGGTTTATGTTGGCAAAACTAGTTATTGCCTTTTGCTAGATGCAAGGAATTCTTCCTATGTATGGAAGTAAGGAAATTTATTTTAAACCTTCTCCTACCTATGGAATTTTTCTATTGTTGCCTAAATCTTTATTTATTGGGTTCTCGTGTGACTTTATTTCACCATTTACCTTATTGGTAAATATCCCCTTGTAATTTGGATTTTGGCACTCTGTGTGTGTGCGCCCATGAAATGAATAGGGGATGTATCATTTTCTTGTCAAATCGATTTTAATTGCTAAGGAAGGCTGAATTTTTATTAAAATTGACCTTACCTTACCTCGTGGCAGGCTAGCCCCACCACAATGGTCGCTAGCATTTGTTACCCGCAGGTAGCAATACTACCGATCGCCAGTACTGCTACACGGTAGCAACACTACCGGTCGACAACAACACTATTGCAGGTTGGCCTTGGCCCTCATGTGACCTTGTACCCTTCGTGGTACAACTTTTTATGTGTTGTGAATTTAATTTGTAGAAAATGAAATATTTTTAAGGTTGGTTTTTAATGTTAAAAAAAATAGTAATTTTCAAAGTGATTTTTATTAAGTGGTTTAATAAACTTATATTTGAAAATCAAGGCATGAATTAGTAATTCAAATTGGTAAATTTGGATATATTCTGGAAGTGGATTAAAATGCCTATTAGGAATTCATATTTTATTTGGTTGAATATTTAATGTGGATTTTATTCTTGATGGAATTTTGATTTGGAAATTGAATAGATGTGAATGTCATAAAAGAGTTATATTGTGTTATTTCTGGTCTATGGTTCAGTCGTACTGTGGTGGTGTATTTGGTACCCTTGACCAAGTGATATATGAAGACTTCATTGTCTTAACCATGTAGTGTCTTTGCCTTATGGTTAACCAAGAGTCAGTATGTCCTTGTTTTGACCACTTGTTATTGGATAGTGGTGTTATGGTTGTTTGCTTTGCCATAGGGTCCTCATGGAGTGACCATGTTTGTTTAGTGTCCTTTGAGAGAGTGGCTTTTGAGTGGGGGCTGCACCCAAAGTGGTTGGCAGGATAACCCATCGAAAGTTAGATAATAAGAGATAATCTAATTAATTGACTAGGTGGGTAGTTCATAACATTATATAATAAATTGTACCTCATGCATAGGTGAGTGCTTAGAAAAGGCTCATAATGTAGTGAGAAGGCATGGAATGTCAAACCAACCACCTTGTCTTCATGAAAGGCTGGTAAGGTCCGCATGAGACCTAGTTGGAGCCAGAGGTTCAGGGAAGGTTACTAGGACAGTGTGTCGGGACCTATGGAGGTTGGCCATGGTAACCATCATAAGCTATGTGATGACACTTTGTCTTTAGGTCCACTTGTATTTTGTGATGTCGAGTCACTTGCGTATTTGTAATGTTGAGTCACCTGGATATTGTGGAGTCATATTGTTATGTCGTCCATGTCATGCTTTTGCTTGCTTGAGGGTCCTCTGCTATCTCCTAGCATGGTGGGGTGATTTCTAGTTTGGGATCACATGGTTGGGTGGTAGTGCCACTTCCCATTGGATGTTCTTGTTCGTGCCTTCATGTGAGGATTGACTTCGCAGGTGCTCATGTGGTTCGTGGCTCATGCTTCATCTCATGTTTGGAGATTATTATTCTTTGGCAGCCTATGTAGTCATTATATCAATGAACTTTTGTAACCTTGTATTTGGTTAAGTTGTACCTTTATATGTATATTGAGAAGCCATGTATTGGAAGAGCAATGTAATCCTATGTTTGGGATGTTATTTATTGATTTCCTTTATGATATGTGTAAATGCTTATTGAAGAGAAATTGTATTGTATCCTTTCAATCTTTCAATGGAGTCATCTGTTATTACATATGGCTTTATATGTTCTATGAGTTTTGATGGATTATTTGATTAACCTTAATTTTGGAATTTAACTTATGGTTTTAATTCTTCGTTGATAACCCTTAAGGAATTCTGGTGTAAGTCTTCCACTTGTGTTTTATCATGCATGTTGTGTTTAATGCACTTATTATGTTTATACTTAAAAAAAAAAATGTTTCACCCTTGTTGTGGGTATTCCTTTGGGGTTCCTGGTGGGGCATTACACTTGGGGCCGACCTATTTTCACATTACACTTTCCCACCTTGGGGATTGTATTCCTTCTTTGGCTGACCTAGATGCGTTCCAGATGCTATAAATTGATGTATTAGATCCTAGTTGAGTAGTGAAGGGAAATAGATGATTATCAGATAGATATAGATCAAATTTGATTATCTTTTTGGTTCCAGATTGAATGTGTGTTCTGTAATCATGACTGTTAGCCTGCATGAAGCCCAGATGTTTTCGGCTAGTTGCATTTGAATTCATGATTTAATTAAGTCCGATCTGACATTCTCTCTATTCCGTGTTGTTATTTTTATTGTGTTGATCTTGTTGCACAGTCTGGACAGTTCACTTTGAGGACCCTCTTGCCATGGCTACGTCATATGAATAGCCAATACTTAAATAAACTAAGGGCACGATAAAATACAAAATCCCAATAAATAAATAAACCAAGGGCAATATAAATAAATGCCACAAATAGATATAAAATCATAAACAATTAAACAATAAATAAATATCAAATAAACATTAAATCATCAAAAAAAAAAAGAGCACCAAATAAATATAAATCAATAAATCAAATATAAATAAACATTAATCAAAATAATAATATAAATATTAATAAATCCCAATAATAATCAAATACCAAGACTATACTTTAACTCTAATTTAGCATCAAGAAACTATATGGATCAAATATTAATTAATTAAATAATCAAATATTCACAGCACCAAAAGGAAACTTAACATAGGTTCGAACATCACAACACAAGATACCAACATGACGACTCACACCATAAGACTCAAACTGACAAGGGTGACAACTTAAACCTAGAGTGTGTAGAAGGAACTCATGCCATCTCCAATCAACTTGCCATTGGGATGAAGACACACTCAGCTTGTGAGACCAGGTGGAGTCGATGTCTAGTACCTGCAATCCTGCAACCACCAATATCTACAAAGCAATATATACAATAACATATATCATAAATGATCAGGCAAGTGAAAGAGAATCACAATGCCATATCATGCTCATAATGAGTGATATGAAATCATCTCTATCCTGAATACAGTAGTAAGACAATCACGACAATCATAGTATCAACTCATCCAATATAATTCATGAAGTAGGGTTAGCATAATCAATTTGCCATCATAATCTCATAAGCAGTATAATCTATCTATGAACAATAAGAGCATCAATCACCAAGTATAAATCCATCCATCATAATAGTCTAAGATATGTCATCATCTACATAGATCATCATGTATATCAAATATTCATATAAAAAATCTAGTATCATCAATAAGCATATGAGATATCAATAGAGTCATAAGTACCAATCAAAACAACATCAAGAAGTCTAAATAAATCTATCAAAGAATAATCAAATGATGAATTAGGAAGAGACACTACATAATGCCACTTATATATCCTCAACTCATTGATGAGGACCAACAAGGTCCTCCATGCCTAGATATGTTCCAAAATAATGAAGCGATTATTGACTTCCTATAACTTTGGGATAACATGCCAAGTAGGGATCACAAGGTTGGTTTTACTATTTGTAGCATCGTAAATTGTACACCCTTAATTAAGGTTGTCCAATTTCACGCTTAGGTTAGCACTTGCCTTAGTGTGTCCCATCAAATCTTGCATTTATAGGGCTTCTTTAGGCATTTAATTATTAATTTAATTAAATCTAAAACCCTCTCTCAACAATTCACACATCATTAAATTGGACCCTTAACCCTAGGTGCACCTCTTTTTATTTTATCTTAATTTAATCCTAATAATGTCCTAATTTCAATATTCAAGGAACATTTTTGCATATCTACACATCTTGGATTGACCTACCATGTTGGATTTGACTTTAGAGTCATGATATCTCACATCCTTGGAAAATAAGAAAAACGTTGCTCGAACCAAGTAGTATACTACCTGTTCCCAAAATATTTACCCCGAATTTTTGGAGCTTCATTTGGTGGTATTTAATTGTTCAAATCCCATTTGATGTCATTTTTTATCAATTCAAAGTCATCCTTTTATCAAATTAAAAATTAGTGTTTCATATATAAAGTCTTTCTTTCCCTCATTTGAGGATCCTAATATAGCAATTTGAAAAGAGATCCTTGTGAAGTGAAAGGGCAATTTTGTATGAAGTCTAAAATCATAAAATTCATCTATCAATCAAGTCTTCATAAAAAAATTCATCAATTATGGAAGCTTTAGGAGATATTGAATAATGATAAGGGAATCAACGACTGTTGATTGGCTTGTACCTCTCCCTTTGGATTTAGTATGATTTCATGTTGTTTTCATATCTCTATTGAGTTTCAGATCTACATCATATTAGCTCTCATATTTACATTATTTCTTTATATTTGTATTACATTTGTGATTTGAAGAATTCACATTACAGTTGTTTTAGGGTTTTGCTCAAAACTTAGGGTAAAACTCTAGTTTGCACTTAGCTCTTAGGAATCTTACAAACACATGAGATTCTAGGGCACACAAATTTTTTTTGTACAATATCAACTATTTGTGGTGGTCGAAATCACCCAGACAAGGGGTCTGACTAAGGAAAAACCCTATATAGCCACAAACACACCATTTTCCATCTTGTAGGTGTAGTTATAGGTTTATTTTAGAGCAAGCAACTTTTGGGAGATCTTAGTAGATAGGCATAGAAGCAACATCAAAATTTGGACTTGGATCTCAGGGACTAAGTGCCCTACCTCCTAGTCATCTAGGACTAGGGTACTCCACACCCTAGTCCTCCTTAGTTGGCTTCAAATTTCACCAAGCTAGCTCACTCAAACTCAAAATTCAACCTTCCACTTTGTAGCTTCTCACTGTCTCTGAGACAAGGGCATATAGCACCTTGATCCTATCAAATCAAGCTCAGTTTTGTATCACAAGTGCACCCCATATATTTATTCTTAGATCTATTACTTGTATATTAATTATGTTACTTTATCAATCTATTATTACTGTTGTTCTAGTTACTTGTACATCCATCCTATTAGCATAGTCTTGCATTCTCTTGCACCAAGTACACTCTCTTTCATATCAGCGAAGGAGTGGATACCCTAAAAGTGTCCCTTGACTCTCTTTCACAAGAGTTAGTCAAAGAGGATCACTTCTTTAGGTGCTTTCGTATTCCAATATTTAGATGAAAGTGGGATTAGGTCCTAAAATTACCTAATTCTATTTTTACCCAACACATTTTGGTGAACCTGACATATCTTATTCTTGCTTCTTATTTTTCATAGATATATTCATTTCATAATTTTTTTGTTTTATGCATTGTGTATGTTTTAAATTTCATATGGAGTTGTTATCTTCTTTTGCTAGTTCAATTTCAAATTTCTTTCAAGGTGTTCATGTAATGTTCCCTTTTATGCATATGATGACAACTCAGTTAATCCAATCATTCATAGTTATGATTTACCTTCTCTTAAGGATCCTTCATCTCATGAGGACACTTTAGTACAAGAAAAGGATATTAAAACTTCTTTCAAAACTCTCCCTTTTAAGGATGAAGTTTTGATGGATAATGTTGATCTTTCTCCTAAAATGTTCCTCTCTCATAAGAATACCCTATAAGAAGAGGATGATGTTGTTGATGATTTCATTTCTACTCAAAACCATTTGAAAACATATAAAAGATTGATAAACATGATAAATGTGAATGAACATAATTTTCAAACACCTCCTAATAAACCCCTCTTTATGGTTCAAGGTCTTAGTTTCTCTCCAAATCCTCAACCTATTAACAATCCTCTCTTTGTGGTTCAAGTTGGTTATTCTAATGATGCTTTATGCACCCCTAACAAACCATTCTTTACTGTGCAAGGAGGTTATCCCACCAAGAGTCCTTATGAGTATGCTAAACAAATTACCCAAGAGAGTTATAATTCGGTTTCTCATACATATAATACATGAAACAAAATGCAACCTAATCCTTCTTCTCTTCCTACTTCCCAACCTATTCTTCCACCAACACCTTGTATATCACAACATCTTGGTAAAGAGTATTTATTGAACAACTTAAAGCTACTCCCACCAAGATATATCTTTTGGATTTGATTCAAAATTCATCCACACATCATGTGGAATGTTACAAGATGCCTTAAAGAGCTTAGATGTTCCACTTGTAGTGACACCTAATAATATGACTTCTCTGATTGACTCCATGAAAAAATCTAAAGCTCAAATTGTGTACACACAAGATGAGTTACCCTCTCAAGAGACTCAACATCAATATGATCCCCTTATTATTGTTGTCCTTATTAATGGTAATGCTATTTGATGAACCCTCGTGGATAATGGATTTGGATTTATTATTTGTAGAATTGATTTATTGCATAAGATAAATGTGGATACTTCTCTCATTAAACCCGAATCTCTTTCTATTTATGGTTCTGACAATGTCTCTAGAACCTCTTAAGGTACTATAACATTTTCTATTAGGGTAGGACCTGTTATTTTACCTACAACTATTCAAGTTATGCCTAATAGTATTACTACAGTATTTTGTCAGGATGACCTTAGATTCATAGCATGCAAGTTATTCCTTCTAGTCTTCATAGACAATTTAAATTCATTTATAACAACAAAAGGTATACTTTGCACACTAATACCAACTTACATGATTGCTTGCAAACCTCATCTTCCAAATATTCTTCAAGTAATCCTACTTCTTCTCTGAGCACTCCCAATTATTCTTCTATTCAAAATGAAGCACCATATTCTCCGCAAGATACTTCTTCATCTGAGGAGGTACCCTTAGGTGATGATTGGGGGTCTTTAGATTTAACACCTTCTTTTGTAGGAGAATATAAAATCCCCCTAGTAGAACCTAAGACTAGAAAGGAGAATGATATGGTTGAGACTAAAAAGAAACCCACCTTGTCTAAACAACTTTGTGGCTGCTTCAAAACCCAAAACTTCTTCTACTTCAACTAATTATGATATTGAGACATATGAGGCCCCACATTCCCTTATGGAAATGGATTCTCTTTATGGTCCTAGTTTTCACATCTTAGCTAAGAGTGGATATAATGGCAATGGTTGTGGTGCACATGAACAAGGGATGAAATTTTCTTAAGAGAATTATGTTCATGGAACATCCTTTGGACTTGGATATAATCTCTTTAAGCCCACCAAAGCCTCTAAGGAGCCATCCCTTAATGTCAATGTCATTTTCTCTTCCAATTCGCTTTCTTTAAATTATTTTGAATACATTAATTCTGACTCTCATCCACCTTCCTTGGATATCTTTTCTACTAATTATTCCTTGGTCGGGTTTTTAGGAGTTTATGACAATATTCCTTGTTATCACCATAATTATGAATTCCCTTATTGTTTAAATGTTGATTCATACTTTGGGAAAGACATTGAGTTAGGTAATGATAATGAAGAGATGATTCATGAATTTTCTCAACCAATGGATGTTCCACACCAAATTAATCTTCTTGTGAGTGATACTATTGATACTAAAATGGATCCTCACAATGAAGAGAAAATCATAAAGATCAGGAAGAGCTTAAGTGATGATGAACAAAATGAATACTCTATCTTATTACATGAATTCCTTGAAATATTTTATTAAATTTATTCTGATATGCTTGGCATTGATTCTAATATTTTGACTCATAATATTGTGTTGATTCTCGATGCTAAACGCTTGAAGCAGAAAATTAGGAAAATGAATCCTTAAATAACTTTGCTTGTTAAGGCTCAAATTGAAAAACTTCTAGAAGATGGCTTTATTCACTCTATTGATTATGTAATTCCCTATCAGGGAACCCCAATGAAATAACAACTAACTCAAATACATTAAAATAAATAAATCTTAAAAGAAAACATAACACATCAACCATCTTTAACTCGATACAACACTAAGAAAATACATTACATAACATAAAAGAAACCATAACAATCATTAGTGGAAGACTTATCCACATCTCATTACATTCATCTAAGGGTTCTCTAAAATTGCTACTAAGCAACACTCACTATCATATGTTAACCATATAACTCACCAGATAAAGATCTATACTAAGTTCATTTTAAAACACCAAATGGAAGGTTTCTCTAATAACCTTCATCAAGAAATAAGAACATGTATATATGTAATTCATGCCAATACATTCACTTGCAAGATATCCATAGATATAATAACATCTATTACTACTTGGTCCTATTACAAACTTTTCACTTAGCACAACCTCAAATACCTTTTACAGTTACCAATATAAATAAATAGTTACATATTCCTTACATAATTTTTGGATGATATATTACAAATAACAACATAATGGTAGATCTTCTTGCAACTGAAATATGAATATATTGAAAAGCACATGGTAAAGTCCATCGAGTTTCACACGAACAAGTCCACCAAAATATTCCCAATGGGTGGAAAAAGCAACACCACCCAACCATGTGGAACCTGTAGGCCCACCTCCCATTGTAGGAGATATACACAAGGCCCCAATCAAGAACACAAGAAGGAAAGGGATAAATGAATAAATAAACTCAAAACTAAGATACATAAAACACCACTTTACAAGACAAGAAGATAAAGATAACAACCAAAGATTACAAAAACATGAATACAAAATTACAGAATTCCCAAAAACCTTCAAAAGAACTCACAAAAGACTTCCCAAAAAGAATAATCAACCACAATCTTCCAGAAATATCAAAAGACTGCAAAGGATATTCCATAAGGAAATAATCAAGACTCCTAGAGTATTCCACATAATAGATGACTCAATAATATACTAGGATACATAAGGCAAGAGTGTCATCGCATAGCCTCTCATGGGTTACCCTAGTAGTTTAACTCCTCTCCTAACTCTAGACCCTGACCTCCATGGATAACTCATGTGGAAGCATATAATCATCCCATATAAACCAAATATTACACAATCATTCCATCTCAACACCTCAATAGGTGGAGAGACCTTCCCAATCTCACCCATTGCCTATATGAGCACACGAGGCCATGAGTGGGGCACAACATTATCTTATTAGTGTGTGTAAAACCCAAATAAATCCCATCCCAAATTTTATTAATATTATCACTTATTACTCTACTCACCTATGAGTTACCCTGGTATTCACTTAGGACTTTGACCCCCATAGTGAGCCACTCTCCCTTGATGCACCTACATATCCTATACTCTAAGGTTCAACACAAACGCCATTAAGAATAAGATAAACAAATGGGAACATAAATTATCCATACACATGCATAGATAAAACATCTACAAATAGGACTTCCATACATAGACCAACCACAAGGTCAAATCCTGAAAAAACTGAGTCATAATCCCAAAACAATTGTTCCACTTTACAAGAAAAATCAAGAATGAGCCACATGAACAATAAATCAATCAAATTGAGCCAAATCAAACATGGATAACCAAAATTGACATGATAAATGATCAACCAAGCCTCTTGTACTAACTAAGAATTCAAATTAGGTTAAAATTAGGTAAAATATACAAATTGACTCAAAACCCATAACAACTACGTAAGTGGTCAATAGAGAAAAGGCATAAAGAATACCATAAACTTAAATTTTGACAAAAACCCATTAGAGAGGGGTCTAATAACATCTAAAAATCACACACAAAGATTCAAATGGGAATTTCAATCAAACATGCAAAAAAACTAGTTCATAGAAACACTCAATCCCAAGACCCGATTTCAAACAAAATGAAATCTTTAAAAATCATGAATAAGAAATTAAACCCATATGATAAATAAAATTCAAGCAACATCCCAAATCCTCCTAATATTCATTTATAATAAAATTGCAAAAATCAACTAAAATCAAGCAGGGAAAAACAAATACCTACTTGAAAACTTGTGAAAAGAAAGAGAGAGAGAAAGAGAGTTTTGATGAGGAATTATGAAACATAATATTCTTAAAACAACAACCAAATCTCCTAAACAATCAAGCTCCAAAAATCCAAATCATGCTTCAAAGCAAATCCAAAGTCAAACTTAAAACTGCAAATCCCTCTTCTCAAATTCACACTTTGAAACTCTTCACAAAGTTGCAATAAAATTTCTTCTCTCCAAAATTTCAAAGAATAATAATAATAATAATAATAAAAACACCATCAACCCTCATAAATAAAACTCAATTACCTCAATAAAGCTCATAAGGAAAAGAAAAACCCTAGTCCTAAAATTATTAAATCAATAAATAAATAATATTAAATTAATTCCCAAAATAAAATCTCAATAAACCAATTAAACAATAATAAATAAATATTAATTAAATATCAAACCACCAATTAAAAATCCTCTATACATATTTAACTCCCCATCGATAACCAATAAAAGAATAAATAAGCAATTCCAATAAAAAATATAATAATCCACCAAAATAGAACTAATGGTTAACTCTCATTCAAATAAATAATAAAAATATTAATTAATAAAATAATTAAATAATTAAATAATAAATAGATGATAAATCATGTAAAAAATAATAAATCACTCAAAAAGAATAAATAATAAATAATTAACTCCCATTAAAAAGAATAATAAAATAACAAATCATAATAAATGATTCTCACCATAAAATAATTAATTTTAATTTAAATACAATTATCCATAATAATGGAACAACTAGTCCCACCAAGAAAGAACAAGTAGTTCCACCAAGAAAAAACAATTAGTTCCACTGATAATAAAATAAAATATAATTTCCACTAAAAATAATTCGCACAATAAAAATATCACATGCACAGTAATAGTTAATAAACAATTAATCATTTATTAAATAATAAATCTTTTACTAAATAATAAATCATTTACTAAATAATAAATCATTTAATAAATAATAAATCAATTAATAAATAGTAGGAATATATTTATTAAATAAAAATACAAACTGTCGTTTATCTGATGCTTAATACAAAATAAAAATACAATTAAAGCCACAATAACAATAATTAATTAATAATTTAATTTATAACACTTAGGCTATAATTAATATCAATAATTAAAATAACATAAAATCCAACACACTCAAATAAATCATAAAATAATGTCAACATCAAAACAAGACTCACCATTGACAATTGAGTAATCAGATATTGTCGAGATGACAAATTTGATGGAATAAAATAAAGACTAGATAATTATTCCTAGGCTAGAACAATGGTTAGGGCTAGATAGATTTTGGGCCTTGTGCTATCTCCTATACCACCATTGGGAATTAAAGACATGCTTAGACCTGTGGGACTAGGTGGAATCAATGCCTGGGACCTGCAATCCTGCACCAAAACATGTTGTGTACAAACATACATAAATATATATTTCTAATTCCATCTAGTGAAAGAAAAATTGCGACGTCGTATGGAGCTCGTAATGAGTAATACAAAATCATTCTATTCACCCTACCCCAAGCAAACCATACAATAAAGATCTATTCTAAAAATAGCATTTGTAGTCAACTTCACTTGTTGCTAAAAATAGAATGTTTGGCCAAAAGAAAAATTAGGCCAATTGGAGACACAATGAATCACTAAAATTAGTAAGTTCATGAAAACACCCAATATTTCATTGGTAGGCACTTTGAAATATTTCCTTTTCTACACTTAATCATAGATTAACATCTCATAAAACATCATAATAAATCACACACACACACACACACACACACAAACACACATATATAATTCAAATCATAAGTATAACATCACTAACAACAATATATTTATTTCAAATGAAATATGAGTAATCATATCCTGAAACATATGAGCATAAATTAGTCCAATAACATAAATTACATGAATGTATCCATACACACAAAACAATGAAATGAACTAGACATAATCAGTCAGACATAGTCCTACAAGTCAAAGTAACAAGTGTCTAAAAAATAAACATGGAGGGTGTAATGCCCAGCTATGAGGCCCAAAGGACTTAAACAAAAAATAACAACAATAAAATGCGAATAATTTTTTTTTTTGTTATTAAAAGTTAAACCATACAATTACATGGAGATACATGAAACATCAAGATAAGGAAATGATGTACGAGAAAAACTAGCAAAGTCCTCAAGACCCCACTACGATGTTACTCAAGGATAACAATGACCATACATAAGAGCATATGAAACCACATAAATAAGTTAACATTGTCCTTTACAAAGGAACAAGATACATATTGCATAGCCATGAGAATATACATTGATCATTGATTACATTACAAGGTATCTGTAAGGATATAATCTCCAAGAGTACAATAATGAAATGAATACATAGATCTGCGATTCTCCATCAATATGATAGTCTTCAATCCTCCATGCCAACATGAACATGAAGAAGGACGAAAAAACCCAATGGGTGAGAATAGCACTCCATCCAACCATGTGGTACCATAAGGTCCAACCCCTCGTGCTAGGAGGTATCAGCCAAACCCACATGACAGATGCAACTAAAAAGAGAACCAACATGGCACACAAGAGAACTCAAAAGGCTTAATCACAAGAGACTCACAAGGCTATCCACATGACACTCACAAGGCTTAACCATAGGAGGATCAAAGTAAAACAAACATCTTCCAGAGGATCAAGCAATCCATAGGAGGATAAAAGATGCAAGTTACCACTAGGTAGCAATAGGGAAGAGTGTCATCACTAGGTTGCCATAAGTTACCCTGGTAGGTCTTCACTAGGTCTCGACCCCCTTCCTGGGTTACCCTGGTGACCTCTCCCGACCCATGGCCCCCATACAAACACTAGTGGACCACACCAACCTTTCGAAAGGACAAGATTGGTGGAAGCAATTCCAGACCCTTCTCTACTTACCTCAACCCTAAACAAGCACTTGAGCGTAAGAGAGGCAAAAAGAATTAATCTTTATTAATGTTATCTAGCTACCCACCCAAGTTCATTATTTTATATTATCACTTGATTACAAAACTCTCATTGAGTTACCCTAGTGACCACTTTGGGTTCCAACCCCCAATGAAAGCCACTCTCCCTTGGCTTGCACCTAGGAATCAAATTAAATCACAAGGCCATGACACCCAAAATATGAGGTGCCTAGGTTCCAACCATAGAAAGATTTAGCCCACTTGCTAGAAAAAGATAACACACATGGAGGTTCCAAGGTAGGCTAGGAATCACCTTCTAGCTTCCCAAAAACATACAGGACTGGAACATTAATCTAGCAAGGAGAACAAAGCAATACATAAAAGAAACCATAAACTCCCTCCCAAGCCTCTAGAGCCAAAAACATAGAATCACTCAACTGCACATCCCCCACAAGGATAGGTAAGATCCAAAAGCAAAAGAAAGGTCTCATGAAGCCAAAAACAAGAGAGTTCATTCAAATCTACCAAGAGACCATAATAACACTTATACATCAAATAGTTCTAAATCAACATTGATTCTCATAATTCATTAGCATAATTTACTGGCATTATATTATTTCGTAAACATTGAAATTCATTCCTACAAATTTTGCTTTCATTCTATTTGATCAATTGCATATTAAACGAAAATTACCCAAGTTCATATGAAAACATATGCATATAATTAATCCTGAGCATAATTTAACCACATGATTGGTAAATAATAAGAAATAATGGATGAATAAGCCTAAATGCATTTACTTTCTCAAGAACAAATCTAATTTTCCAAATTATACTATATTTAACAAAAAACACATGCATATAAGTATTTTGTAACGTATAACTTTATACTCAAATCTGTTGGTGTAATAATTTATTCATCTTGGATATAATTACACTTTACTTAAGTTTACTTAGGTACATGCATTACATTGTAGTTTGCATATGAGACACATAGGGAAATGTGCATACATTGGGAGTGTGTATGTAGGAGAATTTCCACCTTTTATGGTGTGATCTTGTTGTTACTTTATCATATCCACTTATCGTGGAGTGATAATTCCACCTTCGGTGGGTGATCCACCTCATGTGGAATATTTTTCTATTTCTCCTACCTACCCTTTCATCTCATTGAGCCACATGTCATCATCGTGTGCTCTCTTGTGGGCTCATCTACATTGTATGTAATCTTGATGATCTAGTTGATCTCTTTTGCATCTTGATAGGAATACAGTTTATTCTTGTCATATATTTTATCTCTCTTATCATTGTGCTATCTATTGGTCTCTTTGATCTTGGTTGCTTCAAACATAATCTCACATGGTATCAGAGCGGTTGGAGTGCCTTTGTATAACCTTTGGAGAGATTTTGAAGGAGGTCAAGAGGTAGATCTGAGGAGCAACATATTTTGGAGGCATCCTAGACCAGATCTAACTTTGCCACTGAGTTCGGGTGGCCGTTTCCATGAAGTTTGACTATAAATTCACCTATATTGGGTGAAAAGTCAATTTTGAACATTGGAGGAAAAATTCAGCCAATTTCGCTATACAGTATGATTTTGTCAAACAAAAAAAAATTTAATTTTTATTTTTATTTTTCTGCGAAATTTGTATTTGAATTTTCAATTTATTATTTTCGCAGTTTTTTAATATCAATTATAATTTTTATTTATTTATGAAATTCAATCAATATTTATTTAGGGGGGGGGGGACTCGTGACCCCCCATCCTCGGGACATCGTACTGCAACCTTTAATATCTGCAGGCCGACAGCATACCAGGGCTGACAACGTACCAGGGCATCGGGCTGTATTTTCTCTTGGTCAGCTTTCGTCCTCCCTGCTAACGCTTGACCTCCCACTGATACTCTTCTCTGGTAGCATTGTTTCCTTCCGGCTCCCTCTCCACTACTACCACTACCATCACCCCCGCCGACCACACTCTGGATCCACCCTTTGTTGCCGATAGTTTCACGACAACTGTTCTTCCTCTACCCTGTCAACATTTGTAGTTTACAGCTCCCGACTGTTGTTGTCTACCGGTCTTCCTCTCACTACGCCTTCCGTTGACTGCCCAACTACCACTCCCCATCCAGTCGATAGTCGGTGACCTACACAGAATCCACCAACCACAATAGAGCATAGACACATGTTTGACTATGATTAACCTATCATGCACAATCAGACACTGTGTTAGCGACAACATAGATCCTCACAGTGACATGTGGCACTTATAGATTTGGACATGCAGACTATTTGTACACATAGTCATCAGTATGAATTTTTCACGAGGATGAAAAATTAGCAGTACAGTCAGCATCCATGTCTGCTGGGTGGTCTACGACGTCTTATTCCGTACTGTACGAAACCAATCAGGTTATGTCATGTGTCATTTTCTATAAACTGTCGTCATCGTCTATACGACCTAAGTAGGGGAGGTGACGTTTTGGCAATGACCATACGACCATCAAATTTAACATTGTTTTTCTGACATCAGTCTGTGTCAGCATATTTTTGAATTTTTTTTGCCCCTCACCATTGAGCTTTTCAGTTTTGCAGTTCAACTTCAAATGACCATATCTTGCTCATTTTTGCTCCTTTTTTAGTGCTTTTTTTTTTAATAGGCTATCTTTTTGTGTACTTTCACATGATGGTGTTATTTTATGATTTCAGTGGATAGAGTTTTCAAAAAAATTAGTTTTTGGTGACTGTACCTTTCCAATCCCCATTTTTGCAACTTCCGGGACTCTATTTGGGCTCATACAAACTCCTTTTTAGGTGCCATTTTTTTTAAAGTGCATGATTTTTCCTCTACTTTCATAATCTTCTATCGGTTTGAAGAGATTTTGAGTGGAAATTTTACTTTCAGCATATGGTCTTTTTTGGCCAATTTGGCACTTGTATTGCATAGATCTATCTTTCTGGTCTTTTGCATTGTAGTTCTAAGCCTATTGGGGCAGTTTTAAAACAAAATCAGAAGTCCACTTTGCCACTATTTGAAAGTGGCCTATTGTACACGCACTACATATAAAGTGCCAAAATCATCATTTTTAAAAAAAATTTTTTGGGGGGGGTACTTTGATTGATTGAATTTTGGAGGGGTGTCTATTATGCTTTTGTGTTCTTGTATTCTTTCCTTTTTCTGCTATGGGTTCTCCTAAGTTTCTTCTCTTAACTCCTCATAATTATGCTACTTGAAAAATTGATGCATGGAGTAAACTAATAGAAAAATGATTAACTCATTACATTGATGGAACTATTGTTTCTCTCGTTGATCCTATGTCTGATCCTATTGCTCACTTGGATTGGCTCACTAAGAACATCATGGCAATTGGTACCTTAAGAAAGTATGTTTCAAAGGATCTCATCTTTCATATTGAAAAATGTACCTTAATTAAGGATGCTTGGCAAAAGTTTCAAGACTTGTATGGTCAAGTTGATGAGATTAGGGGATAACAAATTGATAGTGACCTCACCATGTTAGATCCCAAGAAATTTTATACAATACAAGATTATGTCACTAAGGCAAAAGAGTTGAGGGCACAACTCAAAGATTGTGGCATTGATAAGAAGGATACTCAATTGATCTTGAATTTGATGGGCAAGTTTCCACAAGAATATGAAGCATTTGTTTCTAGTTTCCAAACCCATAGGATGACAATGAGTTCAAGCTACACAATGCCTACATTTGATGCTTTCACCGAAATGTTGATGATGGAAGAAACTAAGTTGATAAGCATGGGCATTCTTAAGACTTCTAAGTCTCAAGCATTAGTGGCAAATCAAGGGAACAAAGGAAATCAAGGAAAGGACAACTCAAACAAGAAGAAAGGCAAATCAAAGCCTAAGGACAAAACACCACCTTCTCCACAACAAGAAGATTCATCCTCTTCCAAGAAGGACAATTCACCAAAGAAGGAGAGACCTACTTTTGCCTATTGTAAAAAGGTTGGTCATGAGGAGCTTCATTGCCATTCTAAGAAGATTGATGAGCTCATACATATCCTCAAAAAACACAACATTGATCTGCCTAATGCCTACAAAAAGGAGGATTCACCACCTTCTACTTCCTCACAATCAAAAGGGAAAGGGAAAATATTCATGGCCTCTACAAGTGGAAAGAATCAATCTTTTGGGACAAGAAAAGGACAAGCTCTTTGTGCTAATACAAGTCATGATTCAGGGAGATGACTTCTAGATTTAGGGGCTTCTCATCATATGGTGTCTTCTCAATCTATGTTTTCTACATTTGAGCCTTGCACCATGTTGCAGATTTTGATGGGCAATCATACATACATGGATGTGATTGGGAAATGAACTATTGCCATTGGGGATAACTCCTTCAATGATGTGTTGTGTGTACCCCACTTGACAAACAATCTTCTTTCCATCTATCAAATCACACATGTGGCAACAAAGAAAATTGTGGAGTTCACACCTGAATCAATTTTCATTAGAGACTTGGAGAGTAGAGCTATCATTGTGTCTGAGGTTGTTGATCATGCATCTCAGTTATATTCCTTTTCATATTTTGTTCCTATTGATGAGGATGATGATTTTACATATGATGATTCTTCACATGACGATTCTACATATGATGATCACACTTCACATGATGATTCCAATTTTGAGGAGAACTTTGGGTACTTGAACTTGGGGATTCTCACACATGACCCCATTCTTGAGCCTTGTTTTTCATCTCCTCATATTGATATCACATCAGCTATTGCACTTGATGATGCGAATAGTGCGACAGTTTTGCCTTCTTTTGATTCAATGCAGCAGGATATTTCTTGTCTTCTAGCTTCAATTCATTGGGATGACTACTTGACAGACATTGCAGGTTTGTTTGTGGAGTCCTACATTGCATATTTGGGAGACATCATTGATGATATTCATATTCTCTTTGATGAAGATGATCCTTCTTCGATTGTTGTGAGGGAACACTCTAATCCTCTTGTTCATTCTCTACATGATCATTCTTTCAAGGTTGACATGATTGTGGATACTTATGTACAATAGTTGGAGGAGTTCTCTTTATCATTAGAGGAGACATGTGAGTCTTTGGATCATGTTCTACATTCATCTCCACTAGATCTTGGAGTGCCTTTTTCAACAGTGTGGAGCAGTTCACCACCTTTGGAGGGGGTATCTTTCAGCATTGAAATGGGGACACTTGAGCAGTTTTCAAAGACTCCATTCATCATGAGTTTTTTTCCTACATCTTCCCTTCATGATTGGGGAGACTTCATGGATACACCTTTGGTTTTGTTTCTTCCTAAGGGGAGGAAAGTTGTTCAATGTTCATGGAGTAGTTTCTTCATTCATCTCCATGCTTCTACCATTGGTGTTGATTCTACATAGAGGGGGGGATACCTAGTCTCTCTTTTTCTTCTCTCATATGGGGGGGGGGGGGCACATTTTCCTCACATGAGGTTTGGTTCTTCACATACTTCTTTGAGATTTCTTTGTGTATAGTTTTCATCTCTTTTTGGGGGGAGGGTTTTTCTCTCTTTCCCCACTTTATGGGAGACTAAATTTGCATTTGTACATGGGTACCTAACGTGGCCTTGTAGTCGGGACCCATCTTGCATTGCCTAGTTGCATTGTAGACTTAAGTGCATTCCCCTAAGTTGCACTTAAGGGGGGTGTTAGTGTAATTATTTATTCATCTTGGATATAATTACACTCTACTTAAGTTTACTTAGGTACATGCATTATATTGTAGTTTGCATATGAGACACTTAGGGAGATGTGCATACATTGCGAGTGTATATGTAGGAGAATTTCTACCTTTTATGGTGTGATCTTGTTGTTACTTTATCATATCCACTTATTGTGGAGTGATAATTCCACCTTCGGTGGGTGATCCATCTCATGTGGAATATTTTTCTATTTCTCCTACCTACCCTTGCATCTCATTGAGCCACATGTCATCATTGTGTGCTCTCTTTCCTCTTAGCCTTGCCTTTAAGAGCATGCTCATCTACATTGTATGTAATCTTGATGATCCAGTTGATATCTTTTGCATCTTGATGGGAATACAATTTATTCTTGTCATATATTTTATCTCTCTTATCATTGTGCTATCTATTGGTCTCTTTGATCTTGGTTGCTTCAAACATAATCTCACAAAATCTATTAATCAAATAAAATATCTACTTTAATCCTTTATACTATCTTTATCAAGCCTAGCTGTATTTATCCCAAAATATAACTTTTTTGCTTCTTAACTATCTTAACAAAATAAACTACATTTTCCCAATTTAAAATATGTATATCTCTTTAATCATTTAACCAACTGCAAAATACAAATTTAAATTTATTTATATTTTTAATAATAATGAATTGAACTATATATATATATATATATATATATTTGATCCCGCATAAAAATCTAACATGAATATTAAAATCAACAAATTTTTAATTAATAAAGCAAATCTTTTTTTTTTTTTTATTAATTTGTTGCGGACTAGAAAACTGAGCAATGTCGTGAGGAGGGGGGGGGGGGGGGGGGTGTTACCACCGTGAACCCCCATGGTGGTGGACTCCCCACCACTGTGGGTGCCCATGGTGGGTGAGGTTTCTTGTAGTACCCCTCCCTCGATTAGACTTTTTAGATTCATGCTTGACTTCAGTTGACTTTTTTCGTGGATACATTATATTGTAATATTTTACTCAGACATTATGCTATGATGTGTTATGCTTTGATTTAAGTTTTAGTGTATGATGTTTACGCATTATTTCCCTTAATGATGGTTAAATGTTATTTTATTGGATTACTAACATGGACTAACACATTTATTTTATAAATGAGTTGCGTTATATACATGTTTCATGTTTGTAAGTGTATGGGGTGTGAGGAGATGATTTTCCTTCACTCACTTCAGTGAGAAAGAGAATGTCATGATTCTCCTTCATCGGTGTGTTTACTATGGTTGTATATATATGCATATGTAGTTTGTTGATGCAGGAAATTGCAGGTACAAGTACCATGTAGGTACGAGGTATCTTCTCCACCAAGCTTCACAGGTCTGAGCGTTCCTTATTGACCTGATGGAAGTGGAGGAGATAGTTGTAAGGCCCTACTTTTTAACCCTAGCCTTGCTCAAAGTGAGCATCATTAGTCATTCGTTAGTTCTCTATGTCTAGTATGCAGGTCATGTGTTTATCTGGTTTACTTGAGTTGTGTGTTTGCGTTTGTGAAATTAACTATTAAATCTTAAAGTGTTTAATTAGTTAATGTAATTTATTTGCATATTTAAATAAAGGGATAAAAAGTTAATTAGACCCCTTAGTATTATAAATTGTTAAATCAATTTGTTCAATGCATTAAATTAGGGAATTTGATTAATGGTTATTTTAAATTGTGAAATTAAATATGTGTATGCATTTTGAAAAGTTATTTAGAAATTAGAAAAAAAAAATATCTTCCTCGTTGACTTTTTGAAATAGAAATTTTAGTTTTAATTTAATTGGAAAAATGAAATTTGGGGGAAAAAGACATTTTTTGGAAATGCACTTTATGAGATAATTTTTTATTGGTTAGAAATTTTTTTAAACCTAGAATAGACTTTTAGGTAAAATTTTTCTATTTATCTGTTTCTTTCATGGGAAGAGAGAAGGATGTTTTTTGTTGGAAATTTGCTCTTCATCTCTGGTTGAAGAATTTGCTCAGTTGCAGGATTTAGCTCTTCTCAAATTATCTTCCAGGATAACTTATTAAGGTTGGTTTGTAAAAACCTTTGTTTTCAAAGTTTATTTGATTTAAGAAATATCTTCGTGTGTGTATGAATTCACCTGCTTGCAAACTCTTTGAAGATTTTGTTTGGGAAAAGGAAGGTTGCATTTTAAACTTGAAATTTAAACCCTCTTCTATTTCAATTCACATTCTCCAATCAATTTATGATTTATTTGTTGAAAGAATTGGTTTTCAAAATTAAAATTTGTGAATGGTTATTCATTGTGTTTTTGGAAAAGATTTCATTTTTGAAGTTTTCCATTTGTTTATAAAATAGAAAATTAGTTTATATATTGTGTTTTAATTTGGGGAAAGTTTGAAAATTAGTTGAATTTAACCCCTGTATGGGGTTATGCTGGCAAAATTTGCCCAGATTTGGTTGCTTGGAAGTGAAATTGTTTTTAAAAAAAATAAAAATTCTTCCTCTATTTATTAACTCAAAAATTTTATGAGTTTACCTTGTTTTGAGGTTTGTTTTAGAGAAGTAATATTTAAAAAGAAAAATATTATTAAATTTTTATTGTATTATTTTTTACTCTAAAATTTTTGAGTTTTGTGTGTTTCTAGAAATTACGATTTTGAAGTTTTTTATAAAATTTAACTTTTTAGTTGGGGGTTTTTGTGGTGTCATGGGCTCCACCACCCATGACTGGGGAGTTGTGACTTCCCTAAGCCATGGGAAGGGAGCCATGGCTAGTGGAGGCCATGTCATGGCCTTCCAAAACCATGTGTTGTGGGGAGACCATGACATGGTCCCCACAGCTAGGCTACCCCTATGTAAAGGGGGTCCACATGGCACGTGGGGGGGGGGGGGGTTCTTAATATATATATATATATATATATATATATATATATATATATATAAATTTTAATTTTTCATTTTAATTAATATTCAATTTAATAAATATATATATACATACATATACGTATGTATATATATGTATATACATACGTATATATATATGTGTGTATATATATGTATATATGTATATATATGTATATATATATAAGTATATATGTATGTATATATATGTATATATATGTGTATGTATAAATGTATATATATATATATATGTATGAATCTATATACATATATACATGTATATATCTATATATATATGTATACATGTGTATATACATATGTATACATGTGTATATATATATGTATACATGTATATATGTATATATATATATACATATATACATACATATATATATGTATGTATATATGTACATATATATGTATATATGTATATATGTATACATATATATACAAACATATATATATATATATGTATATATACATATATATATATATATATATATATATATACATATATATATATATATATTAGTGGATTTGATAATATGTCATTTGGGGAATTTTTTGAAAATGGAAAATTAAAAGAATTGATAGAGTTGGAAATTAAATAACATTTTCATTCTAGTGAAATATAAATATTAGTTGAATTAATTTATATTTTTATATGTGTTAGAAAATATGTATAATTATATAAATGATATTTTTGTTTTTTTGTTTATTGCGAGATGTTGATTTTTTTTTATGATGTAATTTTGAAATATAGATGAATTAGAGAACCTTGGTCGACTTGTATTTTAAACGAAATGGAAATTGTTGTCAATCTAGATTAGCAAAGATGCGTGTTTAATTACAGTATTCACATTTATTTTTGAAACTGCAAGTCGTTTGTCAAATGTATCAAATAATGTCATGTGGTTGTCTTCATGGCTATGATTGTTTCTTGTCAAGGATTTGTCAGTTAGTTAACCTTGTGTGAGGGTTGATTTGGCCAAGTGGTTTTCTATCATTTTGAACTTTGTGTCCTATTTCATGTGTATACCTTGGTTTTGGGAGTTCGTATGATTTTTGGTTAAGTGTCATATGGGAGAGTGGCTTTCTATTGGGGGCCACACCCAAAGTGGTTAGCAGGGTAGCCCATTGAAAGTTTTCTTAAGTAAGTGATAACTTAATAATATTTAGGGGGCTTGGTAGATGAAACACTAAGTAAGATAATTATGCCTCCCTCATGGTTGAGTGCTAGTACAGACTCAAGATGTAGTGAGAAGGCCTAGAATGGCAAACTGACAACCTTGTCTTTACGAAAGGATTGTTTGGGTCCACATGAGACTTGGATGGGTCTGGAGGTTCGGGAGAGGTTACTAGGGTAACCCAAGATGGGGTCCAAGACCAATGGAGGCCTATTAGGGTAACCATACCAAGCTATGTGATGACACTCTTCCCTTATGGTCACTAGTTTGTAGTCTTGTTGATTTCACCTATTTTGATGTGGAGTCATGTTTTGTGATTTTGACTTCTTGTGAGTCATTCTGATGTTGTGAGTTTGACCATGTGTGTGTGCATACCTATAGGTTGCTAGTGGTTCTTATTCCTATCTCCTAGCATGGTGGGGTGGTTCTTTTTGAGCCACATGGTCAGGCGGCAGTGCCACTTTCCACCGGGTGTGTGTTCATCCCATCTTGCGAAGTTGGCTTCATAGGTGTTCCAGTTGCACTTGGATTTGAGCAATTTGTTAACCAGTTGGATCCCATTTGTCATGGATCATTCCTTGTATATCTTGGACCTGTTATGGTCAGTTGTTATTAATTTGATATTTATGCCTTCATGAAAAGATGTATCTTGTAATGTAACATTATCTGAATTTTAGAACTTAGTGATTTAGTAAAATGCAATGTAATTATTATCTTATGATGAAAACAATGTATGTATGGAATTAGGTGTAATTAATATGTTTCATTTGAATATAGATGTAATGTAATGGTTAGATTTCACATGAATGAACTTAAACATGTTATCTGTATTTTATACTATTGGATGTATTAACCATTGTTTAAAGGTAATTATGTTATTAAGTTTAATCAGCTTAATTGGATTTATTAATGTTAGCCATGTGAGTGGTAAACCTAGGTAACCAAGTTGGGAAACCCTTTAGGTGTTAAGTTAAGTCTTTCATTGTGTAATCTATACTTAATGTTAACTCATTGTATCATTAAACTTAGTAAGTTTTTAAAGAAAAAAAATTGCAGTCTTATCTAGTGTTTTAGTTTAATCCCTTTGGGGTTTCCTGGCGGGGCGTTACATTTCCCACCACCATGAGTGCCCATGATGGGTGAGATTTTCCCACCCCCGTGGGTGCCACAACACTCCAAAAAATATACTATGCACATAGATTTTTTTTTTTTAAATGCAAAAAATGTAATTTCCATAGGACAACGATTTAACCAGAAAATATAAATTCTTTAATTCAAATTTGTATATATATATATATATCCCAAACAAACAGATAAGGAATCACGAAGATTAAAAAAAAATACTTATGGGAGAAGAAATTATAAACTTTTCAAATCGAGGAATCCACATGCACATATACACACTTAAATTTGTTATTTCCACAAAATTTTATTTCCTGATTTTTCCAATCTTACAATTAATTTAACCTAGATTCACATATTATTCTGAATAACCCAAAATCCCCAATTAATAGACAATCCATGAAAAAATATTTCTCTTTTGAAATAATAACAGACTAAACTAACATAAATTTCTACATGCAAATGAGTTAAATTTGGAATCCTACCTCTAAATGCCATTTGGAAAACATCACAAAGGAGGAAGCTAAAATTTCCCAAGAGATCCTCGGAAGGGCACACAAATCCAAAAGCTTCAATCAAATCTATCATGCACCTTTGCTAATTTCTTCTTCAATAGTTTTTCCCCCAATTTTTTTTTAAAAAACCCCCATAACGAAAGAAATACATTTGCAGAGAAAAATTCACAACAAGCCTCCCTTTTTCCCAAAAAGTAAGTGAATAATAATAATCTTCCCTTACAAAATGTAACCCCCACAATAAATTTGTATGCCAAGATTTTCTCCCATTAATTTCCATTAATTAATTTATTTTTGTAACTCCCCTCATAAGAAATTTTGAATTAAAAATAAATAAATGTTATTTTCTTTTTTGAATTAATTTCCAAAAGCACATTAGAATTCAAATAACTAATTTCCCTTTAAAATAATTGTTAATTATTTATAACTAGATTTTTACCAATAGCACAATTAAATTACAAGATAAATATTTAATGCTTTATTTAAATGATCCCTTCCAAAAGATAACTAATTTTAAATCTGTGTGCTCCACAATTTAATTAATAGGACAATGCAACAATTTTTAATTTATTGATTAATTAGATCAACAAAAATTCTCAAATACACAATTAAATAATAAGCTAACCCCTATCTAGAAATCAATATTAAATTAACCCGTGACCCAAACACTCAAATAATACACAATAGACCAACACAACACGAGGGCTAACAAGGTTACCAATTGACGTGACTGGGTGACCAACACAACAAGGTTACCTGAAATAGGTCTTGTTCCATAGGAACAATGATACAATGGGGTCTGACTGATAAATGTGGTTTTCCACTTTACCATTGGGTCATAGAGCACGCTCAGACCCAAAGATTCAGGTGGAGTCAATGCTTGGTACCTGCAATCCTGCATCACCGAGAACATACATATAGATATCCAACATGAACATGCACACTAGTGGAAGAGAGTCATGATAGTCTGTGTCCCTCCGAAGTGGGTGACGGAAGATCATCCCCTCACACCCCATACATACTCATACCCATACAAGAAGATGAACACAAGAAATATTTCATACATAAAGAAGATATGTTAGTCCAAGGTTAGTATATACACATATAATCTAGCATCTAACCATCCTTCAAGATAAAATGCATAACCAACATGATAAAAACCATCACACAAGAGAGTATCATTCAGTCACATAAACCACCAAAGAAAACAACCAGAGTCAACTAAGTTAGATAGAGTTTGATTAAGAGAGGGGCACTACATATTATTCCCCTTGGATTTGAATATTGTTGTTGTTTCTAAACACGATAACAAGATTAGAATCTGTACTGATTTTTTATATTCAATAAGCCTTCTTTGAAGGATGATTTTCCACTTCCAAACATTGATATCATAGTAGGTTCTACTATTGGTCATGCTATGTTATCCTTTATGGATGGTTTCTTTGGATATAATCAAATCTTTATTAATCCTCAAGCCCAATTCAAAACTACGTTCACCACTCCTTAGGGTATGTTTTGTTGGGTTATGATGCCTTTTGAGTTGAAAAATATTGGTGCAACCTATCAATGTGCTATGACTCTTATCTTTCATGATTACATGCATAAAATATTAGAAGATTATGTTGATGGTATCCTAGCTAAGTCTATCTCTCGTCAAAACCATGTTAGGATCCATCACCAAATCTTTGAAAGAATTCACAAATACAACATGCAGTTGAATCCTCAAAAATGTGTTTTTGGTGTAGATAGTGGAAAACTACCAAGATTCATAGTGTCACATCATGGTATTGTGGTGGATACGAAGAAAATAGATGCCATAGTGAGCATGCCACCCCCTCAAAATATTTATCAATTGTGAAGCTTACAAGGAAAAATTTAGGCTATTCGTAGGTTTGTCTCACAACTTGTGGATAAGAATTTTTTTTTATCTAATTGCTTAAGAAAGATACTACCTTTCTATGGAATGAGGATTGTCAAAAAGCTTTTGAGGATTTGAAAATTTATTTGGCTAACCCTCCTATCTGTCAACCTACTATTCCCACTCAACCTTTCCTTCTTTATATTGTCACTTCTTCTCATGCTCTCACAACTTTATTGGCACAACATAATGGTGATAGTGAAGAATGTCCAGTTTATTATATAAGCCACACTTTACTCAATTATGAAGTCCAATACACTATGATAGAAAGGCAATGTCTTGCTCTTGTTTTTGTAATTCAGAAGTTGAGACATTATCTTTTGAATGTTGAGACACATGTTATCATCAAATTTGATCCTTTAAAACATCTCTTTTCTACAACTGATCTTTCAGGATGCTTAGCAAAATGGGTTATGATGTTAAATAAATTTAACCTCCAATTTGTTTCTCAAAAGGAAACAATTAAAGGACAAGCTTTAACTAACCATTTGGATGATGCTCCTTCTCCTCTTACCTTACCTAATCGGGAGTCCTTCCTTGATGAATTTGTTCTTCCCATCGATATGATAAGAATTGGGAATTATATTTTAATGGATGTAAGTGTCGAATTGGTTCAAGCATTGGTGTTGTTTTAACACTGCCTTGAAGAAAATTAATCCCTTTATCCTATCATCTCAATTTCCTTTGTACAAACTGTAGACACCTAAAAATGTCTCATGACTAACATACTAATTATTCATCTTTATTAATTAAATAATTATTTAATTATTTAATTAATTAATTTTTTTATTCTTCTAATTTAATTTAATCATCATATTTCATTATTTGTAATTATTCTATTTCTATCTTAATCATTTAATCATTTAATCATGCAACCTTCCTTTCTTAATACTGATTAAATATTTTATTTTTTAATTAATTATGATTTATTTATTTTAATTAAATAATCTTTATTATTTAATTAAATTCAATTTCTTTTTTCCCTTGATTAAATAATTTCTTAAAATTATTTAATTAGCTAACTATGTCTTCCAAATTAAATAAATTTCTCAAATTTATTTAAATTAATCTTTCTCTCAATCTAAAAATTCAAAATTTCCCAAATCCTAATTTCCAACTAATTTCATTTCTAATTTGTATGTCATTTGGTATTTTTCTAAAATCAGATTTTAAATCAAGATTCAAATTCAAATGCAATTTCATGCTAAATTCCTACAACACATGCTAATTTCTAACTAACACTCACCCTTGAGTTCAACTATCAATCACCTTTCTAATTCTCAATTATCTTTTTGAACAAGTTCATCCATTCAGCACACTTTAGATCAATTTTTAATCATTTTTTTCTCAATTAAACTTAACCATTGATCAAATCAATCTACATATCAATCTTAACCATTCAATTTTCCTTCTAATTTCTATAAATTCAACATCAATCTCCTATTTTCATCAACCATGATTTTTGAATTCTTGTGCTAACATTCTATAGGTTTTCAAGCATGACTCTAAGAGCCATCCAACCATGAGAATTGAGAAGAGAAATGGAAGTGAAATATCCATTCAATAAGGGAGGTTTTCATTGATTTATTTTCATGCTTTGTTGATTTCGATATACTTTCATTGTGTTTATAGAGTTGTCAATTAGATTGGATTTTTGTGGTTAATCCGGTAATCTAATTAATTATGCTAAATTCTCTCATAAAATGTTTGGTGAACTCGACGTGAATGAGAAACTCTTCTAATTTTAATTGAAATTTATTTTTGCTTTGCAGATCGTCATATGAAATTTCGCATTAGCACCCAATATTTCTCATTTGTCTTTTTCAAAATTTTGCATTAGGGTAATTTTTGTGTTGCATTCATTTAGTTCTTCAGTCGCATCTATCTAACTTGTGCTTTTCTTTCATCCTTTATTCTATTACATTCGTTGATTTCCTATATCGCTTTCATTATGTTTCATTTTGCATTTGTAGTTTTAGGTTTTGCATTAGGCTATTTTATTTCAATTATTTTTCATTTTTGTTTTTGTTTTTGTTTTTAATTTTTCTTTGTGCTAGTAACCTTCTATCTGCAACATGTTGCAATTAGCAAAGGTGGTTTCGATTAGTCAAA
This sequence comes from Cryptomeria japonica, assembly GCF_030272615.1. NCBI lineage: Eukaryota > Viridiplantae > Streptophyta > Pinopsida > Cupressales > Cupressaceae > Cryptomeria > Cryptomeria japonica. The sequence goes on from NC_081413.1 coordinate 483,683,536, forward strand.
GACAAAACAATAAAACTACTAATCAATTTGCTTGCATAGGTAGGTTAGGAAAGTGTATGTGTTGTAGATTAGCTCAAATTTGGTTTTGGTGCTTAAAATTAACTAGTGTTTTCTGTGTTTGGAGCACTAAGCTCATTTATGTCTAACCTTTAGAGGGCTTGCCTCTTGAGAATCCCTTAAGACTAGGTGTGAAGGAATGACCCAAGTGGTAACAAGCTCTAGCCAAGCTTCTTTCGAGCCATTATAAAAAAATGTTTTTGTGATGAAAGTCATAAACAATAGGGGTGGATGTGTCATATCAACATATGTTTCCCTCAGTATCCATGTGATCTGAAATCCACACAGTGATGTTTAAAACATGCAAGGGCTAGGAGACCTCTTAATTGAGTAAAATATTGCATGTATGGCCACCTAAAATGAATGCCCTTACTACAAACCAATTGTTTTAGTAGCCAAAATCCTTCTATTTGCTGGCACAGGAGGCCAGACCTCTGAAGTTGTCCCACACTCACATATATAGTTCAAAGTAGAGATAGAAAATTCCTCTAGATCTTTCGGTCTTTGAGAATTTGAATTCTGGTATGCCCAAGAAGTGAGTGCCATGGTGGGGGAGCTAGTGCTACCAAAATTCTAAGCTATCCACTCTAAATAAGTGCGGATCGGATTTATCCATAGTGGGAACCCAACAAATATTGCCCTATCCAACTTAAGACTCGTGCTTGACTATGCATGTTATTTCAACTATACTATCTTCTGAGTGTCTACAATTTCACACTTCATTGAAACATAGGAAACAATTCAACATTTCATAAACTAAAAACAAAAAAAATAAAATAGAAAAACTCATAATTTAGCAATAGGTCAGTTAGGTTTTTTGCATTACTATAGTTTCCATTTTACACTCATCTTGTTAGTGTTTCATATTAGTTCTGTCATAGTTTCACATTTGTCAATCTGTCATTTCGTATTCGTCTTGCATGATGTTAGGTGATCAATTGGAAAAATCATTAGGTTAAAGTTGTGAAACTTCATACTGTCTCCCTTCCATTTTGTGATCTAAAGTCTATTCATAGTATTTAGGTTCCCATAGGTTGCATATCCTTAAATTATCCTCATTCTACATCTACATTATCTCAAAATCGAGCTCGAACACTTGTCTAGGGAGTCATTGAGAATCTAGAGGCCTATTATTGTCAACTAATCATTAGCTAATCATTGTGCCCTTGCTCATAAGTCTAGTATAGGGTACCCTCAATCATAATCTCATTTAGGTCAAAACAATCCCCAATACTCTTTGTGCAGTGTCACCAACCTAGTCTTTGGTTTTATCCTCATTAGCATCTACAAATTCATCCTAGTTTTGCAACCTGATTTAGGACCCAACGATGATCAAGAAGACATCATCTTGTTACCACATCATTTATTCTTCATGCCGAGAATGGGTCATAATTTCCTTTTTATGTTGGAGTCCTAGTTCATACCATATTACCTTAGTTCGAGTCTTTAAATGCGGCCTCAAGTCCTTTCTCTAGTCATTTTCATTCAAGTTTGGACAATTCATTGTACTCTTTGAATGCATCGAACCATTCTGAACTAGGTTCAAGATGTTCATTTAGATTCAATAGGTTCCCAAGTGTTCAAAAAAGGTTCTTCGTACTAACATTTTCTCTAAGTTTTTGCAACAGCTCTTTAATAAAGTTTTTCTTGTTTGGTGACATAACATTTGTGTTGAACTTGTTGAACTAAGTTCAAAGGGTTCAAATATGTTCAATGTGTTCAACATGGAAAAGTGGTCAACAGTTTGATGCGGCATACATCTTGAACTACTTGAACACTCAAGAAGTTGGTTCAAGGTGCTCACACAGGTTCGTTGCTAGTGGGTCCCGCGATTTCTAATGTTTCAAGAAGTGCATTTATTGCTAAATATGGAGAGGTAGAACCATATTGTAAAGTGATGTCGTTCTTTGGTTTTTTTGAAGTAAGTGAACGTTGTGGGAACTGGCAGTTTCTTAAAGTATGCCGACATGCATTCAATGCATGCGTGTGGGGGTCTAATCTAATAATTTGCCGCGTTCGGAATGAAATTGTGAAATCATTGCATTCAATGTGTCTGCATTATTACCTTTCTTTGTAAGGTATGAAAATCATTTGTGTTTTGCATTTGCTCTTGCTGCTAGATTTGTGTTTATATTATCCCTGGATAGGAGTTTTTCTTCCCGCTAGCCGTCGTCCGATTATACAACTGTGAAGGTGAGTCTCTTTCATATTTTCTCTAGTGTTTTCCCTTGCATTTAATCTCATACAGAGGTTTGGTTTCATTGCAATCAAGTTTGGGTTTCTTGTTTTGAAATCATGAAGTCCACCCTACACTTGTTTGGAAACATCTTTAGCATGGCGTCCACAGAAGCCATAGTTAGTGATACTGACCTCAAGGGTGAGAACCTTGAAGATTTAAAAGAAAGGGTGTTTAGGGGTGTTGATAAGTCTTTCTGTATAGAGATTTTGAGTAGTGGACTTTTAGAAGCTACAGCCTTTCCTCCGGCAATCCCTTGTCTAGAGCTTGTTTAGGAGTGTATTGCCAGATATGACCCTGTATCTGAAACCATCAAAAGGGATAACGGTGAAACCCTCCTCGCCATTAACCATGAAGTGATTGCTTCGGTGTTCAAAATATCAGATTATCAGTTTTCTAATTTCTCCCCTACTCAGTCAATTAGTGAGTTCAATGCGGATAGAGCTGGACATGGGAATAATGTGGTGAAGTACTGGTTGAAAGTCTCTCAGAGAGGTGGTTCTAGACTACCTAAAAATCCTAACAAGAACCACATGTTGCCACATATCCATGATGTAATGCTTCTGTTACACCAAGACAGAGGTTCTACCGAGGCTTATAGCTTTGATGATTGGATATATTGCTATGTGTATATGGTGAAAATGGATAACAATAATAACAATATTGAATGGCTAAATGAATTCAACCACAAAACCCTAGCCTAACAATCAACAAAGATCCACCATAACATATGAAGATTACCTAAGACAATGCAAATCAAATGAAATCACAAAGATTATACCATCACATGTCCAATAGGGTTTTGATCTCCATTCTTCCTATCTCCATTGATCTTGCTTGATATATTTGCTCTCAGATTTTATATGCACAAGAGCTCAACAAAGAACGGAATGTGGTTGCAAGTAGGATCGTAGTGTAGTCAAGTCATTAAGATGATTCATTAGAATGAATGATTAGGATGATTGATTAGGGTTTGATAATGAAGGAAGCATCTCCTTATATAGAAGACACTATATGAAATGGAGGGATAAGATTGAGAGGTGTAAAAGGAGGTCGGCTATGATTAGAGGGTAGGTAAAAGAAATAATAAAATAATGAAAGGGGTAGGTAGTGTATGAATTAAGAGATGAATGACATGTGTCATAGGTAGAAAAGGTTAATGAATTAATTAAATAAATAAATATTTATTTAATTAATAGAAGAAGTGGGATAATTAAATAAATAAGATATTTATTTAATTTAGGAAAAGGATAATTTAAATAAATAAATGTATTTATTTAAATGAGAAATAAGGCTAGAAGAGGATAAATGAATTAATTAAACAAATAAGGATTTATTTAATTAATAGAAGAATTAGGCTTAGATAATTAAATAAATAAAATATTTATTTAATTAGACTGGACAATTTTAGGTGTCTACATTTTGCCCCTCTTTGAGACAATGCGGCTTGTCGTGTTGTTTCAAAGAAGATAAGATGAACTAATACAAAGTTGCCCCAGAATGGGAATGATATGCCCCCTCAAGAGATTGGATGAAAATGTCTGAAAAGATTGCAGACAATCTCTCGATAAGAAAGAAAGGCTAGAATGGATTGACCGGATAAAGTGACAAATTCACGGGATAATGAAGACTGACTCGAAAAATGAATGCGAGGGCTAGGGTAGGCTATAAGATAGACCACGGGGGAAAATACATCCTCATTGTCATCTACACATTCACAAGAGCATATTGCAGAGTGAAAATAGAGCAGGAGCAGTCAACAGCGATGACTTTCACTCACAGATTTGACCGCGTTCGCCGATTTCAGAGGCCAGCAGAGGCAGGAGAGCCGGTAAGTACCACCAAACCTCCTCGTACTTTGACGCATTTAATTTTGTCATTAATGAATGTCGAATAGGGTAATAAATGTGCTTAGACTAGGGTCCAAAAAGTGTCAAAAAATGTCCAGGTGCGTCTGCGTTGGTGCCAGGTGCGTCTGTGTCAAGAAGGTACGTCTGTGTTTTTCAGGGGCGTCTATGCAGTCTTTGAGCGCGTTTATGTCATGTAAGCACGTTTGCATTTGAAAAGTATGAATTTGCATCTTCTAGGTCAAATCGACAGTTCTGTGATGAACATATGCTATCGATTGGATAAGCTGTTGAGGGGATACACTCAAGCGGGTCCTCTAGGAAGACTAGGATAGATCAAGGCACTTTGTGATGAACAGTGAGTACCAAGATAGAGTACTTTGTGATGAACAGGGAGTACTGAAATATGAGCAGCACTTTGTGATGAATAGGGAGTGCAAATGTGAGTAACACTTTATGATGAACAGTGAGTGTCACACACATAGTACTTTGTGATGAACAGTGAGTACCACTAGGATAAATAGCAACACTTTGTGATGAACAGTGAGTGTCACTAGGGTAGATAGCCATATGCATTTAGACAGCGAGTAGCATTTTGTGATAAACAGTGAATGCCACTATAACTGACATGATTGAGTTGTTTGACTGCAGGAGTATTTGTCGATGCTAGAGTCATGGGAGAGATTCCCGTCGACGCAGAGGTTGCGACCTGAGTTGTCGCTCGAGGACAGAGCTGCCATCGAGGAGATGGGTTTGAGACATGTGCTATATGTGCCTGAGTTTCAAGCAAACATGGGTTTGCTGACTGAGCTGGCTGAGAGATGGCACTCTGAGACGTGCACGTTTCATTTGCTGATGGGTGAGATGACAGTCACCCTGGAGGATGTATATAGGATTATGCGGATACCGATTGATGGGGAGTTGATTCCGTATGATTGAGACGGAGACAGGGATGCCCTTAGACGAGTGTTCTAGGATCCAAGATTGGAGATGAGGGTGGGACACATGGCATGGGATACCATGACATGGATAGGATTAGCACTACCAATAGTGTTGGCAGGAGTGATCAGTGAGTTCCTCTGTATCAGTTTTGTACCATTTTGTATAATGATGTAGACACCTGCAGGTGATTGTAGCCATATGATTTTGACATCATTGTATCATGACACTTTATATATATATATATGAGATGATGCATCTTTGCGGCAGCTATATACATGTGTACCTATGTGATGAGATGTTCTTATGTGATGCTTATGATATGGATGCAAATATGTATATGATGCAATGCAATATTTTTTTTTTTTGTTCGTTTATGTTTTATATGTGTATGCATGATGCAAATGTGAATGTAAGTAATGCAGATGAATATGATAATGCAAATGTAAATTGTGCTAACAGGTGTTGTGTGCAGGATGTGATGCAGTTGTGATATCTATATGTATGTATGAAATGCTTATATGTGGTAATGTAGGTGCAACTACATGAAATGCAAATGTTTTTGGTGTGTCATTATACTCAGTCATGTGATAGCAGGCTATGTGGACTCGAGAAGGATGATGGAAGTCAATCAAGAAAGGGGGATGGAAGATAGAAGATATGAAAGTGAAAAAGCTTCTTGTGCGTTATCATCATTGAGCTTTATTATGGCAAGTAGGTTATGACAATCGAGGCATATGTTCGACCCAGAAAGTCATTGTACCTGTTTGCATGGAGATAAGACAGTCACAAACAAGGAATGCCCTAGTTCACACTAGACTCACAGTGTCCTCATATCCTTGGACAAGTCATAGCATTACTAAGAGACAATCCACAGACAGCAAATACAAATAGGTGACGATACCCCATCCTCGCCTTTCTAGTCAAAGACATCCTGGAGATAGAATCTCTAGTCAAAGACATCCCAGAAAAGCTAAAAGACATGTCACCAAAAAAAAAAATGAAATCAAAAGAAAACCAAGACTCGACACCAACATCCACTGTAGTCCTCAAGTTTAGTGTCTCTTGTCACTTGTATAAGTCTTATTTGATTGTGGTCACAATGTTTACTTTCACAGAAAGGATAGATAGCACTGAACCATAATGTTGTTTGAGTCTGTTGAAAGATTTGATTTGTTGAAGCCCATTGTTGCTGCTATGTCTCATCTAAAATTGACTGAATCCATGAAACTGATACTTTATTGTAGATCTGTGATGCAAATGCTGCTTTATTGCGGATTGTGCGCAGATAAACTAAAGAAAGCTGGAAGAAACTGTACTCCTTGAAACATGTGATGTTCTCAGTTCCACACCCATTACTAGACGTAGGATTTTGCCTTAGCCATAGATAGGATCTGATTTATTATGGATGGAAAGGGATGAAAAGGAATGTTTATTATGAATGGCTAACCAATCTTCTTGGAGATCAATAACAAGCCATGATGGGAATGGGTAAGTTTATTATGAATGAATTGGTTGTGAGTGTGTGCAAAGTGAAAGGATGAAAGTGAATCCTAAAGGAGGGAGGAGCAATGTCTCTACGCATGGCGCTGGTGACCCAGTTTTCACCATGATACTTGCCCAAGGCACCACCGAAGTGGTTTTCACCGTTGGATGAAATTATTTCTCTTTACTTTTTTCGATTTTTCAATGTTTTTTGTGTCACAAGGCGCCTGTTTGCCAGGTTTTGACCAAGTAACGATTTTTTTGTTTTATAATTTTTTTTTGTATTTTTGAATTTTTTTTTTTTTTTTGGGTACTTTTTTTTGAATTAGGATACTCTGAAGAGCTATGTATAAAACCTGCGAAGGTGCATGCTGTTGATAGGATCCTCCAAAGGTTCACCTTCTGTAGTTGAGAGCTAATATGCACCAGATCCATATGCTGCTATAATGATGTAAGGACCAAGCCAGTTTGGTTCGAACTTGCCCTTCTTCTCTTTGTCTTGTTGATTTTTAGGATTTTCTCTGAGAACCAAGTCACCTACCTCAAATGTGTGAGGCTTAACCTTATGATTGTAACTGCATTGTTCCTTGACTAAATGATGTGTAGCTTGATTGAATGTCTTCCTCGATGAAGGAACTGAGATAGAATTACTAGTGTGTGGACTACACAGGCCCGTATGCGTGTCACCTGAAGAAGTTTGGGCATCACTGATAGCAAAGTCCTTCGAGGAAGCTCCATTAAAGGTCCATGATGTATCACTAGAAGGGAATGGATGTGTGAAACAAGTGGATGATTGATGAAGGCTTATGATTGTGAAAAGAAGTGAAAGTAGGATAGCATGATGGAGACTTAGGATCAACAGGTATGCTTTTTGATTTGAAATTTTAGAACTTTTGCCCCCAGTTATTTTGATATTAGGGGAGATCAACTCTTTCTCTTTTTGCTTCATAGGATTTTTATCCTTGACTTTGATTTTTGCAGAGTCCAATAGCTTTTGATTTTGATTTGGACTGAAGGACTTTTCTTTAGTTTTGACTTTTAGATTTTTCTTTTGAAAGCTTGATTTTTGATCCCCAATGAGTAAGGGCTTTTGTAATTCTTGTTGATCCAAGTCTGGAAGTGGAGTGGAAATGGAAGGAGTGGATGAAATGGAAAAGCTATGTGAGTTATCAAGAAGGCTGGCGATATGCTCAATAGATTCTTCGCTGGAACCACTCTTAGGACTATTGATATCAAGAGTTGCTTGCACCACTAGAGGAGATTTGCATTTAGACTTAGTAGCCACAACACTAGGTGGTTCACACCCAATTCCTTGCAAATTGTTTATAGATTGTTCCTGTAGACTGAATGTCTTAGGAGACAATGAGAGTTGATCAACATGAAATATATACTCACCACATCCCATGTATTTAAACTTGAACTTTTCTTTGATCTCTGCTTGTTTTGATGTAAAAGCTTTCAAGGATTTTGGATCCACATATGCTGATGAAGGAATAGCTTCTCAATTGACTGGAATTGTTATTTTTGACCGAGGTTGCAGATTGTTGCAATATATGAATGGATTAGGGTCAGCTTTGACGGTCACTTCAACTCCATTGTGTGGAAACTTGATACATCGATGATATGTAGAAGGGACTGCACTCATCTCATGAATCCATGGACGTCCTAGCAATATGTTGTATGTGAGATCTAGATCTAGGACTTGAAAAACCACACCCTTTGTAACTGGCCCAACTCTGAGAGGTAAGGTGACTATGCCTTTGGATGAACGCTCTTCGTCATCATATGCCTTAATGGTGATTTTGTTTGTGGAATTCACAAATTTATCAAAATATCCCAATTGTTTAATAGTGCTCAATGTACAAATGTTTAGACCTGTTCCTCCATCTATCAGGACTCGTTTGATTCTATGTTTGTGTATGAAGGCTTCAATGTGTAATGGTGCATTATGTGGCTGCCTTACGAATGCGTCATCAACTTCTATGAATGTAAGGGAGTGTGGAATGGGAAGGTATCCCACCATGGCTTGAAACTGGTCCACGTTCAGATCAGTAGGAACGGCAGTGTCTCTCAAGATTTTGTCAAGAATAGCTTTATGTGCGGGAGATATGCATAATAGCTCAAGGATTGAAATGAGCGTGGGTGTCTTCCCTAACTGTTCTACAAGGTCATACTTAGGTTTGGTTGATGAAGAAGCGGTGTATTTAATTGGAGCACCTTGCAAAGTGAATTTACTTCAGCGAGTTGTAACATGACATTCAGAGGTAGGTTCGGAAGAAGATCCAATACCTTTTAGGACAATCTTGGGTCTCTGAGTATAATTCTCAGATGCTTTGTCCTTGATGATAATAGTAGAGATGTAATTATCCATTGAGATGTGATTGATAGTTGAATCATAGTTATAGGATGCTCTGGTATAGTTGGTTTGATCATCTGTGGCTTTAGCTTTTCCCTTGTCATGTTTTGGGAATGGTTCCTTAAACATCTCATGTTCTTGATTAGATGAGTGTCCCTCAATCTCAATATCACCTCTATCAATGAGATCTTGTATGATGTTCTTCAATCAATGACAATTTCATGTCTTATGACCCTTGCTCTTATGAAATTCACAATACTCATCATCATTCCACCAATTTGGTTTGACCTTTGGTTCATATGGTGGGAAATCTGGAATTGTGATCACCTTGTTTGCCACTAACTTCTTGAAAACTGACTCAAGTGGTTCTCCCAATGGGGTATACTTCCTTTGTGATCTAGAAGTTGTTTGAGTATTCACTTGATTGTTTGTAGAACTTGATCCAGAAAAAATGAATTTGGGTCGCACTGTGTTGGCATCAACAACACCATCATTGACTGTGTTCTTGTTTTTATTCCAAAATCTTGGCTTGTCTTTTCCTTTAAAGTCATCTTTGTTTTCCTTGAATATTTTAATGACTCCTTATTCAATTAGGACCTTTTCTGTCGCTAAGCCTTTTTCAATGACGTCCTTGAAGGTGGACAAACAAGCTTTCCTTAAGTCATAACCAATCTCTTTGTTAACATTTTGGGTGAACATTTCTACCATTTGTTTTTGGGGAATTTCACAAGAGCATCTGCTGGCTAGTATTGCACAAAGTAGTGACTGATATGTCTGTCTCTATGTTGTAGAAGAAATGTTGAATAAATGCCTCTGCTAAGTCACCCCATGACTTAATTCCAGGTGGAAGTTGGGAGAACCATTCCATAGCTTGATCGCCTAAGCTTTGTGGGAATAATCTCATCAAATATGTCTCTTTTGCTACTACCTCAATGCAAGCTATGAAAAATTGTCTTATGTGTGCCTAAGGATCCCCTTTTCCTCTATACTTGTCAAATTTAGGCATCACAAAATGTGTAGGAAATGGAGGCATTGGAATGCTCTTGTCAAATGGATAAGGACATATGTCCCTCATTGTGTATGTTGGCTTTGGTGTATTTATGCCCTCCATTTTCTTTTGTAAATCCCTGATTTGTTGTTCCAAACTGCTCTTAGGTGGAGATCGACTTCTTGGACCATGCCCCATGCTTGAGGCACCAATTGGAGGAGGAGCATGTTGCATATATGGATGATATTGATCATACACATGTTCATATGGAGGAGGTCTATAATGATGCTGTGTATATGGACCACTTGGTATAGATTCATGTTGAGGAACCCCATATCTATTTTGCACATGTATACCATATTCTACAGGCATGTCATGTTCCATTGTGTTGCCCCCAAATTTGACATGAGGTTTCCTTGTGTCCAAATTTTGAGCATGCCTTTGAACATCCAATTGTTTTGGTGGTTGATCCTTAGCATTAGTATGTGATTGAGCATATTTGTCTGCATAAGACTTCCATAATGGTCTATGAAGGTAAGTATCATATGTTTGACCATGTGTATGTGGGACCTCTGGTTTTTGAAGCAAAGCTGATGGTGATTCAGGTACTATATGTGGTCCTCTATTTCCTCCACTATTAGGTCTCCTTTGATCCATATTGGAGTGAGGTTGTTGCAAAGGTCTATGTTCCATTATTTGAGACATGTCAAAATCATGAGGTATCTTGGCTCCACTTTGTGCCATCATTTGTAAGAAGTATTGTCTATCCCTCCTCATTATTTCCTCAACCAATCGATTGAAATGGAGATTCATAATGGATTCTTCCACATCTGCTGAATGTACTGAAAAGTTGTCCACATTGTCATTGTGTGTAGCATGGTTGTTTATAGTGTCCATGTTCTCAACATTTGGAATGTTTCTATAGACATCCATGTCAGGTAATGTAGTATGATCAGAATTGAAAAAGATATCATTGTCATACTCATAAGAACTCATGTTTGCAGACTCTTGAGCCTCTTTAGTTTCTCTCCTAGATTTTTGAAGATTGGTTTCAACCATGAACTAGGCATTGACCAAGATGTGAGAGACTAGATGAAAAATGGAAAGAGTATGGAAGACCAAGAGTTGAATGGAATGTAAATGAGTCTGAAGTGTACTTGCAATGTCCAAAGTGTAAGACCAAGTATGTATGTAGTAGAGTAGGTGTGACTTCCAAAGAGAGGATAGTTTCTCTTGATGAGGTAAGTTGACCTTGACTCTAAGTAAAACCAAATGAGACCCAAAGGTAAGAAACCTTGATGAGGGACCACTTAGCAAAGTGTTGTTGTATGTAGTGTGTTGACAAAGTATGATGAGGACAAGCAAGTGACCTTTTGACTCAAGTTTAGACAAATGTGAATGTAATGCAAGGTGTAAAGCAATGATGGATTTTGTGAGACCCAAAGACAAGTTGAATGCTAGATGAAAACCTGGAGAAACAACCTAGGAAGCTCAAGAATTCCGAAACTGATTGCTCTTGTTTGCTGGACTGTAAAATTTTTCCAATTTGTGAAGTTGTGACCAAATTTGAATGTTTGACTGTTTTTTGTGACAAGAGGACACAATGTTGATGAGGACTCAATGTTTGCAAGTGTTTAGACTCTCCAAAAAAAGTGTGTTGTTTGATGTAAAAATGTTTTGCATACACTTGAAAACACAAAAGACACAATGTTTTGCTGTTTGGTTTTGAATGTTTAAAATAAGTCAAGCACAATTCTTATGGCCGGCCAAGACAATAGTTGTTGATCCCACATGAGGTTTTACCCTCGAGGCTACGCTATTCAAAGCGGATACTTAGATGCTTGACCTCACTGGCTCCACCCTTGGCACTCACTTCTCGGGTCAGCCAAGCATCAGTCCCCACGAAAACTCCCCGTGGTGAACTTTGTATCTCTACTAAGAACCGTATGTGTGTGGGCCACTACCAGAGGTCCGACCTCCTGCCCCAACAACTAGAAGGATTTGGGCTTCTAAAACAAAAAGGTGCTAGTAAGGGCATCCGCTCATGTGGCCATACATGCGACACTTTCAGCTCTGTAAATATAGAAGGCTCCCAGCCGGTAGGGGTTACGCCCTACAAATGATCAAATAAATTTGATCAAACGAGTTTATGGGGAGACATAGTGTCGGTATGAACTAATCAGCACACGTTATCCATAGTTTTCACCATGAATACAGTTGTTTATAGTGGTTTGGAAGAGGTGGGTTTTCCTTGCTACCACTTGGGTCATTCTCTTCTCACTAGTAGTCCTAATGACCACATGGGAAGACAGGCCCTCTAAAGATTAAACAAAAAGAGCCTATTGCTCAAGACACAAAAGACAATGATTCAATTTTAGTGCACCAAATGAAGTGTTTGCTAGTCTATGAAAACAAGGCACACAATAAAAATCCAAAAACCCTTGCCAAGGACCTACAACAAATATTTATTAGTAGTTTGGATTGTTTGAAATAATCACCCCTTCCTGCAAGCACACAAGTTAGGTAAATTTTAGATCCAAAAGACTTTATGAAATAGGGGCCTTCAACAATGCGTTTTGTTGACCAATTCAAAGATCTGATTCATCATAAAAAAGACCACATGTAAAATTTCAAGAGATTTCCAGAGATGTAAGAAAATCCAAAAAATTTGCTAATTTGCTCCAAAAATTAATTTTTTATGAAAAATCATAAAAAATTCATATAAAATGCAAAATTGATCCAAAAAATCTTAAATTTTTACTGGAGAGTCTCGATGGTCTTCCAAACCTGCACAAAAAATTTTCTACAACAAATCCAAGCAGTTTGTGAGATATGAGTAAAATAATGCAAAACCCTAATTTTCAAAGATCTGATTTTTGAGGACTGATTTTGCATCAAATTTAAAATCACAAAGAACAAATCCTGTGTATAATTCTGAGATATTTTCAAAAATGTAAGAAAATCCAAAAAATTAGCTAATTTTCTCTCAAAATTAAGTTTTTATGAAAAATCATAAAAAATTCATATAAAATGCAAAATCAATCCAAAAAATTTGAAATTTTCAATAAATCTTTTTGATACTTTTCCTAACCTACACAAAACATTTGATGTCAAAATTCAAAGCTGTTTGTGAGATCTAATCAAAATGATGAAAAACCCTAATTTTTAAAGATCCGATTTTTAGGGAAATATTTTGCATCAAAATTAAATTCACAAAGAACAGATCCTATGTATAATTATGAGATATTTCCAAAAATATAAGAAAAACCAAAAAATTCTCTCATTTTCTCTCAAAATTAATTTTTTATGAAAAATCATAAAAAATTAATAGAAAATGAAAATGTACTTAAAAAATTCTGAAATTTGGAATGAGAGCTCTTGATACTTTCTTCAACCTGAAAAAAAATTTGGTGGAGAATTTCCAAGCCGTTTAAGAGATATGATCGAATCTCTCCAAGATCTTGATTTTGTGTCCAAAACCCTAGCTGCACAAGGTTATTCTCCAAATTGTTTTACAAAATAGCAATATAGGGTTAGAAAAATCTGCAAAAAACATAGATCTAAGAAAAATCCATGTCCCACCGGGCGTGCCAAAATGTATGTGGTGAAAATGGATAACAATAATAACAATATTGAAAGGCTAAATGAATTCAACCACAAAACCCTAGCCTAACAATCAACAAAGATCTACCATAACATATGAAGATTACCTAAGACAATGCAAGTCAAACGAAATCACAAAGATTATACCATCACATGTTCAATAGGGTTTTGATCTCCATTCTTCCTATCTCCATTGATCTTGCTTGATATATTTGCTCTCATATTTTATATGCACAAGAGCTCAACAAAGAACGGAATGTGGTTGCAAGTAGGATCGTAGTGTAGTCAAGTCATTAAGATGATTCATTAGAATGAATGATTAGGATGATTGATTAGGGTTTGATAATGAAGGAAGCATCTCCTTATATAGAAGACACTAAATGGAGGGATAAGATTGAGAGGTGTAAAAGGAGGTCAGCTATGATTAGAGGGTAGGTAAAAGAAATAATAAAATAATGAAAGGGGTAGGTAGTGTATGAATTAAGAATGATATAGGCAGCCTTATACGCTTTCTGGTTAAAAGCTTTCATTTTGGATATAAATATAAAAACAAAAACATTTTTTATGAAAATTCTAGATAGGGAGTTGTACCTAGGCAAAAATTCAGAGGGAGGTGATTGAACAAACGCCGACCCAACTGTTTAGTGAACCATTTGTTCTTAAAAGAAGGTAACAGAGTCCTAAAATTAATCATTTGAATTCAAAGAGCAAAATCTATTCACTAACACATCTCAAGCTTTAATAATCTTGATTGGAGGTTGAAAAAGAGTGTACCCCGGTACATAGGAATCAATTTTGTTCTAGATGATGAAATAAGAAAATATTATCACATTGAGGTTGAAGCTGAAGTGAAATCCTTCAACAAAGACTTAAGAGACTTAGGCTTCAACAACAACCTCTTCATCTTAATCCTTAGTAGAGTGTCTAGTCAGTCTGCATACTTAATCTATCATCAATATTGGGTTCTTGCATTCAAGTCCTTAGAATGTCATAACTCGTCACAGAGCCTACATCACATCCTTGAGTTGTCTTAGGAGTCCTTATGCCCATCACTCGATCACAAAGAGATAGGAGTCAAATGGACCCAAACAGTGACCCTACATTCAATCCTACCAGCACCATGAACTTGTCATCTTACACACATAGACAACCTCAAAGGGGTGCAACATTGCCAACAAATATGAATAACATGTCATCACTAGATGAGATTCAACACAACTTGATGACTAAAGAGCTTGAGGCTGCACAACAAGATCCACAAGTTCTCACAATCCTCAATGTGCTTCTCAATCATGACAAAGATAGATACCTTTCATTACTGTTGCAAAACAAAGCTAAACTACCACCTAGTGTTGATGTCGCAACAATCTTACCACTAGGAACCACACTCAATCAAAACACAAATCCAACATCAGGATCATTTGTTCAACATACACAAACACACACTATGTCTTCCAACTCTACCCAAAATACAACACAAAGCACATAGGCAATGTCAACATAAGCCACTATGGATTCAACCACGAGCTCACATTATGGCATGATATTTCAAGTGCAAACATTATAGTATAAACACATGCCACTATTTATTCACAAAAAATAGCCAATGTATCAAACACTTAAGCTCAAAGCTTGGCCAATATTTCTGAAATTTCATCTCCAACAACCACCATGCAACCTCTGGTGTCAATATTTGTGGGATCAACCTATAGTCATCAGAACCTAAATTAGGGTCCCACTAATCCCTTTGGATCAACTCAACCTAATGTCAATATGCACTTTGCATACTTTTTTGCACCCAGTGGAGTTAATAGTAGACATATTCATAACTAGTCAACATTCCAACAACCTATGACATATACAATCATGAATCCATTTGTTGGAAACACCTATACATCAAACATGCTCTTGACTCAAGAACACATTCTTTCTCAACAATTTCAGAAATTGCAGAAACAAATGACTAATCTTCAAACTAAAAATATAAAAAAGAGACACTATGGAAGATCTCTACCCATACCCATTTGATCAGACAGTGTATATGGCACCATTTCCCACACACTGTGAAACACCAAAATTTGAGAAATATAGGGGAAAAGGCGACCTGAGAGATCATATCAAAGAATTATTTATTGCATGCATATAAGTGGTAAATGAGGACACATATTTGATGTGCTTGTTCCCTAAAAGTATCAAAGGTTAAGCTCTGGAATGGTTTCCACACTTACCCCCAATGATAACTTCATGGGGACAATTGGCATGATAGTTCATAAAAAAAAATTCACATAATATAGACAATCCTATCACAATGATGGACTTATGTGCTATGAAACAAAATGAAGGTGAATATTTTTCCTCTTTTTTGTAATGTTTTTCCTCTTTTCTATAGACATATTTACAAAGAATCTAGTCCCTCAAATCAAGTGCCCATTACAAATGCAATGTCTAAGTTTCTTCCATCAAACTGTTAAGAAGGGCTTGAAATGTGAAAAGGGCTCATCGAGCAAATAATTTTCAAGATTAACGAGGAGGGTAACACTAGCAATGAAAGATATAAATTTTTGTCAAATAACAAGAATGTGACTGGTGATGGAATTGTTGACGGATGGGTGGTGAGCCAAGCTTAACTATTGGTTTCTTAACAAGGACCTTCCAATCCTTTCCTTCAGAACAAGAATCAACCTCAAGATAACAATATCGTTTCCATGAATGTAGTACAATCAACTAATCCTCGACCTCCAATGAACAATGCACCAAACCAAAATTATACACCACTTGGAGAGCCTATAGAATCAACCCTCAAGAAAATAGTGCAAAATAATGTGGCAACTCTACCAGAGGTGAAACCATATGAACCAGGTCCCTTCAAACTGGCTTGGTGGAATGACAATGACTTTTGTGATTAGCATTAAACTGAGGGTCATAAGACATCTAGTTGTTACAAGCTCATGAATTTCATTCAGGGCCTTATTGATAAAGGATATATAACCATGGATAACACTAAAGGGTCCTCTAATATATATCATATCATTTTTAATGACCCATTTTTCAAGCATGATAAAGGGAAGGCCTCAAGTTCAGGCCTACAAGATAACAATGAAAATTATACTAGAGTCTCCTATACTTATACAATTAATGCTATCGGTCAAGAAAATGAAATAGTGGCGACCATCATTGTCAAACCCAAGAATACTAATTGTGCAGTAGTCACCCACCATTCAAAGGTCACACTTCAAGGGGTTCCTTCCAATCCTCCTCCACCTATGGGGACCTACAATGTTATTGAGCAAATGAAGAAAACCCCTGCACAAATATCTATTTTTGAATTTCTACACATCTCTCCAACTCATAGGGCCATCCTGGACAAAGCCCTATGTGAGTTTGTGGTTTCAAGGGAATTTGATGAAAATACCTTTCATGCTATGGTTGGGAATTTAGCTGTGACACCCCATGTTTCTTTTACAGAGAAAGATATTACAGTAGATAGATTGTTACATAATGACCCATTACATCTAGAAGTAGAGGTAGTTGTTCACAAGAAGAAAATCAAGAGAGTATTGATAGATGTCAGAGCTTGTTTAAATATATGCACTTTGAACTTGGTCAAAGCTTTGGGCTATTCAAAACTTCACATTGATCCTACTAAAAAAGATTAAAAAATAGGCTTATGATGACAAGGAGCGCCCATTGAAGAGTGTGGTCACTTTTCTAGTACAAGTTGGACTTGTTACCATATACACTACATTTCAAGTCTTAGACAAGGAATTGGGATATAACATACTATTGAGATGCCCATGGATACATGCTATGCAAGAAGTTCCATCTATATTTCATCTTTGTGTCAAGTTCCCATATAAAAACATTGAGATCACAATAAATGGAGATCTTGACCCATTTTAGCACTGTAACAATCTAAAGGTAATTGTTGACAATAAAGTCTTGATAAATCAAGTAGCTCCACTTATGTCACAACTCAAATCCTTGACAATTGAAAATACACCTTCCACATCTTGTCCTCAATGAAAAATTTAAGATAAAGGATGTGGGGAATATTTTTATTTAGGGGGACTTTCTATCAGCCAACTACCTTTATCTCCAAAATCATTTGGGAGACCACCACCAAATCTTGTTAATCAAAACAAAGGCAAAGAAGTGGTCCAATATTCACCCTCTTTCTCTTTCATCAAATGGGGAGAACTAAATGAATAATCCTTAGAAGAAGATGTTTGTCATGGGTTGTACAAAGATGATGAATAAAACCAATCAGTTCAACTTCTTGTGGATCAATATGGAAAAGGTTTTACAATTATACAAAGACATGGTTACAATGGTACTACTATTTGCCTAGCCAATAGGAACAATAACTAGAGCTAAAGTCTTAACCCAAAGATTAGTCAATCATTCTAAGTAGCTATTATCTCCATGACTAAAGTTCATTTACTTGTCAACCCATGGATGTATTAATTGAAATGGGTATGCATTGTAAATGCACTAAGTTCCTATGATAGTCATTATGCACTACTACAACAACTAAGTCTATTTGAAATAAACAAGCCAAAATATATCAACTGAATGGCTACAGGAAATATTAACATTAACAAAAGATTATAACTAAATAATTGTTAACTAAGTTTAGATCTGACATACAAGAATTACTCTGTCTGCTTTGGCTATAGGAACAGTCATAAGATTTGGTTCCAGTGGTTGTAGGAATAGTTAGTCGCTAGAACATCTATTGCAGCAAAAAGGAAACTTAATCTAACAAACACACAAGAATACTCACCAAGTGGGCCCCCTTGGAAGAGTGTATCTAGACTTCAAAGATGATTCTATATACTCAAAATAACATAGCTTTTATTCATTATTTCCAAAAGTCGATACAACACATGAGATAAGAGAAATGGTTCTAATTCTAGAAAACATTGTCTAACCTCTGAGAAGAGGTGCATGTCTTTATTTATAAGGAAATTATAACAAACTTCCTACTACTTAGATCATGCCCATGACATTAGGCAGAAAAAATTTATGACTGCAAGGAGAAGAAGTTAATCCACAGAAAACGTGGAACTCAACTAAACCGCAACCAAGAATATAGCATGGTGGTGCTTACTAGATTGATGCTTGTTAGAGACAAACATAAATGAATCTGGTATCTCCTCACTATTCATTTGCTGATTCTTTTGCACACCATCTTCTCTTTTGTTTTAAAATTTTAACCACCCCTAAATGTCTCCAACTACTTTCATGATGTGATTCTCCATCTGGCTTAAAATAACTACTTCTGCAACAACTTATTTACTCCTGCATTTAAAGGTTAGAACATACAAGCATAAATATATATCTATTTTAATTAATCGTAACATTTATACATCCACACATGATATTACCTATGATAATCCACATGGCAACAAGAATATTAGGTCAAAACAATATAGGGTTTTATCGGGTTTCGTTATCATTCAGAATGCACATAGTCAAACTTAATACATCACATGACTCAAATACTGTCCCAATATGTAACTTAAAACATAGGAAAAACTAATCAGTCATAGAAATAAAAGAGCTATTATTTTAGCTCATCATTTTCCCCCCAATTTAATGTCTTGTTGATCCTCCAGTGAGAGGAAAATTCCTTATTCGGTCACTGACTCATAAATCTCCTATGGTACCTTGTCTTGTGCCTCCTATAGCCAAGTTCCAATAAAACCCTTTCATCTTTTCCAGCCTAGTCCACCTGGCTTCCTCCACGGCCTCATCACACAATTTGTCTGTAGCTCTGCATCCCATCAATGGCCACATAAGGATAGGTGGCTCAAATCAAAGGTAGACAATTATTACTTTTTGTCCTGCCCAAGTGAATATACTTGGGAGCTCATTTTGTAGCTGCATGATAATTGGGAAATGAATGGGGTTCACCCTACTTTAGGTCCTCTAGAAGACTATTCCAATGCCGAACCAGACATTCAACTACATCTTGATTCTCAGTTCTAATCAGATTTTCATATTCTTGAAATACATCCTCTCTCAATGGTAAAACCTGGCTTCTGACATCAGGTATATTCAACAACTTTTGCCAGTCATAGTACATATGCCATGGGTTTTTAGCCTCAGCTCTGAGTGGAATTGGGAAATCAAGCTCCAAGTTCCTGTATGTTCTAGCTTGTGTTCCCATACTAATTTCATTTTGTATACAGGACATCAATGCTTTTAACTGAATATCACCAACATACAACAAGGGATTCCATTCATTGTCAAAAGAGACAACATAATTATGCAAATAAAATTCACATAAAAAATTATTAAGGGTTGTAGGAGAGTTTTGGTAAACATTATAAAATACCTGTAGAGTATCCAAAGAAGGGCTAAGATCCATAACAATGTGGTTGAGTTTGAAACATAGATACTGTTCCTTCAAATATAAAGCATAAACTCTTAGCAGAGCCTGCACTGCATTAACTTGGGAACCATGTTTGCTACAATATCTAATTTGGTTTGTAACTCAATGATTTGGTTGTCTCTCTTTTCAATTTCTTTCAGTTTCTTATCAATCATCCCCTATAGCCTAGCACTTTCTATCTCCTACTGTCTGTAAAATGTGAGTGCAATGGATAAACTAGTGAGACATGAAGGAAACCTATGAGTAGTTACTTGAGGGCTTCAGATCCTATCAACTAGTTCTTCAAACTGCTTTTTTACTTGTGCCAAAATTGACAGTCTTTTAGCTCCATGTCCTTCCTACGGTTGACCTTCTATCTGACTTCTATGCCCTAATTCTGATGTTTCCATAGAAATGACTTCACTCACATCTCCTGTTTCTTGAGTTCTAAGTTTAACCCTTTGACTCCTTCTTAATTGCATTTCCTGAATGGTTGCAAGAGGTTAGGAAAATTTTCCTTTAATTTGCGCTTTTTAGCTACAAGAGAAACCTGCTCTTCTTATGGTCATTCTATGGTCTCTTCCTCTGCATCGCCTTTTTCTTTTTCTTTACCTTTTCTTCTAGAAGATGCAGCTCCACTTTGAGTTTAAGTGGAGGGCTACTCAATATTTGTCTCAACTACTTTCACTTCCATACTAGGCAAAGCTTCTTCCGCAATAGGAGGTTCAGCTACTATAGAAACCCTAGGAGACGAGGGTTCCCCATATTTTCCTCTTGAAATGCAATTTCTTCTGCAGCAGGAACATCTTCTTCCCCAAGTTCCTTGATATTCTCTAACTCTCCCCATGACATCTGTGAGACATCTCTAAGAGACCGTTCTACCAATAGTTTGATTAATCCATGATGACTAACTGAATGGTTACTACCCCTCCGTGTTTCCTTTGCATTAATAGAGATAAGATGATACAAGAAATTCAGAATATTCATCCTTCAGCCATGCCACAGATGACTCAATAATTTAAAATAAATAGAATGCAGATTGGAGTACCTACCATCACATGTTATATATTTCATCACATAAAATGCAACCTACGACCATTCTCCTAGAAGAGATGTTTGTTTAGTTCCCTTCTTGTCCACACTCAGAGGTCCATCAGCTAGGTGAGTAAACTCTTCCTTAGAATTTATTGCATCTTTTGCCTCAGGAAATAGCTCTGCATCCTATGGTAACCTAGTGACTTCGGCTATTTGTTGCTTTGTGGTTATGACCCATAACCCTTTGACAGAAGCCTCTCCTTCACTGAATGTGCACATGAATTCATGCACAATTTCCTCACTAAAATATGTCAATTTAAAATATAGTCGATCCATCCATAGGTCTGGAAGTAATATTCACATTGGTTGTCCTACAACAAGGTGTCATGAATCATAGGCTCATGATGGATAGGAGCTCCTCCTATGGCTAACTTGATATTAAAAAACAATCACCACAACAAATGAATATCTTCACAACAAAATTAAAGACTAAAATATCTTGTGCGATTTTGAAAATTCATGCCCCATAATCTTTTATTTATTCTTCAGTACCTTTTATTAACTATGGCAGCAGGAAAGGTATACTCACTCATGCTACAGGGTTTCACATTCAAAAATGATGTCAAGAAAATTTAAAACACATCATGGACAAGGACACAGAATTACGCAACTCATAAATTGAACCATAAAACACCCCCCCAACTTAAGATGACACGTGTCCACACATGTGAAAAAAAGGACAAAGGGAAGCGTATGCAGATTATGCGAATTATACCAAGTAATAATCATAATGAAATAATAAATGCATAATTAAAAGAAAAATAAATAATACACATACCTGCAGTCATACTAATTAATGTTGCAATCAAATAATTAGCTATTCACAATATGAGATGAGGTGACATGAAGTGAATGATGTGACAAAAATAGAAATGAAATGGGATGAGGTGGATGAGAAAATTATTAGCAGAGAACTGTATTTCCATAAAGTATGGAAACAATTATTATGAAGACATGCATGAGGAATTTTAGAACTCGAGACCAAGAAGGTCCCCTGCAGAAGCTGCAAGAATTGTGTCAAGGATGTCCCCTTCAGATGTTGTAGGAACTATGGCAAAAAGGTCCCCTATAGAAATTGTAGGAACCATGGCAAGAAGGTCCCCTGCAGAAGCTACAGGAACTATGGTCTACACTTGGTTGTCAAATTGTTGCAGGACTCTTCTTTTGTTGCAGGCTTATGATAAAGGCATAGGAGATGACCATTGACCAAAATTTTGATTATGACTAGGTCTATTATTGTCAACCAAACTGCTCCATTTTGAAAAACTTCATCTATTTCATATAGGCCCAACCAACATGTTTGTAGCTTCCTCGTTGTATCCTTATATCTGGAATCATACAACAATGCCCAATCTCCATATTTAAATTTTATCTCCTTGATATACTTATCATGCCATTTAGCTCATTGATGTTGAATAATTTATGTATGTTGGATAGCCATCTTTCTCAGCTCATCTAGAGCATTCAATTGCATGATGCAGTCTTTTTGTGCTTTTGAGAGAGTCATATTCAATTGCAAAGCTGTCCTAAGAGTTTTATACTCAAACTCAATGGGCATCATGGTATTTTTTCATACACCATTTCAAAAGGTGTAAAACCAATTGTTGTCTTCCATGTTGTTCAGTATGCCCAAATGGCTTCAGGAAGTCTATTTGACCAATCTTTCTTATGAAGAGCTACTGTCTTGGTAAGAATAGCTTCTAAATCCCTGTTTGTAACCTCTACCTGACCATTTTCTTGAGGATGGTATGGAGTAGACTTCCTGTGTCTAATATTATATTCATTAACCAATGCTGCAATTAATGTGGAAGTAAATTGTGGTCCTTGATCTAAAACAATTTCTCTTGGTATTATTTTGTAACATAATACGTGCATACTAGAATATAGGATTTCCCATTGGAAGGAGGGTCAATTGGTCCAACAAAATCCAATCCCCATTTATCAAATGGTGCAACCAATATTTGGGGATACAATGGCATTTCATTAGATCTGGTAGGCCTACCCATTCGTTGGCATTTGCCACATTTTATAGTATATTGAGTTACATCTTTATACAAAGCTGGCCAATAATATCCCGTATTAAGGATCTTAAGTGTTGTTCTTTTAGTAGAAAAATGTCCTCCACATGGCTCATCATGACATGCATGAAGAATATCATATGTTTCATCCTCTCTGACACACCTTCTTAAGACTTGGTTAGGTCCAGTACAAAATAAAAAAATCAGCAATCCAAGAGAAGTTAAATCTTTTCTCAACTAGAAACCTTCTTTATTTAGGAGATAAATGAGAAGGCATCTTATTAGCAGCTAAATAGTTTGCAATATCAGCATACCAGGGAGTGTGATCTTTTATCAGGAACAAATGTTCATCTGGGAAAACATCATCTAGAGGTGCAAGATCATCCTAAAATTGAAGCCTAGAAAGATAATCTGCAACTACATTAGCTTTACCTGGTTTAGAGCTAACAAACAAGAATTACTCTGTCTGCTTTGGCTGCATGAACATACACAGGATCTGGTTCCAGTGGCTACAGGAATAGTTAGTCGCTAGAACATCTACTACAGTAAAAAGGAAACTTAATCTAACAAACACACAGGAATACTCACCAAGTGGCCCCCCTTGGATGAGTGTATCCAGACTTCAAAGATGATTCTTTCTACTCAGAATAACATAGCTTTTATTCATTATTTCCAAAAGTCGATACAACACATGAGATAAGAGAAATGCTTCTAATTCTGGAAAACGTTGTCTAACCTCTGACAAGAGGTGCAGGTCTTTATTTATAAGGAAATTATAACAAACTTCCTACTACTTAGATCATGCCCATGAAATTAGGAGGAAAACATTTATGACTACAAGGAGAAGAGGTTAATCCATAGAAAATGTGGAACTCAACTAAACCACAGCCAAGAATATAGCATGGCAGTGTTTACTAGATTGATGCTTGCTGGAGACCAACATAAATGAATCTGGTATCACCTCGCTATTCCTTTGCTGATTCTTTTGCACACCATCTTATTTGTTGTTTTAAATGTTTAACCGCTCCTAAATGTCTCCAACTGCTTTCATGACGTGATTCTCCATCTGGCTTAAAATAACCGCTTCTGCAGCAACTTATTTACTCCTGCATTTAAAGGTTAGAACATACAAGCATACATATATATCTATTTCAATTAATCATAACATTTATACATCCACACATGATATTACATATGATAATCCACATGACAACATAAATATGAGGTCAAAACAATACAAGGTTTAACAAATTTAGTTATCATTCAGAGTGCACATAGTCCAACTTTAATACATCACATGACTCAAACACTATCCCAATATGCAACTTAAAACATAGGAAAAAATAATCAGTCATAGAAATAAAAGAGCTATTATTTTAGCTCATCAACTATAGGCTTGGGGGCACAACATCAAGGGATTATAGATTTGATATTACCAACAAAGAACATATAGAATCATGGCATGGGATATTGTGAAGTAGAACATGGATCCTCCAATTGAAATAATGGAACAGAGACATCAAATGTTATCGTAGCTACCACACCTCATCCTGGACAAATAACCCAAGATCCAAAATGAAGATCCAACTATCGTGATGTCATAGACACTCAAACACGCCATATGGAACAAATCAATTAGAGCACTATAAGAGTCCCAAAACCAACACACTAGGTAGAAGTGGCATTGGTTATCTATGTGATCCCTCTCGAGTTAATTGAGATGGCTTAAATTTTGACTTGGAAAAAGAATTTCATGCAGGACATCAAAAAATTTTCATTACTCAAGTAGAATAGGATCCATTAGTTACAACCTCATGAATCTAGTGGAAGTAACAAGAAGACCTCTTCCATCACCTATTGAGGAAACAAATGAAGGAGAAGTATCAGATGTGGAAACATATATGGAAGAGGAAGCAAAGTCTCCTAATTATGATGCCACCAGTAGCATGAGTAGAAAGTTTTCACAAAAATAGGACATCCCCTATGAGGACAAATACATTGACCCAAATTCATGGGCAAATAACAGTAATGCTCGCATATGCATTATAACAACAATTTCCTATGCTGATGAAGGTAGACACCTTTCTGGATCTTATAGATTGGGGGAAATGAGAGAAACCACATCTAGATTGGTTTGAAAATGATGAGGCAATAAAAAAAATTTCTTGGTGCAAGTTCATCCTCTAGTCAGGAAAACTTAGGGGATAATGAATGTAAGTGCAAAGACCGATTAGATGACTTGCCAATTGATTAAGAAAGATCATCATTGCTTATTGAAAAATCAGAAGAAGTCAACATTGGTGATGGTGATATTGTGTATAAAATTCACCTGGCAAAGTCCTTGGAACCCAAAGAGAAAGAGAAATTCATTTAGTTTTTCAATCAAAGGCCAATAAACTTCACTTGGTCATATGTTGACATGTTAGGATTAGATCCGATGTCACTGCTTCCATGAGCAAAACCTTATAAGAAAAAGATCAGAAAAATGCATCCCCAAATAGCTTTATTAGTCAAAGTTGAATTGCAAAAAATGTTGGATTTAGGTTTCATCAAACTGATAGACTATGCAAAATGGATTTCCAATTTGGTATCGATCACAAAGCCTACCGGAGGAATCAAAATTTGTACATATTTCAGATATTTGAACAAGCCTTTCCCAAAAGATGACTTCCCACTCTTGAATATCGACATGATAGTAGATCTCACCAGTAGACATGAGATGTTGTCCTTAATGGATGGTTTCTCTAGATATAATTAGATCAAAATCGCATCAAAAGATCAACATAAGACTTCGTTCACCTATCCATGGGGAACAAACTGTTGGAATGTGATGCCATCTGGGTTGAAGAATATAGGAGCAACATATCAAAAAGAAATGAAAATATTATTTCATGACATGATCCATGATATCATTGAAGATTATGTGGATGAATTGTAGCTAGCTAAGTCGAAAACTAGAGAGGGTCACCTGGAAGTCCCTATTAAGATATTTGATAGGATCAAACAACATAAGGTTAGGTTGAATCCCAAAAAGCGTGTGTTTGGAGTGATAGTTGGTAAGCTTTTGGGATTCACAGTATTGAATAGGGGAATTGAGGTCAATCCAACTAAAGTGAAATCTATTATGGAAATGCCGCCACCTTCTAATTTAAAACAATTAAGGAGTTTACAAGGGAAGCTACAGTCTATTAAGATATTCATAGCACAACCGGTAGATAAGTGTCAACCATTTCAACACCTTCTAAGGAAAGGAGTTTCCTTTAAATGGACTGAATAGTATCAAGTGCAGTGTCCCTCCTTGATATACTTTTATCTTGATGCACTGATAGACATTTATGGCTTGTTTAGATACGTTTAAGATACTCTTGGTAGATGCTTATGGATTTGTTTATGTTTTGATGATACATTATGGATGATGTTGATGTTGAGACTCATGTTTATTTATATATGCATATTCAGTGACATATTAACTTATGATGTCATCATGCTATGTGCTAATCTTACTTCATGATTATATTTGACATGATGATGTTATTGATTAGTGATGTGTCTTCACTATGATGCGATGCATTTGTGTATGTGGAAGGAACAATGTCATACCACTCATTGCGAGAGGAGTGTGACGTTGTGATTCTCCTTCCACTAGTGTGTATACTCTATGACTGTATATATATGTTGCAAACATTTGGTGTTATGCAGGATTACAGGTACTAGACATCGACTTCACCTGGCTTCACAGGTCTGAGTGTGTCTCTAATCCCAATCACAAGTGGAAAACGAAGAATGATATAATATCCTATCACATTCTAGGCCTAGTCAATATCTTGTCAGTTCTAATATTTTGATTAAGTTATCATGTGATGTTTGTTTAATTATTATGTGAGTTGATTTTTATTGTGGCGATTAATTAATTAGTAGTGTCATGAGTTTTAATGTGTAAATAAGAAATAATGTTTATTGTGAGTTTAATATTATTGAATGAATTATTTTATTTGGAATTATTTTATTAAAGCTTTTATATTTAGTTGGGATTTTAATTGATTATTTTTAATTGGAGATTTTATAATTACTAATTAATTATTTATTATTTTTTGATTGTTAAGAAAGAGTTATTTATTTTTAGAGTATTTGTAATTGGTGATTTATGAATTGTTTTTGTGAGAATTATTATTATATGTGATTTTATGATTTATTAGATTATCCTTTTTTAGTGGGAATTAATTATTTATCATTTATTTATTATTTTTAAATGGTTTATCATTTATTACTTTATTATATTATGAATTATTGTTTTATGGATATTTTAGTTTTGATAATTAATTTAATATTCTTTATTTGTTTATTTTTTCTTCATTTTATTGGCTAAGTGGGAGTTGGATTTAGTAATTGATATTTTAATTTTTTTTTCCTTTTGTTTCAAAGGTGGAATTGAAGTGAGCTCTTTATGCTTTGCATTGAATTTCTAATTGATATTTGTGCATGAAGGACTTTATTTTTAGGATTTTTTTGCTTTAGGGATTTTTGGAGATTTTTTAAAAGGGAATTTTTCATTATTATGGTGTGTGAATTTTTGGAGGAGTTTTACATGGTTGCTTTGAATAATTTTTGGTAAATTTGGGAGGAGAATTGTTTTTGGTTTTGGAAGAGATTTTATGTGCAATTGTTCGTTGTGGATTTCATATAGGGAGATTTCGATGTTCATTGTGAATTTCATTGTCAATTTCTTGGATTGTGGTTTCACTTCAATTCTTTTCTCAGATTTAGACCTTTGTTCTAATTTCTAGGTTGGAGATTTTTGTTATCTTTTAATCTCAATTTTGTGTCTTTTATTTTCAAGAATGGAAAGATTGTTTTCTGTGTGTCTGGAAATTGTTTTCTGAAAATTTTGCGATGAAATTGGGAAAAATATTATATTCAGAATTATATTTATTATGTATCGGGATTTTTCATATTGTTGCTGAGATTTATTTATGTGTGTGAGTTTTTGTGTGTTGAAAGATTTGTTATTTGTGATTTAACCCCTTGTGTTAATTTCTCATATTTATGTGAGAGATTTGTTTGTGCAATCCCATTGAAATTATCCTGTGTGCATACTTTTCATCTCTTGGATTGTTTAATTGGTTTGATTTGATTATACGTGCCTTTTCAAGTCATTTGTATTAAGATTGAGCTTTGTTTTGTATTTGGAGAGTTAGATTGTGAACTTTATTTCTTTTCCATGTCGTAATTTTACTTGTTTGTAAATGTGCGTTATTTTATTTGTTATATGCACTAAACGCATAACAAATGTGTTATCTCATGTTATTAAAGTGCTACATCATGTTATACAAGCACTACATCATGTCATAAAGTGTTACTTCGTATTATATATGTGTGTTTCATTGTTATATATACGCTATATAGTGTTATATGCACTACTGTGTTATACATGTAGTATTCTATTTTGTATGCAACTCTATATTATATGTGTATTTTTACATTTTTTGAGTTATTTTTCTAATTTTTGCAAGTCTGTGTCAGACCAAAGACTTGATTTTTGACTTGAGATCATTGTGATGATTTTCCCAGAATTGATCTATTGGTCCTTTGCATGGAATTTGTGATATGCTTGATATTGTATATGATATTCTCTCTTAAAATTATGTTGTGTTGGGAAAATCAGCTTATTATAATGGTTCAATTTCTTATATGAGAACCATTGGATTATGCATTACAAATGATTATGAGATATATTGGTGGATTATGATTTGTGTTTATCCCTAGACCTTAGGAGCATGTTAGGGGACGTGGCTTCCAAGTGAGTACGAGGGTCATGAGAGATAGATTTGCCAAGAGGTTCCTTGTAAGGATGCTTGGAGGTCTAGACTACTAGGGATCCAATTGGAAGTTGTTTGTAAATAAGTGATAATCTTAATTAATTAATCTAAATGGGTTGGGTAGAAGGTTTATACATTAATAAGATAACGAAATGATTTGGAACCCCACTCATGGCTTAGAGTCCTAGTATAGGCTTAGGATGAGATGTGGGAAGGCCTTGGAGAGGCAAACTGAACTCCCTTGATTCTCTCAAAGGTTGAGACAGTTCCGCATGGGTGTCACCTACCAAGAGGTTCCTTGTAAGGATGCTTGGAGATCTAGATGGCAACATGTGATGAAACTTTCCCCTACTTGTGTCCTTGGTCTTAGCCTTTGTTTCATGGAAATATCTAGGACTTGTCTTTCTTGTTATTTGAGTCTATGTTTTGTGTGTATAGTCTTTGTTTTATATTTAATTCTTTTTCTGATCATTAATAATTTTTGGTATGTGTTATCTGGTTGTTCTCTTGTTAATATTTATTTTATTGTTCAACCTATGTTTCAGGTTGATAGTCTTTGTTTATGATATTTTTCTATGAGTCTTTGGAAGATAGGTGTCAATATAATCTTAGTGTGTGTGGGATCTTATATCATTCTCTGGGCATGGGGGGTGGTTCCTTTTGGTTCCACATGGCTGGGTGGTTGATGAATTTTCTTCCATTGGGATATTTCCTTAGCATTGGATGTTCATGAGCATATTGGATATTCCTATTTCAATGGTTCTTGTACTATGGAGCAGTTGTATTTCATGAATATCTATTTGTAGCAGATGATGTATATTTATATCAGGATACTTGTACATGATGTAATATGTAATGCAATGATGACTTATGTAGTGTTGATAGAGAGACATGGTTATACTTTGTACATTGGTTGTTCTTGGATGTTGTTGTTGACCCCTTTGACATTGATTTTGGTATTGATGTCAACTCAAGAGTTTTTTTTTATGCAATATTGGTATCATTTAGTTGATGCACAAACTTATCAGTGAGATAAGTTGATAGATAATATTTTTCTTCTCAGTGCAGTCAGGATGCTATCTCTTTCAAGGTATTATTAAACATTCTTGACTCCTTGTCATGTATAAGATGTTCATGTCTTATACATCTTTATACTAAGGGATTAATGTCTTATCAATCTTTTGATTGTTAAGATATCAGTAACTTATTACATATAAAGTTGATGAGATATTAATAGCTTAATATATGCAAGGTTTAAATGTTAACGGGTGGGATACAATTTTGCAACCATGGTGCAAAAGGGGCCAAGTTATGTTGAATGGTAATAATAATAATGTTTTGACTTTAAGCTTGATTCAAATACTCATTATTAGTATTGGCCACTAGTCTTGCAATAAAAAAGAGGGGGTTTACATTCAAATCACATTTCCTTTGACCATAAGTCAATTTTTGTTATGAAAGGTTTTGGTAAACCCTAAACTCTGAAATTTATTATGATTTGAAAGCATTATTATTTCAATCTTCAAACCCTACCTATGGCATGCTAGGGCACAAGAGTTCTTGTGCATTTGAAGTGGTTTTTTGTTAAACATGAGCAGTTTTGCTTGAAGAAATTCTTTGGATTGAGTTATTTACAATCTTGACTGAGATGGCAGTGACATACAGTAACTTGATGGTCAACTTTCAAGTGAATTTAGATTTCTCTTTTTGGTAATCCACTTCAAACCCTATACCACTATTGGGTAATGTGAACAACATAATATTTTTTGAAAGTATCCTTCATATATATTTCAAAAGATGAAAAATTTGTTGAGAATTTGGTTTTTCCTTTCCTTATTTCAGTTATGGAAATGAATTTGGAAGTCAGTCTTATCATGCAATAATTATAAAAGACTTGAATCAAAAAATTCATGGGTTCGACAAGTGGGTGAAAAAGTTTAAAGTTTGAAGCATATTTTTTCTTGAAACAATTGAATTGTTGTTGAGCATTGTAGTTTTTGATGAAAAAGTTGCACTCGGGTGTTGAAGGTTTTACAGTGAAGGGTAATATTCATTCAAGATCAGTTTTGTTCAAAGAGGGTTTTTATTGTATCTCAAATACTAGATCTGTAGGGCTTTATAGATGACTTTGTTAGACCAATCTGGTTCGATTGCTTGTGTAAAAGCATTGCATGATGTTTTCTCCTACATGCAGTGCTCTAAATGAGTAATGTGGTCATGTCATTTTAGACAAATTTATTATAAAAGCCTCTTATTATCACATTTGTTTCTAAATATCAATGTAATGAGATGACTCAAAAAATGCTATGATAGATACAAAGATGATACTATATTCTAATGAAGTTTGATTGAGAAGTTATGTATTGTTGCTAATGAGGCATTTCTGGCAGTCAGACATACTTATTTCTTTAGTGAGAATCATTTCCAATGACGTTGTTATAAACAGACATTTTTTCATAAGCCAGTGAGGCAATTTGTGAGTGGTTTTTATTCCCTGGGAGGGTTTTCCACTAATAAAAAATCATGGTGTCAATGTTGTTTAGTGGGCTCTCTATTGTTATATGTTGCAAACACATCTCGTGTTAATTGCTTTGTTCATGATTGAAAGCTTCAAAATCAAATATAACTATTTTTATCAGTTGATTGTACAAATTTGGCTTATAACCATAAGTTAGCATATTATGAAATATGACAAGCATCTCATTTGAACATCGCGCTTACAAAGAAAATCATCAAGAGAAATGCTTACATATAATAAATGTGAAGTTAAAGTATGCATCAACTTAAACAAACAATCACGAAATGAAAGAAGACTAAGCATGGAAAACATGCATACCACAAATCATACACAAGTAGGACACATGTTAATGGTTAGTGGTTAGTGGTTTTCCTTACTTTTGTTAGTTACATCTTCTTGGTGACTTCCTGTCGCATTTTTACAAGAAGGCCTTATAGACCCCTTTTAAAAATCTTTCATAGCTTAATCATACTAGCTTACTTATCTTGGTTATGAGACCACATTGGTCTATTACAAGAAATCATTAATACATCATACAGTATTACTATTGGCATTCTGATGTAATTTTGTATGACCGGTAAATGATATGGTAGTCATTGTTGGCAACATCATCTCCTTAGTCTTCCCAATTCTTAGGGAGTAAAGCATACCGGCAAGCAGTAGACCGACAAACAGTAAGTATACCGACAAGTAGTAGATCGACAAGCAGTAAGTATATCGATAAGTAGTAGATCAGAAAGTAGTAAGGTGATCGGGTAGTGGTGAGTAGATCGGTAAGGAAGACGTCCATTGGCTAAGCAAAGACTAAACCGATACACAAGAAGAAATCGACTAGACAAGGTTTTGATCGGTTCACTGGAAAAGTCGGTAACCAACAGACTGGTAACATTCAGTTACAACCAGCTAAATCAAAAGTCTTCTCTCAATCAACCAATGGACATATCGGCATGATCAACAGTATTGACAGAGATTCCTGCATGATTTTAGAAGTGCAATTTAAGGCTTGACAATGGAATTTTGAAAGGTATGTTTTGGAGGGAAAAGTTGGTGAAAGACTTAAGGGTCTATAAATACACATATATCATTGTTGAGAAGGTTGTTGTCAAGGTGAATAAAGTTAATGTGAAAAAGGACATAGGGGGAGTGTTAGAATGTGTAGAGTCGACTGATAGAAGACCGATAGAGTGGGGTTTCACAGAGTAGTGACTCAGGTGATAGAGGACCAGCAATGCAAGATTCAAATATCAGCAAACTGGCAGAGGGCAGAGTTGTGAAGGATAGGCACAACTGATGTAGACCAAGACTGATACCTAATTGTGATCTGATCAGGCTAATGTGTAGCTTCTTGTATCTGGTCATTCATCTGTTGTTTTAAAATAACTGCAACATAAATCCCTTAACTGGGTGGACTTTAATAGGTCCCATTATATAAATCCCTTAACCGAGTAACATCTTTATTGATGTTCTAATTCCTTTAACCGGGCTACCTTTAACAGGGTAAAGACACTAACCGACCTTGATCAAAATCCCTTAACCAGGTGGCACCTAACTAGTGTCTTTGTAATCTCCTAATAGAGATGGCTCTTCACCGGGAGTACTTTAGAAGAGTACAAATTTTGTGAGTTTCTACTCACACCATGGTTTTCTCCCTATTGGGTTTCCACGAGATAAATCTATGTGTCTTTGTGTATCTTTTCATTTATGCTTAATCTTCTGCAGTAAATGTGTACATTGGTGAATGGTTAATTAGTTCAAACTTAAAGTAAACGTATTAATTAGTAAAAACTAGTAATGTATTGATTCACCCCTCCCCTCTCTGTACCGATTGGGACTAACAATTGGTATCAGAGCTCAGTGTTGGCATATGATGAACTAACATGTTGATATGATGATAATGTATGTTGTCATTGATGTCAATAAGTGAAAGTGAACTAATATGTAGATTGAAAGAAGTTGGTGAACCAGTATGAAGAGATGCAGTGAACCGGTGTTGAAGTTTCATTGAGTGTGACTACTGGTTGGTAGTCTCAGCTCTAGGGTTTTCGGTTTGGAAATCTTGCTTGTGTGATGCAACCAATGACATTATGTGATGAGTTACCTAAGAGATGAAGATGAGACCATGATGCCATGTCATCTTTGTGCACGTGAAGGATTTCCTTAAGGATCTTGCATGTAAAGATCGACTGCATTAAATCTCTACCTCGGGAATGAACATTATTCTTAGCAGTATGAGAAGAAAGCATGATGAGTTATTGTTTGAAATTGTAAATCTAAAATGCTTAGGGTTTAGGGTTTATGCTACCAACCTAATTTTTGTCTATAAGGTCGATGATGTTTGTTATTGTAAGTTGTTGGTAAAAGTTGTGTGTGTATCTGAGTGATGAGATACTTGCCAGACCAGTGAGAGAAAATTGCAGTGTGATTGCAGTTTAGAGGAACTGAAAAGGATCTACCTTAGCATATAGTGTTGTTATCAGATCAAAGCTTTACCTATTATCTTCTAACCATTTCAACAAAAGGAAAATCCCTTTGCCAGGTAGCTTTAATAGGCTTATTGCAAATCCTCTAACCAGGTGACTCAAGTTCATTGAGTTCTTTAAATCCTCTAGCAAGGTAACCTTTAACAGGGTTTCAACCTTTAACAGGGTATATAGCTGTCCCTTAACCAGGTGATCTTTAACAGGATCGGTTCCTAGCAGAACCTTATTGTAAAGTCTTTAACCGGACTAGGCTCCTAACAAAGCGAGCTTCAAAAGAGTTCAAAAAAAAGCTTGTGGGTATTCATCCCCACTGTGGTTTTTCCCATTTGGGTTTCCACGTGAAAACTGTGTGTCATGATTTGTGCATTTTTCATGTGATGATTAAGTATTCTTTGTTTTAGTGATTATGCATGCTGAGCTAATGGTTATGGTATTGTTGACACACCACATGCATATCTTTATGGGTGAAGTAGTTATCAAGTATTAAATGTATTTGAAGTGTTCAGACTTACCAGTCTATGCTATCTGAATTCTTACTATGTTTAACCGGTATTGCCATGGTTAGGTTCAGTGATGAAGACAACCGATTAGTGTTGTTTTAGCTTGATAAGTTGTTGGAAAGTTTTTTTCTATACTGATTCACCCCCCCCTCTCATTACCATTTAGGGTATTTGTTGTTAATCATTATTCATCAATTGGTATCAGAGAAATTCTAGGTCCTTGGTGATATAAGCTTAATCACTTGAGGTAAAAGATCATGCCTTAATGATGAAGAGGGAAGGTCCTAAGTTCAATAGAGATAACTTCAAAATATGGAAGGACAAAATGAAGATCTATATCAAGATTTTGGGTTCTCAACACTAGAGCTATATTGAGAATGTCTATGTAATTCCCATTGGCACTTTAATCGATGATCAGAAAAGAGAGATTCAAGAAAATGGGCAAGTCATGGAAGCCCTTATTAGCAGTTTGTTTGATATTGAGTTCATTGATGTACAAGATAAGGACACTCCTAAAGATGTATGGGACACATTGGAAACAATTTATGGTGGTGATGAGCATGCAAAGCAAGCTAAGGAAGAGAGCCTTAGATGAAAATTTGAAGACATGAGGATGGTTGAAGGTGAGACCATTCAGCAATATGGCATAAGAATCAAGACTGTTGTTGGAGATATCAAGAGCACTGGTGGAACAATTGATGATGCCACTATTTTTAGTAAAGTCTTGAGATCATTGTTACCAGTCTATGCAATCAGAGTTGCTGCTATTCAAGAACTAAGGTCTATTGACAAAACCAAGGTATCCTTAGACTTTATCATTACAAAGTTAACTGCATATGAGTTGAATAGCCATGATGGTAGTGTTCAGAAGACTGAGTCAACTTTTAGAGCATCTGTTGCACCAACCAGAAAAGGAAAAGAAGAAAGTACCGGTTATGAATCCATGCAAAGAAGAGGTATGGATGATGAAGATATTTTGATGGAGTTTGAATCTCTTCTTGCCAAGAGACTTCCAAAAGGTACTGGAAAATACAAAGGTAATATTCCTTTAAAATGTTTTTCCTGCAATAAGATAGGACATATAGTTGTTAATTGTCCTAACAATGAGAATAAGGATAAACGAGAGAGGTTTAGAAAGTATAAAGGAGGAAATAGAAGAAATTGTCTTGTTGTAGTGGATGAAGGTGTTACTAATGAAGAATCTGAGGATGAAGAGAATGAGGACATAGCGTCTGACAAGAAAGCACTTGTCTCTCACATTGACAACTCTAATGAGTGGATAATTGATAGTGGTTGTTCTCATCACATGACTCGTGACTGGAGAAAGTTTTTATCTCTAGAAGAATATGATGGAGGTGTTGTCAGATTTGGCAACGATGCACCATGTTTGGTGAAAGGTAAAGGATCCATCTCACTGAATGGAAATAGTAGTGCAAATGATGTCTACTGAGTAGAAGGTCTTAAGCATAACCTATTGAGTGTTGCTTAGCTAAATGATAAAGGACTCATTTTGGAGTTCAAAGGTGGAGTCTGCAGTATAATTGGAAAAAGTGGTGAACTTATAAGCAGACCAGAGGTAACTTGTTTTAGTTGAATGCCAAGATAAGTCGATGTTTGATGGTGAAGTTTGATGACAGTTGGATATGGCAGATGAGACTTTGTCATATGAACTTTGATAATATTGTAAAGGCTAGTAAGATCAAGGTAGTAAGAGGATTGCCTTTGCTGAACAAACCGGAGAATTCTTTGTGCAGAGAATGTCAACTTGGGAAGATGTCTTCCTCAACTTTCAAAGGTAAGTCTTTTTCAACAGAAAACTTACTTGATCTTGTGCATACTGATTTGTGTGGTCCTATGAAAACTAGCAGTATTTAGGGAGATAGGTATTTCATGATTCTTACTGATGACTACTCAAGAATGATGTGGGTCACATTCTTGAAAGACAAGTCTGAGGCGTTTGGAAAGTTCAAAGCCTTTAGAGCATTAGTAGAGAAGGAAAGTGGTCAAAAGATAAAATGCCTAAGAACTGATCAAGGATGTGAATTCACTTTTGATGAATTCAACAAGTACTATGAAGAGAACAACATCAAGAGGCAGTTGTCTGCCCCTAGGACACCACAACAGAATGGCATAGCAGAAAGGAATAATAGAACTGTAGTTGAAGCAGCTAGAACAATGTTGATCCAAGGAAAGGTTGCTCACACATTTTGGAGAGAAGTGGTGAGCACTGCAGTCTATACTATGAACCGGGTACTCATCAAGAAAGGTAGAGTTAAAACCCCTTATGAGTATTGGACCGGGAAAACTCCCACTATGAGTTATTTTAAAGTGTTTGGTAGTAAGTGTTATATCAAGAGAGGTGAGCATCTGAGCAAGTTTGATGCTAAAAGTGATGAAGGAATATTTTTGGGATATTCCACTAAGAGAAAAACTCTCAATTGTTACAACAATAGAAAATAGAAAATTGTTGAGAGTATCAACGTCAGGGTTGATGAATCCCCTGAGGAACCCGAGGAAACCTGCAATGAAGAAGTGGAAGATGAACTGGGTATAGCCTTCTGGGAATTGGTTAAGAAAGAAACAAGTAAAGATCTCAGTGTTCTTGTACTGGTAAAATTTGTAGTAGGTGAAGAAGAAGAGGTAAATTAAGAAGAAGAGGAGAAACTAGCAGAACCTGCTAGAATCATTCCTAAGTCTGTGAAACTACATCATGATCCGAAGAAAATCATAGGAGATAAAGATGCAGGGATACTCACAAGATGAAGGGTGAAAGAAAACTCTTACATGATTTCTGAATTAGAGCCCAAGACTTCCAGAGAAGCACTTATAGATGAAGACTAGATTAAAGCAATGGAAGAGGAGCTAGACCAAATAGAAAAGAGTGCAACATGGTCCTTGGTACCCAGACCAGAACACAAGAATGTCATAGGTACCAAATGGGTCTTCAAGAATAAGCTAAATGAAGAAGGCATAGTTGTGAGGAACAAGGCAAGACTTGTATGCAAAGGATATGCTCAGGAAGAGGGAGAAGACTATGGAGAAACCTTTGCTCCTATGGCTAGATTGGAAGGCATCTGAATGCTACTTGCATTTGCAGAATTTAAGGGATTTAAGGTTTATCAGATGGATGTGAAGTCTATGTTTTTAAATGGAATCCTAGAAGAGGAAGTGTATATTGAGAAACCAGAAGGGTTTTCCTTATAAAGCCCTGTATGGATTGAAACAAGAACCTAGGGCATAGTATGAACGGTTACACTCTTATCTTGTGAAGATTGGATTTCAGAGAACAAGTGAGGATAGCAACATCTACCTAAAATTTGAAGGTGATCAAATTCTGATCTGTGAAGTATTTGTAGATGACATAATCTTTGGAGGAGATGATAAAAGGAGTCATGATTTTGCAGATGAAATGAAGAAAGAATTTGAGATGTCTCTAATTGGAGAGATAAAGTTCTTCATTGGTTTACAAATTCAGCAAATGAAAGAGGGTATCTTTATTACCCACTCCAAGTATGTCAAAGAGGTATTGAAGATCTTTGGCATGGAGGAGAGAAAATTGGTTGGTACACTGATGGTGACCGACTGTAAACTGACTAAGGAAGATGATTCAGCATTGGTGAATGAGAAGGAGTACCGGTCAGTGATCAATAAGCTGCACTATGTGGTGCACAACAGACTAGATATTACTCATGTAGTGGGCATAGTAGCTCATTTTCAGAAAAGTCCAAGAGAATCCCACTTGGTAGTTATCAAGTAGATTCTTAGATATTTGACAGGAACAATTGACTATGGATTGTGGTATCCATATAATGGTGACTTTAATCTCAAAGTATATACCGATGTTGATTGGGTAGGTAATGTGGATGACCGAAAGAGCAAAACCGATGGAGCATTCTTTCTTGGTGGAAGACTAGTCTCATGGACGAGTAACACGTAGAGTTGTATTTCCTAGTCTACAGCTAAAGCAAAATATGTGGCAGCATTTATGAACCGCACTCAAGCAATCTCGATGAAACATGTATTGGAATGTTTCAAAGTACCTATATCTAAACCAGTGAATACATTTTGTGACAACACAAGTGCAATAAATATTTCCAAGAATTCGGTATTGATGCTAGAACTAAGCACATTGAGCTTAAGTATCACTTCTTGAGAGAAAAGGTTCAGAATAAGGAGGTTGTACTAGAACACATTTCCAGTAAGGAGTAGCTAGCAGATATATTCACTAAGCCCTTACCAAAGACTACATTTACCTATTTGAGAGGTGAATTAGGGGGTCTTCCCCTTCACGAAGTCAACTAAAGTTGTGTGCTCCACATCAGTCAGGTACTATAGTGTCCAATCATTCAGGATTGATGTGTTGAAGGATGCTACTCCATAGGGGGAGCAGCATAGTGGAGAATGGAAGCTTGTGCCTCCACTTTGGCATTGTTGTCAAAGGGGGAAAAGATATCTGATGTATGGGGAGAAGATATCTGATGATGTAGAATTCACTGGTCTATGATGTTTATAGTTGCAATCCTACACTGAGTATTGCCATCAATGCCAAAGGGGGAGATTATTGGCATATGATGAACCAACATGTTGATATGATGATAATGTATGTTGTCTTTGATGTAAATAAGTGCAAGTGAAATGGTATGTAGATTGGAAGAAGTTGGTGAACTGGTATGAAGAGATGCAGTGAACCGATGTCGGGGTTTCACTGAGTGTGACTACCGGTTGGCAGTCTTAGCTATAGGGTTTTTGGTTTGGCAATCTCGCTTGTGCAATGCAATTGATGATATTCTGTGATGAGTTAGCTAAGAGATGAAGATGAGACCATGATGCCATGTCAGCTTTGTGCATGTGAAGGATTTCCTTAAGGATCTTGCATGGAAAGATCAACTGCATTAAATCTCTACCTCGGGAATGAACATTCTTCTTAGCTATATGAGAAGAAAGTGTGATGAGTTACTATTTGAAATTGTATTGCTCTATGCAAAGTGTTTGGACGGTCAGGATTGGATCGCTTTTATTGTAAACCTAAAATGCTTAGGGTTTAGGGTTTATGCTACAAATCTAATTGTTTTCTATAAGGTCGATGATGTTTGTTATTGTAAGTTGTTGGAAAAAGTTGTGTGTGTATTCGAGTGATGAGATACTTGCTAGACCAGTGAGAGAAAACTATAGAGTGTGATTGCAGTGTAGAGGAACCAAAAAGGATCTGCCTTAGCATATAGTGTTGTTATCAGATCAAAGCTTTACCTGTTGTCTTCTAACCATTTCAACAGAAGGAAAATCCCTTTGTCGGGTAGCTTTAACAGGCTTACTGTAAATCCTCTAATTCATTGAGTTCTTTAAATCCTCTAGCAAGGTAATTTTTTAATAGGGTTTCAACCTTTAACAGGGTATATAGCCATCCCTTAACCGGGTGATTTTTAACAGGATCGGTTCCTAGCAGAACCTTATTGTAAAGTCTTTAATCGGACTAGGCTCCTAACAGAGAGAGCTTCAAAAGAGTTCAAAAACAAGCTTGTGGGTATTCATTCCCATCATGGTTTTTCCCATTTGGGTTTCTCTGTGAAAAATTTGTGTCATGAGTTGTGCATTTTTCATGTGATGATTAAGTATTCGTTTAAGTGATTATGCATGCTGAGCTAATGGTTATGGTATTGTTGACACACCACATGCATATGTTTATGGGTGAAGTAGTTATCAAGTATTAAATGTATTTGAAGTATTCAGAGTTACCGGTCTATGCTATCTGAAGTCTTACTGTGTTTAACCGGTATTGCCATGGTTAGGTTCAATGATGAAGACAACCGATTAGTGTTGTTTTGGCTTGATAAGTTGTTGCAAATTTTTTGTCTGTATTGATTCATCCCCCCCTCTCAGTACTATTTAGGGTATTTTTTGTTCATCATTATTCATCACTTAGTTCCTTTGAAAGTGAAGCTTGAAAGCTTGAGGATAAAGATTATGGAAGAGTATCGATATCAGAAGCATATTGATGAAGCCAATGAGATTATTGCTCAGTTGAAAGAGAGACTGAGAAAATCTCTTGCTAAAAGAATGGAATTGGCTCAATAGCTAAATGAGAGTCAAGATATCATAGATCAACTCTCTGAATAGAGTGGATCTGAAGAAGCTCAAGAAGAAGTCTCAGAACTCATGGAAAAGAACAAGAAGATGACCAAATAAATCACACATCTCAAAAGAGAACATGAAGGTCAAGCCTTGAGAATGACTAAGATATTGGAAGCTAGCAGAAGTGCTGATGAAAGAAAGAGAGAGGCAGAAGAAGATCTGTCAAAAGGTGAAAGAGCCAGAAGACATGCTGAAGATGCCTTGAGAGAAAATGATGCAATCATGATTGAGAAAGATGAAGAGATTCAAGTTCTCACTCAGGAAAATGAATACATACACAAACAACTAAATGACAATGTAGAAGAAAAGGAGAGAGATTGAACAACTCAAGAGTGAGTTGAAAAATGAAAAAATGAGAGAAATGAGAAGCTGAGAAAATTAAATGAAAGCTCTAGGAAGGTAGATAGACAGTTGAAGGCTTAGAGAAGAATAAAGGATATAACCGGTCTTGGTTACCCCAGTTCAGGTCCTATGGAAACTAGAGAATCATCTAAATCCAAAAGAATGAAGGATGATAAAAGAAATCAATCAGAAGCAAGAGGTATGAAGTCTTTCAAATTCTCTTGTAATCATTATGGAAAATCAGGTCATAAGACTAATGACTATAGGAATAAATTGGTTAATCAAAAGAAGACTTTTACTTTTGATGGTTCCTGCCACAATTGTCATAAGTATGGTCACACTGCTTATGATTGTAGATCTCAATCAAGCAGCCTACCAAGTGCAAAAAGATTTAATGGACATTTCTTCACTTGCAATAAGTTTGGACACAGATCAAAAGAATGCAGGTTCAAGACAAAGGTATCAAGGCCACCATTCAAACGAGTTAGTCCTAACAAAAGGAGTAATCAGTTGAATGCCACCTGTTCCATGTGTGGTAATTTTGATCATGTTGGTGAAACATGCAAAATGAGGATGGGTTAGACAAACAATCTAGGACCATTGAGGACAACTGGTATGGCATACTTTAATTACCATACTTTAATTACCATAAGATTAGCCATCTAGCGAGAGAATGCGGAAGCTAATCCTACAACTGGTCTGCAGACAAGAATCGGTTTAGCAAGAAAAAGGAGCAAAATGACCTAAAAGGAAAGAAGACAACTGAAGAAATAAGAGATGAAATGAAAAAGACACGGATCAAGAAGGATGAAGGAAAGCAAGGACAAGGACATCCTAAAATCAAGTCATCATCCATCGATAATGACGGTTCCACTTCTAACTAGGCATACCGATGCCCATGAGGAGCACATATGGTAAGATTACTCTTGAATCCCCTCAACAATTGTAAGGATGTGTTTATCTACATATTTTTGATGCATAAAATTTGGTCTAAGAGTTCTTAATTGAAGTTTTTCTCGTGAGCTATTTATTTGAGTATCACTATCGACAACTAATAACTGGCGAAATCAGATTGGTGTACATTAAGTTGTGAGCTTCAAATCTGATAGTTGGATCCTAGCATCGATAAACCTCAATGGATAAATAAGAAAATGGTAGCGCATTTTCATTTACCTAACTACTTGAGAACTTTCTTGAGCTCTTGTGCTTTCAAAGGTGATTTGAAAATTGCTAAGCTTTGTTTGTATGAAAAATAAATTCAAGCAGAGCGATAGTGGTGTTTGGTATTCCCTAGGAAAGGGTTTTCAACTGCATCTAAGAAAATTTTGATTGAAGGTCATCATGGTAGCAGATATATAGACTCTTGTGTTGGTTGAAGCTATCAAGGAACCCCAACCTGAGTTCAAGTTGCATCTGATGAAAGCTGGTGAAATCGACAAGACTAGTGCCTTATCATCTGTGCCCTCTAGCGTATTGTTGGTAGAAGATATTCACTCCTACATTCACTGCAAGCTTGAATAACTTGGAGATAAGTTCATTCAAAGTAAGTTTAAAGGGTTCTATGACAATGATCAGTTGAAACTAGGCTTACTTCATCTGAAGAAAAAGGGTTTGGTATATGTTGCAGACTTTCCTGATTAGTTTCATGGTGATTAGGTTAGATATGTATTGAGCAGGGTTCATGATCAATTTTTGTGGCTGGAAGATCATGCACCAATCAAGATCACAAAGGAGATGATTCAAAGAGTGATAGGATTCAATGCAACCGGTGAAGCATTAACCCTAAGAATAATTTCATCAACTGAAGTCATCTGGTTAACCAAATCCTGATGTGATAGTAGAGAAATGACTATCACTCATATTAAGGATGCTAAAGTAAGATTTGCCTCTGCAATGTTGGGTTATAGGGTATATCAATCAAGCCAGATAAACAGTGTGCCGAGCGGTGCCATCCATGCTAGATATCGGATTATCAAAGAAGATGAAACATATGATGTATGCGAGATGATTAAAATTAAGTTCATGGTGAACATGGAAAGAATAAAGAAGGATAAGAAGCAATCCTTCAAATATGGCTCTCTACTGGTATGTATATTCTTCCATGTGCTAAAATATTTTCCCGGTAAGGGTAATGTAGTATGATCACAGGAGAAACCTATCATGGTTCAGATAGGTGGAATGATTAGGGATCTGGAAGATAAATTTTGGGAAGCAATGTGGGGATATTTCAAAGAATTCTAAACTAGAATGCACAAGAGGGAAAGAATTCCAACCCAAATAGTGCAAAAATACAATAACAACATTTGTTTTCTTGTAGATACAGATTGTTGTATTATTCAAGTAGTTGAACCCACAAATTTTTGGGTTCCACCTATGGGGTATGAGGTCGCAGCAGATTTGGTTAAAATTCATATCAATATGCTTCTATCTAAACTGGTAGATTTGAAGGCAAAGAGGTTTGGAACATATGAGGAGGCAAGTTCTAAAATAAAACAAGAACTTCAAGTGCCTATCATTAAAATAAAAGTAAATAAAATGATTGATACCCTTGACAAGAAATATGGAGGTGAAGCATCCGGTGCCACTACCTTGAAGCATCCGGTGCCACTACCTCCACCAGTGCGAGTGAGCAAGCAGGGGTCACACCTACCAAAGATGAAGAACTGACCGGTGAAAAGAAGAAAGTGACAAAAACAAAACCAAAGAGCACTGCAACAATTAAACCAGCAACATACACAAAGGAAAATAATCTAGGTACTCTGGTATCTTCACCAAGCAAAGATAGACCAGTAGGAGTAACTTACACTAGAAAGAGAAAGAGTGATCCAAAACTTAAAGAGGATAAGAAAGAAGGTGACACTGGGTCAGATGTGGAAGTAACAGAGGTTAGAAGAAGTGAAAGGAATAAATCTCCAACAATTGATGAGATGGTGCATGGCATCAAAGAATTTGGAGGTTTGTCCGGTGTGGGAAGGAGATATTCTCTTAGTAATGATGAAGATAAGAGAAAACTTGAGGAAGCTTTGATCTGGAACTTGCACACCTTTTATAGAACTCCCAGTGAATTGTATGGCATTATTCCATTGTATTTGATGGATAAAATTGAAGGAAGATGGAAGACTGCTCTAGCTACTAAAAAAGAGCTCAGAATAAAAGCATTCATGGAAGTGCAACATGAATTATATTTTGAACAAGCTTCACTGGTGGCTGAAGCATGCATTCAACATTTCAAAATAAGGAACAAAAAATGAAGAGTGGCAGTAGGCGAAGTTAAAGAAGTGCACGCTGAAGGTGTTACCTTGTGGAAGGAAATTATGGACCAGCAAAAGAAGGTTGAAAAAGAAATTGAATAGGAAACTAAACAGGACAAAGGTGCAATTGCTCTTGATAAAGGAAAAAATAAGGAAAAAGACTCCACTGAAGGATTTGACACATTCATGATTGATGACATCATAGGAAATGTTGTGTCAGACATCCCCAATCTGACAAAGGGTATTGCTCAACCGGTTCATACTTCACCGGTGAAGGAAGCTGATAAATTAAGTTTTCTGGTCAAGATGAAGTGTTAGTTGAAGACATTCCTTATGAGGATACACCTCACAGAAACTTATCAACACCAAATCCTAATCTCTCTCAAGAAGGAAAAGAGGAAGAAAAGAGAACAGAGGAAGGAAATGAGGAAGAGAAGAGAACAAAGAAAGAAAAAGAGGAGGAAAAGAAAACAAAAGAAGGAAAAGAGGAAGAAAAGAAGACAGAGGAAGAGAAGACAATAGAGGAAGGAAATGATGAAGAAAAGAAAATAGAGGAAGGCAAAGAGGAAGGAAAGAACTCAGAGGAAGGAAAAGAGGAAGAGAAGAAAGAAAAGGAAGGAAAAGAATAAAAGAAAATAAAAGG
The DNA here is from genome assembly GCF_030272615.1 of Cryptomeria japonica. Classification (NCBI taxonomy): domain Eukaryota; kingdom Viridiplantae; phylum Streptophyta; class Pinopsida; order Cupressales; family Cupressaceae; genus Cryptomeria; species Cryptomeria japonica. The sequence goes on from NC_081413.1 coordinate 483,728,215, forward strand.
TAACACAGTAGTGTTGAATACCCCTTCGGTAAAAAGAAAATTAGACTTAGATAGGGAAAGTGTAAAGCAAAGGGTAAGAATTGTCACAGCAACTAGCTTAGAAGCTAAGCCCTTAGAAATTGAACGAGGAATAGAGGAAGAAGAAGAAGGTGATTCAATTATAGATATAAATAAAATAACCCCTAAACAGTTGATGAAAGTCTCAGAAAAACTAAGAATCCAAGCTAAAAAGGTAAAATTGAGAGAAAAGAAAAAAAGGCAAGAATTCTCACCTCTGCCAAAACAATTCTCTCTGATCTCATCCCGGACATTGCAGTTGATGATACTGCACCCATTATTGATTAGTTGAATACTCTGGTTAAAGAAATTAATTCAGAGGCAACCAATCTAGAGAAGGTTGCAATAAGACAATATGAAATAAAGCGAGGAGATAACCTAATGGAGCAGATATTAGTTGGAAAAGTTGCTCTATCAACCAGAACAGAAGAATTTAAGACCATACTACAACAAGTTGGTCAACTCCTGATGAAATCTTCAAACTTTCTTATCTTAATCAAAGATTTGGATGATAACAAAAATTAGATTCAAAAGGATATTCAAGATCTGGTAAGCTCATTTGATCCCCTTAGTAGTTCAACATCAACTTTCACTGGAAAAATAAAAATGCTCAATCATCAACTCAGAATGTTAAAAGATGAAGAAGACAAAATAAGTCTTAGCATGTTAGAACTCCAGTGCCATTTAGCACCAATTATAGACTTCATGCAATATTAATGAGGCAAACTGTTTAATTCATGCACCTGACTGCAAGACAGATGACGATATGGAGGTCTTCATTGCAGTATTACATGGTCACTTTACTACCATGAAACAAATCCAATCTTCATGGGAATCTTATTTAAAAGTGGCTCAAGAAACCTTTAAAGAGATTTTTTCTTTATTTTGACAAATCATCTTGGATAGCCTTTGCCATTGATGGCAAAAGGGGGAATTTTGGCTTTTATGGAGTCCTGTCGGGAACAGTGGCCATGGGACTGACACAATGGTTTGAAGAATTTACCACCAATGCCAAAGGGGGAGTTTGTTGGTATTCTGATGTAATTCTGTATGACTAGTAAATGATATGGTTGTCACTGTTGGCAACATAATCTCCTTAGTCTTCCCAATCCTTAGGGAGTAAGCATATCGGCAAGCCGTAGACTGACAGACAATAAGTATATCGACAAGCAGTAGATCGGCAAGTAGTAAACCGACAAGTAGTAAGGCAATCCGGTAGTAGTGAGTAGATTGGTAAGGAAGATGTCCACCGACTAAGCAAAGACTAAACCGGTACACAAGAAGAAATCGGCTAGACAAGGTTTTGATCAGTTCACCAAAAAAGTCGGCAACCGACAGACTGGTAACGTTTAGTTACAACCAACTAAATCAAAAGTCTTCTCTCAGTCAACCAACAAACATATCGACATGTTTGACAGTATTGACAGAGATTCCTGCATGATTTCAGAAGAGCAATTTAAGGCTTGACAACGGAATTTTGAAAGGTATGTTTTGGAGGGAAAAGTTGGGTAAAGACTTAAGGGTTTATAAATACACATATCTCATTGTTGAGAAGGTTGTTGTTAAGGTGAATAAATTTAATATGAAAAAGGACACAAGGGGAGTGTTAGAACATGTAGAGCCGAGTGACAGAAGACCGATAGAGTGGGGTTTCACAAAGGAGTGACTCAAGTGACAGAGGACCGATAGTGCAAGATTCAAGTATCAACAAACCAGCAAAGGGTAGAGTTGTGAAGGACAGGCACAACCGATGCAGACCAAGATTGATACCTAATTGTTATCTAATTAGGCTAATGTGTACCTTCTTGTATCTGATCATTCATCTGTTGTTTTAAAAGAACTGCAACATAAATCCCTTGATTGGGTGGACTTTAACATGTCCCATTGTATAAATCCCTTAATCGGTAACATCTTTATTGATATTCTAAGTCCTTTAACCAAGATACCTTTAATAGGGTAAAGGTACTAACCAGCCTTGATCGAAATCCCTTAACTAGGTGGGACCTAACCAGTGTCTTTGTAATCTCCTAACAGGGATGGCTCTTCACCAGGCGTACTTCAGAAGAGTAAAAATTTTGTGAGTTTCTACTCACATCGTGTTTTTCTCCCTATTGGGTTTCTAGCAATGCAGGATTCAAGTATCAGCAAACTAACAAAGGGCAGAGTTGTGAAGGATAGGCACAATCGATGCAGACCAAGATTGGTACCTAATTGTGATCTGATCAGGCTAATGTGTAGCTTCTTGTATCTAATAATTCATCTGTTGTTTTAAAAGAACTGCAACATAAATCCCTTAGCTAGGTGGACTTTAACAGGTCCCATTATATAAATCCCTTAAATGAGTAACATCTTTATTGATGTTCTAAGTCCTTTAACTGGGCTACCTTTAATAGGGTAAAGGCACTAACCGACCTTGATCAAAATCCCTTAACTAGGTGGGACCTAACCAGTGTCTTTGTAATCTCCTAATAGGGATGGCTCTTCACCAGGCGTACTTCAGAAAAGTACAAATGTTGTGAGTTTCTACTCACATCGTGGTTTTCTCCCTATTGGGTTTCCATGAGATAAATTTGTGTATCTTTTCATGTATGCTTAATCTTCTGCAGCAAATGTGTACATTGGTGAAAGGTTAATTAGTTCATACTTAAAGTAAAAGCATCAATTAGTAAAAAATGGTAATGTATTGATTCACCCCTCCCCTCTCAGTACCTATTGGGACTAACAATTACTTAAAATTTTACAATGATATACACAAGCCTATGTCACTGAATGTTGTGTCTTCCTCGCCATCGAACTCGCCTCCTTCTATGATCTGGAAGACAGACAAATAACCCAAGCATTTTATCTGCCCATTTAATTGAAGATTTCACTTCCTGGTGCTCATGACAAGCTCCCGTCCCTCATGACAGAGTGTTCTAGCAAGCCAACATCAACTTTCGGGAATGGACCTGTGCATGCATGTATCACCTAACAACCTAACTGGTTGAACTTATGTACATGTGATTTGGCAAGGAGAAAATAAATAACTTGGCCAAGTTTAAACTCTTTTGGGGTAGGTGTAAACACCCTTCCATGTTTGAACCATAATCAAGCACCCTATCCATTTACATCCCTCATTGACAAGATAAAAAAATTACCCCACCAAGATTAAAATAAAATAATAAACAAATGCTATGACATTTAATAATATGTCATTCTATTTCACAAAGTTTCATAAGAGAAGAACTAATTCATAAATTTTAAAGTATTGAAAATAAATTTAATTAAAAATTTATTAATATATACCATCTTTCCCATTTCTAATGGATTTGAAACCTTAACCTATGGATTCTAAAATAAGCCCTTTGCCACCATGCCAATCATTTGGATTTGAAATATTGTAGCTGGTCATTTTTTATAGACCGTATTATAGTTGATTATAATAATGCACAACCATAGATTTTTAACAATCCAAGCTTAAAATCAAACAAAATTACAAATTTATATTAAGTGGAGTGTACAAAAATACTTCTTTTAAATTCCAGAATTTCCAATACTTTCTTTTTCATCTAATGGAAGCTAGGTGGTAATTGTTAATATCGGATTCTTTGATTCAGAATTTGTTTTTAAGGGAGTAACAAACATTGGGAAATCAACAACACTATACAACACATTCTATTTATCAGACAACAAAAACATACTGATACAATTGCCATTATTTTTCACAATTCTACTTGCCGAATAATTAAAAAAAAAGAGAAAAACATGTAAGAGAGAGATGATTTGGCAGACGCAGTCAAGTGGAATACCTCCAAACTGTTATGGACACCCAGAAAAAATAAAATAAACTTTGATTAGCAAATCAAATTATAACTAATTTAAACCAGATTGACTTATAATCTTAAATGCAAAGGAAGAGAGGTGGGAGTGGGGTGCAATAGAGATTATTTAGCTTATTTGGAGTATGAAAAGCATGCAAAAACCTCAGCAAAACATAACAATTAGATTCAATGCAAAAGCTAAAAATTCTCACCTATGTGGTTAAACCAATGAAATTCTTATGAAAGCTATGCACTGTAAAAGTGCTAAGGAAGACAAATCAATTGTGAAAAAGGTCTTAAGAACTTTACCTTCTAGGTTTGATTCTAAAGTCTCTGCAATTGAAGAGGCTAAAGATTTAAAAACATTTTCTATAGATGAGCTTCATGGATCTTTGACTGCATATGAAATGAGAAAACAAGATGAGTTGTCTTTTAGCAAAGAAACAACATTTAAAACTTCAAAGAAGACTAGTATATCGAATTCTGAATATGAGGATTTGGATAAAAAAGAACTGAACCTAGTTAGAAAACTAAAAAGAGGATTAGGAAAATACAAAGGAAAACTTCCCTTTAAATGCTTTAGCTGTGGCAAAGTAGGGCATTTTGCAATAGAATGTCCATATGACAATTTTGAAAATACACATGAATATTCTAAAAGACAAGGTTAAAAGAAGTAGTACAATTTTAAAAGAAAGAGCAATTTATAAAGAAGTCTCATAATCAAAGATTCTAAAAATAGTTTTGATAGTTCTGATGGTGAAGTTCAGGAAGTCCTTTTCATGGTAGCCATATGTCCAATCAATAATGAAATTAATCTGAATACTCATTCTGATAAAGAGAATCAACATAATGAAGAATTTGATCTTAAAGGTGAACTCCTTTGTGAACTTAAAGAAATAAAGAAATAAAAAAAGAAGCTGGCTAAATATGACAATCTCTTAAACAATGCCAGTCAGCAAGTTGTTACCTTAAAAACTCAACTTGCAGAAAGTAAGAGAATAAAAGAAGTCAATAAGAAAGAGTTGGAAACAAAAGAAAAATCCTGTTAAAAATTAGAGGCAAAAATTGTTTCTTTGAGAAAGAAGCTCGCAAAGTATGGCAATAGGAGGTTAGAAGATATTTTGAAAGGGCAAAAATAGAGAAAAGATAAAACAGACCTTGGTTTTGAAATAGGCCAATGCTCAAATTCATCCAAACTGCAAAAAGATCAATGTAACACTCTTTCTAGTCATAACACTTAAAACTATGTATGGACCAATTATAAAAGGAGTGTGTATCTGAAGTTTAGATCATCTTTCTCAAGATATTTCTTCTATAGGAATCAATATGGACACAAGGCAAATACTTTCAATATGTTGAGAAGAAGGACAAACTTTGTCTATAGGACTCCTTTTATGATGATGAATCATATACAGTGTTTTAGTTGCAACAAAGTTGTCCACATAGCTAAATTTTGTAGATTAAAGTTGAAAGAGAAAATTTTGGAGCAAAACCATCACTTTCTAAAAGAAAAATCCAAAACCAAACTTGTTTGGAAACCAAAACAAAGTCTTGCTAAAAAAGTCAATATTTGTAGAGGTTTCTCTACGTGTAAAAAAGAAAGACTTGTGGATCATAGATAGTGGTTGTTCAAACCACATGACAAGGGATACGAGTACATTTATCAAATTGGAAGACTTCAATGGAGGGTTTGTGACACAAGGTGATAATTTAGGAGTACAAATAAAAGCTAAAGGCACTCTACTTCTGGTTAATGAAACACCTATTCATGATGTGTACCATGTTGAAGGACTTAAGCATGATATTTTAAGTGTGAGTCAGATCTATGACAATGGCTTAAATACCTCTTTTGACTCCAATAGGTGTGAGATAAGAAAGAAATTAGGAAAATCAATATCCAAAGGTATAAGAATTGAAGTAACTTGTATAGTCTGTCAAGATCAAAAACTGATAGTAATACAAATATTTCTCATGAGTCAAATTGAAGAGAGTTGGTTATTGCATAAGAGGCTCAGACACTTAAAATTTGAAAATCTTGTCAAAGTGAGTAAAAATCAAAAGGTTAGCAATCTGCCACCTATCAATAAACCTGATAATGACATTTGTAATGAATGTCAACATGGTAAACAAACCAGAGGCAAATTCAAAACAAAAGAATATTTTTCAACCAACCCTTTACAGATTGTGCACATTAACTTATGTGGACCCACTAAGACAAGAGCCCTAAATGGAGAAAGATACTTTAAGGTATTTTTGGATGACTTCTCCAGATTGACCTGGGTAACATTTCTTAGGCACAAAGTTGAAGCTTTCAACAAATTTAAGATTTTCAAAAAGATGGTTGAGAAAGAGTCGAATTACAAACTAAAATGTTTGAGATCTAATAAAGGAGGAGAGTTTGTTTCTCAAGAGTTTACTGATTACTGCAAGCAACATGGTATAAAGAGATAGTTTGCAACCGCAAGAACACCACAATAGAATGGTGTGGTTGAATGGAAGAATAGAATAAGAAAAGAGATGGCTAGAACACTTCTACTCAATGTTGGGCTACCTATTATATTCTGGAAAGAGGTTGTTCATACAATGGTTTATACATTAAACATAGTTCAATTAAGAGTGAAAACTCATTATGCTCCTTATGAACTTTGGTTTGGTAAGTTTTCTAATGTTGGCTATTTTAAGCTTTTTGGTAGCAAGTGTTTCATTAAAATAAATGAGGAAGGTTTAGGCAGTTTTGAATCTAGAAGTGATGAAGGAATCTTTCTAGGTTATTCTACTCATAATAAAGCCTTTAGATGATTTAATAAGAGGCTAAAGAAAATAGTAGAAAGTAATAATGTTAATTTTGATGAGAACTTGTAGCCTACCATACAAGAAGAAGATGTTAATGATTCTTTGCATACTAAACAAGAGCAAGAAGCATCAGAGGAAAATAATACTCCTAAAAATACAACAAAGATCACAATAGGAGTCCCTAACAAAAAACCTTCGAAATATATGCGAAGAGATCTTCCACAAGATCAAATTCTAGGTGACAAAGATGCAGGTATTCAAACAAAAAGAAAACTTGCAAAATTGGGTGAAACAACTAACTTTTGTTTGTTATCTTCCTTAGAGCCTATAAATTACACTGAAGCCAATCAAGATAAGTGTTGGATTAGGACCATGGAAGAAGAAATTAATTAGCTTGAAAAAAATTAAAATTTGGAATTGGTTCTGAGGCCCAAAGATAAAAATATAATAGGTGCAAAATGAGTTTTTCAGGAATAAATTAGATGAAAATGGTAACATTGCACAAAATAAAGCAAGGTTAGTTTGTAAAGTAAAAGGATACTCTAAAGTTGAGGGTAAACCTTTGCTCCTATAGCAATCTTAGAGGCTATAAGAATTTTTTTAGCTTTCTCTATTTACAAGAATTTTAAAGTCTATCAATTAGATTTGAAATCTGTTTTTCTTGATGGATTTCTTGAAGAGGAGGTTTACATGGAATAGCTTGAAGGCTTTTGTAGTACCCCTACTTGTTTGAACTCATTAGACTCATATTTTATTATTGTTTGTTTTTAGTGGATACATTACCATGATATATTATTCAGATTTTTATAACATTATGCTTTATCTGGAGATAAGATGTATAATTTAGTTGCAGTATTTCAGTGCCTGTGATTTATGGCATTTTATTGATTATTGCTATGTACTAAAATTTTACTTTACCTATGTGATGTGTAATTATATGTTGTGTGTTTGCGAGTGTATTGGATGCAAGGGGACAATTTTCCTTCACTCATTTCAGTGAGACAGGGAACGTCGTGATTCTCCTTCATCGGTGTGTATGTCATATTTTCTATATTGTATATATATGCATGTGTGGTTCGGTGATGCAGGATATTGCAGGTACAAGTACCGGGTAGGTACGGAGTATTGTCTCCACCTCGCTTCACAGGTCTAAGCGTGCCTTCTATTTTCCAATGGAAGTGGAGGAGATAGTAGTTGACCCTATTTTACTCAGTTACACTCATGTGAGTGTCGTCAGTTGGTCGTCTTGTTAGTGTGTTCAACCTTCGTATTTTGTTATTTTGTCTTTTATGGATAATTGCTTGAGATTTGTTTAATTTGAGTATTTTAGTGGATTTAATTAATTAATTAATTAAGTTTATGGAATTATCTCATTATTGTATTGTTTGTGCATTGAGATTATAAATTTAGTTAATTAAAATAAATTATTAAATTAAGTTGCAAGCTACATGATATTAGAAATATATTTTATTTAAATTTTAGTGAAAAATAAATTAGATTAATTATATTTATTGTTTCCTAGAATTTTAAATAAATAAATATATAAAAGAATAAAAGAATAAATAAATAAAAGAATAAATAAATAAAAGAATAAAAGAATAAATAAATAAAAGAATAAAAGAATAAAAGAATAAAAGAATAAAAGAATAAATGAATAAAATAATTAATTAGAATCAAAATATTGTTTTAATTCTTTATTTAGAAAAAGAATTAATTGGAATTAAAGTATTGTTCTAATTCTTTATTTAGAAAAAGAATTAATTGGACTTAAAGTATTGTTGTAATTCTTTATTTAGAAAATTAATTAATTAGAATTAAAGTATTGTTTTAATTCTTTATTTAGAAAATTAATTAATTGCATGAGAAAAGAAAAGAAAGAATAATGATTTTTAATTATTGCATGTGATAAATTTAGAAAATAAAATAAAAAAATTACTATTATTCTAAATTTAGGTTTTTTGTGAAAAAGCTATTGAACCTAGGATTTTAGTTTAAATAGGGGTTAGGTCTTTATTTTAGTTACACATAGGGACACACAAGAAACAGGTTAGGAATTTAGGTGAAGAAATTTATTGGAAGCTTGTTGAAAAGATTAGGGCTCTTCTACAGATTTCTTCCAGGGAAGCTATACCAAGTTGGGTGGCTTCTTTTGATTGTTGTTTTAAGAAAATATTTTATTTCTTTCTTCTTTTTGAATGATGTGTGTGTTAATATGTTTGTCAAATCTAAAATCCTGTCTGATTATTTCTTGTTCTTGGCTAAAGTCCATTCCTGAAGTTAATTTCTAGTTTGTGGAAAGAAGTTATTACCTAGGTGTTTGTAGATTAAATTTTGAAAAAAATTGGGAAAAGTTATTTGACAAATTTTGCCAAGACTTTTATTGTGCATGGAACTCTGTGATATTATTAGTTATTATAGAAATACATTTAATTATTAATTAAATTTATTGTATTATTAAAAGTTAAGAGAAATTATTTTATTATATTATTTTGGAGATATTATATATTAATTAATTTCCTTGTAAATAAATTTGATTGGAAATAAATTTTGGGTGAAAAGAGAATTTACTTGTTTTAGATAGTTGTATTAAAAAATAAAATAAAAAACAATTAATTAAAAAAAAATAATAATTTAATTAAAAAATAATAATAATATTAATGTGATATAATTGTATAATATTATATTCGTAGAATATATATATTTATGTAATTACATTATATTATATTTTTTAATTTGGAATTTAATTTAGATTATTTATAAAATCTATTCGGGTTTATTTGTAAATTAATCATGAACATATAATTAGGGGTTTAATTTTTATGTGATTGATTTAACCTTATTGGGTAAATGACAAAACTGATTTCTTTGTATTAATATAGTTGTATTTTCTTATTGTCTGAAAAATCTTTAATTGCAAGTTATTTGTGCTTTTGGCTATTTTAAGAAAAGATTGCATGTATTAGGATCTTGTGTAAATGGTGTTTGCAATCAAGTTTAATTTCGTTGCAATTCTGATTGAGTTGTCATTGTGTCCTATGTTGTTATATTTCCTTGGTTAGGTGGTGTTGTATAACCTTATTGATGTGAGCCATTGTGTGTGTTTTTCCAAATGGTCAATCTTGGGTTAGTGATTATGTATCCTTCACCTGTGCTTTGTCAGGATTGTTTATGGTTGTTTATTTCACCATAGAGTTCTTGTAGAGAGAGACATTTCCTGTTAGTGTTCTATGAGAGAGAGAGGCTTTTGAGTGGGGGTCGTGCCCAAAGTGGATGACAGGATAACCCATCGAAAGTTAGTTAAAAAGTGATAACATAATAATATATTGGGGGGAGTGAGATAAATATTAATTAAGATAAGTGTACCTCGTGCATAGGTGAGTGCTTGTATAGAGCTCATAATGTTACGAGAAGGCCTAGAATGGCAAACTTACCACCTTGTCTTCACAAAAGGATTGGTAGGGTCCGCATGAGACTTAGTTGGAACCGGAGGCTCAGGAGAGGTTACTAGGAGAAACCCAAGTACGGGGGCTGGGACCTTTGGAGTTTGTACCATGGTAACCATAAGCTATGCCATGACACTCTCAGTCACTAGTGTTTTGTGAGTTGTGTTTCATGGATGGTTGCAGAGTCTTGTAGTCCTTTTGTACTTGTCTTACTTTGCTTTCTTGAGGGGTTTCTACTATCTCCCAGCAGGGTGGTTCCATTTTGGGATCACATGGTTGGGTGGTAGTGCCACTTCCCATCGGATGTTTTGGATTGTATCTTCAGGCGAGGAAAGGCTTCGCTGGTGTTTCTTGGTTCGTGGTTTATGTACCAGCTCTTGTTTGAGATCATTGTTCAATTGAGACCTTGTGGTCATTGTATCAGACTTTTATGTAACCTTGATATTGTATCTTTGTAACTAGTGGTATTATTGGAAGCCATGTATTTATGGATATTGTAATATTATTATGTCAGTGAAATGAATGTTATTGTTTTGATCTTATGTTTAAATGATTTATGAAAATTGGATACATTGGAATACTTGTATATTTTTGTTTTGGGATGTATATGTAGTTTTAGACTTAAGTTTTCAATTTGTCTTATTGAATGGATTAACTGTGGTGTTAATATAATCTATGAAATTAATCTTTGTTGGTTACCCTTAGGAAAACTTATGATAGAATTCCGTTGTGTTGTTAAACGTGCAATGATTATAGTTAGTACACTTAGTCTTTAACAAAAAAAAAATTATTTCACCCTTTTAGTTGCCTAGTTGTGTTGTTTTCTTGGCGGGGCATTACAGCTTTCAAGTTGAAGGTGATTTTTTCTCAAATTAAAGAAGGGCTTGTATGGTCTTAAGTAAGTTCCCAGAGCTTGGTACCCTAGGTTGGACAAATACTTGCAAGAACAAGGTTTTACCAAAGGAGGAGTTGATAGCAATTTGTATTACAAAATAAAAGGTGATAACATTCTTGTAGTTATTATTTATGTTGATGATATCATTTTTGGCAGTGATGATGATACTATGTGTACATATTTTTTTAATGTAAAGAAAAATAAAATCGAAATGTCCATGATGGGGGAATTGTCATTCTTTTTGGGCTTACAAGTTGCTCAACTTGAATAGGGCATATTTATCTCTCAAATGAAATATGCCAAAGAGATGTTGAAGAAATTTCAAATGGGAGAAATCAAACCTATTGGCACACCCATGGAAACAATCTATAAGTTAACATGTTGATCTACTTGATGTAGATGACACATTGTACATATCCATGATAGGCAATCTTCTATATTTTACTACCACAAGGCTTGATATTATGTAGGCTATATGCTTAGCCTCTAGATTTCAATCTGCTCCTACACAACCACATCTTAATGTTGTCAAGAGGATACTTAAAAATATAATTATCACTATTGATTGTGATCTATGGTATCCTAAACATAATGATTTTACATTGGTGGCATATACTGATGTTGATTGGGCCGATTGTCTTGATGATAGAATGAGTACTTCAGGGGTGCCTTCTTCTTAGGAGGCAGATTGGTTTCTTGGCATAGTAAAAAATAAGAGTCTATTTCGTTGTCCACAACTGAAGAAGAGTACATTGCTACTTCCTCTTGTTGTACTCAGGTTCTTTGGATGTTACAAACTCTCAAGGATATTGAGGTTGAAGTGTCACAACCTGTACATATTCTCTGTGATAATACTAACACTATTAATATTTCCAAAAACCCTGTCATGCATTCCAAGACAAAACACATAGCCATAAGATTCTATTTTCTATGAGAAATTTTTTTATCCAATGAAGTTCTTTTGGAATATGTGACTTCAAAAGTGCAGGTGGCTGACATATTTACTAAGATTCTACCTAAGGCAATGTTTGAAGCATTACAGGAAAGACTTGGTTTACTTTCCTTCAGTGCTTTACTTTGATCCAACTTCATGCATTTCCACAAGAGGAGATTTCATGTTATTTCTTTCCTCCCTATTGTCTTAGTTGTTGATGATACTTTGAGTTCTCTGGTTCAATTTTATGACTAGTTATTTTGCCTTATGACAATGCTATTATTGTTGGCCTAGTACTATTACTTTGATTAGTGGAATGGTACTTTCCTCTTGCAAACAATCAGGCATGTTGTAACAATCATCTTAGTCGGATCAATACTAATTTATCCCTATGCACTATGCTTATTCAGTTCAATCGATTGATGCATTATAGTGGCAAATTTAATGTTTTATGGTTCATTGCCTTGCTTCTATCTTTGGTAGTTGTATTATGTTTTACATGTCTTTTGCATTCAAGCTTATGCATGTGACAGTTGGTGCACTCTTACTATGATTGGTAGAATGACCATTGAAGTATTATCTCTTTGAGTATATTTGACATTGTGGTGGTCATGGCTATTATTGTGTAGTGCTCTTTTTGGCTTTATTCTTTCAAATCTTATCTTGTTTTGTGTCACTAAAACAACAAATTATTGTTCATGAGTAGCCATTTGTTGATATCCCACCCCTTTGACCCTTGGTATTATTGTCAAAAGGGGGAGAAAAGAGATATGTAGGTTCATATGAGGCTCATTGGTTTTTATTGTTATAAGTTCATTGATTGAGATTCATTTTGGTTCATGTTCATTGTTCATACTGCTTCATTTAGTAATCATATTATGATGCTATGATAGTGCACTAATGATCATACAGGTTGCATTATGTAGTAGGTTTGACATCATTTGAAGCAGTTTTCTATTTGAAGTTGAGTAGTTTTGTTTGAAGCTAAGTAGTTTTGGTTGACGCGATTATTTGGACTGAGTTAGCTATAGTCTTGATTGAGATGGCAGTGACATATGATAACTTGATGGTCAACTTTTGAGTGACTTCAAATTTCTCTTTCTGGTAATCCACTTAAAACCCTATACCATTGTTGGGTAATGTGAACAACATAATATTTTTTGAAAGTGTCCTCCATATATATTTCAAAAAGATGAAAAAGTTGTTGAGAATCTGGTTTTTCCTTTCCTTATTTCAGTTATGGAAACAAATTTGGAAGTCAATCTTTTCATGCAATCATTATAAAAGACTTGAATCAAAAAATCAACGAGTTCAACAAGTGGGTGAAAAAGTTTTAGATTCGAAGCATATTTTTTCTTAAAACTATTGTAATTGTTGTTGAATATTTTAGTTTTTGATGAAAAAATTGCAATCGGGTCCTAAAGGTCTTTTCCTTGAGGGTTTTACAATGAAGGGTGATATTCATTGAAGATCAGTTTTGTTCAAAGAGGGTTTTTATTGTATATCAAATATTGGATTTGTAGGGTTTAATATTTGACTATGTTAGACCAATATAGTCAAATTGCTATTGTAAAATCATTGCATGATGTTTTCTCCTACATGAGGTGCTTTGAATGACTAATGTGGTCATGTTGTTTTAGACATATTTATTATAAAATCACTTATTATCGCATTTGTTTCTGAATCTCAATTTTAATGAGATGATTCAGAAAATGCTTTGATAGATACAAAGATGATAGTTTGTTCCAGTGAAGTTTGATCTTTATTGATAATGTTGGAGTTTTGGAGGAATTGATTATGTGTTGCATTGATGTTTGTCATTGATGTCAACACTAGCTATTTTGATTGTCTATCAACTTCCAGTAGAGTGGTTGGACTTTGATGATGATCAAGAGATTTGTCTTCATTATTCTATGGTATGTTTCGGTTGTTGGAATTGGTTTGGATTGGTTATTCATGTGTTCATGATGCGTATCACATTCAGTTGGTTTGGGATTTGATGATCCAGATGCTATATTTTGTTCTAGTAAGCCTTTTGGTTACCAATAAGGGTTTTATCGGTAGAGCTTTGTTGAAGATCTTTTTGATGGATCCGATAAGTGGTGTTGGTGCAGCTTCTAGAAGGTTATCAGGATATTGATGGTTATTGTGTTCGCATTCCAATTGATCGATGGTGTTGCATTTGGATTATGGCGCCCTATTTTAGGTCTGGTCTTATTCTGCTAGGTTATGGACCGTTTTGTGTAATGTGTTGGTGGATGCTTCCGATGTGTTACCAGTTGGATTTATTAATTGGTTTATGTTATTTCAGTCTTAGGCCGACTTGGTTTATCATTGGTTTGTGAGATTATGTAATAGATTTATTGTATTATCTTTTAGGTGGCCAACTTAATTGTTTAGGTCCTGGGTTGGTATATATATGATGTAAGATCTCTTTGTAGATCATGGATGGGATTACGGTTATGGGATTATCTGTATGCAAATAAATTTGTAATCATATGCAAAGGTTTGGTCGATCATAGGTGATCGAATTGGGATTGTGGAAGAGGTTTTAGACTTCCAGTATAGAGCTTAACTGGAACTATACTCAGGCATAGGAGATGCTATTCTTGCAATTCATTCATCTTTCTGGATTGTAGTCTGGATTTCTTTTGTAGTCGATGAGGCTCCTTTTGTGATAAGCAGTGTGCTCTAGGTAGTGTGCCTTCCTGCATGTGCAAGCCCCTCTTATTGTATTCACATACTTACTGCAAAAATATTATCTCTCTGTGGGTAGGCTTCCCACCATGTTTTTTCCCTTTATTTGGTTTTCCATGTACAAATCTCAGTGTTATGTGTTGTGGATGGATGGTAATTGTTCTATGATTTATGTTTGTTCTTGATTGTTATATCTGTTATTCTGGTATTTGGTGTATGCATTCTGGTAGAAGGTTGTGTGTGCCTAGATTTTCATAATATATTGACAACTGATTCACCCCCCTCTTAGTTGTCCAATGGTTATCCTAACAATTGGTATCAAAGCTTGGTCCTCTTTGCAAAAGCTTAACAACTCGAGGAAGATCCTATGTCATCTAATAGTTCATCTGCTGCTATTTTTCAGAGAGAAACCCCAAAGCTTGATTCAACAAACTACAGAGTATGGAAGATTCAGATGGAGACTCATTTGAGATGTCTTGGCAAGGAGATTTGGGAGATCAATGAGAAAGGATATACTCCTTATGATCCAAACTCTAGCAATCCTCCTCCAGCAGACTTGGATAAGAACATTGAAAATGATTGTAGAGCTAGAGAAGCCCTTTTGAGTGCACTTTTTGATCAGCAAGTTATGGGACTATCAGACAAATCATTTACTAAAGCTATATGGGAGAAGTTAGAGACTCTGAATGAAGGTGACCCTACTATTAGCATTGCTAAACTTGATGGTTACCGAGTGAGGTATGAGAACCTAAATATGGAGGAAGATGAAAGAATTACTACTTTTATGGAAAGAGATAATGAAATTGTTATGGGAATTCAATGTTGTGGTGGATCTCTGAGCGAAGATGAGATTGTTTCTAATGTACTGAGAACTTTGCCACCGACTTACAAGATGAAGGCTACACCAATCAATGAGCTTAGAACTATGTCTAATACTTTTGTTAATAGGGATACCTTGGTTGGAAAGTTATCTTCTTTTGAGCTTGAAGAATTTGGTCCTCCTAGAGCTGCAAAGACTGAATCTTCTTTTCATGCATCTACATCATCTACTAGCAAGAGTGATTGGAAAAATTTATGTAGACATCTAAAAATGGTCAATGCTTGCGGAATCATACTTTAACATTTGTGCATTGCCTTATTTTAGGGTTTTTTCATCGCATTAACATTTCTCCTATGATTCGCACTTGGTCTTTATCATTTGCGAGCATCGAGTCATTCTTCTGCATTCTTCATTCATCTCGCCTTCGAATTTGGTCTTGTCGATAACAATCTTCAGTCATGATTTTGGTCAATCTTATCCTATCGCATCAATGTGCGTATTCATTTGTCATCATTTTGGACATCGTCAATCCTAATTAGGGTTTTGTCCTCTTATCAATCTTATCATCTGGCAATCGATTTGTCATCGATCGTGGTCATTTTCAATCTTGTCATTTTGCGATCGATTTGTCATCGATCGTGATCATTTTCAATCTTGTCATTTTGCAATCTATTTTGTTATCGATTGTTGTCATTTTTGTCATTTTGCGATCGATTTGACATCGATCATTGTCCTTCTCAATCATGTCAATTTGGATCAATTAGTCATTGTTCCTCATCAATTGGTGCATTTCTCAATCAAATCATTCGTCAGCATTGGTCCTTTATCAAGTCAGAATCATGATCAAATTGATCCTTCAATCATGACCTAATTGTCATCCTTGCATTTCTAATTCATTTTCTAGGGTTTCATGATTTATTCGTTTAACCCTGTTTGTTATTTCTCCCTCTAGGTTAAATAAATTATTTATTTATCCTAAGTCTTCTCATCATAACTAAATGTTTATTTAATTGGCTAACTAATTCCTCCCTCTTTGTGAATTGATTAATAAATGAAAAATTGTTAATTAATTCACTTAATTCCTAATTTCTCCATTTTCTAATTTTCCTAATTCCTTAATTCCTAATTTTCATCAAATTCCTAATTTCCTAATTTCTAATTCTCAATTCTCTCCTATTTTTCTCCTAATTTCATGGGAATGACATTTCAAGTTGACATAATTTGTCATAATTGACAATCAATCAATTTTGACATAGAAATTTGTCATAATTTTGTCAAATTTATCAATCAATCAATCTTGCATAGAAAGTGCAAATTTGTCATAACTTGTCATGTTTGTCATTTTTTGATTTGAAATTGTCATTCAAATCAAATTCATGCTACTCTTGTCATCTCTCCTATTTGTCTATAAATTGGATGAATTTCTTCAATCCCAACTAATCACTTTTTTGAATCGATCCCCAAATCAATCACGCTTCGAGTATTCTTGCGCTACCATCTTGTCTACTTGCTTTCACATCATGTTTATGCACTAGTAGGTGAGATCCACAAACAAAGCCATTTGAAGGAGAAAGAAGAACAATGGAGCCACATGAAGGAGACATTCAAGTTTGCAATGGTTTGCGTTTGAATTGATGTCTTGTTTTCATGTCTTTATTGAGTGTTTTTAGGATTGTTGTCATTGCATTTAGCTTTCGTGATTGAGCTAGACTAATGTTGCTTATTGCTTTGATGATTTTTGATTTCCTATCTACAATTTATATGCAAAAGAACTTGAAGATATGAGGAAAGAGGATGAAGAGTTTGATTAACTTGAAGCCCTATTTGCTAGAAAAGTACCTAAAGGTCTGACAGGAAGTAAGTATGAAGGAAAATCACCTTTTAAATATTTTGCATGTAATAAGATAGGTCATTTTGCATCTAGATGTCCTGAGAGGAATTCAAGATTTGAGGAGAAAGCTAGAAGATATTTTGGGCCTAACCATGATTATCAGAACATACATAAGTATAGGAGAAATAAAGATAAATCATGCTATTATGAGGATGAGGAAGGTGTGACTAATGAATCTGATGATGAACCGGCAAAAGATTCAGCTAGTGGATCTGGCAGTGAAAGGAATGGGTATTCTTGGCTATCAAGGAAGATGTTCCGAAACTAGTTATTCAAAATGAAGAGAAGGCCCTTGCTGCTAAAGTTGAAGATAAGGATGAATGGGTAATATACAGTGGATGCTTACATCATATGACTGGAGATAAAAGGAAGTTTCTATCTTTACAAGAATTTGATGGCGGTCTAGTTAGATTTGGAGATGAGAAAGAATGTATGATCAGAGGAAAAGGAACTATATCATTGGATGGTAAGAATAATACTGATAATATTTATTATGTTGAAGGTTTAAGGCATAATATTTTGAGTGTAGGACAGTTGGTAGATAAGGGATTTCATTTATAGTTCAAGGATAGAAAATGCAAAATCATTAACATATCTGAATTGGAGATTGCAACCAGTACTCAGACTAAAGGTAACATCTTTTATTTGAACTCCGGTGAGAAGACATGTTTGATTGTACATATTGATGAGAGTTGGCTATGGCATAAGAGGTTGTGTCATGTGAATTTTGATTGCATTGTAAATATCAGTTCTAATAAGGCAGTTAGAGATATACCTAAGATTGTGAAGCCCTATAATCCGGTATGTAAGGAATGTCAAATGGGTAAGTAGGTCAGAACTTCTTTTAAGAGTATACAAGATAAATATAATGATGTTATTGATCTTATTCATACTTATTTATGTGGTCCTGCTAGAATAAAAAGTTTTCAGGGTGATAGATATTTCATGCTAATCATTGATGTCTATTCTAGAATGATGTGGGTTACTTTTCTAAGGGATAAGTTTGAAACCTTTGAAAAGTTTAAGATATTTAAAGCTAAGGTTGAGATAGAGACATGGTTGAAGATTAAATGCTTAAGGTTAGATTAGGGTGGTGAATTCACATCCGGTGAATTTAATAGTTACTGTGAGAAGCATGGTATAAGGAGACAATTGTCTACACCCCAGACACCTCGGTAGAATGTTGTAGTGGAAAGGAAGAATAGAACTATCTTGGATGTGGCTAGAACTATGATGATGGAAGCTAATTGGTCTCATATCTATTGGAGAGAAGTTGTAAGCATGACGGTATACACATTCAAAAGATTTCATATCAAGGGAGACACCGGTAAGACACCTTATGAGTTATGATTTGGTCATACACCTACAGTTAAGTATTTCAGAATCTTTGGTAGTAAATGTTATATCAAAAGAGATGATTCCATTGGAAAGTTTTATTCTAGATGTGATGAAGAAATATTTCTTGGTTATTCTAATGAAAGAAAAGCATATAGATGTTATAACAAAAGATTGCATAGAATTGTGGAGAGTGCTAATGTCAAGGTGGATGAGCAGTACAAAGGTCAAATCAGAACTTATGAGAGAGAACCAAAAGTGGAAATGATCATAACTAAACTAGTAGAACCTGTAATGGAATAGAATGTTGAACCAGTTACTCTAGTAGTATCAGAAAATTCAACTGTAACTGAAGATCCGAGTAGGGAAACATAAAGTCAGAAGACACCTAGGTATGTAAGGCTAAATCATTCAGAAGATCAGATCATTGGAGATAAGAACAAAGGAGTGATGACAAGAAGAAGGTTGGCAACTGAAGACATTTTTAATTTCTCAACTTGAACCGACATCAATAATTGAAGCTTGTAAAGATGAATGTTGGATGAAAGCTATGGAAGAAGAATTAGATCAGATAGAAAAGAACAACACATGGACTTTAGCTCCCTGGTCTAAAAATAAGAATGTTATTGGAACTAAATGGGTTTTTAGGAATAAATTAAATAAAGATGGACAAGTTGTGAGGAACAAGGCTAAATTGGTTTGCAAAGGATATTCTCAGAAGGAAGGAATTGATTATGATGAGACTTTTTCTCTGGTAGCTAGGATTGAAGCTGTGAGATTATTTATTGCTTATGTTGCACAAAAGAAATAAAAGGTTTATCAGATGGATGTCAAGTGTGTTGGCAGTGGGCCAACATCCCTCGCAAGGATTCGTGACATGGTTTAACAGCCTCTTGTGGATTCTATAAGTATAGTGGTTGTATTGAGCATTTACAGGTCAATCTTTTGGTGCAACGACAACCCTAGCTTATAACAAGTGGTATCAGAGCTTGGTCACAGGTTCGAATCACGCAATCTGTGGCAAGTGACACTGAGAGGGGGATTGTTGGTAGTGGGCCAGCATCCCTCATGAGGATTCGTGACATGGTTTAACAGCCTCCTGTGGATTCTATAAGTATAGTGGTTGTATTGGGCATTGACAAGTCGATCTTTTGGTGCAATGACAACCCTAGCTTGTAACAAAGTATGCATTTTTGAATGGAGATCTTGAAGAAGAATTTTACATTGAGTAGCTAATGGATTTTCACTTTCAAATGACAAAAAAATAGTTTGCAGGTTAAGGAAAGCTTTATATGGATTGGAATAAGCCCCCAGAGCTTGGTATGCTAGATTGGACAAATATCTTTTGAAGCTTGGTTTCACTAAAGGTAATGTTGATAGTAACTTGTATTATAAGATCACTAGTGATGACATATTGATTATTGAAGTCTTTGTTGATGATATCATTTTTGGAGGTGAGGATAAGTTATGTATGGAATTCTCTGATAATATGAAGAATGAATTTGAGATGTCTATGATTTGAGAGATGAGATTTTTCTTAGGTTTGCAAATTACTCAGACTGATAAGGTATTTGTTAGGACCCGAAAGGCAACTGAGAGGGGGGATGAATCAGTTATCAATTAATTTCAACCCAAATATAGCTTACTTCAACTTAATACTTAATACCGGTAAACTAAATTTAATGTCGGTTAATAGATTAACAGTTAATATCAATACCGGTGAAACTTAATGCATGAAACAGAAAGAGAAACAACATCCACAACACATAACATAGAGATTTTGACCTGGAAACCGTGTAAGGGAAAAATCCACAAAAGGAAACCTTACCCACAATCAGATGATACTACTGCAGATAGTATGTGTATATAAATGGGGTCTGCACATGCAGAAAGGCCAACCACCTAGAGCACACTGCTCAAATGGGAGTCACAATGACTACAGTAGGATGGTTAAATCCTAGAATAATGTACTACTCAAGATAGCATCTCCAATGCTAGATTTAGTACCAGTTAAGCTCTGACAAACACCTTCAAACCCTTCTTGAACCTTTTCTTATGTTCTGCTCTATGATCTTCAATATTCGCACATACCATGTTACATTACCATACCATAACCTTACATATCATATCCTGTTCTATCTCATCTCAAATGAGATCTTACATATATACAAAACCTAAGACCAAATGTGTAGGTCGGCTTACTAAGAATATTACAATAAGATTAATTACATATAAGTCTAGATGTGATGCATCATGTTGGCTCAATACATTTACAACAATATCCAATCAATAAATTATCTTCATAACGTGTCGTGTTGATCTGGAATAGATAATGCATATCGGTTCATAACCTTGACCAAACTATTGGTAATAGCAAATATGTCAACTCAAATAGACCATTAACCAAAATACCAAAACCAAGTATCCAAACTAATCTCCAGATGATAACAAGTCATCATCGGTGTCAGTGAACAATATAACCTACCAGTTCAACATAACCAAAGATCTCCAGAAGGATAAGTGTTGACATCAATGACAAAACTAATGCAACACATCCATAATACCAACAATCTCCCCCTTTACCATTGATGGCAACACTAGATGGAAAAACATTTAAGTGCCAAAACAGAATGCCAAAAACCAAAAACCAACAATTTCCAAAATAGATCAATACCAGAAATCAAAATCAAAATGCAGAGAGTATATATCTCTCCCCCAATGAATAATGTCTCCAAAGAATAATCTCTCCCCCTAGGAATAATATTTTTCCATAGATCTCTCTCCCCCTTTGACATCAAATGCCAAAGCAAATAAATACCAAAACATATAACCAACTAATATGACCAACTACTCCCCCTGAGAAGTAGCTCTCCTCCATCAAAGCTGGAAAAAGGTTTCTTTGTTAGTTTTTGTTGGTTTGATGCCAATCTTCAACTTTCTAAGTCTCTACCAGTGAGGGTATTACCCAAAGCTGCTCTCTAAGATATTCAAAAGTTTCCTTAGGCAAAGGTTTAGTAAAGATATCTGCAATCTTCTCTTTAGTATTCACATAAACCAATCTCACTTCTTTTCCTTCAACATTCTCTTTCAGAAAGTTATATTTGATAGAAACAAGTTTAGTCTTAGAATGAAATATCAGATTCTTTGATATATCCAATGCTGCTCAATTGTCACAATAAATGATTATAGGTTCTTTGCATTTTACCTTTATGTCCTTCAACATTTTCTTAATCCATAATACCTGAGTACAATTAGTTGCTACTGCAACATATTTTGATTCTCCTATTGATAATGATGTACAACTTTTCTTCTTTCTTAACCATGAAATCAATTTGCTACCAAGAAATAATGCTCCACCAGTGGTGCTCTTTCTGTCATCTACATCTCCTACCTAATTTGCATTGGTGTATGCACATAAATCAAAAGTTTCATCTTTAGGGTACCATAACCCAAGATTTGTTGTGCCTTGTAGATATCGAAAAATCCTTTTTACTATTGATTCATGATTTTCTTTAGGATTGCTCTGAAATCTTGAAACAATACATACTGCATTCATTATATCAGGTCTTGTTTGTGTCAAATACAGTAAATCTCCAATCATAGATTTGTATCTTGTCGAATTAACAAGAGCTGAATCATCCTTCAATGTCAATTTATTAGTTATAGTCATAGGAGTACTTACCAGTTTAGAGTTTTTCATACCAAATTTATTCAAGAGTTCCTTCAAGCATTTTGTTTGACATATGAATATACCTCCAGTAGTCTGTGAAATCTACAATCCTAAAAAATAATTTTATATCCCCAATCATAGACATTTCAAATTCGTCCTGCATCTTGTAAGCAAAGTCCTTACACAATCCATCTTCTCCTCCAAAAATGATATCATCAACAAAAATTTCAATAACCAAGATGTCATCATTAATCACTTTGAAATATAAGCTATTGTTAGCATTACCTTTAGTGTAACCAAGCTTCAAAAGATATTTGTCCAATCTAGCATACCAATCTCTAGGAGCTTGCTTCAATCCATACAAAGCTTTCCTTAATATAAAAACTATATCTTTATCATTTGTCAATTAAAATCCATTAGGTTGTTCAATGTAAACTTCCTCTTCAAGATCACCATCCAGAAATGCACATTTCACATCCATCTAATAAACTTTATAGTTCTTATGAGCTACAAATGCAAGAAATAATTTGTCTACCTCAATTCTAGCTACCGGTGCAAAGGTTTCATTATAATCAATTCCTTCTTTTTGTGAATATCCTTTACACACTAATCTTGCTTTGTTCCTGATTACCTTACCATCTTCATTAAGTTTATTCCTATATACCCATTTAGTTCCAATTACATTTTTGTCTTTAGGCCGAGGAACTAATGTCCATGTATTGTTCTTTTCAATTTGTTCTAATTCATCTTCTATTGCTTTTATCCAATGTTCATCTTTACATGCTTCAATAAAAGATGTTGGTTCAATTTGAGAAATTGAGCATACCTCTTCATTTGCCAGTCTTCCTCTTGTCATAACACCTTGATACTTATTCCCAATTATCCAATTTTCTGAGTGATTCAGTCTTAGATACCTAGGTTTATCCACATGTTGTTGTTCTTCAGTCACTCTGGAATTTTTTGATGATGCCGGTGTGACTAGATTCACATTCTGTACCGGTGCACTATGTATTGGTTCATTTATGATCATCTCAATTGCCGGTTCAAAATCTACAGACCTTGAATTTCCTCTAAAGTGTTCATCTATCTTCACATTAGCACTCTCAATGATCTTCTACATTCTTTTATTATAACATCTATATGCCTTGCTCTTAGATGAATAACCAAGAAATATTCCTTTATCACTTCTAGGATCAAATTTACCAATATACTCATCTCTCCTAATATAATATTTGCTTCCAAATATTCTGAAGTACTTAAGAGTAGAGTATTACCAAACCATATTTCATAAGGGGTCTTACCAGTTTCGCCTTTGATGTGAACTCTGTTGAAAATGTAAACTATTGTATTCATTGCTTCTCTCCAATACACATGAGGTAGATTTTCTTCCAATATCATGCTTCTAGCTGCTTCCATAATAGTTTCGTTCTTCCTTTCCACAATTCCATTCTGTTGAGGTGTCTAAGGTGTTGATAGTTGTCTTTTGATTGCATTCACTTCATAGAATGTATTAAATTCCTTTGATGTAAATTCTCCTCCTTGATCTGATCTCAAACATTTGATTTTCTTACCGATTTCATTTTCTTCCATTGTCTTGAACAATTTGAATTTTCCAAAAGCTTCTGATTTCTCCCTGAGAAAAGTAACCCAACACATTCTAGAATAATCATTAATAATTAGTATAAAGTATATATCTCCCTATAGACTTCTTGTTCTTTCCGGACCACACAAGTCAGTATGAATTAAATCAAGAACATTATTAGATTTCTCATTAATACTCTTTAAAGTTGTTCTAACTTGCTTTCCCATTTGACATTCCTTACATACCGGATTATGAGGTTTCACAATCTTAGATAAATCCCTTACTACCTTAGTTGAACTGATCTTTACAATACAATCAAAATTTACATGACAAAGTCTCTTATACCATAACCAACTTTCATCAATATGTGCAATCAAGCATGTCTTATCATTGTTGTTTAAATGAAAGATATTACCTTTAGTCCAATTACTGGTTGCAATCTCCAATCCAGTTCTATTTTTTATTTTGCATTTACCATTCTTGAACTGTAACTAGAATCCCTTTTCAACTAATTGACCAACACTCAAAATATTATGCTTCAAACCTTCAACATAGTAAACATTGTCAGTATTGTTCTTACCATCCAAGGATATGGTGCCTTTTCCTTTGATTAAACAAGCTTTATCATCGCCAAATCTTACTAGACCTCCATTGAATTCCTAAAAAAGACAAGAATTTACTTTTATCACTAGTCATATGATGTGAACATCCACAATCTATGATCTATTCATCCTTTTCTTCAATTTTAGTTGCCAGAGCCTCCTCTATCGGTGGAACAGTAGGTTTCGGTTGATCTACCTTTATTGCAACAAAATCCCATCCATTATCTTCTGATTCCTCATCAGAATCATTAGTAACTCCATCAACACAGTAACAAGATTTGTCTCTATTCTTCTTAAATTTGTATCTCTGATATTCAGGGTTAGACTTATGTTCTTTTAGCTTCTTCTCTCAATCTTGCATGTCTATCAGGACATCTATATGCCATATGACCAACTTTATTGCAATTAAAACATTTAAATGGTTCTTTACCTTCATACTTACTTCCAACTGGACCTTTAGGTATTTTCCTTGCAAATAGTGCTTCAAGTTCTTCCAGTTCTTCATTTTCCCTTATGACATCTTCAAGTTCTTTTGCATAAAGTGCTTTCCAATCAGATTTGTCAAATGATGATGATGTTGCAGATGATGATGCTCTGAAGGCTAAATCTGTCTTAATAGTAGCAACAGGACCAAATTCCTTAAGCTCAAATGCTGAAAGTTTTCCAACCAAGGTATCTCTAGATACTGATGTATTAGGAATTGTTCTCAACTCATTAATAGCAGTTACTTTCATTTTGTATGTCGGTGGCAATGCTCTTAAAACTTTAGAAACAATTTCATCTTCACTTATGGATCCTCCACAACATTATATTCCTAAAACAATTTCATTAACTCTTTCCATAAAAGCACAAATTCTTTCATCTTCTTCCATTTTCAAATTTTCATACCTGACCCAAAAACATTCTAGTTTTGCAATTTTGATAGTGGTATCTCCTTCATTCAATGTCTCCAATTTATCCCAAATGGCTTTAGCAGTAGATTGGTCTGATAATCCCATGATTTGTTGATCTGATAATGCACTGAAATGTGCTTCTCTTGCTTTGCAGTCATTCTCCCAATCCTTGCCCAATGTAGGTGGATTAGGTTGATTCTGAGTAGGACCAACATAGCCATTCTTTGTAACTTCCCATATGTCTCTTCCAATGCAATTAAGATGTGTCTCCATTATAATCTTCCATGTGCCATAGTTAGTTCCATCAAGTTTCAAACTATCCTTCCTAAAAATGTTAGTTGCCATAAGATCTCCTCAAGTTGTTAGGCTTTTGCAAAAACAGGACTTAGCTTTGATACCAATTTTTAGGACCTGGAAGGAAATTGAGAGGGGGGGCTGAATCAGTTGTCAATTAATTTCAACCCAAATATAGCTTACTTCAACTTAATACTTAATACTGGTAAAGAAAATTTAATGTTGGTTAACAGATTAACAGTTAATATCAATACCGGTGAAACTTAATGCATGAAATAGAAAGAGAAACAACATCCACAACATATAACACAAATATTTTGATGTGGAAACCCTGTAAGGGGAAAAACCATGGTGGGAAACCTTACCCACAATCAGATGATACTACTGCAGATAGTATGTGTATACAAATGGGGTATGCACATGTAGAAAGGCCAACTGCCTAGAGCACACTGCTCAAATGGGAGTTGCAATGACTACAGTATGATGGTTAAATCCTAGAATAATGTACTAGTCAAGATAACATCTCCAGTGTTGGATTCAGTACCGGTTAAGCCTGACAAACACCTTCAAACCTTTCTTGAACCTTTTATTATGGTCTGCTCTATGATCTTCAATATTCGCACATAGCATGTTACATTACCATACCATAACCTTACATATCATATCCTATTCTATCTCATCTCAAATGAGATCTTACATATATACATATTCTAAGACCAAATGCGTACGTCAGCTTACTAAGAATATTACAATAAAATAAACTACATATAAGTCTAGATGTGATGCATCATGTCAGCTCAATACATTTACAATAATATCCAATCAATAAATCATCTTCATAACATGTCGTACTGATCTAGAATAGATAATGCATACCGGTCCATAACCTTGACCAATCAGTCGATAACAACAAATATGCCAACCCGATTAGACCATTAACCAAAATACCAAAACCAAGTATCCAAACCATGTCTTTGACATAATCAAGTGATCTCCAGATGATAACAAGTCATCATTAGTGCTGGTGAACAATATAACCTATCGGTTCAACATAACCAAAGATCTCCAGAAGGATAAGTGTTGACATCAATGAAAAAACTAATGCAACACATCCATAATACCAATAGTATTTTTATCTATTAAACTAAGTATGCTAGAGAATTGTTGAATAAATTTGGTATGGAAATTCTAAATCGGTTAGTACTCCTATGGTTACAAGTGAGAAATTGAAAGAGAAAGATATAACATCTCCAGTAAATCCTACAATGTATAAATCAATGATTGGGGGTTTGTTATATTTGACTCAGACTAGACCGGATATAATGAATGCAATTTGTATTATATCAAGATATCAGAGTGATCCTAGAGAGAATCATGAGAGTGTGGTGAAAAGGATTTCTAGGTATTTGCAAGGAACAACTGAGTATGGTTTATGGTATCCTAAAGATGATGACTTTACACTATGTACATATACCAATGCAGATTGGGATGGAGATGTTGATGACCAGAAGAGTACATCCTGTGGAGCTTTCTTTCTTGGAAAGAAACTTGTTTCATGGATCGGAAAGAAACTTGTTTCATGGATCAGCAAGAAACAGTCATGTACTTCTTTATCTACTATTGAAGTTGAGTATGTTGTTGTTGCTACTAACTGTACACAAGTTCTATGGATGAAGCAAATGTTGAAGGATATAAGGGTAGATTGTAATGAACCGGTAGTAATTCACTTTGATAACTCTATTGTATTGACATATCAAAGAATCCGGTATTTCATTCTAAGACAAAGCACATTTCAATCAAGTATAACTTTCTGAAGGAGAAGGTGGAAGCAAATGAAGTCAGATTGGTTTATGTGAACACTAAAGAGCAGATTGCAGATATTTTCACTAAACCTTTGCCTAAGGAATTATTTGAGTACTTCAGAGACCGATAGGGAGTTTCTGGCCCTCCAGTAGAGACTTGAGTGATGTTGATTGGCATCCATCTGGTATGCATTTATTAGAGATATTATTCATTCCAGATTGATGTGTTGATGTACTACTTAGTGGGAGTATTTAGCTGTGCGGTTCAGAGAATTTATGATTTTTCTTTGATGTTTATGTTAGATTTTTGGCATTGATGTCAAAGGGGGAGAGATATATGTGAAAAATAGAGTTTATCAAAAATATCAATCAAAGGGGAGAGATCAGAATTTAATAGAGATATCTTTCACAGGGGGAGTTCAGAACTTCATCATCATTTTTGGGAGATTGTTGGTTGTCTTCCTTTGGGGGAGACTTGTTTAGCATTTCTTGGCACTTGGATGTTTTTCACATCTAGTGTTTCCATCAATGTCAAAGGGGGAGATTGTTGGCATTTTGGAGGAATAGATTATGTGTTGCATTGACATTTGTCATTGATGTCAACACTAGTTGTTTTGATTGTCTACCGACTTCTGGTAGAGTGGTTGGACTTTGATGATGATCAGGAGATTTGTCTCCAGTATTCTCCAATATGTTCCAGATATTGGAATTGGTTTGGATTGGTTATTCATGTGTTCCTAATGTATATCAAATTTAGTTCGTTTGAGATTTGATGATCTGGATACGATCTTTTGTTCTAGTAAGCCTTTTGGTTATCGGTAAGGATTTTATCAGCAAAGCTTTGTTGAAGATCTTTTTGATAGATCTGATAAGTGGTGTTGGTGCAACTTCGAGAAGGTTATCAGGATGTTGATGGTTATCGTGTTTGTGTTCCAGTTGATTGGTGGTGTTGCATTTGGATTATGACGACCTATTTTAGGTCTAGTCTTATTCCGCTAGGTTATGGACCAGTTTGTGTAACGTGTTGGTGGATGCTCCTGATGCATTACCGGTTGGATTTATTGATTGGTTTATGTTGTTTTGGTCTTGGGACGACTTGGTTTATCATTGGTTTTTGGGATTATGTAACAAATTTATTGTATTATCTTAGGTCTTGGGTTGGTATATATATGATGTAAGATCTCTATGTAGATCATAGATTGGATTATGGTTATGGGATTACCTATGTGCGAATAAAGTTGTAATCATATGTAGAGGTTTTGGTTGATCATAGGTGATCGAATTGGGATTGTGGAAGAGGTTTTAGACCTTCGGTATTGAGATTAACCGAAACTATACTCAGGCATAGGAGATGCTATTATTGCAGTTCATTCATCTTTCTGGATTATAGTCTAGATTTCTTTTGTAGTTAATGAGGCTCCTTTTGTGATGAGTAGTGTGCTCTAGGTAGTGTGCCTTCCTACATGTGCATGACCCTCTTATTGTATTCACATACTTACTATAGAAGTGTTATCTAACTGTGGGTAGGCTTCCCACCATGGTTTTTCCCTTTATTGGGTTTTCCACATACAAATCTCAGTGTTACGTGTTGTGGATGGATGGTAATTGTTCTGTGATTTATGTTTGTGCTTAATTGTTATATATGTTATTCTGGTATTTGGTTTATGCATTTCGATAAAAGGTTTTGTGCTTAAAGTTTCATAATCTGTTGACAACTGATTCACCCCCCCCTCTCTCAGTTGTCCACCAGTTATCCTAATAGAGAAGTTATGTATTGTTTCTAGTGAGGCATATGTATTTCTTTAGTAAGAATCATTGCCAGTGAGGCTATTGTAAACAAAAAAAAAATTCATAAGCTAGTGAGGTGATTTTCGAGTGGTTTTTATTCCTCGAGAGGGTTTTCCACTTGTGAAAATCATGGTTTCAATGTTGTTCATTGGGATCTTTGTTCTTATATGTTGCAAATATGTCACATGTTAATTTCTTTGTTCATGATTGAAAGTTTAAAAATCAAATATGACTGCTTTTTTCAGTTGATTGTACAAATTTGGTTTAAAAATTAATTTAGCCTCAAACATTGATTCACCCCTGTTGGATTATTGGGGAGATTGTTAGATTTGGTTGTTCATTAGTGCTTCTAGGAGATATTGTTGTCATTGATAATAAAATATTCCTATGAGTTATTCTGGTAAGTTTGGGAAGAGTTTTTTTATCCGATTTTGTAGTTTGGTTTTGCTGATCACTGTTTGAAGAATCCGGTATGTCCTCTGGTATATTTTGGTGTGATCAGATCTTGTGCTGATACTTTGGATTATTATTTGGGATGATCTTGTGTATCTTCATTTCAGATGGTTCATTATTTGTTGCTCCTCAAGTTATCTTTCCTCGTGACAATTGTTGATTGGTTGTGTTCTTGAGCTTTGAGACATTGACCGATGAAGATTTGAAAAGAGGTGTTGGTGCAACTATTTCAGATGATTCTAACATGCTTGAAAGTGTTTCCTAATCATGTCCTTTTTTTTTGGTAATTTGCATTGATCATTGTGCTATTTTTTGGTGATTTCTATGAACTGATGATGATTTTTGCATTATGCAGTATTTTTGGTGGTGTAGCGTGTTGCGGTTGATCTTGGCGGGATTTTCGGTGGATGAAACCCTAGAGAAATGACCTAGGAAGCTCAAGAATTCCGAAACTGACTGTGTTTGCTTGCTGGACTGTAACAGTTTTTCAATTCTGGACACAGATGTGCCTGTATACTTCACAGATGTGGTTCCCGACACAGGTGCTACTCTGCTTAACACAGACGCGCTTCTGAGATTTTTTTTGTTTATGTTTGCTAGACTGTAACAGTTTTTCAATTCTGGACATAGACGCGCCTGTATACTTCACAGACGTGGTTTCCCGACACAGACGCGATTCTGTTTAACGCATACGCGCTTCTGAGATTTTTTTTACTTGCCAAATGCAATGTTGACTATTGGAACACAGACGTGATTCTGTCCTTCACAAACGTGGCTAGACAACACAGACACTATTATGCCAGACACAGACACGTTTCTGCAAATTTTGTGCAATTTTTCCAATCTGTGAAGTTGTTTTGTTGTGACCAAATCTGACTATTTGACTGATTTTCGTGACAAGAGGACACAATGTTGATGAGGACTCAATGTTTGCAAGTGTTTAGACTCAAAATGACTCCAAGAAAAGTGTGTTGTTTGATGTAAAAATGTTTTGCATACATTTGAAGACACAAAAGACACAATGTTTTGTTGTTTGGTCTTGAATGTTTTGAATGTTCAAAATAAGTCAAGCACAATTCTTATGGTTGGCCAAGACAATAGTTGTTGATCCCACATGGGGTTTTACCCCTGAGGCTATGCTATTCAGAGCGGATACTTAGATGCTTGACCTCACTGGCTCCACCCTCGGCACTCACTTCTCGGGTCAGCCAAGCATCAGTCCCCATGAAAACTCCCCATGGTGAACTTTGTATCTCTACTAAGAACCGTATGTGTGTGGGCCGCTACTAGAGGTCCGACCTCCTGCCCCAACAACTAGAAGGATTTGGGCTTCTAAAACAAAATGGTGCTAGTAAGGGCATCCGCTCATGTGGCCATACATGCGGCACTTTCAGCTCTGTAAATACAGAAGGCTCCCAGCCGGTAGGGGTTATGCCCTACAAATGATCAAATAAATTTGATCAAACGGGTTTATGGGGAGACATAGTGTCAGTATGAACTAATCAGCACATGTTATCCATAGTTTTCACCATGAATACAGTTGTTTATAGTGGTTCGGAAGAGGTGGGTTTTCCTCGCTACCACTTGGGTCGTTCTCTTCTCACTAGTAGTCCTAATGACCACACGGGAAGACAGGCCCTCTAAAGATTAAACAAAAAGAGCCTATTGCTCAAGACACAAAAGACAATGATTCAATTTTAGTGCACCAATGGAAGTGTTTGCTAGTCTATGAAAATAAGACACACAATAAAAATCCAAAACCCTTGCCAAGGACCTGCACCAAATATTTGTTAGTAGTTTGGGTTGTTTCAAATGATCACCCCTTCCTGCAAGCACACAAGTTAGGTAAATTTTAAAACCCAAAAGACTTTGTGAAAATAGGGGCCTTCAACCAAACGATTTAGCCTTCAAGACAAGTTGCACCAATTTTGTTAGCTAGATCTGAAAATGTTAGTCCAAAAATAAACTAGATCTGAAACCCTAAATACAAAATCCAAAAAATTGAATCAATGAAAAATGCAAAATTCAAAACTGGTGAACACAGACGCGGTTACCCACTACACAGACGCGCCTCTGTGACACAGACGCGATTCTATGAATCACAGACGCGGATAAAAATCATAGACTCGCTTCCCAGACATAGACGCGGATAAAAATGACACAGACGCGTTTCAGTAACACAGACGCGCCTTTTGGAAACCTGCAAAATAAAATTTTGTCAAAAAGACGGACGCGATTCCAGATGTTGCAGACGCGCCAGAAAATCAAAAATGTGATTCTAGATGTCACAGATGCACTAGAAAATTAAAAACGCGATCTGAAAGTATGCAGTTTGAAAATGTCAAAAATGTTGTCGGAAATGCCAAATCTGCAACTTTAAAATACAAAATCTGCAACAAGATGTTAAATGCAAAAAGGGACAAGAGTCCCACCGGGCGTGCCAAAATGTATATGGTGAAAATGGATAACAATAATAACAATATTGAAAGGCTAAATGAATTCAACCACAAAACCCTAGCCTAACAATCAACAAAGATCCACCATAACATATGAAGATTACCTAAGACAATGCAAATCATATGAAATCACAAAGATTATACCATCAGATGTCCACTAGGGTTTTGATCTCCATTCTTCCTATCTCCATTGATCTTGCTTGATATATTTGCTCTCAGATTTTATATGCACAAGAGCTCAACAAAGAACGGAATGTGGTTGCAAGTAGGATCGTAGTGTAGTCAATTGCATAAATTGATTCATTAGCTCATTAGCTCATTAGGGTTTGATAATGAAGGAAGCATCTCCTTATATAGAAGACACTATATGAAATGGAGGGATAAGATTGAGAGGTGTAAAAGGAGGTCGGCTATGATTAGAGGGTAGGTAAAAGAAATAATAAAATAATGAAAGGGGTAGGTAGTGTATGAATTAAGAGATGAATGACATGTGTCATAGGTAGAAAAGGCTAATGAATTAATTAAATAAATAAAGATTTATTTAATTAATAGAAGAAGTGGGATCAATTAAATAAATAAGATATTTATTTAATTTAGGAAAAGGATAATTTAAATAAATAAATGTATTTATTTAAATGAGAAATAAGGCTAGAAGAGGATAAATGAATTAATTAAATAAATAAAGATTTATTTAATTAATAGAAGAATTAGGCTTAGATAATTAAATAAATAAAATATTTATTTAATTAGACTGGACTATTTTAGGTGTCTACACTTATAAACATAAGGTTCCCGCTATTGATGAGATCCAAAGTGTAACTATAGTGACAAGAGATGTGTTAGTTGGAAAATTTATTACATTTGAGCTGAGCAAATTTGGAGAATCACATGGAAAGTCTGAGGCAACATTCAAAGCATCAACATCTATGTCAGGTAAGCAGAAATATGATCCTAATAAGTGTAGGATATCTAGATATGAAAGAGAAAGAAGAGAGATAGCAGAGCAAGAAAGAGAGCTTGATGAGCTTGAAGCATTGATTGCTTGGAGATTTCCTAAAGGAGCCAGTAAGTATGATGGAAATTTGCCCTTGAAATGTTTTTCTTGTAATAAGATAGGATA
Source organism: Cryptomeria japonica (assembly GCF_030272615.1). Taxonomy (NCBI): domain Eukaryota; kingdom Viridiplantae; phylum Streptophyta; class Pinopsida; order Cupressales; family Cupressaceae; genus Cryptomeria; species Cryptomeria japonica. Next base: position 483,761,540 of record NC_081413.1, read on the forward strand.
ATTTTCTTGTAGATGCTCGGATAGAATGGCTAAGTATGACAGACATTATAAGTTTGATAGGAATGGTAGATATGAGAAGAATGAAAAGTATGATAAGCCTAATAAGTCTAACCTAAAGTTTAGGAACCAGAAGAACTATTATTATGCTACAGATGAAGGTGTTACAAATGATGAATCAGAAGGAGATGAAGTTGTGTTTATTTCCAATAAAGAGGATAGACCTATTCCTATTGATTCCACTAGTTGTTTTGTTGAGGAGAAATCTTTGGCTACTAAGGTATAAGAAAAGGGTGAATGGGTGATTGAAAACAGTTGTTCACATCATATGAGAAGTGCAAAAGAAAATTTGTAAGAATGGAAAGGTATGATGGTGAAATAGTTAGATTTGGAGATGACAAACCCTGTGTAATCCGTGGGAGAGGTTCTATTTCTTTTGATGGTAAGAATAACATTGATGATGTCTTGTATGTTGAAGGTTTGAAGCACAATCTTTTGAGTATCAGATAGATGGTTGATAAGGGTTATGATCTACAATTCAAAGATGGTAAATTCAAGATCTTGAATGCCTTTAGTATAGAGATTACATCTAGGACTAAGAGTGAAGGTAACATTTTTCATTTGAATGCTAGTGAGAAAAGTTGTTTGATTGCTAAGTTAGATGAGAGTTGGTTGTGGCATAGAAGAATGTGTCATGTAAACTTTGATTCATTGATCAAGATCAGTTCTACACAAGTTGTTAGGGATCTGCCTAAGATTGTTAAACCTGTTAATCTGATATTAAGGAATGTCAGTTGGGTAAGCAAACAAGGATTTCTTTCAAGAGTAAATTGTATACATTAGATGGATTGTTAGATCCTGTGCATATTGATCTGTGTGCACCTACAAACATTAGAAGTGTGTAGGGTGATAGATATTTTATGATTCTAATTGATGATTATTACAAAATGATGTGGATTGTCTTTTGAAGGAAAAACCATAAGCATTTGATAAATTCAAGATATTCAAAGCTAAGGTTGGAATTGAGTCTGGATTGAAGCTGAAGTGTCTGAGATATGTAAGAGGTGGAGAATTTTATTTTGGTGAGTTAAATTCTTTCTATGAGATGCATAGAATCAGAAGACAACTATCTACTCCTAGGACCCCACGACAAAATGGGATTGTTGAAAGGAAGAACCGCATTGTTTTAGATGCTACAAGAACCATACTGATTGAAGGAAATGTTCCGAAGGTCTACTGGAGAGAATCTATTAGCACTGCAATCTATACATTCAATAGAGTTCATATCAAAGGTAATACTGATAGGACCCCTTATGAGCTTTGTTGTGTCTGTAAAGTGTGATACCCGCAGCTACAACACAAACACTCAATAGATCATTACAAGCATGGTTAGAAAATTAAAATCAAATGAAAGATAAAACATGGCAAAGAGACCTATCACCTCCTAAGAGATGTGAGTATGGATTTTCTCTCAGATCTGGATAAGCAATCCCAGTGACTTGACTACACCTAGATGGAGGATTTGAAATGACAATGATATGCAAACTAGATGAGATTGATTATGCTAGATTGATCTAAGATTCTAATTAAGCTAATGATATGCATGATTAAGCTATGATGAAGGTGCAATTAAGATAGAAAAGAGATAGATTAAGCTACACGATTCAACAATTATGCTAGAAAATGATGAAATTAAACTAGATCTAAGATGCAATTGCCTATAATACAATGCTCAAATGATATTCTAAAATGGATATTCCTATAGTAAAAATGCATAAATTGATATGAGATGGGATCCTTTGTGCTCCAAAGTGGGGGATATTTATAGGATTTCCAAGGCCAGGGGTGACGTGGCAGGAATCAACAGTCAAGATTGAGTCTGAAGATATCAAAGGTGAAATTGGAGGAGGTTAGAGAAGAGGTTGGAGGAAGAGACTTGTCATCTTTGTGGTGACAAGTGTCAAGGAGCCTTGCTCATGAGAGGGAAAATGTCCAAGAGAGGAGACATGTGGCCAAAGTGCCATGTGTCTCAAGGGGAGAATATCCACACCATAGGAGGTTAGGATGTGCAAGATAGGATAGGGTTAGTTAAACCCAAGGTTAGGTGGAATGGTTGAGGTTAGGGTATGGTTAGGTTAGGTGGTTAAAATTTAGGAGGCATGTGGGTAATTTGAATTTAAAAATTCAAATAATAGGAAAAGGCTAATAACTTTCAACAACTCATAAATTAATTTATTTTAATTAATTAGGGGATTACAAGAAATGAATTAAATGGAGTGAGGGATTAATTAATTTGGATTAATTAATCAAAGGGAACTATTGAGATGAACCTATTAAATAAATCCTTAGATTTATTAATAAGTAGATGAATAGGAGAATTTAATCAAATTGCTAATGAATTCAATTAAATTGGGAAGGGGGATTAATTAAATATTTGCTTATTCAATTAATTATATTCATACCATTTTTTGGTGTATACATTTTGCCCCTCTTTGAAGCGAGGTGTGATGATGCGTTGATTCAAAGAATGATCTCATTTTGATGATGATATTGGTTTGATAGGATTCCCCAAACATTGATTGATAAATTGTGGTACGATGATGCCCCCTCAGGAGATCAATTGAGATAATTGACCTTTGGAGTGTTTGGATCTTTGCGAAATTGATTTCCCAATAGATTATTTGATTTCTGCAACATTAATTGATGAAAGTACAAGTTCTTTGATCACTATGATATGGTTTTGGATGTGATGATTGATAAATCTTGGTTGATTAGAATGATAAGATCAAGATTTAGGTTGGTTTCAAGAATGACATCTCCTGTATAAGATAAAGATGATCAAAGCATCTGGTTTTAGGAATGATATATCCTGTATAAGACTTGATCAGAATGTCTGGTTCCAGGAAAGATACATCATGTATAAGGCATGATAGAATAGATTAGATGTGATCAATTGATAAGGTTGATTGGATAAAGAACTGACATTTTGTTGATATCCAGTTGCAGGAAGATTCAGATATGTTGATGTTGGTATATTTGAGGGGGTAGCATAAGATTTTCTTTGGGGTTGACAATATCTATAGAGATGAGTCATTGTTCAATATCAGGAATGATCTGATATATTGATAATTCTTGAGATACATTGGCCTTGGATAAGATGATTTTTTGGGATCCTATGCAAAAATGAGATTCAAGCTAAATGCAAATGAAATGCAAAGCTACAATTGAACCAGCCACTGGGTTATTGCCTTTTCTCATCATTGAGCTTTTTAAAATATGGGAAGTGAGTGCAAACATCGATGGTATAATTGAACCATGATGACCTGAGTACTACTTTCCTAGATTTTGATTTTGCAAGTTAGCACAAGCATTGAGGTATAATTGAACCAAGATGACCCTGAGTGTTGCTTGTGTAAAACAGGCAATATTAACCATTTCTATATGCAAGTCTGAAATGTCTTCCATGATACTTTGATGATCATGTCCTTAGACAACTTTGCACATATTAACGATTAATTTACAAACAACATACAAGAAAAATATCATACTCCTTCCTTGTTCCTCTAGTCAAAGACATCCTTGAGTCACTCAGAAATAGATAAGTTGAAACATTATGTTAAAATCATTAGTCAAAAGATATCATCCATTGATATCTGTGTGATGTGCTTAAATTGATATTTGATGGTTTGATGGTTGATAATTTGATCTTGTGTTCAACGTTGGATGTGTCTTAGTTTTCTCTTGACAAGTGTTGTCTAACTATTGTTCTACCTATTCGAGTAAGCTCAAAATGATAAAAAAATTTGCCCCCAGCCAAGTGCAAGATTTTGCCCAAGCCTAGAAACAAAGTCATTATGATATATCCAATGATTCAAACCATGTGGAGAAACTAGCTGCAATGTCTGCGTATGTACAAGGGCTTATTATGGATATGAACAGCGTTGGTGGAAAATGAATGCAAGCGGAAGGATGCATGAACTAATAGATGGAAGAGCTAGCTGACAGATAGCACATGTTTACCAAGTTTTCACCAACTTGTTTTTATTGCACTTTTTCTCATATTAAATTTTTTTGTTTATTTTCACTGTTTTTTGTGAGAGTTGAGAAATACAACACCACAAGAGCCCAAATGATCTGTGCAAGTTGAATAAAATTGTTACAAGGAGAAGCAAGGAAGCAACAGAGAAAAACATAAACATGGGAAAATGCTCAAGAATATGAGAGCTTTGTATTCACAAAAATGTGTAATAAAATAATCATACAAAGAAAAGAATTCAACCTCTAATAGGTCAAAAAACCCTAAAAGGGAAAACCCTAGGCTTGCACATAATAATTAATAAAAGAATTAATTATTATGCACCTAAAGTTAGCTTAAGTGTAAAAAAGATAAAGGGGAACTTAATTAATTAAACAAAGATCATTTAATTAATCAAGTAAAGACCCGATTACTCTAACACCCCCCCTTAAGCTAGACTTAGGGAGAAGCTAAAACCTAGAACAACTATTGAAAGCAGGAAAGATGGTTCCCGGTAACAGGGCCTGATCAAGTACCCAAATACAAGGAAATCTCTATGAAATGGAGAAAAAGGAGAAAAATCAGTGGGAACAAAACTCCTCTCCAAAAAGAGATGAAATCTCAAGTGAAGGATTAAGAAGCCTCCAAACAAGAGTGTTCCAGAAGATAGGAACAAAGGAAGAGAAAGAAGAACACCACTAAAGCATGAAATAGCTGCAAACACTATCAAGGAGTAACTACTGATTTAAAGAACCTCCACTGAAATAGAACATGACCAGGTAGAGAAGATTGTAATATGCATGAGTGCCCTCAAATAACACTACTCGAATTAGATGACAAACAAAGGCAAACAACTAAACTCAAAGATACAGATGGCATGAAACACCAAAGCCTGAAGAGTTGATCAATCAAACCAAGGAAGCATTAGAACCAACAGGACAAACCTCCCCATAATGCTGAAAAAGGGAGAGGGACAGGTACACTGAAAATGACGACCAACAAGAACTGCATGACAAAGAACTAGGAACATCGAAGGTGTAGAGAAAGTACATAGTGTCGTGAAAGGAACACTCACTTGACACACGTTATGAGGCAAATGTCATGGAAGGAACACTCACATGACAAAGATAGATGGCAAACAAAGGCAAATATCAACCCCCCATGGCACTTTATAAGTAGTGCATGTACAATAAGGCACAAGATATGCAAGCTCCCAAGTATACAATGCATGATGGTACTTTATCTTAGTGCATTTGCATAAATAAAATGCTACAATGATAAGAAGACTGGAAACAAAAAAAACAACAAAAAATGAGACATCCTACTCAGAGAAAGAAATCCCAAAACCTGAAACATCCAAGATATTCACCAAAGTGCGGAAAAGCAAAAAAAAGAATAAAATATACCTGGAGCAGAATCTAGAAAAAAAACTCATATGACTAGAAATTACACATAACAAGCTTTCCAACAATATAAAATTTTTGAAAAACGGAGGTCGGATGCGCATTCTATGGCCCCAGAAGTGCAAAAAAGTGACACCACTTTGACTGGAAAAAAGTATAGTCAAACAGAAAAATTGGAAAAAAATTCCAATACCATGAGGTCTGGCTCGGAACCAACTTTTCGACACCTATTCGTTTTTGAAAAAAAGACTCCATATGCTCAAGATATGAAGAAAAAACCAACCCCCCCTACAAAGGCAAGAGGGAGGTTGTTTGGTGGCAGGGTCAGGCGAAGGTGGCTCAGGGGTGGTGGGGAAGTGGCCGGCAAGTGGGGCTCGGCAGTAGCGCAGGTATGGGCCTACAGCAGGATAGGGGGCCCACGGTACCCTGCGTACAATGGGTTGACCCAAAAAAATTTATTTTTAAAAAAAAAAACTTTGCACAATTTTTTTTGAAGGATTTTTTGTTTTTGTTTTTAAAAAAAACAAATTTCAGCCTACATGCCATAAAAAGGCAAAAAATATATATATATATATATATATATTTTTAATTTTCTCGAACTGCATGTCAGGGTTGTATGCCCTGGTACAGAACAAAAAAAAAATCCCCAGAGGCTCATGTGTCAAAAATGATTAAGCTTTATATGACCATAGGGGTTTTTGGGCCTTTTGAGCACAATGGTGAGGTCTGTTTAGGCCCAAAGTGCTTAGAAAAAAAGGCATATCCCTAGGTGCACAAAAAAACTTCTAAAACCTCAAATTTGCTTCCAATGCAAAAAAACTTCAAAACAAGAACAAGTAGCTACAGATCCGAAGCTCTGATACCATGTGAGAGTTGAGAAATACAACACCATAGGAGCCCAAATGATCTTTGCAAACTGAATAAACCTATTACAAGGAGAAGCAAGGAAGCAACAAAGGAAAACATAAACACAGGAAAATGCTCAAGAATATGAGAGCTTTGTATTCACAAAAATGTGTAATAGAATAATCATACAAAGAAAAGAATTCAACCTCTAATAGATCAAAAAACCCTAAAAGGGAAAACCTTAGGCCTGCAAATAATAATTAATAAAATAATTAATTATTATGAAACCTAAAGTTAGCTTAAGTGTAAAAGAGATAAAGGGGAACTTAATTAATTAAACAAATGTCATTTAATTAATCAAGTAAAGACCCGATTACTCTAATATTTTTGGCTTTTCTGCTTTTTACTATTTTTGGATTTTCTACTTTTTTTACTATTTTTGGATTTTCTTCTTTTTCACTGTTTTTGGATTTTCTGCTTTTTCACTATTTTTGGATTTTTTGTTTTTTCACTGTTTTTGGATTTTCTACTTTTTTCAAACATAAAACTTCTTCAGATGTATGCTATTGATAAGTTCTTCAAGCTGATCTTTATCTTGTGTTGATAGCTGATATGCTCCTGACCCAAATATTGTTGTGACCACAAATGGACCTAACCAGTTTGGTTCAAACTTCCCTTTTTTTCTCGATCTGACCGGTTTTGTGGATTTTCCTTTACTACTAGTTCTCCAACTTGAAAGACTCTCAATTTGACCTTGTGATTATAACTTCAACACATTCTTTGTTGATATACCTTTAAATGATCAAAGGCATTTTATCTTCGTTCATGGATCAATTCTAACTCTTGCAATCTAGATACTCATTGTTCTTCATCTGGGATAAGGCTTTTTAATGATACTCGTAGAAAAGGTATCTCTACTTCTATTGGTAGTATTTATTCTAATCCATAGACAAGAGAGAAAGGTGTGGCACATGTTGGTGTGCAAATACTGGTATGGTAGGCCCATAAAGTAGGATTCAATTGAATATGCCAATCTTTGCCAGCATCATTTACTATCTTTTTTAGGATTTTCAAAATAGTTTTGTTTGATTCTTCTACTTTCTCATTCCCTTGTGGATAGTAGGGTGTAGAAAATCTGTGTTGGATTTTAAATTTCTGACATAGCTCTTGTACATCTTGATTCTTGAAAGGTCGCCTATTATCAGTGATAATGGTCATGGGTATGTCATAGAAACATATGATGTAGTTCAAGATAAATGTAGCAATTTGTTTTCCTATGATATTGATGAGAGGTACTGCCTCAATCCATTTTGTGAAATATTCTATAGCTACCAAGATGAATTTGTGACCATTAGATGAAGAAGGATTTATCTTTCCTACTAGATCAAGACCCCATTGGCAAAAATGCCAAGATGTTGCCAAAGCATGAAGTTCTTGTGCTGGTGCATGAATCAAATTCCCATGGCTCTGACATTGTTTGCATATTTTAGCTATCTGAAAAGAATCTTGTTCCATAGTTGGCCAATAATAGCCCAAGCGTATGAGTTTTTTTGAAAGGGTAAGACCACTTGAATGAGTGCCACAAATGTCGTTATGGACTTCATTTAAGGCCTTCTTAGATTCTTTTTGTTTGAGACATCTTAAAAGAGTACCATCTAGACCTCATTTAAAAAGGGTATCTGCGACAAGAGTATAATGGGAGGATTGGCAAATAAAAATTTTCTTTTGATTTTTCGACAAATTGGGAGGGAGGGTGTTATCTTTTAGGTATGTATAAGTTTGTCCATAGCGGGAGGAATCATTCCCAACAAGGTGATATATAGTTTGGGAATCAGGACAATTATGAGAAGGGTAAAACAACTCTTCCACTAGGAATTCACAACGCTCTTGATTTTCCTGTGTCTGAAGGAGAGAAGCAAGCATTGCCATGGTATCTGTTGCTTTGTTGTCATTCCTTGGAATTTACTGAAAAGTTATTTCAACAAAGTATTTCTTGACATCATCAACCATCTTTTTATAAGGCATTAGCTTTTCAGCCTTTGTTTGATAATCATCATTGATTTGATTTATGACGAGCTGAGAGTCTCCAAAGACTTGAAGTTGTTTAATGTTCCATTCTATAGCCATTTTGATGCATGTAACCAAAGCTTCATATTCTGTTGTGTTGTTGGTGCATGGAAAGCTTAATTTATATGCTTTCGAAATTGTGTGACCTTGCAGTGTGATGAATAGAATGCCTGCTCCTGATCCATGCTATGTATATGAACCATCAAAGTATAATTGCCATGTTTTTGTGGTGATCGTTAGGATATCAATATCGGGAAACTCAATGTGTAGAGGATGATTTTCATGAAGTGGTGCCTCTGCTAGCTAGTCTACAATGACTTATCCCTTTATAACTTTTATATCCACATATTCAATATCAAACTCACTTAGAATCATTATCCATTTTGCTAGTCTTCAGGTATTAAAGTTGCCTTGCTGAGAAAACACTTCAAAGGATCGATTTTAGCAATCAACTTGACGGAGTGAGATAGTAGATAATGTCTTAATTTTTGAGAAGCAAAAACTATAGCTAAGCATGCTTTTTTTGTTAGGGAATAGTTGAGCTCATATCCCACTAGTGTTCTTGCTGATGTAGTAAATGGCTTGCTCTTTTCCTTCATTGTCTTGTTGTGCGAGTAAAAGTCCTAATGATACTTCAGTGGTTGATACATAGAGAAACAATGGCTTTCTTGGAATTGGCAATATTAGGATGGGTGGTTGTATGAGATAGGCCTTGATCTTATTGAATGCATCCTCGCATTGATGACCCCACTTGAAATTAATATTTTTCTACAAAAGATGAGTAAATGGTTGACATTTATCTGCTAACTGAGAAACAAATCTTCTGATTGACTGGAGTCTTTCTTGGAGTGATCTGAGTTGACAGATATTCTTGGGAGATGCAATTTCCATGATTGCTTTGACCTTAGTTGGATCTACTTAGATACCTCTAGCTGAAACAATGTATCCCAATAGCTTGCCTGAAGTGACACCAAAGGTACATTTCTTGGGATTGAGCGGTAACCTGTACTGTTCTAACCTGTCAAAGATCTTTTCTAGTATTTATGTATGGTCTTCTCTGTTGTATGATTTGGTCAATATGTCATCCACATAATCTTCCATGAATGTATGCATCATGTCATGGAATATCATTGTCATAGCTCTCTGATATGTAGCACCTACATTCTTTAGTCCAAAAGGCATGACGTTCCAGCATAAAGTTTTCCATGGACATGTGAAAGATGTCTTTTCTTGATCTGCAGGTGCTATTTTAATCTGATTGTATCCAGAGAAACCATCCATTAGAGAAAACATGGAGTGTCTAGCAGTTAAATCTACAATGATGTGAATGTTAGGAAAAGGAAAGTCATCCATTGGACATGCATTATTAAGATCTCTGAAGTTTGTACATACTTTGATACTTTTGTCTAGTTTGGAAATGGGAACAATGTTTGATACCCATTGAGGATATGCTACAGGTCTGATGAATCCCACATCTACTAATTTATTTAGTTCCGCTTTGACAAGAAGAGCAATATGAGGATGCATCTTCCTTGATTTTTGTTTAACTGGTTTGGCTCCTGGACTGACATTTAAGTGATGCATGATAAGCTCTGGATCCAACTCTGGCATGTCTGCATATGACTAGGAAAAATTGATTTGTTGTCATTTGAAGAATTCCATATATTGTTGCATTTCTTGTTCTGACAGTGAAATTGCTCGATGTAGGATCTTTGGTTGCTCTGTTGTGCCAATGTTAACTGCCTTTGTTGGTTCGATCAAAATGGATAACCTTTCTTGATAGTGCTTAGGTAAAGTGTCAAATCTCCCATATTTCAGCACCTCAAAGAGGTTTTCACCATTAGATGCATCCTTTCTTTTTACTTTTTCCTGATCTAATTTTTCCAAGAAATGGTTTTCAGCATTAGACCTAATATCATTTTCTTCAAAAAAAAATTGCGACTGGGAGATTTGGCACCCACTTGACTGGAATATGCGTTGCTGAAATTCCTAGTGAAATTTGTTGTGGGTTAGATGGCATTAAGATATACAGATATGGCATGGTCAATAGGAAAGGTATTAATGGCAATATGCCTATCATTTTCCCAATCAATAAGTTATAGATGGATTAGAGGTAAGGGATCTTTAGGTTGAGATGCTTCGAGGGTATTTAGGGTCATGATTGAGCTATCAAAGTTTTCGATATGTAGGTCCATATCTAGAATAGTACTCTCATCAGAATGATCTCACACATGGAGCTCCTAATCGTCCTCGATTAAGTCCAAGTTAGCCAAATGCAATTTTAGTTCAAGTGAGCTAGTTCCTAATGTTTGTTCTGCATAAGTGTGAACTACATTGACTTCTACATCTTCTTCAAAGTAATTTTCTTTAGCTGACTCTTCAGAATGATAGGAATCCCATTCCCATTCATTAGAATCAGTCTCACTTGCAGCTTGCAATCTACTAATTTGTTTGTATAGCGTTTGATTTGTTTCTTCTATTTTCCTTGCTATATCTTTTCTTCTTTGATATTCAACTTCTTCTAGACTGAGATTGAGTTATGTCAGCCTTGCCATCAGCTCCCCTTGATTTTTACTAGCTTCTTGCTTGTTTTGATTAATAATTAATGTTGCTTGGGAGGTACCATTAGTTTGTTTTTTCCTATTGATTTGGAGTTTGCTTCTTTTGCCATTTCATGTTTGTTTGTGCTTGTTGTTTGGCGGTTGTTTCTTCCTTTTCAATTTCAAGTTGTTCTTGTCTGTTTTCATATTCACTTTTTTGTTGGCTAGAAAATGTGTCTTCCGGTAGAGTAACTTGTCCATACCCTAAGCCTAATTTATCTATAGCCTGCTGAGTATGAGGTTGGATAGGTTCTAAGATACCTTCTTTTCTTTTTCCTATAGAACCTATTCTAGTGTACCCCATCTTTTGAAGAATGTTAAATCCTTTTCCATACTTTTCAGTGGGTATTTTGACATTATTGATCTTTTGTTGGACTTCTTCATCTTTCTATAGCCACTATAGCACATCTTTGTCTTTTGTTTCCTATGATAAGGTTCCAACACTAACAAATGCTCCATAAAATATTGGAATATTTTTTTCCATGGGTTGTTGTTTAGAATTTGATGGTTCTCCATAGGATTTAGGAGAAAGTGGTAGCTGCAATATTGAATATTCTTTGTTTCCTCGATCTCTTAGCTGCATTTGTTTTCCCATACTTGAAAAAATTGAGGCAAATGATTTTTCTTTGGATTGTGTGTTTGAAGATGATGCCTCCCTATTATGAGGAACAATGACTTCTTGAGCTGGTTTTAGATTACTGTAGTATTGAAATGGATTTGAATCTGTTGAGATCATGATTTCCTAACCATTGTAGGGAAATTTTAGGCACTTATGATATGTTAATGGAACAACTTGTATGTCGTGTATCCAGGGTCTTCCCAAGAGTATGTTGTATGATAAGTCCAAGTCTAGAACTTGGCATGTTGTGTCTTTCTACAAAGGTCCCACTTTGATGGGTAATATAATAATTCCTTTAGAGGAATGTTCTTCTTCATGATATGCTTTGATGGTGATCTTTTCCAAGGATTAACTACATCTTCTGAATAACCTAGAGCACAGACAAGACTCAATGAGCAAATGTTTAAGCCAGCTCCACCATCTGTGAGGACACGTTTAACGCATGTCTTGTGAATGAGGACTTCAATATGCAAGGGAGCATTATGGGGATGTTGCAGGGACATGTCATCTTCTTCGGTAAATGATAAGCAGTGAGGGGTTGTGAGGTGTCCCACCATGGTTTGGAATTGATCTATATCAAGATCTTTGGACATTGTTGTATCTACTAGTGCTCTTTCTAGAACTTCTTTGTGTGCAAGTGAAAGTTTTAAAAGTTCTAAAATGGATATTTGCACGGGCATTTTCTATAATTGATCCACTAGATTGTATTATTTTGTAGTGGATGACATGTTATTTGTAGGACCCAGAAAAACCACTCTGGATTGCTTCGTGTAATAGCATGAGCAAATTCATGCTGTTGTTTCTCTTTAACCATGACCACATTTACCACGTTATCATATGCATGAGCATAGTTTACCTTTGCTTTACCTTTATCATGATGCACTGTTGATGATTCACCCTTCTCATAGTTAGTAAGTGGAGTTTGAAATTCATATGAGATTCATTTGTCTTATGTCCATCTATAGTTATTACTCCATTATCAATCAAGTCTTGGATGACATGTTTCAACTTCTGACAACTATCTGTGTGATGTCCTTTGTTTCAATGGAAATCACAATAATGGTTGTCATTCCACCAAGGGGGTTTTATTTGAGGTTCATAGTTTCTTGCTTCTAGTAAAGTAATCAATTTGTTTGTGAGAAGCGTCTTTAATGCAGATCCAAGTGGTTCACCAATGTTTGTAAATTTCCTTCGAAAGAAATTTTTGATAGTTGGTCTTTGGTGATTGTTGTTTTGTTGAGCCGCTATTGAGTGACTGGATAAATTAAAAACTAGTTGTTTTGGTTTTACATTGATGTTATCCACTATTCCATCATTGACGATATTACGATTTCTATTCCAAAACTTTGGCTTGTCATTGTTGTTGTTGTTAGTGTTGTTAGAAGGATGAACTCCTTCTTTGTATATTTTCAACTCATCTTTCTTTACCATGGCTTCCTCCATTTTGATTCCATTATCAATCATCTTTCCAAAACTTTTATGTCCTTGCCTTTTTAGATGATAACTCATTTGATCATTTAGGTTGTCGATGAATATGTCCATTTTTTCATATTCTGGGACCGCACGAGGATATCATGAAGCTAACCGTCTCCACCTCTGTAGAAATGTCATGAAAGGTTCTCCACTCTTTTGTTTGGAATTACATAGGTCTAGCATTGTTACTTCAAGTTGTATGTTGTAGGAATATTGTGGAACAAATTTATCCACCAATTCAGAGAACGATCTGATTCCAGGTGGAAGTTTGGAGAACCATTCCATAGCTAATCCAGTTAAGCTTTTTGGAAATAATCTCATCAAGTAGGTATCTTCATGTGCAAACTCCATACTCATTGTGCAAAATTCTCAGAAATGATCTTGAGGATTAGTGCTTCCATCATATTTTTCGTATCTAGGAGTTTCACAACCTATAGGAAATGGTATCATGTTTAGATTTATGTCGAATGGATAAGGACAAATTTCTTGAAGTGAGTATCTTCTAACATTTCCTCTCTGCATATCTTGAATTTGTGTTTGTAATAATTTTATTTGTTGTGTAAGAGTTGTGATAGGATTATCAACATGATTTGTTCTTATATAACCATGATTTTTTGTTCTAGGAGGATCTTGATCTCTTCTTGTATCATCTCTACCCCTTCTTGTGTCCCCATTAGATTTGACATGGTTAAGAATTTCTACGTCATCCTGTTTGGGAATGGAAGTTTCCTCATTATTTCTTGTGTTATTAGGAATTGATGTGTCATTAATTTTGAGACCAAAAATATCCTCATATTGATCGTTATTAGGGGAAGAGTCACTTCTATTTTGTGTCAATTTTCTCACATCAAAATCTTGGGGGAGTGTAGCACCAAATTTTGCTAACATTAGGAAATATTTTTATTTTTCTCCCTCCAATATTTTCTTCATAAATTTAACGAATTGAGGATCTTTTTTAATTTCTCTGAAATGTTGTTTTGTTATTTCCTCTTCAACTTGTATTTCATTTTCATGTTCCATGTTTCTATGATATTTAGTTATTTCAAATGTTTTGATTTTTGTTTCTGCAATCTTTCATCTCTGCACTCTAGTTAAAACTTGCATACACATGTGTTGGATATCGTGCAAGGATTTGATTGTCTAAAATTTGTTTTGATAAGTGACCAAATATCAATGGAGATACGATAGAATGATAGGATATGAAAAGATAATTCAAGTGTTTAAAGGTTTTCAAGTTTTTTGATCTTCGGTTTTGGAGTGCAATGATGATGATTCTGATAAAACCAAGTCCAGTAGGAATGATATATCCTACGATGTGGGACAAGGTTATCCTAACCAAACGTTATAGTTTCATGGTAGAGGATGATAGATCTTGATGAGAAATTATGTTTGAGTGATTAGTTTATCAAAGAAGGTGATAATGCACTTTGAGATGTTTAGATCTTGAACTCGTTGAAGGTGAATACTTAAAAATCTTGAGGTGTTTAGCTTTAGAATCTGATTTGATAGATGATCACTTGACCAAGCGAACCAAGAAGATAATATAAGCACAAAATGATAGATATCAAGTGTTTATGCTCACTACAAATTGACCAAGCAAATATGACAGATCTGAAAAAGGCATGCAAGAAGATAGTTCTGGACCAACAGAGATAGAAATTCATACGATAGTTTAGGCAGTTTCAAACAACAATTTATATAAGCACATACGATAAACTAGAAATCTCGCATGACAAAGGCATAAACTCATACGAGCCTTCCCATAGGACCATACGACAAAAGATAACACAAAATTCCTCTGCTAAGATGACTCGTACGACAATTACTATTGAACCAAATGATAAACTATATTCCTCGTACGACAATTCTAACTAGACCATACGATAAACTAGATGCCTCGTACGACAAAATTACAAACTCATACAACTTAAGACAGAACAAAGACAAAAATGTTTGTTTGGACCAATTTTTTATCAATGAAGTTTGAGGTTTTGCTTCTATTTTCCAGTTTTTGATGTCTGGTTTTCTTGTTTTAGGGATGAAGACACAACAAACACGTGATACGATAAGTGATTTCAAGCATAACACACTAAATCCTAAGGAAGTTGGTTGAGAGAGAAAATCTTTGCTTGCAGACTCAGGTACACACCCAATAGCTAATCAAAATACGGTTGTTGAGTCTCATGCAATGGATTCTCAACGTCGTATTATCTGACTCCAAATGCTAATGGGGGCACGATATGACAAGTATCTTGGGAAAGTTACTATCTCTCTTGCACAAACATTATCCCTCTTTCGGAGGTGAATTGGGTAGCTTCTATCTTAGGGTTCTTAGTAAGGATTTTTGTTTGAAATTACCCCTTGCAGTTGCACAAGCGCAATTGAGGCCTATAGCCCAAGAAGGTACCAAAACAAGAAGTATTCATGCAAGCGTGATTGAGACCGTGAGGCCCTACTAAATGTATGATATGACAGATCTCAAAAGAAAAAACTCAAATAATCCCATCCTCCAAGACTTTAATCCTAAGAGGCCTATTTTTTAGAGTGAGTTGAAAAGCTTAGGTCTAGTTGTACTCATTTGGGTCATTCTCACATGGTGATTAATTTTTCCCACTGTGATAGACCCTCTAAAAGGTAATCAAATCTCAAACATAGAAGCACTTCAAGGGTCGGGATTTCTGATTGTCCAAATGGACAAGAGCATACTCTCCTACCTTTTAGACACCTTCTCAAGCATTGAAAACAAAATGTTCATTTACCATTAGCAAAATAAATGTGTGCCTAGAAAACTTAAAGAAGACATAAAGTTTGGTTGAGTCCTCCTAGGCAACCTGCAAAATAGATACATTAGTAGTCACTTTGTTTTGATGAAATGAAACTTTGACAAGTGCAATCTTCGACAATCGTCCTGCAGAAACTAGTTAGGTTGTCGAAAAACTCACAAATATAACAGGGTTAGCATTAGGAATAACCAAATTGAAGCATGGAACCCCTAAAATGCAATCTGTTTTGAAAATATAGAAGCAACAATTTGTACAATTCTCACTTGCTCGTACGATAATTCTCACCTACTCATACAAGAGCACAAAGGATCTCATACGAGACAGAAAGGGAACTCATACAAAATTCTGAATCAAACCCGGCCAAAAACCTACGAGATTAAAAATTTGATGATGCTAAGAGGCCAAAAATGAGATTTTCGACCCCACAATGGGCGCAAAATGTTGTGCCTATGAAGTGTGATACCTGCAGCTGCAACACAAACACTCAATAGATCATTATAAGCATGGTTAGAAAATTAAAAACAAATAAAAGATAAACCATGGCAAAGTGACCTATCGCCTCCTAAGAGATGTGAGTATGGATTTGCTCTTAGATCTAGATAAGCAATCACAGTGACTTGACTACACCTAGAGAGAGGATTTGAAATGATGATGATATGCAAACTAGATGAGATTGATTATGCTAGATTGATCCAAGAGTCTAATTAAGCTAATGATATGTATTATTAAGCTATGATGAAGGTGCAATTAAGCTAGAAAAGAGATAGATTAAGTTACACAATTCAACAATTATGCTAGAAAGTGATCAAATTAAACTAGATCTAAGTTGCAATTGCCTATAATAACAATGCTCAAATGATATTCTAAAATGGACATGCCTATAGTAACAATGCCTAAATTGATATGAGATGGGATCCTTTGTGCTCTAAAGTGGGGGGTATTAATAGGATTTCCAAGGCTAGGGGTGAGGTGGCAAGAATCAATGGTCAAGATTCAGTCTGAAGATATCAAGGGTGAAATTGGAGGAGGTTGGAGGAGGAGACACTTGTCATCTTTGTGGTGACAAGTGTCAAGGAGCCTTTCTCATGAGAGGGAAAATGTCCAAGAGAGGAGACATGTGGCCAAAGTGCCATGTGTCTCAAGGGGAGAATATCCACACCATAGGAGGTTAGGATAAGGAGGTTAAGATGTGCAAGAGAGGATAGGGTTAGTTAAACCCAAGGTTAGGTGGAATGGTTGAGGTTAGGGGATGGTTAGGTTAGGTGGTTAAAATTTAGGAGGCATGTGGGTAATTTGAATTCAAATAATAGGAAAAGGATAATTAACTTTCAACAACTCATAAATTGATTTGTTTTAATTAATTAGGGGATTAGAGGAAATGAATTAAATGGGGGCAAGGATTAATTAATCAAAGGGAACTATTGAGATGAACCTATTAAATAAATCCTTAGATTTATTAATAAGTAGATGAATGGGAGAATTTAATCAAATTGCTAATGAATTCAATTAAATTGGGAAGGGGGGTTAATTAAATAATTGCTTATTCAATTAATTATCTTCAGACCATTTTTAGGTGTATACAAGTTTTGGTTTGCTCATGTTCCTACTATGAAATATTTTAAATTTTTTGGTAGCAAATGTTATATCAAGAGAGATGAAGATATTGGAAAGTTTGATGCTAGAAATGATGAAGGTATCTTTTTGGGATATTCTACAAATAGAAAAGCCTAGCGGTGCTATAACAAGAGACTGAGAAAGATAGTTGAGAGTGCAAGTGTGAAGGTGGATGAAAACCTTGGGAAGGAGATCAGAGCTTATGATGAAGGTCAACATGTTTTTTTAGCTCTTATTCAGCCTGAAGAGCCTAAACAGAATGATCTGGTAGAGATTGTGAATCTAGATGTTGCTATTGTTGTTGGTGATGTGCAAGAACCTAGAGATCAGAACAACCAGAAGACTTCAAGGTATGTAAGATTGAATCATTCTGAGAATCACATTATTGGTGATAAGAATAAAGGTGTGATGACTATAATAAGGTTAGTCATAGAAGAAGTATGTTTGATTTCTATAGTTGAACCTAAATATGTTGTTGAAGCTTGTAAAGATGATAACTAGATAAGAGCCATGGAAGAAGAGTTAGATTAGATTGAAAAGAACAACACTTGGAAAATTATGCCTAGACTTAAGGATAAAAATGTTATTAGTACTAAATGGGATTTTAGGAACAAATTGAATGAAGCTAGTGAATTAGTCATAAATAAAGCTAGATTGGTCTACAAAGGATATTCACAACAAGAAGGGATTGATTATGAAGAAAATTTTACTCTGGTTGCCATAATTGAAGTTGTTAGATTGTTGTTTGCTTATGTTGCTTATAAATAATTCAAGGTATATCAAATGGATGTCAAATCTGCATTTTTGAATGGTGATATAGAAGAAGAAGTTTACATTTAACAACTTGATGGATTTTCATTATTAGATGATGGAGAAATGGTATGTAATTTGAAGAAAATACTTTATGGATTGAAACAAGCCCCTAAAGCCTGATATGCTAGGTTAGACAAATGCTTACTAAAATTGGGATTTATCAAAGGTGTTTCTAATAGTAATCTGCACTTTAAGATTGAAAATGATAATATTTTGATTGTTGAAGTCTTTGTTGATGAAATTATCTTTGGTGGTGATGATGATATGAGTATGAAATTTGTCAATGATATGCAAAAATAATTTGAGATGTCTATGATTGGTGAGATGAAATTTTTCTTAGGTTTGTAGATTGCACAGATAGGAAAAGGTATCTTTATATCTCAAACTAAGTATGTGAAGGAATTGTTGAAGAAGTTTGGATTAGATGATTCCAAACCAGTTGGAACTCCTATAGTGACTGGTTGTAAATTGTCTAAAAATGATGAATCTCCTAAAGCTAATCAGAGTTTGTACAGATCTATGGTTGGTGGACTACTATATCTTACTCAAACTAGGCATGACATCATGCATGTTGTGTATGGCTGCTAGATATCAAGTTGATTTTAAGGAGAGTCATGTCACTATTGTTAAAGAATATTTAAATATCTAAAGGGAACAAAGGAGTATGGTTTATGGTATCCAAAGAATGATGATTTCATGTTGTGTGCTTACACTGATGCAAATTGGGTTGGTGGTATTGATGACCATAAGAGTACTACATATAAAGAATTCCTTTTAGATAATAAGTTGGTTTAATGGGCTAGCAAGAAACAAGATTCAATATCTTTATCTACTGTTGAAGTTAAATACATTTTTGCTGCTAGCAATTGCAATAAGATAGTTTGGATGAAGAAAATGTTGAAAGATATCAAAGTTATTTATGATGAGCCTATTATTATATATCGTGATAATTCTAGTGCTATAAACATGTCAAAGAATCTTGTGCAACATTCAAAGACTAAGAATATATCAATCAAATATAATTACTCGAGAGAGAAAGTCACTTAACAAAAGGTGAAGCTGGAATATGTATCTACTAAGGAACAAATTGCTGATATTTTCACTAAGTCTTTGCCTCTAGATAATTTTTTCTATTTGAGAGACAAGTTAGGGGTATCCTCCCCTCCTAATGAGAACTAGATGCATTGAGTTTCATCGATCTGGTGGAATTCAGAGCCTTATTATTTTGTCTAGATTGATGAGTTGGTGTTGCTCCTCTGTTGGACCAGTATGTTGATTTGGTTGTATATCCCAGGAGGAGAGAGATTCATGATTATGTTCTTGAGAGAGAGTTTGTTTTTTTGTTTTGGAGATCTTTGGTATTTTTGTCAAAGGGGGAGAGAAATGATGTGAAAAACTGCTTTATCTATCTTGATCTTAGGGGGGGTTTGTTGGTGATATCTTCTTTCTTTGCATTGACTAGTTTTCACTTTCATATGTTGCCATCAATGCCAAAGCGGGGGATTGTTGGAGTATTGGGGAGATTTTTATATTTATTTGTTCATTGATATTGCTAGGATATGTTGTTGTCATTGATGTCAACATATTTATGTGATTTATTCCGGTGAGTTTAGGAAGAGTTTTTTATCCGGTTTTGTAGTTTGGTTTTGCTGATCATTATTTTGCAGAATCTAGTATTTCCTCTGGTATATTCCAGTGTGATCAAATCTTGTGCTAATAATTTGGATTATTGTTTGGGATGATCTTGTGTATCTTCATTTTATATGGTTTGTGATTTCATGCTCTGCAATTCATCTTTCCTCATGACAGTTGTTGATTGGTTGTGTTCTTGAGCTTTGAGACGTTAATAGATGAAGATTTGAAAAGAGGTGTTGGTGCAACTATTTCAAATGATTCTAACATTCTTACATATGTTTCCTAATCATGTACTATTTTTTTTGCAATCTACAATGATTATTGTGTGAGTTTTTGGTGAATTCTATGAAGCGGTGACGATTTGTGTGTTGTGTAGTATTTCTAGTGGTGTAGCATGTTGCGGTTGATCTTGGTAGGGTTTCTGGTGGATGTCATCATTTGGGAATTTGAATTAGGTCCATGATATGTAATGTAGATTATAATATTGGTCTGGTGGTTGATCTTTGTATCATGCAATGTAATGTTTGTAATTGTGAGTTGAGGGTTGAGGGTTTAGCTGACCTTGTTATCAAGGTTGATGATGTGTATATATAGGTGAGATGCTTATGTAATTTAGGTATCGGTATTGTGTTTGCATTATCAGAGAAAGGTAAATGTGTGAACAAGGATATATCATTCAGCGAAGTGTTGAGGTGTGTTTGGTGTTGCAGAGTAGACAACTATGCTTAACTAGAACTGTCATCAGGCATTTGTAGATGCTATCATTATAGTTCATTCCTTCCGGATTGTAGTTCGAATCATTTTGTAAGTCAGTGAGACTACCCTAAGGGTTGTATCCTTCCAGATAAATATCTTTGAGCAGTGAGCTCTAGGAAGTGTGCCTGAATGCATTTGCATTCCCCATATTAATATTTTAATATACTACTGCAGAGTATCATCTTAGTGTGGGTAGGTTCCCACCATGGTTTTTCTCTTAACTGAGTTTTCCATGTCAAAATCTTGGTGTTATGTGTTGTGTTGTTAATTTGTTTATCTATATGTTGTGGTTTATCAGTTTATGTTTTAAAATTTAATTTGTTGAGATTCAGTGAAGATTGATTCACCCCCCTCTCAGTCTTCCTTCTTGATTGTTGCTAACACACACCCCCCCCCCCCCCTCTTAGTGTTTTCTATACTCCAACAGTTGTATACTATCTTGTTGGATGCTATGGTTTAAGTAATGACATTATGTTACTCTAGGGAAATCAAAGAATTGGAAGAATGTAATGAAGTTAAGAATTTTATCTGTTCATATGGTTATTTTTGCTTGTACACTTTAGTTGATATGTTTAAAATATGTTTGGGATTCATTATGTGATTATGGTATTGATGTAGTTTAGTGTGTTGTTATCTTTTAAGAAAAAAATTATCTCTACTTTTCTAGATTATGTGTTAAATTCTCTAGGGTTTCGAGGTAGGCATTACACCTTCTCACTTAGTGCTTGAATTTCTTCAAGAGTTATGATCCTCCTTTCTTTCCTCTTTTGATGTTGTTTAGATCACATGATTAACAAATTATGGCTTGCACTTGATTAAATTTTTTTTTAAATATATTTTAATTAATCCTCCTCCCCAAAATAGATCATCACATGTACATTATTCCACTCAAAAGGTATCCAATCATTGACTCATTTCAAAAATGGATAGAAAATTGCAAAGAGCATTAAAAAGACAAAAATCATAAAAAAACAGAAATAGTCATTGTCAGTTGTATAGTAGAGCATGTGAAGTTGCAAAAAAAAAACTAGTATAACTATAACAATCATTTAAAAATAAATAGTTAAAAAAAGAAATGAGGTCCCTTTTACTATTCGAGATCCCATTTAATTTTTCAAATTGGGATCTCATTTGCTTTTTTTCTTTTTAAGAAAATGAGATCTCGAATCCTACACGAGATCCAATTTGGATTCAAGATCCCATTTCTAAAAATTTGAATTTTTGGCTTGGTTTTTCCCTTTGGATTTCACCTCAAGAAAAGTCTTGAAGAGCTGACCCTTAGCCTTGGACATGGTTTGACCTACAACTTGAAGGCCTTGTCAATCTCCATACAAAATACTAACTTTGGACATATATTTGAAGACCTTTTTTGCAAAAAAAATTGAATAAATTAAAACCACTTACAAAAAAGACTATCTAGATGTCAAATATGTAATTCTAAAAAAAATTGGATGATTTTTTATTTATTTTTTAAATAATTTTCAATGAAAGAGGTCCATAAACTTGAAATAATAGGGTTTATTATTTTTTTAATATTTTTTTTGTTTCAAAGTTTTTTGAAAAACAAATCATATGGCATCAAACTAGAGACAATTCTATACATTTTGAAAAAAATTAAAAAGATACAAGTTTAGGTCAAGTTATGCTTGTTGTTGTGATGGGGGAAATAGGGTTCAGTAGCTTGTATGGGCAAACTAGGAAGCTTAAGCCTATTTTCGATTTAATCACTTTGAGAGGGATAATGCTCCACTTGGCCCAAGATGTTCTTATGCACAAGGTGAATTTAGTGGTACCTCCTGGGGGTGATTGAAATATGACTCTACAATTTAGGTAGATGGATGTAAAATAGGGTGAGAAGATCACCTTTTGGGGTGCATAGGGAGATAGTTAACTAGTAGACTAATTCTAGAAAAAGATCTAGCAAAGCATATTGTACCCAACCTGCAGGACAAATCTCAAGAAAAATTGGAGGGATAAAGGTGCCCATCTTGACCTACTCCCAAGACTAAGACACTTTGCTTGGCCCGCTCCCAACAATTATAGCTATGATGAATTGCAAATTGTGGATCTCTATCTTCTTACTCTGTACCTATTTCAATGGGTTCATCACCTATTCCTAAATATATAAAAGAGGAAAAATGTTGGATAGAAAGGGGTTTTAGAATCAACCATGAAATTAAAATGAAATGTACTTCAAAGGAAAATGTATTGATATGTAGTAAATGCTAGATCTGAGAATGAGAATGTCTTATACCTTGATCATGCAAATTCTTCTTTAAAGGTAATCACAAATGTTGATTCACTAGCATGACTCCATTAAACACCTAAAAGGACATCATAAAAGATATGCTTGCATGAAGGTTGTTGAAGGTAGCCACAATGAAAAACATGGTGTGATGAAATGTCTTGAATACTTAAATTGAATTGATCATTTGTGTTCTCTCATGTGCTTACCCAAAATGAGGGAGGATACCTTGCTTATATACCTCTCCCAAGCATTTCAAGGTGAAAAACTCAAAGCAGCTAACACGGGAAGATATTTCCTGCCTAACCAAGCTGACCACTATGTGGTTTGAATTTGGGCCCAAACATTGTGGATTAGGGTACCCTGATTGGCCCACTCTTGAGAGTGGGTTTCTCGAGGTGCCATTCTCCCTCCAATGTGGCCCCAAATTGAGACCTAAGGTCCAAAAACAACGGGACAAGCCAGAATGACATGTGGAATTGATATGGGATTAACGAGACTGAATGTGGGAGGATATATATGCTAAAATAGGTCCTAGATGATAAAGAAATTGCATAGGGGTGCAATTTATGATGCTACAATCATACACAGGGGGTTTTCAAAACAATAGTTATGTCTAAGTGTAAAGTGGAAAATTGAACCCTAGTGATTCCCCATCTAGGAGAGAGAAAGGAAGTCACTAGGATGGTTTTTACTTGGGAGATACTTTACATTCAAAAGAGGGGTTGAATTCACTAGATCCAAACCCTAGAGTGAATAAGGATCTCAATACTAAGTGAATTGCAAGGGTGCAATGCAATTTACCCTCTTTTGTAAGTAGAAGAGTTGACTTGTTGACTATACAGAAAATGAAGACAAAATGGGTGAAATAAGGAGCTACCGATTAAGGATTGTGTTTTAGCTTCGAATCTGAGGTATTTAGTTTGATATGGATCTACCCTGCAAATTTGGAGAAAAGTCATCAGGATCAAGTTGAAAGTGTACTTGGTCCTCTGAAAAATCCACGAATTGAAAAGGGTTTTTTCGTCTCTGCAAATGAAGCCCAAACCCACAATTACAACTATGCACCTACAACCTACACACAGAAAAGAAGGGAAGAAGGGTTGTGGATAGGGGTTTGCCTTAGTCAAACCCTGATTGAGGAATCAACCTTAAAAGAAAGTAATTCCAAATGCTTAAATGTAAATAATGTAAATGTATACCTTGTAGATCTGCAATTTGTTGATGATGGTTGCTTTGCTTCTTGAATGTAATCATAAGTGTTACATGAAATGGCATGTACCCTAACATAGACACACATGCTTGCAAATGAATGTTGTAATGTTGCCCCAATGGATGAATGAAGAAGGAGATTTTTGAAGACTTGAACACTTGAACACTTGATGATGATAATGAAGGCCTCCTCCTAAATTTCAGCTTATGCTTGCTTATGATCAACTTTGTTTGTGCAAATGAGATGACTAAATCCCTTTTTATACTTGCCTCAGAAGATTAATTTTCATCTCACTGAAGGTTGGCAAAGGAGAATTTAAGTCCCCAAGAAGCAAATTAGGTCCAAGGGTCAGATGGACCCATCTTAGGGTCACCCTAAGAGGGAGGATAGGGGTGCCACACCCCTGTCCTGCCCTATTTTGGGGCCTAGACAGGGTCTCAAGGTGATGTAAGGGCTGGAACAGGAGAAGATTTGAAATGATGATGCAAAGAGGGGTCCCAATTGGATAGGAAGATGCAGTTGCCAAGGTGAGGACCTAAAATGCAATCAAAATTGCAAGGGTCGCAATTTTATGATGCTACACTAAGAAAAAATTAACAAAAAATATTCAAAAAAAATTCAAAAAAAATATCCTCATCAAAGGTGAGTGTGTTACAAATCTTTTCCCAAAAGGATTCAAAAAAATACTTTCATTTAGGTCAAATTATGCTTGTCATACATAGGCATGGCATGGTCTTGAAAATATGACATTTAAGCTATAGTTTTTAGAAATGCCTATTGAAACTTAATTTGTATCACATGGGTATTAAAATACATTATATATTTGGAAACTATACCTCAAACACTACATTTCCTATTATTGACTTTTTTGAAGATTCATTTTTAAGAGCTTCAAATTTTTAGGTCAATTAGGATGAATTCTAAAAAATAGGGAAAACACTTCCACTTTTTGGCCAAAAAGTGTACTAAACTTCTTGCACAGACCCATATCTCATCAAGAAAATTCACTCCACAATTCATATTCAAGAGAGCAAGAAGTCAAGCATCATTAGAGCATTCAAATAGAGGTCAAGCATTCATATATCAAGCATTCAAGATGGAATCCATGATCAAGTTATTATGAAGACATCCATGAATTTCTACATGACAACATCAACCTTTCTATGAAGTATTCAAGGCAAAGGAGATTCCAAAAGAAGGTAGAACATTTCAATTAAACATTAAATTTTTAGATATAGCATTTTTCTATTTCAATTCATCATAAGGGTTAATTCCAGACTTGGGAATTGACCTAGGAAAACCCCTATCAACACAACAACATTTTTCCCTCTTATGTGTGTAGGTGACGGATTTAGGAGAGAAAAAATAAAGATCCAAAAATATTAGACTGAAGCACACATGAACAAATTTTGAAGAAGTGAAAAGACTAGGTCAAGGACACCTAGCAACAGTGACTGACACTTTTCCAACAAAATTTCAAAAGCTACTCTGATATCTCCATCTAACACTTTTGGTTCAAGGTTGCCTAGAAGGTTCAAGGTCAACTAGCAACATTGACCTATAGGGACTCTTGATTCTAAAATTTCTTTGATATCTACATCTAACACTTTTGGTTCAAGGTTTCCTAGAAGGTTCAAGGTCACCTAGCAACATTGACCTACAATTTTTTAGCCTAGATTTCAAACATGGGTTCCTTTGTGCTTCCCCTTTCTAGGTTTGTACTTGATTCTACATATTTGATTCTAAATTTGTATGTACATGTTGATTATTGTCAATTTTGCATCAGTAGCCCTAACTCTTGCATTTCAATCATTTCATATCCAATTACAATTTTCAATTCAAACAAGTAAAGTGAATTCATTTTATGCTCAGCCATTTCTAAATAGATTTTGAGATTGACCCTATTGGATTCACTCTCTTTAAATGTAATGTGGAATGAATGGGTTTGATTCATAATTTGCATGCATAAACTAGCTATTCTTGGTGATTTTTCACCATTACATAAATATAGAACCAAAACCTATTGAGAAAAATCTTGAATAAAACCCTACATCCATAACATACTTCAAAAGAATTACTAAGTAAAGTTCAAGTGAGTCTAAACATAATAATTTTTAGAATCATGAAAGTAATTCATGTCCAAAGAGAGTTCTTTAGGGGGTTTAATCACTCAAGACTCTATGTTGTATATTTATCTATAAGAATTTATAACTAAGGGCTAAATGGTTTGTCGTAGAACCTATATTGTATATTATTGCATGCATTTAGTACACAAGGCCAATTCATAAGTGACCATTTGTTAAACGCGCGGTAAAATGGCTAAATTAAATGACCTACATATTCTTAGTGTTAGTAATTCATATCCAAAGAGAGTGATTTAGGGGGTTTGAATCACTCAAGACTCTATGTTGTATATTTATCTATAAGAATTGATAACTGAGGGCTAAATGGTTTGTCTTAGAATCTATGTTGTATTTTACTGCATGCATTTAGTACACAAGGCCAATTCATAAGTGACCATTTGTTTATGTAACGCTCACCAAAATACCCTAGATAAATATAACTAACAAACATACAAATAGGGATGGTATTTTTTTAACATTGTCCAATGCAACACATATAACTCGATAATCATTTACATCTACTTAAAAATTCACTAATCATGCTCATAATCTACTTAAAAAATGAGCATGGACAAATCAAACATTATCAGAATGGATAAGTAAACAAGCAGAAATAAGTAACATCTACTCATCTAACTTTCACTAGGGTGTCTCAATGCCATTACTTAACATAGATTTTAAACACATAAGCATAACTAGTTAACAACATAGGCTACCATCACATTCTAATATCTTGATTAACTCTAACTATCATTCCTAACATTTTACTTCTTCCTATAACATAAGAAATCATCCATTAAGTAAGCTACCATGAATACATTACATGATAATTCCCAATACCATCTATACCTTTAGATTCGTTTAAAAAGAACCAATTCCAAATGTTCCTAATTGATTTATTTACATCATTAATTTACACCAATATTATCTCATTATTAATCCATTTCTTACTACACATCTAATCCATTTCAAACAATGAAAATACCATACATCCAACATGATATAAATTGCATAACTATAACCAAAAGACTAGTATAATAAGGAAATAACTTTATCTTCCAACTAAGATAATATACTCTATTCCATACAAGACTAATCGGATGAAATATTTATCCAACCATGAATCCAAGTTTATAATTACACAAATAATAAATACACAAGGTACAACATAAGTACAACAATGACCATAACAACGTAATCTATTACAAGAATCACGATTATAGCCTACTACATCATACTTCCATTACATATGAATGCAAGATCTTCTCAAATAAAGATATTTAACTCTCACCCTATAAATATAATTATCCTATGAATCCTACTAATATAAATGCCACATGAATCATATTATATCAATCTTCTCCAAGAATCCAACCAAAACATGAAGAGATAAAGAATCCAGATCCACGCACAAGAGCATCCAACAAAGAACATCCCAATGGAAGAAGGCATCAAACCACCCAACCATGTGGAACTAATAAGGAACCAACCCCCATGCTAGGAGATGACATAAGGTCCCACACACACTCTAGACCTAGGCTGGCACCTAACAACCAAAGAACATGGACATCACAACAACCACAACCATTGGAAAGTAGCCACATAAACAAAAATCCAAAACACATCACAAGACTGAATCAAAAGCATAAATCTCCCAAAGGAAAATCAACAATAATGGCATAAGGAACAAGGACACGTGAAGGGAAGAGTGTCATCACATGCTACCCTCACAAAGAAGGGAATACCACAAGTCTCTACATGTGCCCCTGATAGATATGTGGAACCACAACTCAACCTATGTGAGAATCAATGGAGTATGATTTGCCATCTCTATGGCCTTCCCAATCTTATCTCAAAAAAACCTCCTTGGGACTAAGCATTGAGGCCTAGAACTCTATTATTATCTTGTTTAGATGATTCCTAATTACCCAATCCATCTAGTTAATTATTTAAGTTTATCACTTGATTAAACAAGGAAACCTTTCATGAGATCCTGGAAGTCTAGACCCACAAGAATCCCTATGGGGAACCTCTTAGTGGCCTATTCTCACATGAACCTAGCCAACACATGAAAGACCACTCTCCCTAACCATGTTCCAAGACCTTAGGGTGACAACATTACAACAACAAGGAAACTCATCCAATATTCACATTTACATCCATACAAGATCCATACATCCAACTAAATCATAAAGCAAAAATGCCATAAAGCATAATCTCAAATCTTATAGATCAACCAAGAGCCTCCAAAATAGTCATATCAAAGCAAGGTAAATCCAATCTTGCTCAAGCAAAAAATGCCAATAAATTACATCTAACCATAGTACAAATTTGGAACAACATAGGGAATCTCAAAAATAGCCTCTGGAGTAAAACACAAACTCAAAAAACTAACTTAGAAAGCCAAAACCAATCATAAACAATAAACAAGGCAGAACAATGCATCTGTAGGATAGAAAATCACATTCATAGAAACCTACAACACTTATACATGTTGAAAATTTGGGCAACTAAGAGGGGGGGTGAATTAGTTGACAATAAAATCCTCTTTTAAACTTTATTCACAAATCTAGATTAACTAGCAGAATTAATAAAATAGATAAACATGAAAACATATGCACATAATAGATTTGACACAAGAAACACCATAATTTACGTGGAAAACCCAAGAAGGTACAAACCATGTAGAATGCTAATTCTCAATATATAAACACCAGTTAAGGTGACTTTTACAAATGATGGCTCACTACCTAGAAAGGCTCAGTGCTAGAGGGCTCACTGCTGAAGAGAGAAAGATACAAGAGAATCCACCACTGAAATATAGTCTACACAACCGACATTGCTTCCAGTATCAATTGAAAACACAACTGTCACACATCAACTAGATCCTTTCAATCTCACATATCTTCAACACAAAAAAACCACACACAAACTCATCCAAATCAAACTCTTTTATATGTTGTCTTCGAAAAAACATAATCCTCAATATTGGCCAAGATAGAGATCTAAAATAGGTCTCTACTAAACATTCCAGTGGTGGGAAGGAATGAGAAGTAGACGTCATTACAACGTTCCTCATCGACCATATCAACACGATGAGAACATCGCTCGTGTCGGACCCAAAATATTATCCACACACTATACAACTACTGTTACACAACTTCAATGTCCGAACCAAAAACCTTGACTTTTGGACCAATCCGAACCCAAGAATAGCATGAACAAACACATCTTCCAAAAAGCCAAAACATTCGGGAAATCCAGGAAACCTCCAAATGCACATTTGGGAAATCTGGGAAACCTTCAAACACTCAATACATTGCTACTCAACATACCACATCCAGACCTAATACGAACCACAAAATTTGACATCAATGACAACATATAACATAATGCTAACAATACAAAATGAACCGACACTTTTATTAACCAGATTAGCACATTTGCATGATAGTTTAGCACAAAAACAACACTGTGCAATACATTTACCCATACTAGCAGTGCATTTACAGAGACTTGTAGCGCATTTAATCTATTCTGCAATGCATCTGATGTGCAGAATAGTGCATATGGACCATAGACTGGCACATGTACATTGTTGGGTGGCCCATCTGCTAAGCCTATTAGCACATATACTTAGTGTTTTAGCACATAAGTAAGAGACAGATAAAAATACCCAGATGAGAATCCAAAATGGATGGATAAGCTGCAAAAAGGTTAAAATGTAAGTTACGACATCAATCATAAACTCACAAAGGCATAAACAAGACTAATAATAGAACGCAACATAACCAAATATGAATAACACCACCATCAACACTCATACAAAACTCATTTCCGATCCCCAAAGATACAGAAAATAAAACATAGCAAAATCATGGATACAAGCTCCCATCAACATGATAGTCAAAGCATGATAAGGCAGAGAACACATACAATTGTTGCAAGAATCATAGACTCAACTAGAATTCAAGACAATACACAAATAGAAGATTACAACAACTCTGTTGCCGACACATACAAAATCAAGCCTAGAGTTCATTTAAAAACTAAAACTATAAAATATAACAATCCCAAATTAAATATTTAATCACACAAAAAATCCAATTTTTCCCTTCCCGTAAACAATCTTTTTCAGACAAGATTTTGAAATAAAATGCAAGGAAATAGATCTTCGACCTGGTAAGTTTGAAGTTATGGACAAATGAATCTAGAAAGATGCAATCCCAATCCACAGTCTAGCAAAACCAAACCAAGCTTTAAGAAAATTAAAAACAAATCTTCAACGTTGAAATTATCCAAACAAGCCATCCCTTGGCAATGCTCAGAAAACAAAATAAATAGAATCTCATTCAAAACTATGAAATATGTTGGCCAATCAACAATAATTAAAAAATATAATATTTCATACCTACCATACCCAAAATCGAGATAAGAAAAATAATATAATAATATTATTTAAATCTACCAAAACTCACAACCAATAATAAAATAAGGTAGGTAAGATAAATAATAATTTAATAACCCAACGAAGTAAAAAGGGAATTAAATAAACCAAATGGGTAATAATTTATAAACACCCAATTAAGTATTAACCACAAAACTCAATAATAATTAAACAATAGTAAGCAAATAATAAATCAAAGCTCAAATGACAAATATTCAATAAACATGAAACCATAAGATAACAATACTATAAAATCATTAATTAAATATAAATCTATTAAATAAATGCTAACAAATAAAAAATCCCCAAATAATAACAATAAGCACACATTAATATCAAATATTAATACCATCCAATATATGAATCAATTTAATTATTAATTAATAAATAATCACGAACTCACAAGGCAACCCGATATAGAACCACACAACATACCACATGACACTAACAAGATGACTCACGCCAAGACACTAACTGACAACAGTATCAAGTTAATCCTAGAGTGTGTAGAAGGAACTCATGTCACCTCCGATCAACTTGCCATTAGGATAAAGACATGCTCAGACCTGTGAGACGAAGTGGAGTCGATGTCCAGTACCTTCAATCCTGCAACCACCAATATTCACAAGACAACATATACATTGCATATTTTATAAGTAATCAAACAAGTGAAGAGAATTACAACATCATATCGTGCTTGTAATGAGTGATATGACATCATCTCTATCACGAATACAATAGTAAGATAGTCATGACAATCATAGCACCATCTCATCTCATATAATCATGAAATAGGGTTAGTACTAACAAGATGTAGTACCCCTCTCTTGATTAGACTTTTAGACTCATGTTTGACTTTAGTTGACTTTTTCAGTGGATACATTATTGTGATATTTTGCTTAGACATTATGCAGTATGGTGATCTGCTTTATTTTTATTTACAGTATATATCTTTCATGCAGTATTTCCTTATGGATGTTAAAATGTGATTTTTATTGGATTATTGTCATGGACTGACACATTTACTTTATACACGCAATGTGTTATATTCATGTTCCATGTTTGTAAGTGTATGGGGTGCGAGGGGATGATTTTCCTTCACTCACTCCGATGAGACAGGGAACGTCACAATTCTCCTTCATCGGTGTGTATGTTGTGTCTTTTATATATATTTCTATATGCACATGTGGTTCTTTGATGCAGGACATTGCAGGTACAAGTATCAGGTAGGTACGGGGTATCGACTCCACCTAGTTTCACAGGTCTGAGCGTACCTTATTTGTCTGATGGGAGTGGAGGAGATAGTTGTTAGACCCTAAAATTGACCCGCAGTTACACTCATGTGAGTGTCATCAGTTGGTCGTCATTTCCCGTTTGACCGGTATGCGAATCTGGGTGCTTTGGTATTTTTGTTTTGTGAGTCATCATGTGGTTATTTCTTGTTTTGCGTGCCTCTTGTTATTTAGAAAAGTTAGTTTGAGTAAATAGTGTTATATCTTATTGATGTATTTAAATTAAATTGATATGCATTTGTGATTATTGATTTAATTAAATAAATTGAGTTATTAAATTTAAATGGTTAAAGTGCATGTTATATTTAAAAAGTAATTGTATTTATTTGAGAAAGGAAATAAAGTTAAAAAGTGTGCTTTTTGATTTTTTTAATTTATATGTTGAAGTTATTTTCAATTTAAGGAAAAAGAAATGAGAAAAAGAAAATATCTCCATTGACCTTCTGGAGGAGATTAGATTTTACCTTTTTGGGGAAATTTTTTATTGGTTGAATGAAACTTTTAACCTAAAAGTTTTAGGTTAAAATATTTTCATATATTACTTGAGAGTTCACGGGAAGGGAAGAGGAAAATTTTTGAAGCCAAGTTTTGAAAACAAAATTGGAAATTGGATTTTGGATTGAAGATTTGGTGTGTAGGTTGAGGCTCATCTCAATTTTCTTTTGAGGAGTGCATTTACAGGTTGGATAGATTTTATTCTTTCCTTTTGTTGCAAAGATTTAAATGGTTTGAAAACTTCCTATGTGTGTGCTTGGAAATCATGAGATTTTGATTGAAAACTTTAAATTTAATATAAGTTGTAGGAATGGAGTGATTTATATTTGTATTAATCTTTCCCAAATCTAATTTGTTGATTGTGAAGAAAATGATTTTTAAAACCAAAGATTTAATTTGCCCGTGTGTATTTCAAGTTGAGCAAATTGTTTTAAATCCTTTCATTTCAAGATTGGGGGTAAAAGATTTATTTCTTGTGTGTATAGAGGTTTTCATATTGTTCAAAATCAAGGGATATGCTCGCCAAATTTTTGAAATTGGACCTCCCTATTTGTGTTCATGATTATTTTCCTGGGTGTGTGAGCAATGAAAATCTGAATTAATCCTCTCTATTTTGGTTAAATTTGTCATGAATTTTGCCCAAAATCATTTGATTTGGGTCTTATATGTATCTATTTGTAAACAGAAATTTTAATTAAGAATTTTCCTTCAAAGAAAAAAAATTGTGTTTACTCTATTTTTACTGAGTTGCATTTTGTGCAGGAAATGTTACCAAAAAATTTTATTACAAAAAGATATTAAAAAAATAATAATATATTGACCCACGTGGCAGGGGATCCACCTCCTCCCACCACGTGGGTTGGTAGTTGCACTACCATTGGTAGCAGTGTGCTACCATATGGTAGGCGCTACTATATATGGTAGTAGAGCTGCCATTTGGTAGTCTCTACTACCATATGGTAGCAGCGCTACCATTGGTAGTCACTGCTACCATATGGTAGAAGCGCACTACCATTTCTAGTCTCTGCTATCATATGGTACCAGCGCTACCATTGGTAGTAGCCCTACCAATACACAACAATCGTGTTTTTTTATAAACCGCTGGTAATAATATATGTTTCGCTGTGTTTTTTGCAACATGGAAAAAATTAAAACGTTTCGCCCAAATTTATGTTATGCAGATTTTTTTATACTTTATAATATATATATATATATATATATATATATATATATATATATATATATATATATATATATATATATATATATATATATATATATATATATATATATATATATAATGAATATATAATTATATACATATATTTAATGTGATTTTTTAATATTTTTAAAAATTGAATTGTTTGGGAAATTAAATTAAATGATGCTTTTGTGGAAAATGTATTATTTAATATGGGATGTTTTATTCATTAAGTTATTGTGATTTTTGGCTTGTTCAAAAATAAAAGGGGGAAATTGGTTATTTGTGGTTAGTTTAAATTCTAGCCTTATTAGATTAATGACGACTTTGAATTTGTTTTAAACAGTGTGGTTGTGTTTTGTTAAATTTAAAATGTTGAATTACAAGTATATAATGGTTTTATTATTTTCAAAAGATTGCTTGAATTATGATCTTAGTGGATTTGGTATTTCTTAGCAAAGAGCTTGAATTCATTGCAATTCTTGTAAATGTTTAGTCATCATATTGCAGTGGTTGTTGTACCCTCTTAATCAGGTGTTGTCCTTATAACCTTGTTGTTTTAAACCATGTTGTGTTATGTTCCATATGGTTAACCAAGGGTTAGTAAGATTGTGTTTTCATCACCTGTGTTTTGTAGTGGTTATATGACTATTAGTATTGCCATAGGGTTCTTGTAGAGAGACCATGTTTCTATAGTGTCCTATGGGAGAGTGTCTTTCGAGTGGGGGTCACGCCTGAAGCGGTTGGCTGGATAACCCCTCGAAAGTGAGTTAATAAGTGACAACCTAATAATTGATTAGGGGGTGGGTAGTTCTTAACATTAAATAAGATATTGTACCCCATGCATGGTTGAGTGCTCGTATAGACTCAAGATGTAGTGGGAAGGCCTGGAATGGTAAACCGACCACCTTGTCTTCATGAAGGGTTGGTAGGGTTCGCATGAGTCTTGGATGGAACTGGGGGTTCAGGAAAGTTTACCAGGGTAACAGAGGTTGGGGACTAGGACCTATGGAGGCCTACCTAGGGTAACCATCATAAGCTATGTGATGACACTCTCTCTTTAGGGTCATTGGTGTATTGTGATGTTGAGTTCACTTGGAGTATTGTGCAGTCACACTTGTATTGTCAACCATGTTTTGCTTGTGCTTGCTTGAGGATCTTCTGCTATCTCCTAGTACAGTGGGGTGGTTCCATTTTGGGATCACATGGTCGAGTGGTAGTGCCACTTCCCATCAGATGTTTATGTTCATGCCTTCATGCAAGGATTGGCTTCACAAATATTTATGTGGTTCATGATTCTCGTATCATCTGATGTTGGAGATTTTTGTATTTGAGACCTATGTGGTCATTTGTATCAGTGGATTATGTTACCTTGGCATTTGGTAAAGATGTAATATTATATGTATTATCGGAAGTCATGTAATAGATGATTAATGTAATCTTTGTTTATATGGATGTTTATTATATTAGTTAACTTTATTCATTGTGCAAATGCTTCCTTGAAAATAAATATATTGGAATACTTTTAATCTTTAAATTATGTAATCTTTTGTAAGAATATGGTTTATTGTGTTCAATAAGTAATTGATGGATAACTGGATTAACCTTAATAATGGAATTTAACCTTTCGAAATAATTCTTCATTGGTAACCCTTTAGGAATTCTTGTGTTAGAGTTCCGCTTGTGTAATAAATGTAAAATGTAGTAATTAAAGCACTTTATTTGGATTAAAAAAAATATATATATATTTCACCCCTAGTTGGTTAGTTTGTGTGGTTTTTCCTTTAGGGTTCCTGGCAGGGCATTACACAAGATACCATCATATCATCATAAGCAATGTAAATTACGCAAGCATAATAAGTGCATATAGATCATCAAATATAATTACATCCATCATAGTAACCTAGAATATACCATCATCCACACAAATCATCTATATCAAATGTTCATATAAAATGTCTAGCATCATCAATAAGCATTTGAGATATAAATGAAACCATAATCTCTAGCCAAAACATCATCAAACAGCCTAAACAAGTCTATCAATGCATGAATCAAAAGATGAATCAAGGAAGGACACTACAATTTAACCCATGGTAAAATGGCTAAATTATATAACCTACATATTCTTGAGGTTTCTTAACAAAGTAACAATCTA
This sequence comes from Cryptomeria japonica, assembly GCF_030272615.1. Lineage (NCBI taxonomy): Eukaryota > Viridiplantae > Streptophyta > Pinopsida > Cupressales > Cupressaceae > Cryptomeria > Cryptomeria japonica. The sequence goes on from NC_081413.1 coordinate 483,797,335, forward strand.
ATCTCAATTAGGAAAGGATATTAAGAAGCTAGGAGTAAGTCTATGAATCTCTCATTATATTATCAACCTACATAAACCACATAAATGATTCCAAGGTGAGTGGATCTTAAAAAATAAAAATAAAAAGTAAATATTATTCAATTCCAACTTATGTCATTATAAAGATAAGAAATAAAATATATAAGATAAACCTTAATTTATTTCTCCATATACTAAACCTATAATTTAAAATATTTCCTTTTTAATATTGACACCTTGTTGTGGGTGTTATATACACAATTCTTTGAATTAAATGAAATTAAGGGTCTAGAGGACCCTTAATAGTATTTGTCTATGCTATCACAGTTGCATGAAATTCTCCGGCCTTTATGATGTTTATTGTAATTCATAGACTCTAATATTGTAGTAAAGGAAAAGAATTGGCCAAGTGCTATAAAGTAGAAATCCATATAAAATAGTGGCATTGTCATTCTAAGGATTTAATTATAAATATGTTAAAATGATCTTAGTTTGAAGTTGGTTAACTATGGATTTATTAGAGAAGACTAGCTATACAAATTTTCTAAAGATAATTTAGAAACATAAAACATAAGTGCACAATCATGATCATGCTCTGAAACCTATTTTTTACCCATTTCGGTTATAAGATTAGATTATTAGTATGAATTTCTTTAAAAAAATTAGTAATATGAATTTCTTTACAAATTTTCACATGTACTAAGATTTATTAGTTTTATGTTTCATTTGTGTGCACACTTATGACCTTCCAAATGATTAGATTTACCTTCAATTTCATATTTTATTAGAATATTACATCTTTTATATTTAAGTTGTGGAAATCCTAATTAAGTTATAATTTGATTTAAAAGGAAGGATTTTTTTTATTTCTATGATTAGAAAATAAACTCTACTAATTTTGTGAACATTAGCCTAAAACTCTATTAAATTAGAGACCTGCACATACACGTCCTAGATCTTATAGGAACATATATATTTTGAGATATTTTTATAGTCATTTGTGTTGGTGATATTTTAGCGTTAGATACTTCAATATGAGATGTGAATGTGAGAGAGTAAGAATATAAGAAGAAAAAAATTGTGTATTTTTTCATTATGATTTCTTTCATAAGAAACACTTGATTAAAAAAATCAATATAAGATAGATCTTAATTAGACATATAAGTTAAATTTTAACTAGATATGTTATTAAATTTATTTTTATAATTAATTTTGACATTATTTTAATACATCATTTTATTCTACAACTTTTTTAAAAATATATTTTTTAATTAGTTCTTAAACTTTTGGTCAAAGACATTTCTTTGGATTTGAATTTCATTTCTTCTTTGGATTTACTAAATTTAGTGTTAGGAGAAACCATTATCAATCCTATTATGATGAAGTATATTTATAAAGAATAAAAGATACAAAAGTTGAAGAAAAATTAAAAAATATTGTAAATTGTATGTTTAAAATTGTAAAAGTCTAAAATATGATTCATTCACACTCACAAGGTATCATATACAATTATTGTTATAATTGTTCATAAAAAATAAAATATTCAAATTCTTCTCTATAATATTTATAATATTTATAGAGAGACACAATAATGTGTGTAATAGACAAAAAAAAAAAAAAAAAAAAAGAAGATATTATGTAAACATAAACATACATATTTAAAATTTTAAACTTACTTTAATATCTGTATATGTTGATGAATCATATAAACATGTAAAATATATAATTATTTTGTATAGTTGTAAAGTATTTTAAGAGTAGATTGAATAAAGCAACCTAGTTAAGACTTCTCATATTGTAGATCTAGAATGAATCTTTCAAGAAATAATTCCTTCATTGTGATTTTCTTATTTTATGAAAATGAAATATAAATTAGTGCTAGAGCTTTCAAAATTCATTTTGAATTATAAAAACAATAAGTATCATGTACAGTTTTGAATTATTTAAACAATAGTTATCAATATTCAAAGATTTATAATATTTTATATTGTTAATTCATTTTGATAAATAATCATTAAACTAAGTATCAAGTACAACTTTGAATTATTTAAACAATAGTTATCAATATTCAAAGATTTATAATTTTTTATATTGTTAATTCATTTTGATAAATAATCATTAAACTATTATTTAAATATTTTTTTCTATCTTTCATCATTAATTTTAATAACTAGTAATAGGATCTATGTAAATATATACAAATTTAATGGATTTGATTATAAAATTAATCAAAGTTTATTATTTTGTAATGATTATGAATGAATTTATGATATAATTAATTAATGGGATTTAATTTACATTAAACAATGTGATCTTCTAAATTATTATTTTTTAACTTATTGGTGTAAAATAAAGTTGGCCACATTTGTCTTTATGTAAAAATAATAATTTTTTTTATGTTCTTACATTTAATTATTTTTTAATTGAAACTAATTTTTTTTAGTTATTTGAGGATATAATTAGTGCATAGAATTTAGTTTACTTGAAACACTATAATATTATTATTAGTTGTGCATTTCTTGATGTAAAATGAAACTGATATATGCATCTTTTGTCTCTATGATAATATAATTTATGGTCAACACTTGATTATTTTCTTCTTATCAAATTATATGTACTCACAAATATTGAACAAAACTTTTATTAGTGATATATGCAATCACACTTCAATAGATTTTGAGAACATAATGCAAATAATGTAATGAAATACCAAAAATGATCAATAAATAGAAAGCCACCACTTTATAATCAAAGAAACTAATAAGTCGTAGTTTAATATCTAAATTATTACTTCAAAGAGGGACTTGGAAAACCATTAAAGGGAAGACACATAGTCAAGCTTATGTCTAGTATATAATTAGTATTTGGCTTTAATTATGTTGATGTTATTCAAATAAATGTATATTTAATAGTAACCTTTTTATTTTGTATATCCTTCACTAAGGCATGTGTTTTATATTAAAAGTAACATAACAAGGGTGTTGTCCCTATAACATCCATAGTCTGGAGGCATCCAAAAACATCAGTAAACCCACAACCAAAAAAAAAAATAGCTATATTCGCAGTAGTTGGTAAGTAGATAATAAAACCATAATCTAGGAAAAGATCATTAGCTAAAAGTATAAAAGCTATAAGTACCTAAATTGTTTAATAGAGGAGCCATGCTCCAAATGAAATAAACAAAAAAAAAGATGAGCTCCTATAACACTAATCATGATCCAAATTTTTGATACCATGACCTACTTGTAGTAGGACATTATTCCAATCCTTTGTTAGGAACTTAAAGAGCTCCTTGTGGATGCATCCTCATTCGCCACTTCTCCCAGCACCTTACCTTGCCTAAACAAAGAGATGTTGTCAAGTTGTGCATAGGCTAGAGGCAAAACTTGGAGATGTTGCCCCTCTTCTTCTCTAGGTCAAAGATTTTGTCCTTCAGCATACGCAACTCCTCTCCCATGACCTTTAGCTCATTGTCAACCCTTTGACATCCCATACACCTTTTACCCATTGTTGGGAAATGGTGTCTCAACCTTGCATTTACATGAGGTTACTATTTATATTAAGTTTTTTATTTGAGAACGAAATGGTATAAAATTCTCCCTGAAGCTTCTGGTTGGCTAGATAAGCATTCTGATAAAGTTACATTGCAAGATCACCGCTAGTTTTGAAGATATTATTTTTTTCATTTTGGAGGGTTCAATGAAAGGTTTAAATTTAATTTTGAGGACTTTAGAGGCTCCAAAAAGCCTTGAATAGTGGGTGTAAATGGTGTAGCATTTATTAGGCATTATATCACTTTGCAAGCTTTACAGTGCTTGAAACAGTTCGTCAATCAGACACACAGTTCACAAGTTATGGCCTCTGGAAGTTTGCACTCCTGAAATAGGAAATATAATTTGTATCAGACACTCAAATGAATTGTAAAATGGAGGGACATGTGTTGATGTGTTTTTTAACATGTCATAAGGCATCTAAAAGGGAGATAAGGTCGGCTACACCTTATTGGGTGGTTTTAGCCCATGGTTTTGTAATACCGTCTGACGATTTCTCGTATTGAATCTCCTATATATGAGGTGCATGAGATAGAGGTTGTGTGTAAGAGTCTTATGGCTATTGAGTTACCTCTGAATCTCTGATTAGTGGTACTCTCATGAATATATTTCTCTGCAAGTATATTGTAATCTATTTTGATTGTTGAATAACATATTGGGTGGCTTTTGCAGTGTGGGGTTTTTCTCCCGAAAGGGTTTTCCCCACATAAATCACTATGTATAATTTTAATGTCATTATATCTATTTATGTTTTTTGTGAATGTTGTGATGATCTGTAAATGTTTTTGCATTATCCACTCAAGGTTAGTGTAGGAAGTTGTTCCGCTACTTGACTTCCTTACAAGTGGTATCAGAGCTTGATCACCTTTGGTTTTAGTTGTGGGTTGTTGGGTTTTTTGAACTAATCCAGATTTGAGTGGGAGCTTTTGCAGAAGACACTTTTTTATCTTGTTGTAGGAATTTTAAAATGGAAAGTTCATGAGGGAAAATAGAGGTGGAGAAATTTAATAGAATAAATTTTTAGATGTAGAAGCTAAAGATGGAAGATCTACTAATAGATCGAGATCTATGGGATGTTGTTGATATGAATGTCCAGATGCTGCCGCGGTAGCTCAGTATGATGTTATGGACTAAAAAGACAAGGGTCTAATCAGAAAAAGCCTAGCAAATTCTATTCTGATCAATGTCCACAAAGAAAACACTGCAAAGAAACTATGGGATAAGCTTGGTGAAATGTATCAAGTGAAAACTTTATTAAAGCATATTTTCTTGAGGAAGAAATTGTATTTCTTAAAGATGGAAGAGGGTGGACAAGTTGCAGACCACCTGGAAGCATTCAATATGTTGGTGGCTCAATTATTATATGTCGGTGTTAAGATGGATGAATAAGAGAAATGTCAGATCTTGCTTTGTTCTTTGCCTGATTCGTGGGATTCTCTTGTTATGGCTATCGGTAGTACTTTTGTTGTTTTGAAGTCTAAAAATGTGGTGGGTACCCTACTTGGTGAAGAGATGTGAAGGAAGGTATCCCATAGTTCGAAGAAATCCCTAACTATTCATGGAAGACCTAAGGAGAAAGGCAAGAAGAATAATAAGTGTGATGATAAGTCCAAATCGAGAGGGAGATCAAAATCTCCTAGAAAGTCCAAAGTCATTTGTTGGAATTGTGGTAAACTAGGTCACATCTATAAGGATTGCAAAGAAGAAAAGATTGATTTTGATTCTAAGTCCGAGAAGGAAGATGGTGATGCATTTATTACAGCTTTGACGACTCATGTAGGTAATGATGCCTAGATAATTTACTTAGGTGCATCTTTTCATATGTCTGCCAATAGAGATTGGTTTTATAAATATGAATAATTTAATGGAAGTGAGGTGTACTTGGGTGATGATTCACATTTAGAAACTGTTGGTTGAGGTAAAGCTAGAATCAGGTTTTCTAATGGTAGAATAAAAAGGATTAATGGTGTGCTGCATATCCCTGGTTTAAAATGAAATCTGTTATCTATGAGCAAACTGATAGATGCGAGTGTGCAAGTAGTCTTTTCTAAAGCAAGATATAAGATGATTAAGGGTGCTATGGTAATTGCTAGAGGTGTCAGGTTCAAAACTTTGTATAACCTAGATGCATACACTGTTGAGTGTAATAACACTTTTGTAAAAAGTAAATCTATGGAAGATTTGAGGGTTTCACCTTCAGCAAATGGAAATGGATTTTGGGTACCTAAGGGTGCTCTTTCTTCTAAAGAAAAGTTACCTACAAAGAAGATTATGTTATGGCACCAAAGGCTTGGCCACATTGGAAAAAATGGTCTAATGACCTTGAAAAATAAAAACCTTGTTGAAGGTTTGAATGATTGTAATCTTGAATTTGATTTTTGTGAGCATTGCATTTATGGAAAACAAAATCATGTTCAGTTTTAATCGATTTTTCATAAAACTTGTGGTATTTTGGATCTTATTCATTCTGATGTGTTTGGTACTGTAGATGTTCCTTCGATTGGAAAATCCACATATTATGTTTCATTTATAGATGATTTTAGTAGAAGGACAAGGATATATTTTCTAAAGATTAAATCTGAAGTTTTCAGTCGATTTAAATAATTTAAAGCAATGGTTGAGTTGCAGACTGGAAAGAAAGTTAAAAGTTTGAGGACAGATAATGGAGGTGATTTTTTCTCTAATGATTTTGATAGATTATGTAAAGACTGTGGCATTAACAGATAGAAGACAACTCTGTATTCTCCACACTAGAATAGAGTTGCAAAAAAAATAAACAGGAGACTGATGGAGAAGGCTAGGAGTATGTTGAGTGGTGTTGGTCTAGAACAATTTTTTTGGGCTGAAGTTGTTGCCATTTCTTGCTACCTGATTAACAGGTCTCCTACATCAGCCCTTGTTGATAAAATGCCTATGGAAGCATGGTCGGGTCACAAGCCTTCATTGAGACATCTTAGAGTTTCTAGTTGTAAGGCATATGCACATGTGCCAAAGAAGAAGAGGACAAAGTTGGAGAACAAAGGTTGTGAAATGTAGCTTCATCAAGTATAGTTATGGTGTGAAAGGATACAAGATTTGGGACCCTATTGCACAAAAAGGTAGTTCATAGTAGAAGTATTATTTTTAGAGAAATTAAGTCTCCTTTTGTTACATTGCAGCCAAAACAGACTAAAAAGGAAGATGTGTTTCAATTTCCTTCTGCACCTGAAAGAGTTGAATTGAGACTCCTAGATAGGCAAGAAGTTGAGGAGAGATCATCTAGCTCTGAATCTTTAGAAGAGGAGGAAGAACCTCCAACTCAGCTTGTTCAAAGGTCTACAAGACATAGACAACCACCTAAAAGGTATTCACCTGATGATTGGAGATGTATTTTTGCTTTGAATACTAATGTGGATGAACCAAAATTTGTAGAAGAGGCCCTAGGTATGAATGATGCAGAATCCTGGAAGATTGTTATGGAAGAAGAAATGGAAGCTTTGAAAAAGAATGATACATGGGATGGGTGTTCAAGAAAAAGATTAATTTAGATGGAAGCATTGAGAAATATAAAGCAAGGTTGGTTGCAAAAGGCTACTCTCAGGTTGAGGGTGTTGATTATGGTGAGATATTTTCTCATGTTGCCAAAATGACATCCATTAGATTTTTTCTTTCTATTGTTGTTGCTTATGATTTAGAGGTTGAGAAAATGGACATGAAAACTAATTTCCTTCATGGTTATTTGGAGGAGGACATTTATATGACACAGCCAAAGCACTATGTGGTGAAAGGTAAAAGTAATTTGGTTTGTAAATTTAAAAAGTTTTTGTATGGCCTCAAAAAGAGTCCTAGGATGTGGTACCAGAAATTTGATAAATATGTGTTGAGTCTGGGATTTGAGCATTCTAAATCAGATAAATGTGTTTATTATAAATCTGATGGTGATCATTTCTAGTACATTGCATTGTATGTTGATGATATTTTATTCATTGGTAAAGGAAAACATATGATTTCATGACTAAAGTCTCAGCACACTGCTAAATTTGAAATGAAATACCTTGGTGCAGTGAAACACATTCTTGGGATGTAAATTAAAAGAGATAGAGTGAATAGAAAGCTATGACTAGGCTAGAGTAAGTATGTGAATTAAGTGTTACAGAAGTTCAACATGCATGATTGTAGACCATTGTGTGTTCCTTTTATAGTTGGAATAAAATTATATGTTGCAGATTGTCCTACATCCCCATTGGAGATGGAAGACATGAGCAGAGTGCCTTACCAAAGTGCAGTTGGAAGTTTGATGTATCGTATGGTTTATAATAGACCAGACACTACCCAAGCAGTGGGAGTTCTGTCCAGATATATGTCTAATCCTTGTAGAGTTCATTGGCATGTAGTCAAAAGAGTCTTCATGTAGTGCCCCTCCCTGATTTATCTTGTCTTTTTGTAAATCAAAAGAATATATTGATCTAGTTTAGTCTACTTTATGATGATTTGATCGTATCATGTTATGTACTAACCCTATTTCATGATTGTACTGGATATAATGATATTTTGATGACATTATGATTAAGCTAGCCCTACTCTATGATTATGATGTCTGAGTTGATGCTACGATGTTTGTGATTGTCTTTTGGTGTCTTCATGATTAGAGACGATGTCATACCACTCAATGTGAGCATGATATGAAATTGTGATTCTCTATCACTTTCTTGGTCATTTATGATGTATATGTGTTGTATATGTTGTATTGTGTTTAGTGTTGGATGTAGGATTGCAAGTACCAAACATCGACTCCACCTGGTCTCACAGGTATGAGTGTGTCTTTATCCCAATGGCAAGTTGTTGGAGATGGCATGTGTTTCCCTCTCATACTCTAGGCTTAAGTTGATACCCTTATCAATTAGTGTCTTGGCTTGAGTTTGCCTCAATTAGTAAATAAATATTAAATTAGTTATAGAGTGTGAGTTTGTGATTGTTTATTAATTAATAATTAATCAGTTTATATAGTGTATGAATATTAAATTAAATCAATAGATGACATTAATATTTAATATTAATGTGCGATTATTATTATTTTATATTTTAGTTATTATTTAGAATTGTGGAAATTAATTAATCAATTACTACATTTAGTACTTTGGCGTAAATTATTAAATAATGGTTAGTACGAATGCAATATATTTATAAATATTTATTTACTAGGAATTTATAATTAATTAATAATTAATTGGTGGAATTATCTTAGCTGAATATTTATGCTTATCAATACATCCATTTATTTATTTATTGTTTATTTGATTATTTTATATGTATGTGGGAGATATTTATAGTATTGAGTTTAAATTATATTAGCTAGAGCACTTATATGTATCTATACATTTAATTACGTGTTTATTTTTATTTATTTTTAAACAAAAGTGGCAAGCCACTGATATATATATATATATATATATATAAGAAAATTGATTCAAGGGCTCAATAGGAAAAGAACCAGGAAGAAAACCCTATATCCTTGCTCGGATACAATGAACAAAGAGGAATCAAGGCTATAAGAAGGAACCCCCCAAAGATCCGAATAGAAAGATAGAACTTGCCCATAGTACAAACCTCATAGAGGCCAAAATTGAGAGAAATGAGTCGGGACAAATCCAAAAGAAACCTTAAAAAACCACCCCCTCAACCGGTTGTCATGGAGACTTGGGGAGCAGAATACTAGTTGCCGAAACACTATAGAGCTGCCACAACTAGTTACCGGTTGTGTTATATTGGAACTTTGATACCAATATGTTGTCCTGTTAACCGGTTCATAAAAAGAGCCTCCATTACCGATATACCCTGTTGATTAACAAGATGTCTCCACTACCGGTTCTGTTATACCAGTGGAAATAAATGAACAAACCAACACCGGTAATAACAAGAAGCAGTCAAAAAATTTTGGGCAATCGGTTGCCAACAGATTTTCTTATACATCAAAATGGAGCATATTCTAATCAGCAAAAAAAGAGCCAGAGTCATTTTACTCTTCCATGGCAACATCACCCTGGATTTGATTTTCAGGGGCATCGAAGGCTGGAATATCTACCTCCCATCGCATTGGCACTAAATCTTCTTGAGGGCGATGAAGGACCTCCCAAAAATTGACCTCCGTGTATTGTCGCAGTCTAGCATCTCTCGAAGGATTCGATGTGATATTTTCCCACTCCTCAACCACTTCGGGATGAGAAGAGCTAGTCCATCCCAAGGCCCCATCCTATACCGGTGCATTGAGGTCTGGCACCCTATCTGAAACCCATCCGCTTTCCATCGGTTGCAAAATTGGTAGACAAGGATCAACATTTTCTAGTTCCTAGATCACCATGAGAGCCCCAACTTTGATTCTAACTGTGTGCACAATATGCTCATCCAGTTGTCTGCCAAATTGTTGTAGACCATTCTTCACATGACATAATTTTTTCCTTTCGAGGGCATGCTTGATTCAGTCATAGAGCACCATGTAAGCATGGTTGGATTGAATTTAATATTGTGGAAACAGGCCCCCTAGGAGAGCTGACCCGTGCCATAGATTATAATTGACCACGACTTCATGGAACGAGGTAGGTGCAAGCACATTTTGCCTTACCAACTTAAAAAACACTAGTTCAAGTAGGGGAATCGATTGCAAGAGGTCAAGAATGATGGACAGGAAAGAGCTGAGAAGTTGATATGGAAAAAGAATTATTTTGGCTTGAGGGGACAAAATCTCCTCTCCAATGAAATCTTTGACTGCTCTTCTTAGTTGTGGGTTATGCAGAAGAAACAGTTGATCGAGGTCACTATCGTTGATTTGTCCATGAAAAGACATCGAGGGTTCTGTAATTAGCACTGGAACACGGTCATTCCATGGCATGTACTCCCAATGCATTTTCCTGCACCCTTCGCAAGAGCCAATCTCCATATTGCTGAACACTGAGATACTTCAAAAATCAAAAACTTCAGAAACTTCCACTGAGAAATGTGTATATAAAAATAGGCAAGTTTCCATTTATAAACAAAACTTAATATCTTGAAATGCAATAATTAATCGGTCTTTAAAATCAAGTTCGAGATTTCTTGCTTTAACATGTGACCGTAATGCAGTTGAGAGGATGTGTGAGAGGCCAAAATCTGTTTTACCCCATGTGAAATGACATCATGAAAATCTCAGAGTACACGCACTAATCTTTCATTCATACCATCCACAAACTACAATTAAATGCATAAATGCAAGTGTCCTGTCAGTCATCTTGTTCGCAGGCTTCAGGTTAAATGCATACAAGCAAGTACTTATTAAGATGTAGTTTATAATTTAAGTGATGTACTTTCCTTTTGTACCAATTCAAGCAATTCAAGAAAGAATACAGTTTGATGGGAGATGCAACCGACTCAATTGAAATACCATCCCAGCCCATATTTGCTAATTTGTTAGCTATAGAGTTGCCCTCTCTTAATTTGTGGCTGACAATGTAATCCGAAAATGTGTCAAGTAAATCCAAGATATGCTTCAAAACATACAATAGGTTCCAAGTCTTAGATCTTTTCAAGGTAATTGAATTGATGATAACTAATGAATCCCCTTCTATATGTATGTTGGAGAAACCGCATTTCCTTTCTAGCACCAGGCCAGCTACTAAGGCATTTGCCTCTATAGTACCCCTCCTCGATCATCCTCTTTTGTATGTTTTGAGTTACTTCAGTGATTGTTCTGTGGAACATTATTGTATTTTGATTCGGATATTATGCAATGTTATTTCATGCTTTCTCTGGATTTATGGTGTATGATTTTATGCAATATTTCAGTGCTTATGATTAATGTTATTTTATCGATAATTATCATGGACTGACACTTTTCCCTTCTATTGCAATGTGTTATTTATATGTTGCGTGTTTGTAAGTGTATTGGGATGCAAGGGGATGATTTTCCTTCACTCACACTGGTGAGACAGGGAACGTCATGATTCTCTTTTATCAGTGTGTTTACCATGTCTGTATATATATATATTGGTCTATATGCGCGTGTGGTTCTTTGGTGCAGGACATTGCAGGTACTAGTACCAGGAAGGTACGAGGTATTGACTCCACCTGGTTTCCCAGGTCTAAGCATGCCTTATATATCTGATGGGAGTCGAGGAGATAGTTGTTGTACCCTAGCTTGACCGCAGTTACACTCATGTGAGTGTTGTCAGTCGGTTGTGTTTCCCCATCTGGTTGTTATGCGTGTCATGGTGCCTTGGTTTGGTCATTTGAGAGTCGTCATTTGATCTGTCTTGGTTTTGTGTGTTTCCATTATTTAAATGGTTATTTAAGTTAAATGGATGATGCTATCTTATGTTGGTGTAATCATTTAATTAATATGGTTTGTGATTATTGTTTATTTAAATTAATGATTGCTAGATTAAATGGTTAAAATGACTTAATTTATTGTGTAAAGTTCCATTGATATTTTTGTGAAATAAATAAATTGCCTAGCCATTTAAAAAGGTAAAATGCTTATGTTGGAAGAAAGTAATTTGGAAAAAGAAATTAATTAAAGTTTTCCTTTTTGCCTTTCCTTTTGACTTTTGCTTTTCATTTTAATTGTTGGAAAGAATTATTATTTTATCTTTTTTGGAAAAGAAATAAATCTGATTGCCTTTTAGTTTTAAAATATTTAAATTTGATTGGATGAAAAAACTTTAACCTAGAAGCTTGGGTTAAAAGATATTTTGGGCATCCATTCTTGGAATTGACGACAGAAGAAAAAGAGGATTTTTGGAGAGAAAATTCTAGAAAAAAACTTCCTGGAGGAGCTAGAAATTCGTCCTGGTTGCAAGACTAGATTTTCTTCATTCCTTTTTCTTGCTAAGTGCTTCAAGGTTGGAGGTTTCCTTCTTGTTTTGAATTTGTTTTGTAATTTTCAGTTTGCATCCTGTGCATGGAAATTTATTCAATCTTCCTATAGATGTTTGTGGAATGATTTAAATGGAAGAATTAGTGTTTATTACTACTGGTTTTGTGAAATCTATATCATATGGTTGCTTTGAGGAAAGAAATGGTTCATTTCTCTATCTGTTGTGTGTTTTGTTCTTGGAAATCAATTTATTGATTTACCTCTTCTTTGAGAAGAAAGAATTTTAGATTGGGCTTGCTGGGTGCATCCTTGTTTCTATTATGTCATTATTTGTCTAGCTATTCTTTCCAGTATGTTTATTTCACCATTTACCTTACTGGTAAACTCTTCCTTGAAATTTTGGAAATTGGCACTATATGTGTATGCCCGTGAAATAATTCTAGAGTGTAAGGTTTGAAGTGGTAAGCGCTACCGGTTTGAAGTGGTAAGTGTTACCAGTTTGGAGTGGTAAGTGTTACCGGTTCGAAGTGGTAAGCATTACCAGTTTGAAATGGCAAGGATTATCAGTTGAAGTGGTAAGTATTACCAGTTTGAAGTGCAAGGATTACCGGTTGAAGTGGTAAGTATTACCGGTTTGAAGTGGCAAGCATTACCAGTTTGAAGTGGTAAGCATTACTGGTTTGAAGTGGTAAGTGTTACTGGTTTGAAGTGGTAAGTATTACCGGTTTGAAGTGGTAAGTGTTATCGGTTTGAAGTGGTAAGTGTTACCAATTTGGAGTGGTAAGCATTACTAGTTTGAAGTGGTAAATGTTACCAGTTTGGAGTGGTAAGTGTTACCAGTTTGAAGTGGTAAGTGTTACCGGTTTGGAGTGGTAAGTGTTACCGGTTTGAAGTGGTAAGTGTCACCGATTCGAAGTGGTAAGTGTTACCAGTTCAAAGTGGTAAGTGTTAATGGTTCGAAGTGGTAGTATTACCGATTGGTAGTGGCAGTGGTAGCAGCACTACCGGTAAGTGGTGTCTGTTACCCCGACAACAGCACAACCGCGGGTTGGTTTGACCCCCACTTGGTTTTGAGGTCTCACCGGCCTCCAAACCGATTTGTGTTAAGAACTTAAATTTTATAAATGGAATGTTTAAAGTGGTATTGCGTGATGTAATGTGATTTTCATGTGAATTTTATTATGTGGTTAATGAATTTATCAATGGAAATCAAGGCATGAATTAGAGATTCAAATTGGTAGGTTTGGATATATTCTGAAAATGATTTAAATGTTGGTGTTGGAATTCATGTTATAACCGGTTGAATGTTTAAACGTAGATTTCATTCCTGATGGAATATTGATTTGGGAATTGAATGATGTGACTATTGTATGAGTGTTATATTTATTTTCAATCAATGATGTTGCAAGGGTTTATGATGCTGATATTTTCAAAAGATTGCCTAAGTGTGGATTTGATGTATTTTGTTGTCCTTGCAAGTGCGTATTGTGATATTTTGGCCTATGGTTCAGTCATCCTGTGGTGGTGTAATTGGTACCTTTGACCAAGTGATATATGTTGGCTCCGTTGTCTTAACCATGTAGTGTCTTTGCCTTATGGTTAGTCAAGAGTCGGTATATCCTTGTTTGACCACTTGTTTTTCTATATGGTGTTATGGTTGTCCACTTTGCCATAGGGTCCTCGAAGAGTGACCATGCTTGTGTAGTGTCCTTTGAGAGAGTGGCTTTGGTTTGGGGGTTGCACCCAAAGTGGTAGGCATTACAACCCAGTGAAAGTTAGATAATAACTAGTAATCTAATGAAATGATTAGGTGGGTAGTATCATAACATTAATAAAGATAATTGTACCTCGTGCATAGGTGAGTGCTAGTACAAGGCTCATAATGTTTTGAGAAGGCCTAGAAGGGCAAACCAACCACCTTGTCTTCACGAAAGGTTGGTAGGGTCCGCATGAGACTTAGTTGGAGCTGGACGTTCGAGAGAGGTTACCAAGACATAGAGTTGGGACCTATGAGGGCCTATTAGGGTAACCATCGTAAGCTATGCGATGACACTCTCTCATTTGGTTCACTTGTGTATTGTGTTGTTAGTTCACTTATGTTTGTGAAGTTGAGTCACCTGGATTCTTGTGGAGTCTTATTGTGTTGCCATGGAGTCGTATTGTTTTGTCGACCATGTCATGTTTATGCTTGTTTGAGGGTCCTCAGCTATCTCCTAGCACGGTGGGGTGATTCTATTTGGGAATTACATGGTTGGGTGGTAGTGCCACTTCCCATCAGATGTTCAAATTTGTGCCTTCATGCGAGGATTGGCTTCATAGGTGTTCCTGTGGTTCATGACTCATGCTTCATCTCATGCTTTGGAGATTATTGGTATTTGTAGACCTACGTGGTCATTGTATCATTGTAATATTGATCTTATGTAACCTTGTAATTGGATGAGATCTATCCTTTTTGTTTATTGAGAAGCTATGTATTGGAAGAGCAATGTAATCCCATGTTTGGATGTTTTTATCAAGTTTCCTTGATGATGTTAGTAAATACTTATTGAAGTGAAAATTATGTTGTATCCTTTCTATCTTTCTATGATGAATCTTTATTGCTTATGGCTTCATGTGAGCATTGAGTTATGATGCATATGTGGAATTTATGGTGTTGTGAAAATTATTCTTGAAGTTAATTCTTCATTGGTAACCCTTAAGGAATTATGGTGTAAGTCTTTCACCTATGTTATCATGCATATTGCGTAAATGCACTTATGATGTTTATACTTTTTTAAAAAAAATTGTTCCACCCTTGTTATGGGTTTTCCTTCAAGGTTGCTGGCGGGGCATTACATTTGGTATTAGAGCCCATGTTTCAACACTGGGTACTATGGTTTGTAGTGAGCCCATTTGCCTTAACCTTTTTATGTAGGTCTTGTGGTGTGACTTCCTTGTGTCTTTCTCTGCCTTTGATCTAAACTTTTTTTCTCTTGCGCATCGTTAGGTCATGGCTAGGAAAGCCAAGGGAGGTGGCCGTGTTGGTGGTCATGTTGGTGGCCACACTAGAGGCAGAGGAGGAGGAAGGGGTCGAGGTTCTGACCGCCATAGTCCTTCACCACCACCCACTCATGCGAGTGTGGATATAGAGCAGTCAGTTCATCAGGAGGAAATGCCTTTAGTAGAGTAGGTTCCCGAAAGGGAGGAGCTACATTAGATGTTTCAGGAGGTTCTAGCTAGACTAGGCCCCAGACCCAAGATGGATCAGCCCATCCATGGCTGGGTAGAGGAACCGCTTTAGCAGTTTCCAGAGAGAGAGAGAGAGATCTCCTAGAAGGAGAGAGGTCCCAGTGGACCTGGATCTAGCTATCTTAGGGCACATGAGGGACTTGATGAGGTCCAATCCTCCCTTCTTTGATGGAAAAGGTACCGATCTCGAGGTAGAGACCTAGCTTATCAGCTTAGACCGGTGTTTTGCTATGTATCCTTACAGTAGCAACACTAAGGTGAGATGCACGATCATGCATCTATCTGGTGGAAATTAGAGGAGGAGAGGATCAGTGTGAGCATTAACACTGCATCTTGGGAGATCTTTTTGGAGAGGTTCAGGGCACGATTCCTCTCACCCCAGTGGAGGCAGTCGCGAGAAGATGAGTTCTATGCTCTACGCCAATTTGGGTTGTTAGTGGATCAGTTTGAGAACAAGTTCTATGAGCTCAAACAGTATGTCAGGATCAGCAATGATGAGGCTATGCTTGTGCAGCACTTCTTGAGGGGTCTTAATGACCACATCAATGGAGGACTGAGAGTTTTTGAGCCTGCTTCAGTAGAAGTAGTCGTGGTGAAATCCAAGTTGGTATAGAAGAACCTTAGCCGTGCTCATGGCAGCCAGTTTGAAGTTTAGATTGGGGGTGATCCTTTCAGTGGGTCTAGAGGTAGAGGGAATCAGTCCCAGACTGTTGCACCTTTTAGGGGTCCTCAAACACTCGCCAAGGGTGGTCAGCAGCAGCAATAGCTACCGAGACCAAAGCAGCCTCAGGGTCAGCAGGGTGGCATCCCTCAGTCTCAGAAGAGAAAGAGATGGCCAAGGGGTAGGTAGACCTTTCTAGGACAGTCTTCTCAGGGAGCATCTTAGGACCCTAGTGCACAGAGCTTTCAGTAGTCTAGTGGACCGTCTGGGAGTAGAGGACCTGGTAGTGGAGCTTGCTTTACTTGTGGTCAGTTTGGCCACAAGGTTGCTCAGTGTCCTCGATGTTCACATCATTTAGTTAGTCAAAGGCCAACTGCATTAGAGCCGACAGTGGGGGACGCAGGTAGATCCCATAGAGTTTTTGTAGTGGTGGATGACCGTTAGGCTGAGCATCAGAGTACTATGATTGAGACCATAGGTGTGTTACGTGGAACCCCTATCTTTGTACTTTTTGATTCCAGTGCTTTAGATTCTTTTATTTCTTCTTCCATTGTGGAGCGGTGCGAGCTCATGTCTGCTAAGCAGGCAGATAGGTGGCAAGTAGAGTTGGCTACCGGTGTATGAGTGTATGTAGATGCCTTCGTTCTCAGCTGTGAGTTGGACTTAGGACCCTTTGTCACTTCAGTGGACCTTCAAGTCATTCCTTTGGGGTCCTATGGAGTTGTGTTGGGGATGGATTGGTTATCATCTCACCGCACTCGTGTAGACTATCGTCAGAAGATAGTAGAGTGTGTAGATGACTATGGCAAGAGAGTGGGGATCGTTGGAGTTCAGTGATCGATATCCTTACATATGATTTCCACTATGCAACTTAGGTGGTGCATGCGTCAAGGGTGTCAGCTTTTTGCAGTTTCTCTTGAGGATGTGGATGAGGGAGAGAGTCAAGAAATCTCTCTTGATGGTCACCCTATTCTTCGAGAGTATGCAGATGTGTTTCCTTTGAATATTTTTGGTATGCCTTTGAAACGAGACATAGATTTTTGCATTGACTTGGTTCCTGGAGCTGAACCTATTTCGAGAGCACCATATCGGATGACTACTCAGGAGTTAAGTGAGTTGAAGTTGCAAGTTGAGTTGTTGGCCAAGGGTTTCATTCACCCTAGTGTTTCTCCTTGGGGTGCGCTGGTTATCTTCATCAAGAAGAAGGATGGTTCTCTTTGATTATGCATTGATTATCGACAATTGAATAAGGTAACCATCTGAAACCAATACCCGTTGCCTCGAATTGATGATCTCATTTATTAGGTGAAGGGAGCCAAGGTGTTCTCTAAGATAGACCTGAAGTCTGGGTATCATCAGTTGCGCATTCATGATGCCAACATTCATAATACGATGTTTTGTACTCGTTATGGTCACTATGAGTTCACTGTGGTACCATTTGGGTTGATGAATGTGCCTTCAGTGTTCATGAGTCTTATGAATGGGGTTTTTCACACCTACCTTGACCACTTTGTTCTTGTGTTCTTGGATGACATATTGATTTATTCTAGATCCGGGGAAGAGCATGAGGGTCACTTGCGTCAGGTATTGCAGTGCTTGAGGGAGAATCAACTTTTTGCGAATCTGGCAAAGTGTGATTTCTTCCAATCAGAGGTGGGCTATCTTGGTCATATAGTTTTGGGAGAAGATGTATCTATGGATCCTTCTAAGATCCAAGCCATTTTTGATTGGCCAGTGCCTACCAATGTTTCTGAAGTTCGTAGTTTCATAGGTTTGGCCGGATATTACCATCTCTTTGTTCAGAATTTTTCTTGGATAGGCCATCTAATCACTTCTCTTCAGGGGAAAGGGAAGAAGTTTGTTTGGACAGAGAAGTGAAAATTGGCTTTTCGTACCTTGAAGGAACTCCTTGTTAGTGCTTTGATTTTGGTAGTTCCTGACCCATCCAGAGATTTCATGGTATGCACAGATGCCTCTTTGGAGGGTATAGGTGCAGTGCTAATGCAGGATGGACATGTGGTTGCCTATGAGTCTCACAAACTCAAGGATCACAAGTTGAACTATCCAGTTCATGACTTGGAGTTGGCAGCTGTAGTGCATGTGTTGGTTCGTTGGAGACATTTCCTATTGGGGCGTCAGTTTCAGCTGCATAGTGATCATCGCAGTTTGCAGTATATTTTCGCGCAACCAAACTTGAATGCTCAACAATGAAGATGGATGGAATTCCTCTACGAGTATGAATTTGAGGTTCATTATATCCAGGAGAAAGAGAATGTGGTTGCAGATGCTTTGATTCATAGGTGGCATGAGGTTGCAGCATTGTCCCTTGATGTGGACTTGAGTGAGAGAATTCTTGGAGTTCTTCCTCAAGACACTTGGTATTAGGATGTTAGAGCCATGGTGGAGTCTGAAAGACCATTGAAGGGTAGATTTTTTGGATATGCTCTTGAGTCTGATGGTCATCTTAGACATCTTGGACGGATCTATGTACCTCCTTTGGAGGGCCTTCGCGTTTTGATCATGACTGAGGCCCATCTTGCACCTTATTCAGCACACCCTGGTGTCAAGAAGATGCACACAGATCTTAGATAGATATATCATTGAGCTGGTATGAAATGTGACATTGCTGATTTTGTGTCCAAGTGTTTGGAATGTCAATGGGTGAAGGTGGAGCATTAGCACCCTGCAGGGCTTTTACAACCGAATTTGATACCGGATTGGAAATGGGATATCATTTCCATGGATTTCATAGTAGGGTTGCCTATTTCTTCGCGGCGTCATGATACCATCGTGGTCATTGTGGATAGATTGACCAAAGTTGCTCATTTTGTTCCTATTCGATCTTCTTATACCATAGCAATGGTGGCACGAGTCTTCTTGGAAGATGTGGTGAGGTTGCATGGGATCCCAAGGCAGATCATTTTTGATAGAGACCCTGTCTTTACATCGGCCTTGTGGACCTCACTTCAGCATGCTTTGGGGACCCAGTTGAACTTCAGTTTGGCTTATCACCCAGAGACCAATGGTCAGACTGAGCGTGTGAATCAGGTCTTGGAGGACATGCTTCACATGTATGTTATGGATCAGCAGTCGTACTGGGAGGAATATCTTTTCCTTGTGGAGTTTTCTTATAATAATGGTTATCATAGCACTATAGGCATGTTGCCCTTCCAAGCATTGTATGGTCATCCTTACCGTACTCCTTTGAGTTGGGATCAGTTGGAGGATAGGGTGTGTTTAGGCCCTGATTTTCTTCGTGAGATGGAGCAGTAGGTTGAGCAGATTCATGGGCATTTGGTTGCTACCCAGGATAGGCAGAAGAAGTATGCCGATGCTCATAGAGTCGATCACCAGTTTTTGGTTAGCGACCGTGTGTTCTTGAGAGTGCCTCCGTGGAAGAGTCTGATCCATTATGGAAAGGGTTCTAAGTTGGCGCCTTGTTTTGTAGGCCCTTTTGAGATCCTTGAGAGGATAGGACCAGTTGCGTATCGTCTTGCCTTGCCACCGACTCTATCCTGCATCCATGATGTCTTTCATGTTTCTATTCTTCATCCTTATCATTGTGATGTGACCCATGTTCTTGATTGGAACACTTTGCAGGTCAAGGACGGGCAGCTATCCATGGAGCCCATGCGCATCCTTCAGCATCAGGATTTGACCCTCAGGGGTCACACCATCGAGCAGGTAAGGGTCCTATGGGACCCCAGTGATGAGTCCTCTGCGACTTGGGAAGATGCAGCAAAGATGAGAGAGCTTTATTCTTATCTATTTTAGCCTTCCAGGAGTAAGCCTAGGCTTGGGGGGGACGATGTCATACCCCTCCTCGATCAGCCTCTTTTGTATGTTTTGAGTTACTTCTATGACTGTTCTGTGGAACATTATTGTATTTTGATTCGGATATTATGCGATGTTATTTCATGCTTTATCTAGATTTATTGTGTATGATTTTATGTAGTATTTCAGTGATTATGATTAATGTTATTTTATGGATCATTATCATGGATTGACACTTTTCCATTCTATTGCAATGCGTTATTTATATGTTGCGTGTTTGTAAGTGTATTGGGATGCGAGGGGATGATTTTCCTTCACTCACTTCGGTGAGATAGGGAACGTCACGATTCTCCTTCATCGGTGTGTTTACTGTGTATGTATATATATATTGGTCTATATGCACGTGTGGTTCTTTGGTGCAGGACATTGCAGGTACTAGTACCGGGAAGGTATGGGGAATTGACTCCACCTGGTTTCACAGGTCTGAGCATGCCTTATATATCTGATGGGAGTCGAGGAGATAGTTGTTGTACCCTAGCTTGATCGCAGTTACACTCATGTGAGTGTTCTCAGTTGGTTGTTTTTTCCCGTCTGGTTGTTATGCGTGTCATGGTGCCTTGGTTTGGTCATTTGAGAGTCGTCATTTGATTTGTCTTGGTTTTGCGTGTTTCTGTTATTTAAATGGTTATTTAATTTAAATGGATGATGCTATCTTATGTTAGTGTAATCATTTAATTAATATACTTTGTGATTATTGTTTATTTAAATTAATGATTGCTAGATTAAATGGTTAAAATGGCTTAATTTATTGTGTAAAGTTGCATTGATATTTTTGTGAAATAAATAAATTGCCTAGCCATTTAAAAAGGTAAAATGCTTATGTTGGAAGAAAGTAATTTGGAAAAAGAAATTAATAAAAGTTTTCCTTTTTGCCTTTCCTTTTGACTTTTGCTTTTCATTTTAATTGTTGGAAAGAATTATTATTTTATCTTTTTTGGAAAAGAAATAAATATGATTGCCTTTTAGTTTTAAAATATTTAAATTTGATTGGATGAAAAAACTTTAACCTAGAAGCTTGGGTTAAAAGATATTTTGGGCATCCATTCTGGGAATTGATGACAAAAGAAGAAGAGGATTTTTGGAGAGAAAATTCTAGAAAAAAAACTTCCTGGAGGAGTTGGAAATTTGTCCTAGTTGCAAGACTGGATTTTCTTCATTCCTTTTTCTTGCTAAGTGCTTCAAGGTTGGAGGTTTTCTTCTTGTTTTAAATTTGTTTTGTAATTTTCAGTTTGCTTCATGTGCATGGAAATTTATTCAATCTTCCTGTAGATGTTTGTGGAATTATTGAAATGGAAGAATTAGTGTTTATTACTACTGGTTTTGTGAAATCTATATCATATGGTTGCTTTTAGGAAAGAAATGGTTCATTTCTCTATCTGTTGTGTGTTTGTTCTTGGAAATCAATTTATTGATTTACCTCTTCTTTGAGAAGAAAGAATTTTAGATTGGGCTTGTTGGGTGCATCCTTGTTTCTATTATGTCATTATTTGTCTAGCTATTCTTTCCAGTATGTTTATTTCACCATTTACCTTGCTAGTAAACTCTTCCTTGAAATTTTGGAAATTGGCACTGTATGTGTATGCCCGTGAAATAATTCTGGAGTGGAAGGTTTGAAGTGGTAAGCGCTACCGGTTTGAAGTGGTAAGTGTTACCGGTTTGGAGTGGTAAGTGTTACCGATTCGAAGTGGTAAGCATTACCGATTTGAAATGGCAAGGATTACTAGTTGAACTAGTAAGTATTACCGGTTTGAAGTGGCAAGCATTACTGGTTTGAAGTGGTAAGTATTACCGGTTCGAAGTGGTAAGTATTACCAGTTTGGAGTGGTAAGCATACCGGTTTGAAGTGGTAAGTGTTACCGGTTTGAAGTGGTAGTGTTACCGGTTTGGAGTGGTAAGTGTTACCGGTTTGAAGTGGTAAGTGTTACCGGTTTGGAGTGGTAAGTGTTACCGATTTGAAGTGGTAAGTGTCATTGGTTCGAAGTGGTAAGTGTTACCGGTTCAAAGTGGTAAGTGTTACCGGTTTGAAGTGGTAGTATTATCGGTTGGTAGTGGCAGTGTTACCAGTGGTAGCAACACTACCGGTAAGTGGTGTTTGTTACCCCGGCAGCAGCACAAATGTGGGTTGGTTTGACCCCCACTTGGTTTTGATGTCTCACTGACCTCCAAACCGGTTTGTGTTAAGAACTTAAATTTAATAAATGGAATATTTAAAGTGGTATTGCATGATGTAATGTGATTTTCATGTGAATTTTATTATGTGGTTAATGAATTTATCAATGGAAATCAAGGCATGAATTAGAGATTCAAATTGGTAGGTTTGGATATATTCTAAAAATGATTTAAATGATGGTGTTGGAATTAATGTTATAACCGATTGAATGTTTAAATGTAGATTTCATTCCTGATGGAATATTGATTTGGGAATTGAATGATGTGACTGTTGTATGAGTGTTATATTTATTTTCAATCAATGATGTTTCAAGGGTTTATGATGCTGATATTTTCAAAAGATTGCCTAAGTACGGATTTGATGTATTTTGCTGTCCTTGCAAGTGTGTATTGTGATATTTTGGTCTGTGGTTCAGTCATCCTGTGGTGGTGTAATTGGTACCTTTGACCAAGTGATATATGTTGGCTCCATTGTCTTAACCATGTAGTGTCTTTGCCTTATGGTTAGTCAAGAGTCAGTATGTCCTTGTTTGACCATTTGTTTTTCTATAGTGGTGTTATGGTTGTCCGCTTCGCCATAGGGTCCTCGGGGAGTGACCATGCTTGTGTAGTGTCCTTTGAGAGAGTGGGTTTTGTTTGGGGGTTGCACCCAAAGTGGTAGGCATTACGACCCAGCGAAAGTTAGATAATAACTAGTAATCTAATGAAATGATTAGGTGGGTAGTATCATAACATTAATAAAGATAATTGTAACTCGTGCATAGGTGAGTGCTACTACAAGGCTCATAATGTTTTGAGAAGGCCTAGAATGGCAAACCAACCACCTTGTCTTCACGAAAGGCTGGTAGGGTCCACATGAGACTTAGTTGGAGCCGGAGGTTCGGAAGAGGTTACCAGGAGAGAGAGTTGGAACCTATGAGGGCCTACCAGGGTAACCATCTTAAGCTATGCGATGACACTCTCTCATTTGGTTCACTTGTGTATTGTGATGTCAGTTCACTAGTGTTTGTGAAGTTGAGTCACCTGGATTCTTGTGGAGTCTTATTGTGCTATCATGGAGTCGTATTGTTTTGTCGACCATGTCATGTTTATGCTTGTTTGAGGGTCCTCAGCTATCTCCTAGCATGGTGGGGTGATTCCATTTGGGAATTACATTGTCGGGTGGTAGTGCCACTTCCCATCGGATGTTCGAATTTGTGCCTTCATGCAAGGATTGGCTTCACAGGTGTTCCTGTGGTTTGTGACTCATGCTTCATCTCATGCTTTGGAGATTATTGGTATTTGTAGACCTACGTGGTCATTGTATCATTGTAATATCGATCTTATGTAACCTTGTAATTGGATGAGATCTATCCTTTTTGTTTATTGAGAAGCTATGTATTGGAAGAGCAATGTAATCCCATGTTTGGATGTTTTTTATCAAGTTTCCTTGATGATGTTAGTAAATACTTATTGAAGTGGAAATTATGTTGTATCCTTTCTATCTTTCTATGATGAATCTTTATTGCTTATGGCTTCATGTGAGCATTGAGTTGTGATGCATATGTGGAATTTATGGTGTTGTGAAAATTATTCTTGAAGTTAATTCTTCATTGGTAACCCTTAAGGAATTCTAGTGTAAGTCCTTCGCCTGTGTTATCGTGCATATTGTGTAAATGTACTTATGATGTTTATACTTTAAAAAAAAATTGTTCCACCCTTGTTATGGATTTTCCTTCGGGGTTCCTAGTGGGGCATTATAGCCTCCACCAAGTTATTGGTACCCGAAGGGATGGGAGAAGCTTGGAAAGCACACATGTTGCCAAATTAATCTCGATTACAAACTCCAATTCCCGACTTCCCTGGGTTTCCATGGCAAGAGTCGTCGAAGTTGATCTTAAAGGAATTAGGTGCTGGGGGTAGCCATTTTATGGCAGACCTATCTCTAACATGAGCTGAGGACCAATTCGGAGGAATCCCTATTGGAAAAATAATTCCATTCCATGTTTTTGCAATTGCCTTGTCCCACTAGGTGAATGATTGGATGTCCTTGGAATTAGTGAGAGAAGAATTTATAATTTCTACAATCGAATTTTCCAAATTGATCAGAACTTAATCCAGAGAAGAGGATTTTTTTTTTAAATTCTTTTATTTCTCTCCCACCAAATGGCCCAAATGATGTGAGCAGGAGCACATTTCCAAATGCTTGAGAAAGTTGATAAAAAAAATAAAAGAGGCCAAGAGTTAAACATATCCCAAAGTGATTTTGGGAAGGGCATCTTAACTTGGAGTTTATTCATGATGAAGAACCAACATTGGGAGGCAAAAGTGCAATGTAAAAATAAGTGATCAACTGATTCTTCCTCTAGGCCACAAAGTACACAATTAAAAGCTTGTGAAATGCTCAATTTTACTAGTCTATCTACTGTTAAGATTCTTTTGTTCAACGTTAACCATGCAAAACAACCTGCTTTTGGCAAAACAATATCATTCCAACAGAATGAGTATGCCCGACTACTGACCTTACTGCTACAACCGTGTTTTATAACTTTGTAACCTTCTTTAATTGAATATTGCCCTGATTTAGAAGCTGCCCAAATTAACACATCTTCTCTGTTAGACATGAGAACTATCCTATTCAATAAGATAGTTGCCAAGGAAGAAGATTGTTGGGTGGATATTGGGAGAAGAGTTGGGTCTTTCTAGATTATTTTACCTGAAAATATTTCTACAGTGGACACATAGTCACTCAATTTTGTACCCCAATGAGCTATAGCTATATTCATAATATCTTCCATATTATCCATTTGAGAAATTGGAGGATGCTCACACCATGAGTCTGTCCAGAAGTTAGTAGTGAGACCATTATTGACTTCCCATGAAACATACTTAGATATTAGATTTATCGAATCCATCATAAAATTCTAAATAGCTGACCCCTTTGGAGGATCCAAAATTGTCAATACTCTAGATAGTTGATTGTTGTGCGTATATTTAGCTTGCATAATCTGGCACCATTTGGAAGTAGGAGTAGTGTACATTTTCCAAATCAGTTTCCTTCCAAAAGCCTTGTTGCGATGCTTTAGATTATGAAGACCTACTCCACCTTGGGATTTTTGACATGACATATTTTCTAGAGAGGCTAAGGGGATTTTCCTTTCATTTGTCATATTACTATTCCATAGAAAATCTCTAAGTTTATGCAATTGTTGAATGATAGATGAGGGAGCTTTGAGAACAGACATGTAATAGTTTGGAATAGCTGTTAACACTGACTTAATAAGAAGATTTCTACCTGATAATGAAAGCCACCTTACTTTCCAGGCTGAAATTTGAGCCTTGATTCTACCAATAATAGCATACCAATAAGAAGATTTGTTTGTTCCCATAAAAAAAGGAATGCCAAGGTAAGAAGATGGCAATTGATCCATTGGGAAGCCCAAAGTTTTGGATATTCTTAGTGACAAGGTTGGCAATTACGTGTTTATTGTTTATCTATTTTTTTTTTTTGGCTCATCAATTTATTGGTTATTTATTATTGATTTTTATTGGTTTTGATTTATTATTTGAGCTTTGATTTATTCGATTATTATTTATTTATTTATTGTTTAAGTACTGGATGGGTATTTATGCATGTCTGTACATTTACTTTTTTATCTTCTTTATTGATTATTTATTTATTTATTTATTATTGGACTATTTATTGTTTATATAATTATTTATTGTTTTGATTATTTATTTATTTGTTTGTTATTATTCATGTACCTACCCCTTGTTATGGTTGGCCCTCTCGGGAGTTGTGATTGTGAGGATAATATTATTTAACTGTTTCTTTATTTATTTATATTATTTATGGTTTAATATTTAATTGGAGCATTTATTTATATTGCCTTTGATTTATTTTATTGGGTTTTAATTTATTATTATTATTATTATTATTGCATTCTCTTATTACTAACTGAGTAATTAAATATTATGTTTATACTTACCATATTATTTTATTGGTTGAGATTTGAGGGTAAGTAAATTATAATATTATTTTATATTCTTACCTCGATTTTTGGAAGGGGGGTTGGTGTAGAATATTTTTTTATTAGAATATTTTAATTGGTGGATATTATTCTGTAGTTTTGAATGAGGTTCTATTTATTGGCTTTGTGAGCATTTTTGTGGGTGTGCTTCTGGATATCTTTCTGCAACTTTTGGATTTTATAATTGCTAGAAGTGAGAATTGTTTGGTTGGGTTGGATATTGGAAAGCTTGTTGGTTTGGATTTTTGCTCTTCTAAGATTGCATTACCATCACTCTACTTCCAAATTGGAGATATTTTTCTATTCTTGCATTTTGATTTTTAAAAAGAATTTTTTTCTTCATGACTGCTAAAAAATTATTTGGGGAGATTTGAGAATGAATGATTATTCTATTATTAGTAATTGGGTTTTGGGAAGAAGATTTATATATGATTTTATGAATTTGTGTGTTGTGTTTTCGAAAAAGGGCATTTGTGTATGTTGATATGTTGATTATAAGTTGGTTGTGAATGCATTGTGGTAACGGTTGGTTTTGTGAGGTTTATTTGTTGTTGCATACCTTATCCTGTGTCCATTTGGTTTGATTAGATTTGGAGTGGCTATGCCTATAATATTTTATGTGCAATTTATTAGTGGTATAAGTTGGAATTCTTGGATGTGTTGTATTGTTGGCCTTAACAAGGATTTGTTTTGGTTTATTATTGGCTTTGAGTGGCTTCTAGGTCATATATATGCCATTGTAAGGCTCGTGCCTGAATCTGGGCAAATTTGAGTATCTTTGTATCCCATTTTCATGAGTTGGTCCCCTATTACAATAGTGCTAAAACAAAGAACAATAGCGCTACTTTGGAATACAATAGTGCCAAAGTAGTGTCAGTAGATTTTTGGGTTGGTTTTTGAGTCCCTCAATTGATTTCTCTGCTTTTTCTTCATTCCAGAGGCTTGTTTTGTTATGTTTGATGGTTTTGGGGAATTGTGACATTCAATTGTGATATTTTTGAATCCATTTGGGCTCTAAAAGTGGTTTTTTGCTTGTCTGTTGAGGTTTTGATATGTTGTTCTAGCAAGTTGAGTGATTCCTTGTTGTTGAGGATAGCTAATTGTAGCTCTAGCTAGAGGTTATGTTGTGCCTCGTTGTGGAGGATCATTCTGTGTTATTGGATTCATGTATTGCCCCTATTTATGTTTATTGACATTCTTGAGGCTCTCTTTATTGTTGCATTTTGGTATTATGATCTTATGGCTTGATCCTTGTTAAGTGGCTCTTGGTTGTATGTTGATGGCTATCTTTGTGATTCAGTTGTATCAATTTTGTAATGACTTTTGGATTCTTTCCATGTTTATCTTTATGTTTCTATTGTGTTGTATTTTGTTGTGTTTTACCCTATAGTTATGGTCCATGGCTGGGAGAGTGGGCTCTTGCATGTGTGTACCAAGGTCTTGAGCATTAGGCCTCTAGGAGGGGGTTTAGACTTGTTGGAACCACATGAAGAGTTTTCTTGTAGTAACAAGTGATAATATTAATAATTGATAAGTGGGTTTGGGTATCTAGAAATTCACTAAACAAGATAATAATTGGTTCTGTGGCCCCACCTCATAGCCCTAGAAGCATGCGCACTCGGGATGAGCTTGGGAAGACCATTGGAGTGGTAAACCAATCTCCCTTGAATGGATCCAAGGTTGAGATGGTTCCACATGTCTATTAGGGTGAGGCTTGGCCCCTTCTTTTGTGAGGATAGCATATGATGAAACTCTTGCCCTACATGTGTCCATTATCCATATGCCTTGATTTGTTGATTATGCATCTGGAAGTTTGGTTGCTTTGATTTAGCCATGTGATATGATTTGGTTGTTGTATTCTTATGTTGGAGTCTTGTAATGTCATGTTCTGTCCTATGGTTGTTAGGTTCTAGCTTAGGTCTTAGTGTGGGTTGGAACCTTATGTCATCTGGGGGGTGGTTCCTATTTGGTTCCACATGGTTAGGTGGTTTGATGCCTTATTCTGTTGGGATATTCTTCTTCTTGGATGTTAGCATGTGAGGATTGGATTCTTGGATTCTTCATTATATGGATATTCTTTGGAGCTAATTTCTATGTACTTGGAATAGAAAACATTGTATCATGATGATTTGTATTTGTAGAAGAGATTATGTACCCCTATGTTATGTATCTTCATGTATTGGTTGATGTAATTGAAAAGGGAATATGTTGTAGTAGTTTAGGAGGAGTTCTCATTATACATTCATTGATGTATTGGGTATTCATTATGTAATGTTAGATTATGAGTTCTATGTGGAAAAGGTGGAGTTGGTATTTATACATTTGCAATGTATTGAAATTGTAAGATGGAATTGTATGTATAATCTTATGGAAATTAAGATGGAAGAATAATGGTTGTTGTTATAATTCTTGTTTAAGGAATGGAAATTACCTAGATGAAATGGATTATGTTGCTTTGGTAAATGAGCTAGTTATCTTAGAGATATGTAATGAAACTTAAAATATAATCTAGTCTTATTGAAGAGAATGGTTATGTGATCTTTGATGCTTTGATGATGAATTAAAAATGGATTTTAGGAGTATTTGATTTGGTAGTTTCTAAAAGAATCTAAAGAGTATGTTATGTGACTAAGTTGTGCATATGTCTTAAGGATTTATCATAGTTGTATGGAAAGTAAATTAATAGATGGATAATAGAATATGATGTTCTAAGATGAATATGTGATATGTTAAGATTTTTTCAAGTAGTGACATTGAGATACACTAGGGAATGGATTTGTATTGTATGAGTTTATCTAGAGTTATGTTAAATGGTTATTCTACTTGCATAATATGATTCTATGGTTATGTTCTTGTTGATTTATTTATGCATATATATAGTTAATGATACATTGATTAATAATGGTAGTAATGTTGCATTAATAAATACTAGTAATAGCGTAGTTGTAGTGGTTATCTAAAAAGAAAAAAAAGAAAAATTATCTCTTTTTGTTAGTAGATTTTGGTTTATTTCTCTAGGGTATTTTGGTGGGTATTACATCTTGTATCAAAGCCCATGTTTCAAACACTAGGATCTCTGGTTAAGGTTGTTGCTCTTGGCCTTGCATGGTGTACTATAATGTTCTCTTGACCTGAGTTGTTCTTTGAGATTTGTGAAGGAAAATGTCATTGGAACTTAGGAGATCTTATATGTTTATGCTTTGTGTTTCTCCTTAATCTGTTCTAGAAATCATACTTGTTTGCAATGTGTGTATTCATTTCTTATGCATGTCTCCTGGATGTGAGTGATGTATATATGATTCTATGTGGTCTTGCTTGTTTTGTAATTTCTAGTGCTTACCCGAGTATTAGAGGTTGTTTTCCCTATATAAATGATTATGCTATAGAATGAGAGAAAATTATGTGTGTTTTCTTAACTAATTAGGTTGTCACATTGATTTTCTTATGAATAGTAAGATGAAGTGGTTATATTATGCATATAAGAATGATTTAGTGTAGATCATGATGAGAAAATAGAAGAATTTGCATGAGTTGCATTAGTAGATAGAATATAGTAGCTTAATAATGTCATTCTCCTTCTCTTACCCTTCTTCGTAAAATGTAAAGAGTTAATTGGTGTTGCGTGGGTACCAAATAGAACTATCGAGTTTTTATATAGGAGACGTCATGCGAGGTTGAATTTGTATATCTTAGAAAATGATGTAAATATATGGCATTTTTAGGAAAATTCAAATTGTCCATGTATAATTTTGGTGTGAATATATTGATTGTTTGACAATGCTTTTCTCCCTCTCCTCTCTATTTGGATAAAAGATTTATAGAACTTAAGAGATTCTTAATACTAAGTAGAAGCATTGAATACTCAATGACAAATATGATTTTGAATACATTAAAAGATGAGTTTAGATGGAATTAATTTGCTTCGAAGATCAAAATTTATGCATTGCATTCAATATTTTTGTTTGACGAAGAATTAGTTTGATAGAATATTTTTTCATAAATAATGTATAATTTTTTTATGAACTAATAGGTTAAAAGATCATGTTATAATACATGTGCTGAATGAAGTAAAGATTGGTGCATTTCATGTATAGGAAAATGAAATCATACCATTGTGTCTTTTTTTTGGTTTGGAAAGATAAAAATCAGCTTTGAGTAGGAGTTATGTGGTTTTGATGAATATTTTGCTTGATCAAATGGATAGATTAAGAAAAGATGCTATATCCTTACCTTATTTGAATTTTGAGAAAATATTTGCTTAACGAATTCTATTAGGGTGGATTGACAATAAATTGCATGAAGTTGTATTGTGACTCTAAATGATAATTTTCCTTGAATTGTTGAAAATACTTGGTCTACGAATGATTATAGTTAAACAATGATAGGAGATGAGTTTGAATAGAATAATGCAAGCATGTACTTGAATTTGTGTGATATGAAATGAAAATGGAGATAAAGTAATTTGTATGTAAGTATATGGTATCTAGTTTTATGCTTAATATAGACAATTGATTAGCTAAGGGTATGTTGGTAAATGATCATGAGTTATTGGAGTGGAAGTGATAGAAATCTGATATTAAATTTTTCCTAAAATAATGAGATTTATTTGTTATGAGTAATTTACTTTTGTGAATATATGATTGATTAAATTCTTCAATGATATCATGTATAACATTCTAATCATCTACTTGCTATTTATTGAGCATGATCTTGAAATGGTGTATGTTATAGTATATCATCAAGTGATTCATTGAAGTACTAACCTTTGTTTCTATTATAACTTGCTAAATATGATCAATTTATAGATAGGATATCTTGAACATTAATCATGTATGACTATATTCCTTGTGAATGTATGAGAGACCTTATTGCCTCCTTGCATATGTTATCTTTCATGAAGGATATTTGTCTAGAATATCTTAAAGGATTGTATTACATTAAAATGAATATAGATAAATAAACTTATGGTTTTAAATGTTTGGCACACACTCTCTAACAAATTCGAGGTGTTATACCCTTGGGTGTTGTGTAGTGGTTACTCCCTTTGGTTTGACCGATATTGGTCACCTCGTGATGTAAATTTGGATTAGTTGGTTATTTTGTGAATTGTGTGAAGTATCGTTGGAGTTAATTTGATTTTTAGATTTCTTTACTTTAGGACTGACCACTAATTTCTTCTTTCATTTATGTTGTTCTTGTGGTGGCACTTGTCACACTTTATTTCTTGATTGATTTCGCCTGCAAATTTTCTTTCTTTTCATGATTTTATGTTGGATTTAATGATCTTTCCTTTGACTTTCTTTCTTTTTTAGTCCATAGTGGTCATTCTAAATGTTGAAGTATTATGGGCCCTCATCATGAGTCAAGTGTTGCTTTTATCATGTTCATTTCAAACCTCTGATAGTGTGTGTAAGGGAGGACACCACAAAGAAGTGCACTAGACTTAAGGAATAGTTAGATAATGTCAGTATTAGTTGAATAAATGAAATATGTTAATGAGATGAAATGTACTGATAACTTTTAGGATTTTATGGAATGTTAGATAGAAATGCATTTGGATTTGAGAAGGTTGTAACATATGAAATAGTTTAATGCAAAAGAATTGTTGATTTCATACCTTGAATGAGTGCTTATATATATATATATATATATATATATATATATATATATATATATATATATATATATATATATATATATATATATATATATATATATATATATATATATATATATATATATATATATATATATATATATATATATATATATATATATATATATATATATATATATCATGCATAATTAATTTAGTGTTTTTG
This sequence comes from Cryptomeria japonica, assembly GCF_030272615.1. Lineage (NCBI taxonomy): Eukaryota > Viridiplantae > Streptophyta > Pinopsida > Cupressales > Cupressaceae > Cryptomeria > Cryptomeria japonica. The sequence continues at coordinate 483,829,452 of NC_081413.1, forward strand.
AATAATTTGACTGGATGAAAGATGCATGAATGGTTGTATCAGAGTAGCATAGTGGAAGTGTGGTAGAGACTGATTGGTTTAGATACCGAAAATTTTACTTTCCTTGAGATTATAGGATTTAAATTTCTAGTGATTGCGAGATTCTCTTGATTTAATTTGGTCTTGAAGGTAGATTATTCATTTTTTTCACATATAGGTGTATGACATATGATTTCTTAAATAATATAAAGATGTGCCTATGTGTAAAGTATTGTGCATAATGTATATTTTTCTACTTAATCGTGTGCAACTAGATGCTAAAGGAGTGTGGGCATGCTTCAATTGGTGTGAGTTATTGTGATTTTTGCTTATAAATGCTAACTTGGTGACAAGAATTATAGTTTTGGTCTTGCAAAATGTGGTTATATAAAGTTTCCTTGAAGAAATTTTAATAGACCAGCATGCTTATTGTAACTAGTAAGAGTTTTGTGACTTGTTTTATCTCTTGTGTAACATATTTACTTTGGATAATTGAAGCATAGAAAAGAAACTCTTGTTGTCATTATCTTACTTTGGGCTACGAAATGTTTGAATTAAGAATTTTTGGGTTGATGTGTGTATTCTTTCAACTTAACCCTTGACGCCTTCCAAGAGTAAGTCGAGCCCAAGAGGAGGAGGATGTAGTGCCCCTCCCTGATTCATCTTGTCTTTTTGTACATCAAAGGAATATATTGATCTAGTTTAGTCTACTTTATGATGATTTGATGGTATCATGTTATGCACTAACCCTATTTCATGATTGTATTGGATATAATGATGGATCTATATTTTGATCATTATCCATGATGGATCATATTGCTTATGGGATTTTGATGACATTATGATTAAGCTAACCCTACTCTATGATTATGATGACTGAGTTGATGCTACGATGTTTGTGATTGTCTTCTAGTGTCTTCGTGATTAGAGACGATGTCATACCACTCAATGCGAGCATGATATGACATTGTGATTCTCTATCATTTTCCTGATCATTTATGATGTATATGTGTTGTAGATATGTTGTATTGCATTTAGTGGCACGGTTGTAAGATTGTAGGTACCAGACATCGACTCCACTTGGTCTCACAAGTCTGAGTGTGTATTTATCCCAATGACAAGTTGTTGGAGATGGCATGTGTTTCCCTCTCATACTCTAGGCTTAAGTTGATACCCTTGTCAATTAGTGTCTTGCCTTGAGTCGTTGGTCTGCATCATGTGGTATGTTGTTCAACCTTATGTTGGGTTGCCTTGTGAGTTTGTGATTATTTATTAATTAATAATTAATCAGTTTATATAGTTTATAAATATTAAATTAAATCAATAGACGACATTAATATTTGTAGACACCTAAAATTATCCGGTCTAATTAAATAAATATTTTTATTTATTTTATTATTTTATCCTAAGTCCTCTATTAATTAAATACATTATTTATTTATTTATTTAATTCATTAATCTTCTTCTAAGCCTTTTCTCATTTAAATAAATACTTTTATTTATTTAAATTGCCTTTTTCCTAAATTAAATAAATACTTTTATTTATTTAATTGGTCCCACTTCTTCTATTAATTAAATAAATATTTATATATTTAATTAATTCATTAGTCTTTTTTACCTATGACACATGTCATTCATCTCTTAATTCTTCTCTTACCTACCCTCTCATTATTTTCTTATTTCCTCTACCTACCCTTTAATCCTAGCCAACCATCTATCTTTTACACCTCTCAATCTTATCCCTCCACTTCCTACAGTGTCTTATATATAAGATGATGCTTCTTTCATTATCAATCCTCCTAAGCTCCTAAGCACTTCTACGCATTGAAACTTTTATATGCAATCAAGCCTTTTTGCAATCAAGCTATCAACCACATTTTCGTTATTTGTTGAGCTCTTATGCACACATAAAATCTGAGAGAAAATATATCAAGCAAGATCAATGAAGATAGGAAGAATGGAGATTCAAACCCTAGTGGATATGTGATGGTATAATCTTTGTGATTTTATTGATTTGCATTATCTTAGGTAATCTTCATATGTTATGGTGGATCTTTGTTGTTGTTAGGCTAGGGTTTTGTGGTTGAATTCATTTAGTCTTTAAATATTATTGTTTTCATTATCCACTTTTCACCATACACATTTTAGCATGCCCGGTGGGAGTTGGTTCCTTATGATCGAGAGGGAGATAGGGATGCATTGAGATAAGTGTTTTAGGAACCGGGACTAGAGATGAGGGTAGGACATGTGGCCTGGGATACTATGATAGCTACAAGATTGGCTCTACCGGCGATGCTGGCAAGAGTGATCAGTGGGTTTCTCTGTCTAGACAAGGTGACATGAGGGTTGGTTGTGGGATGGGGGAGGATTCTTGATACATTGGTGACTAAGCACACCAAGTTTGCATGGGGGTCATGTCTGCTGACACACTTGTATTATGAGGTGCATCAGTTTGTGTATCATGGATCAACGGGATTGGGGTGTGGAGTGACATTATTGTAGGTATGGGCAGATGAGCATCTTCTAGTTACACAGTCGATACACTTTAGAGGCAGAGGACATGGGCATAGTTATATGCATTTATATGATATAATTACTTCCCATCAACGGATTGGGAGGCTGGAGTATTGACGCCGAGTGATCGATGAGATAGATAGTATAGTATGGAGCCCTTATCAAGATTGTGAGGAGTGGGATGATGACACAGTGGAGCTGTCATATTTGTTCAGGAGTAGGTATCTGATTGGACAGACACAATATGCTATTGAGTGTCAGTTGATTGATAGAGCATGTAGGCAGTTTGGCAAGATAAAGGGCAATTTAAATAAATAAAATTATTTATTTAAATGAGAAAAGGCTTAGAAGAAGATTAATTAATTAATTAAAATTTTTAATTTATTTAATTAATAGAAGACTTAGGATAAGATAATTAAATAAATAAAAATATTTATTTAATTAGACCGGACAATTTTAGGTGTCTACAATATTTAATATTAATGTGCGATTATTATTATTTTATATTTTATTTATTTTTAGAATTGTGGAAATTAATTAATCAATTACTACGTTTAGCCCATTGGCGTAAATTATTAAATAATGGTTAGTACGAATGCAATATATTTATACATATTTATTTACTAGGAGTTTATAATTAATTAATAATTAATTGGTGGAATTATCGTAGTTGAGTATTTATGCTTATCAATACATCCATTTATTTATTTATTATTTATTTGATTATTTTATATGTATGTGGGAGACATTTATAGTATTGAGTTTAAATTATATTAGCTAGAGCATTTATATGTATATGTACATTTAATTATTTGTTTATTGTTTATCTATTTATTTTATTTTTGGCTCATCTATTTATTGGTTATTTATTATTTATTTATATTGGTTTTGATTTATTATTCGAGCTTTGATTTATTGGATTATTATTTATTTATTTATTGTTTAATTGCTAGATGGGTATTTATGTATGTCCGTACATTTATTTATTTATCTTCTTTATTGATTATTTATTTATTTATTATTAGATTATTTATTGTTTATCTAATTATTTATTGTTTTGATTATTTATTCATTTAATTACATTGTTGTTTTATTTATTTGTTATTATTCATGTACCTACCCTTTGTTATGGTTGGCCCTCTCGGGAGTTGTGATTGTGAGGATAATATTATTTAATTGTTTGTTTATTTGTTTATATCATTTGTGGTTTTGTATTTAATTGGAGCATTTATTTATATTGCCTTTGATTTACTTTATTGGGCTTTAATTTATTATTATTGTTTATTATATTATTATTTTTACATTCTCTTGTTACTAATTGAGTAATTAAATATTATGTTTATAACTACCATATTATTTTATTGGTTGAGATTTGAGGGTAAGTAAATTATAATATTATTTTATATTCTTACCTCTATTTTTGGAAGGGGGTTGGTATAGATTATATTCTATTGGAATATTTTGATTGGTAGATATTCTTCTATAATTTTAAATGAGATTCTATTTATTGGCTTTGTGAGCATTTTTGTGGGTGTGCTTCCGGATATCTTTCTGCGACTTTTAGATTTTATAATTGCTTGAAGTGAGAATTGTTTGGTTGGGTTGGATTTTGGAAAGCTTGTTGGTTTGGATTTTTGTTCTTCTGTGATTGCATTACGATCACTCTACTTCTAGGTTGGAGATATTTTTCCATTCTTGTATTTTGATTTTTGAAAAGAGATATTTTCTTCGTGACTGCTAAAAGATTGTTTGGGGGGATTTGGGAATGAATGATTATTATATTATTAGTTATTGGGAGTAATGTTTTGGGAAAAATATTTATATATGATTTTATGAATATGTGTGTTGTATTGTCGGAAAAGGGCATTTGTGTATGTTGATATGTTGATTATAAGTTGTCTGTGAATGCATTGTGTAACGGTTAGTTTTGTGAAGTTTATTTATTGTTGCATACCTTGTCTTGTGTCCATTTGGTTTGATTAGATCTAGAGTGGTTATTCCTATAATCTTTTATATGCAAGTTATTGTTGGTATAAGTTGGAATTCTTGGATGCGTTCTATTGTTGACCTTAGCAAGGATTTGTTTTGGTTTCTTATTGGCTTTTAGTGACTTCTAGGTCATATTTATGCCATTGTAATGCCTGTGCCCGAACCTAGGCAAATTTGAGTATATTTGTATCCCATTTTTTGTGATTCGATCCCTTGTTACAATAGCACTAAAATAGAGAACAATAGTGCTACTCTGAGCTACAGTAGTGCCAAAGTAGTGTCAGTAGATTTCTAGGTTGGTTTTTTAGTCCTTCAATTGATTTCTCGGCTTGGTCTTCATTCTAGAGGCTTGTTTTATTATGTTTGATGGTTTTGGGGAATTGTGTCATTTATTTGTGATATTTGTGAATCCATTTGGGCTCTGAAAAGTGGTTTTGTGCTTGTCCGTTGAAGTTTTGACCAACCAGTTGAGTGATTCCTTGTTGTTGAGGGTGGCTAATTGTAGCTCCAGCAAGAGGTTATGTTATGCCTCGTTGTGGAGGATCATTATATGTTATTGGATTCATGTATTGCCCCTATTAATGTGTATTTTACATTCTTGATTTTTTCTTTATTGTTGCATTTTGGCATTATGATCTTATGGCTTGATCCTTGTTAAGTGGCTCTTGGTTGTATGTTGATGGCTATCTTTATGATTTAGTTGTATAAGTTTTGTAATGAATTTTGGATTCTTTCAATGTTGAGATTCATGTTTTTATTGTGTTGTATTTTGTTGTGTTTTACCCTATGGTTATGGTCCATGGTTGGGAGAGTGGACTCCTGCATGTGTGGACCAAGGTCTTGAGCATTAGGCCTCTAGGAGGGGGTCTAGACTTGTTGGAACCACATGAAGAGTTTTCTTGTAATTACAAGTGATAATATTAATAATTGATAAGTGGGTTTGGGTATCTAGGAATTCACTAAATAAGACAATAATTAGTTTTGTGGCCCCACCCCATAGCCCTAGAAGCATGCATGCTCGGGATGAGCTTGTGAAGACTATTGGAGTGGTAAACCAATCTCCCTTGAATGGCTTCAAGGTTGAGATGGTTCCACATGTCTATCAGGGTGAAGCTTGGCCCCTTCTTTTATGAGGATAGAATGTGATGACACTCTTTCCCTACATGTGTCCATTATCCATATGTCTTGATTTGACGATTATACCTCTGGAAGTTTGGTTACTTTGATTTAGGCATATGATATGATTTGGTTGTTGTATTCTTATGTTGGAGTCTTGTGATGTCATGTTTTATCCTATGGTTGTTAGGTGTCAGTTTAGGTCTTGAGTGTGGGTTGGAACCTTATGTCATCTCCTAGCATGGGTGGTGGTTCCTATTTGGTTCCACATGGTCAGGTGGTTTGATGCCTTCTTCCATTGGGATATTCTTCTTCTTGGATGTTAGCATGCAAAGATTGGATTGTTGGATTATTCATTATATGGATATTCTTTGGAGCTGATTTCTACGTACTTGGAATAGAAAACATTGCATCATGATGATTTGTATTTGTAGAAGAGATTTAGTACCCCTATGTTATGTATTTTCATGTATTTGTTGATGTAATTGAAAAGAGAATATGATGTAGTAGTCTAGGAGGAGTTCTCATTGTACATTCATTGATGTATTGGGTATTCATGTAATGTTAGATTATGAAATCTATGTGGAAAAGGTAGAGTTATTATTTATACATTTTTATTGTATTGAAATTGTATGTATAATCTTATGGAAATTAAGATGTAAGAATAGTGGTTGTTGTTATAATTCTTGTTTAAGGAATGGAAATTATCTAGATGAAATAGATTATGTTGCTTTGGTAAATGAGCTAGTTATCTTAGAGATATGTAATGAAACTTGAAGTATAATCTAGTCTTATTGAAGAGAATGGTTATGTAATCTTTGATGCTTTGATGATGAATGAAAAATGGATTTTAGGAGTATTTGATTTGGTAGTTTCTAAAAGAATCTAAAGAGTATGTTATGTGACTAAGTTATGCATATGTGTTAAGGATTTATTATATTTGTATGGAAAGTAAATTAATAGATAGATAATAGAATATTATGTTCTAAGATGAATATGTGATGTGTTAAGATTTTTTCAAGTAGTGGCGTTGAGATACCCTAGGGAATGGATATGCATTGTATGAGTTTATCTAGAGTTATGTTAATGATTAAATGGTTATTCCACTTGCATAATATGATTCTATGGTTATGTTCTTGTTGATTGTATATACATGTATATAGTTAATGATGAATTGATGAATAATGGTAGTAATTTTGCATTAATAAATACTATTAATAGTGTAGTTGTAGTTGTTATCTTAAAAGAAAAAAAGAAAAGTTATATTTTTTTTTGTTAGTAGATTTTGGTTTATTTCTCTAGGGTATTTTTGTAGGCATTACACTTCAAATATTTGAAGGGTATCCCAGAATATTCTCTGTATTATCATGGTAATTCAGTTGGAGACATGTTTTCCCTTGACATTCATGGTTATGTATATTTAGATTGGGCAGGTGATATCGATAGCAAAATATCTACTAGTTCTTATGTGTTTACTTTATTTGGTGGTGCAATTAGCTGGTTGAGTAAGCGAGAGGTTGTGGTTGCCTTGTCCACTACTGAAGAAGAGTATATGGAATCTACTCATGGTTGTAAAGAGGCCATTTGTGCTGAGAGATTGTGTTTAGACATTGGATTAAAACAAGGAGCCATGATAATTTATTGTGACAGTCTGAGTGCGATCTGCCTAGCTAAGAACTCAACATTTCATTCTTGAACCAAGCACATTGATGTTCAGTATCATTTTGTCAAAGATATGGTCGATGATGGCAGAGTGAAGGTGGTTAAGGTAGAAACTTTGATGAATGTTGTAGATTCTTTAAATAAGGCTATGAGCATAGAGAAGTTCAGATGGTGCTTAGAATATATGGGCCTCATGACCCCTAGCAATTGATTTATTGTGTTGGTACTCCTTTTGCTCCCTTTTCTCTTGCAAGGTGTTCAACAAGTGGGAGATTTGTTGGGAAATAATGTCTCAACCTTGCATTTACATGAGGTTACTATTTATAGTGAGTTTTCATTTTAGCACAAAATGGTGCAAAATTCTCTCCAAAGCTTCTGGTTGTCTAGATAAGCACTCCGGTAAAATTATGTCGCAAGATCATAGCTAGTTTTGAAGATATTAAATTTTTCATTTTGGAGGGGTCTAATGAAAGGTTTAAATTTAATTTTGAGGAATTTAGAGGCCCTTAAATGAACTAAAAAGTATTCATAAATAGTGTAGTGGTTTACAAGGTATTAGAGAACTTCACAATCTTTCTGGCACTTCAAACGGTTCGTCAATCGGACACACGGTTCATGAGTTATGGCCTCCAAAAGTTTGCACTCTTGAAATAGGAAATATAATTTGTATCGGAAACATAAATGAGCTATAAAAGGGAGGGACATGTTTTGATGTGTTTTTTAACACATCATAGGGTATCTAGAAGGGAGATAAGGTCAGCTACACCATATTGGGTGGTTTTATCCCATGGTTTTGTAATACCGTTTGACGATTTCTTGTATTGTATCTCCTATATATGAGGTGCATGAGATAGAGGTTATATGTAAGAGTCTTATGGATATTGAGTTACCTCTAAATATTTGATTAGTGGTACTTATGTGAAGATATTTCTCTACAATTATATTGTAATCTATTTTGATTGCTGAATAATATATTCAACGACTTTTGGAGTGTGGGGTTTTTCTCCCGAAAGGATTTTCCCCACGTAAATCACTATGTTATGGTTTGAATGTTATTATATCTATTTTTGTTTTTTTTAACTGTTGTGATGATCTATAAAAAGTTTTTGCATTACTCTCCTCTCAAGGTTAGTGTATGAAGTTGTTCCACTACTTGACTTCCTTACACCCACAATAGTCTCCTTAGTGTCTTCCTCCATATTGACCTCCTCCATTCTAGCATCCCCTAGTTGGTTCCCCTATTTGGCCAAGCTATTGTTCACCATCTTCTTTGGGTTATTCTCAAATTATTCCCCACTACCATCCACATTCTCCTCTTCCTCTTTTTCCTAATCCTTCCCTATTCTTCCTCTACATATTTCAAGCCATAATCAAGAGGACAGTCTGTTCAACATTCTTCTACCTTTATTTTTACTACTGCTCTCCCCGTCGTCCTCCTCTCCCTTGCTAGCCTCTTCAAGAATAGTAATTTTCTTGCAATGGCTAGTATTCATTCCTTTTTTCTTGTTTGTCAAGGTCTTTTTTCCCTTAGATGCACCAATCTCTATAATGACAATTGAGGAAGAGGGGATTTTAGGGGAAGCAAAAAAAGGCTTAGGTTGGCAAATGCATTGCTTTTTCCAAGCACCAAGTGTGCCAATTAAAAAGGGGACACTCAAGGAAGGGACTTCCATAACCATGATATTTTTAGGCAGACACGGAGCAAGGTGGAAATAATATATTCTATAAATCAAGCCCTAGTGCAAGGGCACATACTTTTTATCTTGGTTTTTAGGGTCAAGAGCCCTTTAATAGAGTGTTCCAAGGAGTGGAATAGGTAAAACAAGAAGGAGATAATGTCATGATTCCTGAAATGATTCAAAAATGACATATGATAAAAGTAGTAAACTTTAAAGCGTCCTTCCAAAGTAAAATACTTCATTATCATTAGGCATACCATTTTCCAATGGTCAGGAAACTCCTCTCTCACATATCCACCCTACAGCTTGACTAGGGCTTCATTCCAGTGGAAGAACCCATTTAGGCTCTCACTATTTGCAATATGATTGGTTTGCTTCCACTTCCTACCCTCTATGGAAATGCCAGTCACTTGTGCAATCACCTCCTCATTGACTTCAAATGAAGTTCCTTCCACCATGACTCTCCTATTGACCTAAGAGGTGGCAAATTGTATAGGCAATTCCACATCAAACCCTTTCAAAAGTTATAGGTATCCATAAACTCCACCCTCCTTACAAATATGCCACACAATCTCAATATTCTTGATCTCATCCATTTTATTAGGCTCAACATGCACATGATCTCCCCCATTCTAAAAATAGTGAGAATGTTTTGTCAAAAGGCTAGAAAAACACAAAAAAAGATTTTCAAACTTAGCCCCAAAAAACGCAACGGGAAATGAGAAGGCTAACCTTATGCAGGTTACGAAGGCCATAGTAACCCCTAAATATTTCCTTAATCCTCCACTTGTTCCAATGTCATGACATGAAATGGGATGTGAAAGTGGAATTAAAATTCATAGCCTTTCTTTTCCTAGGGATTACCTTATCATTATTATCCCAACTCCCATGAATCTCGCAACAATAATGCTAGTGCATCATTATGTAGAAAACTAAAATACTTGTGAGGCATAAAAAATGGACATTATTCCATCTCATTAGTGAAATGTACCGCACCCTCTTAGGAGACCGCATCAACAAATTCCACATCATCCTCGACCATCTCATCATCTTGTTTAAATTTTCCTGCCATGGGTATTCAAAATTGTAGCCCATAGCCCAATTTGTTAGGGGTTGTAGAAATACACTCCCAAAGAGATGAGTGCTACCCATTTGAGTCCAACACCAAGGACTCTCCACACAAGAGTAACTAAACATTATTCGGGAGGTAATCCTTTCTCCTCCAACATCTCCATCCTTCAATCTAGAAACCCAAAGCCACTAGAGCATCAATAAACTTGTTGCCCTCTCTATAGACATGACAACTTTCAGAGTGCTCCTATCCCAGAGAGAAATTGTGTGTCTCTAATTATACCTTCAATTGACCAATTAACCTTTTCCAGTCCCTTAACTGCATCAATTATGAGTTCGCAATCACCCTCTATGGTTAAAGCCTTCAATCCAATTTAAAGGGAAACTCTAAGTCCCCAAAGTAAGGCCATCACTTTTTCTTGGTTATTTGTACTTCCCTTCAAATTCCCAGAGTAAGTAGCCACTATCTCCCTCATATGCATCCTTATGACTCCTCCTGAAGTTTCATTTCCCAAGGACCATCTTACAACACCATCAAAATTCAGTTTAAACCACTGCAACCTAGGTGGACACCATCTAGTATTCCTTCTCCACAACCTTTAGTGTTGTCAAATTTAGCATTAGAACCAGGCATACCCGAATTATTAGAGATCTTATCATCTGAAAATGATGAGGGGGGAAAGGATGGGCAAGGGAAAGCTATGATAGAGAGATTACCTATGAGGATTTTAGAGAAATATCTAAAAACCACCTCAACAAGGTTTTCCAACTCATTTAAAATCCTATTGTTCCTTTCTTTCCAAATGCTTCAACCAAGATGAAGCAGGATCTATCTCCATAATTTCTTAATTAGGGGGTTATGAGAGGACCCCCTCTAGTCCATTACAAATTGTTGTAGCCCCTCATTCATAACATAAGGAGTATCTATCTTTTGCATCACCAAACATCAGTGTTTTTTGTGAATGAGCAGTAAACCAATGTGGGAAACACTTTCTTCCTCTTTCTTAGATAAAACATAATTGTTGGGGAATTGAAATCTCCACATGGATAGGTTATCTTGAGTTAGAATCTTGTTGTGTAGAATAATCCACTAGAAGATGTTAATCTTTGGAATTAGCTACTAGTTCCAAACCATCCTCCTCCACCCCAGAGCAATATTTTCCCTGAGGAGAGAGAGATAAGCATACTTGACAAAGAAATCACCTCTAGTGTTCAATTTACATATAAATTTGTCCTCTCTATGGATGAAGGGAATTCTAATCATTTTTAGTAGATTTTGCAACTCCAAAGCCTCATGCAATAAATAAGATTGATTGCATGGCAACATAGTGAGATATCTTTCCAATATTTGGTGGGGATGATATATTCTAAGACCCATTGTCCAAAAAACTCCTTAGAAATATCACAAATTTTCCTAAAAGAATGCTGCAAAATTAATGGTTTATCTTCCAACCAAGTATCCTCCCAGAAATAGATATTACCCCCATTCCCAATCTTCCATAACAAACTAGATTGAATAATAATTTTTCTTTTGAGGACATTGTTCCATATCTTTGAGTTACTTGGAAACCCTTGAGTTGGAAAATATCTATAGCATTTATCATGGTTAAGGTACTTAGCATTCACAATATTACACCAATCAGCATTATGAAGGGATAACTTCCATACAATTTTCACCATGAGCACCTTGTTGAGCAAATGTATTTCTCTAGTTCCCAGGCCCCGTAGATATTTAGGAAAACAAACCTTGTCCCAACTGATAAGGGCCATTCTTTTCTTTTCCTCCATACCCATCCATAAAAAAGTGTTCTAAATCCTTTCAATATTTTTAGCCATAGAACTTGAAATCTTGAACAGGGAAATAAAATAAAAAGGAATGCCTTACAAAGAGGCAAATAGGAGCTGAAGTTTTCATGCACTACTAAGGAGCTTTCCCTTCCAACCAGCCAATTTCCTTTGGATTCTTTCTAGGATTTTATTTCAAAAGGTGTTAGAAACTTCTTTAACCATGAGGGGAATCCCCAAATAGACCCTAGGTAGGGTAGCACTTTGGCAACCAAGAATAGCCCTGATTTTATCTTGCAGTTTCACCAAACAACTAAAGAAATAAATATTGTTTTTGTTGTAATTTATGTGTTGTCATGAAGCTTCCACATACTGATCGAGGAAAATATTCAATCCCCTCACCTCAATCATTGAATCGACATTAAAACAAATGGTATCATCAACTAATTGTTGTAGAACAACCACTGAAAGGGAAGAAGAGGGCTTAACCCTTTGTGTTGTTTCCTTGTTGATAAGATTTATAAAATTTCAACCCAGAACCTCAGCTAGAATAATGAACGAGTAAGGAAAGAGAGTTTCCCCTTGTCAAATGCCTCTAGCTGCCCCAAAATAATCCCTAGACACTCTATTGACCAACACAAAATATAGCACAATGGTAACACACTCCCTGATTAAATCAATAAGTCTACCTCAAAATACAATTTCATTAGGACTTTAAAAAGAAAGTCCCAATTAATTTTGTCATAAGCCTTAGAGATGTCATGTTTGAGGTCCATCCCCGATTGATGGAACATATCTATAGAATTAATTATTTCATGCATGATAACTGCAACATCAAGAACATGTCTCCTAGGAACAAACCCCTTTTGGTAACAATTGATGAATCAATCTAGGAAACGCTTGATCCTATTCACCAGAATTTTAGAGAAAATCTTATAGATTTTATTGCATAGAGTGATAGGTCTAAAATCCATAATCCTTAGGGGCTCTTGAATTTTAGGAACCAAAGCAATATAAGAATTGTTTAGTCTTTTTAGTAGTTTACCAATTCTATAGAAATCCTTTTCAGCCATGGTCACATCAAATCCTACAATATCCCAAAACTCTTGAAAGAAAGTTGGAGGGAAGCCATCAGGTTCTGGGGCTTTGTAAGCCCCCATAGAAAAAACTACACTCCTAACCTCCTAATCAATAATCAGAGTCAGCATCAATGCATTGTCAGCTTCATCCAATGCATGAGGAAGGCATTGGAGAAGTTGATCCTCCAACAATAGATTCCTAACCCTACTCACTTCTCTTAAAGTATTAGAAAAATAATCAGAGGCTAGAATACCCAACCAAGTGTCATCCTTAACTTCCTAGTTTGAGTCATCCCTAAGGCTTAAAATCATATTCATTATCCTGTGTTTACTATCTTATCTATGAAAGAAGGCCAAATTTATGTCACCCCTCTTAGCCACTAAATTCTAGACTTTTGCTTCCAATAGATTTCTTCCTACTTCAAATTTTGCCTCCACTTTTCACTTAAATTTTCCTCGGCCCTATGTATAGATTCTAAGGAGTCCCCCCTCGCCATCCTTTCCCAAATAAAAGTTAACCTTGAACTAATCTCTTTTTTCATAGCGAATATATTACCAAACGTGAATTTATTTCACCCCTTCACATTATTTCTTATCAAATCAAGTTTCTCATCAATTCTATACATAGGAGTTTCTAGAATTGGGGTGCTCCACCATTCATTTATATAATCTCTAAAATTTGGGTGTGTTATCCACATGATCTCATAGAGAAAAGGAATACATTCATGTTAGGATAACCGGTGAAAAATTGAGAGGGGGGGTGAATTAGTTGCTAACAGATTATGTCAATCAGACCACTTAATAACCTTTAACTGGAGCACAAAAATATTGAATATCAGAATAGCAGAAATAGATACCAATAAGCAATAAAACTTAAGAATAAAATAGAGAACTAACACAATACAACCATACCACATAACACCATGATTTGTATGTGGAAAGCCTGGTAAAGGGAAAAACCACGGTGGGAAGCCTACCCACAGTCAGATGATACTTCTACAGGAAGTATGTGATACAATAAGGGGCCTGCACATGCAGGAAGACACACTACCTAGAGCGTACTGCTCATTACAAAAGATTCTCACTGAGTACAAAGAGGTTATAACCACATCAAGATAATTGGACAACAATCCAGAAGAATGAACTGCTAGAGATAGCATCTACCATGCCTGATTACAATCCCGGTTAAGCTCAATACCAAAGGCCTTTGACCTCTTCCTTAAACCCAATTCTATCACCTATGATCAACCAAATCTCCTTCACATATGATATTTCATTCCATGACCATGATCATTACATTTCCATTTCCATACCATAACCTATTCTCATCCAAACCCTAAGGCCTAAACCAATTAGGTCGGCCACCTAAAAGATATTACAATAGGATCATTACATACATCCATATTACAATGATATGTCATGTCATCTCAAGACCAAAACAACAATAACCAATCCATAAAACATCCCGGTAACATGTAGAGAACACATTAACATGATACTGGTCCATAACCTAGAGAGGTACCATACCAAATTTGGGTCCACCGCGCCTAAGTGATGTCTTTAATCAGTTGAGGCATGATGAGGGATCACCTTCTGCATCCTGAATTCCATCTAGAAGTTTCACCAACACCACTTAAGCATTATGTCAAAGATTCTCAGTAAAATCTCTGTTGGTTAAACCTTAAACCCATGCCAGTAACACAAGATCTTCTACCAGTAACCAAAACTTGTATGTCAGAAACCAACCATAACAGCTAGTGTTGACATCAATGCAACACATAATCAATTCCTCCATATTTCTAATAATCTCCCCCTTTGGCATTGATGGCAACACTAGATGTGCAAAACATCTATGTACCAGGAAATGACAAACAAGTCTCCCCCTATGGAAGACAACCAACAAACTCTTGAATATCAATAACTCTCCCCCTGTGAATAATCTCTATAAAGTTCTAAATTTATTTTTCACATCACTATCTCTCCCCCTTTGACATCAATGCCAGAAATCTTACAAAAATATCAAAGCAAGAATATAAGCCTCTGAATCTCAAAGTTGACTACTCCCCCTGAGTAGTAGCACCACTACATCAACCCGGAGCAAAGGATAAAGTTGATGATGCATATCGAACTGATGGTCTACTCCATCAATTAAGTTTCTATCGGAGGGGTAGATACCCCTAACCTGTCTCTCAAATACTCAAATGATTCCTTAGACAGTGGTTTAGTGAATATATCTGCAATTTGTTCTTTAGTGTTCACATAAACCAATTTGACTTCCTTTTCTTCCACCTTGTCCTTCAGAAAGTTATATTTTATTGATATGTGTTTAATCTTAGAGTGAAATACTGGATTCTTAGACATGTCAATAGCTGTAGAGTTATCACAATAGATAACTACCGGTTCACTATAATTTACCTTGATATCCTTCAACATTTGCTTCATCCACAAGACTTGAGTGCAATTGGTTTTTGCTGCAACATATTCAGCTTTTGCAGTAGATAAAGAAATGCATAACTATTTATTGTTGATCCATGAAACCAGTTTCTTTCTAAGAAAGAAAGCTCCACCAGAAGTGCTCTTCCTATCATGAGTATCACCTGCCCAATCTGAATCTGTATATGCACATAAAGTGAAGTTATCATCTCTATAATACCATAAGTCATATTCTATCGTTCCTTGCAAATGCTAGAATATCCTCTTTACTACACATTCATGATTTTCTTTAGGATTACTTTGATATCTTGAAACAATACTTACTGCATTCATAATATCTAGTCTAGTCTGAGTTAGATATAACAAGCTACCAATCATAGACTTATACCTTGTCGGATTTACCAGTGTTGATGTGTCTTTGATAGACAATTTCTCACTTGTCACCATAGGAGTACATACCAGTTTGGAATTATCTATACCAAACTTCTTCAATAATTCCTCAGATACTTAGTTTGACAGATAAAAATGCCTTTGGCAATTTGAGTAATCTGCAAACCTAAGAAAAATCTCATCTCACCAATCATAGACATTTCAAATTCATTCTGCATATTATTAGAGAATTCCATGCATAATTTATCTTCACCTCCAAAAATGATATCATCAAAAAATACTTCAATAATCAAAATATCATCATTAGTGATCTTATAATATAAATTACTGTCAGCACTACCTTTAGTAAAACCAAGCTTCAAAATATATTTATCTAACCTTGCATACCAAGCTCTAGGAGCTTGTTTCAATCCATATAAAGCTTTCCTTAATCTGCAAACCATATCTTTATCATCTGTCAATGAAAATCCATTAGGTTGCTCAATGTATACCTCTTCCTCAAGTTCACCATTAAAAAATGCACATTTAACATCCATTTGATAGACCTTATAGTTCTTATAATTGCGTACACAAGAAATAGTCTAACAACTTCAATTCTAGCTACAAGTGCAAATGTCTCACCATAATCAATTCCTTCCATTTGAGAATATCCTTTACAAACCAATCTAGCCTTGTTTCTTACAACTTGACCATCTGCATTTATTTTATTCCTCAAAACCCATTTAGTTCCAATAACATTCTTATTTTTAGGCCAGGGAACTAAAGTCCAAGTCTCATTCTTCTCTATCTGATCTAATTCATCTTCCATAGCCTTTAACCAATGTTTATCTTTACAAGCTTCAATAACAGATGCCAGATCAATTTGAGAAATAAGACATACCTCTTCATTTTCCAGTCTTCTTCTTGTCATAACTCCCTTGTTCTTATCTCCAATGATTTGATCTTCAAAATCATTTAACCTTACATACCTTGGTGTCTTCTGAACTTTAGGTTCACTGATCTGATCATCAATCACAGTTGAATTTTTTGATTGTGCCAGTGTAACTATCTCAGTGTCCTGTACCAGTTGAGGCATTGTCGGTTCAGTTATGATCATTTCCACTACCGATTCCCTGTCATATGATATAGATTGATTTTTGTAATGCTCATCCACTTTCACATTTGTGCTCTCCACAATTTTTTGCAATCTTTTCTTATAACATCTATATGCTTTTCTTTGAATTGGATATCCAAGAAATATTCCTTCATCACATCTAGGATGAAAATTTCCAATTGAATCATCCCTTTTGATATAACATTTACTTCCAAAAATTCTAAAATATTTAACAGTAGGTGTATGTCCAAACCATAATTCATAAGGGGTCTTACCAGTTTCACCTTTGATGTGAACTATGTTGAATCTGTAGACTGTTGTACTCACCGCTTCTCTCCAGTAGATGTGAGGCAATTTGGCTTCCACCATCATAGTTCTTGTTGCATCCAAAATGGTTCTATTCTTTCTTTCCACAACTCCATTCTGTTGAGGAGTCTGGGGTGCAGATAATTATCTCCTAATTCCATTTGTCTCACAATAATTGTTAAATTCATGAGAAGTAAACTCACCGCCTTGATCTGATCTCAGACATTTGATTTTCAATCCAGTTTTTGTTTCTACCTTAGCTTTAAATATCTTGAATTTCTCAAAAGCTTCAGACTTCTCCCTAAGAAAAGTCACCCACATCATTCTAGAATAGTCATCAATTATCAACATGAAATATCTATCACCTTGAAAGCTTCTAGTCCTTGCTGGACCACATAAATCAGTGTAAATCAAATCAAGCACATCATTAGATTTATCATGTATTCTCTTAAAATAAGTTCTAACTTGCTTTCCCAATTGACATTCCTTACATATCGGATTATGAGGCTTCATAATCTTAGGTATATCTCTAACTGCCTTTGTTGAACTGATCTTAACAATACAATCAAAATTAACATGACACAACCTCTTATGCCATAACCAACTCTCATCAATATGAGCAATCAAACATGTCTTATTACCAATGTTCAAGTGAAAGATATTACCTCCAGTCTGAGTACCGGTTGCAATCTCCAAACTAGTTTTGTTAATGATTTTGCATTTTTTATCTTTAAACTAAAGTTGGAAACCCTTGTCCACCAACTGACCAACATTTAAAAGATTATGCTTTAAACCTTCTACATAATAGATATTATCAGTATTATGCTTGCCATCCGGAGAAATAATACCTCTACCTTTGATCATACGTGATTTGTCATCTCTGAGTCTGACTTGACCGTCATTATATTCTTGCAGGGATAGAAATTTTCTTTTATCTCCAATCATATGATGTGAGCATCCACTATCAATTACCCATTCATCCTTGTCTTCAACTTTTCTTCATTCTCTATAGCCGGTGCCAGTTCATCTTCCTTTAAAGCATAGAACACCCATTCCTTTCCATTGTCGGATCCACTAGCAGAGTCAGTTGTTAGTTCATCCTCAGAGTCATCACTTACTCCTTCCTCATCTACTATGTAGCATTGTTTGTTTTTCTTGAATGTATATCTGATCTGATTAGGATTAAATTATTTCTTAACTCTCTCTTCAAATCTTTCATTCCTTTTAGGACATCTAGATGCAAAATGACCAATATTATTACATGCAAAGCATTTAAAAAGTGATTTTCCTGCATACTTACTTCCTATCAGTCCTTTAGGTACTCTTCTAGCAAATAAGGCTTCAAGTTGCTCAAATTCTTCATCCTCTTTCCTCATATCTTCCAATTCCTTTGCATATAAGGCTTTCCAATCACTCTTGTCAGTAGATGTTGATGCATGAAAAGCAGGTTCAGATTTTGCAGCTTCAGAAGGTCCAAATTCTTCAAGCTCAAAAGAAGATAATTTCTCAATCAGAATGTCTCTGTTAACTGAAGTGTTTGCCATTGTTCTCAGTTCATTAATTGCAGTTACCTTCATCTTGTAAGTTGGTGGAAGGGCTCTCAAGACTTTGGAAACTATTTCATCTTCACTCAAAGATCCTCCACAACATTGAATTCCCATGATAATCTCATTTACTCTTTCCATAAATGTAGCAATTCTTTCATTATCTTCCATCTTCAAGTTCACATACCTTACCCGACAACCATCAATTTTAGCAATTTTGACAGTAGGATCACCTTCATTCAGAGTTTTCAATTTATCCCACATAATCTTTGCTAATGATTTATCAGTTAATCTCATGATTTGTTGATCAGTAAGTGTACATAAGAGGGCTTCTCTAGCTCTGCAATCATTTTCAACATTCTTGTCTAGGTCTGCAGGAGAAGGATTGCCAGATGTCGGATCATAAGGTGTGTATCCTTTCTCAGTGATCTCCCAAATATCCTTGCCAAGACATCTAAGATGAGTCTGCATTCGAATTTTCCATATCCCATAATTTGTTCCATCAAGCTTAGGGATTTCTCTTCTGAAAATAGTTGTCAGTGGATTTGAAGTGTTAGTTGCCATAGGATCTACCTCAAGTGGTTAAGATTCTACAAAAGAGCACCAAAGCTCTAATACTGATTGTTAGGATAACTGATGAACAACTAAGAGGGGGGGGTGAATTAGTTGTTAACAAATTATGTCAATTAGACCACTTAATAACCTTTAACCGAAGCATATAAACATTGAATACCGGAATAGCAGAAACAGATACTGGTAAGCAATAAAACTTAAGAATAAAACAGAGAACTAACACAATGCAACCATGCCACATAACACCATGACTTGTACGTGGAAAAACTGGTAAAGGGAAAAACCACGGTGGGAAGCCTACCCACAATCAGATGATACTTCTGCAGAAAGTATGTGATACAATAAGGGGCCTGCACATGCAGGAAGGCATGCTACCTAGAGTGTACTACTCATTACAAAAGAGTCTCACTAACTACAAAGAGGTTATAACCACCTCAAGTTAATTGGACAACAATCTAGAAGAATGAACTGCTAGAGATAGCATCTACCATGCCTGATTACAGTCTCAGTTAAGCTCAATACCAAAGGCCTTTGACCTCTTCCTTAAACCCAATTCGATCACCTATGATCAACCAAATATCCTTCGCATATGATATTGCATTCCATGACCACGATCATTGCATTTCCATTTTCATACCATATCCTATTCTCATCCACAATGAGATCTTACATCATTTATACAAACCCTAAGGCCTAAACCAATTAGGTCGGCCACCTAAAAGATATTACAATAGGATCATTACATACATACATATTACAATGATATGCCATGTCATCTTAAGACCAAAACAACAATAACCGATTCATAAAACATCCCAATAACGTGTAGAGAACACGTTAACATGATACCAATCCATAACCTAGATAGGTACCAGACCAGATCTAGGTCCACCATGCCAAAGCGATGTCTTTAATTAGTTCAGGCATGATCAGGGATCACCTTTTGCATCTTGAATTCCATCTAGAAGCCGCGCCAACACCACTTAAGCATTTTGTCAAAGGTTCTTAGTAAAAGCTCTATCGGTTAAACCTTAAACCCATGCCGGTAACACAAGATCTTCTACCAATAACCAAAACCTGTCTGCCAGTAACCAACCATGACAACTATTGTTGACATCAATGCAACACATAATCAATTCCTCCATATTGCCAACAGTCCACTGGTAGGTCTATCAAACCATTCTAGAAGAATGGGGTTATGATCTGAAATTGTCCTGGGGAGGGCCTGAAGAGTGCCCAACCTTGTATCCAATATCCCAATTGGCTGAGACCAAAAATTTGTCTAGCCTAACCTGAATAAGATGATCACCCTTCCTATGATTGGACCAAGTAAACAGTTGGCCCCTCAGGTCAATATCAATCATGCCATTCTTAGTAATAAATTCTGCCAAATTAACCATATTGTCTGAATAATCTATTAAGCCTCCACATTTATCTGGAAAGGAAATAGGGGGGTTAAAATCGCTTTCCATAATCCAATTGGAATCTTGGTCCTGTTTAATCAAGGAGGAGATCTCACTCCAAAGAACCATGTGACTAGTTTGGGCATTGGGCGCATACACATTAACAAGACACCAAGAGATAGATTGAGAAGTAAACTCAACAGATGAAGAAGCAATGAAGGAAGATATAAGAGATCCTCCCAACTTCGAGGGGTTCCACATAGTGACCACACCCCCCAAGGCTCCATTAGTATTACTAATAAAAAAGAGGATCTCAGCCAAATGTTTCCAACAATATCACTAAAAGAACTATCCATCATCTTAACTTCTTGAAGCAACAAAATGTCAATCCTTTTTTCAAGAATGTAGTCTTTGAGGGCCAACTTTTTTGGGGGGCTATTTAAGCCCCTCATATTCCATGAAAGAGATTTCATTTTATAATTCTCATTGAAGAATCAAGGGTCCTCTACCTCCCATTGACGATTTCCTTTACCAATTCCTTATGTCTAGTGAGTCTTTGTGATGGCATCTAGTCTTCAGTTTTGGCCATATATCAATTTTCTTATTCCTTGTCTTCCTTTTCTGAGTCACTCAACCATTATATCGGTACAACCACTAGAGGGACCACCAAGTGAGGAGAAATTTTTCCCCATACTTAGGGAGGGGAGAATAGAATCAACAAGAGCAGGGGAGGGGGTTGGGGTAGCAAAGACCTTATGCCCATTTGATTTGCATATACCTAGAGTAATCAGAGTTGGGACCCCATTAGCAATAGTTTAGGTGAGAGGGGTAGATGGAAGTGGGATCTTCCCCTCCTCAAGGGGTCCCATAACCACCACATTGTTTAGTGTTTCCAGAGAGGTCACATCAGCACAAGGCAGAGGGGTGTCTTCTGCAGACTAGGAATCCAATTTCTATGGAGTTGCATTCCTTTGATCCCCCAAAGAAGACTTATTGGGGGTTTTCATCATCTTGAGGTGCCCTTCCATGAAAGGGTAATCTTCACTTTCATCCTCCGAGACATGCCCCCCGAAATGTCCACAAACACAAGATCAACAGATGTGCAAATTTCCTTCTATTTAAGAGGCTTTTTTGGGGGAGCCTTACAATCAAAGATCAAATGTCCAGGCTTAGATCACTTTTGGCAATAAACCATGACATTCTCATAAACTAATACTTGGATCTAGCTTCCCAACTTAGATTGCATGGTAATAAAATTAGGAAGATTCTTATTCACATCAACCATCACACAAAAAAGAGAAAAAATTAATCGGGATCTTAATCTGGTCACCTCATTTGTGGACACATAGTGCTCAAATGTGTTGCTAATCCATCAAAATATTTGCTCATTCCAGAACTCAAGCGACAACCCAAGTAAATGGACCCACACATGAGCAGTCTTTTTTAAATTTGCAGCAAGATCAAAACAAGGTTTCCATCTACAAAGAGAGACATGGAGTTTCCCGTAAGCCTAGGATCCAGAGAGGACCACAACTAAATCTTCCTCCATTGTAAATATGAATAGGAATAGAGCACCAGACATGATGCTAATTGTAACACTTCCTTTCAACCTTGATTTTATAGACACCCATTTCCTTACCATCTCAATAGTGGGCCTGGAAGACAAAAAAATCCCAACCAAAGTATTCTTCATTGAAGAAACAACTATGTCTATCACTGAATCCAATAATACAATAGCAATTCCTACCTCATTTTGGAAGTACTATGTTAGCCAGTTCAAATAACCGGAAGACAATTGAAAGGGGGGGGTGAATCACTTGTCTCAGATTACCAAAACCATTATCAATTGAAACTTTAATACCGGAACCCAAAACATTAATACCGGAATAGTAGTTAAACTAATTAAGCATAAACAATAATCACAAAATAAATACCATCCACATGACACCAAAATTTATATGTGGAAAACCTGGTAAAGGGAAAAACCACGATGGGAAGCCTGCCCACAATCAGATAGTACTTTTGTAGTAAGTATGTGAATTACAATTGAGGGGACTGCACTTGCAGGAAGGCCAACAACCTAGAGCACACTACGCATCACAAAAGGAGTCTCACTGACTACATAGAAATCCATACTACAATTCGGAGAAGTGTTGAACTGCAAAAGATAACATCTCCTATGCTTGAGTACAGTTTCAGTTAAGCTCAATACCGGTGGAATAAATCCTCTTACATAAACCTAATTCAATCTTCAATGATCGACCAAATCCTCTGACTGAATTATATTACATTATTCGCACATTACATCCCTTTCCCATTACCATAATCTACCATATATTCTACAATGAGAACTTGCATCTATATATACAAACCCTCGACCATAAATAGTCAGTTAGCCACCAAATAATAAACCAATTACATAATTATAAAACATGTCGACCTTAGACCAAACAAATAATATCCAACACATAGGACATCCCGGAAACGTATCAACAAGTCCAATCCACACGCTTCATTAAACCGGTCCATAACCTAGACCAACCGGAACCTAATATAGGTCCACACGCTACAACAATGATCTACATTCGTCAAGTCTCGAATGTGATCACCAACACCATCCAGAAACCATACCAAAAGCTGCACCAACACCACTTATGCAATTCATCAAAGATCTTCATTAAAAGCTTTGTCGGTGAAACCCTCGCCGGAACTAGAAACCAAGCTTCTAAGAAAACAAGATAGCATCCGATCACCAAACCAAAACCAACTTACTGGATATGAGCATGAGTATCATGAATAAGCCAATTCCATAACCAAACTATACCGGAGTCAACCAGATCATGCCGAATCCAAATCAACCAAAAACCACTCAACCTACTGGGCCCAGAAGGGTGTCGGTAAAGCATCCAAATAGCTAGTGTTGGCATCAATGAAAAAACATCAATGCAACACATAATCAATTCCTCCAAATGGCCAACAGTACTTTGGGACTATATTGAGGTCAGCTTGACTATGTGCCTCACCAACAAGTGCATTCTTCCATCCATTGGAAACTGTGTTTTCCTTTGGATTTGGCTGCTCCAACTTTTTGGAACTATCAACATTATTATTGTCTGGAATGGGGACAACAAATCTCATGAGTAGAGAATTAGAAGCAACCAAATTGGGGTCATCAAAAGACACTTTGGTCATGACTTGAGAAGAATCTTTTGAAACTAGTACAACAACCATGTCCAAAGGAGGAATTGCGGGTGGGGGAGACTGGCCCCCACCCTCCATGGGCGCCATGTACAAGGATCAAGGTTTGAAATTTGAAAAAAAATGAGCAAGAAGTTGCAGAGTAGAGATCTCATGCACTCATTATAAATGTTACTTATACCAATATGATAGATGGTGATAATATAGCTTCAATTTCAATATTTAAATTATGACATGTTGAAATCGCTCTAATGTTATAGTGATATAGCTTTAGAGATAATAAGACAAATGCACATGATTAGAACAAAATTTTGATAAAGATGTTAATTTTGAATCATAAAAAAAAATTAAAATATTTTTAAAGATAAACACTTGGATAATTATTCTAAGGAAGATATTTGTATTGACAAAAATCTTGCAATTACAAGTAAAACTCTATAAAAATAGTATTTAAAATATTTCATTCAATTAGGGATTATAGAATTACTATTATAATTGTAGGCTTGCAACTACATTTCAAGAAGAGCTTTGAACCGCAAAACACCTTTATCCTTGGGTGTTTCCTCTTCAAGAACCTATGTGAATAGTCCTCTACAAAAGTCTTACATTTAATCCCTACTATGTAACCATCTCTAGTAGTCGGTTGTATACGTGCTCATCTAACTCAATATACCTACTCGAAATCTACTAATCAATAATAAACCATCTAAAAATTAATTCTCAAAAAACAATTATTGACCAAAATCAAAAACAAATTCATTTACAATTGATATTTACGTTCATATACCCACCTACATATACTTCTAGAAGGATTGTCTAAACATAGTGATAATCGGTGCATCCTAAAGACCCTAAAATGTACCTATACATGAATAATAGTGTATGAAGATAACTTATATGTTGGTGCATCCAAAAGATTAGATTACCATTCACTAATCCAACCACCACCCACCATAACAAAATAAATTACTAAAAAATAACACAGAATTTAACCTACTGAATTACCATTGCTAATCCAACCACCAACCAACACCCACCATAACAAAATAAATTACCAAAAAATGGCACAGAGAATTTAACCTTGAGTTTGACCTCATTAGTCTTTCCATCTTGTGCAAGATTCCCTGAATGCAACTTCTATTTTCATCGCTACATGTCTCTTTCATAACGTGCACCACTTTTGAGCTGAAAGCGTGAAGGCAAAAAGGTGACTAGTGCAATCAACCCATGTACCTTTCTAAATCAAACACCTTAACCACTTCTACAGCATCCATTCTTGCTTTGAACTATATGTACTTCCTACAAATGTTTACATAATTTGTGTTCCAAATGCATGAAACGTCATAACCCAGCTCATTGAGATAGGTGAGGTAACTTGTCACAAGCCATAAATTTTCTCTTTGAAATAAGAAATCATTGTTTATTACTATTATGAGGAGAAAGAGGACAAAAAGAAGAATTAAGAAATCATTGTATAGGACTATTATGAAGAGAAATAGGACAAGAAGATGATTTAATGGTTGAATAAAACCTATCCAAGAGTAAGACTTTTATTTGTTTAATATAAAAATTAGAAACCCAAAATTGAAAAGAGACAAACAATCAATCATATATAGTGAGTTGTCAGCCAAAATACACAACAAAAAGAATTTCAATGGTGGCCAAGGATAAGACTCCTAACTTTATGCCTTGTGGAATCATAATCAGGAACATAGCACTTGTGGACTTTTTATTTGGAATCGACCAAGCAGGAAATGTTCTCTTTTGTGGTGACCTAAAATTCTGTAATCACATCATAAAGAGCACGATGATGGAAATAAACATGATAAAAGTTGGTCTCTCATTGGGCTAATCTTATTTCAGATAACATGTTCTATCTATTCTTTCTATGTAACAAGTCATTATACGTCCTTATAATGTGGTGTGTAAGATTTCCACTGGAAAGTGGGATTCATGAAAGTTGTTTGGAATTGAGGGTATATTTGACCTTTAAAAGTGGGGAAACAATTGCCATGTTCGATGCTGAAATGTGATAGTGAAGCACCACCCTCACTACTCCACACACTTGTAATTCCACCAGCTATCCAGATAGCTAATCAGAAATAAGTAGTCAAATCATAAACCATTCTAAATGTAAAAAATTCATCTTATAAAGGAGCCACCTAATAGCATGGCAATTGAGTTCTAACTTTCTTGTTTTCATAATGTCTTGCAACATTTTTGTCATCTTTCTTATATTCTTTGCAAATTGCTGCAGCCATGCAAGTCGCCCACTGTTACAAGGCTCCTTCTCTGCAAGATCCCTTGAAAAGCATAGAAAGAATGGCAATGCTGCAGTCCAAAGCAATTCAGATTCTGATATCAACCAAGACAATGAGAGTCACTTTTATCAACAGACTCTTGACCATTTCACCTTCACACCACAAATCTATGATCAGACATTTCAGCAGAGATATCTGCTTGATAAAAAGTATTGGGGTGGTTCCCAAGGGAATTTTCCCATCTTTGTTTTTGCAGGAGATGAGGGAGATCTTGTCTCAGATATACATTACCTTGGCTTTATGACTGAACTAGCAGTCCACTTCCAAGCTCTTCTCCTTTACATTGAGGTACTCATGCTATCTGCTCATTCATATTTAATCTCAACCCTTTCAGTAATGTACCAATAATATTTCAATGTTCATTACCAGTGCATTCAACAATTAACCTTCATCTATTAATAGATTTGGAATTAGAATCAGAAAGAGACTAAAGCTAGGAATAAGAATTAGGATACTAAGGATAAGAACATGTGTTCTATGTTAAGGAAAAGTAAAATTAGATGTGCAGGTAAGTTCGTTAATGTGGATTTAGATTTTATACTTTGATTTGTTTTACAATGCGAGTAAGAGGTGGAATGTAATGATTTGAATTGATTTGTTTTAAAATAGCTTCAAAGATCTTTCAAAAGATAAAAATAAATGTAAGAAATCTATACCAGTTTAGATCTGAGAAATATATCTACTCATGGCTGAGTTTATCTACTCATGACTGCAAACTCATTTAAACTAAGTTCTTTTTATGTTGTTTAAGTTTTCTGCCATGTTTAAGAATTGGCTTGTTTAAACTTTAATTAGCATCGATACTATGGATTGTCCATGCCCTTCGGGAGCCAAGAGGATTCTTTCAAGAATGCAACTACGTTGGCTTATTTAACTGCAGAGCAAGCCCTGGCTGATTACGCAGTGATCATTGTAGATTTGAAGAAGAACTTATCTGCCCAAGATTGTCCAGTGATTGTTATTGGTGGTTCCTATGGTGGAAGTAAGTAGTATGTTAGGAGAGGCTTTTAGTAATCAATATTTTTTTGAGTTTAGGTTTAGGTATATTTTAAGTGTTGATTTGTTTGGATGGTTCATTTGAAATTATATATGTTTTTTCAATATATGTTCTAAGTTTTAATTTGTTTAGATAATTCATCTGAAATTGCACTCTCTTCTCTAATAGAACCTACCTATTAATACAATTCAAAACGTAAACAAATTAAAACTTAAACTATATTATTTAAACAAAATATAAACTTATGAAAAAGTATCATATCAATATAAGCTTCTGGATTTAGCTGTGTAGGAGTTTTTTTTGCATCAACGTTTCGAATCACACTCCGTGATTCATCATCAGAATGAGAGCTATAGAAGAAAAAATATTGATTAATTTAAATGCTGTAGGAGATATAAAAGTATTATATCTTCAAATGCTGATTAATTCATTTGTGATGTTGGTTATAAAGTGTTGGCTGCTTGGTTTCGTTTGAAGTATCCACACATAGCAGTAGGGGCACTAGCATCATCTGCACCTCTCCTGTACTTCGACAATATCACATCTCCAGATGCCTTTGCAGAGATTGTTATCAAGGACTTCAAAGTAAGTCTCCCCATATTTCTTGTTTCTAATCTTAATCTTTTCTTATATGTTTTCTATTTAAATAGAAGATTTTAAGTTTTGATATTGTTTAGGTGGTTTATTTGAAATGACATTAAGTTTTTCAGTAGAGTCTATCTATTAATACAATTTTAGAAAAGTCATTCAAATAAATCAAAACGTAGAATATATTGTTTCAATCAAAAGTATTTTAATATTTCTACTAATTCTTAACTGATAGTTCTGACAATGATGTCGTTCCTACAGAATGCAAGCGAAACCTGTTATGCATCCATAGAAAGCTCATTGGCAGAGATAATCAAAGTTGGCTCCACAGCAGACGGACTAAAAACCCTAGCAAATATATTTGATACTTGCCGGTAAGATTTTTTCATAGACAAGTATCTATATTATCATTTACAAAATAGTATCACTTTAAAAATGTTTTGCCTGTAAAGTAAATTAAACACGTTACAAGAGAACCACCATGTAAT
This sequence comes from Cryptomeria japonica, assembly GCF_030272615.1. Taxonomy (NCBI): domain Eukaryota; kingdom Viridiplantae; phylum Streptophyta; class Pinopsida; order Cupressales; family Cupressaceae; genus Cryptomeria; species Cryptomeria japonica. The sequence goes on from NC_081413.1 coordinate 483,857,699, forward strand.
ACTAACCAGAACACTAGAAGGAAGAGCACAAGATTCACATTTGAATTACATAATATTAAATTTTCAAGAATCACAAACATGACTGCAGGGATCTCAGTTGGGCTACTTAAATTAAAGAATATCAAATTCATGCCACAAATCGGCAAATATTTAATACGTATTCCAATGTTTTAAAAAAAATGTCAAAGCATTACTAACAAATAACAATTGATCTCCAATATTCCAGGGTTCCTGAGAGTACGGACACTTTGATAGATGCATTATGGTATGCTTACGATAGCGCAGCTCAGTACAATTATCAGCATGTGAAAGGCGTAAGTACATGAAACATGAATTCTCTCCTCTGGGCATATGCAAGTTCATGGTATACATATTATTGCACAGTTTTTTCTTGAGTGTTTTTACTCATGGAATTAGGTTGGATTTCTTTTTAACGTTGGTTTTCATCAATGTTTCAGATTGTATTCTATAATCTATCGTTAAAATGAGATACTAACATTTCAGATCATATTTTATGATCTATTATCTGTTTGAGATAGTGAAAGAAAAGAGTTAAAATTGGATTCTTTCTTTTGTCTTTATAATCTATCATTAGAATGAAATACCAATGCTTTAGATAATGCTTTAGATGGCGCTATAATCTATCATCAAAATGAAATAGTGAAAGAAAAAAAGGTTCAAATTGAATTCTTTCTTTTCTAGATGTGTTTGTTAGCTGAAGGATATGGATAAAATATAATGTATGTCTGCATTTGTGTTCACATGATAGCTAAACTGATTACAGAACATATGGCTATATTAATTTGGCTTTTGATATTTGGGGATTCTTTGTATTTATGCAAAGAAAAATGACGTCCAAACTTCAAACTTTTGAACAGATCTGTGAGGCCATAGATGGGTTATCAAAAGGATCATATATTCTCACTCGTATATCTGCTGGACTAACCTATTTCATCAACAGCACCGAAGGGAATACAAACTGTTTTGATTTGGATTCAATTATCAATGACAATCAGGGATGGCAGTGGCAGGTATTGCACTTGCCTTCTCCATGTCATTCACAGCTAGCTCTGCAAATAATCAAGTCTAAATGTTAAAAACCTCTGATGTATGATTTTATGCAGAGTTGCACTGAAATGGTAATGCCTATAAGGTATACCCCAAATACAACAACATATTCTAGAGACTGCTGGAAGACTTATGGCATATTACCGAGGCCCAATTGGATTACAACTGAATTTGGTGGCAATGTAAGATGAAAATACACTTAGAGAAGATCGAGGAGAAGAAGAAGAAGAATATGTAGGATTAATATTGTTTGTTTTTCCTTTGTAGAATATGAAAAGAGTGCTGAAAAGCTTCGGGAGCAACATAATTTTCTCTAATGGCTTGAGAGATCCATACAGTGCAGGAGGGTAAAATCATCTTACAGACCAATAAAACCTTTTAGATTTTACTATTGGTTCAAGAGTTTTATATGTTTTAGTAACCCAATAGTTTATCTAAGTATTTTCTATTACAGGGTACGAGAGAGTTTGTCTACAAGCATTGTAGCACTCGCAGCAGAAGAAGGTAAACCAGAACTATTTTTTTATTTATATTGCATTACGTAGATTTGGTCATTTTGAGTCTAACATGGGTTTTACGTTGTTTTATGCATAATAAATAGGAGTTCATTGTCAGGATCTAGCTTCTTCCAGTTCAGATGATCCACAATCTGTCACAGAAATGAGAATGAAAGAGATTCAAATCATGGAAGACTGGATATCACAGTATAAAGTAGATCTCCTTGAGAGTGCAAACAAAAGCATATGAAGTGTTGCAATGCTACATGTATAGTAGTAAATTCTACAAGTTGTTGCCATGTTAAAGAAATAATATATGCATTTTAATAAATCCCAGTTGGATATAGTTGACTGTGCATCCCACGTGCAGGTAAAATCCTTATTAGGGTTTTATATGTTGGGTATGGTGGAGGCTTTGGGTAGATCAGCTATTTGATATCTGTATTTTGATTGAAAATATATGCATTATCAAAAAATGAAACTAAATGAGAAAAGTGCATTAGGAGTCCCCATAATGGCAACATGGCAGGAAGGCACAAAGTGAAATGTAAGAATGTAAGAATAAGCATGATAAACTACTTCAATTTGGAATTGAATTTGTGTAAGTTGAAGGGTGGAATCCAAACATAAAATTGTATATTTCATATGTTTGTATGTTGAGTATTTTCAAGTATTCGATGGGATTGTCTATTTTGTTTTATAATTATAAAATATTATTAAAAAAATAAAAAAATTATATTAAGAAAACAATTTCAATCAAATTTTTGAAGAATGAGATTCCATCTCTTAAAATTGAAAGGTTAAATGGAAACATGAAATACTGAATGTTCAAGTATCCTCTTCAAGTATTCTAATGGATTTGTGTGTGTTTTATTTTATTACTATGTTTTATTTTAAGAAACAAATTCATTCTAAAATTAATCATAAATAGATTATTTTTCACAAATACAAACAACAATATACACAAAATGAAATACAAAAATTTGATTTTATATTGAAAATACTTTACAATATATTATTGTTATAAAGTTACTTTTTGTTTTTGTTAAATTTTTCTTCTTCTTCTTTTACATTGGTTGCAAAATATATTTCTATTAAAAAATTATATTTTCTAATAATATTCTTTGAATAATAACTAATATAAAAAATTGATTAATTTGTTAGCTTCTTCCTTAAGCTAAAAACATTGAGGATCCTTCATTAAGCTAAGAAGATTGATCCTTCTAAAATATTATGTGGGTTTTTACACATTAGGTATAAGCATTCATTGTTTTTTACAAACTAATCACAATATGAAAGAATTTGACATATTTCTTAGGTGATATTTTGATAAGATTAATATTTCAACACTCTATCTTAAGTTTGCTTCACAAATTATTCAATTATGACTAGATTTTCTTTAAGTTACTAAAAATATTCTCTTACCAAAGTATCTGTAAATATATTTGTAAAAAAACTAATTTTTTCGATAGTTTTTATGGCTAAATCATCACCACAAAATATTTGTGTTATTTTATTTTTCTCTTGATATAAGTTTAATAATACTCTTCTCATCCAAATAACTTGGTATATTGTTCAAGTTATTGCAACATATCTTCTTTCACTATTGGAATATATCTAGAAGTGACATTTCTATCATCAATGCTATGATTTCTTGTTCCATTAACATTTTTCACAAATTTCCTTGTTGTTTGTAGACATGTAGTCTTTTATGTTTCCATAAACTTAGAGATTGAACTCACTATATATACAGTATATCAAGCCTTGTTATTTATCAAAGACACTAAACTTTCAATCAGTATTTTATTAAATGTTAGATCAAGGTACTACTTTAATCATTTTTACTCAATTTTTTTTACTTAGTGGAATTGGTTTAAAACAAATAATCTAATACAACAATTATAGTGGATTCATTGTTGTTTTTATTGAAACAAATACTAAAAGAAAATATGAATATATGCAATTATGCAAGCTTTGGATACTTGCTTGAACCTATATGTTTTTTTTTTAAAACTTGTATACTTTGTCTTATTGACCTTAACATGTGTAAACAAGTGGCTGGGTAAGTGCACCAAGATGGTGAACAAAAGGGGGTATAAGTGGCCACTTTTTTTTCTTTCTGAAAACGGGTAAACTTGAACTTCAAAGAGATATTTGAAGGTCATGCACTCAAAACTAGGAGTTGAGCAAAGAATAAGAATTGTAGTACTCTAAATCTAGTTTCTAAACTACTAAAGTTTTTTAAAATTGGATAATATTAAGAGGGTCAAACCTCTCACACACGAAAAATTGTTCCTGATTTTTTCATTAAGATATAACATAGTTGTTTCCGTGCGCTGCACAAAATATATAGTTAGATTTAGTATTTTGAAAAACCCTTTGGTAGGATGATATGTAAGAGTGAGATATAGAAGTTGTGTATTTTTTTGTAATTTTTCGTTGAGTATTTTTTTTTATGATTTTTTGAAGTGTCCACATCCTGAAAATTTGGTGCATATTCATGCGTTGGGCATAACTTGCATCAAAATAATCGAAAATACAAACTTACATTTTTTAAAGTGTATAGAATCTACTGAAGAACAATAATATATAATTTATTTTAAATTTGGTCAAGTATATCAAAAGTTATTAAAAAAATGGTAGACATATGTCTGTGAGGACTGTCAAGGCACTGGTAAAGAAAATTAAAGTTTACTATGCTAATGTTGTCCAAAAATTAAAAAAATTATATGGTCAGAAATCTGAGAAGAAGTGTGAGATTATGGTGGTAATTTTAGAGATACCCACTTGATCATTTGTAAACCTGATGATGACAAAGTCAATAAATCATGTTGGAAGATGAAAAAACATGTAAAGGGACAAAAATGGAGGGAAAATGGGCTTGCAAACCTTAGAGTCATTTTCCAACCCTCTTACCAAGCCAAAACCCGCACGGGTTCTGATGTGCAAGATAACCCGCTCGGGTTTTGAAAAACAAAAAGTACCATTCATAGTTCTACATAACCCGTAGTGGATATGTAGAACTAAAACCATCATTTTGAGTTTCACAAAACCCGTACAGGTTATGAAGAAATCAGTATGTATGCTTATAAACTTAGCATTTACTACACATATGTATAGACATACATATATAATATGTGTTTATGTATGTATATTTGCATATCTATAGTTATATATACATATATTTATATAGATAAATGTATATATGTTTGTATACATGCATGTCTCTATTCTTTTTCTCTCTCTCTCGTCTTCCTTCCCCATCATCATCTCGGTTTATTCTGAGCCCTAATTATCCTCCTTTAGTTCCATCTCATCTCTCTCCCCCTCATACTTCTCTCTCTATCGAGTCTCTCAGCCTCTTCTCCTTCTCCTTCTCTCTACCTCATGTCTCTCACCCTCTCCTCCTTCTCCTACTCCTACTCCTACTCCTACTCTCTCTCTCTCTATCTCCCTCTCTCTCTCTCTCAATCCTATTCTCACCCTCTCTCCCTTCTATTTCTTTCCCTCTCTCTCTCTCTCCCTCTATCTCTCTCCCCACTTCCTTTTTGGTTCCTAGTTCTACATAACCCATATGGGTTGTGCAGAACTAAGGCCAAAACTTCTAGTTTTGCATAACATGTACAGGTTATGAGAAATTGTGAGTGTTCCCATTAGGTTTGCATAACCCGTATAGGTTATGGGAAAATCTTCATATTTTAGTCCCAACCAAGCCTTGCAAGCAATCCTTTAAATGGAATGATAATGGCAAGCAATCCTTTGAAGACAGCAAGGCATCTATTGTACACACCCCTATATTGGTTCACTTAGATTTTAGTAAAGATTTTATCCTATACTATTATGCATCTAATCATACTTTGTCTACTATTTTATTGTAAAATAATGATCAAGATATAGAAGCATTGATTTCTTTTATGATTTTTCCTTTAAAGAAAGAAGAATTGAATTATTCTCTAGCGGAGAAGAACGAATTTGATGTGGTAAAATTTATTCAGTAGTTTAGGTTTTACATCCTTCACTCTCATCCTATAATATATGTCCCAAACTCACTTGTAAAGAGTATCTTACTCAATAGGAAGTAGGAGGAAATAAAAGAGGGGCATTAGTTTCTAAGGTCTAGGAATATGATTTAGATGTTAAGCCCACAAAGTTAGCGAGGGGTCAGAGCTTATGTAAGTTGATTGCAAAAAATAAAAGAGCGGAAGAAGAGGAATTACCCATGATGTTGTCTGTGAGTTTAAATGATACTTGGCTCTCTAATGTTGTCCACTACCTTACTTATGGTGAATGTCCTAAACTCCTCTCTCTTAAAAAAAAGGAACTTGAAGCTGAAGGTAGAAAAGTTTGTAATTTGAAATGATGTTTTGTATAAAAGCGGCCTTAATGGCACTTTTTTTGAGATGTGTAGATAAGTAGCAGTATCAAAAACTCTTGAAAACATTCCATGATGAAGCATGTGGAGGATATTTCTCTTTGTCATTGATAACTTTTAATATCTTAAGACAATGCTATTATTGGTCTAAGATATTTAAAGATGCATGCCAATGGATAGCCAAGTGTAACAAGTGTAGACAGTTTGTCGAAAGGCCTCAATTGGCTGCTTTACCCCTCAAACTAGTAGTTATTGAAGAACCTTTTCAACAATGGGATCTGGATTTTATAAATCTAGTTAACTCGACCTCAAATGCTAGACATACACATATTTTGATAGTCATAAATTATTCTACTTAATGGGTTGAAGCTATACTAGTGAAGCGTACCACTTTTGGTGTTGTATGCGACTTTACTAAAGAGAACATACTAGTGTGTTTGGGAGTGCCCTTAAAAATTTTGACTGACAATGCCACTACCTTCTCCTCATCTAAAGTTAGTCTATTTTTCTATGAATATAGTATTTCACTCTCACACTCATTAGACTATTATCTGTAGGGTAATGGGCAAGTAGAATTAAGAAATAAAAACATGATTGCAATTATGATAAATTTGGCAAGCGATAACCAAAAAGATTGGCACAAAATCTATGAGGCATTGCGGGCTAACAAAGCGACTCCAAAGTAGGCTATAGGCATGTCACCATTTGAGCTGATTTATGGAATTGGAGTTGTCTTACCCCTTCCTTTGGAATTAGATGCATCAAAACTATAGATGGTGGTCAAAGATCAAGAATTTCAAATTTCTTTAGAGAAAAGAGTTGTCTATCTAAGTTCCAAAATTGAGGAACAAAGAGAAGATATGGTAGATAGATTTACTCTAGATTAAGAAAGGGTGAATAAATTCTTCGACTAGAAAGCTAGACCCAAAAACATTATGGAGGGAGACATGTTCCTATTGTGGGATAAAAAAGGAGAGCCAAGGGAAGCACATGGAAATTTTGACTCATTATGGAGGGACCCATTCAAAATTCAGTAGGCTTGTGGGAGCACTTCATTCAGATTGGTGTGCTTACATGACACAATTTTGTCGCTCCCTTACAATGGGTAGGACCTAAAGTTATATCAAATGTAAAGCAGGTAACCCCTACCTTGTACTATAGTAGTTTAGGTGTTGTTAGTTTTCAATCTTGGTGTGTGCAATTGTCCATAGTCATTATTTTCAATGTTTTGGACCTTGTCTTAAGTTTTATAAAAATTGAGATTCTAAGTTCCTGACTTCATCCTTTTTAGTCTTCATCCCCAATCAAAGCTATTTTTTGCTTAAATTCCACTCAGTGCATCTAATTTGGGTCTTTCTTTGTATTTTGATAAGTTGAGTGAAATTAATTTAAGTTGCCTTTCTAATCTTGCTGGGTTTTTGAGTTAGTTCTTGAACCTCCATCGGAGTTTGAAAAGTCATTTTGAACTAGCCGAAGTCCTTTTTTCTTAAGTGTCTTTTGAATCCTATTAGTTTGGGTCAATTTCCACTTTGAGCATCGCTCTTCGATATTTGCTTCAGCCTTTTATGAGTTTACTTCTTTTTTTTAGTGTTTTTGTCTTAGTTCCAAATATTGTGTTGCTTCCCAACACCCCATCTTATACTTATATTCTAAGTTCCATCTCCTTTTGTAATGGAGGAAATTCACTACCTCAAGGATGATGGATCCTTGAGAACAAACTATCCTTCTTATAACTCCTTGAACTAGCGCTAGGATGAGCCAGGGGATAACAGAGTTATGCTAAAGTATCAAAAAGACGAGAGGACTCTCTAGACGACTCTGCAAAGCCTCTGTCCTCGGGACGAGCGCACAGAGTTGGGACACTAGCACGGTGCGTTGTCATCTTATATGGATGAAGCACAAAGTCCAAGCAAAAAGCTCTGGATGCACTGACAAAATGTGTTAACTAATAAAAAGATATAAAAGTAAAGTGATAGCATAGAACACGAGACTAAACCAAGAGATAAAAAATAATGAGAGAATGTTGCATGTGGTCCACGCTATTAAGCCTCGTGCAAGTTAATCTCTTCCTCACAATGATGTACCAACACACATGCAAGAGAAAATGTTGGGGGTTATGTTTTGGAGCCTACCTAAGTCATACCCTCGTTTTGGTGTTTCCACCTCCACAGACAACCCAAAAAGCCACGGGAATAATAAAGTGATAAAGATAATTAAAAAGATGCAAGAAGAGATTGGTAAAAGATATTGGAAAATGAAAGAGAGAGATCAACAAAACTCCCCTTCCATGAACAATTGTTGAAAATGTTGGTGTAAAATGTTGCAACAATGGTCATGCTTGTAGAATATTGTCCAAAGATAACCTTCAAGAGCTTCCACCTACAAAGGATCATTAGCTTACCAAGAGAATCCCCCAAAATGCCTTTGAAATTGATAGATAAAGTCCTTGGAAGGAAAATAGATGTCGATGGGCACATACAGAGGCATTACAATTCCTTCTAGGTGCAGGCGTAATGCTCAAATGACCACCTTTGGACTATTAGATTCACGATATGCTAGCACATCGCACATATGTTTCTGTGTTGCGCCTGTGTCCCTAAAGGTGACAGGTTGGCAGCATTGGTGATACTTTGGCCAGAGCTGACAAAGATGGTTTAAGTGGACAAAAGGACAAGATGGCGAAGCCTGACCTCCAATGACATGGAGGAAGGCATCATTTGTTGCATTAATCACAAGGGATTAGATTTTTTACATTAAATTTTGCCCCCACTTTAGTGAGCATGCCTTTGCTGAGGGATGTGAAGCTAAAGTAGAGGAAGATACAGAGAAAGAAAAGTTGCAACAAGGAGGCATATTTTCGTTGATTAGACAAGGTTGCCCCCAACGAGGTGATGCTAAGATTTGGAATAGATATTGGTACTTGGTACATCACAAACAGGCTAGCTACAGACTAGCCTGATGGATGTAAAGGTAAAGGAAAGGATAAGATAACACAACAGATACAAAACTCACCTTGGAGGAAAGCCCCTAGTTACGGAAAGATACGAGATAAGCGGTCGTCATTGGTATAAGATACGCTAGTATGGGTAGCAAGATGCATTATACTAGATGGCCATACGATAGGGTGTGATATGTCGGTATGGATAACCATAAGATAGGGCGAGATGATTATCAACATGGATAGTGACATGCTAAATGACCATGCGATAGGGCATATAGGAGATAAATTTGTTGGCATAGGTAGTGACATGCTAGATAGCCATGCGATAGGGTAGATAAATTTGGTAAGTAGTAGATTAGCCCCTACAAAGGCAAACAAGAAAGAAAAATCAAGAATGGTTTGTCCCCCATGTAGGCGATCTTTGGAACGGATCTAGTGGATTTTACCCCCACCTAGGCAATCTTGGAAAATAAAAAGATCAAGTGGTTTGGCCCCCACCTAGGAAAGCATGAAAAGGAAAATAGAAAAGGAAAGGAATGCAAGAGCTAAAAGATAAAATGCAACTATGATGGGCCCCCCTTAGAATGATATGCGTGAAAGGTGTGTTATTCTAAGGAGAAGAGCAGTTGTGGCACATCAACATAGCGAGTTGTTCCCGTGGAATGCCACCAAGAGAAAGTAGCACATAGATATCCACAACATCAAAAGATGCAATGCAAGAGGACAGGGGGATCCAATAGTCTGGCATTAGAATGCATAGCAGTTTCAAAAGGATATATAGTATCATTACAAGATGGGTGTATCGTCATAATGCCAAATTTCTTGGATCTGAAGAAGAGAACATGAAGAAAAAGATAAAATAAAAATTTGGGTCAACATGGAAGAAGGAAAAGAACACCCCTAATGCTTTACATTGTTCTCGAATGTCGAAAAGCAAGATACAACAAATAGAAGAAGAAGATATACAAATAGACGAATGTGTATGACAGGAAATCCCCTATATCCAAGAACCTACAAAGTAACGCAGGTCCTTCAGGGGAGCACAACGGGTAAAGACAGTCAACCTCTTGTATCCAAGTACCTACATAGTAAATTGGGTCCCGCAAAAGGGAACAAACATATAAAGAAAGCACAAGGGAACACAGTCACGCATACATGCAAACAAATGTAGAGGAAAGATAAAAATCCTGACAATCAGCCCTTAGGAGGGTATCATACTGTAGGAGATCATCATACTCGAGGAGAGCTTCGTCCTCTCAATCTAGATCATAGGGAGAAGCGGGGCGAGCTTGGAGAGGGACTATCGCAAGGGTTACACCGAGCACCTCACTAGCACCAAGAGCAAGAGATGAAGTAGCAACGACGTCTTCGTCTACAGGCTCAAAGGAGCCAAGGGTCAACGATTGCGTGAAGATCATACACAAGGTCGGGATGTCCTCCAAAGAGGTGAACATGCAGGCTTCCATGAAGGAATCAAGTGACTCACTTGGAGAAGATGAAACAAGAACAGGGCTGTCAGCCTCTAGAAGAGGGGTAGTAACAAATTCAAGAGAAGGCGGGGCCTTCTCGATTATGCACATAGAGATAGGCAAAATAGTAGGCATTCAAATAGGAAGAGGAAGGGGTGAGGAACATACCTGCAAAGACTTGCATCTTCAGAACTCTGGGATAGGGCCTTGTTCAAAATTGTGCTTACACAGGATAGGAATGTTAGGCCTCCAATCAACCATAGTAGGATGAAGGATCCCAGAGAAAATTAGATGTTGGAGTGGTGGCAAAACAGGCAGGGCAGACAAAGTTGCATTGGGAACCACCTGGGTGTGCAACATATTAAGTTTTTAGGACAAGGGAGCTATGTCCGGTAAAGAAGTGATAAGAGGAGGCTCTAGGGAAGGAGCGATGAAGACCTGCACCTGCTTAGGGGGAGGTTGATTGAAATCCCCTGAAGCGATAGGGAGTAAGACCAAAACAGATGCAGAGAGGGGAGAAACCAAAGGGAGAGGCTCCAAAGCAGCAGTGTCAGGTGTCAGATCCACACCAACAGACTGCAAGGCAACATCACACTCTCGAGCTCGAGCCCTTTGTAAACATTTATGCTCACGCGCACGCTGGTTCCAACGGAGGTGAGGACCACCAATCAAAGCCAAAGAGGATTCAAGAGCACTATTCTCCATAGCAGAGGCCTTCAGAATTATGTCAAGGATGGGAGAAGGCCTAGCAAATGAAATAGGAGGTGCATCCTAGAGAGGCACCAAATCCACAACAACGGGTGCCCGACCTCATTTCGCTCGAGGAGCGGTCGAAGGAACAGAGGGTGACCCCCTTTCTCATAACAAGAGGGCTGAGGAATATCGACCATGATCAGGAGCTCGAAGGGAGGGCGGACCGCGTACTTTGATAGCACGAGTGCCTTTCCCTTGGTTATGCTAAATATAATTATAGGAACAACAGACACCACTGGAGGTTGTGTAGTCCTAGGCGAACGTGGAGGTTTGTTTGAGGGAGCAAGCAAAAAATCAACACTCGATGATGAGGATACATGAGGCACTACTCGCTCCAAGACCAAAATTGATGGAGGAGGGGTCGATGCACGAGGCGGCAACAAAACACTTGGCTACACCAATGTAGGGGCCAACTCCCCCATTTTATATTGATAGTAAGTGCATTACATTAGATCACTATTTGGAAGCATGGGCCCCACTAGAGCAAGCCAAAAGTGATCCAACAAAAAAATCTCCATGATCGATCAAGGGTCGATATCCAGTGTCTTGGATGACATGCACTGTGCCCTCATGGGTGAACTTAAGACATTTGTGGACAACTGAAGGGACTGTCTCCATGGTAATCAGCCAAGGAACGTTGAGCTTAATTTAGAAGAGGTCTGACTCGGGGATGATCATGAACACAAAGGACACCACCTTAGGCCCTACAAGGACCGTCAAGGTGATACTACCCAAGGGGCGGATAGAAAACCCATCATGCATCCTCAAGGTTGTGTGGCAGTCATCATACGCTGGCCTATGCCAATCGTTCACAAAGAGAGTCTCCTCTGTGATATCGTTGACTTTTCTTGATGGGTCAACCATCACTCCTATGATAGTTTGATTGTTCAGCTTGGCAGGGACATAAAGAGGAGCAGGTTCTTCGCAATACATGGCATCCAAAGGGGTGAATGACAGAGACATATCAGATACCTTCCCCTTCTGGGTCAGAGGTGTGTTAATGGGGGTGATGGTGACCATATTCACATATGGATCATCATCTGAGGAAGGATTCGATGCAGAGATAAAATTTGTCGAATGCAGAGGGAAAGGATTGGTATAAATTTGCAATTCGCTATTGGTTTTTATCAACGGACTTGTTTGATTTGTTCTTCCGCACATCCACCTTAATTGCACCACTGTCGATGTGGTCTTGGACAACATGTCGAAGATGATAACATGACTCAATGTCATGCCCAGGCACACAGTGATAATGGCAGAACTTTGATCCATCATACCAATGGGGGTAGGGTCAACTATCAGACAATTATTTAATTTTCAGAAGGGTGATGAGGTTGCCTTTCAACAACCGAGATGCATTATTGCTCAAGTAAGAGTCATTCAACTTGGTAAAGACTCTATTATGTTGTGAGCTTTATCTGGTAGCTATTAGAGGAACAACCACAACATTAGCCATTGCTTTATTCTTTCTCTAACCTTCCATTGATGTACCTACAAAGGACCCACCATGAGGGTTTGAAGTGGCATCTCTGAATTGTGACACAGTGTGTTGATAATCCGTAAGAGAAGAGCACATGTTTGTGAAGTTCTGATATCAGTTAAGGGATAGTTTTTCCCTCAATATCGGTTGCAGATTGCCAATGAACATTCTCTGCAGGTCCTTTCCTGGTAGGGTAAAGGGGATCTTAGTGGAGATAGCTTGATACCTCAAAATGAAGTATGTTCTCTTCTCATTAGGTTTCTGTTTACAATGAACAAGGTCAGCAATAGTGACCTTGCTACTAATGTTTTCCTGAAACTGCTTGAGAAACAAATCCATAAGCTGATTGAAGGTACAAATAGAATGGTCGAGCAAGGATCTATACCATTCTAGCGCTATCCCCTTGAGGGAACATGAGAACAACTTCAACAGAATGAAGTATAGACTATGGTAATCACTACACATAGTCATGAAGGAATCTATGTGCACATTCGGATCCTCATCACCATTGAACCTATCAAACTTCAAGGACTCAACGATAGTCAGAAGGATGGTATTCAAGATGATGATATCAAGGGGACTCTTCCTATAATGCACAGGCACAGATGATTGACCAAAGGTAGAGGCTAAGTTCATCAGTTGCAACTGAAACTGCCCCATGTTTTGCAAGATTGTACTCAGGACAAGATTAGAAGGTGGAGGAGGTGGAGGTGGGCCAGATCCACTACCACCTCCACCAAAACCTCCAGAAGTACCAATGCCACCGACAGATGTAGTGCTAGTTCTAACTATAGATGTATGAGTTGCAGCGAAAGTGAAGGTCGAGCCACTAGACATGCCCATATAACCCAGCGGAGTAGTAGAGGCATTGATACCATGAATAGTGGGCCCAAGGTCGACCATATGCACTGTCGAACCAAGTATGTCAACACTCAGCTGAGAACCACAAACATCGGACTGACCATCCTGAGGAGAGGCGTCTACTATGAGTACATGACTCTTCACAATCATGGACAATTCTCTTAACATCTCTATACCTCTCTTATCTAAGATGAGCATATCCCTTAGGGTATTAACCACATTCCCCACCCAGGGGAGAATATTCTCTCGATTAAAAAACCCTTCCAAGTCTTTTAGGTTCTCCTCTAAAGAATGGATCTTGTCAAAGTCGATAGTGACAGTGGAATTGTTTTGAGAACTAGCAGTCGAGGAGCCACCCATGAACTTGGGATCCTAAGAGCATGGAAAGTAAGAAACTCGTTTGGGTTAGAAGAAGGATCCTTGTTCATCATGTCGGGTAGAGGAGGATTGTAATGATCAGGTGGGAAACTCTGCCTAGATGACCTCCTAACTACAACTCCTAGGGAAGTTTGGGTCATAAAGCTCATACACGGGCTATACGACATTCAGGACCACACTACAAGGACATAATTAGTCTGGAGTGATCAAGTCGATTTAATTTAAATGCAAATGCTAAAGGGAAATGCATAAATTTAAATGCGAATATTTGTTGTTGTTTTTTTACATTTAGATTTTTAGATTGTTTTCAGATTTTTAAACTTGGTAAAAAAAGTAAAAGACTAACACAACTAAATGAAATATAAAGTAAATAATACAAAGACAATCACATTTCACATCGGGTTCACCAAAATGTAATAGAGGAAATTTGCTACCTCAAGGATGATGGATCCTTGAGAACAAACTATCCTTTTGATACCTCCTCGAACTAGCACTAGGATGAGCCAAGGGATAATAGAGTTATGCTAAAGTGTTAGAAAGTTGACAAGACTCTCTAGATGGCTCTACAAAGCCTCTATCCTCGGGACAAGCATGCAGAGATGGGATACCAGTGCGATGTGTTGTCGTCTTGTATGGACGAAGTGAAGAGTCCAAGCAAAAAGCTCTGGACGCACTAACAAAATGTATTAACTGATAAAAAGATATAAAAATAAAGTGATAGCACAGAACACAAGACTAAACCAAGAGATAAAAAGGAATGAGAGAATGTTACACTTGGTCCACGCTATGAAGCCTCCCACAAGTTAATCTCTTCCTCACGATGATGTACCTACACACATGCAAGAGAGAAAATATTGGGGGTTGTGGTTTGGAGCCTACTTAAGTCAAACCCCCATTTTGGCATTTCCACCTCCACGGACAACCCAAAAAGCCACGGGAATAATAAAGTGATAAAGATAATTAAAAAGATGCAACAAGAGATTGGTAAAAGATATTGGAAAATGAAAGAGAGAGATCAAGGAAACTCCCCTTCCATGAACAATTGCTGGAAATGCTAGCGTAAAATGCTTGAAATGTTGCAACAATGGTCATGCTTGTAGAATGTTGTCCAAAGATAACCTTCAAGAGCTTCCACCTACAAAAGATCATGAAATTGCTAAGAGAATCCCCCAAAATGCCTTCAAAATTGATAGATAAAGTCCCTAGAAGGAAACTGGACATCGATGGGTGCATACAGAGGCATTACGATTCCTTCTGGGAATAGGCGTAACGCTCAAACGACCACCTGCAGACTGTCAGATTCACGGGACGCTAGTGCGCTACACGGATGTCTCTGCACCACGCCTGTGTCCCCGAAGGTGACAGGTTGGCAGTGTTGGTGATACTTCGGCTAGAGTTGACAAAGATGGTTTAAGTGGACAAAAGGACAGGATGGTGAAGCTCAACCTCCAATGACATGGAGGAAGGCACCATTTGTCGCATTAACCACAACGGTTAAGATTTTTGACATTACACCTTTGTTGGACTTTGATGCATAAGTTTGAACTTAAACTCGGTTCTTTTGGTGAAGCTTTTGTTCAAAGTATTGAAATCTTGTAGTTCAACAAAGAGTTTCGGACTCGGATGGTGGTTCCTAAACTATTGTCAAAGCTCAACTGAACAAGTGGTACTAATGCATAAAGGAAAGTAATTTTTTAATGCATTTAAGGCAAAGTTTTAAAAGTGAGGTTGAAACTAACTAGCACTTTAAAAGATGGTTTATGAGGCATTTCAAGGCCAAAGGTGAGTTCAAGAACTAATGTCACTCCCCAAAAACAAGTGCTTCTTTCCAAAGCATGAAGAAACTAAAGAAAGGATATTTGTGTGAAGTGTTGCCAAAAACAAGTTCCAATACTTGTGGCCAAGCTCAACAATATGTTTGGAAATCTCATAAACTAACATGTTGGCACCAAATTTTAAATTCAATACATTAATCTACCAAGAGCCAAATCATATGTGCATTTATTATACTTATGAAATAAGTCATTTATTCTCATTTTGGTCCTAAAAGAAATGATTTAGAAGCTCAATTGTGATTAGAAGATGAATTTGAAAAGGAAATCAAGAATTGTGTGTGAATTCGACAACTCGGACTACCATTTCTAAAAAGGTGAGTAATTTGGAACTAACAAGTGCTTGTATTTTATTTAGAATTTGATATCAGGATTAAGGTGACATAACGAAGTTGTAGTGAGAAGTTTTTCAATTGATTTCTATGAAATTCTTGTAAACTCAAGAGAAATAAATTCCAAATACATAGGCTATGAACATTTGGATGGGTTTACTAGCTCATTGCTAGCAATAGGAGCTATGAAGCTAGAGCACGATGATTTAGATGAATTTTGGCAGAGAGTGAGAAACCCTAACAGACATGTAATTACGTAGAGATTAGTAAAAAGCAGATTGTTTGAAGAAACTACTTTCCCAGTTGATACACAATGCATTGAGCTAGTACTGGAACATCTAAATAGATGCAATCCTGATAGTAGGGAAGGGAGGATAAAAGATAATAAGGTTCTCATAACCCTAGACCATGCCACCATATAGAATAGTTTTCAACTCCTGAATAGAGTGGAATACTCTTATTGGAACTTCACATTATTAGAGTGTCAATTTAATGCAAATAGGAACTCAATAAAGAAATGTGATTTCAAAGGATTGGTTTGCCTCACTGAGAAGGGGGAAACCATTCACAAGTCCCACCTCAAAAGATAAATTGCAAACATTATTTTCCTTCTACACAGGCTTAGAGGAGATGAAGATGCCTTAAACCTAGATGAATGGATGTTTTTTGTCATTTAGGTCATCAATTCTAGAAAAATGTATCTTGAATGGATAGGATTAATCAATAATCATTTACATACTATGATCATCAAATTTAGGTGGAATAAGTCTTTCTACATGTCATCATATTTGTTTTATACGAGCTAGAATGCACCTGAATTTGGCCAAGACTAAGTTATGTGGAGGAATATGATGATAACATTCAAATTTATGATTTTTATCTAGATTTGTAGTTGGAGAATAACTATACAAAATTTTGAAGGGTCAATGATGTTTTCACAATGGGATTCGTAAGGGAGCTTCAAGCACATCTGAAATGAAGAATCTCACCAAAAGTTGCAACCCTAATCAATACATACGAGAGTTTCTTCATACAATTCCCTACCTTCACTTACATTCAGGTAGGAGGCTTTGATGGTTTTCCCCTAAAGCTACCTAGGTATGACATGGACAAATGGGTTCTTATTGATCTTTGTAGACAAATTGTTGAAGTGAATAAAAGGTGCACTAAGAGTAAGAAAGTAGGTGTTCAACTTCTTATCACTTTAGACCTATATTCTTCCAAATTGCAATCAGATGAACTCAATTGTATGAAAGGCCTAGCTAAGTATACCTTGGATGCTTATTAAGTTTTGGGGCTAAATTATGACAACAAATTTTTTGTTAAGGATAATTTATATATGGTTTCTGCATTCAATCATATACTCGAGCTCAAAGATTATTGGGAGGATTGTGTCGACGATCTCAAAGTTAGAAGTAGATATTGGTCAAGGTTAACTGTAAAAAAAATAATAGATTATCAACTAGGCTAAGATGTAATAGGAATCACAAATGGTGGGTATGATCTCATTGACCCAGTGTATTTATCTAATACATAAGCTCAACTCTTGCAACCTATCAATTGGGATCAACTAGAAGATGATGATCTTGATAGGAGAACAATTATCCTAAGAAGGATGATGATGTGGGTGATGAAGAAGAATGGTGGGACTAATAAGGCTACACTACCTAAAATAAAAAATATTTTGACACCAAGTGGCTCTGGTAGTGTCACCACCGCTACATCAACGCATGCCACTCAAACAACATCCTCTGTCACACCAAGAGGCAATGTAGGTAATGAAAATCCTCCAAGAAAAGATAAGTCTCCAAAAAAATTTGTGGGGAAGGCACCAAGCTTATTTTAGAAGAGGGAAAGGAGAAAGAAAGTGAAGAAATTACAAATAAAGGACAAGACAAGGGGGGAGACAAGGGTAAGGTTATGGCAGAAGATGTAGGGCAAGACATTTTTATTATAGAGGTCCATGATTTAGAGGAATTGAACCAAGGTAACCCTAGGCTTTCATAGCATAGATAGAACTCCTCCTATAAAAATAACCCTTTTCTTAAGTCATGAGGATATGAAGACTATTTCCAATGCTCTATGATCCCCATCATTGTTGGAAGTCACTCTCTCCAACAAACAAAAACTTGATGCTATTAGGAAGTAATCAAGGGATGTTGTTCCTCAAATGTTACAATCTCAATCTACTCCCCAAATCAAAAAGATCAAAATGACTTATTTCTTGATAGTGGATGAAACCTCTAATCTCCTGTTCCTCAAAATTTCTCAACCCACAACCCAAATAGACCCAAGTCGGACTATCATAGCTAACTTTAACCTTAGACAAATAGAAATCGAGCCCCTAAGCAAGGATGTAGATCTGCATAATTTTTAGGTCATGATCACTAGGGCGATGAAAAGGGTTGAGAAGGAGAAATTGTATAAAGAGGGTTTGAAGGAATTGATGGACACTCTTTTTGAATGCCTAAAGTCATTTTTGAGTCCACCTCCACAAGCTTCAGACTTTATCAAGGGAGTACTCAACCTTGAGTCAGAGATAAACAAGGAGCTAGTGGCCAACCTGCTATCAAATTATTTTTTGGCAGGATCACCAAAGATTGGGTGAAGAAGATAAAGGATAAAAGCCTTCCATTTATAGATAATAAGTATATCATACAATGAGTTGAGTTTGGCAAAGAATGTTGTGTCTATGAAAATTAATAATACTAAGATGGAAGAGTCTTCACACCAACATGCCAAGAAGGAGTTGCAAGAAATCATGAACATGGGCATTAGCATGTTTGTTACTAGGGGCATTCTTCCTTCAAATGATACTATTTGCACTACATGGCTTCAAATTTTGGATTTGAAGCATCATTATTCAGAATATCAAAGAACTAAGTAAATTATTCAAGGAAGCCAATAAGATGCTCAACCAAGTGATCCGAGAGTTTGTTGGCATAGTTTGTCAGCTGAAAAGGAAAGACAATTCGAGGCATGTTATAGCTGATGAGTTATGTTGGTGCCCAAAACCACAGATTGGAAAACCGAAAGAGTTGCCAAATCCTCAAGTAGTCCAATCAGCCTTGGCCAACGAACAGGGATAGTCAAGGACTAGATCCCTTTGCACTTTAGGCTCCACTGAACCTAGGTGGGTGTGCCTCTTCCTCTCAAGCACAAAAGAGGTTAGTTATAGTGGATTTAAACCTTTTGGCAAGTTTACACAACTGGCAAATTATTGTTCCGCAACTATGCTTTATTATGCGCTTTAACTGAATGCTTTGAAAAGAAATGATTGTGAATGTATATTGAAAATGAGATTGCTTTTAGGACTTAAATGAAATCTGCATAGATTAGTTCATATAGGATTTGGGAAGAATGTTTCTATCAAGGACCTTGAATGCATACAGATCAAAACCTTAAAAGATCAATAATAGAACAGTGCCTCTATTTGGGGATATATATGACACTTTATGGACAAAATATCTTATCAACTCAAGAGACAATTTCTCATCAACTATGAAGGTTCAGTATGCGTTATACAAACAATAAGAACTTAATATTTCACTTAATTCAACGGCATGCGATTCACATCATAGCAAATCTATAAACATATTTATCAAGATGACAAAGATAACTCATCAACACAAAAGTGTACACAATATTTGGAAAAAGAGACAGTGAACCTTGTATACTAATCTTCAGGAAATAATTGCATACATAAGCTGCACTTGTAAATACTTCATTACAGATTGCTTGCACAAAATGATACTTCTTCTTCCTATAGACTTCTCTAATACAAAATTATATTCAATCCTTACAACATTATGTTGTTCTTATGACTCTCACCATATCTACATTTTTTAACTACTTATATATGTGGTTGAATGGGCACCATACCCCTTTTGGGGTGAAAAGTCACCATTTTACATTAAAATTAACAAAACCCTTTGAAATTAATATGCAAACTAGTTAGTCAATAACCTTTCTTTAAGCTATCTTTCGGGTTTTTGTTTTGTCTTCTGACTTAAACTTTAGATATGAATCTAAAATTTTTTGGGGTGGTAGGAAACATCCACTTCTAAAATGGGTCTTCATCAGATTTGATATTTGCATACATTTTCATTCCAATTTGACATCTTCTTTCATGCAGGTCGAAATAACAGGCTTTTCAGCCTTCTTACGGTCTTCTGTATGGTCTACAACCAAAAACACATTGTATAGATCTAATGTTTTTACAGGAGCTTGGAAACTTTATTTTATGAAATGGGTATGTCTTATATTTTCATTTTTAATTCATTTTAATTCTCTGTTCATATCATCTTTTCTACAGATCAAAAACACTAGTCTTTCATGGGGTCCATTGGAATTAATTTATTCATATCCTCCTTTACTCTAGTTGTTCAAATCATTAATCATCCATTATGTGTCATTTCCATGAAGTGCCCACCATTTTTAATAGTAGGGTGCTTGAAATTATTTGAAAATTTGAAGCCCCAATAGTGGCTTTGTCTGGGGATGTATGCCCCTTGCGGGCATAACAAGAATTCAGTTTTCTCTAGTAGAGTAGACCATTGCCAATCACCTCCTTCTGTAGATTATGTTAAAACTACATCTGGTGGCCCCTAGGTCCCAAAAACATGAACACTCATTTTTCTTGGATCAAACACCTGGTTCTCATCATGCAAAAATATTCCAGTTTGGCACATATCATCAACCAATCCAATTTTATCGTAAAGCTTATCAATTGTCATATTTTCATGTTTACCATATATGTTGTAATATATTTTATTTTTGTCTTGATATTCCATGCTAAAAGAATTACAACAATCTCCTTTTTTTTTCACCACAAAGGGCATCAAACTTTTATAAATCGTTATATCATTTGATTTATAAAGTTTTATCTTTTGAGACTTTCTAATATTTTTAAATATCACATTATCTCTCCTTACTTTATGGACACACTCCAAATCATCCCCAACATATTTCTTTTTACCCCTCCTTCTTGAATTTACCATATAGGAAATCAAATTCCTCTGAACCATCATGCTTTTATCCTTATAAGGGTTTTTCCTTTGAAATACTCCTATATTTGGAAATACATCAATATTCATCCCTATTTTATAAGGTTTCTCCATTTCTCCCGAGAGATGTTGGCTTTCAACCTTTATTTCCTTGTTGTGATTAGGTGAAATCATACTAACAATATCAACATCAGAATTGGGAGAATTTTGTTTTTCTTTGTTACTCCCCCATGTGATTGATGTAAACCTAAAGTCAAAAATTCATACTTAGGCTTACTTTTCAATTGTACCTTTTGTTGGAGAGATAGATTATTTGGAAACCCTAAACTTTTCTCATGAACATGTTCTTTTATTTTTTTAAAATTTATATCACCAATTTTATCTGTCTGAGTGTGCTTTGGAGAATGCAACTTTTATGATCCATAACAATGCTCCCAATTATCCTCATTCTTATTTATGTCATTGCTCAATAAGGTCTCCTGATCATCTAGAGATATTTATTGTTCTTCATATAGTGGATTTGAAAACACATAAAGACCTTTGTTAGACATACTATGGCAGTATGTCATTTCATCATTTATATCTGCATTATTATAAAGAGGATTTGTAAAACATTTAAAATGATCTTGATAGTTATATGACTCTTTAATTTTTTGGTCATCATATGTGCTCTCACTATCATTAATGTATTTATCAGAGAAATAGGAGGACTCATCACATAAAGTTTTTTTTCGAATGGCAGCCATCCTTTGTCATGTCATCATACAACTGATTTGAAAAAGATTTGAACCTATTTCCAAGTGCATGTGCACATTCTATCTGTTGTCCATGACACACCTCTTTTTCCTTTACTGCATTTCTCTGATACTCTCTATCCAGAAGATCTGAAATTTGTTCACTACTGAGCAGAAAATCTTCCTTTTGATATTGCATGTTGTCTATTTCCACACAAGTATCATCAACAATAGATTCTTCTTCAATCTGATCCAAATTTCCCTCTTCATTAGGGTTTTGTGTTCCCTCTGTAGATCTCATCCTGCATCCATTATCTTCTACAACAATTTCATCATGTAGATACCTGAGAAAACTATACAACTGAGAGTCATACCCTAACTTATATATTTTATTTAATAACTCATAAAATGGAAGCTTGACATCTGAAGGTATCTCCTGATAAATATTGAACATATTCATGAATAAATTTACTGCAGATTCATCTTCTTGTTTTTTTATATTTAAAAATTCATCCAAGGGAGACACACATAATTTTGTTTCCATAGTGTATTCTTGGTCTTCCTCTAGCTCATAGCACATGCTTCCTTCTTAACCTGCATCATGAAACACATCAAGGAACCATTGCTCCAACTCCCTCCATGATGAGATGCTCTATGTAGGGAGTGATTCATAGGCTTCTCTTGCATTATCCTTCAATGTCCTGACAAATAACTTCATCACATAATCTTCTGCATAAATCTCATAATCCTTTATGAATGTATAAAATGAGCCCAAAAGATCAAGTGCTAATTCATCATATTCCCCATGGAATTTTGGTACAAGTTGTGAAAGCTTAGGGAACAACTTGTTTGGGATACATTGAAAGCTTCTAAGATCCAATGGCCTGATACCATCTGGAATAAATGGTTTTCTTTGAAACATTCTAAACCAAAATTGCTATTTCTTTCAAAAAGGAAAATTTTCATCTCCTTCTAGATCATCTCCCTCAGTAGAGTCACCAACTGAAATAGATCTTGTTATGTAGAATAGAGTCGCCACCTCCTGTGGAGGAAAATATTACTTACTGATCTCTTGGGTTCTTCCTTCCAGTAGAGAACACCTTAACAAAGATTCTGGAATTGAAATTCTGTGGACAACTCCCCAGCAGAGTCGCCAATCTGTTGGTTCCCAAAACCACAGATTGGAAAACCAAAAGACTTGCCAAATCCTCAAGTAGTCCAATCAGCCTTGGCCAACGAACAAGGACAATCAAGGACTAGAGCCCTCTGCACTTTAGGCTCCAATGAACCTAGGTGGGTGTGCCTCTTCCTCTCAAGCACAAAAGAGGTTATTTATAGTGGATTTAAACCTTTTAGCAAGTTTACACAACTAGCAAATTATTGTTCTGCAACTATGCTTTATTATGTGCTTTAATTGAATGCTTTGAAAAGAAATGACTTTGAATGTATATTGAAAATGAGATTGCTTTCAGGACTTAAATGAAATTTGCATAGATCAGTTCATATAGGATTTGGGAAGAACGCTTCTATCAAGGACCTTGAATGCATACAGATCAAAACCTTAAAAGATCAATAACAGACCAGTGCCTCTATCTGGGGATATACATGACACTTTATGGACAAAATATCTTATCAACTCAAGAGACAATTTCTCATCAACTATGAAGGTTCAGTATGCGTTATACAAACAATAAGAACTCAATCTTTCACTTAATGCAATGACATGGGATTCACATCATAGCAAATCTATAAACAGATTTATCAAGAGGACAAAGATAACTCATCAACACAAAAGTGTACACAATATTTGGAAAAAGAGACAGTGAACCTTGTATATTAATCTTCAGGAAATAATTGCATACATAAGCTGCACTTGTAAATACTTCATTATAGATTGCTTGCACAAAATGATACTTCTTCTTCCTATAGACTTCTCTAATACAAAATGATATTCAATCCTTAGAGCATTATGTTGTTCTTATGACTCTCCCCACCATATCTACATTTTTTAACCACTTATATATGTGGTTGAATGGGCACCATACCCCTTTTGGGGTAAAAAGTCACCATTTTACATTAAAATTAACAAAACCCTTTGAAATTAATATGCAAACTAGTTAGTCAATAACCTTGCTTTAAGCTATCTTTCGGATTTTTGTTTGGTCAGCTGCCTTAAACTTCAGATACAAATCTCAAAATTGTTTTGGTGGTAGGAAACATCCACTTCTAAAATGGGTCTTTATCAAATTTGATATTTGCATATAGTTCATTCCAAGTCGACATCTTCTTTCATGCAAGTCAAAATAACAGGCTTTTTAGCCTTCTTACAGTCTTTTGTATGGTCTACAACCAAAAACACATTGTAAAGATCTGATATTTTTACTAGAGCTTGGAAACTTTATTTTATGAAATGGGTATTTATTATATTTTCATTTTTCATTCATTTTAATTCTCTATTCATATCATCTTTTCTACAGATCAAAAACACTAGTCTTTCATGGGGTCCATTGGAATTAATTTATTCATATCCTCCTTTACTCTAGTTGTTCAAATCATTAATCATCCATTATGTGTCATTTTCATGAAGTGACCACCATTTTTAATAGTAGGGTGCTTGAAATTATTTAGAAATTTGAAGCCTCAACAAGTTAAAGGCTAAATTTGAAAATAATATTGATAGTTTGGTAGATTCGAAGACCTTTAATGAGGAGCAACATGAAAAGATGGTAAGGATTGATGCATCCTTAATTATGTGCACCAATCATTATAAGGTGTTCATCCCGAAGGTAGAAGAAATAAGGAAAGAGAGGTCATTATGGGCTTTGAGAAACAAGAATGTGATCATTCCCAATGAGGATAAAATTCCAAGTGTCCTCAAATCTTTACAAGATTGCAGAAGCCAACAAGCACAAAAACAACCGAATCAACTAGAAGATGCACCTACTACACAATCAAATCATTTTTCTTAATTATATTTTTGTATTTTGCTTTAAGTTTTATGTCACGTTGTAAAAATTAATTGTTTTGAATGATTCTTTAAAATAATCAATTTCTTTAAAACAATGAGATAGTTACGTTTTGTAAAGTTTGAAATATGTCAAAATGGAGCATTGGAATGGATCAACAATTTTTTGTCCCCCTTATCCTATGACATATGAGTGTGACTCAATCAAATTTTGAAGATCATTAAAATTTTGCTAAGTTTCTTAGCTTCATTGTCTACGTGTATTGGAGTTGGATTTTACTTGCATTCATTATAAATCTTTAAGTTTGCATGAATTTGAATGTGATATTCTTTTAGATGACAATATTCATACAATTGTTATTCATTTTCTCAGAAATCAATCGATGTCCCAATCAAGCAATTGTTCTATCCATACATTAGTTTTCAATCTTTGAGTTGGTGCTTATGTTTGGAATCTTCTTTATATGTGATAATATTTGTATTGTCAAATTGTGATCTTAAATCTATTTGGCTTTAGTATTTCAATTATATATTATCCATGTTTGTTTTATGGTGATAGGAAGATGTTAGTACCTTATCTACTTTCTGGTTAAAAGTATACCTGAGTTTTTTACTTATTCTAAAATCCAAATTGTGATCATATGAAGGGAGTTGTACCCTTCCAAAATTTAGAGGGAAACTAATCAATAGTTTACTTAGTTGTTTGTTAATAATTTATCTTTATGTTTGGGCAAAAGAGAGTCATTCATTTGTAATTTTGAAAAGACAAATTTGTTAACCATCACATTAAAACATAAAGGATATATAAATTTTGTGATATGTCATAGTTAAAATCACCCTTGTAGATACAAAAGAAAACTATGAAAATAGAGAACCAAAAGTGAGCACAATTGTTGGTTTCTTGTTGTGGCTTCTTAGTAGTTATATGTTTTTTCTATGCAAATTTTTGTTACTTTTATTCTTATACAGTGAGCCTTGTGTTTACTTGTAGTAGTTTTGTATTCTCATTGAGATTATAAGTTTAAGAGGAGGGAATATGTGCATTAGCTTCAAATTTGTATGCTAAACCCTTAAACTTCTATGAATATTATTATTGTTAGGTCTTTAAGTCCAATTTCCAAGTTATTGAGTAAATGGTATTCTACACTCAATGTATCTCTAGATGAAATTGTAACATCTTTGAATTGTTGGTGCAATGGCTATGAAAGTATATCCAACTTATTCTTTTGAAGATAAGGTGCCTCTTTATTACGAATTTCATTTTTTCTTCTTCTTTGGTTTATTGTTATTAAAATATATACAACATTATGAGGGGAATATAGAAAGAGAATTAGAGCATGGGAGAGATAGAGAATATATGTATATATGTGTGTGTATGTATATGTATGTATGTATATATATGTGTATACATGTGTATGTATATGTATTTATGTATGTATGTATGTATACATACATACATACATACATACATACACACATACACATGCATATATATATGTATGTATGTACACACACACATGTATATATGTGTGTGTATATACATACATATATATATAGATATATGTGTATGTATATACATATGTATATACATGTATATGTATGTATATACATGTGTATATATACATGTATATGTATGTATATACACATGTATATATACATGTATATGTATGTATATACATGTGTATATACATACATATACATGTATATATACATGTGTATATACATACATATACATACATATATACATACATATACATGTATATATACATACATATACATATACATACATATACATGTATATATATATATATACATACATACATAGATATATATGTATATATACATACATATACATACATGTATATGTATGCATATATATATGCATATATAATACACATATATGTATATATACATATATATATATATATATATATGTATATATGTATATGTATATACATACATATATGTATACATATACATGTATGTACATGTGTGTACATGTACATACACGTGTGTGTGTGTGTGTAGAGAGAGAGAGAGAGAGAGAGAGAGAGAGAGAGAAGTAAACAAGAGGAATTGAGAGAATTCGAGCAGGAGATAGAAATAGAGAAGGGAGAGACTAACTTTTGATCATTTTTTTTTGGGTCCAACAATCCAAAGTTTATACTAGCCAATATAGATTGTAGGTTTTCTACTAATATGTGCATGAAAAAATGCAACTAATCATTGATAGAAAAATAGATCATAATGAAGATATTATCACTATAAGGTAATGATTTCCAACCCCGTCACTAGATGCATCCTCATAAATAGGTAAGAACCCTAGATCTAAGTCATTAAAATATAAATTGCACGTGGAATGGTATATCACCAATGGCGACCTCCTGAAGTTGTTGATGATCTCGCTTCTGACAATGCACTTCCATTTGAGCACCCCATTGAAAAAAATTATGGAGTTCTCCAACAACTCACCCACTTCTAGATATTTTTCCATTTCAGCTTTAACATTGTTTTTCCTTCAAGAGGGGGATAATTCATAGCCCTCAACTCTTTCCCTTCCAAACCCTTGCAAGGAGATGAAGCAGTCTTGACCTAGTCTTTTGCTGGTGGAGGGGGATCAACAAAAGTCCATGGTGTAGACTAGAGCCTACTTAGTGACAACTCATAAAATTATCTCCAGAATTCATCTTAGAGGCATCCATGCTTACATTACCTTCCACACATGGCTCATCTTTTTCTAATTAGTAATGGTGTGGGGAGACATCCTTCCGCCAAGTAGCCCTATAGTCATACCTTGTAATGCCCGCTAAAATACCTTAGAGATAAAGCTATCTAACAACAAATAGAGATAATTTTTTTTAAAAACATCATCTAATGCAACACATGTAACCATCTACTCATATGCATTAAACATACATAATCAATTATGCACATAACAACATGAACATTTAAGCATAATCACATGATCTATACGCAAGCGGAAATAAACACAATATTGATCTATCTTCCCTAGGGTATCTCAACGTCATTACTTACACTACAAGCATAAGCAATAACATCATTATCACTATCACAGTTCAATGCACTCTAACCCTAATATCATTTGTCATTTCCATGCAACATATGTAAGATCATTTCAAATCCATCTATCATGAATGCATACATTAATAATGCAATACCAATCAGCCCTATTAGGTTAATTTTAAGCACACCAAATCCAAATGTCCCTAATCCCATTTATTCATTCTTCCTAACATCATTAGTCCATTCCAAAATTATCTTAATCACATTACTAATCCTTTCTTTAACAACATAACATCCACATATTTCTAAGTACACAACAACTAATCCAATACTATTATTTCCACTAATGAAACAATCACAAGATACATCATATGGTCTCTTACAAGAGACATAAACCATGTCCTAAGGTATCATCTACAAATACATATACTTCATCCAGATTACATCAATCTCATGATATCTACAATCACATATGCCATAAGAACAAATACATCCATTTGCTACAATGTCCATCCATAATTGAAGATGCAAGAATCCATAGCCACGCACAAAGCATCCAATGAAGACCATCCCAATGGAAGAAGGAATCAAACCACTCGACCATGTGGAACCAAAGGTACCACCCCCCATGCTAGGAGATGACACAAGATCCCACACACACTCTAGACCTCAGTTGACACCTAACAACTCAAGAGACTCTACAACTCCAAAGCCACAACATAAAGTAACTCATAAACATAAGCCAAATCACATCATAAGGCTAATCATAAAATATAGAAACTCCTAGAGGTGTACCAGAAATAAAGGCATAAGGAACAAGGATCAAGGGAACATGTAGGAGTGGAGTGCCATCACATGATATCCTCACAAAGAAGGAACCACCTTGATAGACATGTCTTTGCATGCTATCCTCAAATAGAGGGCATCATCCCGATAGACATGTGGAGCCATATCAACCTATGAGAGAACAAGAGAGTTTGACTTGCCATCACAATGGCATTCCCAAGCTTATCCTAAAACATCCTCCCTAGGACTAAGTCTTGGTGATCACATCCATTATTATCTTGATTGGATGAATCCTAATTACCCAACCCATCTAATTAATTATTAATGTTATCACTTATTAAAAGGGAAAAATTTTAATGTGCCTTGGTGGTCTAGATTCTAAGCATCCTTACTAGGAACCTACTAGTAGCCTATCTCTCACAACCTTAGTCATCACATGAAATCCCACTCCCCCTAACCATATTCCAAGACCTTGAGGAAAAACAACAACGGATCACAAGAAGGCTCAAATGCAACATCAATATAACAATAAGCAATGCAATCCAATTGCCAAAATGCCAACAATGCCAACAAGTAATCAAGAGCCTCAACATGATCAATTTATCACATAACTATAATAATGCATAAATCAGCCATACACAGGCAAATCCTCAATAGTGAGGCTCATCAACTCACTGGAGCTAATCATGATCATAACCTCAACAACAAGGCATGCCAACTTGCTATAGCAATAAAACAACCTCTACGACAAGGCTAAATCAACTTTGTGAAGCACAAAATACATGAAAATACTCAAATCTAACATAATACCATACTGGAAAAAATCATAAAATGCCATCACAAGCCTCTGGTACGAAGACAGAACTGAGAAAATCGACCCAAAAGATCAAAATCATCAAAAACATAACAACAAAGCAGAATCACGCTTTCACATAACAGAATAGCACTTTTACAAGGCAGACTAGTGCTTTCGAATAACTGTCTAGCGCTTTTATATAACAGTGTAGCGCTTTTAAATGATAATATAGCACATTCAACAATGGAAATAGTGCATACGATATAAAGATGAGTGCATTAAATAGAAACATTAGTGCATTCATTCAAAACAAACACGGAGACAAAACGAAAAAATGTGACAAGGAAGATTAATTCACTAAATCTATAGATGGAACTGATACACGTCTATTAAGGTCACCTTAACGAATAGAGATTAAAGGAATACACTAAACTCAAAATGAAATCGATACATAAAATAAATCGAAGTTCCCAGATGAGGACTTTCGACAGAGTTGACCCAACATTAAAATCATAGAGAGCAATGCAATAAAAGACTCTCCTAGTCTCACAAGTAAAGGATTTGACACAAAATCATCACATTTTAAAACCAAATCATACATAAGGAAACAATCCAGAATCACCAAAGAAATGCACAAGCACACAAAGAATAATTCCAAAACTATACACGACAATACTCAGACAATGGAATCCAATAGTTTGCATGTAAACTATAAAAACTATGCATATATGTAAATATTTCCCCATAGACAATCTTTCTGCAAACATAGGGAACATAATCTTCCCAGAAAATAAATTGCAGAGATAAGGAAACTCCACCAACCTGGAAAAATTGAAGTAATGGCAAATGAAGCTGATGAAGTGCAAAATCCAAATCCAAATCTCGAGCCAAGGAATCAAAATGCAGAAAGAAACTCCAGAATTGCTAACCTGACAAAATGCACAGGTGGCCGAATAAATAATCTACCTACCCCAAATATAATATTTTATTTTCCCAAGGCTTTTTAAACAATAGCCATGGAGGGTAGGTAAGTTATATAATATTTATTTACCCACATGAAGCAACAAGAGATTTTATATTAAAATAATATAAAATCATATAAATAAGTAAATAAATAATAAACCAAGCCCAATAATAAATAAGCCAAGGGCAATTAAATAAATAAAAGCCTCAAATTAAATATAGAGTCGTAATAAAATAAAAGCTTTAAATAAATATAAAGTCACAATTAAATATAAACCATTAATTAAACAATAAATAACAAATAATCAATTTAAACAATAAATCGATAGATCAAACAAATAAATAAATAAAAACTATTAAATCCACAAGGCATTAATCAAATAATAATAAATTACCTAATAATATTTAATCAACCAAACTATATAATAAATTAAATTAACATTAATAAACTATATTAATCAAGCATTAATTAAATAAATAACCAAATAGTCTCAACGCCACAAGAGGACCTCAACTCAACACACTAGCACGATGACTCATGCCAAGACAACCAACTATCAAGGATGACAACTTAAACCTAGAGTGTGTAGAGGGAACCCATGCCATCTCCAACAACTTTCCATTGGGATTAAGACACACTCAGACCTGTGAAACTAGGTGGAGTTGATGTCTAGTACCTGCAAACCTGCAACCACCGATAACCACAATACGACATACACAATAATATATCATAAATAAACAAGCAAGTGATAGACAATCACAACGCCATATCTTGCTCGCAATGAGTGATATGACATCATCCCTATCATGAAGACACTTAGAAGACAATCACAATCACTTTAGCCTCAACTCAATCATCATGATCATAAAATAGGGTTAGCATAACCACAATATCTTTGAAATCCCATGAGCAATATAATTCATCTAGAGAACAAGTGCATATAGAGATCATCAATTGTGAATTCATCATCATAATAATCAAGGATAGATATCATCATCTAGATAAGTCATCATATATCATATGTCCAAGTAAAGTGTCTAGCATTATCAAAAATAACTTTTGAGATATCAATAGAGTCATAATCATAAATAAAAACATCATATAAGAGTCTAGAAAAGTCTATCCATGCATAAATCAAAGATAAGTCTAGGAGGGAGACTACATGCCTCTTCTTAACACACTAAGAAGCTACATGACTTGTATTGTGACATCTATGACATCAGAATGGTATACCCTCATAATCTGTCATTTGATTCCAACAACAATTTTTGGTGTTGAGGGAAATCTCAACAAGGATATTCTTGGATGTGTCAATATAAACTAATATGTTGGCATAGGTGGTGTGAAGATATTTTGTAAAACCTTTGTCAACCCACATAAACTTCCCCGAATTATTACTGATAGATACAAAACAAGAATCCAACCAGAATTGATCTCAGCTAGATCAAAATAGTAGAGAAAACTTTAATAGTTGGGTCAAAGGAAGCATGCCATGGTTTCAACATTAGCAAGTGTTTGTTGCAATCCCATTGATAGTCACACAAAACCTTGTGGTAATCCTTGACTTTATCAATAACCACAACAAAGAATCTTTATGCATAGGGGTGGATCTGAACATCACTAGTCAAACTGAGGCACCAAGTATCTAAGATCCATTGATGCAAATCTACCAAACTTGGCTAGTATTCTCCGAATCTCCCAATTAGATCATGTTTAGAAAAATTAGACACAATTTCATTCACCTCTTGTGAAACTTCCTCTCCCAACTCTACCTTCAAGACATCTTTAGTGGGAAGGGCCATAGGATGTGTAAGTTGTGATTCTAGGATACGTTTTCCACCATTAATCTAAATGGATTCTTCTCATTTTTCCTTGTAGGAAGTCCACAAACCTTGTCAATAGTAGGGTACATCGTACTGGATGCAGCCCCATGTTCAAGATTTTCCACACAAGCCCTAACTACTGGATGCAGCCCCATGTTCAAGATTTTCCACACAAGCCCTAACTAGAGCCGTTGAGGCCGAACACAGCTATTCTGGCTCCAAAAACATTTGTGTTATTGACACCCTCGAAAAATCACAGTTGTTGCTTTCACGATCAACAGTTTGCAATGCATCCGTAACTGCATGTTATGCGACTTTTCATAGTATGTTAGTACATTTTTAGAGCCAGAATAGTCGTTGCCTCAACATCCTTCTCCAAGTGATCACCGACCCTTGCAAAATTAATGCTTGAACCCTGTGACTCAAGGGCGAGTGGAACCCCCATAGCCATCTTTTGATGCAGAGAACCCGTCATGGGTTGCTACTAGTCACCAACATTCACACCCAAGAAATTTTGCCTGGCGTCTACAACATAAACCCCAGAGCATATCGCAGGGAGGGAGGAGGAGCCTTGCGTGAACATAGGAGTGAGCGGTTTAAACCGTGAAACAGATCCATTCGCAAATCCCAGAAGGAACCCGTCATGGGCTACTACCGTATTTTGGAGGAGTGACATCGCGCTAAGATTTTAGTTCCAATGTTATCATTAATATTATAAATATAATGTTATAATACTATAATATTAATTTAATATATTTGTATGTTATATAATATTATATTAAGTTTAATATATAATATTATGATATATACACACCCCCACACATATATCTTTTGTTATTTTGAATTTTATATAAAGTGAATTTCCCCATGATAGCATATATATGTTTTTTGTCATGGGGTAACCCCCTTTATATTAAATTAGAAATAATAAAAGATATAATAGATCAAACAAAGTACGAGGTTGTTCATCAAGTCCTTAGAGCAATAAAAAAGGTAGGTATGTAGTGACCTCTAAGAGACATTTGATTTGGGGATGAGAGAATAAATCCCTGTAGTTGTTGATGTAGTATCTGACAGTATGTATGTTATTCTTCTTCAAACCTTCCTGGAACAAAACCAACACCTGTGTGGATTTGACATCAAATATGCCCATGATGGTCCCAATAGATGGTGACTTATGGCTTGACAAATAGCCTCCTTTTGGGTAAGAGGAATCAAACTATTAGCCACCATAAGTCCATAGGTCTTCCACCCCATCAACTACACTAAGTTTATTAGGATGATATGATAGACTCTCCCATCATGAAGTTGTTTGTTAGAACCCTTGACTAAGCCTACTGTCTTGACTATGGCCTACTTTGAGTCACTCATGTCCATCTAAAAGATCTTCCTTACTTGTGCATTAACATCCTCCTCCAGATAGTTGCATTCCACCTCAAAAATCTCTCCCAACCATTTTGCAAGGAATGGTGAATAACTTGTTAGTAATCATAGCACATGGATAAAGTAGCTCATAAGTAGTCTATCTACACAAAGGATGTAGGGAATCATGATGAGGATTAGTAGTTCTAATTTGTATGCCTTTCTTTACAATTGAGCAACCCCAATATTGATTGAAAGTGTGTGAATATTTTACTTGACCTATTTTTTGTAAATGTTATACATTTAATGCTCTCACTTGGC
This sequence comes from Cryptomeria japonica, assembly GCF_030272615.1. Taxonomy (NCBI): domain Eukaryota; kingdom Viridiplantae; phylum Streptophyta; class Pinopsida; order Cupressales; family Cupressaceae; genus Cryptomeria; species Cryptomeria japonica. The sequence continues at coordinate 483,891,463 of NC_081413.1, forward strand.
ACAAATTTTTGGGATACGTACCTCAAATGTGAGTTGAGGTGATCAATGTTTAGACAGAGTTAGTATTGCTTGATATCTTGAGAGAGACCCATTGGTTGGCTAGGTTAGTTGAGATGATAATTCCCATTATGTAATTAGTTCCCATAATTGACCCCCTTAAAAGACAATATTTGATCTAATACCTCCCACAAGGATCGGTGATTATATATTATTATAAGATCTCTTTGTCTTACTCCCACATTGGCTAAAAGTTCCTCTACCATTTTTGTTGCTCTGTAAACACATTTAATTAAAAATTCCTCAGAGGTTTCTCTATCTTGAAATTGATCTATTTTTTATTATATTTACACATATTTGTGAATCTCCTTTTATAAATATCTTGTCAATACCTTTCTTTTTGCACAACCAAAGACCACTAGCTAGTGCTTCCATCACAACCTAGTTCTTGGTGGCATTAGTTAACAACCAAACAAGATGACCATATTCAGATTTGATAATACATTCCACCCAAGAAACCTCCACATTTCATTTTGAGGCACCAAAAATTTTAGTTTGAGTCTTTTTCTAGGTGGGGTAGTCTATTTGGCGAATTTCCTTCTAGAAGTAATAGTTATCCCTTGGTTTAGTTGCAAGGGGAATTTGAGGTCACACCACTATTTCATTGCTATATTATCCTAGTTGGTGAACATGGCATTTTTTGAATCTTTCATGATGTCTAAAATTTCTAACCTCTAGATGACTTGTTCTACTGAGCTCTTCATTGAAAATACAATGATTACCTTCTTCCCATAGTTGCCACAAGACCAAATTGAGGGTGATGATATCCACACTAAAGCCCCAAAGGAGTTTTGATACAAGCGAGGCTAACCTCTTAGTGTTTTCAAAATATCTTCTTGTCTTAGACCCAACAAGTTGAGTTTTAGTTGCAACTAATCCTAACATGACAAGGTAAATTTTCAATTGAGTTACAAATGATTCACATTTTTCTTAATTTTGTTTGCATAGTGGGCATCTAATTGGGCCCATAATCCTTATGATGTGGATATTATCACCTATCAAGATATTCTTGTGTAATGTCATCTATGTGAAGGCTCATGCCTTAGGGAGGATGGACTTATTCCAACATGGGTCTTTAGGCCATGAGACATCATGTTGTTGTAAATTGAGGAGCTAGTAGCCAATTTTTGTTGAATAATCTCCCAATTTGGTTCCACAACACACAAATTTGTCCTATTGTGAGTTTAGAGATACTCTCCAATTATTAATCTCATTCAATAATACTTACCAAGGGCTTCTTAGCTAATTGGGAGCTTCTTGAAATATACCCATTCATATTTACGGTTGGGAATGTTATTCATTGGGAAAACATAGTTTGCTAGCTTTGATAATCTAATTGTCACCACTGCGTCTCAACATTCTCTTAGTTCTTCCAAATTTGAAAGAGGTTTGTAATCATCCCATGAGTCATTCTAGAAGTCACCCTTTAGTCAATTGTTTACTTTCCATTTTAGGTGGTTTGTGATAATCAAGCAACAATACTATATGAATCTCCATATTAGAGAACCATCCATAGTGTTTGTAATGGTTAGAATCTTGCCCGAGTCTTCATCATCTAAAATTATATATTATAGATTATATTAATATATAACATATTATAATATATGTATTAGTTATTATAATATATTATATATTATAATATATGAAGCTAATATAACATATTATATGTATAAACATAATATTATTTAATATTGATACACATTATTTTTTTAATTTTTTTTTGATAGGTAATTGGCCGAAGCCTGAATAGCTTTTGACTGGAGCTATGACCCAGTGGGGCCACAGTAGGGGACCCCATCCCCATTACATATCTTTGAATTATTATTATTATTATTATGTTTGATTAGATTGAGCCCAAGACCTTCCCCATCCTATGGAAGGCCAAGAGTCACAACTTAGAATTCCACTTTAGATGTCCCTATTGGGAATTGAACTTGGGTCTCCACAGTGAGAACCTGGTGTTTTAACCAATTAAGCTCAACCCCTTGGACATATTGATACACATTATTACTTTATATATAATAATAAATATTAATTAATATATTATTATATTATAGATTTTGGTACTTGTGAGGATTGTTTGGTGGAAAATAAGGAGTAGGCATGCATTTATCTCCATATTATTCTTACTTTGGTACTACATAAACAACAATAAAATATAGCCATTGGAGATAAGAGGAACACATCTACAATAGTATCTCCTTTAGACATAGAAAGTTATTTAGAGACGTCTACTACACAAATCATCCACAACCAATTGATTATTTTGTCTTCTTTTTTTAAAGTACTTTATAATCTAAAATAAAGATGCAATAATAGGGAAACCTATCGATGTTGTGTCCCCACATAACTATGATAATGTAATTTAAATAAAAATACTTTATAATCTTTAAATACATTGCATGTCTTCCACATCTAGAGCTACATGTCTATCATGTTTCAAGTTGCATGTCTCCCACATTTTGTTCACTATGAATAGATTGAAATAACAATTGTAAGGGAAAGTTGTGTCACTTAGGCAATTGAGACATTCCTCGCCTCACACTTGAAAATAAATTTTAATTTATCTCTCTCTCTCTTGTAACTTGTGTGAAAATCTTGTCTCAAGCTCTAAAATCCAGTAGCTTTAAAACCTTGGTATTTTTAGATCTACTTATTTTTTACTATGAATAGATTGAAGTAGCAACTAGAAGAAGATAGACTTTAGTTCATCTCACTTTTGATTTTAGTTTTCTTTTGTAGGGTTTTGTAATATTTTTCCTACAAACTCTATACATTTTTTCTCGCTAGCATTGTTGGTAAGTCACTTACCATGCTTTCAATGAGTTTTTTTTGTCACTTTTTAAAACCTGAAAGCAAAAGATGTGTGGTCTTGTTCATTATTATTTGATATTTAAATTAAAAGCTTTGAAGATAAACTAAATGCAGGGTTACTTCTACAAAGCAATTTTCTAAATTGTAGAGTTTTAATGCAATTACAAAGAGCCCACCACATTTCAATTTCTTCTATGTTTGATCTGGGTTGAATCATGACAAAAATTTGAGAAATTACTACCATTATACAGGTCTCTTGCCCTTATGGGTCATCCTTGCTTCCTTTATCTCCTACATACAAAAATATAAGTGAATCTATTACTAAATTAAGAAATTGGTAGAAATGTATTTATGATCTAAGATTCACCAACATTCTAAATGAAAAAATGATTTGAATACTCATCATATTGAATTTTATAAAAACTAAAAGCCCAATTTGAAAAAGATCCCAAATATAATAAAATTAATTAAATCTATGTTAAAATTGAAATTTTAATAGCATGGCTGACAATTTTAGGTTACAATGGTGCCTTGAGAGGTCTTACAATTCAGGTTTTATGATATTAGTTAGAACAAGCCTAGCTATTTTCAACTTCTCTCTAAACAAAAAATAAAACTTGTTTCTTCAATTGACTTTGGCCCATACTAATAATTGTAGGTTTAATCCTAAAATACACATTTTTTTTTTTTTTGATTGGTGGGTAAATGATATATTATATTAATTCATAAAAAAAAGTAATACATATCTTGTAACAGATTAAAGTTCAAAAGATCTCCACAAGAGTTTTCAATAAAAAAAATTCATGTCCTAACTTCCCCATCCTTCCTATCTATCTTGCCACCCCATAACTATATACATAATATGCACCAAAATAAACATCCAGACAATCAACATTAGACGACAGTAATGTATAAAAAAATTCCAATAATTAATCACTCTGTAATCACTATTTCCTTGCCTCTGTTCTGAGAAGAAGTAGCATGCTCGCCAATTCGAGAGGATCCGATTGCCGCATGATGATCTGGGGGGAAGCCAATACGACAAAGTTCTCACCTTCTTCTTCAAACCCTTTGGCCTTCCTTGTCTTCGTCAAGAGGGAGATGCCTCCAATGCCATAGGTGAACGTTCAATCCCCACTTCTGCACCTCCCAACGAAGAGACCGTGCCTCCACACTCTTCAGAAAGATATTAACCCCTATCATTCCAATATGTGTTGATATCCTACAGGCCTCCTTATCGCTGGTTGCACTCCAAATGAGAAAGGGATGTAATGGGGGCGTGAATTCGCTCACTTGGAGCCACACACCATCCTGGCATTCAAAGCCTTTCATTTCAAGGGCCATGGCCATTAAGGATTCAAAGCCACCACACCATTCTTCTTTGATGCAGTTTTCCACCAACCGCCTAATATTCTCCTTTGTCTCAAGTTCGAAGCACCGGGCGGCGAACATAGATGCAATGTCTGCATTGCATCTATATCTGAATGGAACGTTCATAAATTCCTTGCCGAGTACAATCTTGACACGGGTCAAGAATTCTCTTGCGTCAAACTTGAAAATGTTGGCTAGCCGTTCATCCGAGATCGCTCCCCAGAAAGCCAACATTGACTTCACCGAAGTTAAAGAAAAGTTCGCCTCAATTCTGCTCTTTAATGTGTCCAAAACTTTGTTATTTCAAACAAAACTAACTTCAAATGCTACTTCTTATGGACGCCAACTTCGTCGTACTCATCTCCAGAGGAATTCAATGCCAAGCGCGTGAGGATTAAATTCCAAGCACTCCTCAAAATTTCTAGCCAGCCCAAGTCTATTAAATTGATATGATCACCCAAGGCATGTTTCAGTTGCATTGGCCATCCATGTAACCATACCACTCACCACTTCGTACCATGCCTGAGATTTGTACCACCCTATTTACTTGAAAATTGAGGCTCCTCATCCCCGCACACATATCGTCAGATTTGGGCAAGATATGCTCTCCTTAAAAAACGTCCACCACCTACTTTGCATTTATGGTCATTTCATAGAGGGAACCGTTAAACTTGTGTCCCAACAAAACTCAACCCCTTAGCCCGATATGAATTCAAAGGTTATCAATCGACTGACCGTTGGAACCAAATATATGAACTTGTGTTATTCCTTCTTGTTGATCTAAGGCAAAATTGGCACATTCATCTGCTTCTCGGTTACCTTCTCTTTTAATGTGAGACACTTTGAAGTTTTGAAAAGAAGAAAGTAGCCGCCTAATAATTTGGATGTCTTGATCAATTTTCTAGTTATCCGTATTGCGCTTTGCTATTGAGTGAACAATGGTTTGGGAGTCTCCCTCCAAGTGAAGATGACCACATTCAATCTTTTAGCCAATTGTATTGCTAAGAGCACGACTTTGGCCTCTGCCATATTGTTTGTGTTATGGCCAATGTTATGAAAACTTTAGCCAATATACCGTCTGTCTCATACCATGCAATGCATCCTGCACTTGTAGGTCCAGGGTTGCCATGAGTTGCACCATCAAAGTTTATCTTGATCCAGTTTGGTTCCAGAGAGGACAAGGACATCTTATCTATTGAATGCAAAGGATGAACTCTTGTAAGCCCATTAATGGGCTAAAGTACACACTATTATTGGTCATATAGACTTGTACCTTTAAATAAGATGTGACTTGAAGGCTTCACAAGATGTTGAAGAAGTAATATACGAATAAGTAATATGCAAACATACAAGCTCAAACAAAAGACATTGCTTGCAACTCATAATTACGAGCAACTCAAATGGATATTAAGATATATACACGAACTCTTATGTCTAGAGAAAAATGGCACTCACATTGCTAACAGTGCTTGAAAATGGTTCCTATATTTTTCAAGGAGATTTCTTATACATGAAACCCTAGTTCCCTTCTATTGACTTGCAAATTGAAACCTTCTCTTCAACTTATTTTTGGATGCGGTTACCTTATCTACCCCTAAAATTTAAGGAATTGGAGTATTTGTGAGGCATAGGTAACATGACTTAGGTAAGTACCATTGCACTTCAAAAATAATAATAAATTATGAAAGCTCCACTTATGCACATTTATGTGTTGAAATGGATCTATCTAAAGGTCTTCAAATGTAGAGATGTCATTGAAGGTAGGTGTAGGAAGTGTTTCTTAGTGGATCATTTCACTTCCCATTTTGAAAAGATGCAAGCTCACAAGCAAAGTATTCATGCCTCAAAAGGTAAGCCCACCTAGTGGATTGGGGTAAAGCCCCAACACCATGTCATTATACCCAATAACTAGAATGAAATGACTTCTCCCTATGCTTCTCTAAAAGAGAATTCAAAGTTACATTCATCCCCTTCAAGTTTGGTTTGTATGTTTTAACTAATGGGATTGTGCATGCAAACAACACTAATGGGTTTATCTATGTGGCCTCATCAACCCTACTAAATAAATCTATCATGAATTTTATAGATTGTAAGATCTCATGGAATCCACAAACGACTTTGGTGGAAGCTGGTTGTGTTGATTGTTTGAAACAAATTAATGATCCATTTTCTCTTCTCAACCAAAACAAGAATGGACACAACTAAAGATGAAGAGATCTCCCACATCAAAATCCACGTATCAAATGACATTAAGATCATTGAAGAAATGAAAAAAATCGAAAAAGATGTATTACTCTAACATCCCCTTTTTATGGATTGATGTAAATTTCAATATTAGATTTGATTTATTTAAATGGGAGTGGACCCCATATCCACAATTTATCTATCGAGTAAAAAATATTACGACCCCATGTCTGCGAGCCCACCAACCCAATAAAACAATATTACATGAGTCACCCCTATATTTAATAGTTTATTATTTAATATATAAAAAGTCAATAAGCTAAAATAGCTTTATTATTTATTAAATACTTTTAAAAGATTTTATATTCTACAGTTATAATTTAAAAAACCAAATCACCCTTGTTTTATTGTACAGTTCAAAAGCTCTTTGTGTGACCATCTTCTTTAATATCTTTGCTCATCTCAATTGAAGTATATATATATATCCCACACAATTGTCACTCGTCATAAGAAAACACTAGACATATTATAAAAAAATATAATATGATTATATATAATAAATAATATAATATATAAATATAATTAAAAAAATATAAATATTATATTAAATTTATATTTGTATTATATAATATATAAATTTAAGATATAAAAAATAGATAAAATAAATTAATTTTATTATTTTATATTTTTTTAACAAATCTTTCCAATACTCTTCAAATATTTAAAATCAAAGAGTAAAAGCAACTAAGTCTTGCCAAAGGCAAATACTGAAAAACCAGAGTAGGACACAATGATTGGACTCTTATTGTTGTGAAACAAATAACAATGCACAATTTCCGTCCTGAATCCATACAATGCTGGCCATTGCCGATGTTAATCTCAATATGAGGACACTCTGTAGAGAGGGTCGCTTGAAAGAAGCTATACACATTTTGCTTACTTCACCAATTGCAACTGTTTATTCGTCTACCTATCTTCTTCTTTTGCAGATCTGCATTGGCAGAAATGCTCTTCCAGAGGGTAAAAAAATCCATTCTCACATCAAAAGCAGGGGATTGGCATTTGCCAGACACACGGTTATACAAAATACACTAATTGACATGTACGTCAAGTGCGGAAGCTTGCCGGATGTTAGCAAAGTTTTCAACCACTTGGCTGAACCAAACGTCTTTTCATGGAATATGATAATTACAGCTCAAAGAAGACACGGGTTTTCTCAAGAGGCATTCTCACTGTTTCGTCAAATGCAGAGAACAGCTATACAACCGGACCAGTTCACATTTACTGCTATCCTCCCTGCTTGTGCCAAAATGGGAGCTTTGGAACATGGTATGGAGATTCATAAAAAAGTAATAGAAAGCAATTTTTTGTCAGATGTTGTTGTCGTGAATGCTCTGATAGACATGTATTCGAAATGCGGAAGGATGCTGAAGGCGTATAAATTGTTTGACAAAATGCCTGCGCGAAATGTAGTCTCATGGACTGCGATTATTGCTGGATATGCACAAAATGGATTTGTTGAAATGGCGTTGGAAGTTTTTAAGGAAATGCAATCAGCAGGTGTAGAGCCAAACGCAGCAACATTTACAAGCGTCCTACCAGCTTGTGCCAAACTTGGAGCCTTGGAACAGGGTATCAACATCCATAAAAAAATAAGTGAACGCAGGATTAGCTCAGATATCGTACTTGCGAATGCCCTAATAAATATGTATGCAAAATGTGGAAGCATATTGCAAGCGCGTGAGCTATTTGACAAAATGCCTCATCCAGATGTGGTTTCATGGACTGGGATGATTGCAGGATATGCAATGAATGGCTCTAGCAAGGATGCCCTCAAGCTCTTTGAACTAATGAAACGCTCTGAAATTAAACCAGACCATATAAGCTTTGTTTGTGTTTTATTTGCATGCATCCATGCAGGTTTAGTGGATGAGGGTTGTAAGTACTTCAATCAGATGAGTGACTCTCATTGCATTATTCCTACAATAGACCATTATGTATGCATGATTGACATTCTTGGTCGTGCTGGCTATCTTGAGGAATCTATAAACTTTATCATCAAAATGCCATTTAAACCTGATGTGGCTGTGTGGATGTCTTTGCTTAGTACTTGTAGAGCACATAAGAATATAGGCCTGGGAGAATTTGTGACAATGTTTCTTTGTGATATGGATCCTCAAAATCCTGCACCTTGTGTTCTTTTGTCGAACATTTATGCAGAACTGGGCAGATGGGATGATGTTCGAAAGGTAAGGAAGTTGATGAAAGATAGAGAAATTAGTAAGAGACCTGGATGTAGTTGGATTGAAGTCCATCAAAAGGTACACGCCTTTCATGCAGGAGACAGGTCACACCCACAAACAAGGGATATCTATGCAAAGTTAGATAGTTTGTCTTGGGAAATGAAGGCAGAAGGTTATATTCCAGATACAAGACCTGTATTGAATGATGTGGAAGACGAGGAGAAGAAATTCCTTGTCTGCCATCATAGTGAGAAGTTGGCAATTGCATTTGGGTTGTTAAATATGCTCCCTAGAACAACCATTAGAGTTGTCAAGAATCTTCGAGTATGTGCTGATTGCCACACGGCTATCAAGTATATCTCCAAGATTGTTGCGAGAGAAATCTTTGTGCGAGATGCAAACCGTTTCCATCATTTCAAACTTGGACAATGTTCTTGTGGAGATTATTGGTGATGCTAAGAGAAGCTAACCTATAAATACAGGTTTACACTACAATAAGGTCCTTGAAGTCAGATATGCAGTGTAAAGAAGGAATCCGGTTCTATTTTCAGTTTCTACAAAATGCTGTTTCTGATTGTTTGGAGAACTAGATGATGCTTTTGACTTGATCGAATGATTACACATCAACATCACAGTCTGATGAGGTATCTGTATATGATAAAGTTCTGTTTATAATAGCACGGAGGAGTCATCAGATTGAACTGTTATTAGGAATCTTGCACAGCTCTGTACTGAAGCTGAAGGAGGCGGAAGAAAGGGGAAAATATGAAAGTAGAATGCTTTAAGGAAATGGAAAGCTGATTACCCAACAAAAAATGCAAGCGGAGGTCTTGACACTCAACTGGATATGTGAGGTTAGCACCTCTTTATCCAAGGGATATCAATAACTAAAAAGTTATTTTATTTTACTTTACAACTATATAAGAATTATTTTATTTAGTTACAATTATTTACTAAAGAGCTACTTTTACTTGAGAGTTATGTTATTTTTCATTAGAATTACTTGAGAATATTTTTATCTTATTTACGTCATTTATTGAAGAGCTATTTTTTGTTGGATCAGTAAAAGTTTATATATTATATATTAACATTAAAAGAGAGATGTTACATATTCTGTCAGTAGCATCAGCTTGACATAGTTAACAGTTTGTGCACAAATGTCCATCCTCCAAAAACAAACCAACTACGTACTACTCAACATACATACATCCATATCAGATTACATCCTTTCAAATCATACTAAAAACATTAGCCGATCCTCCAACAAAACTATAAACCCTGACTACAAAACACTACTATACCGCCACTTACTGCTTCGGCTCCTTCTCCTTCTAAACCCCACAGCTGATCCAATAGTTTTCCTTGCGAAAGACAGGTTTCTGCTTACCCTTCTTATTGTCTTCTCCTCTCGTTGCCTGCTCCATTTGCTCACAGCTACGAAGATACTCCTTGATGAGAGACCATCCCCCTCGTGCTTTCGGCCTCTGCTCTCTATCACTATCTGCACCCTGGACCAGGAAAGGCCTCAATGGCGGAATGAAGTCAGCATCTCGAACCCATTCACCACCCTTGGTGATGAAACCTTCTCCCGGACTTGCCATTATCAATAGGGTCTCCAAATCAAATTTCCACTCCTCCCTTACACATTCCCTCATAACCCATTCCACATCCTCTTTGGTGCACCCAGCTCCAAGCACCAAGCAAGAAACATGGAGACCACATCCACGTTTTCCCGATATCTGAACTCAGAGCTCATGTATTCTTCTCCCTGGAACTTGTCAACCATCCTCAAGAAATGTGGATCTTCAATTTTAAAGATGTTCCTCATCCTTTCTTTGGAGATTTTGCCCATGAGGTGAGCTGCTGCTTGTCTATCCCAAGGGAAAAGTTGGCTTCCATGGTGCATACACACAGTGACACGGACCCAAACACTCTGCACCTTACCACTTTCACTTCTCACACCTTCCTGCCAAACCAGTTGTTTGAAAAAATAATGTTCTTGTGTATTTACAATGGATGTATTAAAATTTGTTCACCCACCTCCGACTCGCACATATAACCGCCACCCTTCATAAATGCCTACTTAGCCCTCTGAGATCCCCCAATGACTGCATACCATCGATTCTCATCAACCTCCAAGCCATCTTTGAAACACCCTCTTCGCATACTTGAAGGACTCTAGTTCCATCCGTCGATCAACTCTCATCATGGCCTCATCGACAATTTGCAAGCCTCTGAAGTCATCCCACAATTCCTTCATATTGCCTTCTCTTGCAAGACACCCCCATTTTGGTAAGACACTCGCCTCCTTATTTCCCTCCCGTTTAATGTGGGAGACTTTGAAGTTTTGAAATTGCATTAATTTCGAAATTATGACCTTAACATATTTGTTTAATTTCCATGTTTGAGCTTCTTCCTTAACAATTGAGTTAACTATCACTTGGGAGTCACCTTCGAGATGGAGGTTTGTAATCGAGAGTCGTGAAGCCAAGTTAATTGCGAGGATTGCCGCTTGAGCTTCAGCCTTGTTGTTTGTGCCTTCTTCAAGCTTCTGTGCACTGATTGCAAGGATGTTGCCCATTTCATCCCTTGCCACGCATCCCGCTCCCGACGGACTTGCCTTTGGAAGCGCCATCAAAATTAATCTTAATCCACCCTTTATCCGGCCTTTGCCACACCATTTCTACCTCATCATGATTTATTGGATCAACCCAATGAGGCCCATTATCAGGCCTAAATTTGAGAAGTGGCCATTGTGACTGGATGATCTTGTCCTCCATATTGAAGGGGTATTTTTGGAAATTATGATTGAGGGTTGCAGCGTTGACAGTTTCTAAGATCACAGTCTCCAACCACACCCACATACGTTGCATGTTTTCTTCTTTACCTTGGAATATTCTTCTATTTCTTTTTTTCCATACTTCCCAAATCAAAATTGAAGGAGCGAAATACCAGATGCTAGAATATACTGATTTATTTTGAACCAAGTTCTAGCTTTGAAAAAAATTTCTCACTGAGGAAGGTAAAGGGATTTGCCAATTGAGTTTCTGTAGCAGAAATTTCCAACATTGATTAGTGAACTCATAATTAAAAGCAAATGATCAAGAGTTTCCTTTGCGTCTTTGCATAGCAGACATGTGAATGGCCCACAAAATCCTAATATACTCAGTCTTTCACCAGTTAATATTCTCCCTTTAATAGCCAAGCATGCAAAGGTACTCGCTTTAGGCAGGCAACATTTATTCCAAAATAATCTGGATGACCAACCATTGTCCTCGATTTCATTTTCCCTTAACCTGTATCCTATTTTCACCGAATATGACCCACTCTTATCACCACACCATTTTATTTCATCATTTTCCCCTGTGAAGAATTTTTTTTTTTTTTTTGCCTAGATGCGCCTGATATAGGCTTCTTGTTGATCATTGAGCTGTAACCCTTGCGTATCTCTCCACATCCATTTTTCAATTCCATTTTCCTATACGTTCTCTACATAATTACATACTTTGCTGCCCCAATCAGCAACTAGAATTTGCCTTACTTCTCCAACATTTGGGTCCTCCATCAACACTTTATGTCCTTCCCATGAATCACTTTAGAAGTCAGCCCTTTCTCCATTGCCTAACTGCCATATGACATGATCAGAAATCACCTTTCTACATGACGTCAAAAAGTTCTATATCACCGACCCTTTTGGGGGATTTTGAATAGTGAGTATCCTCTCTGTGTTGGAAATCTAAATATTTGTTTCTCAAGATTTTAACCCATTTCTGATTTGATTTTGAATACATATTCCATACCAACTTTGCACCCATTGCTTCACTCATAATACTCCAATTCCTCAGCCCTGCTCCCCCTGCCAACTTAGGTTTACATACTTTTCCCATGCCAACAATGGAATTTTGTCTTGCTATTGCTTCCCATTCCAAAAATACCTTCTTAGTTTTTGTTCAATCATTTTCAAAATCTTGTTCGGAATTTTCAAACACATCATTGAAAATATTGGTAATGCAGAAACAACAATCCTCAACATTATTAACCGCCCGGCTACCATCAGCCATTTTCTTTTCTGTCCCTCAAGCTTCTTCATGCAGCTGTCAACTAGTTTGTTCCATACTGTCAATTTGCAGGCACCTGCGAAGAGTGGTATGTTTAAGAACTTGCCTAGGAGTAACTTTGATTTCATTTCTAGGATTCTTGAAATCTCTCTTTGCCTATTCAAGTTTGTATTGAAAAATAAAATCTTAGATTTATGCCAATTCATCCGCTGCCTTGAAACCACACGGTAGTTGTCTAAAGTTTGTTTGATACACCTAGCCTCCCTTAGAGATGCCACCCCAAAAAGCATGGTGTCATTAGCAAATTGTTGGTGCATGACAGCCTCCACACCAAGAGCAATTTTCACTCCTTGCCATTTGTCCTCTTGCCTCTTTTGGAGATGGATCTACCCAACACTTCCGCCAATATAATGAATAGGAAAGGGGATAGAGGTGTTAAAATATTCGATGTTGTATTAAACAATGGAAATGAAGTCTCCTTAAATAGATTTACACAAATGATGATTCTAAAAGAAACAATCATGAATTAAAACAAAAAATAGAAACTACCTAAGCAAACTAGACAACTAGATGACCATTAAAGAAACAATACATTATTCTAACACCCTCCCTTAATGGTCATCGTGCTAACTACCAAGAGAAAAACAGAGAAGGCTGCCCCCTTCTTCTCAGAACACTTTGCGACAAGAGCCTGCCATTGACCCTACCAGAATTTGCAAAACTTTTGGATATCTCCACAAATCATCCAACTTGACGTTGGGTAACAAAGGTATCACTCATTGTAGCCAAAGACACCGAGATGAAACTGAAACCATGATTTTGAGGAAAAATAGGCAAACCCTCAACAAAATTTTGCAAATGAGCATGACGCCCTGTTGACGTGTTTTTTATGACTCCGTCTAACACAGAATAAAGTTGCCCAACGGTCACTTCACTCTCTCTTGATCAAAGTACGATTGCATGCTGATATAGTAGGAGAAACAGACAATCGACTCCAAGGTTCCTTTTATGCTGCGGATGTGGCTCAGTTGGCCGATGTGATTGCTGGTAATCCAAGGGGCCTTACGTATGTTGAAGAAATCTATGCAAGCTCGAGAATTATTGATGCGGATGATTTGCAATGAAGCTCTAAGTTTTAGATTTTCGGATTATGAAATATGCAAAAAGTAAATAGGAATAGGGTAGAGGGAAACTAAACTAAAGGTAATCTAATCCTAGGAACAAGGAGACGGGATAAACTTGTGCAAAATCCAACCGCGCTTCGCTTCGCCAGCAAAGCACAACTTACACGAAGGCAGTGCAATCTTCAGGGGGAATGCTAAAGATTTTCAAATCGTCAAAAGAAACCATCAGATAGAACAATCTCTTCTAACAATCGAAGTTGAACATACACTTATAACGAGGCTCAGACTAACTTTGCATGGCATGCAACAATCAGCTGCACACCAAAAGTATGAGCAGGAATTTGGCAACAAGCGATCCTATCAAATCCAGTTCATCTAATTGCATGAAAACAAATCTAATCTATGAAGAGAACGAGACCATGCGAGTTCCGAAACAACACAAGAACACACCAACAATCGAACAATGTATTAAGTGTTTGCTTCAAAAACTCTTACCAACAATCTCTGACTATAGTCTCTCCTCCTTACAAATGAGGGGGTCACCCCCTTATATAGGTCTTAGCCCAGATTACATGCAAAACCCTAGTTAGGGTTTGCCCAAAAGATTCTCCACACATGATGCAACAAGGTGGGAATCTGCATTAACTAACCCACTATGCCCACTTACAATAAATTTAAAAGGGCCTAAAATAGCGCCCCTGATGATGATCATGCTCGGAATATAACTAACGTTGTCATAAATACCCATCACCCTTCAAGCGATGGCGACATGCAAAAAGAATCCGTCATAAAACCATAAGAGGGGACGACATGCAAGAAGATTCCCTTATCCTGTGGTGGCATGTGTTGACCGGTCCTGCGCCTAGTCAATTGTTCCCTTCAGCCATAAATACGCCATCATGGTTCAGTCAAAAGACTTTCGTCCAAAAACGGACGGCCATTATCTCGCTCATTAATGGCGTAAGTAATGAACCTACCGACGATGGCTTCCAATTCTCCGATGGAGACACTTGGCATATTCTCGATGTTGAATTCCATCAAGGCAATCTCCTCTTCACTTCTGGAAAAGAAACTTTCCCAATCCGCCATGGCTTCTTGTGTTTTCTTCATCATACCGGAGAATGAAGAAACATTTGCAAAATGTTCTTTGGGAAACGAACCGACGAAGAAGAAATCATGCAACTGGGATTTCAAAGAATTCACTGTTATTCCCCCGTCGCTAAGTTTTCTTGAAAATAAAGCTTCCATGGCACTGAGGATTTCTTCCTGTATCCCTCTGATGGATTCCTTCAAGGTGACGGAATCAATGCTGAATTTATCAAGGGTGTTTTTCCCTGAACAAATGGCGTAGAACCATCGGGGAAAGTCGTAGGCTTCATTCTCTTGGATTACTTTCCCGTCTACCAGTGTTTGCCTTTGATTCCTCATCAGAGCCTTGAGTTGGGAAATGGTTAAGTCTTGGTAGACATCAACGTCTTCCCATAGTCCTTCCGCCGTTTCCAATCTACTTAGGAGGGCCACGAACCTTGAATGGAGCTGAGCTAGATCTTCTACAAATTTCCCTGCCTTAGCATAAACATCCTCTATCCATTCTTGGGAATTCTGTGCCATTGCCTTTGTAAGTTCCGCATCGTCAATTACTTCCTTAGGAAGGAAGGGAGGGGGAGTGGCTGAAGGACCTGCTTCCCTGAGGGGTTTCCTGAAACACCTGACATACTCGCATAGAAGTTCATTTTCCTCCTTCAGCCGCTTGTACTTTGCTTTTGTTTTCAGCAATTTCTCCTTCATGGTAAAGGAAGAATCGTCGAAATCTCCCATTACTTGACCAGTGGAAGCATGGCCGAGATCCACCTGTCTGATGATGTAATCTTCTTGCCTGATCTCACTCCTATCCCTATCCACAGCAAGTTCAGCAATGTGCAAGGTCTGGGCTCCGGATTCTTCCCTGACTACTTTGGAAAACTTCCGGGAGGCCTTCCTTTCCAGTGGTTGATCCATCCTCTTCAATAATTCTTCTAATTCCTGAGCAGGATTGGGCTCCCCTCTTGCTTCATTCCCCAATCTGCCTACCAACCAATCCGGCGCAGGGATGGAATGGCTATACTCCCCTGCATGCACCTGTTCTTGAGATTCCTCTTCCATTTCGCTAGGGATAGTCTCTATGAAATTATCCTGGCGAACCTCTTCTAGGCGCGGGGAAACCTCTTGCCTCTGACTTCTTGGCTGATGGCGGCCCTGTGAAGCATTGATGCTGAGTATATCAGGTGCTGGAACGTTTCCTGGAAGTGGTCCTGCGGGATGTGGGAACATTTCTATTTCTTGTACGCTCACGGAGTTGACTGGTGAATGTTCCCTTCCTGTCCTCATTCTCTTTTGTGGAGGCTCCTCCTGCTGGGCTTCCTGCTGAACCACGCGTGGGATTTCCTGTTGAGCATCCTTCGTCTTTGTTATCCTTGGCCTCTTTGGGGCACTTTTTCCTTTGTCTATCCGGGCCTCTCTTCCTGCCTGACCCTGTGAAGAGTCTTCAGTTGCCTCGCTATGAGAATCTAGATTTCCCATCAGCTGGTATGTCAGAGGGACATGGTTTTCAACCAACTTTCTTGTCTGCTTGTCAATCCAATGCTTAGTGAATTTTAGCACTGGCCTAGCCAAAATGTTCAAATCATCTACCTCCGGCTCTGACCAATCTGGCAATAGGATAGGTTGATCTTACATCCTCTCAAATTCGGGTTGCATCAATTCTGAGTCTTCCTTCACCTGGTCTGGCACCTGATGGATCTCACTTATTCTGATAATGTCGAGGGGCAGTCTGGAGTGCATTCCTCTCTAGACCTCAAAGTCATCCTCGGCATCGGGCCAGTAATCCTCCAAGTGAAATCTATGTATGAATTTGACACCGGCAACTTTCCTGATCTGGCTGTAAGGATCATATTGGGCCCTGGAAGTGTAAAATGGTAGTCGGTAGAATGCCAACTCGCTTGCTGCACTTTCAGCGGCCTCCAATCTTGGGCATATCTCCATGAAATCCCCCAAGACAACTGGAAATTCAATAGACTGCTTCTTCTTCTTCATCTGCAACTGGTCGTAGGCAATCATGAGCTCGAGCAATATAAGCTTATCTGACGGATATCTAGGCAATTTGTAAGATTGGAAGGAGAAACTCTGTGTCCTAATGTAGGTGAACTTGGGGAACTGCAGGAACACGGCGCCATACTTCTAGACCAAAGCACTTGCTTGCGGAGACAACCTCATGTGCAACTTATTTTGCATAAGTCGTGTTAGATACATGGTGAAGGTGTCATTCGCCAACTTGTAGGAATTCACGTTGTGGAGATGTAGCTGAGGATAACATTCATGCACCTTTAGCTGAGCTGGCCCGCAGCCCATGATTCCTCTTGCTGGTAGCCCATCGAATCCACCCCTTCATGCCAGCATATAGAACAGATAGGAACTCATGAAGAAGGACTAAGACTTTTTCTCCTGTAGGTTCTTCAATTGTTCGTGCAAGTAATGGTTGATCAATCTGGCCCAGTCAATCAATGTATTAGAATTCATGATCTCGCCAATGTAGAAGAACATCCAAGGCTTGAAGTTCATTGTGTTCGAGCATCCCATTACTCTGCTCAGCATTTTTATCATGTCCACATATTCCTGCTTGAACTCGAAGATTGTGAGAGTCTTGGGCATCTTGGAAACGTGCACTCTAGGTTTCAGCAACCATTGCTTGTTGATCAAATCAGCGCACCTGGTGGGGCCTGCTTCACAGACTGCTTGGGCTCCGCTGCTGGTCCTGTATGTCATGGAGTAATGTGAAGGGATTCCGAAGGCTTCACCAATTGCCTCTGGAGTCAATGTTGCCAGTAACTTGCCGTCTGGCGTTGAGATTGTCTTCCGCTCTAGATTGTAACGTGCTGCACATTCCAAGACTAGATCTGGGCATTGAATGGCGGGAGGAAAGCCAGCCGCTGTAACTAAACTATTCTGCTTCTCACAATCTTGACAGCTGTCGGAGATGGATTGTGTCTTGCAGTTCCGAACATTCTTATCTTGAACGCAGCCCAGTTGAACGTGCCGAAGTTGGTACTACTGATCTCTTCCCATCTTGAATTCAACCGAGAATGGGGAAGAAAACCCTTCGTCTCTGCTTTGATCATTGCTTGCCTGGAGATATTAGATGTCCTGCTAGGTTTCGCCATCCTGGGAATATTTCAAAATGATGAAATAGAGACTAAGTATAGAAAACTTTTCACTTCTTCACTCTTTCTTTCCTAAATCTTGCACGTGAAAAATGAAATGTTATTTCTAACTTATATACAATTCCCAAGAGGTATCAAATAAGTAACTGCCTTTATGGCGCGTCATACTTTCCTTAATTATTACGACATGCAAGGCAGTTTCCCATGCATGTGAGTTCGAATTTAGAACCTTCCTTAAATGCTCCCAGTCATGCGTCATACTTTGGAAGATTCCTCCTGCCAACTCGTTGATTCTGTTCTTTCCAATTTTGGAGGGAGATTGCAGGATCTTTCTTGGGATTTGCTCAATTCCACTCTGACTTGTCATCTCGTGCTGTCGAAGGAACTTTCCCGGCCTTTCTCCATATCCCTATTTTTTAGGGATCTTCCTAAATTTTAGGAGTAAGGTTCATTGGATAAGGAATTTCGTCCTGATTCGGAATTTATAAAAATTTCCATATTTGGCCAAGATTTGATGTCTAAAAATAGCATAATTGAAAATTTGCCCGAGGGGAATTTCTGTTTTTTAACCTTCCTTGACTCCTTGGATTCCGTGCCTTAGGCAAAATTTCAAATTTTTTGCTGGGGTGAAATTTTACCACGCCAAGGATTCATGAATTTTCCACTTGTGAATGCCTTGTTGATTTCAGCGCCCCAGGCCTGACCTGGGCGCATTTTTGCTCTGTCCGTGGAGAGGCGGAAAATTGGAGTTGTGAATGCATTCTTGGTTTTAGCGCCCCAGGCCTAACTTGGGCGCATTTTTGCCCTGTCCATGGAGAGGCGGAAAATTGGAGTTGTGAATGCTTTCTTGGTTTTAGCACTCCAGGCCTGACTTGGGCGCATTTTTGCCCTGTCCATGGAGAGGTGGAAAATTGGAGTTGTGAATGCTTTCTTGGTTTTAGCACTCCAGGCCTGACTTGGGTGCATTTTTGCCCTGTCCATGGAGAGGCGAAAAATTGGAGTTGTGAATGCATTCTTGGTTTTAGCACCCTAGGCCTGACTTGGGCGCATTTTTGCCCTGTCCATGGAGAGGCGGAAAATTGGAGTTGTGAATGCTTTCTTGGTTTTAGCGCCCCAGGCCTGACTTGGGCGCATTTTTGCCCTGTCCATGGAGAGGCGGAAAATTGGAGTTGTGAATGCTTTCTTGGTTTTAGCGCCCCAGGCCTGACTTGGGCACATTTTTGCCCTGTCCATGGAGAGGTGGAAAATTGGATTTGTGAATGCTTTCTTGGTTTTAGCGCCCCAGGCCTGACTTGGGCGCATTTTCACTCTGTCCGTGGAGAGGCAGAATTTCCTGCTTGTGAACGACTTCCAGACTTAGAATATTTTGACCTTCCATTTCAGGGATGATTCTTCAGATTTAGCCATTTTAGACCCCTGCCTGTTTGCTTTCAACTTTCCAGATTTAGAAGTGATTGTGCATGTTGACTCTCCGTCGTCTGCTAGCTTGACCCTACCACAAATAGACTTTCCCGAAATAGGAACTTTCCAAAATGTCAGAGTTAGAGCCCAAGATAGGGCACAGGATGACTTACTAAATATAGAAATTACTAAAAATAGTAAGTTTGATTTTTGGCAAAATGGCGACATTCTGGGACTCGGAAAAATCCTTAAAAAATAGGGACTTTTTAAAAATAGAAAGTTACTCCGTTTGGGCTCAAATTTTGCTGGGAGGTCCCCTGAAGGGTCCTGACTCCAGTCGTATGCTTAGTTTTTCCAAAACCCTAACAGGAACCCCTAAAATCTAGGACAGAAGGCAAAACCCTAGAAAAAGGACAAAACAGGCCCTAGACCTCACAGAATTTGCTTGACAGAGAAGCAGATTAACCTCAACTGACTCCCAAACACCCGAAACGTGGAGAGAAAGAAGAGATTGCCACTAACACATGCAAAACGAAAATCAAACGACCGAAAAGGCCTAAAAGCAAAGGGGGGTCCCTATCTGGGATGGGGTGATGTGTGATTAGGTCAGAACACGCCCCAAATCAGACTGCAAGAAGATATGATTTTTTAGGAAAAAACCGTCAAACCCTGAAACTGAAGATTACAAAACAATTTTTTTCGGAAAAACTGGTAAAAACCCTAAGACAAGAACACCTATGCCCATGATTTTTGAGGATAAAATTAGGCAAACCTAGAATCCCACATGAACATCGCGAATTACAGATGACCAAACACGATTTTTGAGGTGAAAAATTGATCAAAACCCAAGACACAAAATTCGAGACATGGATCAAAATACAAAACTTCATTTTTGAGGAAAAAGGTTAAAACCCAATAGAATTTTTTAAAAACCCCACCAATAGTTTTTTAAGGGACAAAATTATAAATGCAAAAAATACCAAATCCCATCAAGAAAATTGGAAAAACCCTAGCATCATGCAGACCTGCGAAAATAACCTAAAAATTGTGGCTCTCGTGTGAAAAACATAGAGCCCGAAGACGCAACGTTGTGCACAGATGTGCGGCCAAAAATCGGGCGTGAAAAAGAATGCTGCAAGTTGAAAAATCACTGCGAAAAAAAAATCGAGCGCGCAGAACAAAACCAAAATCTCTGCGTCACGATTTTTAGTAATCACCCAAAAACAAATGACCCTTCGTAAATAGAAGACTATTGTGAGCTGCAAACAAAAAATTGCACTAGAAAAACTTGAAGGGTTTGCCGCCAACAGAAAAAGAGCCAAAATGCAGGAACCCTAGATCGCGGCCAACTAAATAACTTCGAACCAAAATTTGCAAATCAGACGGCAACCCTCGAAGAAGGCCCTCCCAAAATCTTGAGCCCTCCCGTCGTGAGGGAGAAGAGCTTAGACCTGCTTTGATACCATGTTAAAATATTCGATTTTGTATTAAACAATGGAGACCACCTAAGCAAACTAGACAACTAGATGACCATTAAAACAAAATTACAATTTCTAATAAGAGGGTCCCCTTGTCTCAGTCCTCTAGTAGATTGAAAGAATCCTTGTGGGCTTTTGTTAACCAATATGGAAATTCTAGGAGTTGTTATACAACTCTTCACCTATGCTATGCATTCTTTACAGGAACCAAATTTCTCCATGACCAACAGTAATAATCTTCTATCTACTTGATCATAAGCTTTCCTTATTGTTGATGTGTTTTTTACGCACATGCAAACACAAAATAAAATACCTAAAAGTATCTTATCCTCTCTTGAACAAAACTTCTCAAATGCTGAAGATTGGCTTAAGGATCACTTGAGATAGCTCCAAGGTTCATGAATGTAGGGTCACTACGTGTGGATAAGCTCCGTTGGTTGATGTGATTATGCTGGAATTACAAGGGGACTTATATGTGAATACCTGAATGCTTGATTTGTTGGAACTTAGATCATCTGATGTTACAATATGGTGATGCTTTTTGGTCCTAAATTAACTTGATTTTAAAAAAAATGGCAAAAGATGAAGGGTTGAGAGAGTCTATTCTAATCCTAAGAAGATGAGTGAATGATTAGATGGAATCCTACTGAGCGAGGTCTCACCATCAAACTGAACAATTTGACACAAACTCAATGCAATTTTCTAAGGACGTTTCAAAGATATTCGAATCAATACCATTAAACATTGATCACCATTCAAGTTAATGCATAAACAATGAGTGTAGAACGATTCGAAGTTGAGCTCATATCATTCTAGTTGACCACACAAGGCGCACTTACAAGCAACAAGAGGCTAGTGGTATGGATAAAACGGATTCCACACAAATACATTCAACAAATTCCTCCACTCAATTTAATCAACATGAAAGTAAATTGAGAAGCAAAGACCATGCGAGTTGTTGAAATAACAAATCAAATTCACCATAACTTCAATGAAATCAATTGTTCTTTACAACAAGGTTTGGCAACAATCTTTGCCTTCTCCTACTCTAACTTCTATTCTAATCTATCTACCATTTTAGCTCTATTCACTATTCTATTCATTATTAACTATTAGCTAACTATTAACCTTTTCAAATGAAGAGTCTGAGCTTTTATAGAGAGCTCATTTACAATGAATGGCCAAGATTGAATCTCCATCAATGGCCAAGATTTTACAATGAAACCCTAATTAGGGTTACTCTTGTTAGCCAATGAGAGAATTACATTCAAAGAATGTTGACCAATAGATATTGAGGGTAGTTACATTGGAGTTTGTGCCTTCTTATATGAACTTGATTCATTGAACTTGAACATGTTGATGTGGACCCCTCAAATTGGTGGAAGGGATGACTGGGCTGCCACCTCAATCTTGCACTTGTAAACTTGATTTGATTCATCATCATGAAGGGATGTTGAGAGATATCTCTTGATACTCAACATTATTCAGTTGCTCAATGTGATGATGATGATGATGAGAAGCAAACTTTGATTAACTCTTCTAAAATTATCTGCTTCTTCAATCATGTTCGATGTAGGTCTTGTGATGACTTTGGTTGATCCTCCTTCGTTTTTTGACATGATGAATGATGCAATTGGTTGAATGTAGCTCCTTATTGTACTGACTTCGATTCTTGGATTCCCAAAGGGAATTCAAGATTGTAAAACATCCTTCCATCATGTAGGTTATCCTTCCTTGATGGTCTAGTGCCTTGAGGTAGTTGGATGATTTCTCCTTTGCACTCCTGTGATCTCTCCATGCCAATGTCATAGAATGAGAACCTTGAAGATATCCCACTCTATTGCTTGCAGCCTAAGTTACCGGTTCGGGTTCGGGCACCGGTACGGGTTCGAAGAACCCGGTACGCCAGTACGGCAAAATTTTGAAAAGGGGTTTGGGTTTGTTTGGGTTCGTTAGTACAAAAACATGTAAATTTTATATATATATATATATATATATATATTTTGATATTTGTGAAGCCTATAAGCATGAATTAAAATTTGCATGTCACATAGCATCATATAAACAACAAAACAAACATAAACTTGTAATCATAACATCATGATCATACCATAATTGATAATAGCATCATATACATCAAGTTTAATATCAAAATGACAAAATATTCAAGTATCATTGTTTCAACTTTCAACAATATAAACTTAAAGTTTAATCATCAAATGGATCATCTAATTCATCCTCCTCCTCCTCCTCCTCATTGACATTGACATTAGATGAGCCAATGCCACTTGCACTTGCACTGTAAGTTGGCTCAATTTCCGAGTCATCAAGTGTCAATGCAAGAAGCTGAGAAGCAGGAGCATCCAAATCAGTATGCTCTAGCTCTATATCCCACATCTTTGTTTCCCCTTGTGTGTAGTCATGTTGTTTGTGTGAAAGAAGACGTAGGTTGGAATGCACATATACTAAATTCTCCGCTCTTTTTGATAGCAGCCTATTGCGCTTTACTGAGTGGATGAAAGAGTATGTGCTCCAATTTCTTTCTGAAGCAGATGAACTAGCAACCTATGAAGACAAAGTAAACAATTAAAGTTATACATTAATAAAAATAAAATTACTAGCAACCTATGAAGACAAAGTAAACTATAAATAAACTAAAACTTGTAAATTTAAAATTTTAATTAATTAAACTTACTTGCGATAAAACTTTTATAGCGAGGGGTTGTAGGTGTTGGAAGCATGTGCCATGGAAGTACCACCAGCTATGAGCATCCTTCTTGGATCTATGACGAAGTGCATCAACACTTGGACCATTCCCATTTACGAATTCTATGAACTCATTTGTAACAACATCTCGCAAATCATCATCGGGATATAGTCTAAGAAATGCTGCCCTGTACCCATCAAATACTTCTAGATCTCTCCATGGTGGAATCCTTCCTGGTTTATCAAGAAACTGATTTCTATAGTACTTAGGTGTCAAGGCATAGGCAAGACGGTGCAAAGGAGTGGTCATCTTATTCCACCTCTCTACAATAATTACTTCCAGTTCTTTGAAGAATTTCTCCTCCTGAGGATCATTCTCTTTTTCATTTATAGTGACCTTTATTTTTTCAAGCATTGAGTCAATGCCGTCATAAATCTCACCTATGCAAGGCCTATCCATGTCTGTATAGCGAATCATGCTCATGATGGGCTCAGTGATACTTAGGAGATATGTAACAAG
Source organism: Cryptomeria japonica (assembly GCF_030272615.1). NCBI lineage: Eukaryota > Viridiplantae > Streptophyta > Pinopsida > Cupressales > Cupressaceae > Cryptomeria > Cryptomeria japonica. The sequence goes on from NC_081413.1 coordinate 483,915,615, forward strand.
ATCCCACCATTTCTCATTCAATATTCTATCCCTAATTTTTTCTGCCCTCTCAGTGCTACTTTGCTTCCATATAGTCCAATTGGTGCTGATCACCATATTGCATAGTGCCACTCTAACTTTCACAAGTCGTCTTAAGACGATTGTGTTTGATGCAAAACGGGTCTCAGCAACCTATAACACAAATTACTGCCAAATGATTAAAAAATAAAGCCAAACTTTAAAGAAGAATACACAATATAGCTTACACAATGATATTATGAACATTGAAAATTCAAAAAAATCAGAAAATGTAAAATTAAATTACTATTTCACTTACCTTCAATAGCTCCAAATTCGAATAAGTTCTAAAAATCCCTTGAGACATGTGGTGGTTTGTGATGAACATCTAGATATCCTCAGCCTCTGCATACACATCTCTGATCCATTTTATTTTCTGCCCAATCCTTTGTAGCATAAGATTGAGTGAATGTACCGCACAAGGTGTCCAAAAGATGTGATCATAGCGTTGCTCAACCAACAAACAAGCAACTTTACAATTTTTTGCATTGTCCGTTATGACTTGGACAACATTGCGGGGTCCCACAGACTCAATGGCAGAGATGAGAATTTCTGCAATAAATTGGCCATCTTTTATTTGTCCCTCACAATCCACAGCTCTCAAAAACATTGCCCCTTTAGGGGACACCACTATGACATTGATCAAGGGACGGTTTTTAGCATCTTTCCACCCATCTGAAACAATTGTTACACTTGTCTCAACCCATGAATCCCTTATGGGTTTCAATGCATCTTCAACCCTCTTCACCTCTTTCTCCAATAATGTTCCACGTACCTTCTCATAACCGGGGCCCTTATACCCTCTTGGTGCCTCATTAACACTTTTTATCATTTGCTTCCAATATGGGGAGCGAACAACATTGAATGACAACCCATTTGCATAAATGCACCTTACTATATCTTGGTCAGCATTGTCTCTACTCTCATTTTGGAATGCGGTTTCTAAAGGCCCCTTTGTTCTTTTACGTGTCAAGGGTGGTTCACTTTGAGGTTCATTTGTGGCAAAGAAGGGGTGGTCTTCTACTACGATACTGGGATTAGAAGGGCCTTGCATTCTGTTGACGTGTATTTTGTACACAATCAAACACAGAATAAAATACCCAAGGGTACCTTATCCTCTCTTGAGTAAAGCCTCTGAATGCTGAAGATATCGCAAAAAAGGATCAATCAGGGTGACTTCAAGGTTCTTTGTTGTAGGATCTCTACATGTGGATAAGCACCAGTGGTCGTTGTGAATGCTGTTTCTTCAAGGGGCCTTATGTTTTCGATCTGCAGGAACAGGATTTTCCTAAAGCTAACAGGTTCTCAAAAAAGATCAAAAGATAGGGTTTGCAATAGATGAATTCTAATCTAATCCTAAGAGTGACTCAATGTAGGCTAGACTTGGTAAGATTCTACCAATTTCAGTATTGCCAAGGAATTACAACTCTACTGGAATTGATGCGTTCTTCTAAGGTGATTAGTGATTTTCAAATCATCAAGAATTATAGATACTACCATAAAGATACATATCAATAGTTCAATAATGACTAAAGGTTCAAGCAATCTAGATATCTCTAGTTGACCACGCAAGGCGTCCTTACAATCAGTAAGGAGCTAGTGGTTTGGAATGTGAATCTCACCAAAGATCAAGCACAACACTTAGTCCTTCAAACTTAAATACTACTTCGACTGAGAATGATTCAAGAAAGTAAACAACCATGAAGATAGCCACAAGAATTGCAATAAAACACCATAACTTCAATATTTTATTGATCTCAAAGCCAAAATAGACAACAATTGTTCGAAATTCTTTCTTCACTACTCAATCTTGCTACAAAATAACTTTTTCTCTCCAAAGCTCTAACTATCTATCTCCTTAATATCTAATCTTTAATCTTCTAATTTCTAATGACAAAATGAAAATGAGTGAGGGTATATATAGCATCCTCAATTACAATGAACGGCCCAGATCAAAAGAAGATCAACGATTGAGATTTTGACACCTAAACCCTAATTAGGGTTTGCTACAAAAAGTTCCCTTTTTAGTTGAACATTATTAAATGCATAGCCAAATATTTAATTGGCACAAAAATCGAGGAAACATAGACCAATGATAATTAAGATGCCACATCATTCTATAACAACCGTTCTTCCAGAACCTTGTTCCCTTTCCAATGCTCTTTCTTAGCATATGCAATGAATCTGGACACAATTCCTTCAATCTCAGCAATAGGAATCTCAGGAAGATTCTTCATGCGCTCCTCCAAGTGGATAACCTGATCAAAGGCAGTGAGAAGAGCAGCTTCCCATCCAGGTTCGAGTTCTTTGATCTTCTCAATTAGGAGCATAGTAGTGAACATTAGATCCCGTTGCTCATCTGTGATGACATTCTCATCTTTGCAAAAGATGACCTTAACTCTCTCTTCCAACTCTTGGACGTCCACATCCGTCTCAACTTTGATCCTCTTGCCAAGAATGGTACATAACACTTCAAACACCTTATCTTGAATTGGATGGATGACACCTTCAACTTGATTGCATTTGGTGCTGATGTCCTCGAAAAGAACCTCTTTCATCTCGAGTAGAGTTGACCACTGAAGTAAATTATGAGCTCCTCCATCCATTATCTTTTCTTGTGCTAGGATCTTCCTTGGTGTTTGCCTGATTACTTGCAGAACAGGAATGATAACATCTCTAGTGTGAGCGAAAGCGGCTACCGTTATCTTTAGGTTGTGGACGATCTCAAGGACCTGGATAGCTCGGTGGATTGTCTTCATCATTCTTGTTGTAAATTCAACAACTACCATGTGGGATTTGTCAATCCAAGAGCTCATAAGCTGAACCAAGCTCTTGACTCTTTCTGCCTCGCCAACTGATTCAAGGGGAAGTGCTTGCACAGGAGATACTGTCGGATCCTGACGTCCCAAGGGCTGATTGAGATGACTAAAGTAGCCTCTCCAAGCACCTCTCTCTCTCTCAAGCTTTCTATTCTTTTCTATTTCTTCCTTAAGTTTGTCTTTAAGTGCTTTAAACGAATCAGTTGCCTCATCCATTGCCTGTTCAGTAGTGAGTGGACCAAGCTCAAATGTTTCTACATCATACTCTTCTGCAAGAATTTCACCTTCATACTTGTCCACTACTGGTGTAGCTATCTGCAACTTCCTAGATCCTGTCTCATCTCTGATCACCTTGGACATCTTGGTGGCCTTCCTCTTCTCCGTTACTTCTTGAGAATTTCCTATAAGGCTCTCTAAGTCAATTACATCATCTTCATCCTCAATCACAATCACCCTCGTTAGTCTCTCCTTCAACCAATCTGGAATGGCGGATCTCGTCTCTCTAACTTGTATTTCTTTAGACAATGGTTCATCTTCTCGGAGAGGAGATGTCGCTTCATCATCATTCTTCTCTTCATGTAGCTCGTTAACTTGGGGAGATTGACTTGATGAATGCTGAGGTGTCTGCCCCTTTTCAAGCTTATCATTCTGTACCATGGACTCCATAGATTCGTCCACCTCAGGCACCTTCTTCTCTTGTCCTTCAGCTTGACTTGCCTTCTTTCCATGTCGAGAAGATGTGCCTGATGAGCGATCTCGATTGGCTTCTTGCTTTTTCTTGGAAGGTTCTCTTTTCTCAGGTCTTTCTTTCCTCTTTGCGCCTCTAGGATGAGAATTGTCTTCACTTACGCTCGCTCCTTCTTCTTCTGGTCTTTCCTCCAAAGTAAAAGTCATGGGTATGTTCTGTTCTCTTAACTTCTGATGTTGTACATCCACCCATCTGCGAGTACATGACAAAACTGGAGCCATCAAAGCTCTCAAGTCCAAAACGTCAGGTTCATTCCAATCTACCTTCACTGCTTTGTCTTCTCTGTCATAAGATGACTGGAGATGTCTACCACTATCCTGTGCTTGATCAGCTACCCTATAAACTTTGCATTTCCTGATGAGATCTAAGGGTAGCCTGGAATGCATCTTTCTTTTAACCTCTAAATCACTTGAGAGATTCATCCAAAAGTCTACCTAAAATTCGTGTTTGTACTTCTTACCAACTGTCTCCTCCATATAACCATGAGGATCAAAATTCTCCCTCGAGGCAAAGAATGTGAATGAATATAAAGCCAATTCCTTCTCTGCATCCTCCAAGGCTTGAGTATTAGGACATACCTCAATTGAATTCCCCAATATGATGGGCACGGGAACTCCATATCCATGCTTGTGTCTGGATGCCTTTGCATAAGCTGCCAACTATCTAGTCACCTCAAGTAGCACTATCCTATCTGTTGGATACCTCGGCAACATGTAGGGAGTTAAAGGACACCCATGAATTCTGATATATGTAAACTTTTGAAACTAGATGAACCATGCACCATGCTTCTTCACAAGTTCTTGCACATCCAGAGATAGTCGATTATGAATTCCACCTTGCAATATCCTAGTGATGTTCATCGTGAAGGTGTCATTGACTAACTTGTAGTCACCTCTAGGAGGATGATGCAAATGAACATAAGAGTCACAAACTCTCACTTCTCCGGGTCCTCTTCCGATCACTCCTCTGTGAGGTAGCCCTGCATATTCGAAACTCCTGATCAAGGCATATATGACGTATGAGCTCATGTGGAACTACTTGGTAGGCTTTAGTCTTCTTAACTGCACATCCAGGCAATGGCTAATAATTCTAGCCCAATAAATCGTTCCTTTTCCTTGGACTATCACTTGGATGAAGTAGAACATCCACTTCTCGAAATAGAAGGCTTGAGGAGCCCCTGTAACTCGATTGAGCAAAGTTATCAAATCTTTGTACTCCTCCTGGAAGTCGATCCTATGTGGTGTGTTGGGAATCTTGCTCAAGTGAGGATGACTTTTGAGCAACCAATTCTTGTTGATGAGATTCAGGCAAGTGTTGGGATCATCTTCATACATTGACCTGGCTCCTTCTAGGCTTTTGTAAATCATATCTTTATGCTCTGGGAGATGGAGAGCCTCACTTATAGCCTCCTTTGAAAGGTAAGACAAAGTGTTTCCTTCCTTGGATACGATCGACCTTGATTGTGAGTCATAATGGCGGGCACACTCGATCATCAGCTCATGACACTGGACTGCTGGAGGGAAACCGGCCGCCTTAATGATGCCACTTTCAATTATCTTCTTTGCGACAGGTGATGGCTTGCCAATGTAGGGGACCTCTCGAAACTTCTTTACACTGAAGTTTCCCAAGTTGGTATCTCCGATATTGCTCCATTTGGACACGATCCTGGTCTCCAATTCTTCGTTCCTCTGATCTTCCTTCATGAGAGCTGGACGACTAGTAGATGCTCCTGCCTTTGGAGTCGCCATCTTGACACCTACACAACATTTCATAATTAGTAATATATCTTGAAGCATAGAAATATAGGGTAGATTTTAATTAGGAAACCTCATGATAAATCTTGAGTTATCATTTCCTAATTAACTATGCCAAACTTAGAATTTTCAAAACAAAGTTCAAAATTGAAATCTTCAACAATGGTGTTAAGGTGATTTCGCCATACCTTCTCTTGAGTACTAACTCTAAGAAATGATGCAAAAATAGGTGAATTTCGCTAGGCAAAATGTAGATCAAAGCTCTCCTTGAATAAAATGCGCCTCCTTTAGCCTTCACAAGAATCAATTCCACCTCCTTCTAGCCTCCAACACTTGAAATAAATTCGCTCCAAATAGACCAGATTTCGCACTTCCTTCTTGCTCTCCAAATTTGCACTTGAAGCAATGAGTGAATGATTTGAATGATGAAAAAAAACACCTCCAATGTATAGAGCGCTCACCACCTTGCTCCCCCTAGGCCGACTTGTCAAAATAGGCCTAAAAAATAAATAAAATTGCAAAAAGGAGAGGCCGACTTGGCAAAATAAATAAAAATAAGACCTCAAGCGCTCCATATTTAATTTTAATTTAATAAAAAATTAATTTTAAATGCCTTTACAATAAAAATTCGATTTTTTAAGGCTCAAAATTAATTTATTAAATGCCAATATGTCTTTTATTAAATGCCAATTTAATTTAATTTTTTCAAATACTTCGAAGTTAGCAATTTTGGCATCTAATGCAATTTGGAGGATATTAACGCTCAAATATGGTAAAAATAAAGAATGCTACTAACTTCGCCCTGGACCCTTGGCAAGGGTCAGGAGCGAACTTTCAATTTAGGCCTTGCATTCCTTATTTTTTTCATCATGTTTTGGAGGACTCTTCCACCTTAGCACAACCTTGCCTTAGCACAATCTTGAAGGGGAAGTTGTTGATTTTGAAAATTTCGCCCTGGGCCTTCAGTGAGGGTCAGGAGCGATCTTGAGTCTTTTTGCACAAATTCTTAATCACTTCAACTTCAAATTACCCTCAAGGCGTAGAACATCATACTTCACTCCCTTTTGAGTCTTGGAAACAAAAATATCATCTCGAAATGTAAGGTAAATGGGCATACTTGGAAATTTCGCCCTAGACCCTTGGAGAGGGTCAGGAGCGATTTTCCCTATTGTCATCAAAATTTGCACTCCTAGCATCTCAATTCCACTTCAAGGCATTTCAAACATCGCTTCAAACTTGTGTCTAGGCTTAGCTTCGCCCAATTTTGAAGAAAAAGGTTGGATATTAGGTTTTTCGCCCTGGTCCCTCAGAGAGGGTTAGGAGCGATTTTGCAATTTCAAGCTTATCCACCTTTTGTTAGCCCCCCAAATTATCTTCAACGGGCAAAACACACCTTCTTCCATTCATTTCAATCACAAAACTTGTTTTGTCCTTGCAAGAAAATTGCACTTTTAGAATCTAGCTCCGGACCTTTAGTGAGGGTTAGGAGCGCTTTTTTGCTTCTTGGTATATTTCCTTGTTCTTTAGACTCCCAATCACTTCTAAGGTATAAAACATCATCTCTCCCTCCTATCCAAGTCAGGTTTTGCCTCAAAATTTCAAACAAAGAGGAGAATCTTGAAAAAACGCCATGGGCCTTCAGTAAGGGTCAGGAGATCCTTTTGTTTCTTGGGTTAATTTCCTCCTTTGTTGACCACTCAAATTATATTCAACGGAAAGAACATGCTTTCCTTGATATCTTCCAATCATAAAATCACTTTGATCCTGCAAGAACAGTGCAAATTTGAAAATCAAGCTTCGGACCTTCAGTGAGGGCCAGGAGCGCCTTTTGTCATCATGATCAAATTGTTTCACTTTTCATCTCAAAATTCCTTGGCTAAGGAAGATGTTATCTTGTTTCATGCTATGAATAAATTCTCATGTCCCAAAAGGTCACAAGATGATACATATAAAGAAAATCGCTCTGGACCTTCAGTGAAGGTCAGGAGTGATTTTTCACCTTTTGGGCAAAACACCTTCAATTCATCATCTTCGATCAAGTCTGGATACTTTATTATGCTCATTTCATCTTCTACCATGCCTTTGATGTCTCAAGGTCCGGAATGACTCAAATAAGTTTTTTCGCCCTGGACCTTCAGAGAGGGTCAAGAGCGATTTTGATGATTCCAACAAGATCCTTCATCATTTCAAGTTAAAACTCTTTCAGGCGGGTGGAGAAAGTCATTCGTTTTCTATTCATGCTCAACACTTGGTCCTTTTTCATCGCCAGATGAGGGAATTCAAAATTTCGCCCTGCGCCCTCAGCAAGGGACAGGAGCGATTTTTCCTTAACCTTCAAAATTCATCATTTTTTATGCCTTCAAATCTTCAAAAGCATCAAACCACATCCAATCATCCCTCCTGGAGACCCTGCACAAAACAAATTAGAAAAGTCAGTGACAAATATGCCTTAAATAACATTTTCGCCCTGGACCCTTAGCAAGGGTCAGGAGCGATTTTATCCTTTCTGGCTAAACTATTCAAAATTTAAGTTTCCAATCACTTCACAAGGTAGAGTCAGGTCATTTTCAAGGCCAGGAACCAGTTAGCAAGCCTATCAAAAACAAGAAATTGCACTTAGGATGAATTTCGTCCTGGACCTTCAGAGAGGGTCAGGAGCGAATTTTGTGTTTCAGGCATCATCTTGCTTCAAAAAATTGATCAAAACTCATCTAGGCAAGAACACACAATTTCACCTTCAAAATGCTAACACTTAATCAAAATTGGATTTTGCCTAAAAAACCCTGATTAGACCTAACCTGAGACCTATTTAACTCTCCTGGAAGACTTACCTTATTTCAACAATCTCAATCCTCGGGAGGACGCTTAGCAACTTTCAAAATTCGACTGGACTCAGCTTGAATAGCATCAAAAGAAACCCCTAAGGTTTAGCCCTAGCCCAGACAAACCACTCACTCACTCAAAACCCTAAAAGCAGAGAGAAGAACAAGCGAAACCAAACCAAAGAAAAGGGGGTCCCCATTCTAATGGGGCGATGTGTGAAATGGTCACAACACATTCCCTTTGTTTTCTTTGATGCGGTTTGGTTCAATCTACGGGCTTCCCTTTCTTCTGTCGCCTCATGCTCCCTAATATATTTCATCACTGTCTCATCTGGTATAGGTTTACCATTTTTTCCAGGGTATTTTTTGATGCCTCTTCCTTTTATTCCACACAAATGGCCTACCACTCGATAATATGAGCTATTACGTTCAATATCACATCCATGGCATTTCCAACGGAATCCCCCACCTCCCGGAAGTTGTTTTATAATGTCCACACATTTCCATAAGGGAGAATTTGGATCATTTCTTTGTTTTGCAATTATTTGTTCATTGCCAATGGAGGAAGATGTAGATGTCATTCTAGTTCCTATGGCAAGAAATAATATAAACATATTCAAAAACAAAACCTAAATAATGAAAAAAAATTCAAGTTTCATGTTTGACAATTTGTGAAACAAAAATAGTTGGAAAAAAATGTTTAAAAACCTACTTCTTGCAGCCAATGGAAGCTTGAAAATGTATGGAAATGATGCTGCAACACTTGTTGAAGCTTCAAAAATCAGTATTCAACTCCTTTTTGATCTTGGAAGCCAAATTTTGTTCACCCTTTCTTCAACCTGCTCTCATAAAACTTTTGTTTGCAACACAAATGAGGCGAAATGAGTCAATAAAATGTTTTAGAAGTCAATTTTAGGTTATAACTTTCACTTTTTACAAGGCGGAATTGAAAAAAAAAAAATTGCGTTATTTTTTGACTTTACGGGCTGCCCAACCGCCCAGGTTCGACTGGGTCCGCCCGGGTTCGACCAGGGTCGAACCCACTTTGGTTTTTTCGAACCCTGGTTGAACCCAGTTCGAACCAGACCCGTACCACGGACCTGATCGAACCAGGACCCGTACTAGGGGGGCCCAGAGGCGAACCCGGTAACCTAGCTTGCAGCTATTGAACATTCGAAGTCTTTCAACCTAGTAGCATTTTGAGTCTTCTTCATGCAATTGAGGTGGCGAGAGTCTTTAAACACTTTGAGATCTTCTCCTCCTTGATGTTCTAGTGTCTGCTGACGAAGTTTCTTGAAGAGGTTCTCCTTGTGTCTTGCTTCATCTCCTGCAAAACAAACAAGCGAGTATCAAATACACTTGATATATGGATTTAATAACAACATATAAAGAGAATTTGCCCTCATGAAGCGACACTTGAAGTTGTTTTAGCGCTCTGTGGAGAGGGGTTCTTGAAGTTTATTCCACCCTTGATGTTCATTAAGTTGTCCTTGTCTTGCCTTTGAGTTTACTTTCATTCTTGAAATTCACTTTTGCAGCTCAGAACATGAAGTTCGCTCCCCTTTGTCCATTCATGAAGTTCACTCTTGCATGTTGAGTTTGCGAAGTTCAATATGAAATTCGCTCATCCATGCTAATTCATGAAGTTGAGATTTGCTCATGTAGGTTTGAACATGAAGCTGAGATTCGCTTATGTATGTTTGAAGATGAAGATTGCTCTAGATGGTGTGCACGTAAAGCTTGTTTCAATCGATTCGTTCCAATCTTCTAAGTCATGAAGTTCACCTTTGTAGAAATTCGCTCCAAATCTTCAACTCCTGAAGTTAGCTTCAAACCTTGAACTCATGAAGTTTGCTTCAAACCTTGAACTCATGAAGCTTGCTTAAAATCTCTCAAACATGAAGTTCGCCCAAATTATGAATTCATGAAGTTCACCTTCATAGGGAATTCACTCCATTTTCTTAAATAATGAAATTCGCTCTCAACCTCTAACTCATGAAGTGCATCTTGTAAAGTTCGCTCCAAAAGGTGAAGTCATGAAGTAGGAAGTTCGCTCCAATTGTTGAATTCATGAAGTAGGAAATTCACTCCAAATGTTGAATTCATGAAGTAGGACATTCGCTCCAAATGTTGAATTCATGAAGTAGGAAATTCACTCCAAATGCTAAACTCATGAAGTATGAAATTCGCTCCAAAATGCAAAGTCATGAAGTTCGCTCCAAACTTGCAACTCATGAAGTATGAAATTTGCTCCAACATGCAAAGTCATGAAGTTCGCTCCAAACTTGCAACTCATGAAGTGTGAAATTCGCTCCAAAACATGAAGTCATGAAGTAGGAAATTCGCTCCAATTTGTCAGTTCATGAAGTCAAAGGGTCAAGGAGGAATCAAAAGCAAAAATCCCCTCAGGCAAATTTTTGAATTTTCTATTTTTAGACACCGAATCTTATCAGAATTGGAAAATTTTATAGATTCAGAATCGTGGGGAATTTCTCTATCCAATGAACTTGGCTCCTAAATTTTAGGGGGATCCCTAAAAAATAGGGGATGTTGAAAAGGGCGTGAAAATTCCTTAAGAAGCAAAAGGCAACAAGTTAGAATGAAATCAAGCAAATCTTGAAAAATCCTTCAATTTCCCTCCGAAATTTGAAAGAGTGGAAGTTAATGAGTTGGCGAAAAGAATCTCCAAGTATGACGCATGGCTTAGTGCATTTAATGAAACTTCTAAATTCGAACTCACTCACAAGGGAAGTTTCTTTTGCATGGCGCACTGACTGAGAAAGTATGACGCATCATAAATTCAATTGCTAATTTGATGCCTCCTAACTTAGCATGACGATTTGAAGGTTTCTATATAAGCATGGAGAGGCATTTCATTTCTCACGTGCAGGATTCAGGAAAGAAGAATTGGAGAAGTGAAGAGTGGTCGTACTTAGTCTTTGTTTTCATCATTTCCAAGGTGCTTTTCAGGATGGCGGAATCAAGCAAGGCACCCTCTCCAGGCAGGCATTGATCAAGGCAAAGATGAAAGGTTTCTTTCCTCGTTCCCAAATGAATTCCTGATGGGAGGAAATCAGCGATACAAATTGGGGCACATTCAATCTGGCTGCATTCAAGATTAAAATGTTCGGGACTGTAGGGCATAGTCCATCACCAACAACTGTCAAAATTGTCAAGAGCAGAATTGTTGCAGCAGTTGGTTTTCCTCCTGCTATTCAGTGTCCAGACTTGATTCTGGAGTGTGCAGAACATTATAATTTGGAGCGGAAGACAATTTCAACGTCAGATGGCAAGTTGTTGGCAACGTTGACTCCGGAGTCAATTGGTGAGGCTTTCAGAATTCCTACGCACTATTCCATGACATACAGGACCAGCAGCGGAGCTAAGGCAGTATATGAAGTAGGTCCTGCCAGGTGTGCTGATTTGATTAATAAACAATGGTTGCTGAAGCCCAGGATGCATGCCTCCAAGATGCCAAAGACTCACTATCTTTGAGTTCAAGCAAGAGTATGTGGACCTGATAAAGATGCTGAGTAGAGTAATGGGGTGTTCACACTCTGTGAACTTTGAAACCTGGAAGTTCTTCTACATAGGCAAGATCATGAATGCAAATGGGCTAGTTGATTGGGTCAGATTGATTAGTCATTACTTGCAGGAACAACTAAAATACTTAAAAGAAAAAAGGTCCCAGTCCTTCTTCATGAGCTCCTACCTAATCTATATGCTTGCGCGAAGGGGAGGATTTGATGGTAAGACAACAAGTGGAATCATGGGTTGCAGACCAACACAGCTGAAAGTACATGAGTGTTATCCCCAGCTGTATCTTCACAATGTTAGTTCTTACAGGTTGGCGAATGACACCTTCACTATGTAGTTGACACGGCTTATGCAGAAGAAGTTGCATGTAAGGGTGTCGCCGCAAGCAAGTGCCTTGGTCCAGAAGTATGGAGCTACATTCTTGCAATTTCCTAAATTCACCTACATCAGGACGCAAGGATTCTCATTCCAGTCATACAAGTTGACAAGGTATCCATCAGACAAGCTCGTATTGTTGGAGCTCATGAGACAGTTAACAACCTATGATCAATTACAGAAGAAGAAGTAGAAGCAATCAATTGAATTCCCGGTTGTCTTAGGTGACTTCATGGAAATATGCCCGGGCTTGGAGGCCGTTGAGAGTGCAACAGGGGAATTGGCATTCTATCGCCTGCCATTTTATACATCCAGGGCCCATTATGATCCTTACCGCCAAATCAGAAAGGTTGCTGGCGTCAAATTCATACACAAGTTTCACTTAGAAGATTATTGGGCAGGTGCTGAGGATGACCTTGAGGTCCGGAAGAAAATACATTCCAGATTGCCCCTTGACACCATCAGGTTAAGTGAAATTTACCAGGTGCTAGATCAGGTGAAGGAGGATTCAGATTTGGTGCAACCTGAATTTGAGAAAGTAAAAGATCAACCCATTCAGTTGCCAGATTGGTCAGAGCCCGAAATTGATGATTTGAATGTCCTGGCTAGACCAGTGTTGAAATTCACTAGGCACTGGATTGACCGACAGATAAGGAAGTTGGCGGAAGGAAATGTTCATTTGACATATCAGCTAATGGGAAGTCTAGATTCCCACAGTGAGGTGACCGAAGGCTTTTCACAGGCCTAGGTAGGAGGGGGAGTCCAGATTGATAAAGGAAAAAATGCCCCAAAGAGACCAAGGACAGCAAGGAAGAAGGATATTCAGCAGGAAGCTCCACAGGAGGTTCAACAAGAAGTCCAGCAGGAAGAACCTCCACAAAAGAGAGCAAGGATAGAGAGGGAGCATTCACCGTTGAGTTCCTCGAGTGTACAGTTAGTAGAGACGTTTTCACATCCGGCAGGTCCACCTCTAGAGAACATTCCAACACCAGATATACTCAGCATGAACGCTTCACAAGGACACAATCAACCAAGAAGTCAAAGACCAGAAAGTCCCTCACACTAGGAAGAGGTTCGTCAGGATAGCTTTGTGGAAGTTATCCTTGGCGAAATGGAAGAAGAGTCACAGGAGCAGGAGCACGTAGAGGTTCATAGTCACTCCATCCCCGCTCCAAATTGGTTGATAGGAAGGTTGAGAAAGGAACAAAAAAAAAACTGATCTAGCCCGGGAGTTACAAGAATTGTTGAAAAAGATGGATTAGCCAATAGAAAGGAAGGCTCCTCGGAAATTCTCTAAGGTTGTAAGGGAAGAGTTTGGATGTCGGACCCTGCACATTGCTGAACCTGCAGTAGATAAAGACAGGAACGAAATCAGGCAGGAAGATTATGTTATCAGACAGATTGATCTTGGCCATGCTTCCATAGGTCAAGTAATAGGAGACTTTGAAGAATCTTCCTTAGCTGTGAAGGAAAAGATGCTGAAATCAAAGGCGAAATGTAAGAGGATGAGGGAAGAAAATAGAGCCCTATGCGAGTACATTAGAAGTTTCAAAAGTCCCCTCAGGGAGGTAGGTCCTTCATTCACTCCTCCTTCCTCCCTTCCTCAGAAAGTTGTTGATGATGTGGAAGTTATTAGAGCAATGGCACAAAATTCCAGGGAATGGATAGAAAATGTTTAAACTGAAGTGGGAAAATTCATTGAGGACCTAGCTCAGCTTCATTCAAAGTTCGTGGCCCTCCTAAGCAGATTGGAGACAGTGGAAGGATTGTGGGAGGATGTGCACGTATACCGCGACTTAACCATTCCGCGGCTCTGGGCTCTGACAAAGATTCCAAGGCAAATTCTGATTGATGGGAAAGTAATTCAGGAGAATGAAGCTTATGAATTTCCCCGATGGTTCTAAGCCATTTGCCCAGGAAAGAACACCTTCGATAAATTCAGCGTAGAGTCCTTAACTTTGAAAGATTCCATCAGAGGGGTGCAGGAGGAAATCATCAGCGCAATTGAGGCATTGTTCATAAGGAAACTCAATGACGGTGGAACAACGGTGAACTCCTTGAAATCTCAGTTGCACGAGTTCTTCGTAGGTTCATTCCCTAAGGAACATTTTGCAAATGTTTCTTCATTTTCCAATATAATGAAGAAGACACAGGAAATCATGATGGAGTGTGAGAGCTTCTTTTCCAAGAGCGAGGAAGAAATTGCCTCGATGGAATTCGACATTGAAAATGTGCCAAGTGTCTCCATTGGAGAGCTGGAAGCAGTCGTCAACAAATTCATTGCATACACCATAAATTAACGGGATAATGGTCGTCCATTCTTGGACGAGAGTCTTTTAGTTGAATAGTGGTGGCGTATTTACTGCTGGGGTTATTTTGAGTAAGTGGTGGTCCGGTCATGCATGTTGCCGTCGCATGAGGAATCTTCTTGCATGTAGCCGCCTTATATATGATTCTATGACAGATTCTCTGTGCATGTCACCGTTGCATGAAGAATGATGGGCATTTATTCCTTGCATGGAGATGTTTATTATATTTTGGGCATGATCGGTATAGTGGGGTGCATTTAATGTACTAGTGGGTGCTATTTTGGGCTCATGGAATAATTGTATATGGGCTTTATGGGGTATTTATTACTGATTCCCACCTTGTTGCATCCCATTTGTAAGGGAGGAGAGATTATTATCTGAGATTGTTGCATTAGGATTGTTGAAGTAGCCAACTTAATACATTGTTCGATTTTGATGGTGTATTCTTGTTCTATTTTAGCAATTTGCATGGTCTTGCTCTCTTTAGTTAGATTAGATTTGCTTACATGTTGTTAGGAGAACCGGATTTGATACGAGTACTTGTTGCGAGCTCATACTTTTGGTGTGCAGCTGATTGTTGTATACCGTGCAAAGTAAGCCTGAGCCTTTTGTTATGTGTGTATGCTTAACTTCGATCAATAGTGAAGATTGTTTGATCCGATGGTCTATATTGGTGATTTGAAAAACCTCTACATACCCTTTGAAGATTGTACTGCCTTCGCGTAGTTGTGCTCTGCCGGCGAAGCGAAGCGTGGTTTGATTTTGCATGAGTGATCCTGTCTCCTGTTCTTAGGATTAGATTAGCTTTAGCATAGTTCTCTCTGCCCTACTCTCATTTACTTTCTGCATAATTCGAAAATAAAAAATCTAAAACTAGGGCTTTCATTGCAAATCATCCATATAGAAATCCTTGAGCTTGCTTGAGTTTATCATCTTCTTCAATTGAACACACGTAAGGTCCCTTGGGTTAACAACAAACACATCAAACAACTGAGTCACGTCCATGCATTGGAGGAACCTTCGAATTAGCCGTTTGAACTTTATGCAATCTTAGCACACGGACTAATTTTGATCAAGAGAGGGTAAGGTGACCATTGGTAACTTTATTCTGTGTTCGACACTGTCAAAAAAACACGTCAACAGTGAGCCTCTTAGGTTTCTAGAGCATAAGGAAACAACTTTATCCTTCATTTTTGTTGTTGTGATTGGACAACCAACTAGCACCCCAAATGAAGAAGAAAAGATAGAGAAGGAAGAGACTGGGGGGTATACGTTACTGCTTCAGTGGTGAACAATCAAATTTGTGTTGATCCCTTTTATACCACTTCGATCATAAATGGATGGTTGCTTCATAACTGTATGCTTGATTCAAGAGCATTGAGTAATGTCATGCCACTTCAGGTAATGAAAAAACTCGACCTACAAGTGTTCAAGTCTTATGGAAAATGTTTTGCAATAGATTCTATAGAAGTAAATGATGTAGAAGTACAATTGGCTACATACTCCGACAAGTTTTCCTGATGGGCACCATACTAGTGGGCTACCCTCTTAAGTGGGGAATGTTCTTATCTGAAAAATGGGCAACATCTATTGGTGGGAGCTGTTGGGATTAAGTTATCTCAACCTTTGAGTCCTAGCATTAATTATTTGGGTATTATTTAATTCATATGGTGCATATTTAATAATATCCTAAGTGCTAACTTTAATAGGAAGCCATATCACTTTGTGGGACCTGTTGTGATGTTTTCACACATTGCCCCATTGCAAATGGGGACCCATCACTTTTTGGCTTTCTAGGTTAGTTTTGGAGTCTTTATCCTTTCACTTGGAAGAGGTGTAGTATCTTAGGTGGCCAGGAGATAATCAAGTCAAGTCTCTCTCCTTAGGATGATGTGAGGTTAGTGAGTTTTCAGGGCTTAGGAAATGAACGATTCATGATGATCATTCCATTTGATCATCATCATTAACTAGCTGAATCAGAGATGAAGTGCTAAATTTGGCTAGGCAAACTTGTTTTAGAGAGTCAATATTTTAAGGAAGGATAGGCTAGAGTTCAAATCACTAGAGTTCAAATCACCATGAGAGGCTCGAACAAAGTGATCAAGATAGCAAAGTTATCATTTTGGGATCACTTCCAATGGAGCCCAAAATGTGCGAACTAAGGCTTCTAGTCAAGCTCCAAATCAGCGAACTAAGCCTTGTGTATTTCATTGCTTGAAAAGAGACCATGATCTTGTTAAATACGTTGTCAAGAAGTTGTTGCAAACTTAATCAATAGTAAGTCAAGGAGGGGAATGTCTAGTAAGCTAATTAATCTTTCAATTTCCACTTAGTTGGGCCTCAAAAACACGAACTAACATTTCCAATTGCCCCCTTGAATAGCGAACTAAGCATTGGTATTTCCGATCAAGCCTCCAATCAGCGAACTAAGGATTGACGACTTCCAATGAGGCCTTCAAAGTGCGAACTAAGCATTGATCACTTCTAGTCGGGCCTCCAAAGCATGACCTAAGACTTCTAGTTGGGCCTCCAAAGCGCGACCTAAGACTTCTAGTTGGGCCTCCAAAGCGCGACCTAAGACTTCCAGTCGGCCCTCAAAAGTGCGACCTAAGACTTGACACTTCTGGTGCCCATTCAAATGTGTGAACTAAGCCTTGTGTATTTCTGTTGCTTGATGATGATCATGCTCTTGCTAGAATGTTTCAAGAGGTTATCAAAGGCTTGATCCATGGCAAGTCAAGGGAACAAATGGAGTACCGAGCCAATTTACAAGTGATGAATCACTTCCTTCCACTTCCATTTCCTTCCACTTCCACTTCCTTCTACTTCCATTTCCACTTCCACTTCCACTTGGGGGTGAAAACCCCGACCTGCTATAGTGCACTTCTAGCTGCTCCTAAAATCCACGACCATGCATGCATTGAGATAAGAATCAGGCTTCAACACAAGAAACTCAGACTTGTAACTCAGAAATTTTACCTTCAAGCATCAAAATCAGACTCAAATTGATGGAAATTAGATCAAAAGATGTAAAATCAGACTTATAATCAGATGTTTCCATGATCAGAAAATTCATTTCCAGATTTAGAGAAGGTAGTGGGAAGTTGGATTAAGTACTTTTTGCAATGTCTTGATTCAAATTATGTTTGTTTCCAGGTTTGATGCAAGGGGGATGAAGATGCAAAGGAATGTGAAGAGGGTCAAGACTTCAAGGCGTGGAAGGAACATCACTCACCAAGATGGAAGCTCCAGGATGGAGGTGATCAAGACAGGAGATAGTTCAAAAGAGTTAATCAAAGTTAGAAGATGAGGCAATTAGGAACATCTCTTACCTTCATCCCATTCATGATTGAGCTTGGAAATGTTGATTATCAAGAGATATGCCTCCATCATCTACCTTTGTGATGAGTTACAATGAGCAAGCTAAGGGGGCGTCTAGTCATCACTTATCCTAAGATAAGGCATCCAGGTTCAATGCACCGGACTCATCCGACAAAGAGGATAACTGCCACATATGGGCACAAGGTTTGATGCACCTACCCTTGTCATCTATTGGTCAAATATTCAAAGAAGGACATGTGTCCCACTCAATGTAATTTTATCATTGGTCAAGCATTAAATGCTTTGTAATGGGTGTAACAAATCCTAATTAGGGTTTCTATCCTTCAATCTTGGCCATTGATTGTGATCAAACTGAGCCACTCATTGTAATGAGAGCACTATATAAGGCTCCACTTCTTCATTTTGTAAAGGTAGCAGATAGCTAGAGTAGAGTAGGAGGAGAAGGCAAATATTGTTGTAAGAAGCATGTAAACTTCATTGAAGATATGGTGAAACTTTGAGTTGATTCAACAATTTGCATGGTCTCTACTTCTCGTTTAATTTTCATGCTGTTTAGATGAATGGAAGAACTTTGTGCATGATCAATGGTGAAATTCATACATCCATACTACTAACACCTTGCTGATTGTAAAGTGTCTTGCGTAGTCATTGGATCCATCTTAGCCAAGCTTAACTTCAATTATCACTCCTTCATTGATATGCTTCACCTTGAGGGTATCTATGCTTGTAGTGGTGATTTGGAAATCATTAGCTATCCCTAGAAGATCGCACTAGCCTTGTGGAGATGTTCGTTGCATGTCAAAACAAAGCTTAGTTGAGTTTCATCAAAGATTGTCCATCGCTCTTACATTCTTAGGATTAGATTAGCTTTCCCATCCCTCATCCTTTTTCCCCTTTTTTAATTTAAGTAAAATTCCACGTTCCAGCAGCATTTTGAGCATTCAAGATTCAATGTAAGTCCAACTTGTGATTCTAGCAATATCACATCAAATAATTGAGTCTATCCAAGAGCATGTCAAGCCCTGACATTCAGAACCTTGGAGTCACCTCCTATGATCACGAAGTTTAGCATAAGAGGGGATTTTGTTCAAGTGAGGATAAAATATTTAGTGTTTTATTCTGTGTTGCATGAGTCATAAAATACACATCAATAGGACCTGTCAGGAAAGTTATTCCTACTAGCTAGGAGAGCACACAATAGTGTCACTTGTCACTTGTGCACTCTTTTGGAGAAAGAAGTTTGTGAAAATTTCTTGGAGTTGCACGGTGGTGACATGTGTGAAGGCACTTGCAAGATGTCTATGGCTTGTTCCCTGTATGGTAGGAAGTTGGCATCCACTTGGAGATTTAAGTTTGTAAATTAATATTTATGCAAGAGTTATGCAAAAAGAATTTCTAGTTACATGTTGAATATACATTGAATGTGGACACATTTACTGATACATTGAATGTGGACGCATTTGAGAAGCTGCTACATGTTGCATTGTAATCTCTATAAATACAAGTGTTTGTGAGAAGAGCTTAAGTGAGAGAAGTTCATTTCATAGGGGTCATGTTGTTGGATTTTCTCTAGGGTGGAACATGATGTGAATCTCCATGTAAAGGCTTAATGCCTGAACATTGTATTGTAATGGTATTTTGTTGTTGAATAATGCAATGGCTCTATGTTTTTGGAGTAGGGATTTTTACCCGAAAGGGTTTTCCCCATGTAAATTGTGTGTTCTACTCTTTTGTCTTGTTCTTTCTGTTTAATAATTCTTTAATGTTGAATCTTAATGTATGCATGTTGTTGTTGAAATAGCTTGATTTGCAAGATCTAAAATTACATAAATTGTGCCTGATTCCGCATTATGACATAGTAATGTGTGTTTGTATTGGATACTGGATGCGCATATTGATCTTAGATGGCTTTTTTGGGATGCCCAATTATTTTTCATTTGGTAGTAGAGCTTTGTTCTGAGATTCACAAGTTACTCTCATGCGCCTTTTGTGAGTTGCATGTACTTGCTTTTTGAGTTGTATGTACTTGCCTGAACTCACATTTTGCTTGCATGTGAGGTCCTTGGTGTTTTGGGTTCTGGGTATTCCTTCTGTGAATATTTCTTACCCTAGCAAGCTTGAAGGAGTTACAAGGAATTGACTGAATATTGATCCTTTGGTGAGTGGAAGTCTTGTAGTTGTTTCTAGTTTTAGGAGACAACACGTAGTTTGAAGGATGGTCATGATAGAGAAAATGGAGTTGGTCATGATGAAATGACATTAGGCTGGAGCTCTTGTTTGACAGCGAAATATTTCTTGATGCATGGGGTGTGCTTTTTTACACTTAGTGGAAATTTTTCATATTGGGTGTTTGTGAGAGGCTCCTTGGTGATATGGAGAAGCTTGTGTTGTTTTCAACTATGGAGTGATGTGCTTATGCTAGGTGTTTGCTTTTTCCTAGTATTGGAAGGCGCTACTTTTGTTACCCCAAATGCATGGAGGCTATGGAGTTGATCATTTGATGATCTAGAAGCTTCTAAAATAGCTTGTCTCCTTCGGATGCATGTACTCATGGTGGTTGTGGAGTTGGTCTACAAATGGGCTTGGAATCCTTGAACAATTTTTTTTTATGGAAGTTTATACTTGCCTGACTCAAATTCATGTTTTTTGGATGTGAGGGTTTAATAGATTTTCATAAAAATCTATGGTGATGCTCATCTGTGATAATCCATTGTTTTTGTTCAACCATTATGGTGCTTTTTCAGACTTTTGAGTCTTCCAAACGTGAAGTGGGTATTTATGTGAATGGATGTTCTTGAACATGATGGTTTTGTAGGTTTTACGTGGTCAAAAGAAAAATACTTGCGGTAATGCGGATCTACTAAAGACTAAGTTACCGGTTCCGGTTCGGATTCGGCAAATTTTTTTTTTTTTGGTACGAGTACGGGTTCGTCCGTACACACATATATATATATTTTAATTTTTTTATATATATATATATATATATATATGTTCAAACTTCAAACATCAAAATTATATATGTTCACAGTTCAAACATACAAATATGAAACATGCAATGTAACTTTCCCATACAATGATACATACATAAATGATAGTAGATAAATCATAAATCATAAATCCATAATTGCCAATGCCAATAAATATTCTATTATTGATATATCGTAAATCATAAATGTAATATCATATTCATAATTTGCAAAAAAGATAATATTCAAGTTTCAAGTTTCAAAATGTTAAAATAAGATTAAAAATTTTGTTTTTTAATTGTTTTTCTTTGTTTTCTAACCCATAGGCCCCGTTTTTGGGAACCCACGGGCTTGGGTTCACCCGGGTCCTCCTTGGTTCGACCTGGGTCCCACCCGGGTCCTGCCCAGGCGGTTGGGTTCCCTGTGGCTCCACGCAGGACCCACAGGGAACCCAACCGCCTGGGCAGGACCCGGGTGGGACCCAAGTCGAACCAAGCTCGGACCATCAGGACCCACAGGGAACCCAACCGCCTGGGCAGGACCCGGGTGGGACCCAGGTCGAACCAGGCTCGGACCATGATCGGGCATGAACCAGGACCAGGACCCGACCATTTTTGGCAAGAACTGGTAACTGAGACTAAAGAGCTATTTTCTAGACCCTAGTTTTCTTGGGGTGTTTCTGGATGAGATAGTTGTAGTTTTGCATGCATGCTTCGTGCATGGTGAGAGGTGTGATGATTTCTCTGCATGGAGATGTTGGTATGTGATTAGTCATTCAACATTTCTATGGTGATGCTTTTTGGATTCATGGGCTATGGTACTCGATGTGGACATGATTGGCGAATCGAACCTATGCTCAATTCGGTGTTTGAGTGATGTTGTCTACATGATTATTCTCTTTGAGATCTCATATTTGTAGTTTACTGATGTGATAGGGAGTTTGCATGTTTTAGTGATTCGATATATGAGTTGTGCAATGTTGTGGTCTATATTTACCTACATGATTGTTGTGGGATAACTCAGATGTGGATTGTCTATATCTAGGAGGTTTGATTTAGTGTTGATGCAAACTTGTTAGTTGGCCTTGCTTGTGGTCACTTGTGCATTGGTGTGGTTTCTTTGAGATGAGAGGATGGATGATGAGCACCTGCATAGTTGGTTAAGGGGTCCTGTAGCATGGTGCATTTCCTTGGTTTAAAGATCTTGGTTTCACTTGGTGTGATTAGCAGTACACTGGTATGTGTGTGGACTTGGATGATTTTCAGATTTGGGAGATGGTGTGTCATGTGCTTGGAGAGCTTGATATCACAGTTCAGTGGGAGCTTTAGCAGTGATTGTTTATTCATCACTTGGTGATTGATGATCTTCTATAGTGATACAAACGTTTTGGAGGGACTGCTAGATCCTATTGCTGCAAAAGGGTTCCTTCACCTTTGCATGTACACTATTTGAGGATGTATAACATCTCATGGCCATGGAGGACTCTTGGAGTCTTTGATTGAGGTGTTGGTGGTGCTTGACAAGTGATGTTGGTTTAGAGTATTTTGGTATTATGTCATGATAACTCTTGATTGCGCATTAGAGTTTTGGCATGATGCATTGCTCTTGAGACCATGGTATGTTCAATTGGAGCATGTGATCTCCTAGGTGGGGATGTGTTGACGTGTATTTTGTACACAATCATACACAGAATAAAATACCCAAGGGTACCTTATCCTCTCTTGAATAAAATCTCTAACTGCTGAAGATATCGCAAGAAGGATCAGTTAGGGTGACTTCAATGTTCTTTTAAGTAGGGTCTTGTTGTGACCATTTCACACATCGCCCCATCGCAAATGGGGACCCCCTCTTTTTGCTTGTTTTTTTGCTCGTTTTCGCTTTCGTTTTTAGGGTTTTGTTAGTTAGTTAGTCGTCTGGATTTAGGGCCAAGCCTTAGGGTTTTAAATCTTGCCTTTTCAAGCCAAAATCCAGTCATTTTTGAGAGCTTTTTGAGCTTCTTTTCTAGAATGCAAATTTTAAATGCAATGAATTCGCCAAAATGGTCTAATTTTCAATTGGAATGTTCATGCAGAGCTTAAACTTGTCTAAATGATGACCGTCAATATGAATTTTTGTCTGACTGAATATTTTGACCAAATTTTGACCTTTTTGAAGTTTGATCCTGGGCATTGGAATTGATTTGTTTTCGCCTCGTGAAGTGTTAAAATGTGAAAAATCTTGTTATTTTGGCCTGTAGGAGCAAAATCGCTCCTGTCCCTCAGTGAAGGACGGGAGCTCAATTTCAAATATCTTATTGTCCTTGCAGAGTCCAGACAAATTTTACGTTTGAAGTGATAGAGAACGACAAGATCTTTCATTTGAATATAAATCGAAGATTTTCATGAGCACAGAAATGCCTCCAGGAGGAAAATCGCCCCTGTCCCTCAGTGAAGGACCGGAGCTACAATTCAAATTTCACCTTGTCCTTGCAAGATTTTGAAAACTTAATGATTTGAGGACGTCCGAAGGAAGATACTTTGCCAAATGAATATAGTTTGAGATGCAAAAAACGAAGGAAAATGACCTATATTGACTAAATCGCTCCTGTCCCTCTCCAAGGGACCAGGGCGAGGTACCTTGTAGCTCTCGTCCCTCTCCTAGGGACCAGAGCGATTTCCTCCATTTTGCAAAATCCAGACAAGGGTCGAGGCAAGTTTACGTTCAAAAACGAAGGAGAACATGAGATGAATGCATTGAATATAAATTGAAGATTTTTGGGACGTCCATACCAATGCTAAATGCCTAGTTCGCTCCTGTCCCTCAGGAAGGGACCAGAGCGATTTTTGATATAATTGCCTTTTTTGCAAAATTACAAACAATGTCAAGGCATGGACGGATCGAGTAAAGAAGGACGAATCTGTTGAATATAAACTTAGAGCATGGCAAAGTAAGATGAAGGCCACAAAGGGAGGATCGCTCCTGTCCCTCTCCAAGGGACCAGGGCGATACAATGGTGATGATGCGTCCCTCCAAAGTTCAAGGTCGTCCCTCCAAGGTTCAAGGCCGATCCAAGTCAGGACGAAGGGTGGCGAGGACATTTCAAGGCATTTCCATCAAGCGCAACGTTGCAAAGGTCATCACATGGAAGGATTTGCACTCTAAAGACCTAGATCGCTCCTGTCCCTCTCCAAGGGACCAAAGCGATATTTACATAATGGCGTAAATTTTAAAAGGCAAACAAGTTTCAAGTTACCAAGAGGGTCGAAAGGACATCATTCCACGCAATGAAGATGATTGCAAGTTGGTACAAACAAGAACAAGCATGTTATGATGAACTTCGCTCCTGTCCCTCAGGAAGGGACTAGAGCGATATTGATATATTAGATTAATCCATGCAAGATTTACGTAAAGACAAAGATACACAAGGTTACATATGCTCCAGGACATCGTTTGAAGACAATTTGCAAGAGCTTTAAACGTCCAAACATTGCTAATCAAGGTAAAAGTCTCCCATCGCTCCTGTCCTTTGGACAAGGACCAAGGCGATACTATTAGAACACTCACGTTCCTTCAAAGATCAAGGCGAAATGAGGATAGGAAATGCGAAGGACAACGTTTGAAGGACATTGCAAAGGAGATCGAAGTTTAAAAGTCGCCAAGATCAAGGAGAAATGATGGATCGCTCCTGTCCCTCTCCAAGGGACAAGGGCGATGGTCCCTTTAATGCATCCAAACACATAATGAAAGCCAATGGAAATAAGCGCAAAGGACACAAGCAATGATATTTCGAAGGTCAAAGATGCAAGGTGAATGTGAAAACATGGAGATCGCTCCTGTCCCTCTCCAAGGGACCAGGGCGATAATGGTCATGGGATGCACTTGCTCGCACAAGGAAGAAATTCAAGTTCGAAGGACCACCAGATGATCGATTTGGGACGTGGAAATGAAGGAGTTGAACAAGAATCTAGACTAAAATCATGAATCGCTCCTGTCCCTCTCCAAGGGACCAGAGCGATGAGGTACGTCCCTCTATTTACATATTTTTTTTGGCGCCAAATTAAACAATTCGAATTTTCTTTAAATGCTAAATCAATTTAAAAAATTGAAAATCCATTTTTTATTGGCATTTAATGTGGCGTTAAACATTTATTAATTATTTTTGCCTTATTTAAAAATCGAAATTTGCAATTAAAAAACGCAAGGCATTAGTAATTAATTATTTAATTAATAAAAATCGATTTGAGCGCTCATATATGGAGGTCGGCCTTGTTATGTCATTGCAAATCATTTAAAAAATGGTTTTATTTTTATTAAGTCGGCCTAAGGGGTAAAGGATGCAAGCGCTATATAAGGGGGGTAAAAGTTATCATTTCTACATCATTATTTTACCTTCCTTTATGCGAGTTGACAAGAGGCGAATATAGTGCGAGTTTCATTTATCCAAGGTGGCGAAGACACTCCAAAGGTGGTACGAATTGCATTGAAGACCAAGGGTGGCGCGCTTAGACATTCCAAAGGTGGTGCGACTTCAAACCAAAGGTGGCATAGACATTCCCAAGGTGGTGTGAGGCGTGCGAGGTGTGTTTGAAGAGGTGCGAATTGCATTGAAGATCAAAGGTAGTGCAAATTCGAAGACCACACCAAGAGCGAATTTGAAGATCCATCCAAGACCACGCCTAAGGCGAATTTGCTAAGGACTTGGAGATTTATTTGTGCGAATTTGAAGATCACATTCCCTCCAGAGGTGGCGAAATCAAATTTGAGGGGATCATATTGAAGATTATCTTTATACCTCAATTTTGCCTAGGCAAATTTTGTTTTTGCATTCTAGAGTTAGCTCTCTATCAAGGTATGGCGATTTAATTATTATTGTTTTATTCATTCATCGTCATATTTCAAATTTTGAATTTTAAATCTCTTAGCTCAATCGTTGTATTTTAGGAAATGATAACTCTAGGGACTTATCATGAGGTTTCCTAAAATCTATCTCTCTTATCTACGTTATTTATTGCAAAATCTATTTCTCATAATGAAATGTTGTGTAGGTATGGCAACCCCAAAGGCGGGAGCATCCACCAGTCGCTCGGCTCTCATGAAAGAAGATCAGAAGACTGAAGAAGTGGAGACCAAGATCGTGTCCAAGTGGAGCAACATTGGAGATACAAACTTGGGGAACTTTAGCACGAAGAAGTTCCGAGAGGTCCCTTACATCGGCAAGCCATCACCTGTCGCCCGGAGAATAATAGAAAGTGGCATCATTAAGGCGGCCGGTTTTCCTCCAGCCATTCAGTGTCACGAGTTGATGATCGAGTGTGCCCGTCATTACAATCCACAGTCCAGGACAATTGTGTCCAATGAGGGAAACATTTTGGCGTACCTTTCAGAGGAAGCCATAAGTGAAGCCTTCCATCTTCCAGAGCACAGGGACATGATATACAAGAGCATTGAAGGAGCCAGATCAGTGTACGATGATGATCCAGATGCTTGCTTAAGCATAATCAACAAGAACTGGCTACTCAAAAGTCGTCCCCGTCTGAGCAAAGTACCGAACACACCACACCGGATTGATTTCCAAGAGGAGTACAGAGATTTGATTACCATGCTCAACAGAGTTACAGGAGCACCTCATGCCTTCTATTTTGAGAAATGGATGTTTTATTTCATCCAGGTGATTGTTCAAGGAAAGGGTACAATACATTGGGCTAGGATAATTAGCCATTGCTTAGACGTACAGTTGAGAAGACTCAGGGCTACTAAGTCCTTCCACATGAGTTCATACGTCATCTATGCCTTAATCAGGAGCGTTGAGTACGCAGGACTACCTCACAGAGGAGTGATTGGAAGAGGACCCGGCGAGGTCAGAGTTTGCGAATCCTATACCTACTTGCATCATCCACCAGGGAAGAACTACAAGTTAGTCAATGATACTTTCACGATGAACGTCACAAGGACGTTGCAAGGAGGGATTCACAACAGATTATCTCAGGATGCCCAGGAGTTAATCAAGAGGTACGGTGCTTGGTTCATTCAATTTCCCAAGTTCACTTACATTAGAGTGTATGGATGTCCTTTACCCCCATACATGTTGCCGAGATACCCGACAGACAGAATTGTGTTACTTGAAGTAACAAGGCAGTTGGCAGCATATGTGAAGGCATTCAGACACAGACATCAGAATGGAGTTCAGGTACCTATTATTTTGGGTAATTCAGTTGAGGTATGTCCCAATGTCTTAGCCATGGATGACGCAGAGAAGGAGTTAGCCTTGTATCCTTTTTCATCTTTTGCTTGGAGGAATAGTTTTGATCCTCATGGACATTTAGAGGAGACAGTCGGTAGAAGATTTAGACATGAATACCAGATTGAAGATTTTATGATGAATCTCCTAGATGATCTCGAAGTGAAACGTAAGATACATTCTAGATTGCCTTTGGATTTTATCAGGAAATGTAAGATTTACAGAGTAGCCGACCAAGCTCAGGACAACGGCAGGCACATCCAATCTTCATATGATAGAGAAAGCAAAACAATAAGTTTGAATTGGAATGAGCCCGAGGCCGTGGATTTAGATGAATTGATGGCACTAGTCTTGTCTTGTACTCGCAGATGGGTAGACATTCAACATCAGAAGTTGAGAGAACAAGGCATAGCCATGTCTTTTACTTTGGAAGAAAAGCCAGCCGAAGGTGGAGCCAGTGTTAGTGAAGGCAATCCTAATCCTAGGAATTCAGGTGAAGGTAACCTTCGATGTGCCAGTGAGGGCAATCTTCATCCGAGAGGTTCAAAGAGAAAGGAAAGATCAGAAAAGAAAGAGCCTTCCAAGAAAAAGCAAGGTGCTAACAAAGATCAAACACCAGGTACTTCTTCCAGGCCAGAAGATAGAACAGTTCGAGTGGAAGAATCCATGGAATCGATGGTACAGAATGACAGACAGGAGGAAGAACAGGCACAACATGTTTCATCCGATGGATCTCTTCAGGACTATGATTTAGATAATGATAATGAAGTAACATCTCCTCCCAGACAAGAAGAAATAGTACATAAAGAAATTCAAGTTCAAGAGACAAGATCAAATATCCCAGATTGGTTGAAGGAAAGATTGACTAAGGTGATCGTAATTGAGGATGAAGACAGTGCAATCGATCTAGAGAGCCTTGTTGGACGTTCACATATGACAACAGAGAAGAAGAAGGCTACAAAGATGTCCAAGATGATTCGAGATGAGACTGGATCTAGAAAACTGCAGATAGCTACACCGGCGGCAGACAAATATGAGGGTGAGATCCTAGCAGAGGACTACCATATACAGACTATTGAGTTGGGACCATCCACAGCAGAGCAGACTTTAGATGATGCCACCGACACATTTGAGGCATTAAAGGATAAATTTAGAGAAGAAGTAGAAAAGAATAGAAAGCTTGAGAAAGAGGTCGGTGCATGGAGGACATATTTCAGTCACATCAATGAACCTTTGGGACGTCAGGATCCAGTTAGATCACCATTGCAGGCATTGCCCCTTCAATCAATCAATGAAGCAGAAAGATTCAGGAATATGGTCCAGCGTACATGTAATTGGATGGATAGATCTCACACGGTGGCCATTGAGTTTATTACAAGGATGTCGAAGATCACCCACCAGGCTATCCAAGTTCTTGAGATAATCCACAGATTGATGGCAACAGTAGCTGCATTTGCCCATACCAAGGACGTTGTCATTCCTGTCTTGAAAGTTATAAGACATACATCCAGAAGAATTTTAGCACAAGAGAAGATCTTGGAAGGTGATTCTCACAGTTTGTTTCAGTGGTCAACCTTACTCCATATAAAGAGTGTTCTCTTTGAGGACATCAGTATTAGATGTGGTCAAGTTGAGGAGGTGATCAATCCGATCCAGGACAGAGTATTTGAGGTACTTCGTACCATTCTTGGCAGAAGGATCGAGGTCGAGACAGATGTGGATTTACAAGAATTTGAAGATAGAATCAAGATCATCTTTCGCAAGGACGCGGATGTTACAGATGAGCAGTATGATCAGATGTATGCCACCATGCTCCTAATTGATAGAACTAAGGAACTTGAACCCACTTGGGACACAGCTCTTCTAGATGCATTTGATCAGGTTATCCACTTAGAAGAGAGTATCAAGAATCTTCCCGAGATTCCAATCACAGAAATCGAAGGAATCGTGACAAAATTCATTGCATATGCTAAGAAGGAAAATTGGAAAGGGAATAAGATTCTAGATGAAAGGTTGTTACAGATGACATGACATCTTATTTCTCATTGGTTGATACCTCCTAGATTTTTGTGCCAAATTTAATATTTGGCTATGTATTTAATGTTGTTCAGTAAAAAGGTCATTTGTAACAAACCCTAATTAGGGTTTAGGTGTCATGATCTTGTCCGTTGATTTACTTTCAATCTGGACCTTTCATTGTAATTGGGGATGCTATTTATACCCCCATTTTCCATTTCATAATAATAGAATAGTCAATAGAAAAAATAGAGAATAGAGTTGAGAGATTAGAGTTGTAAGCAATTTTTATTTTGTAGCAAGATTGAGTCTTGAAGAGAGAAGTTCAAGCAATTGTTGTATATGATGACTTGGAGATCAATAAAATATTGAAGTTATGGTGTTTTGTTGCAAATTTCTTAAGTTATCTTCATGGTTGTTGGATGTACTTGAATCATGCTCAATCAAAGTAGTTTGTTAATTTGAAAGGCTAAGTGTGAGATTTGATATTTGGTAGGATTCGCAATCCATACCACTAGCTTCTTGCTGATTGTAGGAACGCCTTGCGTGGTCGACTGGAAAACATTTTGAGTCCTTAACCTTCAAGCATTTTCGCATCTAGGACATGTACCTTCGTAGTAGTGTCCTTGGTCTTTGATGCATTGAATACCATTATTACCTTAGAAGATCGCACTAATTTCAATTAAGTTGTTATCTTATGGCAAAATTGAAATTGGTTGAGTCTTGCCAAATCTCATTCATGCTAAGTCGTTCATAGGGTTAGGCTAGATTAGACCTCTTAAGCCCTGTCCTTTTTCTCATTTTTTTTGAAAGTTCTTTTTAGATTAGTACAACCTTCGAACTTTTGAATCCGTAAGAAGCCTTGAAGGAAACAGCAAATCACATCATACCACTAAAAAGCTTGTCCACACGTGGAGACCCCACTAAAAGAACCTTGGAGTCCATCTAACTGATCCTTTTTGCAGATCTTCAGCAGTTAGAGACTATTTTCTCAAGAGAGGATAAGATGCCTGTCGGTATTTTATTCTGTGTATGATTGTGTATCAAATACACGTCAACAGGTCTCTACATGTGGACAAGCACCAATGGTTGTTGTGATTGCTGTTTCATCAAGGGGTCTTACGCCAAATCCGAACTGCAGGAATAGGGTTTCCTAATACTAATGAGCTCTCAAAAAAGATCAAAAGAGTAGGGCTTGCAAGAAATAAAGTCTAATCTAATCCTAAGAATGACTCAATGTGGACAAGACTTGGCAAGATTCTACCAACTTCAATATTGCCATAAAGTAACAACTCAATTGAAATTGATGCGATCTTCTAAGGTAACAAATGATTTTTTCAATTCATCAAGGATCATAAACACTACCACGAAGGCACATGTCCAAGATACAACAATGATTTGAAAGTTTAAGTGATTCAAGTTGATCCAGTTGACCACGCAAGGCGTTCCTACAATCAGCAAGAAGCTAGTGGTTTGGAAAGCGAATCCTACCAAAGATCAAGTCCAACACTTTGTCCTTCGAATTAACACACTACTTTGATTGAGAATGATTCAAGAAAATGAACAACCATTAAGATAACCACGAGAATTGCAATAAAACACCATAACTTCAATATTTTATTGATCTCAAAGCCATCATGAACAACAATTGTTTGAAATTCCTTCTTCAAAGCTCAATCTTGCTACAAAAAAAACAACTTGCTTCTAATCACTCTAATTTCTCCTTAATCTCTAATTTTTCTAGTTCTAGTTACAAAATGAAAAAGAAATGAGGGTATATATAGCATCCTCAATTACAATGAACGGTCCAGATCAAAATAAGATCAATGGCCAAGATTATGACACCTAAACCCTAATTAGGGTTTATTACAAATAGCCCCCTTTTTACTGAACAATATTAAATGCATAGCCAAATATTAAATTTGGCACAAAAATCTAGGAGACATAGACCAATGACAATTAAGGTGCCACATCATCTATAACAACCTCTCATCTAGAATCTTATTTCCTTTCCAATGCTCTTTCTTAGCATATGCAATGAATCTAGACATGATTCTTTCGATCTCAGCAATTGGAATCTCGGGAAGATTCTTCATTCGTTCTTCTAAGTGGATGACCTGATCGAAAGCCCTGAGAAGAGTAGCGTCCCATTCAGGTTCAAGTTCCTTGGTCTTCTCAATCAGGAGCATGGTAGCAAACATCTGGTCCCGTTGCTCATCTGTAATAATATTCTCATCTTTGCAAAAGATGACCTTGACTCTATCCTCCAATTCTTGCAAATCCACATCTGTCTCAACTTCGATCCTCCTGCCAAGAATAGTACGTAGTACCTCAAACACTCTGTCCTGGATCGGGTGGATAACCTCCTCAACATGATTGCATCTAGTACTGATGTCCTCGAAGAGAACTTCCTTCATCTGGAGTAAAGTCAACCACTGAAGTAAACCATGAGGTCCTCCATCCATTATCTTTTCCTGCACTAGGACCTTCCTTGATGTTTGTCTGATTACTTGCAAGACAGGAATGATAACATCTTTAGTATGAGCAAAAGTGGATGACCTCAAGAACCTGGATAGCCCTATGAATGGTTTGCATCATCCTTGTTGCAAATTCAATAGCAACTGTATGGGATTTGTCAATCCATGAGCTCATAAGCTGAACCAAACTCCTGACTCTCTCTGCCTCGCCAACTGATTCGAGGGGAAGTGCCTGCGCAGGAGATACTGCTGGATCCTGACGCCTCAAAGGCTTATTGAGATGGCTAAAGTAGCCTCTCCAAGCACTGACCTCTCGCTCAAGCTTCCTATTCTTTTCCATTTCTTCTCTAAGTTTGTCCTTAAGTGCCTCAAATGAATCAGTGGCATCATCCAACGTTTGCTCGGCTGTGAGTGGACCAAGCTCAAATGTCTCTACATCAAACTCCTCTGCGAGGATCTCACCTTCATACTTGTCCACTGCTGGTGTAGCTATCTGTAATTTCCTGGATCCTGTCTCATCTCTGATCATCTTGGACATCTTAGTGGCTTTCCTCTTTTCTGTCACTCCCTGAGAATTTCCAACAAGGCTCTCTAAATCAATCACATTATCTTCGTCCTCGATCACAATCACCCTTGTTAGTCTCTCTTTTAACCAATCTGGAATAGCAGATCTTGTTTCTCTAACCTATATCTCATTAGGCAATGTTTCTTCTTTTCTGAGAGGAGATGTTACTTCATTATCTTCCT
Source organism: Cryptomeria japonica (assembly GCF_030272615.1). NCBI lineage: Eukaryota > Viridiplantae > Streptophyta > Pinopsida > Cupressales > Cupressaceae > Cryptomeria > Cryptomeria japonica. The sequence continues at coordinate 483,947,801 of NC_081413.1, forward strand.
TATCTTCATGTAACTCATTAGCTTGGAGAGACCCACTTGGTGACCTTCGAGGTGCCTGTCCCTCCTTATCGTTCTGTACCATTGATTCCATAGACTCCTCTATCTCAAGTGTCCTCTTCTCAGGTCGAGAAGATGTGCCGGATGAACGATCTCGGTTGGCCTCTTGCTTCTTCTTGGAGGATTCCCTTTTTTCAGGTCTTTCTTTCCTCTTCGAGCCTCTAGGATGGAGATTGCCTTCACTTGCGCTTCGAAGGTTGCCTTCACTTGTATTTCTGGGATTAGGATTACCTTCGCTTACACTTGCCCCACCTTCAACTGGTCTCTCCTCCAAGGTGAAAGTCATAGCTATGCCTTGTTCTCTCAACTTTTGATGCTGCACATCAACCCATCTGCGAGTACAAGACAAGACTGGAGCCATCAAAGCATCTAGATCCACAACCTCGGGCTCATTCCAATCTAGCTTCACTGATTTGCTTTCTCGATCATAAGATGATTGAAGATGCCTGCCACTGTCCTGAGCTTGGTCGGCCACTCTGTAAATCTTGCATTTCCTGATGAAATCCAAAGGCAATCTAGAATGCATCTTTCTTTTCACTTCAAGATCATCTAAGAGATTCATCATAAAATCTTCTATTTGAAACTCATGCTTATATTTTCTTCTGACTGTCTCCTCTATATGCCCATATGGATCAAAGCTCTCTCTCAAGGCAAAGAATGAAAATAAATATAAAGCTAACTCTTTCTCTGCATCATCCATGGCTAGAGCATTAGGACATACCTCAACTGAATTCCCTAATATGATAGGCACAGGAACTCCATTTCCATGTCTGTGTCTGAATGCTTTCACATAAGCGGCCAACTGTCTTGTTACCTCAAGTAACACTATTCTGTCTGTCGGATACCTCGGCAACATGTAGGGAGGTGAAGGACATCCATGAACTCTAATATAAGTAAATTTCGGGAATTGGATGAACCAAGCACCGTACCTCTTTACTAGCTCTTGTGCATCCTGTGATAGCCTATTGTGAATCCCGCCTTGCAAAGTCCTGGTGATGTTCATCGTGAATGTATCATTGACTAACTTGTAGTTACTTCCTGGCGGATGATGTAAGTGAACATAGGAATCAAAAACTCTGACTTCCCCGGGCCCTCTTCCAATCACTCCCCTGTGAGGTAGTCCTGCATACTCAAAGCTTCTGATCAAGGCATATATGATGTATGAACTCATGTGGAAAGACTTGGTAGCCTTCAATCTCCTTAACTGTACGTCCAAGCAATGACTAATCATTCTAGCCCAATGGATTGTTCCTTTTCCTTGAACTATCACTTGGATGAAGTAGAACATCCACTTCTCAAAATAGAAGGCTTGAGGAGGCCCCGTAACTCGGTTGAGTAATGTTATCAAATCTCTGTACTCCTCCTGGAAGTCAATCCTATGTGGTGTGTTCGGAATCTTGCTCAGGCGAGGACGACTCTTGAGTAACCAGTTCTTATTGATGATGCTTAGGCAAGTGTCTGGATCATCTTCGTACATGGACCTGGCTCCTTCTATGCTTTTATAAATCATATCTTTATGTTCTGGCAAGTGAAGAGCTTCACTGATAGCTTCCTCTGAAAGATAAGCAAAAGTGTCTCCTTCCTTGGACACGATCGTTCTGGACTGAGGATCATAATGGCGAGCACACTCGATCATCAACTCATGGCACTGGACTGCTAGAGGGAAGCCGACCGCCTTAATGATGCCACTTTCAATTATCCTCCTGGCGACAGGTGACGGCTTGCCAATGTAAGGGACCTCTCGAAACTTCTTCGTACTGAAGTTCCCCAAGTTGGTATCTCCAATGTTGCTCCACTTCGACACAATCTTGGTCTCCAATTCTTCGTTCTTCTGATCTTCCTTCATGAGAGCTGGACGACTAGTGGATGCTCCCACCTTCGGGGTCGCCATCGTAATACCTACACAGCATTTCATAATAAGTAATAGATTTTGCAATGTATAACTATATATTAGAGATTAAATTTAGGAAACTTCATGATAAGTCTTTGAGTTATCATTTCCTAAAAACGATTAAGCTAATGGAATTTCAAAATTTCAAAATTCAAAATTTAAACTATGACGATCAAAATTCAAAATTAAGACAAGGGAATACTTCGCCATACCTCACTTGAGAGCTAACTCTAAAAAAGCAAAATAAGGAAATTCGCCTAGGCAAAAATCGAGATTTGAAGTATCAATGCGATCCTCCCCAAGCGAACACCTTCCTTAGTAACTTCGCCAACCTTAGGGGTCTTCAACGTGATGATGGCAAATTCGCTTCACTTCAAACCAAATGCGCACTCTCCTTGGATGGAATTTCGCACTTCTCCTTGTCTTCCAAATCGCATATGAAAGGATGATAAAATGATGATTTAAAAATGAGATATCACATCTCCTTTATATAGGCGCTCACCCTCTAATTGCACATAGGCCGACTTGGAAATAAGTCAAATAATAACAAAATTTTAAATAAAAAGAGGAGGCCGATTTTGCAAAACATTTAAAATAAACCCAAGCGCTCTTTCTTTATTTAAATTAATAATTAATTAATTAAATACCTTGTAATTAATTATTTTGATTTTTAAAAGGCAAAATTAATTAATTAAATGCCTTGTGCGCACCCATTAAATGCAAATTTTAATTAAAAAATACCAAGGTTTATCGAAATTTAGCATTTAATGCGATTTAAAAATTATTGGCGCCAAAAACATGTGAGAATAGTGGATATTAACCTTATCGCTCTGGTCCTTGGGAGAGGGACAGGAGCGATCTAGCATTTTGCTCTTGAATTTCTCCCTTTTTACGTTCAAAACCACTTCCTCCACGTTGAAACTGGCATCTTAATTGGGGACCTTGAGCTTGATCGATTCAATGTTTTGATGAATGCCTCTTAAGATCATTATCGCCCTGGCCCCTTGGTGAGGGACAGGAGCGATCTTGTATTTACTCCTTGGTCTTCGCCTCCTTAATCACTAATTTGCATTACAAGGCAAGTAACAATTTTATCCTTTCATTCCACACGTACCTTACTTGTCTCTTACAAGGCAAATTTGATATTTGAGTGTATATCGCCCTGGTCCCTTGGTGAGGGACAGGAGCGAACTTTTTATTTTAGCTCCAAATCGTCAACTTTTAACATTAACTCCTTGTTCATCACCTTTCTAAGGACATTTCGGACCTTGCATGACTTCACCTTGCTATCGTTTTTTGAAGGAAATGACTAGTTTAATGAATATCGCCTTGGTCCTTGCCTGAAGGACAGGAGCGATCTTTGGTGTCTTGGGCTCATTCTTGTTCCTATCAACTCGCAATTGCCTTCACAGTGTAAAATGAGGTCCCTTGATCCTTCCTGAACGTATGAAATGGAATTGATATTCAAAATTTAAGCACACCTAGAGATTTTGCTCTAGTCCCTGGGAGAGGGACAGGAGCGAACTTTGGCATTTCATCATATTTGGCGATCTTTGCAACTTCGTTTCTCTCGAAGCACCTTCAAAACATCATTGCCTCCTCGTACCTTGGTCTGGAGTGATTTTAAACTTGTAAGGAAGGCAACATAACTAATATTTCGCCCTGGTCCCTGGCTGAGGGACAGGAGCGAATTTGCATTTGTAAGCTCAATCACACTTTGCCAATGTTTAAAAATATCTTCAACGGACTCGTCATGCTCCCTTTCATTCATCTTTAGGATGGAATTCATTTCAATTTGGTGAGAAATCCTCCTTAGTAAGAAATCGCTCTGGTCCCTGGCTGGGGGACAGGAGCGCCTAGGACAACATAGGCCTCACTTGGCGTTTTACAATCTTCAAATTATCTTCAACGGGTTCGTTACGCCTCCTTTGCCTGCCTCAAAGTTAAAACTTACTTGATCTTTGCCCAAATCTTGCCTTATAAGGAAATTCGCTCTGGTCCCTGAGAGAGGGACGGGAGCTACCACTAAAATTCGCCCTGGTCCCTGGGAGAGGGACAGGAGCGATTTTGCTTCTATGGTCCATTTTCCTCATGATGACATTTTCAAGTTATATTCAACTGATAAGATGTATCTCTTCTGTTCTCCCCAAATCGCGAAATCGTTCAAATCTTGCAAGGACAAGGCAATGTTGGATTTTAAGGTTCAGTCCTTCAGTGAGGGACAGGAGCGATTTTTGCTCCTGGCACATTTCCATATTTGCAAATTTCCTCAAATTATATTCACTGGAAAGAACATGCCTCCCCTTATCTCTTCCAATCCAAAATTCATCTTGATCCTGCAAGGAAAGTAAAATTTTGAGAAACAAGCTCCGGTCCTTCAGTGAGGGACAGGAGCGATTTTTGTCCCTGAGGGCAAATGTTCAACTTTTGTTGCAAATGACTAAGTCCTGGCATTCCATCACGTTTATTCCATCTTTCATCACTTCCTTGACGTTTTAGCTTGATCAAAATGAAGTCAGAATGGTCCAAACAAGACATTTCGCCCTGGTCCCTGACTGAGGGACAGGAGCGATTTGTCCTAAAACCCCAAAAAATTCGCCATTTTCAAATCTCAAAATCTTCAAAGGTTTCAATTCGCGTTCAAACGCATCTCCTGGCGACCCTGCACAAGACAAATGAAACAAATTAATAACCAGGATGCATAAAATATCACTTTCGCCCTGGTCCCTGGCTGAGGGACAGGAGCGATTTTGCTTCCCTAGGCCAAAATATCATGATTTTAGAGTTTTAAACACTTGACAAGGCAACAATAAGACCTTTCCAATGTCCGGAATCAATTATCAAAATTTTCAAAATTTGGTCAAAATCATTCAATCAGACAAAATTCCATAATTCCATCATCCACACTTAGGCAAAATTCGGGCTTATATTCAAAATTCCGACTGAACCTAGACCAACCCACTTGACCTCTAACGAATTTACCCCACTTCAAAATTGCATCCTACGAGAGGAAGCTCAACAATCTCTCAAAATTGGACTGGATTCTGGCTTAAAATCATCAAAACGGAAACCCTAAGGCTTGACCCTAATCCAGACGACTGACTCACTAACCCAAAACCCTAAAAGCAGAGAGAGAAACAGGCAAAACCGAGCAAAAAGAGGGGGTCCCCATTTTAATGGGGCGATGTGTGAAAACGTCACAACAGGATGGTAAGATCATGATGTCATGATAGGTTCTTCATTCAGTTGATTGGAACTTTGAAAGTGGTATGGTAAGCTCTCTTTGTATTGGGTGCATTGATCATATGCTTGAGAGTTTCATGAGAGTGTAGAGAAGCATTTGGAGCTTGTCATGGATTGATCATTTGTTGGTACTCATGGATACATGGAGACTTAGGTGAGGCTAGAGTTTTATCTAGATGAGAGACGTGTTGAGATGGTTACTCTTGATGAGATTTCAGCTGGAAGTCTGAGGAGCCTCCACCTTGGTTGGACGTGAGTTCAATAGAGACCTATGAGGAGATTTCTCTTGGATGAGTCATGATGACTTGGATATTCTGGAGGGGCATTCTCATTCTCCACTCTTGGTCTTCTTGGTGGTTTATCACTTGAGAGGTATTACCCATTTTTCTCTCAGATGCCTTATGGTTTTCTTTCATATTCATGGATTTTGAGCTATTGTTAGATGGTTCTGGAGGATTTATTGTGTGAGGTAGACAACATGGTTATTTCCTTGGGCTGATTTCCTAAAATAGGAAATTGAGTGGTTTTGTAACAACCATGAATCCTAAACCCTTAGGAAATAAATACTTCTACTTTTACACAAGATAAATTTTATGATGGTAGTAAAAGCATGACAATTTATTTTCAAATTAAGCATTTCTGTCAGAAAACATTATGAAAGGAAATCTTTTCTTTTTCCATTACATTGAAAATCATGATACAAAACATGGCATAAATAAAATTTATCAGATATACCCACTAGGAAAGTATTGTATCTGTCTTGCAAGTCTCAACTAGTCAACTACAAGAGGGAGGGCATCATCTGGGCGCTACTCCAACCACAGACCAATTGTCTCTCACACACATTCCTATTGGAAGTGGCCCTACCCTTCACGAGGAGTATAGACAAAGGGACCTATTTGGTGCCATTTGAAAATTGGTGTCGTATGCCACATATCTCATTCCAACCATACTACTTTGCACTATCTTCTAAGTATGTCCTATTTGAATGATCTATGTTTTGGCGACACTTGTGAACGGACTAGTTGCATGCAGTGACAAATACGACACTTTGGCCAGAGTTTTATTTTTCATAAAATTCATTGTTCACTCACCTCTTACTTGACTTGGAGACTACTCTCTTCCTAGGGTTTGGTAAGTATAAATATCAAGATCAAAATCATAAAAAGAACTTGCAATCACAAATACTTAATGGTTTAGACTTCACCTTTTGCAACTGCAACCTGGAATATAGAGTCACTTTCCCATAGTTCGTCATAAGTTCGTTTTAGGTTTACATTCTATGTACGTCTTATAGAGTCTACAAGAATATAATAATTCCTTGGCTAGGATTCTTCGACCCACTGGTCTCTCTAGAGCTCCTAGAACTACAATTGACATTCCCTTGCCAAAAACAAAGAACAATTACATACCTATAACATATTTGCTCATATATATTCTTATGTATATTAATAACCTCATGCATTACAAATATTCCAAATATCTCTTTCTTCGACTAGCTATCAAAAACACTCATACTGAGTTTAATTACAATGGTATTCAATTCAAGATTGAGAATACATGTAATAATGAACTAAGAAAAACACAAGCATATTTTAGGAATTCACACCAATCCCATTTCCTCATTTCTTAAACTATAACAAGTTTACCCATCAAGAACACTTCATGAAAACAAGACTATCTCACATTCCAAGAGTAGACATTACAAGTAAAATAATTAAGCTAACAAGCAAAATAAAACATGCCTGATTACTTAGGAGTCCGACGAAGGAAAAAGAATTAGAGTCTTAGAGTCCTTCCTCAAATCTCCTTCACAAGCTTTTCCACAACTCATCCAAACAAGGAAATCACAAATGAAACCCTCTTCCAAATTTTCTTCTCAAAAGGAAAGAAAAATCCTCTCCCTTTAAGACTTTCTAAAAACAAAAACATTTCATTTGCAAGCTTCATAATGAAAAAGACTTCCCCCAAAAGTCCCTTTTAAAACCAAGGCTGTCCTATTTATAGATTCTCAAGGGAAAATATTTCTCACTTCTAAATTATCCTTTTCCCTCCAAAAATCAGGGCAATTCAATGCCCATAACCAATGGATAACCAAAATTTGATTATCACAATTAAAAACATAACTGAAATATTAGATTCTCGCAAAAGTAATTCAAAGCTTGTTTCATATTTTGAGGGTTAGTTAAAAATGAAATAACCCCCACATGGCATTTTAAAAAGGTTTATCACTATATTCCTAAGTGCTCGCAAGTGGTGCTATTAACAATGTGGGGACGGTTTAAAAATTAACCCACCCTTACTCTTGTGATTAGGGCACACTAGGTATAATTCCACTCCCATGGGAGTAGGGTGTGCTTTGAATTAGACCCCACTCTTCACTCTACCACTCATGTGTTATTCTCTCCATGCACCCCCTCCTTTACTCCCACTAAGGTGGTTAGCGCCTTCCTCTCATCAATACGTGGTGATGTTGACTTTTCCTAAGAACCAACTAGTGGTCAAAGTCTCTTTAATATGCCCCCCTTAAACCAATTTATTAATATTTTATTTCTATTTTATTTAATGATTTTATATTATATATATATATATATATATATATATATATATATATATATATATATATATATATGCATGAGTACATTTTCGTATTCCTCTTAGTATGTATATATTAGTTTGTAATACATTATCACATTTATTTAAACATATACATATATCTATAGATGTATTCCTTTATATGTTTTCTCCTCTAACACATTCATATCACTCTTATTATAGAAACATCCAAATGAGGAAATAATTAAACTTACAATGACGATCTCAAATCCTACGCACTCTGACTTAATGCAAGTTCAACATTAGGGTTTATGACGACTTTAACCAAAACAAGGATAAAGACCTAAAACTAAAGACTAAAGTACTTACTTGTTGATGTGTATTTTGTACACGACCAAACACAGAATAAAATACCCAGAGGTATCTTATCCTCTCTTGAGCAAACCTTCCTGACTGCTGAAGATCTCGCCGAAGGATCAGTCGAGGCAACTCCAAGGTTCTTGTATGTAGGTTCTCTACTCATGGATAAGCTCTTTGTGGTATGATGTGATTTTGCTGGAATCACAAGGGGACATACACTTGATGACTAAACGTCTGATTTGCTTTGAACATTGCTGGAACACAGGATTTCACTAGCCTAGATTTTTTGAAAAAAAGGAAAAAAGGATGACGGCGAGGGAAGGATCTAATTCTGACACTAAGAATGTAGGAACAATGAATGACCTTTGATGAAATTCTAAGTCTTGTCTTGACATCCCAAGACCATCTCCACAAGGTTAGTGCGATCTTTGGAGGAAAGCTTTATGATGTTTAGATCATCGCTACAGGCATAGACACCATTAGGCTGATGCATATCAATGAAGAAGCGACAATTGAAGTTAAGCTTATGCTGAATGATTCTAGTTGACTACACAAGGCAAGTCTGCAATCAACAAACTGCTAGTAGTATGGATATACAAATTTCACCATCAATCAAACACATTTCTTCCACTCATCTAATAACATGAAATCAAATCTGAGAAGTATAAAGACCATGCAAATTGTTGAATCGACCCATAGATTTCACCATTTCTTCAATGAAGTTTTACAAGTCTTTTACAACAACATCTTGGCAACAATCTTTGCCTTCTCTTGCTATTCTACTTTAATTGCTATTCTATCAACTGACTATTCACTATTTCTAACTATTCACCTTCTAACTACTGACTCACTATCGTCTATTAGCTAACCATTAGCCTTTACAAATGAGGAGCCAGGGCTTATATAGTGCCCTCAATACAATTCAATGGCTCAGATCAATTTGAGATCAATGGCCGAGATTTTACAATGAAAACCCTAATTGGGGTTTGTTACAACAAACTCAATTCCGGCCAATGAAATAATTGCATTATTTGGACCCATGTCTTCTTTGGAATATTCGACCAATGGATAGCCGGGGTAGGTACATTGAAGTTTGTGTCATCTTTGATGAGTCAAGTACATTGAACCTGGACACGCTGAGGTGGATCAACCCAACATGGAGGAGTGATGACTGGGACGCCACCTTGCTTGACACTCGGAACTTGGCTGATGTTCAATTTGATGATGTTGCGAAGCTAGCTTTAATTAACTCTTCTGAAACTATCTGCTTCTTCAACGAACCCTTGCTTTATCTTCCTTTGTCTTTGATGTGCAGGATGGATGATGTACCTTGGACTAGAAGATGTCGTCCTTGATGATGCTAGACCGAAAAGGTCATCCCTGTTGATGCTGGACTGGAGAAGGTCGTCCTTGATGATGCTGGACTGGAGAAGGTCGTCCTTGTTATGGTCTTCTTTCCTCTGCAAAACAAACCCAAAAGATGATTAAGGACACATAATAAATTCATTTCGGCATAGCATTTTATACCTTAAATCATCAACAAGAAGACATCAAAATGAAGTTTGCTCAAGATTCTTTCTAGGGACAGGCTTCATAAGAATTTCGCCCTGGACCCTCTGGAAGGGTCAGGAGTGAAATTTGCATTCTTGGCTCATTTAGACCTCTTTTCAACATTACCTCACAACCAACTCTTCGCCTTGATCTTTATCATGAGCAATCTGAGTGAAATTGGGAGTTTCGCTCTGGACCCTTTGGAAGGGTCAGGAGCGAAATTCACCTTTCAGGTCACAACTCTTCATTTTCTTCACTTCAATTCATCTTGTAGGGCAAAGTAACATCAATTTAACCTCAACTTCGCCTTAGGACTCCAAGTCTTGACTTGACACAAGGAGGAAATAGGTAGATGAAGAATTTCGCTCTGGACCCTTTGGAAGGGTCAGGAGCGAAATTCACCTTTTAGCTCAAAATTCACACTTTTGAAGGTCAAACATCTTTCCAAGGCATTCCAAATAGCTTCTCTCACCCTAGTCTAGGCCTGACTTAGCACAAAATTTGGAGGATAAGATGGTTTTTAGGATTTTCGCTCTGGACCCTTTGGAAGGGTCAGGAGCGAAAATCTTATTTTAGGCTTATTTCCTCATCTTTTCAACTCCAATCCTCATCCAAGACCAAGGACACATCGCCTCGCTCCTATCTAGGCCATAAAAACCCAAAACTTGACTTGATTTGCAAGGAAAAAAGGGTGATCCTAGGAATTTCGCTCTGGACCCTTTGGAAGGGTCAGGAGCGAAATTCTCATTTTGGCTTCAAAATTTGCATTCTTGGTGACCAAAATCCACTCTAAGGCAATCCAAATGACTTCTCTCACCCTTGTCCAGGTTTGATTTTGCTCAAATTTTGGAAGAAAAGATGGTTTTTAGGATTTTCGCTCTGGACCCTTTGGAAGGGTCAGGAGCAAAAATCACTTTTTAGGACAAATTCTACCATTCAACTCACCTCCAAGGTCAAGGAAACTTTGCTCCATCCTTCCCTAAGCCATAAAAACCAAAAGCTTGACTTGATTTGCAAGGAAGATAAGTGATTTTAGGAATTTTGCTCTGGACCCTTTGGAAGGGTCACGAGCGAAATTCACCATTTGGCTCAATTCCTTCACATTTGATAATCATTGATAAGTCAAAGTTATTTCTAAGGACCTCTTCCATCAAAACTCACCTTAGTCAGCACTAGGCTTGGCACAAAATTGGGAAAAAAGGTGGGTTTTGAGAAAATTCGCACTGGACCCTTTGGAAGGGTTAGGAGCGAATTTCTTGTGTTGAGCTCATTTCTTCATATTTGATGACTCTTGACAATTCAAGGACATGCCTAAGGACACCTCTAATCTTGACCCACACTAGACTTGGCATAAATTTGAGGGAAAAGATAGGTTATGCACAATTTCGCCCTGGACCCTTTGGAAGGGTCAGGAGCGAATTTCATGATTTGCTTGTTTATCCTCATTCAATTCCATTCTTTTCACTTTGTTTACTTGGACTCTTATCCTTGGATCCCTCTCCCATGCTTGCAACATTTCGCTTGACCTCAAAGTGACTAGAAAAGAGAATTTCGCTAGAAATCATGGCCAGGGACAAGACCTATAATGAATTTTGCCTTGGACCCTCTGGAAGGGTCAGGAGCGAAATTCTTCCTCTAGCCCAAAATCATCATTTTTTTGAGACAAAAATCCATTCAAGGGCAATCTTAAGGGCTTCTATCATCCTTGTCTAGGCCTGACTTGGCACAAATGTGAAAGGAATAGGTGGATTTAGGATTTTCGCTCTGGACCCTTTGGAAGGGTCAGGAGCGAAAATCTCATTCTTGACTTGATCCTTCATCTTTTCACCTCCAATCTTCTCTAGAAGGTAACTAAACATCATTCTCATGCAAGGAACAAAGTCTTAAGCCCAAGCAAGGTCAAAAAGGTAGGCTTGTAAGGAATTTCGCTCTGGACCCTTTGGAAGGGCCAGGAGTGAAATTCACCTTCTTGGCTAGAATCCTTCATTTTTTCAAGGCTTTCAAACATATCCAAAGTCCAAACATGTCCACACTTCCCTTCAAGATGCCTTGCAACTCAAAATTTGGTCAAACTAGGGAGGAGATGAGCCTTAGGAGGATTTTCGCTTTGGACCCTTTGGAAGGGTCAGTAGCGAAATTCACCATTTGGGCTTGATTGTTCATTTTTTAAACTTCAATTTTCTCCTTGAGGCAAATATAGATCATTTTCCATCAAAGGAGCAAGGTTTCAAGCCAAAACAAGGGAGCAAAAACGGTTTATGATGAATTTCGCTCTGGACCCTTTGGAAGGGTCAGGAGCAAAAATCACTTTTTGGCTATAATCTTCATCTTTCAAAGTGTCCAACTCCCTCCCAAGGCAAAAACAAAGAAGGAAATAAGAGCTACAAGGATTTTCGCTCTGGACCCTTTGGAAGAGTCAGGAGCGAAAATCATGATTTGACCTTGATTCTTGCTTTTTTCGACTCTAATTTTCTTTGGGAGGCAAACATAGACTACTCTCCTTTCATCTCCATCTTGGTCTTGACTTTGGCAAAGGGAAAAATGAGTGTTTTCAAGAATTTCGCTTTGGACCCTTTGGAAGGGTCAAGAGTGAAATTCACTTTTCTAGGCTTAATTCACCTTCAAACTGACTTGACTTTGTCAGAGACTCGATCCTAGATCCATTTCCTTCCATATCCTTGCAAACTTGCTCGACCACTCTTTGACTTAGGCGAGATCTTGAGTCTTTGGTGAATTTTCTCTCTGGACCCTTTGGAAGGGTCAGGAGCGAATTTTGACAGTTAAGCCTCTTCATCAGGATTATTTTATGGAATATAACATTTATTATACTTTAAGTTATATTCCATATATACTTCCAGGATGGTTGAGAGTGGTTTCGGACCTCCAGGAGTTATATTGCAAAATCTAGTTTTTGGAGGATTCTTTAGTTTTCCAGACTTAGTCAAATTTCAGGATCAGGACATTCCAGACTTAGCCAAATTTCAGGATCAGGACATTCCAGACTTAGCCAAATTTCAGGGCATTTGAAGATCAGGATGACATTCCAGACTTCATCACTCACCAACGCGACCTAACTCAGACCTTCAAGGATGATACTCACTCACCAAGCAAGACACAATTAGCAACAAGAGCAAAACCAGGCCCTAAGGAAGACTCTGAAAGAAACCCTAACCTGGAGCACCTGCTGACTCCCCTGGCTCAAGCAAAGCCTACCATCCTATTGATCCCCTGGCGACACTCAAAATGCAAAGGCTAACAGACAAACCCTAAACACCTAGAAAGCAAACCCCAAAAAGCAAAAAAAAGTAGGGGTCCCCATTTGCAATGGGGCGATGTGTGAATACGTCACAACATTACTTAAACTCACTAGCAATTCAATGCACAATGGACTCAAGATGGCATCGCCACAATTCCCACTTGTCTATATTCCTCTCTTGGATGATACTCTCCCTATTCTTTTGGTAAAACTGGCTTAACAACCTTTTCTCCTAAATAGCACTTGTCAATTCAAACACGTGATTAGAGCATATCCATATTTAGAAATAGATAAGTAAAATTCATCTTGCATAATCAAATACACATCCAAATAAGCATTTCTAAACTATGTCATTGCAACTTCAAGAACATGCTAGAATTAATTGAAATCTCATCTTGTCGTTAAGCATTTGTTCATAATCATAGCAATTACTAACCATTTACCATGATAGTTAAAAGTAAAATTTTCCAAAATTGGAATGAAATACTAAGTAAAATTTGGGGATGTGACAAATTTGATCTTCTTTGAGAGGCTTACATCCTTGTAGATACATGATATATATGTTACATTTGGTCTCTTGAGGTTGAATGGGTTTGGATGTTGTTTTGGCCTTTCCCTTAGGGTTGTGAAGGAGATCATACTTGGCACAACTGACATTTAGAGGTGTTTGTAGAAGGACATGCTACATGTTTATGATTTGCAGTTTCTCTCTTTGGTCTTAGTGACCTTTCTAAAGGTTCAAATTCACTTGACATTGGATTTGAGGTTTTGTGAGGAGCTATGGTGATCTCTAGTTTGTGGTCATGTGTTGTCACTTGGGTGATGATATGGAGGTTCCTGTGGAGAGCTTGGGAGAGTTGTGGAGACTTGTTGAGAGATGTTTCTTGCAGCAGTTGTTTGCAAGATATGCATGTCTTTGTGGATGGTACATGGCTACACTTTCTATTTATTGTGATTGGCAGAATTAGTATGTTTTGATCTTTTTAGATTCGACATTACCCCTGCAGTGGGAATTCTTGGATGTGTTTGGTCTTCATCAATTGGTTTGCACATGCAACTTGTGGTTGCAGTTTATGGGTTGGTTATGCTGGTGGTATGAGTTTATTGATGTTGGATACCTTTGTGGTATGCGTGATTGGATGAATTAGCACTTCCTGTGGGTGCTATTTTCAGTCGCGTGGGTTTATCAATTGGATAGGAGAAGTCGATTTGATTGTTGTTTTGGCTGATGTTCTATCTTGTTTTATGGAGGATTACTTCACAGTTTTGTTGTGGTTATGGGCTTTGAAGTTGATGTTGTCGATTGGGCTTTGAAGTTGTTGTTGATGCTTCTATATAGCTCATGAGATAGTGGAGTTGTGGCAGTATCTAGTAGCCTTTGATATCACTGGAATCTTATGCTTGTGTTCTTTGAACTGGTGCATATTCACCTTGGCTTGTTCCTTTCTTCCATAGGTGGTAGTTTGGAGGATGACATGGATTGTTGCCTGAGATAGTGGACATCTTGGATGTTGTTGTTGCTGTCTTGATTGGAGCACAAGAGCATGTTTGGGATCTATGTGGTTTCATGAATGGCGGTGATGATGTGTTTTCATTGATTGGCTCTTAATAGTGTAAATCTTGGTGTTTCCAGTGACTCTTGTCAGGTCTTCGACAAGTGGGAGAATGTTGGGATTAAGGTGTCTCAACCTTTGAGTCCTAGCATTAATTATTTGGGTATTATTTGATTAATATGGTGCATATTTAATAATATCCTAAGTGCTAACTTTAATAGGAAGCCATCACTTTGTGGGACCCATCGGGGAAGTTATCCCTACAAATAAAGTGAGGAGAGCACACGATAGTGCCACTTGTCACTTGGGTGATCTTTTGGAGAAAGAAGTTTGTGAAAACTTCTTGGAGTTGCATAGTGGTGACGTGTGTCAAGGTACTTGCAAGATATCTATGGCTTGTTCCCTATTTGGTAGGAAGTTGGCATCCACTTGGAGATTTAAGTTTGGAAATTCATATTTATGCAAGTATTATGCAAAAAGAGTTTTTAATTACATGTTGAAGATAGATTGAATGTGGACACATTTGAGAAGCTGCTATGTTTTTCATTGTAATCTCTATAAATATGTGTTTGTGAGAAGAGCTTATGTGAGAGGAGTTAATTTCATAGGGATGCTGCTAGATTTTCTCTTGGATGGAAATCTCCATGTAAAGACTTAGAGCCTGAAGATTGTATTGTAAATGTATTCTATTGCTGAATAATACAATGGCTTTATGATTTTGGAGTGTGGGGTTTTTTACCCGGAAGGGTTTTCCCCACAAAAATTGTGTGCTCTATTCTTCTGTCTTGTTCTTTCTGTTTAATGATTATGTAATGTTGAATCTTAATGTATGCATGCTATTGTTGAAACAACTTGATCTAGCAAGATCTAAAATTGCAATCACTTTCCTCTAAGGTTTTAATGGTGGGAAATAAATTGTGCCTGATTCCGCTTTATGGCATAGTAGTGTACGTTTGTATTGGATACGAGATGTGCATACTGATCTCAGATGGCTTTTATGGGATGCCCAATTTCCCTTCAAAAGACCTGCACATATTTTACTTTTCCATAGGTAGGCAATATGATTTATCTTGCATTGTCTTGTTTAATATGCTTGGAATCATCTTTTTTTTCAAGAATCTATCAGATGCTTTGCATACTAATCTGCATCTCTGTTGTTTGTGCAGCTAGCTCTTTTTGCATTGCAGGGGAGTTGACAGAAACTGCACACATGTACTTTGCTCTAGGTAGGCAATGTAGTTTCTCTTGCTTTGTCCTTTTAAAATTGATGTGTTTGAGCTATGACATTATCAAGAATGCCAATGTAGATCAACAAGCATAAGATCTTGATGTATATGCTTTCATCATTGCAGTTATTTTTATTAAAAGAAAAAGGACCTGCCAAGACACATGGCAGCATATATTAGTAGGTATAAGTTTTCCAGTCCATAGTGGGAGAGTTGCTTCTGGATTAGCTGTGTATATTTTTTTTATCAACGTTTCAGATCACACTCGGTGATCCATCATTAGGATCACTTTCCTCTTCCTGATGATGGATTGGTGGATCAGAAAAACATACACAGCTAATCCAGAAGCAACTCTCAGCAAATATTAGTCCCTAAATTTGGTAGCTAGGACTTATGTTTTCATTAAAACATTTTTTTCTTTCCAATTTGTTTGCCTTGAAAATTGTGCCTAGGCAAAAATTTATTTGTCTGTCTAAAGTATGCAATTTTATTGGAAAATGAATAAATCTGATTTCGTGATTGGTGTGGAGGAATAACGTTGGGAAGAAAACCAAATTTTGCATTTGTTTAGGACAGAAAATTCACATCCAATTGTGGTAAATTTTTTTTCCTGGTTTTAAAGTTCTTGGTTCTAAGAAAAATCACATGTGACATTGAACATGGAGAACATGGTTTCTAATGGTCAGGTGGCTCCTAGAATGCCATGTAATGTCATCAAAGAGCCACAAATTAATCTAGTGGAAGATTTTTCAGCCATACTTAAATGCTCTTAATTTTCTACAGTTGTTTCTTGGTATTGGAGCACATCTTCAGCCCATGAAATTTGATCATATATTGATTATTGATTATCATAATTTCTTTCAATATGCTTCATGGTTCTTCAATTTCTACTCGCAAGATATAGTGATAGGTTTATAAATGATGCAGTTCAATGGGTCTAGACGTTGTGCAGATAAGTCTTCCGTATTATTGATGTGCCGAGAGAAGCTGTACATGTATTTTTCTCCAGACAGGCAATGTAGCTTCTCTTGCATTGTCCTGCTTAATACGATGTGATCGATTATATTGTCCAGTAGGCTAGATTCACAACATATTAAACAAAAAAATGTAAGAAAAATTACATTGCCTTTCTTGGTAAAAGTAAATGTGTATTTTGAAAAGATTTAATGGCCTGATGTTTCTGCAGTCTTTACTTGTTGAGAGTTTGAGATAATGAATTCTTTGTAGAAAGCTGGATTTGCAATTACCTTACAAAATTAGCAAATAGGTTAGTGGAAGTGAAAATAGTCCTCGCATAACTAGTAGCAATGTCATTGTATGGTGGACGTAGACTGAATAACACTGTAGATTTTTCGCACTCCAATTACAATCATAGAAGGCCATTGCCATTCACTACTAATCTCAATCTCACAGCATTATGTAGAGAGGGCTAGTTGAAGAAGGCACTACACATTCTGTTTACTGTATGGTACCCCCTTGAAGACTTTTAAAAATAAGGTTATTAACATTCATGTCAAGTGTAGAAGTAGCCAATCACGTGTCTCAGCAAATGCAATGAATAGGTCTGCAACCCAAACAGTTCACATTTGCTAACATACTTGCAGCTTGTGCTAAAATGGGTTCTTTGCAACAGGGTATGGACTTCCATCAAAGCATAAAGGATAGAGAAATTTTGTCAGATGTCGTAGTTGCAACTGCCCTGGTACACATGTATGCAAAATGTAGAAGCATGCACAAAGCACATGAACTGTTTTGTACTATTCTGCTTGGAAATTTCTGCAACTTCAAGGAGTTTGTAAGAAATGTGACCTCATGGAATGTAATAATTGCAAGATACACACTAAGAGGATTTCTTGAAAAGGCTTTACAAACTTTCAAGCAAATGCAATTGGCAAGTGGAAAACCAGATGTTCCAACCTTTGCCAGCATCCTCACAGCCTCTGAAAATTGGGACCTTTCAAATAGGGTATGGATATCCATGAAAGAAAAACAGAAGGGGGATGTTTGTTGTGTGTTAAAGTGACAAGTGCCCTGATAGAAATGTATGTGAAATGTAGAAGCATAGACAAGGCATATGCCCTGTTTGACAAAAGGCACCAAAGAAACGCCATAATTGCAGGATATGTTAAGAATGGGAAGAGGCTGTGGACATCCATTGAAGCATTATTGAAAGTGAAATTCTGTAAGATGTAGTCGTTGGAAGTGCTACTTCCAATCATCACAGTTTTCCCAAGATCTTATGCCCAAAATTCAATAAAGAGGAATTTCTGCACACTTTTCTTGAATAATTTCAAATTATGATTAGTTTTCTTTGTAGCTTATATTTTGCCGATGATATTTGAAGTTTCTTGTAGGTTCCTATGGCATTCACTAAAGTGGCTCAATATTTTAAACATGTGAAGTGCAGATTCATTTAAGAGACTTCGGAATGCATGTAAATTGTCCTTTTCAATATGTTTGGCGGATATATATATATATATATATATTTGAGCAACTGTAAACAAAAATTTAAATTTATATGTACACCCATATACTTATCTATCATATAAGTACACATGTATAGACATATGCATCATATATATACAATCTCAACATCATTGCCTGTACACAACATATTAAACATAACAATGCAAGAGCAATTACGTTGTCTACTTGAGTGAAACTACATCCATGCTACAGAACTGTTTTATTCTGCTTTTATTATTATTCATTTTTATCTTGCAGATTTACTTGAAGGAAGATGAAAGAGATGTGTATGGATTCTTTTGAACACCTTGAAAGGTTAGTATCATTGTTTTGTATATATACTATATATTCAACATTTTTCTCCTATAATCTTCAGATTGTAATGTTTGTTACCTGATAAATGAGCTAATGAACATGTTGTTCAATGAATGTACTGCTGAATGTGTTTTTCAAATATATATTAAGCTTGTTAGTAGACATCGTGCATACTACTATGTTGCCAATATCTGATAATACATCGACCTTTTTCTAAAAGTTTGTACATTAGATGCATGCAATGCAAACATGTAATGGCACCTAACATTGATACACATTTGCTTCTTATTTCAGTAAATACACCCATCTTTTGTTGAGGTGTAGTATTATGAACACCGTTGCATTGAATTGAACTATATGAGGATTTAATATTGCAATCCTTCACAAAGGGATATGAAGTGGCATAGAATTTAGCATGCAAGTAGTTCTCAAAATCCTAGAGGATAAAAAGGTTGATATAAATGATCTAATCCAAACAATGAGGTTTGTACTTTGTGCAGACCTAACCTCCTTTGACTAGTTTTTTTTTGTCTCGTTTTCTAAGGTTCGTACTCATAGTATTAATCGAGTTCTAAAAAAAATACATTGATCTTGTTAAAAATCTGTCTAGCTATATTTTGATCATCTACCATTTGATGTTGAAGATGCATTTTCCTTGCTAGAGGTATAGTGCTCGTGCATTTTGACAGTGCAACATCTTGCTAGCAAGATGCTTACAGCAGTCCTCATTGTATAGACAAGCAGCTGTTGCCTTTAATTATTAAAAATGAAAAATGTATACACATGTTTATTATAGTGAAAATAAATCTTTAATGGTCGCCTTTAAACATCTGACCAATTAAGAATGCAAGAAACTGGCTCAAATGCTGATTGCTTTGACGATAATGATGGGATGCCCATGTTTATTGCAGTGTTGCTGTTCCAGTTGCAACAATGCTGATAAGTGCACAAAATTTGGAAAAAAAAGTTACACGGATGTTGTAAAAAATTCTCTCTCTAGCCATATTTAGATCACCTAACATTTGGTCTTGATCATGTCTGACATTTGCTTACTCCGTTCTCTCAAAACTGCTAGTGTAGGCTGAAGTAACATAATATTATAATTGGGTTTTGTATCTTGCAATCTATGCAGTCCACGTGAGCATATTTTTTGAGCAATTTTGTTAAACAGTTCATATTACGTAATGTTAGAATTTATATTGCCATTCTTGCTAAGCTCGGAACAAAGCAGGGGATGCAAGATTGAAAGCGGCTAAGGAATCATACAAAGAACTACCAGTTGCTACACAAAAAAGCAATTCAAAGGAAGAAAGAATGGAATAATGCTTTGAGACTGAAGATGAGCTAACTGTTGAAGCAATCCAGAAGATAAAACAAGATGAAGAACTCACTGCCTGTAGTGAGGAGGCATGTGCATTGGCTGGTTTGTTGCAATTCTGTTTTCAGTTTGTGTTGTTCTTTGAAATGACATTTGAGTTGAAATATGCTTTGCTCTCATCATTTCCTTCTCAATGATTTCAATATATACTGCAAAAATTCTTAACATTATATAATACTAGTTGTTACACAAAATTTCTATTGCATAAATATCTGTTTTTTGCATTTGCTCTATGTCGGCCCTTGTGGCCCTTGGCAGGGACTCCATCTGTAATGCAATCCTTGTTTTAGTGAGCTTTGTAGAGTTGTGAGGCTTTTGTTTGGTTAGTTTGAAATAAATTGTTAATGTATGTACAAGTTAAATTGAACATAAATTACCCCCATTATAGGGGTAATTGATGAGGAATAAGGCTTATTGGACTAAGCCCCTCAAGGTTTTTTAAAATTCAAACTTTGGTGGTGCCTCTAGAGGTAGTCTAGATTTTGCTGGTGTTGGAGCAATTGTTGGAGTTATTGATTCAACCCCACAAGCCTAGCAATCCCCTATTAGCAAAACACCTATCACAAATGAAGATAAGCAAGATAGATTTGCTCAACAATTTGAGAATTGTATTGATGCACAAAAGACAATTACAATGAAATGATGAATCTTTATAAAAAGGATAATGAAACCCTAAAGGAAGAAAAAATTAACTAATCCAAGTGTCCACGTCATATTCAATGAGACAACATGAGTTATTATTAACCTAATCTAATAAAAGAAAAAAACACTCCTAAGTTTAGCTTAAGTGAATAATAATAAGGGACCTAATTAGATAATTAATTAGGTGATATCTTGATTAGTCTAACAATAATAATTTGTGATGATAAGGGATGTTATGTGAAAGGTGGGTCTTTTTTCTTTGACTCAAAATGGACAATTGTCATTGAAAGACTTTCATTGGCATTTATCTTGTTGTGTAGGAGGATTCCTTGGTGGTTCTTTGTGCAAATCTTTTGATGATGTTTTCTTTATACATTCTTTCCATGATTGTAATAGGATGGCACATTTGCTAGCAAATGTTGGGATCGATCAATCCCCTTTCTTGATTATAGTTGGAGATTGATTGGATACCTAGGTTAGTTTGGGAGATCTTTTGGAAATTGATTTGCCTATGTGAATGACTTTCCTTTGCTTAGGTATTGGAGGAGAAGGAGTTTACATGTGAAGTGGCATGATCTATCTTAAGGGATGACTTGATCTATCTTAAGGGAGTTTATTCATCTCTTTAGTGATTGTTCATTTTTACAACCTCTATGTCAAATTTTTGTTTTGACTCATTCACAATTATTGTCACTATAGCTGGAAGGGTTGGTGTGGCTTTTGTAGGATGTTGGTTAGGCTTTTTAATGTAATCTTCTTTTTAATCTAACTCCTATAGTTTGCTAGCATTGTGTTTGGGTTGATGTGTTTGTGGTGTGGCTATTTGATTTTGCTTCCTCCATATGGGCATTGGGGAGTAGTGAGTTTGGTGGTGCTTTCTCTTTTGTTTGTTTGGGTCCTCTCAATTATGGCTCCCAAGAAGTTTTTGTTAAAATCTTGGGATCCCTTCTTTTGTGGGATGACTCATGCCTCATTCAAATTATTATTTTGGTTGATTGGCCATTAGTATCAAGTGTTGTTGTTGGAAGGGTTGTTCTAGCTTTTGTAGGATGTGGGTTGATATTTTCAACATGTGTGATCTTCGTTTCACTCTAACTCCTATAGTTTGTTGGCATTGTGTTTGGGTTGATGTGTTTGTGTGTGGTTGCTTGATTGTGCTTCCTCCACATGGGCATTTTGGTGGATTTGGTGGTGCTTGGCTTTCTATTTCTTTGGTTCCTCTTTGTTATGGCTTAGAATAAGTGCATCAAAATCTTCTATCATGGAATTTTGTTTTGCAAAATCTTGTATAAGGTCTTGGAGGAAGCAACAAGGGAATGGATGATGTGTTTTTTGCTAGTCAAGGAGGCTTCTTTCTTACATTTCTCTTCATATGGTCGCAATCCTTCTCTATCATGAGCCTTAATTATCCTCTATATTTTTTAACTTAAATTGATTTTGCATTTTTATAATTGAAAATGAATATTTGGTATTTTAATGGATATTGTTGTATTAATGTTATTGTGTTTGAAATTGTGAGCTACAAGGACTCTTCACGACACAAATTATGTATGATGAAAGTCAATTTTTCAAAACTTAGTTATTACCTACATGCTATTAGTTCAAGCACCTCTTCTTATTGATCTTTGCACAACTATTTTAGAAACTTTAATTTGAAGAATAGGTTAGGCTAAAAATAATTGGGCAAGATGTTGAGAGGGATCGACTATCTATTAAGAGGTAGTTAAGTGGAACACTTGTTCGATACATGCTTTAAAAAAAGGGTCATTTGGAGATTGGTCAAGGATGTTTTTCTTTAAAAGCTTAATATAAATGCCAAGATTAGGTAAAATAAAGGGGGGGAAGACATTGATCACACAACAATCTTTCAGAGAGATAGTGAATTCATTATTTTGGATACTATCATTTTCTATCTCACTGGATAAAGGGAATGCGAAGGATGTTTATGACTACAATGGCTATACAAACACGATGAATTGATCATAGAGATTGATAATAGTGCGAGTCGTGGGTAGATTCCAAAGGCATGAAGGACTAAGGAATGATTGGAGAAAACCATTTTTAGACGTTTACGAGAAAATAGGTGAGGTAAGTATTGTTTGAATCCATCCTCTCTTAGATCGTGCCTCTTTATGTTGCTCACACTGATTTCATTTTATTATGGATTCACATTCTTGTCAAGACAATTCCAGTCAGCTAGTATGACCTTTCTGTGAAAATTCTTTATACATTTTCCTAGATCTCTCTTGAGTTGTTTAGATCTTTAGCTCATGATTAGCTTCTCTTTGACTTTTGATCTTCTTCTCTGTTAAAACTATAAGCTTATAATCTAATATTTTATTCAGGGAAACAATTCTTACATCACACTTTTTGATAGATCTTTTATGTTGCCTTCTCTTCGACCCTTAGCTTAGTGATAACTTGAGTGAAATACCCTTGTATGCGCTTTCACTATAGCTTGATTGTTAGGATGAGCATGTCAATTTTTATTCAAGTCATGTCTAATTGGAAACTAGATCATGCACCTTATTCTTGCATTGAATGATGACTCCATTTGTATCAACAACTTTTGATGCATACTCTGTCAAATTATAGAATGGAGTTTCAATCCCTTCCATCATTCAAACTTGGCTTCTTGATTTGCATTATTATTAATATTATTGATTGAAATAGAGTAAAAAACTTTATCGCTGTTTTATATATATATATATATATATAACAGCGATAAAGTTATGCAACAATGTGATTTCATAAGTTGACAGGCAGATGGTTTGGAGAATACTATATATATATATATATATATATATATATATATTTCATAAGTTGACAGGCAGATGGTTTGGAGAATACTATATATATATATATAGTATTCTCCAAACCATCTGCCTGTCAACTTATGAAATCACATTGTTGCATAAAAGTAAACCAATGCATGTTATTATGTGAAGAAGATTATGTCTTTTGACTTCCACTACTAGTGTTATGACCATACGATAAGAAGAATCTTATCATTCTAGAAACTTGACAATGACTTTTCTATTTCAGCTTCAACACATGATTAATGTTGAATGGACCAGAATACTGAGAGGGGGCTTGATTCAATATTTCCACACTTTCAAATTATTTATTCTTATACTAATCTCATCAACATGAAACAATAAATGTTGAATAAACAAATAACATAACCACAAAATGAACACCAGATTTTATACGTAGAAAACCCAAATGGGAAAAACCATAAAGAGGGTTAACTCTCAAGATAATATAACTAGTTATATGGTGTTTACAAAATGGGTGGCTCACAACTGGAATACTCACTGCAATAGAAAATAAATGGACTAAGAAAAATTGCATCTCCTAATGCATGAGATCGGTTCCAAGATAAGCTCAAATATCAACTCACAGAAACTCTCAGTAGATCTAGAAAGGGATCTCTCCAACCTGTCCACAACTGCCTGCAATAGATTTGATAAAGGATTACTGCACCACTGTGACTGCACTCTGCTAAACCAACTACTTGCAGTAAATCCTGTAAAGGATTACTGCAACATTGTCTGCACTATGTCACACACCTTCACTCTTATATCTTATTCCACTGCTCACACTGTCTATCGCTTCTCTTGTTGCAGCTGCTCTTTTGTCCACAACTCACACACTTCTTACTCTACTATCACACACACATATACTCTTTACTTGACGTAGAGGTATCAAAGGTCACGAAGATAATTGTCAAGTTTCTTCAAGGAGATACAACTCCTCACATCATCTCCCCCATGAATGACATGGGTTCACACCTTTGCATAGGTTAGGCACCCTGCTACAACTTACTTCAGCCTTATAGACTCCAAGCATGAGAGATCAAGCCCCCCTTTTGGACCAACTCCTCCAACCAATACTATTTGTCTTAGGACATACCTACTTGCTTGTAGCCCCGTTTTTGGACTTCTAAGGGCATAACTCCCAAACTTTCCTAACAACCCCCAAAACAAATCCCACTTTCAGAAACCTTTTATCAAGACCTAAACTTTCCCAAAGTATCAATCTTGGGAACCCTTGTTGACCGGGTCAAAACCCCATTGCACAATCAGGCCTAATAGGGCTATTTTACAAAGCAACTTGTAAGGAGAAGCTTGACCTTCTACCAGCAAGGCTTGGGATAGGTCTGTGCACATCTAGAAACACCAAATCCACCAAAATATGGTGCCTAACCAACTGCTTTCTGCCTCTACAAAGGACTTTTACACTTCACTATGGCCAGTCACATTGGGATGCCTGGCCTAAGGCATCGAGCCAAAATTCTCCAACTCCACGACCCACTCAAAAACCTCCATATTCTTAAAATACACTCTATCACCTAACATTCCATAGGGTTTTAGCCAATTTGATCGGTGGAATGTCAGGTTTATATTAACATCTTCCACTAACCCTGGTTTTGTGAGGGTTTACAAGCTATCTGGACAAAATTGCCAATACCTTCCTCAATTTTCCACCTTTTCCCTTCAAACCAAAGTCAAAATACAGTTAACACACAAAACTATCTAGAACAATAGGTTAGACCATCAAATGAATCCGTACAACACCGTACGAAACCTTTGCAACAACAAAAAGGTGAGAAATCTGAATGGTTTATTGAGTCTTTTCTCCAAAAATCATCAAATCCTTACATGCTCGACCCCATGGGTTTTAAAAAGACATAAATTTTTTTTCCTCAACAGGTTTCAACTGATTTTCAAATCAGTTAGCTGTTGGCGTGCAAGATACACAAAGTTGTCACAAAAGTTGTCAAGTTGCATAGCAACTTTTGACAACTTTTTTCATCTCCACCACAAACCTATCAAGACACTTCAAAAACCTCACTACTAGGCTACATATGGCTTAAAAATACTAAAATACCATTCCTTGCACCCATTTGCACACTTTGGGTGAGATGTGACTAAATTTGACCAAATAGGTCCTGATAGGTTACAAACACCTAATGGGCACCAAAGCCTTACAATCATAAACAAAACATTATAAATGGTCTTACAAGACCTTATTACAACTTTGAAATACTTAGAAAACATAAAACTTGTTCAAGAGCCTATATGGCTCCAAGGATCTCCTAGGTGCTCCTACACCATACTCCGGGTGGTAAAAGAACTCAAGCCTCTTGAGGAAGTAGGTCTGCAACAGAAGTGCCATGCTTCAGTATGTCCTCTTCACTCATCCAGGTTGCATCCTCTTGTGGAAGGCCTTGCCACTTGACCAAATAATCCTTGTAGACCTTTCTCCTAGTTCTCTTTGTTTCCCTGCTATCAAGGATGCATTCCAACTTCAATGGTTGGCTTGGAGGCAACTCTTGAGTCCAGTCCTCCTGCTCTTTGTCCTCCTCACTTGCATTAGAACCTGCATCCAAAGGGCCTTTATATGCATATAGGTCAGATTCAATAAAAATTGGGGATATACCTATCCCGGGGGGTAATGCAATTTCATAGGCATTGTTGCCAAATTTGTGGATGATTTTGCAAGGGCCTATCTTTTTCATCATCAACTTGGTGTACTTCTCCTTAGGAAGTCTCTCCTTCTTGAGATGTGCCATGACTAGATCTCCCACCTTGAATTGAAGATCTCTCCTCTTCATATCTGCCAACTCTTTGTATTTGTGAACATTATGTTGCAAGGTCTCCTTGACTTGTTGATGAATGTCTTTCATTGCTTCAGCAAAATCTTCTGCTTGTGCACTCCTTTCCATATCTTTCAATTCTTTGAGTTCCAAGATCTCTCTTGGGTGAAGACCATACATAATTTCAAAGGGACGCTTGTCGGTGCTTCTATTGGTTGAGTCATTTTAAGCAAATTCTGCTTGAGGAACAATCACATCCCATGCCAATCCATGCTCCTTAGTTAGACACCTTAATAGGTTACCCAAGGACCTATTTATGACCTCAGTTTGACCATCAGCTTGAGGATGGTATGTTGAACTAAAGGACATATTGGTCCCAAGTCTCTTCTAGAGGGTCCTTAAAAAATACCCAACAAACTTTGAGTCCCTGCCTGAAACAATATTGAGGGGTACACCATGAATTCTAACTACTTCTTTAAAGAACAACCCTGCTATATGAGAGGCATCATGAGTGCTTTTGCATGGCAAGAAATGAGCCATCTTACTAATCTGGTCCACAACGACAAATATGATGTCATAACCTTCCTTTGTTCTTGGTAAGCCCAAGACAAAATCCATACTCACACTCTCCCATGGCCTAGTGGGAAGAGGTAGTGGATTGTACAACTCTGCATTTGATGTGGACCCCTTTGCACTTTGGCAAATAACACAAGACTCCACAAACTTCCTTACATCAGTCTGCAATTTAGGCCAATGGTAGAACTTTTTTACTCGATCCAAAGTTTTATCTAATTCAAAGTGTCCTCCCAAGCTTCCACAATGGTTTTCCTTTATGATGTTCTCCCTCATTGAACACCTTGGTACACACAACTGACTGCCCTTGAATAACAAACCCTGTTGCAACATATACTCAAAAAAATCAGAATGACACGAACTTGAAAAATTTGAGCATACCTCATAGATGTCTTTGAAATCAACATCATCCTTACACATCTTCTTAAGGGAATCAATCCCTATACTTTGTAATTGAATTCCTTGAACTGCAAGCACCCTTCTACTTAAAGCATCTGCCACTTTATTGGAGGTCCCCTTCTTATGCTTAATGGTAAAGGTGTAGGCTTGTAATTGTTCTACCCACTTCGTGTGTTTGTGGTTCAATTTCTCCTGCCCATTTAGGAAGCTTAAGGCATTGTTACCAGTGTAGACTATGAATCCCCTTGACAACAAGTAGTGTCTCCACTTCTTCAAGACCTGCACCATAGCATAAAGTTCAAGATCATAGGAGTACTTTTGTTTGGCTTCATTTAATTTTTCATTGAAAAAGGCCACTGGTCTGCCTGCTTGGCTCAACACTGCCCCTATGGCTTGTTGGCTTGCATCACACTCTATTGTAAAGATCTTATTGAATTTAAGTAAGACCAATATTGGTTGTTGTGCCACTCTCCTATTCAGATATTCAAATGCTTCATCTACTGCCTCTATCCAAACAAACTTACATATGTTGCCACCTTTTATGGTATTCAACATGGGGGCACATATATCACTGAAGGACTTTATGAACTTCCTATAGAAGGTAGCAAGACAATGGAAACTTCTAACCTCACCTGTAGTTCTTGGTGTTGGCCAATTGAGTATGGCTTCTACCTTGGATGGGTCCATATTGAGGCTTCCTTCTGAGATCACAAAACCAAGATAAGTTAGTTCTTCCTTCATTAAATCACATTTCTCCAAATTTATCATTAGTTTTTCATCATGTAGCCTTCTCATCACCTAATCCAAGTGGTCTAGGTGGTCCTTCTTTGTCTTACTAAACACCAAGATGTCATCTTAGTAGACCACTACAAATCTTCCAATGAATGGCTACAAGACCTCATTCATGAGGCGCATGAAGGTACTAGGGGCATTTGAGAGGCCAAAGGGAATGACCATCCATTCATATAGTCCCTCATTAGTTTTAAAGGTTGTTTTCCACTCATCCCCTACCCTTATTATGATTTGGTGATAACCACTTTTAAGGTCAATTTTGGAAAAATACTTTGCACCTCCTAGGTAGTCCATTAGGTCCTCAATCCTAGGCATTGGGAACCTATATCTAATTGTAATTCTATTTATAGCTCTTGAGTTTGTACATAATCTCCATGTACCCTCTTTCTTTGGTGCTAAAACTACTGGGACAACACATGGGCTTAAACTTTT
Organism: Cryptomeria japonica; assembly: GCF_030272615.1. NCBI lineage: Eukaryota > Viridiplantae > Streptophyta > Pinopsida > Cupressales > Cupressaceae > Cryptomeria > Cryptomeria japonica. Next base: position 483,976,093 of record NC_081413.1, read on the forward strand.
TCTCACCAAGCCATTGTTAAGTAATTCTTGCACTTGCCTAGCAATCTCCTCATTTTGTGAGGGAGTCAACTTATAGGCTACCTTATTGGGAAGGGTGGCCCCTAGTATTAGATCAATGTGGTGGCTGATGTCTCTAATAGGAGGTAAAGAATCAGGTAAATCTCCTACAACCACACCCTTATACTCGTCCAACAATCTCTGCACTTCCTTAGGAACATCTCTTCTCTTCTGGGCTGACAATCCTGATCCTTCTTTAGGTTTCAAAATCAGAGCAAACCCAATGTCTCCTTCCTCCATAATAGTCCGCAACAAATCCTTTTCACCCACCATCATGATACTAGAACCTATTTGTTTGTCTTTTCCATCATCTGGTAGGGGAGTCATGGTATAGTTCACCCCATCCTTGGTGATTGTATAAATATTCTTTTGCCCATCATGTTGGACCTTGAGATCAAACTGCCAAGGGTGTCCTAACAACAAATGACAAGCATCCATGGATATTATATCACAAAGCAACTTGTCTTTATATTCCCCAATCTGAAATTCCACCCAAGATTGCTCATCTACAAGAGTTTGCTGCCCCTTTGTTGACCAAGACACTTTATATGGAGAAGGGTGAGGTAGTCTCTTCAATTTCATTTTTTCAACCATCTCTAGAGCCACTAAATTATCTATGGAACCAGAGTCTATGATGACCTTACATACCTATCCATATGCTTTACAAGTAGTTCTAAATAGTGACTTCCTTTGAGGAGGTTCTTGACTAGTTGGCACCTTCAAAAGAGTCCTCATCATCAAGCACTCTCCTTGCTCCGGATCTGTAGGTCTAGATGGAGAATTAACACTTTGGCAGTCCTCCTCTTGAGCCATTTGAACTCTTCTCTCTCCTCCATTAGAGCTTGAGGCTTGCTTCTCGGGACACCTACTTACAGGATGCCCTACTTGGTTACAATTGTAGCACTTTACTGTGAACACACTTGGACCTCTGCCAAATCCTCCAAATCTGCCTCTACCATTTGATCTTGTCCCCTTAAAATTACCTCTAGAACTTGACTCCACACCTTGCTCATTCTAATTAGATTCTCCTTGTGTCCTTTGGGGTTGATTTCTGCCACCAAAATTACCTCTTCAAGCTTCTTCCTCCTCTACCCCTACTATTTTGCTCACTTTTTTTCTTAACTTTTCCTCTACCCTTAGTGCCATTTGGAAGCACTTGTCTACTGTATCAAGTGCCACGATGCTGATCTCATCCTGAATACTGAATTTTAATCCATTCATATACCTTGCAAGTTTCTCCTTTTCATCTTCACAATGCCTCGATCTAAGTCTTAGTTAGTGAAACTCTTCTGTATAGGTACTCACATCTAGATCCTTCTGTTTCAAATTTTGCATTCTCTTGTAAACTTGTAGTTCATAATTTGTAGGTAGGAATTGTCTCTTAATCTTTGTCACCATCCTATCCCAAGAGGTGATCATACTCCTTCCACTCTTGACTCTATCCCCTTGGGTGTAATTCCACCAAGTTAGAGTAGCCCCTTTCAACTTTGTCTTAGCAAATATCACCCTCTTGCTTTCAGGTACCTCCTTATATTCAAAGTAATTTGTCAAGGCCTCTACCCATTTCGATACTTCTTCTGCATCCATTCTCACACTATACATTAGGAGTTTCATCCTAGCCACCGAAGAATCCTTGCCCAACTCCTTTAGGGCATTGAGGAAATACTTTTGGTCTACAGGTATGACCTCTTCCTGCCTTTGGGGTTCTTCTTCTTGTTCCCCTCCTTCCTCTTCTTCTTCTTGAGAGTCTACCACCACCTTTTTCTCTTTCTTCTTTGCTTTGGCTATCTCCTCCTTGAGTGTCGCCCTGAACATTTCTTCCATCTCTTCGAACCTCTTAGCCACTTCAGTTGTCATCCCCTTTGGATGCATGTTGTTGGCCTCTTCTTCACCTTTGTTTGCTAACATACACCAAGTCCAATCCCCAACAATCAAATTGGCTCTGATACCAATATGATGTAGAGGTATAAAAGGTCACAAAGACAATTGTCAAGTTTCTTCAAGGAGATACAACCCCTCACATCATCTCCCCCATGAATGACATGGGTTCACACCTTTGCATAGGTTAGGCACCTTGATACAACTTACTTCGGCCTTATAGACTCCAAGCATGAGAGATCAAGCCCCCCCCCCTTTGGACCAACTCCTCCAACCAATACTATTTGTCTTAGGACAAACCTACTTGCTTGTAACCCTGCTTTTGGACTTCTAAGGGCATAACTCCCAAACTTTCCTAATAACCCCCAAAACAAATCCCACTTTCAGAAACCTTTTATCAAGACCTAAACTTTCCCAAAGTCTCAGTCTTGGGAACCCTTGTTGACTAGGTCAAAACCCCATTTCACAATCAGGCCTAATAGGGCTAAGAGGGCTATTTAACAAAGCAACTTGTAAGGAGACGCTTGACCTCCTACCACCAAGGCTTGGGACAAGTCTGTGCACATCTAGAAACACCAAATCCACCAAAATATGGTGCCTAACCAATTGGTTTCCGCCTCTACAAATGACTGTTACACTTCACTATGGCCAGTCACATTGGGATGCATGGCCTGGAGCATCAAGCCAAAATTCTCCAACTCCACGGCCCACTCAGAAACCTTCATATTCTTAAAATAAACTCTATCACCTAACATTCCATAGGGTTTTAGCCAATTTGACCGGTGGAATGTCAGGTTTTTATTAGCATCTTCCACAAACCCTAGTTTTGTGAGGGTTTACATGTTGTTTGGACAAAATTGCCAATATCTTCCTCAATTTTCCACCTTTTCCCTCCAAACCAAAGCCAAAATAAAGGTAACACACAACTATCTGGAACAATAGGTTAGACCATCAAATGAATATGTACACCGTACAAAACCTTTGCAACAACAAAAACATGAGAAATTTGAATGGTTTATTGAGTCTTTTCTCCAAAAATCATCAACCCCTTACATGCTTGACCCCATGGGTCTTAAAAAGACATAAAAAAACCTTCCCCAATCGGTTCCAACTGATTTTCAAATCAATTAGCCATTGGAGTTCAAGATACACAAAGTTGTCACAAAACTTGTCAAGTTACATAGCAACTTTTGACAACTTTTTCATCTCTACCACAAACCTATCAAGACACTTTAAAAACCTCAGTACTAGGCCACATATGACTTAAAAATACTAAAATACCATTACTTGCACCCATTTGCACACTTTGGGTGACATGTGACTAAATTTGACCAAATGGGTTCTGATAGGTTACAAACACCTAATGGGCACCAAAGCCTTTACAATCATAAACAAAACATTATAAATGGTCTTACAAGACCTTATTACAACTTTGAAATACTTAGAAAACATAATGCACCACTGCTATACCTCATACCACACACACACACTACTCTTCTTCAATTGCAGCACACACACATACACACATGTAAGTATATACATTGAGATAATGTGTTGGCCAAGCACAAATGATATACACAACAATACATTACTCGGGTCAACATGTTATCCAAAACATGCCTTGACCAAAAATAGGATAACCAAGTTTGCCTTCACCAATCTTCTACACGCTTCCTTCAGACACTTCATTTACCGAAATGTGTGCCTCAATTACCGAAACAAAACATGGGTCTACAAACCCAAGGATACAAACCCATAAGCACAAACTCCAAGCACAACAACTCTTAACTTCAAGGTACAAATGCCACAAATTTCAAAACATAAATCACAATTTAATACAACATATACAACTGATATAATTAATATCACTGATATGACTAATATAACTGATACCAAAACTGGTTACAAAACATGATAAGTAAAACACAAGATTCCAAAGAAGAGGATATTCTAGAAATGACTCCAGTAGATCATACATGCCTTGCTGCTTCATATCACATACATACCTATCTTCCATTTTTGCTCAACATGCCAGATCCGGTCCTAACTGGATTACTAGGTTTGACATCAATGACAACATTCACACAAATCTAACAATCTCCCCCTTTGTCACTGATGGCAAAACATCTCAAAAACATGTTTGCATATAACCCCCCTTTGCTCATATATCTCCATTATTCTACTTTTCTTCTTATTTCTCTATCTACCTTTCTCCATTTACCTTTCTCCCCCTTTGACATCAAGGACAGAGGTTGCCTTTGATGAAAAAGAAAGAAAAAGAAATGTGTTCAACAACAAAAAGAATGTCAAAATTGTATGCCAACTAAAAAAGATTTTTAAGTACTTTTCTTCTGAAATATCTGCTTGTATTTCTCCTTAAGCTTCGGAAGGAGAACCTTCTAGGAATGAGCAACCAATTTAATGCTAACTGATAAACTTCTACACTCCACTGACACATCAACAACATAAGAAAAACTGCTCTGAACAATCGGATTGTGCCCATACTCAACTGCATCACCAATCAATACTGAAAAGTGTTCTAGTTTGGCTTCAACAGTCTCCTTAACTTCCCAGAAAACACTCGTGAACATAATCTTCTCTCTACCTTTGCAAGAATAGCAATTCAGCCTACAAGGAATTTACCTTTTGCCTTTGCTCTCCATCTTTGTCGCTCAGAAACTCAAATGACTTACCGATAGAACTCAATTCTTCTTCAACAGATTCAATTTTTGCTTTGTGCTTCACCATAGCAACTGGCCATTGTAGACAATATTTATAAACTTTTGTGGCACTATTGATACAATCTCTCATCTCATTTATGCAAACTAATAAATTTCTTTTAGCATCTTAACATTTCTCTAATATTTCCTGCATGTTATCAACTTCTTCCTTAGAATCATCTTTCTCTTGTTTTGCAACCTCCAATTCTTCCTTAACTACAGGGGATTCCGAATCATTCAACTCAATAACTTCTTCCTACTTCTGCTTTTTTTTTTCTTCTCAAGTTCCAGAGAACCAGAAGACTCAATCTCTTTCAGCTTTCTCTTTTTGGAGGGAAAACCCTCCTTAACCGAACCGATAGCAAGGGAAACCAGACCGATACACCACATATTTTGAAATGATTTGAAATAAGCATCACATGTATCATCTCTCTCATCCAGTCCATTAAGATATTGAAAGATCCGTCTAACAATCGGGACATGAGATTCCCACACCACATTTTCTTTTGTTGGTAACAATCCCAGACAATACATAGCCAAACATACAAGCAATGATCCAAATCGAAAGGGGTAACCTTGATCTTTTGTCATTCTGATATTCTCTAACAACTGATTCTTCAACAATTCACACAAATCAAATACAACATCTTCCATAGCAATCATGTGTGCAACATATACAACAATGACTAATGTAGAACCTTCCTTATTTCTGAAATAATTAAGATATACCATATGGAACATACCTCACAACGAGATTCATGATTTTGTCGATCAATAATGCTCTTTGATCTCCCATCACACTGATTAGGGTTACAACCTCCTTGTTCTTTATTGTCTTCTTAACCAGTACACTCGCACTGTCGCACATACCAATAACAACCGAAATAATGTCCTTCATGACCTTCGTGATTGGATAGGGTTTGTCTGACATGATACAATCATTTTTCACACGACTCAAGATTAATTTGATTATATACTCATTGTCGAACCATAGGAATTCACTCCTTAAATACATTTCTTTGTGACCTAACTCTTTAACCTTCCACAAATTTGCTTCACTTAAACTCCTTTCCATTTTTTAGATCTTCTCCGTGTCAAACTCATCTAACCGTACCTTCCCCAAAGTCTGAAAACTTTTGTTGCTTGATTCTCTTACAATCAGCTTCGATTCCATGCTTGCTTTGCTTCTCCGCTCTTTGCTCTTTAACTACTCTTCTCTTCAAACAATTCTTTTTCGCATAATGATGAAAATGATCTCAAGTTCCCAAATTTATCCTATCAAATCCTTCTAGGGTTTTGCCACCAAAAAGTGTCTTGTTGATGGCACCGACACAAACATTGAATTACCGGATTGCATCTCAAACATAGTCATGCCAAACCGATGACACGAACTAACTCAGAAGGTGGGATCAATAGATTTTCCTTGAGAAACTCCCCCTAAGCGAAAGCAATAAGCTTAGTTATTGGATGAAGAGGTGCCTGCACCAGATTCCGGTACATCAGGCTTGCTCTCATTATTCACCTCCTTCTTTCTCCATACCATTACTTCACCGCATTCTTCTCTATAGACTTCTCCATATCAACTTCATTTTTGCACTGATTGGCATAATGTCCAGATTGCTTGTACTTGTAACAATTGATGTTCCTTTGCTCTAAATTTGTTGAATGTGTTCTAGATTTGCACTGATTAGCTTTGTGACCATAACCATTGCATATATGACAATATCCATGAAAGTTATTATTCACCTTATTCATTGCAACCAGATTATGATTCTGACTCATAACATGATTTCTACAGTAATTTTTTTTGTGACCAAACCTCTTGCAATTGTCAGATTGAATGCTTCTACAAACTGTAGCCATATGCCCAAATTTATTGCATTGAAAACAATAACCATTAAATTATGGGTACCTTTGTGCATTCGCTTGTCGAACCAGTAGTCTCCTTGCAGTAGATCTCTGATTCTGAGTTTTGCTTGCATCTTCAGATTTCTTCTCTGCTTCTACCTTGACTTCCTTGCCTTTGTTTTTATCATTCTGATTTTAACATTCATTGATTTGAAATCCTAGTCCAATCTTGTCTAAATAAGATTTGTCCATGTTAATCAAGTCTTCCAAAAGTTTGCTACTTTCAAGAACTTTACTTTTTGCCTTCGACTTCTTCACTTCTTGTTCCAGCTTCTCACATTCTTCAGACTTCAACTTAATTGATTCTTTTAGGGTATCCTCTCTCTTGTTCTTCTCCTCAATCTTTAGCATCAAATCTTTAACGATTTCATTCGCTCACTTCAACTTATTGGTAACTTCCTTATGTCTCAACTTGAAATTCTATATCTATCCTCGCAGTTTCATTACACATTCATTTGCTTCTTTGATGTTTTCTTTTAATTCCTCATTCTCAGATTCCACACTCTCTAGATCTTTAAGAGCTGTTTGCAATTATTCATCTAGATGATATTCTTTGCTCATACTCATCGATGCCATGATTCAACCAACAAGAATCTCCCTCAAGCTGTTAAGCTATTTGTCAAGGGATCGAGTTCTGATACCAATTGTTGAATGGTTGAATGGACCAAAATCTTAAGGGGGGGGGGGGGGCGGGCTGGGGCGGGGGTGAATCGATATTCCCACACTTTGAAAACTTTTACTATTATATTAATCTCATGAACATGAAACAACAATTGCAAAATAAATAAATAACACAACCACAAAATGAACACCGGATTGTATATACATATATACATATATAGATGTACATATATACATATATAGATGTACACACACACACACACACACACACACACACACACACACACACACACATATATATAAGCACATACACCGAGATAATATATCAACCAATCACAAATGATTTACACAATAATACATTGTTTGAATCAACACGTTATCCAAAACATGTCTCGACCAAAAATAGGATAACCAAGTTCGCCTTCACCAATATTCTATATGCTTCCTTCACACACTTCATATACCGAAACGTGTGCCTCAATTACCGGAACAAAATAGGGGTCTACCGAACCCAAGGATACTATCCCATAACCACACCAACTCCTAGCTTTAAGATACAAATGCCATAGATTCCAGAACATAAATCACAATGTAATACAATAGATACAACTGATATAACTGATGCTGGAACTGGATACAAAACATGATAAGCAAAACGCAAGATTCCAGAGAAGAGGATCTTCCGGAAATGACTCCAGTAGATCATACATGCCTTACTGTTGAATATCACATACATACCTATTGTCCATTGTTGCTCAACATGCCACAACCGGTCCAAACCGGATTATCGGTTTTGACATCAATGACAACATTCACACAAATATAATAATTAATAGATTGACTAGGTATATAATAAAGAGAAAGTAATTGCAAGCCTATTATCCTTTTGCATGCTATGAAATTAGCAAATTTAAATATATCCTTTTGGGCTTCTTACTACTAGTTCTTGTTGAATGGTTCTACGCTTTTCATCTAAATTCCTTTTTGCCTTTATATACTATTTCCAACAAAATCCCCTTGATATTTCATTCTAGGACGGTCCTGGATCTACTATTTCATATGATTGTGATTCTATGTTATATTGCTTTTAGAATACCTTTTGCATTTGTAGATTGTCTATCAACTCATTTGCTTGTAGTGTCGAACCTATGATAAACATCATAGGAATAAGGTTTGAAATATAGGATATTTATTTTATAGCTTCATGAATAAGTTCATTAAATGATGTCAATTTAGAAATATATTAAGATATGTTTCATTTCAATGAAGATTAATAAATAATTCTCTTAGGTTCCATTCTAATAGTAGTTACATTAGAAAGAATAAGTGCTCTTAGAATTGATAAGATATAGGTTTGAAATAAGATAAATGACATATTAAAATCCTTTCTTTATTCAATTCTCAAGTCTTTAATTAAATCTCACCCTTCCTCAACCTTTTAGTCGATGCTTGATATTGTACTATTGTTCAATTTCTAAATCATCTCAATAGTTTATTTGAAGGTTTTGACATTTGTTATGAATATGACAACTTTTGGGATTAGTAGTTATCTTGAGGTAATATATGTTTTGGGTAGAGCTTAGTCTTCTATAGGGGTATTACATGATTAATATCATGTGACTATTTTCATGAGGTAGGTTATTATAATATTCAATTGCATAGTAGATAGTTAAGTTAGAGGGGTTCAATAAATTAAAATTAGAAAGATGATTTTTGACTAATTTGATTAAGAATAAAGAACCTAAGATTTATGGGTATTATAATTTAATCTAAGTATTAGGGATTCAAAGCAGATAAATATTTTTGCTAATATAATATTGTACAATAGGTGATTGCTCACTATTAGAATTAGAATACTTGTCTTTTTCGAGCGAAAATGTGTAATTGTAGATTTTTCAAATAAGGTATAGCTAAGGATTTGGTAATTATGTAGGAATTAGATTTTAATAGATATTTTTTTGAAAACCTTGCCTTGCAAGATCTATTAGGATATGATGATTTTTTTTAGATTACTTGATATTGAAGCAAGGAATTATTTATACATGATCTAATTTCTTACCTTGAAATGCAATGTTTTGGAAAGATAGGTGTAGTACCCCTACTAGTTGAACTCATTAGACTCATATTTTTTATTGGTTGTTTTTCAGTGGATACATTACCATGACATATTATTCAGATTTTTATGACATTATACTTTATTTGGAGATGAGATGTATAATTTATTTGCAGTATTTCAGTACTTGTGATTTATGACATTTTATATATTATTGCTATGTACTGACATTTTACTTTATTTATGCAATGTGGAATTATATGTTGTGTGTTTGCGAATGTATTGGATGCAAGGGGACGATTTTCCTTCACTCATTTCGGTGAGATAGGGAACGTCGCGATTCTCCTTCATCGGTGTGTATGTCGTGTTTTCTATATATATATATATATATATATATGTGGTTCGGTGATGCAGGATATTGCAGGTACAAGTACCGGGTAGGTACGGGGTATCATCTCCACTTGGCTTCACAGGTCTGAGCGTGCCTTATATTTTCCGATGGAAGTGGAGGAGATAGTAGTTGACCCTATTTTACTCAGTTACACTCGTATGAGTGTCGTCAGTTAGTCGTTTTGTCAGTTAGTTCGGTCTTCGTATTTTGTCAATTTTATCTTTTATGGGTAATTGCTTGAGATTTGTTTAATTTGAGTGTTTTAGTGGATTTAATTAATTAATTAATTAAGTTTATGAAATTATCTCATTATTGTATTGTTTATGCATTGAGATTATAAATTTAGTTAATTAAAGAAATTATTAAATTAAGCTGCATGGTATTAAAAATATATTTTTATTTTAAAAATAAATTAGATTAATTGTATTTATTATTTTCTAAAGTTATAATTAAATAAATGAATAAAAAGATTAATTAGAATTAAAATATTGTTTTAATTCTTTATTTAAAAAAATAATTAATTGGAATTAAAGTATTGTTTTAATTCTTTATTTAGAAAATTAATTAGTTGGAATTAAAGTATTGTTTTAATTCTTTATTTAGGAAATTAATTAATATGCATGAGAAAAGTAAAGAACGAATAATGTTTTTTTTTAATTATTGCATGTGATAAATTTAGAAAATAAAATAAAATAAATTACTATTATTCTAAATTTAGGTTTTTCGTGAAAAAGCTATTGAACCTAGAATTTTAGTTTAAATAGGGGTTAGATCTTTATTTTAGTTACACAGACAAGAACACATAGGAACATGTCAAGAATTTAGGTGAAGAAATTTATTGGAAGTTATTGAAGGGATTAGGGCTCTTCTACAGATTTCTTCCAGGAAAGCTATACCAGGTTGGATGATTTCTTAGTTGTGTGTTTTATTAAAAATATTTCTATTTGTCTCTGCTTGATGTGTGTAAAATAATTGCCAAATCCAAAACTCTCTTTTGGTGAATTCGAGTTTTGTTTGAAAACTCATGCCTGATGTGTATTTCTTGTTTGTGGAAAGAACGTAATTTTGTGAAAATTAGGAAAATTATTATAGAACGTTTGACAAGTTTTTATGGTGCATGGAAATTGCACGATTTAGGAGAAAGGGTATTTACCTGAGAAATGGTTTTAATTACCTTAAGAAAATAAATTTAATTACACATTAAATTTATTTGGGTTAATTAAATTTGGAAAAAAATAAAGAATTGAAATTTTGTTAAAATGGAATTATTGAAAAAATATTGTTTTTTGTTATTATTGTTAAAATTTTATTAAAATGAAATTATAAAAAAAATATTGTTTAATTATTTTCCTGTTTAAAAATATATAAAAATATATATATTATATATAATAATAATTATATAAAAAAAAAACAACTAAAAAAACTAAAAATAAAACAAACTGCAAGGTAGCATCCGCTACCGGCGGTAGTAGTGCTACCGAACGGTAGGACTATCTACCAACGGTAGCAATGCTACCAAACGGTAGTACTAGCTACCAGTGGTAGCATAAGCTACCGTGACAGGGTTTTTCGGTAATTGTAAAAGTGTTTTTTTTGTTAGTCTTTTTAAATTAAATTCTAAACCCTGTTCACTATTTCGAGTTTCGGACCCAGGGGATTAAATAAATTAAAAATTATTATTATATGTATGTATATAAATAAATATATGTATATTCATAAATGAGTTTATATATATATATATATAATAATAATAGATATGTTTCTTTTGGTAGTTATTATACTATTTTAAATGTTATTTTAAATATTATTTAATTACAGTTTGGAATGTTAATTTAAATAAATATGTTGAAAATACATTAGGAGAATTATTTGTATTTTAAATCTTTTTGGACAAATGACAAAGTGAATGTTTTTTTTTCAAAAGTTGTAAATTCTTGTTATCTAGAAATTTGTAAATTGCATGTCATTTATGCTTTGACTGTTTTTAAGGAAAGATTGCCTGTAATAGGATCTTGCATATAATGTGTTCTTAGTCAAGTTTTATTGCAATTTTGATTAAATTGTCATTGTGTCCTATGATATTATTTCTCCTAAACCAGGTGTTGTTGTATAACCTATTTGATATGAGCCATTGTGTGTCTTTGTCCAAATGGTCATTCTTGGGTTGGTATTTGTGTATCCATCACCTGTGTTTGTTAGGATTGTTTATGGTTGCCTGTTTCGCCATAGAGTTCTCATAGAGAGAAACATTTCCTGTTAGTGTCCTAAGAGAGAGAGTGGCTTTCGAGCGGGGGCCGTGCCCGAAGTGGATGACAGGATAACCCGTCGAAAGTTAGTTAAAAAGTGATAACCTAATAATTGATTAGGGGGTGGGTAGATTAAATATTAACTAAGATAAATGTGTCTCGTGCATAGGTGAGTGCTTGTACAGGGCTCATGATGTTATGAGAAGGCCTAGAATGGCAAACTTATCACCTTGTCTTCACGAAAGGATTGGTAGGGTCCACATGAGACTTAGTTGGAACTGGAGGCTCGAGAGAGGTTACCAAGAGAAACCCGAGTATGGAGGCCAAGACCTATGGAGGCTGTACCATGGTAACCATCAAGCTATGCGATGACATTCTCTTCTTAGAGTCACTAGTGTTTTGTGAGTTGTGTTACATGGATGGTTGTAGAGTCTTGTAGTCTTTTTGTACTTGTCTTACTTTGCTTGCTTGAGGGTTTCTACTATCTCCTAGCATGGTGGGGTGGTTCCATTTCGGGATCACATGGTCGGGTGGTAGTGCCACTTCCCATCAGATGTTTTGGATTGTATCTTTAGGCGAGGAAAGGCTTCATTGGTGTTTCTTGGATCGTGGTTTATGTACAAGCTCTTGTTCGAAATCATTGTTCAGTTGAGACCTTGTGGTCATTGTATCAGACTTTTATGTAACCTTGATATTGTATCTTTGTAATCAATGGTATTATTGGAAGCCATGTATTTATGGATATTGTAATGTTAGTGAAATGAATGTTATTGTTTTGATCTTATGTTTAAATGGTTTATGGAAATTGGATACATTGAAATACTTTTATTTCTTTATTATGAAATTTGGATGTATGTGTAGTTTTAAACTTAAGAGTTCAATTTATTTAATTAAATGGATTAACTATGGTGCTAATATAATCTATGAAAATTAATCTTCGTTGGTTACCCGTAGGAAAACTTATGATAGACTTTCGCTATGTTGTTAAACGTGCAATGATTATAGTTAGTACACTTAGTCTTTAACAAAAAAAAAAATTATTTCATCCTTTAGTTGCCTAGTTGTGTTGTTTTCCTTTAGGGTTCCTGGTAGGGCATTACATTTGGTATCAGAGCCCAAGTTTCAACACTGGGTACTCTCGGTTTGTAGTGTGCCTTTCATTGACCATCTTACTTGGATCTTAATGTTTGTATCTCTCTTGTCTTATCCTTGTTGTAGATCTGAACCGTTTTCTCTTTTATAGTGCTAGGTCATGGCTAGGAAAGCTAGGGGAGGTGGTCAGTAGAGTTGGCTATAGGTGCCCGTGTTTCTGTAGATGCCTTTATTCCAAGTTGTGAGTTGGACCTAGGAACCATAGTTACTTCAGTGGACCTTCGGGTTATTCCTTTGGGATTATATGGAGTTGTATTGGGGATGGATTGGCTATCATCTTACAGTGCTCGTGTAGATTGTCACAAGAAGACAGTAGAGTGTTTAGATGACCTTGGCAGAGAAGTGGAGATTGTTGGAGTTCAGAGGCCGATATCCCTGCGTATGATCTCCGCTATGCAACTTAAGCGATGCATTCGTAGAGGATGTCAACCTTTTGCAATCACTCTTGAGGAATTGGATGAGTCAGAGAGGCGAGAAATCACTCTTGATATTCACCCTATTCTTAGAGAGTATGAGACGTGTTTCCATTGGATATTCCTGGTATGCCTCCGAAGCGAGATATAGACTTTCGTGTTGATTTGGTTCCTGGTGCAGAACCTATTTCAAGAGCACCATATCAGATGACTACTTAGGAGTTAAGCGAGTTGAAATTGTAGATAGAAGAATTATTGGCCAAGGGATTCATTCGTCCTAGTGTTTCCCCTTGGGGTGCGCCTGTTATCTTTGTTAAAAAGAAAGATGGTTCTCTTCGGTTATGCATTGATTACCGACAGCTGAATAAGGTAACCATCCGGAATAGATATCCATTGCCTCGTATAGATGACCTTTTTGATCAGGTTAAGGGAGCCAAGGTGTTCTCTAAGATTGACTTGAAATTTGGATACCATCAGTTACACATTCAGGATGCAGACATTCATAAGACAACATTTCGTACTCATTATGGTCACTATGAGTTCACAGTGGTGCCATTCGGGTTGACGAATGCACCTTCAGTTTTCATGAGCTTAATGAATGGAGTTTTTCGCACCTATCTTGATTGTTTCGTCATTGTATTCTTGGATGACATTCTGATTTATTCTAGATCTGTGGAGGAGCATGAGGGTCACTTACATTAGGTACTGCAGTGCTTAAGGGAAAATCAACTCCATGCCAATTTAGCAAAGTGTGACTTCTTCCAGACTGAGGTGAACTATCTTGTTCATGTGGTTTCGGGAGAAGGTATATCTGTGGATCCTTCAAAGATCCAAGCCATTGTTGATTGGCCAGCGTCGACCAACGTTTCTGAAGTTAGGAGTTTTATGGGTTTGGCCAGATATTGCCGTTGCTTTGTTGAAGGATTTTCCCAAATAGGACACCCTATTACTTCTCTTCAGAGAAAAGGGAAGAAGTTTGTTTGGTCAGAACAGTGTGAAGCAACTTTTAAAACCTTGAAGGAACTCCTTGTCAGTGCTCCGATTTTGGCAGTTCCTGATCCATCTGGAGATTTTATAGTATGCACAGATGCCTCTTTGGAAGGTATTGGTGCAGTACTTATGCAGGATGGACGTGTGGTTGCTTATGAGTCTCGCAAACTCAAGAACCACGAGTTGAACTATCCAGTTCATGATTTAGAGTTGGCAGCTGTAATTCATGCTTTGGTTCGATGGCGGCATTTCCTATTAGGGCATCGATTTGAGCTGCATAGTGATCACCGCAGTTTGCAGTATATATTTACACAGTCAAACTTGAATGCTCGACAGCGAAGATGGATGGAATTCTTCTGCGAATAGGATTTTTAGGTTCATTATATTTAGGGGAAAGAGAACGTAGTAGCAGATGCTTTGAGTCGTAGGCAGCATGAAGTTTCAGCATTATCCCTTGGAGTAGACTTGAGAGAGAGAATTCTTGGAGTTCTTCCTCGAGATACTTGGTATCAGGATGTTAGAGCTGTAATAGAGTCCGGAAGGCCTTTAGAGGGTAGATTTTCTGGGTATAACCTTGAGGCAGATGGATTTCTTCGTCACCATGAACAGATTTATGTACCTCCTTTGGAGGGTCTTTGTGTTTTGATCATGACTGAGGCCTATCGTGCACCTTATTCGGCACATCCTGGTGTCAAGAAGATGCACGCAAATCTTAGATAGATTTATCATTGGGCGGGTATGAAATGTGACATTGCTGATTTTGTGTCGAAATGTTTAGAGTGTCAGCGAGTGAAGGCAGAGCATCAGCACCCAGCAGGGCTTTTGCAGCCTAATCTAGTACCGGATTGGAAATGGGATATCATTTCCATGGATTTCATTGTTGGTTTGCCTGTCTCTTCACGTCGTCATGATGCCATCATGGTCATAGTTGACAGATTGACTAAGGTTGCTCATTTTGTTCCTATTCGAGCTTCCTACACAGCAGCAGTGGTGGCACGAGTTTTCAGATTTTTATGACATTATGCTTTATTTGAAGATGAGATGTATAATTTATTTGCAGTATTTCAGTACTTGTGATTTATGGCATTTTATATATTATTGCTATGTACTGACATTTTACTTTATTTATGCAATGTGGAATTATATGTTGTGTGTTTGCGAGATTGGATGCAAGGGGATGATTTTCCTTCACTCATTTCGGTGAGACAGGGAACGTCGTGATTCTCCTTCATCGGTGTGTATGCCATGTTTTCTATATATATATATATGCATATGTGGTTTGGTGATGCAGGGTATTGTAGGTACAAGTACTGGGTAGGTACGGGGTATCGTCTCCACCTGGCTTCACAGGTCTGAGCGTGCCTTATATATTTCGATGGAAGTGGAGGAGATAGTAGTTGGCCCTATTTTACTCAGTTACACTCGTATGAGTGTCGTTAGTTAGTCGTTTTGTCAGTTAGTTCGGTCTTTGTATTTTGTCAATTTTATTTTTTATAGGTAATTGCTTGAGATTTGTTTAATTTGAGTGTTTTAGTGGATTTAATTAATTAATTAATTAAGTTTATGAAATTATCTCATTATTGTATTGTTTATGCATTGCGATTATAAATTTAGTTAATTAAAGAAATTATTAAATTAAGTTGCATGGTATTAAAAACATATTTTTATTTTAAACATAAATTAGATTAATTGTATTTATTATTTTCTAAAGTTATAATTAAATAAATGAATAAAAGGATTAATTAGAATTAAAATATTGTTTTAATTCTTTATTTAGAAAAATAATTAATTGGAATTAAAGTATTGTTTTAATTCTTTATTTAGAAAATTAATTAGTTGGAATTAAAGTATTGTTTTAATTATTTATTTAGGAAATTAATTAATGTGCATGAGAAAAGTAAAGAAGGAATAATTTTTTTTTTTAATTATTGCATGTGATAAATTTAGAAAATAAAATAAAATAAATTACTATTATTCTAAATTTAGGTTTTTCGTGAAAAAGCTATTGAACCTAGAATTTTAGTTTAAATAGGGGTTAGGTCTTTATTTTAGTTACACGGACAGGAACACACAGGAGCAGGTCAAGAATTTAGGTGAAGAAATTTATTGGAAGTTATTGAAGGGATTAGGGCTCTTCTACAGATTTCTTCCAAGGAACCTATACCAGGTTGCATGATTTCTTAGTTGTGTGTTTTATTAAAAATATTCTATTTGTCTCTGCTTGATGTGTGTGTAAAAAAATTGCCAAATCCAAAACTCTCTTCTGGTGAATTTGAGTTTTGTTTGAAAACTCATGCCTGATGTGTAGTGCTACCGGATGGTAGGACTAGCTACTGACGGTAGCAATGCTACCGGACGGTAGTACTAGCTATCGGCGGTAGCATAGGCTACCGTGACAGGGCTTTTCGGTAATTGCAAAGGTGTTTTTTTGTTAGTCTTTTAAAATTAAATTCTAAACCCTGTTCACTATTTCGGGTTTCAAACCCAGGGGATTAAATAAATTAAAAATTATGATTATATGTATGTATGTATATAAATATATAAATATATATATAATAATAATAGATATGTTTCTTTTGGTAGTTATTATAATATTTTAAATGTTATTTTAAATATTATTTAATTACAATTTGGAATGTTAATTTAAATAAATTTGTTGAAAATACATTGGGAGAATTATTTGTATTTTAAATCTTTTTGGACAAATTACAAAGTCAATGTTTTTTTTTTTTAAAGTTGTAAATTCTTGTTATCTGGAAATTTGTAAATTGCATGTAATTTATGCTTTGACTGTTTTTAAGGAAAGATTGCCTGTAATAGGATCTTGCGTATAATGTGTTCTCAGTCAAGTTTTATTGCAATTTTGATTAAATTGTCATTGTGTCCTATGATATTATTTCTCCTAGACTAGGTGTTGTTGTATAACCTATTTGATATGAGCCATTGTGTGTCTTTGTCCAAATGGTCATTCTTGGGTTGGTATTTGTGTATCCATCACCTGTGTTTGTCAGGATTGTTTATGGTTGCCTATTTCGCCATAGAGTTCTTGTAGAGAGAAACATTTCCTGTTAGTGTCCTAAGAGAGAGAGTGGCTTTCAAGCGGGGGTCGTGCCCGAAGTGGATGACAGGATAACCCGTCAAAAGTTAGTTAAAAAGTGATAACATAATAATTGATTAGGGGGTGGGTAGATTAAATATTAATTAAGATAAATGTGCCTCGTGCATAGGTGAATGCTTGTATAGGGCTCATGATATTATGAGAAGGCCTGGAATGGCAAACTTATCACCTTGTCTTCACGAAAGGATTGGTAGGGTCTGCATGAGACTTAGTTGGAACCGGAGGCTCAGGAGAGGTTACTAGGAGAAACCTGAGTATGGGGGCCGGGACCTGTGGAGGTTGTACCATGGTAACCATCAAGCTATGCGATGACACTCTCTTCTTAGAGTCACTAGTGTTTTGTGAGTTGTGTTACATGGATGGTTGCAGAGTCTTGTAGTCCTTTTGTACTTGTCTTACTTTGCTTGCTTGAGGGTTTCTACTATCTCCTAGCACGGTGGGGTGGTTCCATTTCGGGATCACATGGTTGGGTGGTAGTGCCACTTCCCATCGGATGTTTTGGATTGTATCTTCAGGCAAGAAAAGGCTTCGTTGGTGTTTCTTGGATCGTGGTTTATGTACCAGCTCTTGTTTGAGATCATTGTTCAGTTGAGACCTTGTGGTCATTGTATCAGACTTTTATGTAACCTTGATATTGTATCTTTGTAACCAGTGGTATTATTGGAAGCCATGTATTTATGGATATTGTAATGTTAGTGAAATGAATGTTATTGTTTTGATCTTATGTTTAAATAGTTTATGGAAATTGGATACATTGGAATACTTTTATTTCTTTATTATGAAATTTGGATGTATGTGTAGTTTTAAACTTAAGAGTTCAATTTATTTAATTAAATGGATTAACTGTGGTGTTAATATAATCTATGAAAATTAATCTTCATTGGTTACCCTTAGGAAAACTTATGATAGACTTCCACTATGTTGTTAAACGTGCAAAGATTATAGTTAGTACACTTAGTCTTTAACAAAAAAAAATTTTTATTTCACCCTTTAGTTGCCTAGTTGTGTTGTTTTCCTTTAAGGTTCCTAGCGGGGCATTACAATAGGCATTATTAATACATTGCTAGAATCTTCAGAAGTAGGAAATCCAAGTTTAGAGTATAAAGTTGACCTACCTTATTTTCATGATGATAAGCATTTATAATAGATCAAGTATTGATTGCATGTGTGAGGAGTTTTTTAACCAATATCTTATGTTTCATCTTTATTGGATATGTAATAGTTCATGATGCATTAGTGATTGAGATATTCTCTGACTACAAGTTTCTATGCATAGTACATTCTTGTGTTGTTAACATATGCCCAACTTCTATTTAATGTGAATGATATATGCTGGTGTGCACAAATGACTAATATTTTTGAGTAATTGACAAATAGATATTGCATGAATTAATGCTTGTAAACCATATTTGATTTTATATGCATTCTTGTGTTTTCTCCATTTTTGAGATAATTTCATGCTATGCTCACCTTTTGGAATAAATGTGATTGAGATGGAGTTGAGATCTAGAAGTGATTTTCGATAGTTAAGAAAGGATTGTTGCTTTTGTCTTCATATTTATATTATATGCATCTTGTGTGCCCATGATATCAATATTTTCAGTGTTAGAATGTGGATATATTATGCTGCACAAATTCCATTACTCCTACCAGCTTTGCTTTGCTTGTCGTCCTCGTGCTGAGCTGGGTATTCTTTATGTGAGGAAGAATTTCGGGAAAGTGTAAATAGTTCGTGGTAGGGTGGAAATATCTCCAACAATGTTCTCGCATGTGGTCCGCTTGAGAGAGATAGATGTCGAGACATCTTGTCATGGTGGTCTATTGAAAATGAATATGTTTCCTTATGTTCTACCTTATTGGCATGTGTACTATGATTTTTTGTTGAAATGTAATTTAATGACACTAATCTTTTATATTTGAACATGTGGCATTAATTTATGTTTTTTTATGTGTATTTTGTGATTTGTGATAATTTGATATTATGACGGTCTTTACGCTCTTTGGTTCGTAGTAGATTGAATTAGGTTGCTACTTAAGGCGACTTTGAGTGTTCTTAATAAGGATTTGCTCACAATGTTTCATTGGTTAGAGGATGCTAAATATTTTTGTTTGGATTTGAAGTTGATTTTGAAGAACTTATTGGTCACGCATTCATAGGGCATATTGGGAGTTATACATGCCTTTACGTTATTGTCCTTGAAAGGTGGTTCTTTGCGGTGTTTGGTTTAGAGGATGGTGGTCATCCATCGAGTCTTATTTGTAGCTTGTAGAATTTTGTGTTAGTTCCCCCTCTCACACTAAGTGTGTGTTGATGGCATTAATTTCTACAATTAGTACATCTTATAGAGGTGTTGATGGGAAGGGATCTCCAAACTCAATTAGAGTTTATTATTTTAGTTTTGGTAGTTATTGTTCATCCTATTGGATGTTTCGACAAGTTTTTGTGAAGGATGGTTGGTAGTAATGTATTATAAGCCACTTTAAGTTGGTTCTCATGTATTCTTGATAATTCTCATGGGTGAGGGCCCCCATAGATTTCCTCATAAATCTATATATAAAAAATAAACTACAAACTATATGGTATTGAAAAAGATGCACTTAAAATCATTTATGTGATAATATAAGTGCAAGACCCCAACAAAGGGTTTGCTAACCAACATGGTGTTTTAGTCATTTCATTAGGAATTTTAAAGGCTAATTGATTCAAGTTGAATTTGAATGGTGCCTATTGGGACTCAATCCTACCATGCATCTTTTTTTGGCTCGAGTCCCTTTATTTTTATCTGTCTTTATATGTGATCCCTTGTTGATAACCAATCTAAGATAGTTCATAAGGGTCATGTTGATTTGTGCCATTGGTTGTGTGTTCCCCTCCCCTTTCCTTTAGCCATTTAACCAATGTTCAAAAATCCAAAATATTGTTGTCTAGGATAGATTTGAGC
Organism: Cryptomeria japonica; assembly: GCF_030272615.1. Taxonomy (NCBI): domain Eukaryota; kingdom Viridiplantae; phylum Streptophyta; class Pinopsida; order Cupressales; family Cupressaceae; genus Cryptomeria; species Cryptomeria japonica. Next base: position 483,996,582 of record NC_081413.1, read on the forward strand.
ATTCTATCTTGTAAAAAAATCGAATGGGTATCCATGATTAAAATTTGGGAAAGTTAGGAGTTGATTTGTGCAAGTTATGATCAATCAAAGGTTCTCTTTGTTCCAAAGATCTCCATTGGCATTGACAACTCCTCTAGGAATAGTCAGAATCATCGAAGGGTTCTTGATTCCTCCTTCCTCATTGATTGTCGATTTCTACCTTTATGCCTCACCATTTTTTGACAAAGGGCTTGTTGGGAGTTTCTCATGGTTCCATAACCATGGTCAACCCCTGACATGGTTCTTGGAACTCTCTTTGCCATCAATTGTTTTCTTTAAGGGGCTTGAGTTGTTGACTTGGCCAAAATCAAGCTATGCATTGCTACAAAGTTTCATGTTGAAGATCAACTTATTGGTGGATTCCAATTTTGACTTGGCAAAACTTTGTGATTTCTTGTACAAATTTTGAGGGGTTGGAGCTTCTTGTGGTTCTAGGAACCATTGGAACTTTTGACTTGGTTTGTGGTTTCCTATTGGTCATTGATTATTGATTGTTGATTGCTCTCATGCATTTTCCAGATTTTCAATAAAGGGATTGATGGAAAGGAAGAATAAAAAGCTTTTAAGTAATGTATCAAAGCTTGTTGTAGGTTATAGAACCTTCATTGACCATCGATGTGGTTCTCGAAATTGTTCATGGTGTTTATTTTGTTCTAGTTTGTACTTGAATCATTGATTTGGGCAAGAAGAGTGTGGCACATGAAAATTTTAAGTGACATCTAGTGGGAAGGTGTAATTGGCAGCCTTAATTTCTTTTGGTTAGTTTTTGGGTGTTTTTGGTTAAGTTATGAAGCATTGAAGCATTCAGTGGTTCCAAGAACCATTAGAATCTTTGTCTTCTCTCTAGGTGTGGACCACTAATGAAAAAGCTTGTTTTGACTTGCAATAGGTGGGTGTGTGTAAGAAATTGAGTCCACTTTATGGCCAAAAAAATTACTTTTCATATATTTTGAGAACTTGTCACAATTGACCTAAAACATTGTAGTTTAAAATCAAATCTTAAAAAAAGTTAGTAATATGAAATGTAGTAGTTGGAGTCTAGTTTTAAAATATGTAATTTATTTTAATACCTAGATGATACAAATTGATTTTCAATAGGCATATCTAAAAACCACTATTTATAAGCTGCCTTTTTTAGACCATCCCATACACGTTTATGACGACCATATTATGAACCAAATAAAAACCTAAAGAATATTGATATGGTGAATCATATTGTGCATCTAGTCAATAATCAAAGGCGACTCATCAAATTGGAAGCTAAGATGTTAGGTGGATTTTGGTCGGTCACTTCTTATTACATTGTTTTGTAGCTCGCTTGTCAAAGACTATTGTTTTTCCCACTGAAGTGGTTTCTTTTCTTGCATTTAGATTAAAAAACACTTACATGTGGGGTTAAAAAGAACAAGTGTATGCCATGTTTTGTGCACTTGCACATCTTTAGGGTAGACCCATCGTTGCACTAAGTATCCTTTCCCCTTGCCTTTGTGGATCTTGGGTGAAGAGAAAGGTGATCAACAACACCCACCTTTTATTTTAGTAGTTGAGGGGTATCTTTGATTGGGGATTTCATCACCCCACAAGGGTATCTTGAATTGGGACACGTCGGGGATATTGTCTCTCCTGATGCAATCTTGAGCGATGTGTTGGCATTTTTTATGTTTATGTTGTGATTGTCATTGATGGACACACACTTGTATTGAGATCCCCTTTATATGTATGAGCTTGTGCTCAATCGGTATTTGTTGCAACCGGTATGTTGTATACTAGTCTCTAGACTAGTGATTTTGCAGAATGTGTTTCCTGGTCTAAAGCGGCATGTTGACCCCAAGTGGTTTGTAGATCCCAAGCGGTACGAGGGAGCAAAGCGGCACAACACATTCTTACCAGTCTTCATTTTTGACAAACCGGCAACCGGTATTTTGTAGGAACCGGTAATACTCTGTGATGAGTTATCAACCGACATTTTGTGATGAGTTAACAATCCACCGATTGTTTGATGGTGCTGACACATTGATGGTGATTCTTGTGTCGTGTTACTGAGTATGTCTAGATTCATTGAACCTAGGAAATTGTAAAGTAATCCTATTGGACCAACATATGATCTTATCTGAGAAGATCAAGTTGTAACTGTGTGAGAGAGAGAAGACTGAATTAATGTTGGAATGCATTAGCTGTGAGCAATATTGGATCTAACCAAGCAGTTTGTGCTATTAGATAGATCAAACACTTGTTGATTACTCACATCTTTGACAAGTCTGTAACCCTTAACCGGGTAGGCCTCAAAGCCTTTGTAAAATCCTCTAACAAGGTGGTTCACACATGTGAATCGAAAATCCTCTAACAAGGTAGTCTTTAATCAGACTTACCTCCTAATAGAGATTGAGATTCCTAACAGGATCTGTTATGGTGAAGAACATTGTAAGACCTTAACCGGTCTGTTATTTCTATTCTGCAGATAGTGACTTGTGAGTTCCATCTCACCGTGGTTTTTCCCAATTGGGTTTCCACATCAAATATCTTGTGTTATGGTTGTATTGCTTTTGTGGGTGAATGCTTTATTTGCATTTTGGTTTGCATGTGTGGTAACCGGTTTGACTGTCAGACTGCTTTACCGGTTTATCTTTAGACTGTGTAAGTGTTTTAGTGCAGTAATTTTTGGCATACTAATTCACCCCCCCCTCTTAGTATTCATCAATTGGTATCAGAGCCTACCTTTCTATAAGTTTAACCACTTGGAAAGAGATATGGGGGAATACACCTTGAGGGAACTTACTCAACGGCTCACTAAGTCTGAGCAAGCCTATGATGATCTTATGGTCAAATACAAGGCATCTCAAGAAAAAAGGAGAGAACATGCAGAGAGGCTAATGGAACTATCTGAAAGTAGTTCTGAAGATGAAGCTAACATGGAAGCCATGATTGCTGAAGTGAATAAGCTGAATTATTCAAACTTCAATCTAAGAAAGGAGTTGGAAGGACTGACTATTCGGTTTAGTCAAGAGCTTGAGAACCGGAGAAAAGCTAAAGATCTGGTAAAGGACAGAGATCATGAAATCTCCAAGTTGAAACATGAGATTAGTGCACTGACTGCTCGCCTTCACGAGAGCAGAATGGAAAAAGAAGACATACAAGGAGAACTGAACATTGCCATCTCTGAAAATGCAAGTCTAATGGAGACAAACACTGCTATTTCCAAAGAACTCTTTGAGTCAAAGGAAATACTTGCTAAGTTTGGTAAAAGTACTGTCAAGCTAGAGCAAAAGCTTGAGTCATCTAGACCGGCAAAGAATACCAATGGTCTTGGTTTTTCTGGACATGAGGAAGGAGAATCCTCAGGAAAAAATGTTGAAGCATCAAAGAAGCAACCGACACTCAAAGGAAAAGGTAAGCAAAAATTCAAACCTGTTTGCTTTAACTGTCTTAAAGAATGACACACTGCCAATGTATGTAGGAGCAAAGCCTACAATAATTTTCCTTATTTTATCAACAATGTACCTAGATCCAACAAGTTCAATGGTCATTGTTATGCATGCAACAAGTTTGGGCATAGAGCATTTGAATGCAGGTCTGTAATGGATAACACTGGAAGATATCCTCAGAGGACCCAAGGAACTGGTCCTGAACCTTTTATGAACCGGAACCACAACCGGTTTAATGTCTTCAATCATCAGTCAAGAAGCAGTGGCCATTAAGCGGCAACTGGATGGAGAGAAAGTTGTATGATCTGTCATGGTCATAGTCACACTGCTGCAATATGCAGAAGGAAGAATGGAAACATGTACAATGGACCTTGGAGAGCACTTGGACTTGTTTGCTATCACTGCAACAAACCGGGTCACATTGCAAGATTCTGCAAAAGCAGAAAAAGTATATCTGATGATATACCGGTCACTCAGGAAGGAGAAATAGATGTTGACAAAGTTCAAGGAGACATGAAGAAAATATGGAAGAAGAAACCAATATTGTCGGAAGAGGAACCGGTTTCTGCACCTAGTGTGGAAATATCGGAACCGACAAAATAAGCCTCAAAGGCTTAGGGGGAGCAAACAGCGAAATGCTTTCGAGCCCCCAGTTGACACCGGTAAAAGTCCTTAACTAGTATGTGATACCTATTGCTTGGCAGAAGACCGGAAACAGTTAAAAAAAAAAAAAGGCAAATTAGGGTTTACGCCCTAATAGAGGAGCATTAATGATGGTAGGTGAGAGACATGTATAAATGCATTTTTCAAATCATTTCTCACTATCTGTTTTCGAGTGAAGAAAAGTTTTCAAGTGTAGAGCGAAGAAAAGGCGATTTGAGCTTAGATTTCAAGAAATTAGATAACCTTGAAAGAGATTCAAATCTAGTTTGCAAGCGGTAGTGGAGAACACAAAACAGTGATTTGGCATCCGACAGAGAGTGAAGTGAAGGAGAATCAAGAAGCCCTACATTCGCGTTTGAAAGGTATTTTTTGTGTTCTTGAAATATTCTTCAATGGCTTCCGTATCTCATACTAGTTCAAGTACATCCATTGAGTCAGAAAGTTTCATTCAGAGGAAGTCCAAGTATAATGCTTTATCTCAAGTTCCAGCTGGAGTCATAGTCGAAGAAGGAATTTTAGATTATATTGATTGCAAAATAGAAGACCTAGGGTCTTTAGCCATTCATACTCAGTTAGGTCTATTTTGCGGAAAGGACAAAAGGATCAAACCAGAATTTAGTGTCATAGAGAAGAAGAAATTCCACAGCGCAGTATATTTCTTGGAAGACTTCCCAGAGGATCACATCAGGATCATCTTGAGCAGAGTCCATGGTGACAAGATGTACCTGGAGAGGACACATGATATCACGCCTCAGGCAATTCATGTAGTCACCGGTTTCTACAACACAGGGGAAGTGCCAGCCCTGAGAAAAGTGAGCAAAATGGAAATGACCAAGCTCACCGGTTCAACAAGTGATTCCTGGGACATGACAGTCAATCCTATCAAGGATGATTTGGTGAAATACGCATGCATGGTGATTGGATACAGAACATTCTTAGCCAAAAGGATTAATTCTGTATCTGCTGCAACGGTTAATGCTGCTTACCAAATGATGAAAGAGGATGCATCTTTTGACTTATGCACTGGCATGCAGAGGCAACTCCTGCTAAATCTTAAGGCAATCAAGCAAGACAACTACTGGTAGGGTTGTTCTTTTATTTCCAAGGCTACTTTCCGGGTGTAGGAGATGTCCAACAGGTAACCAAGCAAATAAAGGAAAGCATGCAAGCCATTGGAACCGGCTACCCTGATGTACTAAACAAATATTTTGATGAGTTCAGAAGAAAGATGAGTCAGAGGGTAAGAATCTCAGGTGACATAGTGAAGAAATACGAAGATGACATCTGTTTCACTATTCAAGTGGCATTTTTGATGTTTATGTTGTGATTGTCATTGATGGACACACACTTGTATTGAGATCCCCTTTATATGTATGAGCTTGTGCTCAACCGGTATTTGTTGCAACCAGTATGTTGTATACTAGTCTCTAGACTAGTGATTTTGCAGAATGTGTTTCCCAGTCTGAAACGGCATGTCGACCCCAAGCGGTTCGTAGATCCCAAGCTGTATGAGGGAGCAAAGCGGCACAACACATTCTTACCAGTCTTCATTTTTGACAAACCGGAAACCAATATTTTGTAGGAACCGGTAATACTCTATGATGAGTTATCAACCGACATTTTGTGATGAGTTACCAATCCATCGATTGTTTGACGGTGCCGGCACATTGACAGTGATTCTTGTGTCATGTTACTAAGTATGTCTAGATTCATTGAACCTAGGAAATTGTAAAGTAATCCTATTGGACCGACATGAAATTAGATTCCTTTAAAAAGGACATCATGTCTAGGGTTTTAAGTTGTTGCTGAAACCTGGGTTAATGTTGAGCTAGAGTTTGAGGTGGAAGTTGAGTTGTTGTGAGAATGATCTTATCTAAGAAGATCAAGTTGTAACTGTGAGAGAGAGAGAGAAGACTAAAGTAATGCTGGAATGCATTAGCTGTGAGCAATAATGGATCTAACCAAGCAATTTGTGCTATTAGATAGATCAAACACTTGTTGATTACTCACATCTTTGACAAGTCTGTAACCCTTAACTAGGTAGGCCTCAAAGCCTTTGTAAAATCCTCTAACAAGGTGGTTCACACATGTGAATCGAAAATCCTCTAACAAGGTAGTCTTTAATCGGACTTATCTCCTAACAGAGATTGAGATTCCTAACAGGATCTATTATGGTGAAGAACATTGTAAGACCTTAACCGGTCTGACCTTAACCGGTTTGGTTTCTATTCTGCAGATAGTGACTTGTGAGTTCCATCTCGCCGTGGTTTTTCCCAGTTGGGTTTCTACGTCAAATATCTTGTGTTATGGTTGTATTGCTTTTGTGGGTGAATGATTTATTTGCATTTTGGTTTGCATGTGTGGTAACCGATTTGACTGTCAGACTGCTTTACCGGTTTATCTTTAGACTGTGTAAGTGTTTTAGTGCAGTAATTTTTGGCATACTAATTCACCCCTCCCTCTTAGTATTCATCACGATGTCTTTCAAGCCACTATATGTAAAACCTAGTGAAACAACTGAAGTGCTGAGTGAATTTGACATATGTGGAGGCCTTCTTTGCTCCAATAAGCTCAGTTAGAGCCTTGAGTGGCTTGCTTTGCGGATTCATTGTTGGACAAGACTCGTCAAAAAATTACTAACAACCTTGTTTTAGTAGCCCAAATCCCACATTTGATGGTTCAGGGAGTGCGTATCGTACCTCGTAATGTACCCACTCAAGATGAGACAAGAATTCCTTGGTTAAAAAATCTTTGAATCTTTGGGGTAAGAGAATCTGGTATGCCCGAGAAGCAAGTGTCGTGGAGTGGAGCTAGTGCTACCAAAATATATGTCCCCTTGTTTGAGGTATTGCTATATAGTGAGGGGCCCCATTGAATGGTTTCCACTTTTGAGCCTAAGTTATATGTCTATTGTGTGTCTTTATTGTGCAAACTAGTAATTTTGTTATTGGGCTAATCTGGGCCCACCTCACTTTTACGCTTGTTATGAAGTGTTACTCTAGCCAATGTGCTTTTCATTGTTTGATTTCTCTTTCCAAGACTAGACACATTCCACACTTATCAACATTTGACCAATTTCACTCATGCACCATAAAATAAAGTCCCTTAAACATCCCCAAAGGTCCATTTATCGTTAAGTCAAGAAGAAGAAGCCTAGTTACAAGCATATCCTCAAGCGTCGCAAAATTTTGTACATCAATCACAAGCTCTTGTTGAGACATCAAAGCTTTTTTACATTGTTTGCACGATTACCTACATGGTTACAACAATGAGTTTGATGAGGAACCTTGTAGAACCTGTGCTTTCCATCAAAGATCAGGTTTATCCCAAAGCATCAATAGGAGTGGTTGCATCCCATTGTCTAATTTTCCCTATCCCGAAATCACTTATTGAGTCACTTGTCCATCTAGGGTAACCTTCATTTTCTTTTGTGTCTATTCTTCAAATCCATCCTTTTCTTCCATAATCATTGTCATTTTTCACATTTAAGGACTTAGTGCAATCAATCATCAACCTTAATTCAATCAATCAAGCAATCAAATAAATGTCCCAAATCCAAGGTCAACACTTTGCAAAAGTCTGGCGTAGACCTTTTATTATTAATCAGATCCACAATTGGCCTTGTACTTGTGACATAATCTACCTTAAGTATATTGCTTAACTGATCCTAATCATTTGGGTTGATCAAAACCCTAATCCTTTGCCCTATTTTTCTTAGGAACGAAATCTATCCTAAGTAGAGGAAGGCTTGATCTAATCCTAATCCAAAGTCTGAGTTTGTCCTAGCTTGGTTGTTACCTTGCTTTGTGGCCCACATCCTATCTATGTCCTAATCAAAGGGCTAAGGTATCATCCAATCCATCTCATCCAAATCCAAGGACCATCAACTCAATATCAATCCAATCCTAATCAAATCAAATTGCTAAGTCCTTTCATTCATCTTTATCACCAAGTCCAATATATTCCAAAAACCCCTCTTTTCATCTTTGAGGTTACCTGTGCATGGTCTTGACTCACTCATAGAAAGTGAAGAGGGCAGCTGAAAGAAATGAGATGCATTTCCTTTTTTATCATGATCCCCAACAAGAGGAGGAACAACTCGTCGATCAACCCGAGCTTTCTCCATATGTGAAATCCTTCATAGAGGATCCTTACAATCAAGAAATGATGGAAATATTCTTTAAATCCAATCTCAATGAGCTTGTAGCTCAACTCATCAGTCAAGGGGCACAATTGTCCTTGATTTTGACCAATCTATTCTCGACAAACTACCAGAAGGTGACATCGTAAACCAATCTATCCTTGATGCTCTTCTTTACCTACCACTTGCAACTTCTATGCTAGCAACTTCCATGCCTCTGAATTTTATCCCCCTAACACTTCTAATCCACCTATCTCTCAACCTCCTAGATCATCCACACCTAATCTATTCTCGACAAACCACTAGAAGGTGACCTCGTAAACCAATCCATCCTTGATGCTCTTCTTTACCTACCACCTGCAACTTCTATGCTAGCAAATTCCATGCCAACAAATTTTATTCCCCCTAACACTTCTAATCCACCTATCTCTCAACCTCCTAGATCATCCACACCCAATCTTTTCTCGACAAACCACCAGAAGGTGACCTCGTAAACCAATCCATCCTTGATGCCCTTCTTTACCTACCACCTACAACTTCTATGCTAGCAAATTCCATGCCAACGAATTCTATTCCCCCTAACACTTCTAATCCACATATCTCTCAACCTCCTAGATCATCCGCACCTCTTCACAACTTGACCGATTACATCAACACTAGCTTGCCTTCTATCAACACTATTCACAGGCCATGTCCTTAGATCACTTCACAACTTCCTATTTCTAGTTATTAATATTTTGGTGGTAGTGGTATCCCATCCATATCTAATCAAATCCTAGGGTCTAATATGGTTCATTACATTCTTAATGTCCAGAATCAACAACCTGACCTCATGAAGGAAATTCAGGACATGAAGGACCTCATAAAAAAATTCAAGGATGGGACTAACACTAGACCTTACACTTTTGAAGAAATATGTCCTTGTTCGTATGACCCTTCCATTTCGGTTGCTCCATACCCTCTTGGCTTTGAAATGCCTAAGTTTGAAAACTACAAAGGCAAAGGTGATCCAAGGGACAATGTTTGGGAATTCTATATCCTTTGTCAGGAGCTCTCCTATAGTGATGTCTACCTTAGAATACTTCTCCCTAAGAGTCTTAGTGGAGATGCCCTCGCTTGGTTTTCCGCTCTACCCCATGGCTCCATCAAGTCATTCCCAGACCTAATAGAGAAGTTTGTGTCCCATTACGCATATAACATTGAGAACAATGCTTCTATGATGAAGTTGTGTAATACAAAGCAGAGGCTTGGAGAAACTTTCACCAACTTCCTACAGAGGTGGTGACATCTCATCAAGAAGTTTCCTTGGGACATACTAGAGTCATACCAAGTTGAATTATTCCGACGTAACCTAGTACCAGAAATGTCTTGTCCCTTGACTTGTTAATGCTTGGACACATTTGAACAAATCACTAAGAAAGGTTTAACCTTAGAGCATCTCCTCTTAGAGTAAGGGACATTAAAACCCTACCAAAATTCTAATCAAGGTTCTTCCTCATATAATGACAAGACAAAGTATTGGTCCAAAAACAAATATGTTGTTAATGATGGAGTCATCGATGCCAAGCATGTTCAGACTGTGACCATCCCCTCCAAGCCCACCAGTACCATTAATCTATTCAACACCCAAGATAACCTCCACAATCAATCTCAACCTCGCAACAATGTTTCCATCCAAAGTCGACCTCCTCATTCCAACAATCAATCCTAGCATGAGTACACTCTGCTCACCGAACACATCAAGGCCATCTTCCAAAATCTTGTTAAGGTTGATGCCATTATCTTTCCAATGACCCACCCTTTTGATGCAAATCAACCAAAACCCTGGTGGTATAATGAGAACAAATATTGTGACTACCATCATGTCAATGGTCACGATACATGCAAGTGTATGAAACTTAAGAATTACACTCAAGACTTGATTGGAAAGGGTGATATTGAGGTTGCAACTGCTAAGCCTGACAATTCAAATGATAAACTTAAGATGTACCAAGATCCCTTTCCTAAGCTTGGTAAGGACAAGACCTCATCATCTCACGAAGTCCATTATGACCACCAATTACGTCTTCAGCTTTGAATCCTTGGTAGGCCGGATAGAGCCCGCCGATACCCATGTCAACACCATCACAATCCAAGGAGTTGATTCTTCTCCCACCTCTCATAGACCCAGGGGAACCATTCAAGGTGCCCCTCCCCCACAATCATCAAACAGACCCTCCCAAGCTAAGATAGTTATTGAAGGTGCCTCATCTTCCACTTGATATTCTTAGAATGACTATAACGTCACTACCCATAGAGGGAGAGTAACCATTCAGGGAGCTCCTCCCCCTTCGCTGCAAGCCCCCATGTCATCCAATCATCACTATGATATCCTTTATCATCTCTATAAGATGCCTACACAGATCTCCATCTAAGAAATCCTCAAGACTTCGCACCCATTCATAGAGATCCTTAAGTAAGCTCTTCTAGAATCTTGCCTCCCCGATAATATTAATGCAACCCAATTCCAAGCCCTCATTGGCAACCTTGTTGCATAACACCATCTCATCTTCACATCCAAGGATGCCCCATTCGTATATCCATCCCATAATAAACCCCTACACATTGAGGCTATTGTCTAGAAGCATAAAATCAAGAGGGTCTTAATAGATGGTGCATCTAGCCTAAATCTGTGTACATATAAACTAATTAAATCATTGGGTATCCCTAAAGACTTGGTTGAGACATCTGGAAAGATCAAAATAAAGGTCTATGATGATGCAGAAAGGGTCTCTAAAGGAACCATAACACTGCCTCTTTAAGTGGGCCTTGCAATAGTGGAGACTACATGCCAAGTTTTGGACCTTGATCTCCCCTACAACATTATCCTTGGTTGCCAATGGATCCACTCCATTTACGCTGCTCCATCCACTTGTCACCAGTGCTCGAATTTCCCCTACAATGGTAGAGAGATTACTATCCCGACTGATCCACAATGCTTCCAATATTGCAAACCCCTTGAAGGGAAACACCCTTATCATTACCCACTCAATACACCCACTCCATCACCTCCATATGATCCATCGAACATTGCATCCACTTCATCTCAACCTAAGATCAAGGTTAAGATAATTGACAATGGTTGTGGAGGGTACATGTTTCAAAATTCTCTTTATGTGGGTCAACTCCCACCCTCTCCTAAGTCATATGGAAAACCTAAAGAAATCAAGGTTCAAAAGAAACCCACCATGAAATGCAAGAAGACCACCTTTCAGCAGTGGGGTCTACTTTATGAAGAGAGTTTGGAAACCGATGTCACTTCTTGATTGTTGTAGGAAGAAGATGAAGTGCCAATAGATATCCCCAAACAGATGTACCCTAAAGCATCTGCTATCATAGACATGATGGCCTATAAAAGACATGGTCTCAAATCTCAAAAACAAGGAAGAAAAGCACCCATCTCTTTAGTTTCCTACAAACATAATAGGGGCTTGGGTTACTCACGAGTGCCTAAAATCACTATCACTAGTGCTCTAACAAACCCTCCTGAAATCAAAGACTCTGATGAAGAGAAATTTCATGAAGTGCCTTTCGAATACCTTGACGACCTATTTGACGATGCCTACATTAACACCATCAGCCCCCTTACCCTTTCCAGCCCATTTGAGCTCCAACTCGTTCACCTTGAGATTATTGATTGGGATCAACAAGGATCTCTTGTCCTTGACATCTGTGTGATGATAATACCCTCTTCGAATTACTTAATATGGAAGACATTGAAGATCACACATTCATGAATGGAATCCAACTCAATTGGGAGACATACTTTGGTAGTCAATTCCCTTAGTCACAAAAGTGAAAATGAAAAGAAAAATCATGTCTCCTAGTGAAAACCTTCCTAAGGCACCTTCAAACTTTAAAAAAGTAAAAATAAAGGACGTATCTTCTAGTGAAAACCTTGATCGGGTGCTAGAAGATGAGGAACTTGACTTACCTACCATGGTTCCCCCGTATCAGGAGAAATCACCTTTGCTAACCGAATATATTAACACTATTAATATGGGTACAAATGATAATCCAAAGAATGTTCTTATTGCAAAGTCTATTATAGAGCAAGAGAAACAAAATTTCATGAGTTTCCTCAAAGAGGCACAAGTAACCTTCGCTTGGTCATATGCTGACATGCTAGGCCTTGATCAAGAGTTGGTAGTACACAATCTTGCCGTTAGATCAGATGCCAAGCTAGTTAAACAAAAACTCCACAAAATGCATCCATAGATCACCATATTGGTTAAAGAAGAGATATAGAAGATGCTCAATGTCAGATTCATTAGGCTCATTGACTATCCTAAATGGGTTTCAAATATTATACCTATAGTAAAGCTTGTTGGGGGCATAAGGATCTGCACGGACTTCAAATACCTTAACAAATCATGTCCGAAAGATGATTTCACCTTACCTAACATAGACATGATTGTGGACCTCACAGCTAGGCATGGAAATTTTTCCTTAATGGATGGCTTCTCTAGAGACAATCAGATCAAGATCGTTAAAGAAGATCAACACAAGATATCATTCACCACTTCTTGGGGCACATTTTTCTATTAGGTCAATACCCTTTGGCCTAAAGAATGCAAGAGCAACTTATCAAAGAGTAATGACCACTATCTTCCATGACTTATTGCACCATATTATGGAAGATTATGTGGATGATCTCCTAGGCAAGTCTAAAACATGAGAATATCACATTCCTATCCTATGATAAATATTTGAGAGACTTGAGAAATACAAGTTGTGCCTTAACCCTAAGAAGTGTGTCTTTGGGGTCACATCAAGAAAGTTGTTAGGATTCATAGTCTCTTGCAGAGGAATCAGAGTAGATCCTGCCAAAGTCAAAGAAATTATGGAAATACCTCCTCCTAAGACACTTGGACAACTCCACAATCTCCATGATAAGATTCAATCTATATGTTGGTTCATCACACAAATTGCAGACAATTGCCATCCATTCACCCATCTTTTATACAAGGACACTATGTTTAAATGGGGCTTCTGATGTCAGAAGGCCTTTGTTAAACTAAAAGAATATCTAGCCTCCCCTCCAGTTTTGATGCCACCTATTCCAAGACAACCTCTCCTCTTGTACATATCAACAACTACGGTAGAACTAGGGGCATTAATTGCACAAACAAATAACAAAGGAAAAGAGCATGCAATATGCCACATCAACTGCACTCTTGTTGGATATGAACTCAACTATACTCCCATATAAAGAGCTTGTCTCGCAGTAGTCTTCAACACTCAGAAGCTTTGCCACTACATGATTAACAACAAGACTAAACTCATAGCAAAAATTGACCCCCTCAAGTACTTGTTATCTAAGGATGCTCTCATAGCATGCACAACAAAATGGGTCATGCTACTGAGTGAGTTCGACATTGAGTATGTAGATAGGAAAGTAATAAAAGGACAAATCATAGCTGACTAATTGGATGACGCTACGCTTCAAGGTGATTACCCCCTCATAACAAAATTCCCTGATCATTCCATTGTGATTGTCACCACATCAACACAATGACGGTTATACTTCGATGATTCCTGTACTTAACATAAATTGGGGGTAGGTGTATTGTTGATTATACCTCAAGGAGATTGCATCCCTAAATTCTACTAGATAGCTTTCGCATGCACAAATAATATAGTGCAATATGAAGCTTTAATCAGCAGACTCCGTTTGGCTATCCAATGGAAGATTACAAAACTGCAAGTCTATGGAGATTTCCAACTTGTCATAAAACAAGTAAATGATGAGTACCAGACCAAGGATGATAAGTTGCTCCCCTATCGTTGTATGGTGGAAGAAAACTTCAAGTAACACTTCACCTTCATTCAGTTTGAGAAAGTTCCTAGGACAAACAATACAGCTGCTGATGCAATGGCTAGAATTGGTTCGCTCTTGCAGATGCTCACAAACAACCAAAAATGTGAATTCTTGGTTGAACATCTTTTAGTACTGGCATATGATGTCCCTGACTCATAAATGGTGTTTTGGCATCAAATTGTCATTGATTTCAATAGTTGAGGGGATGTGCTGGATAGAGATGCAGAATTATAAATGTCACAGAGAGCAAGTGCAGCTTGACAAAGAATGTGCAAAGTGATAGCTTCACATAAATTGGACAGAGATGCAGAGACATCCATTAGACAAAGTTGGAGGATGATGAGTGTCCCAGATGAAGATCAGATTGGTTGAGATGTTGTTGTATTATGCTAGCAAGTTGAGCAGATTTGATTGTATGTGTGCAATTTGAACAAGCATAGAGATAACAAAGGCATTTTGACAAAGGCCACAGAGAAGATAAGGAATACAATTGGAGTTAGCTATTGGACTTGAAATTTCATAGAGAAGACAAATGTCATAGAGTTGGTAAGGCACTGGGCGAACTGGCTTGACTCAAAAAAGATGTTGTTATAGCAAAACACACTATGTTTATCACCATAGTTTTCGCTATTTTGCAAGCAACAAAGTGCTCCCATCTAACCCGCTTGCAAAACTGCGACAATCTTTCTATTGTTCTACAAAAGCATGGGATAACACATTGTGTTTATCACCATAGTGAAGACAGAAAAATGTGTTTCACAATTTCGCAAGTGAAAAATTAAATGCTACCAAGGTAGCTACTCAGATAGGTGGTTGATGCTCCTTTGGGTTGGTGCCCATAAACTTAAGTGGTTGGTGCTCCTTTGAGTTAGTGCCCATAAATGTGTAATCAAACTTTTATTTGTGAGGTGGTTCTCACTAAGGAGTTTTTTGCACCATGGGTTTTCCTCCTATATCTTGTGTTATGTGTTTGTCATGTGTGTGAAGGTGTTATATATCTCTACTCATAGTTTCTTGATTTTTATTATTAAAGCTTTGGTTATTTAGACAATTCAATATTTTATTAACAATGATTCACCACCATCCCCCCTCCCCCCCCGCTTCTCAATGGTCCATTTGTGTTCCTTCATGGTGTGTCCTTGTTGGTCCTAATTCCCCATGGTACCAAGAAACCTTCACCTACCTTCGAGACAACATCATCCCTCCTCATCTTACCAAAACCCAACAACAAACATTCATCCATCGATAAGCTTGCTACACTATCCTTGGTGATACCCTATTTTGAAGGCACTTCGATGGAACCCTTCTAAGGTGTTTAGACAAAGAAGAAGCTGAAAGAGCACTATGTGAAAGTGCACAAAGGTATTTGTGGAGCACACTCAAGCAACTTCACTTTGGCTAAAACACTCTTGCACATAGGATACTTATTGGCCCACAATGGAAGAATATGCCTATCATTATGTAATGAAATTTATCCCTTGTCATGGTGACAAGATTCATGTGCCTTCTTAGGATTTGCAACCATTTATTACACCTCGACCCTTTTCTTAGTGGGGGCTCCATCTCATAGGAAAAATCAATCCCACCTCATCCAATGGCCACAAATTCATAATAACCGCCACTGAATATTTTACCAAGTGGATGGAAGCCATACCACTCACTTTCACCACTAGCAAATAGATTTCCAAGTTTATCCTAAATTACCTAGTCTGTCGTTATGGAATTCCTAAAGCCATCATTACAGACAATGGTAGACCTTTCAAAAATCAGGATGTCAAAGAATTATGCAAGAAGTTTGTCATCCAACATTGCTTCTCCACTCCATATTACCTACAAGGTAATGGTCAAGATGAGGTAAGATCCTCAAGAAAACAATCAATGAAGTTGGTCGTGATTGACACTTGCAACTCCATCTCGCTCTTTGGGCCTCCGCACAAGCATTTGTACCCCCATATGAGCTACCCCATACTCCCTAGTCTTCAGTTTGGAAGCTATCCTCCCCCTTGAGATCGAGATCCCCTCACTTCGAGTATCGTTGTAGAACATCCTTCCTGATGAAGAATAGAATGGCTAGATTGCAAGAACTAGAACTATTGGATGAAAGGTGCCTCAAGACCTTAAATCACCTCTGTGTATATCAGAATTGACTACAACTGAGCTACAACAAGAAGGTCAGAACTTGGGAATTTGAGCTACAACAAGAATCTTTAGGATCGTGAGAAGAAAGGCAAGTTTGAGCCTAATTGGCTTGGAACCTATGTCATCGCTGCAAGTATGGATTAGGAGCCTATTAATTGGCTACACCTGAAGGAGATCCTTTAGATGAGTCCATTAATCTCATGCATCTGAAGAGATTCTATGCCTATTCTTTATAGGTTACCACTATTCAAAAATCAGAAAAAGATAAAAAATCAAAAAATCATAAAAAATACAAAAAATGAAAAAAATAAAAAAGTAAAGAAAAAACAATTCATCCATCAGTGAAAACCACTTTTTGGCACCATGAGAAAGTAACTTTATGAAAACTTGGATTTAGGCATCATGGTAAATAAGCTAGATCCACTGTCTCTTTGGACACTCATCCCTCTGCTTGCTTTACTTAACCCCCCTCCCACCTAGTATCCATATTTTTGTAATGTAAGCCGTTAATTAGCCTCCTCTTTCCCCACCAACCCACTTGACATCCATATTTCATTAGTGATGTTAGGAATTAATTCACCACTTATTCCATCACTTTCTCCCCTCATCTATGTAGATTTCTTCTGTCTTGATCAATCGCATCACTTGCCTAAATCCATCACATTCATTTCTTCCCCATGAGATGATGAGCTTTCATCCAAACTGTGAAAAAGAATCATCCCAAAACACTAAGCTTTTATCCCATCACATTGAGATTCCCCTACTTTCTGAGCTTATCCCATCAATTTGAGCTTCTTCTTGATTCACACTTCACCCTAGCACCTCTCCACATGATCCTAATCATATCTCAACAGTTGATTTCATATCCACATTCACTTGCACCTCCATCTGCTCTATTGCCTAAATTATTCCTATTAGTTATCTTTGCTCATTGGGATGTATCCTTCCCTTGTCTAGCACATCATCATAATCCTATCCCTACTCTTGGCAAGAGACGTCAGTTGGCCATGTATATGTTGTTTGCATGATTTCATCTTTCATTTTGATTTGCATATTTGTGTCCTATGACTACTCCTATCTAGGGATGCTAGGATCATTCTATATCTTGGTGTAGCCTCTTAAAAATTTTACCCTTTGCAATTTTGACTGCGTTTGGGTGCTCACCTTAGTGTTTCTCATCCTCATGATTGATCAGGACTCATTTATGCTTGCACCATGCAAAATTGGAATTAATATCACATTCCGCCTTGCATTGCACCTTAACCTTGGCCCAAATATGGGGTAGGACCAAGGCGTGGTGCCTTGGTCCTCATTATGCCATGGTCCTCCCTAATTGGGACCCATTTTAAACCCTTTTCATCATCACAAATTCGAGTGGGAAACCTTTCTCTGTGTCGGCCTATGTCGGAAAATTAATTAGTTTTCCCAACGGGCATGTATATAAAAAGGTCTTCCCCTCTCATTAGGGGAGACATTCATGATAGGTGAAATTGGGAGCACAAACAATCAAGCAATTAAGCATTAAAGTATTCATCATCAAGCATTTCTAGAGGTCTTCAAGGCTTCATATTCTTCATCTATCCGTTATGGAGCAACATTACATCATACATTTGCAAGCATGTGTATCTGATTAGGGTTTTGTTATGTTCATGTCATTTCATACAACATATGTGATTGCATTCAAAAAGCAAAGCATCATTATCATTCATTGCAAATTTGAGGTATACCTTTCCATCATTTATTTCAAGTATTTGCAACATTTCATTCAAGGTTAATTCCTAAACCGGGATTTGACTTAGGCAAACCCCTATTCCCAACCTGTTTCCCCTTCTTTATGTGTGAAGGAAACAAGTACAAAGCTACGATCTTCAGGATAAGCTTTATTCACATAGATGAATCAACCCTTTTTGGTGTGTAAAAAAGTAGGAGGACTATGGCAACAAGCATCACAATCCCGACTTTTTAGGAGATTTTTTGAGGATCAGATCTAAATCAGCTTATACTACTTAGATCCAGGTGCACGCGAAAATCTTGCATCTGTAGCTCATTGTTTTCTCAAATTTTACCTCCAATTTCCACCACTTTACCTATTTCAGCATTTTAACTCCCAAAAGAGAGGAAACCCCAAAATCAAATTAATCCCATCCATTTAGTATTTAGTCCTTATTTTATTTGTGATTGAATCTAGTGGATTCCCTTCTATCTTTTGAATGTAAAGGTCCTAAGTAAAAATATTTAGTGGTTTTCATCCTTCTAATGGTAGAAACCCTAAATCAAATTTTCACTTTACATTTTGATGAACTTGATTCCTTACACCTTTAATTTGATTTTGTTCTCAAATATGAGTGTTTATGCAATTTAAAATTCAAGTTTTCATTTACAAGTTTGATTTCCTTGCAAATTTAAAAAATTTAGAGTTTAATCTCACTAAAACTGTAATTTTTAAATTCAAAATCAAGATTGTGAATTGATTAATTTGAAATTGTGCTTGTGGGTTGTTTAATTTTTGAGTTTATCATTTTTAGACCTACCTCAAATACAAAATTACAATCTTGGATCAAATTTCAAATTTAAATTTTAAAATTAAGTGGCGTAGTGTCATAAAATTATGACCCTAGCAATTTTTGACTGCATTAGGGTCCTCATGCATGCAAACTTGAATCCTCTAAGCTTGATCAGAGACTGGAGATTGGTCGGCTTGCAGAAACAACTTCTTCCTTGGCCTCTGCATCACCCTGTCAACACTTTTCCTTGGAGAAAGGGGTAGGACATGGGCGTGGCGGCACTGTCCCCCCTTGGACAGGGGTGTGGCACCCATGTCCTCCCAAGATAGGCGTTTGGTGCCCCTGTCCCTACCCTATTTTGGGGCAAGACCCTTCCTAGGGTTGCATTGTTGGTTGTGCCTCAGGCGGGAAACTCCCCCGATGTCGACCCATGATGAAATTCAAATCCACCAATATGTATTTAAGAGAGAATTCACTCTCTCATTTGCATAAGTTGGATAGGTCGAAGTTGGAGAGATTCAAGTGGCACAAGTGATCAAGTATTCAAGCATTCTTTTCTAGCATTGAGCATTCTCAAGTCTCCCTTCAAGGCTAAGTGTTGCATTCAAGTCAAGGATTCAACCATTGAAGAGGAGATTGATTCCAACATTCAATTCCACACAAGCATTTCTATTAGCATTGCTACTAAAACCTCTCTTGAGGTGATTTACAATTCAGTCTTTCATTTACATCTACTTGCAAGTACTTTTTTTCATTACTTGGTTAATTCCAAAACTGGGGTTTGACGTAAAGGCAAACCCCTAACCCAACCCATTTTCCTCTCTTTTCTATGTGTAGGTTGTAGATGTGCAGCTGTACTTTCAGATTCGGGCTTCATTTGTAGAGGTAGAAAAACCCTTTTCATTTCGCGAATTTTTTGGAGGACCGTGTACATTCCTGCCACGGTCCGGGCAACTTTTCTTCAAATTTAGAGGGTGACTTCATTTCGACATTTTATTGCCAGATTCAGGTGCACAGCTTCATCCCATATTCCAATCTCAAGTTATAATCGATTCTTTGTCATTTTTGCACTACATAATTCAATCAATTTCCTTTCCAATTCAAACAAGGAAGAGGGGATCAACTTAGCATTCCCAATTCATTCAGAATTCAATCTACCATCTTTGTGTGGAGAGATTGAATCTAGTGAATTATCCTCCCCTCTTCCTAATGTAATGGTGAAAAGTATTTGAATGGTAATCAATAGCGAAACTCTCATCTCTCTTTGAGGGAAAGGGCAATTTCCTTCTTGATTTATCATTCACCATTTTGCCACCATTACATTTTGGTGAACCCAACATCTTGCATGCTTTCCTTTGAACAAAATTGCATATTTTTCATTTACAAGTTTCCAATTTCTGCAAAGTTAGTGGTTAATTCATTCAAAACCCTAGTTTTTAAATTTAAAATTGAACTTGTGATTTGTAAAAATTGCTCGTGGTAATCTTAGATCTGAAAATTGCTTTGTTTGTCAAATTCAATTTCCTCATTGTCTTGTTCAATTTGCAATTTGCAATTTACAAAATTAAGTGGTTACTTGTCAAAACCCTAATTTTCAAACATCATCTTAAAACTGTGCAAAAAAAATTGGATTTCAACTTAATTTTGAGATTTATGATTGTTCGCAAATTTGTCTTCAATCCTATAATTCAAATTTTCAATTTCCCCCCTTTTTCCCAAAATTCAAATTTCAAAATTAAATGGTTAGGTCATCAAACCCTAATTTTTAAAATTAATTGGATTTTGTGTGAATTTCAAATCAATTTCATTTACATTCAGATTTCTAAACATTTTCTAAGGTGTCCCTATCCATTAGGTTTGACCCTTTTTCAAAATTCCAATTCAATTCCTCTTTTTCTTCAAAACCCTAATAGGGTCTTATTTTCACATTTGCACCTTCATTTCACCCATCTAGAGATCGTAAAATTCGCCAATTTTGGGGGGTTAGCTTTAAAATCATTGTAATATCCATCCTTGAAAATTTTGAGAAAAGTTGGTCAAGCCATGTGCGTTTCCGCCACGGTCCTCGATTTTTTTCTAGAAATTTCGAGAGACTGTTATGACTGTATTTAATAGCCAAAATCCGAAAGATTGGCTGATTTTCAATTTTTGATCCCTCTAGAATCAGAAATACCTTGAAAATTCAACATTTCAACTTTCAAGAAATTTTTTAAAATTAAGAGGTTAATTTTAGTTTGCCCTGATTTTAAAAATTCTGATTTTAAAATTAAGTGGTCTTCCCTTGGCCTTAATTCTAAAATTCCAATTTTCTTTCATTTTTGGAAATTGTCATCCCCTTCCCCCAACAAAGTTCAAATTGTGTAATCATTATTTTCTTGAATTTTTCATTACTCAATTTTGTAAGCTTTGTTCTACAATTCAAAATTCAAATTTTCCCTCTAGTACATAAGTTTTACCACTATTAGTCCTACCTATCCTATCCCCGTTAGACAAAGCATTAGAATTAGGGCATCCCAAGCTTTAATTACCGAGGAGATGGAGCCTAATTTGGATGACTTCTTTAATGAGGATTATGCCAATTCTTCCCATCCTAATCATGTGCCTATTCACCCCATTGATAGATCCCATGATGATGAAGAAGCTTTAACTAGGGTTTCTTTAGATCAACTTTCTACATTTGACAATCAATTTGACAACTTTCAACAATGGATGTCCCAAGAGTGCCCTAGTAGTGAAGCTCTTCCAATAATTGAAGGTCTTAAATGCATGCTTCAAAGTGATAAGAATGAAATTGATATATTGCATGACATTGCACATATTGTTTATTCTAATGTCATGCCTATCAAGAGGTGTGCCGAAACCCTAGGTTACTCACAACCTTCAACACAAGTCAATTCCTCTATTCCTTTGACTAATCCTATGACAAGTGTTCCTACTTTCACATCTAGCCTCATGTATACTTCAACTCAAAATTCCATTCCTACAACCATAGGTCATGGGGGTTATCCTTCTTCTTCATTTAATCTTCCATGTTTACCTATGTCTTCTATGAATTTTCCTACTATTCCTCAACTAATTAGTGTGACACAAGGAGGCAATTCCTTCAACAACTTTATTCCTCCTTTAAGTGTCCCTTTTCCTACCCAATCATCGCCAATGCCTACTTATCATAATGTCCCACCACCTTATTCTCAGTCCATGCCTTCTTTCAACATCACACCACCTTCTCAATCGCCTATGTCTAACATCAATTATTCCACCGAAATGACAATTAACAATCTTGACCAAACCATGTCTTCCTTACAACAAAAAATTTCTTCCATGAGTCAATCCAAGTTTAGTGTGCCCACCTTTGATGTTGTGGCCCATTTTCTCTTGATATTGTTAAAGTCATGCCAGCTAAACATGTGGAGATCCCTCAATTGGAACTCTATAATGGAAAAGGTGATCCTCTTATGCATGTCAAAACATTCAAACGTTGTGTATTGATTTTGCTTATGATCAACAATTGCTTGCAAAATTGTTTACAAGAACACTAAGAGATAAGGCCTTACAATGATATTTCTCATTGCCTTCTTATTCTATCACTTCCTTTCAACAACTAGCAAATGCTTTCATCCAACAATTTCAAAAAAACATTGGTCCTAAAATCACTTTGATTGATTTAATGCATTGTAAACAAGGTGTTAAAGAAAAAGTGATTGATTTCATTGGTAGATATAAGCATTTGTGTGTTCAAATTTCCTTTCATGTACCTGATAATGATATTCAAAGAAGTTTTGTTTCTAATTTGCAAAAATATATTAGTGAAAAGCTTATGTTATCTGATTTTACTTCCTTTCCGTAGTTGTGTGCAACACTCCACAATTATCAATTGGCTGTGAGTCAAATGGAGCAATCCACTCCTATGGCTTTGAGTGATAAGGGGGAGAGTGTTCAACAACTGTTTGTGAATTTCAAACCAACAAAAATCTTCCTCAAGTTCAATGATCCAATCAACAACAACCATGTGAATGCTACAACAGGCGTGCCTTCTATTTCTAAATTTTTTCAAAGAGAAAGACAATTTACTCCTTTGAATGAATATTTACATAGTATTATGTCTCATTTGTTGAACATAAACATTATCAAACTTCCTCCCATAAAAAAAATTGATCCTTCCAAACTTGCATCTCCTTATTTTGATAACAATTCGTTTTGCCAATTTCATCGTCAACCTGGTCATGATACTGAAAAATGTTTTGCATTGAAAAATAAGGTTCAAGACTTGATTGATAATAATACTATATATATGGCAAGTGTGAATGATAAAGGGAATAAATCAATTACTCCTCCTAATCAAAATCTTAAGATTTTCACTAATTCCTTGCCATCTCATACCTTTAACGTTATTGAGATTGTGCCTAATTCTCTCACTTTTGAAGAATTCACCACTATTACTCCAAACTTGGTTAATATCATAGAAACACAAGATACGCCTAAGAATCCTTGTATTACATTTGAACCTAGTGAGACCATTAGAGCACCCGATGGCCCTTTATAGATAGCCGCAAAGGTTAAGGATATCCCTTGTCGTGGTGCCCTGATTGATCCCTCTTGCATGGTTAATGTCATAACTAAAGAGTATCTTTTCACTTTATGATTTCATAAGCCACTATATGATGCTTCTAATGTAGTTGTGGATTTATTTGATGACTTCTCTTGTCATACCATTGGCTCTATCACCCTTCCTGTTCAAGTTCATGCTAAATCCATGGATGTTGACTTTGTTATCATACCTTCTTTTGAGAAATTCCATGTGAATTTGGGCTATCCTTGGCTATCTTCCATGAAGGTTGTTGCTTCTCCAATCCATAAGTGTCTTAAATTTTCTGACAATGGAGAAATCATAACCGTGAACCATAGCTTATCTCGTCCATCCGAAAGAAGCCCTGGTGTTCCTATTGATCTCTTTTGGCCTAAACAATTTCAATCTCTTCCATCAAGAAGTGATGCTCTTTTCAAATCTTATAAAAATGGAAGAACGATATGATCTTATCCTTAAGTCAACCTAGATCGCCAACACTTGGCATTCCTATTATTCTTCAAGCTGAGGTTCTTCTCCTCTTGGACAAAACTAATCTCCCTCCTATCCACCTACCCCTATGGATGTGACTTTACCTTTTCTTAAGGAGAACAACAATATTATTCCTAAGGTTAGACCTATACCTCCTCCTCATGATGGACCTAGTCTCCTTCCTACACCTAATATTCCTCCTTTATATGGTGCAGTTCCACCTTGTTCCTCTTATCGAGAGAAGAGGCCTGCTTCTTCTATTGTTCAACCAAAAAGACCTCAACCTAAACCTTCAACTATAAAGGAGAGAAATATTCCTACTTTTTCAAGTGTCCCTCCTTCTTCTCAACCTTCCATTAAGACTTGATGAAATTGTTGTGCGAGAGAACACCGACGAAGACACTGTGTTCGAGCTTGTGAAGTAATCCCTCAAAATATTCAATCTCCTTAGACTCCAACAGTTGACATGATTCCCTTTTCTCCTAAGAAATATGTTCAACCAACATCTCCAAATCATAAGTTGCATAAAACATGTGATCGTTTTACTCCTATTCATGTTCTTGCTCCCCTTTCTTTAAACTTTGATGAAGAAATGGGTGGAAATGTTATTCATAATGGAAATAAAACTCTGAATGCTTCTGATAGTGAGTATGAGTATGTTGATGTGGACACACATTTATCAGATGAGTTTTCATAAACCCTAATCCTAGCTCCCAGAATCAAACAAAGTGACTTACAACCTGAGCATAGTCCTTGTTTGGATCTTGTGATAGCTCCATCTGCTATGCTCGATATCGCTCCTGTAGCGTGTTGCTCGCCTTCCCAAAATAATGATCAGTAATATCAGGAGGTGAATGTCATGCTCGATTAGCGATACTAGCACTGTGGATCTTCTCTCTCTCTCTCTCTCTCTCCTTTCTTTCTTTTTTGTGACCATTCTTCTATGTGTATCCCTATTCTTCTATTGTTTCCTTAATGTCTACTTGGGGACAATGCAAATCACTGAGATCTTTTCTTGGTCTCTTTCATGTTGACTCAAAGACATTCTCTCTTCCCTTTCTTCTAAGGTAGTGTCCTTTGGGGAATGAATATTATTATATGCATATACATACATGATATACATGAGTTATCATACAACATACTGACCTCGAGGAAAGAGACACTACCTCGTGTTTTGTTTTCATTATCCTTGGGTTTATTCCTCGATTGGGGGCTAAATCTATGCGATAACGTGCCCTCCTTCTCTCTCTCTCTTGGGTGTATCCTACCTTAAATCAATCACTCCCGATAAGGTGCATGCGATCACTTTAACGTGGGCGCATACACTCCGCTCATCAATCACTCCCGATAAGGTGCATGCGATCACTTTAACGTGGGCACATACACTCCACTCATACTTTCCTTCTTGTCATACTTAAAATTACTTAGTAAACTTTGTTTTATTTTGTAATCTTTTGTATCCTTGCCTTCATGACTCATAGTGAAGGGAACTTTGTCACTTTTAGTCATTGTTCTTCACTTCTCGATCTTCCCTTTTATTTTGTCAATCAAATTCGTAAGATCCTAAGTCCCTTGGGGGCTTGGCACATCTTGCCTCCCTGACATGGTAGAAGTCTTTCAATCTTGTTTCCTTGTACTTTACCAGTAGTATTGGCGTACGCTTACTCCCACTAAAGTGGGAGCTAAATGTAGTGTCATAAATTGTGACCCTAGCAATTTTTGACTGCATTATGGTCCTCACACATGTGAACTCAAATCCTCTAAGCTTGATTGGAGACCGAAGATTGCTTGACCTGCAGAAAGAGCTTCCTCCTTGGCCTCTCCATCACCACGTCCACACTCTTCCCTGGAGAAAGGGGTAGGACAGGCATGTGGCACCACTGTCCTCCCTTAGATAGGTGTGTGGCACACTTGTCCTCCCAGAACAGGGGCATGGTGCCCCTGTCCTTGCCCTATTTTGGGGCAAGACCCTTCCTAGGGTTGCACTATTGGTTGTGCCTCAGGCGGGAAACTCCCCCAATGTCAGCCCACGATGAAATTGAAATCCACCAACATGTATTTAAGGGTGCATTTTCTCTCTCATTTGCATAATTTGGATAGGTCCAAGTTGGAGAGATTCAAGTGGCACAAGTGATCAAGCATTCAAGCATTCTTTTCTAGCATTGAGCATTCTCAAGTCTCCCTTTGAGGCTAGGTGTTGCATTCAAGTCAAGGATTCAACCATTGAAGAGGATATTGATTCCAACATTCAATTCTACACAAACATTTCTATCAACATTGCTACTACAATCTTGCTTGAGGTGACTTACAATTCAGTCTTTCATTTACATATACTTGCAAGTACTTTCTTTCATTACTTGGTTAATTCCAAAACTGGGGTTTGACCTAAAGGCAAACCTCCAATCCCAACCCATTTTCCTTTGTTTTCTGTGTGTAGGTTGCAGTTGCGCAACTGTACTTTTGGATTCAGACTTCATTTTTAGAGGTGGAAAAACCCTTTTTGTTTCTCGGATTTTTCGGAGGACCATGTACATTCCCGCCACAGTCTGGGCAAATTTTCCTTAAATTCGCAGGGCGACTTCGTCTCGACATTTTATTGCCAGATCCAGGTGCACAACTTCATCCCATATTCCGATCTCAAGTTATAATTGATTCTTTGTCAGTTTTGCACTAGACAATTCAATCAATTTCCTTTCCAAATCAAACAAGGAAGAGGGGATCAACTTAGCATTCCCAATTCATTCAGAATTCAATCTACTATCTTTGTGTGGAGAGATTGAATCTAGTAAATTATCCTCTCCCCTTCCTAATGTAATGGTGAAAAGTGCTTGAATGGTAATTGATAGCGAAACTCTCATCTCTCTTTGAGGGAAAGGGTAATTTCCTTCTTGATTTATCATTCACCATTTTCCCACCTTTACAAGTGGTTAATTAAAATAGCCCTAATTTTTAAATTTAAATTAACCTCATGGGTTGCCCAGTTTTGGATTAATCATTTCAATTTATATCTTAGATCTAATTTTAAAATTAACAGGTTCTTTTTACAAGGCCCTAATTTTAAATTTAATTTTCTTGTGGATAATTTTAAATTTAAAATTAAAATTAAGAGATTATTTTCACAAAGCCCTAATTTTCAACTTAAATTTCTATTGGGTAAATTCAAATCTTCTAGTGGGTAATTTCAAATTTAAATTAAGAGGTTATTTTCAAAGCCCTAATTCTAAATTTAAATCTCCTAAGAAGTTGCATAATCAATTGAATAATCTTTTTTCTAAAATTTTGCATTATTCAATTTCTTTACAAGTTTTAAATTTCAAATTTCATTTCACATTTTTCAAAAGTTAAATCTCAAAATAAATAAAAAAATCAAATTTATGAATTACATAAATTAAGAGATTTTATAAATCCTAATTTATTTTGACTGGATCTAAATTTAAATATTTATCATGGCAATCAATGGATTTGATTTATTTTCTATTTTACATATGATTACATTGCTTTTTGCCTATATTTACTATAATTGTGTCAAATAATGGCTCCTTTCAATTCATGTTACTTCTTTTCATTCATAGCACTTGGACATATTGCATTTTTAGGGTTTCCAGGTTGCTTCATTTTCATCAATTAGATCTCAAAGCTTTTATCTACCATGTACATTGTATTATGGTGGAATTTTTGGGAAAATGCATTTCATACGTAGATCGCCTAAAAGATTTTGTAGATCCCAGTCCTAGAGATGTTAACAGAAAATCTAATACTTGTACCTCTTCTAGGGTATCTAATGAGAATGAAGAACAAGCTAATTCTCCTATCAATGATCTTTCTAATGGAAAGAAAGCATTCAAGAGCAACATGACCCCATCTTCTTCTCATACACATACCCTTGCGCAAGGAGCGCAAGATCAAAATAATGGTGTTTCCATCTCTCTAGATCCTCTTTATTCTCCTATAGCCTATCTTAAACATCAACACATTTGTAGAGAAGATGATGTTATTCATTTTATTCATGATCTCTCTCCTCACACAACATCAAGTAAAGATGAGGCCTTCGATGATAAGGATCTTCCTTCTCAATCTACCAAAGAGGATTTGCGTGATGAAAGAAAGGAAAATCCTCCTCTACAAGATATTCCTTCTTATACTAATCCTTTCATTCCTTCCAAACATCCTTACACTACAAATTTCAAAGAAATTTATTACAATGTTCCTCCACCTTATCAATTAAAGGATTCTTATAGGAGTGTCTTTAATATAATATCAAATCAAGATTTTAGAGGAAACGAACTTGGAAAATTTGAAAAGGGAATTCGAGTCCCTATAAACCCTCCTACACAAATCACTATAGAAGGCCTAGGAAATGATAATAAATATCCTATGGATGACCTCTTTAGGATTCAAGACTTTAAAGGTTATCTTGCAAGACAACAAGCCATTCATTCTCATAAAAGTGCTTCTTCTTCAAAAATTCCTTTTTGTTCATTACATCAAAGTCACGGTCATCATGCTACTGATTGTCCTTATTTTCAAAATGCAATGAAAAAACCTATTGATAGTGATAAAGTTAAAATCATTGATGACAATCCTTCTTCTAATAATAACTCTTGTTCTCAATCTCAAAAGAATAAGCCTACAACTATTGATGATCAAGAAAAAATGGCTAATAGAATCTTTTTGAAATTGAAGTATGACAAGAATGTTGTTTTTCCTTTTGTGAAGTTTAGCACAAAGCATAAAGAAGAAAATGGATATTGTCTTTTTCATCATGGTGCTTCTCATTCTCTTGGAAAGTGTAAATCATTTAAAAAATTTGTTCAAGAACAATACGATCGTGCTCGTATATTTCTTTCAATAGATATTTCTCTCTATTTTGGTGAAAAGGTAGTGCCTTAGCACTCCCTTTCTCTCATGTTTCTCCTCACCCTATGAAACAAGTAGTTAACTTAACCAGGGGCTCTTTGTCATTAGAGGCACTGATTTTTTAATTTCAAAGATCTTTGAGTAGCAACATGCTTCTCTCTTATCCCTTATGTTTAAGTTTCACCATTTTTTTTAGAGATTGTGTTCTTTATAAGTTGATGTCCTTTATTGCATAGAATTATCCTTCATGTAAGTAAATATGTGTCCCTTGTTAGGACTTATTATTTATTTGAAACAACACATCTCTTATGAATAATCTCTCCTAAGGAAATGTGTGATTCCTCCCCCTAATTTATCTTTATCCTCTTGCTTGGGGGGCAAGGATAGTGTTTTCTTTTTGTCTCTTTCTCTGTAAAATATCACAATTCCCTTTAGGTGCTTGTATTTTTTCGTATTTTGATATCCTTTCTTGCATGGAACAACATGTGTTTTATGACTAATCCCTCCTTAGAGGAGTCTGTGATCTCTCTCTCTCTCTCTCTCTCTCTTTGAAGATTACCTCTTCTTTAGAGTTGCATTTTACATATACTAATGTCATTTATTGCATTGGATATTCATTGTGCATTCTTATGTTTTATCTCTCTTTTGAAGTAGTGTAATTCTTCTCATTGTCCTTATGCTTGGGGGGCGATGATTTCTCTCTCTATCTCTCTTACCCTCT
Organism: Cryptomeria japonica; assembly: GCF_030272615.1. Taxonomy (NCBI): domain Eukaryota; kingdom Viridiplantae; phylum Streptophyta; class Pinopsida; order Cupressales; family Cupressaceae; genus Cryptomeria; species Cryptomeria japonica. The sequence goes on from NC_081413.1 coordinate 484,025,984, forward strand.
ATAAGGATCTACATTTTCTTTGTTGAGTGGTGTTTGTTTCATGATTTGGTGCCATTTCCTTGCGATAAGTTGTTGTTTACTCAAGGATTCTCTCTTATGCAAGAGGTGTATGTCCTTGGCTACAACCTCTTTTTCAATTATGTACACCTATCATATACTTCCCTCCTCACATTGGTTCAAAAGTGTGTCATCCTTCATCAAGAATCTCTTTTCACCTAGAAATAGGAAGAAGGTATGAATTCTTGTTCTCATTCGCTTGTTTTGGAAATTCCTCTTGGAGGTAGATGTCTTTTGAGTAAATATCTCTTCTCCTCTAGGGATCTCCTTTACACTTGTTGCAAGATATCTCTTTTTCAACTATCTTATCCTTTCTTGAATAGTATTCCCTCTCTAGCTTGGACTTATGACATTGTTGCATAAAGGATATCTCCTCGGTGTTGAAGGCTAGGTATCCTTGTCTCTAAAGCTTCCTTAAGACATCAACATAGGGCTATGTTGACATATTAAGGGGGGGAACCCATATCACTCCCTTTGTACCATAGTGTACTATATTTTTGCATGTCTTAAATGGGGTGTTCATTCTTAAAACTAGAGGAAACAAACTCTTACATGAGATGCTTCACCCATGAAACTAGACATGACATTTGATAAATGTCTTAGACAGGGGTACACATCACCAAAACCAGAGAAAAACTCTTACATGGGATGTCCTTGAAACCAGACATGTATTTGTTTCAATCGAGATTACATATTCTCGAAACTAGAGCAAAACTCTTAAACGAGATGTTCCCGAAGGTGCATATTCTCCCCTTGGCATTTGCACACACATTCATCTCTTGGAATTTGCATTTACATTACATGTCATAAACAAATTGAAGCGCACTCAAAACCAAAGGAAACAAACTCTTATACAAGGTGCTATACACTTGAAACCAAACATCACTTGCACACACGCATGAGGATGAGTGGAACTAGCGGAATAGGGATAGACTATTCCTACTCTCCTCCCCAACACAGATCACCTAGATGCAAATATCTAGGGGCAAAGCGTCTATGTTCTTCTCTCTCATCATTCTTCTAATGGATCACCTTGATAAGCACATCTAGCATGTATTCATGCTCTCTCTTCTTCTTCTCATGAAATTGTAGTTTTTATATTTGATAGTTCATGGATGATGCTTTCTTTTCTCTTTTATGTGATCACTTGTATTCATGAGATGGTATTTTTCAAGAATGATATTAGTTGTTGAGACATTTTGATATTGAGGTCTCTTCGGCTAGTTGACTTGAGGTCTTGTTTTGGTCTTTAGTTTTTGTTGTGCCTTTTTGTGTCTTTGCTTGCCTTTTTGTCTTTGTTTGTCTTTTTTTTTATGCCCTTGCATATGTTTGAGTGAGTTAAGATCCTAAGATTGGGGGCTTGGTTCCTCAAAATTAGTGATATCTAATACTCCTTATGATCTTGCTTTGCATTCCTCATCTTCATTCCTCTTTCTTCTATTTTATCGTGAGTATTTGCGTAAGCTCATACTCCTGCTAAAGTGGGGGTTAAATGTAACATCCTAAAATTGCACTCTTTACAATTTTAACTATGTTTGGGGCCCTCACCTTAGTGTTTCTCATCCTCATGCTTGATCAAGACTCATTTATGCTTGCAACATGCAAAATTGGCATCAATATCACATTGCACCTTAACCTTGACCCAAATATGGGGTTGGACTAGGGCGTGGCACCTTGTTCCTCTCTAGGACCATGGTGCCATGCTATGGTCCTACCTAATTGGGACCCATTTTAAACCCTTTTCCCCATCTCAAATTTGAGTGGGAAACATTTCTCTCTGTTGACTTATGTCAGAAAATTATTTTTTCCCTAATGGGAATGTATATAAGGAGTTCTTCCCCTCTCATTAGGGGAGAATTTCATGATAGGTTAAATTGGGAGTACAAGTAATCAATCAATCAAGCATTCAAGCATTGAAGTATTAATCATCAAGCAGTTGTAAAGGTCTTCAAGGTTGCATATATTATTCATCCATCCACTATGGAGCAATATTACATCATACATTTGCAAGCATGTGTGTGTGATTAGTGATTTGTTATGTTCATGCGATTTCATACAGCATATGCAATTACATTCAAGAAGCAAATCATCATTATCATTCATTGCAGATCCGAGGTATACCTTTCCATCATTTATTTCAAGTATTTGTAATATTTCATTAATTCCTAAATCAAGGTTTGACTTAGGCAAACCCCTATTCCCAACCCATTTCCCCTTCTTTCCGTGTGCAGGAAATAGCTACAAAGTTGCGATATTCAAAATAAGCTTTATTCACAGAGACGAATCAACCCTTTTTGGTGTGTGAAAAAGTAGGAGGACAATGGTGATGGGCATCATGATCCCAACTTTTTTAGGAACTTTTTTGAGGATCAGATCCAATTCAACTTATATTACTCAAATCCAGGTGCACGCAAAAATCCTGCATCTGTAGCTCACTATTTTCTTATTTTTTATCTCCATTTTCCAACACTTTACCTATTTCAGCATTCCAACTCACAAAAGAGAGGAAACCCCAAAATTAAATTAATCCAATCCATTCAGTATTTAATCCTTATTTGATTTATGATTGAATTTAGTGGATTCCTTTCCTTCTTTTGAATGTAAAGGTCCTAAGTGAAAATATTTAGTGGTTTTCATCCTTCTAATTACAGAACCCCTACAATTTTCCACTTTACACCTAGTATGTCCTGGGTTTGTGTATACTAGGGCAATTTTGTGGTATGGCATGTTTGAGGGTTGCACGATCTTACAATCCCACATTTACATCATCATGATGTTTGCGAGCCTGTATGCATTGAGATACCTATTATCTGAGAGTCTAGTCGATGCCTTGGATCTTCACAACATCGTTAATTCTATAATTAGTGGTGTAGATCATTATTGGCAATATCAAACTAGGTTTTCTCTCTACATATACACAACAACAAAAATAAATCATCATTCCCTCCCATTCATCCCGTTTTCATCCTTCCCTATTTTGGAGACTTGAATATATTCATTTCCTTCTCCCCTTCTTCTTCTATCTATTCCTATATCATTGTATTATGGTTCGCTCATTACAGACAATTCTTCATTCTCATCCCATTTGCACTTTTATATACATATAGATTGTCATTGCATTAGATCCTTACATTTTCATTATCTTTTAGTTGCATTTTCATTTTCATTATCACTTAGTTGCATTTATCATTATTTAGTTACATTTATCATCATCATTTTCATTTATCATCATCATTTAATTACATTTTCATTAAGATCATTATTTAGGCACATTTATCATCATACATTATAAATCACATTTGATTAGATAAACATTAACATTTAGTTGCATATTATATTTTCATTATAAATCATATGCGCATCAGGTCCATTCATTAGATTACATCATATAATTCTCATCACGTATCATAATAAAAAATAGTCATCTCTTTGTTACACATCATCATGCAGTATCATCCATCTCATGCCATAAATGTATGGGTGAGTTCACAATAATGGTTCCCACTTTCACCCACGGAGGAAAAACACGATGGTGGGAAACAAATTCAGAGGGCATTCTCTCAAACTAGGGGTGTTCGAACGAACTACCCTTTGGGGTTCGCTTGACTCCCCTCTTTCAAGTGAACCCCCTTTAACAATTATTTTTGTCGATTTTTAGTTATATTGGGGGGTTCATTTGAACCCCCCTTCATTCGAAACCCCTTCGTTCAAAGGTATTTAGGGGGGTTCGTTTGAACCCCCCTTCATTCAAAGCCTCTTTTTTACACTTATCTGAAACTTTCTACAAATTTCTGTAGAATTTTGGTCTTCAAACCTCTGATTAAAGGCTCAAATGGAATGATATTGACAACCCAAATTTAGTATTGTAGTCCTTGAAGCAAGATTTCCAATGACTATAATTTTATTACATTGCGAGTTTATTATGATCTTGTTTTTTAAATTTTGCGAAATATTAGTTTTTCAACGAACATGAACTTCTCTGTTCAATGCATTGAGAAAAATAGTAAACTAATTTTAAAAAAAATATGAAAAATATATATGCCCTAAATATTGATGTCTTCTTTCTAACTAGAAAAAAAGAATTTTGATATATATAGAACAAGTTATGTGTTCAAATGTACACCTATGTCTAAATTATAATTAGTCGGACTTCAAAACTTAATAAAATAAAAAATATTCAACATATCATATCAAACCAACTTCGTTCCCTAGATATTGATGTTACAAACCAAAATTTGAAAGAATTGAGTTTTTATCATCTATTAAAAAAAAGTTATGTGTTTCAAGAGGCGCATCTCTCTTAAAAAATGTTGTTTGTTGTAAAAAATCTACTTTTCATGGGAGATGGAAAAATAAAAATAATTTTCTTCAAAAAAAATTGAAAAAAAATATATTTAGAATCTACAGACAAGATGTTACAAATCACTAATTTACATCATCTTCAAATACTTAATGGTTTAAATGTTATAGGTGTTGGAAAGTGAAGATTATTTTAAAAATGTTCATCTTAGTGTCAAAGTTGGCAAAAACGTGAGAACCATTATTGTGAGTTCACCCGCATATTCGCATAGATCATACATCAAGTCATCATGTCATAATCATTTAAATCCCATCCTGCATACATTATAGGTTAGACATAATCATGGCATATCACATATCCACACATGTCACACAAATCATGCACCCATCCTGCATCCACAACATGTTAGAAACATAGCATATAAACATGTGCATACATATCATATAAGGATACATCCTACATAAAAAACATGTCAAGTAATAATAATAATAATAATAATAATAATAATAATAATAATAATAATAATAATAATCATAAATCATCATCATATAGAAATAAAAAATAGTCCATATATGCATCGCCACCAAAATCATGACTCATATATATCAACAATAATGTGTCCAATCATAATACAATGTTACATCCTTGGAGGGTCAAAATGTCACACACACACACACACACACACGAGCACTAGCCTATATATGCATCGCCACCAAAATCATGACTCATATATATCAAAAATAATGTGTCCAATCATAATACAATGTTACATCGTTGGAGGGTCAAAATGTCACACACACACACACACACACACACACACACACACACATGAGCACTAGCCCGTGCTCTCCGTATCTACCACACCTCCTGAGGGACTTGCTAGTTGTGGCCTAGGAGCTCTCATGCCTACTGACTCCCCCAATGTTTGGGTTCGTGTGTGCCTAGACTACGTCCTCTCTACATAGTTGGAATCATGACTCATATATATAAAAAATAATGTGTCCAATCATAATACAATGTTACATCCTTGGAGGGTCAAAATGTCACACACACACACACACACACACACACACACACACACACACACACACACACACACACATGAGCACTAGCCTGTGCTCTCCCTGTCTACCGCACCTCTTGAGGGACTTGTTGGTTGTGGCCTAGGAGCTCTCATGCCTACTAAATCCCCTGATGTTTGGGTTCGCGTGTGCCTAGACTACGTCCTCTCTACATAGTTGGGGGTTGTTTGATACTCTGGCACTGCCCTCTCATATAGGCTTTTATAATACTGTGCCTCCCTGAGTGATCTATTTGAGGCTCTATGAGCATCCATCAACTCTATATAGAGTGTCATCATCTATACCTAATTTAGGGCTCGATGGGCCATGTCCCTCTCTCCCTGCAATCGCACTGCCTTCGCCTCTGCCCTGCTCATCCTGGCCCTCAATGCCTCTAGCTCACTGTCCATCCTCTCCATCTCCTCCCTAATTTTCCTCACGGCTCCCCCACTCCTCTATGCTCTAGTAACTTAGAGGTAGTCTCGACCTCTATCCTGTAGCTATATCGCTCAGAGATAGTGGCCTCTAGGTCCCTCCTCAGAGCATCCCCCTCCCTCCTAACTTGGTCCAACTCTGCCTATAGGCTGTCTACTCTGCCCTCTTCCTCTCTATGGCTAGGTGTTCCTCAAGGCTCTGAGCTTGAAATTTCTCTGTCTCTATCCAAAATAGACCTATCTTACTCCATGTTGTCCCCTCTCTTGTCCTCCCCCCTCTGCATCCATCAAATTTACCCCTATTGGTAGTTTGTGTACCTATATAGCTGCCTCTATTTTCTCTATGGGATCCTCTCCCTATCTTGGTGCTCATACATGTACTGGCACAATTGTTTTTGCCTGTCTTTGTCCCCTCCCTCCTCTCCTGGGTAATCGCAGCCTACCTTTGCCTCCTCCTCCCTCCCTTGGTCCATCTCTTTGCCCTCCGAAAATATCATCAATCGATGGTACGACCTCATTGGCCTCCAACATCCTTGGCAGTGTCAACTTAATCGGTATGTGTGCATCCCACCACACCATGTAAGAACCTCTGCACCTAGGATCTGCTATGTTTGGGTGCTCCTCCCAAACAACTGGTGTTGCTCCCATCCAACTTAGTCGAACCTCATAAGGCCTGACTACATCCCTCCATGTGGCACTCTCACTGGTGATCCACAGATGACACACTCATACCCTACTATGTCTTGCCAAATCCCAAACTATCTCACAACTCTATGTGACAAATACTGACCTATAACATAAATGGTCTGGTCAAATAACCAACATTGTGTCTGAACCTAGGAAAGAAAAATGTCCAAATTCCATCTCTCACAATCACAGAATGGTCACCATGTAAACTCCATAAGTTCATAAAAAATCTACCTCCAAAACCATATGGCGGTGACCCAGATATAATGCAAAAGTCCCCTATATCTGTCAACATGGACCTAGGTATCTCCTCTGTCGGTCTTGTACGCCAATAGGCCATGTGGCTGCAATGTGCTCCTATGCCCATATATGTAGAAATGTCATGCCAGTCCTAAGGTTCTTATAACCTTTATATACACACATATGCATATGATGATACAACTAGCTTGATATAGCCACCCCCCATGCATACTCAACTCCATCCTCCATCATATAATATAAACACCTTGACCATCCTATAGAAAAATTGTGTCTTCTTAGGTCTGGCATCATCTATCCACTAATCAAGCCACATATGAACAAAATGAGATGCAAAATCCCTCAATGTGGCTCCATCACCGACTCCAACACCATCTATGTGCAATCCATGGGTAGATTGTCAATGTCACAAATGTTATTCATGTACCACTCAACTCCCTCTAGTCTATACTCTGAAATCACACTATGGATAGGTACCTTCAGGATCCGCCATACATCCAGGAGAGTGGTGTTGGCTTCACTTATCAGTAGGTGAAAAGTGTACCTCTCATTGTGCTAGCACTAGTGCAGTTTATTGGCAATTAACACTCATGTGGTGGATTCTAGTGCATGGATAATGGTTTAGGGTTGTCATTCATAGAAACTCTCCTTGGAAATCCTATCTAGTAGTTATGGATTTTAATAACCGGTAGAAGAAGTGGTTCGGTAATCTATCACCGATATTTCAGCATAAGCATAGCCCTTTTGGTCTGGAATCTTTGTGGTGATTTCGATGGATAGATTCGTGCACGAGATGATAGGGCCACCATGTAGAAATCATTTAGACATCATTTGGTTGATCTGCATATGTTTTAGAGATCCGGTCTAAGCTAACACCAAGTTACACATTACATTGCATATTATGGATTTTCGACTTGATGAATGTTTTATTTTGTAATTGCAAATATATATGACTGATGTAGAAGATCATTTTGGGGTATGATATGAGTGAGTAGTGATCAAGAAACCTATTTGGTGCAATTTCATGTGCACATTCTTGATCTGGTAGGTTAATGAGAAGCATAACATAGTAGAGTTGCAGAGGTGTTACAATCAGACTTTTTGAACTTAACTGGAACTCATCCATGTCTTGTTTGATGCTATTTTGTAGTTCAATCATTGTGGTTATCTTTATAAATGATTCATAAGTCAGTGAGACCTCGATATTGTAATTTGAGTAGTGAGCTCTAGGCAGTATGCTTGAATGCATGTGCATTCCCCTTTTGTAATATTTATGTACTCTTGATCACAATATATGAATATTGTGGGTTGCAATCCCACCCTGGTTTTTCCCTTTCTGAGTTTCCATGTAAAAATCCTAGTGTTATGATTTTATGGTTGATTATCTTATGTTTCTGCATTTTACTTTCTCGTGATTTGCTTCCGATGGTCTGAGAACAAATTTGAAAATTTATTTACCAGTAGAAAACTGATTCACCCCCCCCCTCTCAATGTGCCTTGATTCCAACAATTGGTATCAGAGCCTAGTTCCTCCAAGGAAGCCTAACCACTTGAGGAAGGTCTAGGAGATTGAATAAATGAATTTTGGTTTGCAGAGACAACTTTGTGTGGTACTTGAGGATCTTGATGCAGAAAGAAATGAAATAAGCTCCTTAAAGAGAAACTTGAATGCAACTGAAGACATCATTAATGATTTGAAAGAACAATTCAACACTTCAAGAGACAAGAGGAAAGAGTTGATGGACAAGTTGAAGGAGAAAGAAGAACAAAGCATGGAAAATCAGGACAAAGCTGATGAATGTGAAAGATTTCTAGAGAGAATGTTGTATTGAAGAATGAGATGCAATCCATTGTGATGAAGTTGACTAATGAGATTGAAGATCACAAGAAGAATGAAGAAATTTTGACTCAATCATTGAAAGATAGATCAGATGAATGCTTTCGACTCACCTATGAGAATGATCAATTGAAGCTTGAGTTGACACAATAAAGGAATGATGGATGAGAACTTGAAATATAGATTGTTGCCCTAAGAGATGAACTTGCTACTGCAAATGAATATAAAGACAAATTCAATGTGAGCTCAGCAAGGCTTGATGAGATGCTAGAAAGTTAGAGACATGGAAAAGACATTCAAGGACTCAAATTTGAGAAAGGAGAATCCTCTGGATCTAGACAAAGAAATAAAAAGCCTAATCATAAGAAGAGCAAGAATCCTCTCATAAGACAGCTTAATGCTCGCAAGTTCAATGGTAAATGTTTTGTTTGCAATAAATTTGGTCATATGGCAAGTCAATGTAGAAATAGAATCGACCAGAATAACACATCATTCACTGATCAATGCTACAATTGCAATAAGTATGGTTATGTCAATTGAGTGTAGAAGTCTCAAGAATGTCAGATGCCATGCTTGTAGTAGATTTAGACATATGGATAATCAATGTATATCTAGAGAAAATCAAAGCAATAACAGGGCTATTCAGAAGAACAATGTTGTTTGCCATGCATGCAACAAAACTGGTCACATTACAAAGTATTGCAGAAGCAAGAATATGAACAAGAATGCTCTGGTAGACAAGAACAAAGCTGATGGAAAGGGCAAGGCAAAGGTAGAAGATATCAGGAACAAGCATGAGAAGATGTGGGTTAGAAAAGATGAATCCAAGGCAACTAGTGGATCTGTACCTGAATCCGGTCTAGGATCTTCATCTGGTAACTAAGGAATTTGGCCTTAGGGGGTGGCATCCTCATCCAAAATCTTGCAGAACCCCCTAAAGAGATCAGTGATCGATCAAGGTTGATTGTAGATGCTTGGAGATGATTATCCGGAATTAATTATTACCGATCTTGGAATTCAGTGGATTGGATTATGTTGAAGAAGATATCCATTTGAGCTTTACAGTTGCATTTATTTCAACTTAAAGTTAGGGTTTGCAAAGTTAAAAGGGGCGAGGTGTGAATCATTTCTCACATTATGAGTGAAGAGTTGAAGCTATGGAGAAAAGTGAACCAGATTTCAAGGTGATCAGAAGCCTTGAGGTGATCCGAAAAAAGTTCTTGTGCATCTGATAGAAGAAAAAGTTATTTACCGAAGCGCGTTCATCCTTTAAACCCTAAATTTCTTGAAATGGCATCTTCTTCAATTGATAATCCTTTTGTACTTTAAATTTATGAACAAGCAAGGCCTCAATTCAAAAGATATCTATTTAAGTTTGTTGAGGACAATCCCAATGGTGCTTTTTCATCCATGCCATATGAAGTTTTGCACATTGATGATGTTAGGGCATAAATTCACTACACAATTAAGGAAACCAAAAGTAAGGATATCTTGACCTTGTATACTAAGCACATAATGGATGAAGGTGGAAAACCCAAATTAGAATATGCACAGTTACAAAAGAAGGCTTTCACGTTGTTTGTTCATTTTTCAATGTTTGATGAAGATGAATGGGTAAGGTATATTTTGAGCCATGTCCACGATGAATTCATATGGTTGGACAAACCCTACAAGATAACCAAGTAGGCCATTCATGCAGTCCCATGTCTACACCAAACCGATGGAAAAACTAATTTGAGGAAGGTAACAAACCCAACCGTCAAAAAATGAACTGGTGGTCAATATGACAACAGGTCAATGACGATTGATGATATCTTAGAACATGATGTCAAATTTGCATCGATGATTATTGGGTACAAAGTTTATCAGTCTAGCAGATTGAATTCGGTCTCTGGTGCTGCAATATATACAACTTATCAGATGGTGAAAGAGGATATGCAGTATGAATTGTTCACAGTTCTTCTTGAAGAGCTTTTGAGCAATCTGAAGAAAATCAAAACAAACAAGAAGAATGTTTTCAAATTTGGCTCATTGATTGTTTGTCTAGCACTGTACTTCATGAATGAAATCCCCAGGATAGGCATGGTCCAATGGTCATATGACTTATCGATAACCACTCAAATCAAACAAGGTTTGCAAAGGTTGGGAAATAAATAGAATCAAAAAACTACCTTGTAGAGTTTCTTTAAAACCTTCCAAGGCCGAATGAAGAATAGGGAAAGGATTCCTAAGGAAGTGGTGGACAAATATGCAGATACTATCTGTTTCATGGTCGACAAGAACCGGTGCCACATGGAGGCAGTAGAGCCAAGAACAATATGGACAATTCCAATGGGTTATGAGGTTGATGCTCAAACTCTTGAAAGCTATGCTCAACATCTTTTGAGAAAACCAGTTGACCCTCAAGAACCAAAATTTGGCACATTCAAAGAAAAAGATATGGAACTGCGTAAGAAGTTCACTCAGCCTGAAAGGAAAAGAAAAGTAACAAAATGGTCGAGGAAGTGGTAGAACATATGGGTTTTACCAGAGAAGCTATCAAGAAAGCTAAGGAGAAGAAGGCTTAGATGGAAGCAGAGATGGAATCAAATAACCCTAAGACTAAACCGGTTCCCTCCAAGCCTAAGGAGACTAAGTCTTCCCCTACTCCAGTGAAGTCATCAATAGCTCAAAGCTCATCCAGAAAAGGGGTATTGAAGAAGAAGCAAAAAACCAAAAATAAATTATGTAGTTATATCTCCTATTGCATCTGAGACTGAGTCCGATGAAGAAGTTGAGAAAGGAAAAAAGAAAGGAGAATTTGTTAGAGTAATTAGGCAACCATAGTATGGTGGTGCTCAGCCAAGTAAAAAGACAAAATTTGAACCCTCTCAAACTAGTAGACCAAAAAGAGGAAGGAAGCAAAGGACAGAGCTTGATAAAGATCTTGAATCCGACAAGGTGGAAGGTAAATATACCATCATTCCCCCATTGACTGCAAAATAATTGATTGATGAAATAGTTAATGATGATAATCTCAAAAATATTAGTGCATACTGTGATAATTTTGATGAGAATGATCAGAGGGAAATTGAGAAAGCTATTGTGGTGTATTTGCATAACTTCAAAAAATCATCAATTGAGTTAGAATGCAATATTCCAAAATATTTATATAACATTTATGATGCTAGAAGGCTAACTGCAAGCTGATTAGATAAGGAAATGAAAGAATGTGAATTAATCAATATAAATGCTTGTATTTATGAAGAAGCAGTTGATAAACCTATGGAGCTAGCCAACAAGAAGGAATTCTGAAGCAAAAATAGAGTAAACAGGCTTATGGTTGGCAAGGTTGAGGAAGTTAGAAAAGAAACTGAAGAAATATGGAAAAAGTTTCTAAAGAACAATCGGTTGCCAATCAACCCCAAGTATGATGATGAATCTCAGAAGGAAGATACTTCTCATCCGAAAGATCAGGCCAATACAACCTTTGATGCAGAGGTCAGTCAAAATCCTCTGGTTGACCACCCAAAGATGGTGGAAGGGAAAACTGAAGAGGCCAACTAGACACCAAAAGATGATACTGCACCAAGTAGTGACACCGGTTCATAGGTTGAAGAAAAAGAAAAGGATAAAGAAGAAGTTCATACTGAGTGGAAGCTAGATAAGGATGCAGGTAAAGAGGAATCAAATAAGGACAAGGTATAGGATAAGGATGTAGAAGTCAATAAGGGAAAGCAAAAAATTGATGATGTCCCGATAATCATGGCAATTGACAAACCGAAGGACAAAGGAAAAAGATCCTTCCACAAATCTCCATTAACTTTGATAGACCTCTTGACATTGGAAAAATGTCTTCAGCTAAAAGGTTGATGGTTGTTGCAGCGGTCCAGGCTCAATCTAGTCAGGACTTGGTTAAATCAGAGACTAAGGACAAAAAGTGGATTGAGATGTCTGTAGGTGTCTTACAAAAGGTGGTACCAGAATAGAAATTAGATCCAAATTCTAACCCCTCCGACACACTGCTATAGTTGATCAACAATGTCAGTACCAATTTTAAGTCATTGGAAAAAGGTAACCACCAAGAAAGTATTGGACATATTCAAGGAGGTGCGTATGCAGACATTCTGGAAGATGATTGAAGATGATAGAGTCAAATTGAATAAAGGACTACAAACAATTTATGAGGCATTGAGTGAAGGAAGAAAGATATATAAGTCATGCCTTATATTGCCCAAATTCACATAAGATATAGACAAGCAGATTAATGTTTTCCAGGGAAAGCTTGATAGTATATCTCAGTCATTTGGTTCCAATGTAGCCCTTACCAACAACATAGAAGGACAGGTGATGGCTCTAATTGATCAAATCTTGAGCCTAAATTCAGAAAAGGAGGTAATTTTGAGGTGGTTTGGTGAGCTCCAGAACCTTATTGCTCCCTAGATGGACACCATGCTAAGCAACAAAATTGATTGCATAAATTCAATGGCACAACCAGTTCCGACAGAATTGAAAGATGTGGAGATATATGCTTATGTTTTCAATGCCTTCATCATAGTTTTGGGTAACTTGAAGAATGGGTGGGATGCCCATTTAAGATTTTTGAAGACCATTTTTGCAGATATCTTCAAGTATGTATAGAATATCTAGTATATAACCTTTTATATAAGTTATTGTGCAGCACCCCAATTTTGGCATTGTTGTCAAAGGGGGAGAGTAGAGTGAAAAATGTATAGAGAATGATATAATTTTTTGATTTTTGGATCTAAGGGGGAGCCTTAGAAATTTTGATTTGGTATACAGGTTGAAAATTTTGTCATTTTTCACGATTGTTGCCATGAATGCCAAAGGGAGATATTGTTGACAATTGACACTCATCCGATGGATTCTAGTACATGGATAATGGTTTAGGGTTGTTATTGATGGAAACTCTCCTTGGAAATCCTATCCGGTAGTTGTGCATTTTGGTAACCGGTAGAAGAAGTGGTCCGGTAATTTGTCACCGGTATTTCAGGAGAAGCATAGCACTTTTGGTCTGAAATCTTTGCGGTGATTTTGATGGATAGATTTGTGCATGGGATGATAGGGCCAAAATGTAAAAATCATTTAGACATCATTTGGTTGATCCGCATATCTTTTAGAGATCTGGTCTAAGCAGACACCCGGTTACACGTTACATTGCATATTATGGATGACCTACTTGATGAATGTTTTATATTGTAATTGCGGATATATATGACCGATGTAGAAGAACATTTTGAGGTATGATATAAGTGAGTAGTGATTGAGAAACCTATTTGACATAGTTTCACGTGCGCATTCTTGATCTAGTAGCTGACTGAGAAGCAAAACAGGGCAAAGTTACAAAGGTGTTACAATCAGACTTTTTGCACTTAACTGGAAATCATCCAGGCATTTTTTGATTCTATTTTGGAGTTCAATCATTGTAGTTATCTTTATAAATGATCTGTAAGTCAGTGAGACTTCCATATTGTAATTTGAACAATGAGCTCTAGGCAGTGTGCTTGAATGCATGTGCATTCCCCTTTTGTAATATTTATGTACACCTAATCACAATATATGAATATTGTGGGCTCCAATCCCACCATGGTTTTTTCCTTTTCGGTTTTCCACGTAAAAATTCTTGTGTTATGATTTTGTGGTTGATTATCTTGTGTTTCTATATTTTACTTTCTTGTATTTTCTTCCGATGGTCTGAGAACAAGTTAAAAAATTTATTTACTAGTAGAACACTGAGTCATCCCCCTCTCAGTGTTCCTTGATTCCAACACAATCATCATAGCTCTGTGGCATCAAATCCAAGGCCACTATGCAATGAATCCTAGACCAAGCCACGATAGTGTAGTCCGCTCCACACTTGTCAGATGACATCGTAATGCCATAGTAGGGGGTCAATACACTCATGATCCTAAGATTACAGGATCCTCCTACAACCATACAAAGCACTCCATTAGCCCTTTATTCTAGCCTATTCTAGCCTCGAGGCATCTTGTCAAAGCCCATTATCCTTTTTTCAATCTTTCCTTTTCTTTCACATTTCCTTTATATTGGAGATGACGTTCCCTAGGTGGAGATGTCGAAACCATGACCCTTGTGTCATTCTACACTGTAGAGATGATGACCCATCATTTTTTCCCTATCCCCCCTTTCCCTACAGTGAAGACATTGATCCATAGATCAGCTAGATCAACATCTGCATAGACATTGATCGTCTACGTTGCCATTGGTCATCTATGCAGACAAGGGATTGTCTCCACTGGTGATGATCCTAGCACAAACACCAAATTAGTGATCGATGTATGCACCTCACCAAGGTTTCCCCCCTTTTATGACTCGCATTTAATGCTAATCTACTAAAACACAAGGTTAGGCTCAGGGTATGTACTAGTGGGCCATGCTCAGCTGGTCTCTGGTAGTGATGGACCCTCTTAGCATTGTGATCATGGTGTGGAATGTGTGCCATCACTCTTCTTCGTTCTTCTCTTCAAGGGCTTTGTTAACTGTGTGTGACAATGACCCCTCCTTGGGCCCCGTGTTTCTTATATAAGGCCTCCTTTTGCCTTTTTTCTTGCCTTTTCTCTATCCTTCCTCCTTTTTCCTACACAATTATTTCCACTTTCTCCTTTTTCCTTCTTTTCTTCCTTTCCTACTATTTTCTTCTTTTTTTCAAGATTTTTCTCGAAAAATGTTAAAATTTTCCAGTTAAATTCTCGAGGGAGCAAACATTACCTGTGTCTACACATTGGAGCTTCTTTTTCTATCTTTTACCCATTGCCAATTTTGCCACTGCATAAAAGAGGGGAAAAATGTAGACGTCCAAAATTAATTAAATTAAATATTGTTTATTTAATTATGTTTATCCTTAGTCCCTTTTTCTTCTTAAAATTAATTGATTTTATCACTATAGTCTAATAATTGATTTATCAATAAATTAATTATTTCCCCTATTCTTCTAAAGTCATCCAAATCATTATTTCTTCTAATCCCACTTAATTAATTCTAATTAACCAACTTAACCAAAGTGATTCCTACAAATCACTTTCCCTAATCCTCATTTAGCCTAATCAATTCTTCCATAATCATGCTTATCAGTATCCCTCAATTTTATATTCCTCCACTCATATTCTCTCTTCATGTCACATCCTCCTAATTTTCCCACTTGCACTGTAATCCCTCATTGATCCACCTAATCACTCCTCTTAATCATTTGCAC
Source organism: Cryptomeria japonica (assembly GCF_030272615.1). Lineage (NCBI taxonomy): Eukaryota > Viridiplantae > Streptophyta > Pinopsida > Cupressales > Cupressaceae > Cryptomeria > Cryptomeria japonica. The sequence continues at coordinate 484,041,831 of NC_081413.1, forward strand.
ATTCCTAATCACCTTGATTAGGAGCAAGTCAACTCCTTGCCATAAACGAATTTCCCCTCTCAACTTCCAAACCTTAAATGCACCAACTTTGGTCATGACAAAGGATTTCAAATCCTTTTCACACCCCTATGCCCTCTCTTCCCATGGAATTTTTAGTTCCTTTTTCCTTTATTCTTCCCACACATCCCTTATTTTTAGAATTTTTAATTCCTCTCCTTATTCCCCAAGGAATTTTTAATTCATTTTTCCCTCTCCAATGTACTTGTGGATTTCTTCCCCATGTACTTTGTAGGATGTGGAGACAAAAAATGCCTTTATGGAAAATCTCTTGATCCCCACACCTTGTCCTCTCAATCCTCTTTCACCTTCTTTCAATCTCCACCCTTCATTTCAAATCAATCTTGGCCCTTCAATTGGACCACCTGTAATCTTTAAATTGGATTGTTCTCCCCTCATTTCCATATCCATCAATCAAGTAATCTTATGTTGTCCAAGTGAGCCTTAGAAATCATCCATAGCCCCCTCATAATGCTAAAATAATCCCACACTTAACCAATTTCCAATCTATCATTCCATCAATCTATCAAATCCCCTTGTTGTTGTGTAGTGGAGAGCAATCCACATCCTTCCCAAAGAACCAATCCAATCAAGTAAGGAAGGGGCCCATTCCTTGCTTCATCAAAAGGTTTAATCTGAAGGAGAAGAGAAGGTATCAAGGTTTTATTTGTGTATTTTGATAAATTATTTGTGTTTGAGGTTTATTGTATGCATTTGAACACCCTAACCATTTTGTTGTCTCCAGAAATATTGCAAATACTGAAATAAACAATGGAAAGATATACCTTAGATCTACAATGACTACTAATGATGTTTTGCTTCTTGAATGTAATCACATATGTTGTACAAAATGACATGAATATGACAAAACCCTAATCATATACACAAACTTTCATATGAATGATGTAACTTTCTTGACAATAGTTGAATGAAGAAAATGTAACCTTGAAGATCTTTGAAAATGCACGAAGATGAACACTTCAATGCTTGAATTCTTCATTACTTGAATATGGAGACTTTGTGTGATGCCCATACCCTAGTTAGACTTGTAAAACCCGTTTGACCATGATTGACTTCCTATGTGGCATTCTTGAAAGGTAGGTTAACCATGGTGAAATGTGTAGTTTAGATAATATAAATAACAGTGCATACTTATTATTGTGCTTTTGCATCGATTTTTGTGTAAATGTAATTTTTCCTAACCCTTGTGTTGGATCTTGAGCTAACGCCTTCATTGAATATGTATATGTATATGCATGCTTGTATGAATTCATGGGTGCAGGAGATTGCAGGTACAACACCGCTTAGGGCAAGGTTCATCTCCTTTGGGTTTTGAAAGGTTGAGTATGCCTCTTTCATCTTTAGAATTCGGATTTGGTGGTCATATAACTCTTGTCTTGCCTTAGCCATGGTTAGGTGAGCATCGTGTGTGGATTCGTGGGGCTTGTTTTTCATTGGGATGCGTGTCGAGAGATTTGGAGGACTTCCTCGATTTGCATGCCTTGCACGAGGTAGGTGGAGTTTGTTGTTCTAAGTATTAAATTCAAAATTATGAGTAAACGTACACATTAGAGATATAGAAATTTAAATAGGTAGTTTCTTTTATATGATTAATCATTAATTTAAGAGATTTGCTTTAAATTATTATTGTAGCAAGCTTAAGGTATTTAACTGGGGTTAGTGTGCTCATTTACACATTTGCGTCATTTACGCATTTGTAGTTGAGAAATTAGAATAAATCAGACTCTTGCATTAGAATAGTCATTTATTTAAAAATGTCGCTTTACTATGTTATAGCAAGTCAATTTAATAGTTAAATTCGATGATAATGAAATTAATGAATTATGCGTTTTGGAAAGGAAAAATTTAAAAGTCAATTGAGAAATAGAAATAAATTAATCATTTTCGCATGTTGGGAGAAAAAGGGTAAATTATTATTATTTAAACGAAATTATTTTCTCTTTACTTGTAAAGTCGATATAGTATAAAAGTTTGATTTTTAGAAAATTAAATTAATCAAATGCCTTACCTGGGTCAATAGTTTCGAAATAAGAAGTAGGCCTAAAATTTATAGCGAGAAATTAAAATTTAAAAACGCAATAAGAAATGGCAGCTTTTTAATTTTAAAGGAAAAATGAATAAGAGGGATTGAATAAGAGGTTTCCATTTTTCATCCATTTTATTTTAAAAATAAATGCCTATTTTCGAAATTGAAAATTAGGGCAAAATTAGGGTTTCTCTTTTTAACCTAGTTTGGTAAACATTTTGGGGGTTCTCTCTTTTGGGGGGATTTTGTTTGGAAAAATGGAGGTGGGAGAAAAAAAAAATGTGGAAAGAAAAATGGAGTCCTCTTGCTTGGAGTTGGAGGTGGAGCTCTTCATCAAACTCTTCCCGGAATGCATTTGAAGGTAGGATTTCAACCCACCCTCTTGTTTATTTGTTGGATCTTTGAGTGGAAAATGGAATGCAAACAATGTTTTGGATTTGGTGGTTGTTCTTCAACCCTTCTACTTATTTCTTTTGAAATCCATAACATTCTGGAAAAAGAAAAGAACAAAAATGGTTGTGACTGCAATAAATGGAGAATGAGGGTTTCTATGTTTTGTTTTGGGTTGTTTTGTTCATGTCTATTTCAAAAAAAAATAGTCTCCCAGTTGGTTGTTTATTATGAGCAAGCTGGAAAATTAGTGGACTGTGTTTTCCTTTCAAAAGGGAGATTGCTGGATTGTGATTCTCTTTCAAAAAAAAAATATAAAAATAAAAGGGGAAGAGAAGCTGCTGGAAAATGAAATTTTTTCTACAGCCTGAGAGACTGTATTTTATTTTGCTGTGTGACCCCCTTTTTATCTTTTGACAATAGAAAAAAAAAGAATTGTTTTTTTAAAAAAAAAAATTTCCCAAAAAAAAATATAGAAAAACAAAAAAAAAATGAAGAAACCCCATGGCGGGTATAAACCCCCACCACGGGGTGTGAGGAGTAGCGTCTGCTACCAAATGGTAGCAGCGCTGCCATGGTAGCTGCTTGCTACCATTTGGTAGCAGCGCTACCAATGGTAGTGTGAGCTACCGTGGGGGCCACGTGGGGTCCACGTGGAACCCCCACCCCATTGTTATTTTAAGTTTTTTTTTTGTTTTTATTTTATTTTATTTTAATTTTTTTTAAAAAAATGAATAAATAAATTCCCCAATATAATAAAATAATTAACTTGGGTTTTATTAATAGTTTTTTTAAAAGTTTTTAAATAATAATTAATTTTTATTAATATATATATTTAATGTGGAGATTGTTATATGTATTAATAAATAATAAATTTGAAATTCGAATGTTATTAAATAATATGATTAATATATATATATATATATTTTTGAAGGAAATTTATATGTATATATTGAATAGCGTTTTAACAATTGGTGATTTCACTTTTTAAAATATTACGATATTTAGCAACAACTTGTGATTCGATCTGATCATTCTGTGATCTTAGAAATAGGAATCTAAATGTTAAAGTATTTTAAGTTCATCATGAAAATTTTGAAGAACTCAACTGATATGCTAACGAGGTCATCAGAAAACTTAATAATGTGTCGATTTGAGGTTCGGAAGTAGATGATACCTCCTTTTAGTAAAACAAATAGTTTAGTCATTCCTCCCTCGATGATGTGAAATAGATAATGGCAAAGATGGCAAATTCATTTTATGTTTTTCGCTGGTGTTAAGTGTTGGCAAGTTCTTGCTAGGTTTGTTTTTGGACTCTGTCATCTGTTTACTTGTGTTGGTCATGGCCAGTTACGCTCCTAGTCAGAGTATCGTCAGTCATTAGTACTTGTAATTGCTTGAAGTGTTCAGTTGGATCCGCTTCAAAAGGGATCATTATGTAAATTCCGCTCGAGATGTCTGTTGTATATTGATTTTATTCGCCTAAGCGGCAAAGATGTAAAAGACTTATAGATCATGTATTCCTAACGATATAATACCAAAGGGGTCTTGTAGTTGAGCAGACCCGGAGATGTAGCCCCTTTAGGGGTGAACTCTGAGATCATATCTGTGTTATGCGATGTTTTTTGTTTAGCTTACTTTGTTTTATGTTTTTAAATTATCATGGATGGTTATATTCTTGCATAAGTGTATGGTGAAAATTTAATGAATTCAAATCTAAGTGCATAACATTATTCATCTGGATAAATGTAGTTAATTAGGTTCATAAAACATTGTGAATTATGATTATGGCAAAGTATTTAAAATATTGTAATTAAAGTTGTGGAAAAAAATATTTTGATAAGGTTAATCAAACGTAATAATAGTGGAAAGAATCTCGCTAGGTTACATCATTGGATTATCTTGTTATTAAGCATGTAAATTGAACATATGAGTAGGGGAATTAAAGATAGAATTAATGTTATAATTTTCTAAGTTGGAATCTAAGGGATGATCAACATATAGGTAATTACTTTTATCTTACCATGTTAATTATCTTCCACTATTATGGATGAATATATTTAGTTATTTATGTTGTAATTACAATCAATAATCCTCACCAGATTAATTTGATAATGGTGTGGACTTAACTAGATATCCATATTTTAATCCTTATAAAAGGAATCCCTTATGATTGTTAAAATTGAACTAAAATGAGACAATAGTTGATTAGTTGTTTATACATTTAATCTTCGTAAAAGTACCTCTCATATTAACTTCATTTAACAAAAAAAAAAGAGTGATATGCAATAAGAAAATTGTATTTTAATCCTAATAGAAGAATGTCACTATGATCTTAATTATTCTAATCTTGAAATGATGAATGTCATCTAGTTAACGATACTTTAATTTAAAGGATGCTCTCGTGTGTCCTAATGCGTATCTATCTTACTGAAATTAGTCCATTTACTTGCATTATTAAAACTTCAAATGAATTCCATGGCTACTCACATTATACCTTTCATAAAAGAACTTCAACTCATCAGTTGGCTATACATGAAATCAAATGAAGGGACCTCCCTCTATTAATTGTAGTTAATCCTTAAGGAGCGGATTTTTCTTATTAACCATACCTTTTAATATCTAAGAAATAAATATCAATTGTGGGTGATTATTTTAAAATCAAATGATGGAATCCTCGTTTTTACTAATCATGGTTTAACCCTAAATGAATGAATCTCGTTAGGCATATTTATAGCATTAAAGGAGGACGTCAAGTGTGGATGGTTATCTTAAAAAAAAAAAAAACTTAATGAATGAACTTTGTTGTATTTAAAACGCTTGAACCTATTGGGAGGCCCCCAAATGAAGTTATGAATTAAAGTGCATTGAGTAATTAACCTCTTGATGGCCTCCTCACCAACCAAAGTGATTGAACGTTCCCTAAAGTTATAAGATGTCAAACCATTGAACACATATAAAATCAAGATCTATGCATTATCTCGTAATTAAGATATCCAGTTTAATGGATCTAATGACGAAAGTTGAGTTAGGTGTAAGCTTATGTAATCGCGTTGGGAAACTCCTTAGGATTGTTTTAGCCTTCCGCTGTGTTATCTAGTTAGAGATAACTTTGAGATAACTTCAATCTATCTTAATATTGTAACTTTTCATTAACGCTCTTAATTATCATTTAAAAAAAAAATAAAAAAAATTTACACTCTAATTGAGTGTTTTTAACTTAAACCCTTAGGGGTTTCCTGGCGGGGCATTACACTTTGAATGAATAGATGAAATTGGGTTGATCAAATGCCTTTATATATGAGATCCAAGGTCAATTTACCTATTAGGCTAACCTCCAATGGTCACATAGAGCCAACAATTTAATTTCCCATTGAAGTGATAGGTCACATCCTCCCCTTGAAAAATGGGCCCCATTGAGGGGGACCGGGGTGCTAGCACCCTGATTCTCCTCAATCAGGGACCTCAACTTAGCCCCAAGGAGAAGGACATAGCTCCAAAGGATCAATTGGCAGGTCTATATGGCATTAAAACTAGAGTTACAACACTAAATAGACTCGGATAAGAGATGAGGGGGAGACACGCTAAAGTAGGGGCACAAACATGAGGTTTTAATTGGCCCAGTGATAATTTACAATTCTACAACCACATTGATTTCAATGATTGACTATTCTTTGTTGATCGTTGGGGCCTTGGATTTAGGATTTTGCTTGTTCAATCTAGAAACACAACATTTATAGAAGTTGTTTAAAGAAATTTGATTTACCCCTACATGAATTTGATCGAGTAAGTCTTGAGGGATGAGGAGGATTTTGAGACTGGGATACCGTTTCTTCTTTTTGCAGGGGATTTTTTTTGCTCGTGCAAAGTCGAACACTTTTTAACCTTCACCATTTGATTCTAAGCAAAGTAAAAGTGTTACTTAGAAATTGTTAACCTACACCACACAAAAATAGAGTGGCTCATGATAAAATTACTCGACGTCATTATTAGTAGCCAACTTAAATATTTTTTTTACCTACTAATTTTTTGTTTGATTTTTTATTTTACTTTTTATTTGCTCTTGGTTGTATACTAAAGCATGTTGTGTGTTTTTCACATTGATTGTGTGGGTTTGAAAATTTTATTATTTATTTTGTTTAAGTAAATATATTTATTAATTACACCCATAAGTGTTCTCGAATGGTAGTAGGGCATGCATTATCATGTAAATTTAAATAATTATTGATTATTTTATAATATATTATAAGAGCATGTGATCTAATAGATTCAACACAAGAAATCATAGTAATATCTTTGCATTGTCTTTGGTTGTTCATGATTTAGCTTTTTGCATGAACGCCTTTCCATTGGCGGGTCCCTTCAAAACCTATTGTAAAGGGTTTCAGGTCCCCTCAAAACCGGTTTTATCCCTAATAAAAAATAAATATTATTTGCATTTTATCTAATATTATATAATAATTTATAAATTATATAATTAATATTAATTTAGAGTTATTGATGATATTTTGTATATATTGTAGACACCTATTTTTGTCCACCCAATTAAATGAATTTTATATTTGTTTAATTAACCTTCATCCATCTATTAATTAAAGTCACATTTAATTAATCCTTTCCCCTTTTTCAATTATTAATAAAATTAATATTTAATTAATTCACCCCAAGCCTCTTCTATTAATCAAATAAATTATTCAATTTATTTGATTTAATTCACTTAACCAAATTTTAGATTTTAATTAAATAAATAAATCATGTTTATTTAATTAAATCCCCCTCCGCATTTAAATAAATGAATATTTATTTAAAATACCCATCCAATGCAAGTTGCACATTTTAATTGAAATAAATGAATTTTATTTTAATTAAAATCCTGTTTATCCTCACCCACTTGCATTCTCCTACAATACGCACTTGCACACTAACTTTTCTTCTAATTTCTTCTAATCCCTTCTAAATTAGCCTAATCCCCTTTTAAACATTTGCACATTACTAAACAAAAGAGATTAAGGAAGAGCCACTTCTCAAAGCCTTAGAGGCTTTCTCCCTTCAATAAGTTAACCCTCAAAGTCTCCTCAAGCCTTAAAGGCTTTAATCCAACTAACTCATCTTTGACCCTTGGTTAGAGACTTTTTCTCTAACTCAACCATCTATCTAACCCTCAAGTCTCTTCAAACATTCAATGCTTTGACTAAGGTAATCCTTTAACCCCTGCACATTCATTTACCCTTTAGATAAAACCTTTATCCAATAACTCAACCACCTAGGGTAACCATCATGTCTCTTCGAGCATTTAATGCCTTATCTCTCTCCTCTCAAACCTTCTCATGTTCACACTTGTCACCATGGGATTAGCTTGAAAGTAACACATGGATTGAGGATCAAGCTCTCATCATGCAATCCTAGCCCTTTCTAAGCCAAATCCATCCTAGCCATTCAATTACCTATTTCCTATATAAATAGGATTCATCCTTTCATTATCAAGGTGGTCTAGGTATTACACAAGTCCTTCTCATATACACAAGCATTTTAGAAGAATTTTATATCATTAATCATATTAACATAGCAATTATCCATATTAGCTTGAGCATTTTCATTATCATAAGCATAATACTTTCATTATCATAGATCAATTTCAATTGCATGGTTATTATCATATAGATCTTAATTGCATAGCATATAGATCATTTTATCACAACACTCATCCTTTAAGTTGTCATTTTGAAAGTCAAGCGCTCAATGATTTGAGAGAAAAGCCATGACTTGTGGAATCTTTGAAGATGCAGAACAATGGAATGTCTTGGGATGGATTGATTTGTTTAACTAGTTTATTAATTAAATCCTTTTATATATAATGTTCCATTGGTGTGTCACTTGCTTTATGGTTATTTGATTGTCACGCTTTTGTGCACACATATATAATTATATTATATTTAAATTATTAATCAATAATAATATCTAATTATTAATCAATAGTAGATATTAGTTAAATCCTATTTAATATAATATAATTAATAATAAACTATTTTAATATAATTTTGTAATTATAAAAATAATATTTATTTAAATTAATAATTGAATTTATAAATAATGTAGAGATATAATAGAATAGTTTATATTAAATTAAACTTAATATGATTGTTGGATAGAAAATCAATACTATTATTAATTCATTTTAGAATGTGATTATCAACACAAAAAAAAAACATTAGAAGGGTGTGAGGTTGTATGAGCCTTATGATGAATACTAAGAGGGGGGGTGAATTAGTATACCCAAAATTACTGAACTCAAACACTTTATCAGTCTAGCAGTAAACCAGTATAACCATTTAACTAACAAACCAGTTAACACAAATGCAAACCAAACAGTAAATGAGGCATTCACCCACAGAAGCACAATCACCATAACACAAGAGATTTTGACATGGAAACCCAAATGGGAAAAACCACAGTGAGATGAAACTCACAAGTAACTATCTGCAGAATAGTAACCAAACCGATTAAGGTCAGACCGGTTAAGGTCATACAATGTTCTTTACTAGAACAGATCCTGTTAGGAATCTCAATCTCTGTTAGGAGATAAGTCCGTTTAAAGACTACCTTGTGAGAGGATTTTAGATCCACAGATGTGAATCACCTTGTTAGAGGATTTACAAAGGCTTTTCTGGGCCTACCCGGTTAAGGGTTTCTAACTTGTCAAAGATGTGAGTAATCAACAAGTGAATGATCTAGCAAATAGCACAGTCTGCTTGGTTAGATCCATGATAGCTCATTGCTAATGCATTTCAGCATTACTTCAGTCTTCAGTAAATCCACACTCTGTTATAGTACACAAACTTGATCTTTTCTATTAAGATCACACATACAAGAACTCATCAACCACTACAAACCCTAACAGCTATCCACACTAAAACCCTAGATATGATGTCCTTAAAATGAATCTGATTTCATGTCGGTCCAATAGGATTACATTGCAAGTTCCTAGGTTCATTGTATCTAGACACATTTGGTAACACGACACAAAATCACCGTCAAAGTGTCAGTGGATGGTAACTCATCACAAAGATATACCGGTTGGTAACTCATCACAGAATATTACTGGTTTATACAACTTTACCAATTACCGATTGGTAACTCAGAGTAATACCAGTTTAGCAAATTACCGGTTGACAGAAATGAAGACTGGGAAAATGATAACTATCGCTTCTAATTCCTTTGCTCCGTTCCACTTGAGATCCTCAAACTGCTTGAGGTCCTCATGCCGCTTGAGATCGGTAAACACTTTCTGCAAGACACCGATAGTCTAAAGACTATAACATAATACCAGTTTGAAATAAATAGCGGTTGAGCGTAGCTCATACATACAAAAAGTGATCTCATAGAAAGTGTGTGTCCATCAATGACAATCACAACACAATCATCAAAAATGCCAACACCTTAGGAGGTCTTAACCTAATAACGTATAAATATTCAAGAACATATAATCAAAATAGTATCTTTGCAATCATTATATTGTATGTGAAACCGAAGCAAAGCAAGTATCGGTATAAGGATAATAATGGCATAGTGTAATTTAAGACTCCCAAAGGTGAGAAACAAGTACAAATATGAGACATGAGAAAGACGATATAATTGATCAATTGCAATCAAGTCAAACCAACAAAATTTTAAAAACTTCGTACATATTCAACAAAGATGACACATCCTACGCAATCTCCAAGTAGCTTCCTCCCTTAGCACTCTCCTCTTCAAAATCCAACTAACCAATTAGTACAATTATGAATGACATTTCAAATATTTTAGTTGCAATATTTTTATTTTTGATCCCTCTAATGTCTTCTATTTTGAGAAGTATGAAGGGATAAGGGCACTTAAACATAGTGCATATATATTGCCAAAAAAATAAATGAAGTTATACATGACTGGATTACAAGTAATCAATATTCTATAGGATAGGATTCATTATGGTTAGTTGTAATGATTTTACTATAGATGTATCGACAAATTATGTGTTATATATTATTCAAGGCATTATAGGAACATTTGGATTTGGGTCCTAAATTGAACCTAGACTTAAGGTTAAATGAATGCATTTAGTCTCTTATCATTATGTAATCAAATGGGAATGAATATTTTAGGATGTGTTAACTTTCTCATTAATAATCATCCCATAAGGTATGGTTAATTAGTAATTATGTTCTACATATAGTTTCTTTCATGTTTTTGTGAGTTATTTAGTAACAATGCTAAGGAACCTTAGAGGATGGTTTGGTTTTTATTTCTTTCCACTTGTGCATTTGAGTTTATTAAGTTCTCTTATTGAGCATTGCATTAGGATTCTCATTAATATGTTTTACAAAAATATTTCTCTTCTTAGTTGAGTTAGTTAGGTTAGATCTTATGGGGTTCCTTGGTAGGGAATTACATCTAGTATCAGAGACCAAGTTTCTACATTGGGATCTCTGGTTAATGTTACTGCCCATAGTTTTGTATGTTGTGTTGTAGTGGCAAGTTAGTTATAATGCTTTTGGTATATATGTTTGCTTTCTTGGATGCATGCTTTGGAAAAGATCATGAAGACCCTAAAATTTATTTGGCTATGCTTGTTGGTGCTATCTCTTTTGGATTATTGTTGTTTACTAGTATTATACCTATCTGTCTCTTATGTATGCCCTTAATGAAAGTAATTGATGATTTAATTCTATGTGGCCTTGCATTTTTTATTAAGCAAAAATACATTTTTAGGGGACCTGAAACCCCTTACATCAGAATCCAAAGATAGAGTATTAAAGCAACTAGATCGAGACTAATAACAAAGAAACATAACATAGATAGTAAGGGGTTTTTTAGTGTTTTCTTGGAGACAAACGATAGTATTAGATATATGGATGATCATATTTATAAAACTGCATGAAAATGCATTTAATCCTTCTTATTGATGATGCCATGTATATAAAAGATGATATGTGTTGTGATATTATTATGCTTAATATTTTTAGTATGTTGAAGATTAACTGTTTTCCTATGTTTATGAAAATGTAGTGTTTGCATGCCTAAGGATAGGTAAGAATTCTATGCGGCATGTATTGTGATGTTTATAGGGTGGACTTGACTTGATATAAATATTGTTGATTGGAAGCTCTCTCTCTCTCTCTCTCTCTCTCTCTCTCTCTCTCTCTCTCTCTCTCTCTCTCTCTCTCTCTCTCTCTCTCTCTCTCTCTCTCTCTCTCTCTCTCTCTCTCTCTCTCTCTCTCTCTCTCTCTCTCTCTCTCTCTCTCTCTCTCTCCTCCTTGTCTAAATATATGAATTAATAAGGATACTGCTTGGTGGTATAGTTTATATCAATTAGGATATTTGAGTGTTTACTTATGAATATGATTTGATATGTATAAAATAAATGTGTGATTTAAGCAAGTTTTTCTAAGTTCCTTATTCCATTATTAACCCTATGAAATGAGTAAATTAAAGGAATGTCTCTTGCATGATTATGTTAGGTTGGAATATTAATCCATGCATAGGATAAATGTTGTATGCAAAATAAGGAAGATGCATTGCAAGTTAAGATTTGTTCTTATTAGAAAAAGGAAATCATTCTTGTATGATCTTGTTGTTTTGAAAAGATGTATGTTATAACTTTCCTTGTTTTTTAAGAGATATAAGTGTCTATAACTATGTAGGTTATCTTCATGCTTTGGGTGAGATATGAATGTTGTGTTTAGATAAATAAAAATGTTTAGGAATGATCTTAGTACCTTCTTATAATTAGATCTTGGAAAGGTGTATTTATTTAATGAATTTTAACATAACCTGTTATTAAATGATGAACTTCTTTATAAGTTGCCGAATTTATGAAATTATTGAATGTTAATAAAGAGATAAAGGTGAAAGAGAGAATTTATTTTGTATATTATTATTATGAATTTTAGTGTGAGATCTCATGAAAATATAATGAAATTTTAATATATGTGTCATGAGTATTTAGCTTCAAATTATATTAAACAAGTGAGTTGCAAGTAATGTTAAGTTGGGAAGAAAAGTATCATGCATGTTGGAAGTATTTATAATAAATAGAGTGATATTATCATTGTGTGTTCATGTGTAAAGTAATGAGGTTTCTCTCCTAGCAATAACATTTTGTTGGTAGAGTACTCCTTGTAAACGTGAATATCCAGTACCAGTGCTTTGATAGGTTTTGTGAATTACCAATGCTTGATTTGCTTACTATGGGATGGTGAAATATGTAATCATCCATGGAATTCATGTTTTTGCTTATGGGTATGGGAATACTATACCATCTATGTGTTGTTTGCTTTATTTTTACCCCCTAAGTATCAACCAATAGGTTATTGTCAGGTCACCTTATGAAGGGATAGTAGTAGTAACAAGATCTTTAGGTTGCATGGAGCAGTGTATGAGTAATGGTGGTGCAAAGAGACCTTAGCTTCCACATCTTGAGGAAAGTACTCGTTACTTCCCTTATGATGGACCCCTTTGCATGGTTAGCATGTTCTTATCCCATCCCCCCCAGTTTGAGTGCGGAGTGAGCGAATCTCTGTTTTGTGAGGATTCAGGTGTATTTTTAGATGTGGTGTATTCCTTCTCACCGGAAATATTTTTGGAGATGATGTTCCCTCCTTCCTCATTTGGTGGCTATTTTTAGTCACACAATGATGTAATGTGTAATTGATGATGATTTAGTTTAATTTGTTTTTTGGACCAGCAACTTTGTTTATCTTTGTTCGTGATGATTTAGCCATACTTTGTGATTATTTTGCACGTAGTTTCATGCTTACTTTTGATTTAGTGTTGACAATTCTCAATTTTTTCTTATCTTATTGTTGAAATTGATAGTTTATTTTATTTTATCTCTCATTTATGAACTTTAGTGGCTAAACTAGCTTATCTTTTCTGTTTTTGAATGCTTATCTATTGTCATAATATGATTCCTCTCCAAGGACATATGAGTCAGACTTGGTTGAGTATATACGAGGAAGAAAACACATGGATCTTTGAGAATGGAGGCACTAGTTCATTCAGAGCTAATTTCCAATGGCCGATTGTCGGAATTGCGATAATTTTTTGTTGGAGTGCTGACAAAAGTAGGCATCGAAAACTCATTGTTGGATTTGTCGACAATGCCCCTGACTGTCAGAAATACGACAATCCCATGGACTCTACCGATGGTGGGCATGATTGCTCTTCCAGTCAAAAAAGTCATCGGACATGCAACATTCCTGTCGGATGCTTCAGTAGATTGCGTCGCAAAGTCGACGACAATTTGGAACTTCGCACCGACAGTGATGTTGTTTGTCTGATGCTTGTGTCGTCAATCCATTCGAAGGCATCGATGATCGTTCAATTACGAAGTGTCATTTCACGTACAACATTCTCGTCGGATGTTTGTGTAGTTTGAGTCGGAAGTGCGACGACTCCAGAACCTTTTCACCAACGAGAATGATGTATGTCCATCGATTTCATCATCGGTGGAAAGCTTGTTATTCGTTGTAATTTCGACGATGATAATATTTTTATCAAAAAAAATAAATTATTATCCAATCATTGATATGTACAGTGAATGATATTCTATCCCCACCGCCTACCAATAGGGGGCATAGGTTTGAGGCTAATATGAGGCACACTGGTTTCAAGCTAATATGATCAGGCGCACCATGGTTGAGATGGTCCAACTCCCTAGTCTCACTCGAGGACTAAGCTCATGCCATATCTAAATGAAAGACATCTCAAATACATCATCGGTGGAAAGCTACAAAATGTCATTTTCATACATAAGCAAGACATACACAATTGGGCACAATCACCAAGAGATCGGTAAAAAGTATGTTTGAGATCATTGTCCTAATTGTGGTGTGGTCACCAAGAGATCACTGTAAATTTGTCAACCTTTCCTTCATTTAAGCCAAGTAAACCTTTATGCATATGCATACATATGCATATGTATATGTATATGTATATGTATATGCATAGTTTTGTGTATTCATTAAATATTTTCATTTAATTTTGAGCATTTTGTGGATGGTAAAATCAAGAAACGTATCATCACCCTCACCAGTTATGCTCAACTGATTTAAGTACAACCATTTGATTGTTAATAATTTTTAAATTAAGGGAGTACTTTTCAAAAATACATATCCATATGCATATACATATACATATACATAAAGGTTTACTTGGTTTAAATGAAGGAAAGGTTGACAAATTTCTCCATGTAGTTTTACCTGACTCTAGAATTAGTCAATTGTTTAAAACAACTCATAACCATTGTAACAAAATTCACACTAATAATATATTTCCTAACAGTTTTTATCCATGAATGATATTTGGGTTTACAATCTCGAAATCAGTACATGCAATATCATTAGAACTCAGACATTAATAAACTTGTTTCAAATCAGAAACATTGTGATCTGAATTGCAAGCAAAATATTTAATGTAATGCTTGTTGTTTGTATTTTGGAAAAAAGGGTTGGCTGCAGAATTTTGCAGAGCATACTATTTGAGTAATTTACATGTCAAGTGTTTGTTATAATGTTTGAAAACTAAATCATGAAAAAGTGAAAAAAAATTGGTTAGAAAATCAGGGGTGCACTTTACATTCTTTTTGTTATCCAATTCTCTTACTTTAGCTCTGTTTCTTTCTTCAGATTTGGGGTCTAGAGCTCCTCCCTAAGCAGAGATTGTTGGTTTTGTCTCCCCTCCTTTGGCTGGAGAGTTTCTTGCTATCTCTGGTCATTTGCCCTCAGAGTTCAGCTTCTCTATTGGTCAAACTTCTATTTTCCCTACCTTCTTCTCCAAGAGCTCCTCCTCTTGTTTCCAATATTTTTCCTTTGCCTTCTACTCAATGGCCCTTGGTTGTTCCTTCATGCCCTCTTAATGTCTTCACTAGATTCCTGTTTCCTTCAAATAATGGCTTCTCTATGTTATGCAATATCTATCTTGGATCTTGCAACATCAAATTGTGGCATGGTTGATGTTGATGCGAGTGATTGGACAATTTTTTTTATCACATTTTTTCTTTGAGTAAGAAGATCCATCTCAAGTAGTTTGGCGTTGTCAAAAGATAAATAAGTTGTCAAGAAAGGTGAGGGCTAAAAAGAATCTTTAGATTAATATTTCTGACTGTGTTGGTTATTGTTGATGTGGTTTTTCATTGATTTTCTTCAGTTATTCTTCACTAATAGCCTATTTATAACAACTTTATCTCTTTGGAAGTGGGTTTTCTCTAGAACCTACAACTAATCTATCAAAAGAAAATACATATTGGAACATGCCATCACAAAAATATGTAATTTTTATATGTAAAACTAGAATGTTCAGGTTTTCTTGAAAACAATCAAATTGAAATTCTCATCTTGGTCTTACAAGTATTAGGGTTCTTACCTAGTAGGATGATCCTCACAAGGATGATTGTATGTTGTCCAGACTAGCTCGCCCTGGAAAAGCCTTAGGATCTGCGATAAAAGTCAAAGAAACAATAATAATATCCTCTAGTTCATATAAGAAATGATTTATAGTGAGTGTCCTTGAGATAAAAGAGCATTTACATTAATGTAGTTGTTTGTGTCGAGGGTAAATCGACGATAGATTCCTCCTAGGAGGATAATCATATCCCCCTTCTTAACCCATATTTGTATCCATCGATCCTCTTTATCCCTTACATCAAAGAAGCCTATAACAAAAGAAACATAAAACTCAATTGTCATTATATGTCATTGACAACTCCTGTTTTATGAATTCTTTCAAATTTGTCTTCGCTAGAGTCAGCTTGCTAATAGGATATTGCTATATACTAAGAATTAAATTGCTGAAATTACATGTCTTTGACCATAAAGACACATAGACTGGGTTCAATAATGTATACAATAATTAAAGGACAATGGAAACTTTTCCATTGTCTGTAATAGATAGCAAGAAGGAAAGACTATTATCTATGTAACATCTATTTGACAATTTTGGATTCATAACTTTACGTATAAACATATACAACCATGGTATATTGCAAAATGACATAAAAAATCAATTTCATGTAATCAATAATTTTGTACAAAGGGGACGATGCTAATCATGTCACCCTAAATATTCACAAACATGTATTGAAGGAATGCTGACAATAAATATGATAAAATAATGCTTGGTTTAGAGGATATAGCTAATTCACCCCTCAATTTAAAAGAAATATCAGGTAAAATTAAGTACTTCTTTTAAGTTGATCACATTATGATGTAGCACATTAATCAATACTACAACACTGCCACTAGAAAAGGGCAACAATCTGTCAAAAAGAAATAGTGATAAATGATAGGGATATAAACTGTGCTGAAATGGTTTTGTAATATTTATCTCTTTTAATATAAATCCAACTTTTATTTAGCAAAAAAATATATTGATGAGTAAAATGGTTAAAAAAATAGAGTTTTTTTTGTATATTGAACATGGAAGTTTCAATGATGGTGTTTTGAGATGGATAATTGGAATCCCACTATTTTCCCTATATTGTTTTAACCAAAATTTTGGACATGATTCCATTTAGTTTGCATTCCATGGTTCATAGGTTATTAGGATTAATGGCTATGGTTCCATGGTGTTTGGATCCAAGCAAAACAAGTTCAATGAATCAATAAATGTAGTTTACTCGATACAAAATGTTTGTATATAGATATGATATATGACATACATGGTGCATGGCAGATCACAAGTTCTTTCATGATTCATTGACAAGAAATGGAAGATCTACTAACAAGTTTCTTCTTGTTCTTAATGGTCCACAAGTTTACTATTTGCAGATTATGTTTCATAGTCACAAGTTGATGGATCACATAGATCATTAATTATAGATTATTTCAAGTTGTTCATGGTTTATTGTCACCTAGTTTCTTACCTAATTTTGTATTGTTTTCTACTTTATTTCCTAGCATTCATCTGCACTTGAGTCATTCCTGTGTTGCTTCAGATATGTTGTTCATGATTTATCCTCAGCTTCCATGGTTAGTACCAATTTTGCATTTGACTCAACATAATTTCTAGTTGTGTATTGTACTTCACATGTCACACAAAAAGGGTTATTTTAGAAATTAGGATACGATATAGTATTTTACAGTCCTAATATCTAGGTCATTAAACTTTCACATATTGGTGTATCACAGTTAGTTATTTTATAATTCAATGTGTGCTTAATGTACCTAGTTTATGGAGTGATTACATGTTTGTTTGATTGGAGAAAATTAACCAGTCCAATTTGTAGGCTAGGGTTGTTATATTGTTGGTAATAGGGTTTGGTACATACATTAAATTAGAAACATCTTTTATTGTTTAATATAGATTCTGAAGATATTCTTTTATGAATTCTAGTGTCTTATTTTAAAAAATCATACCAAGACGTATGTACTTGAACCAGTGTTCCACAAGGATATTTCCTTCCCCAGAACTATTTGTTTTTTAAATGAGGACACCTTCAGAATAAATGGACTTGGATGGGATGTCCCCCTATAGCCCTAGTGCAATCCAATGACATCATCTTTAAGACATCTCTAGGACATCCTTGAGATGTTTGAGGGACTCCCAAGAGCCTCTTGACCATGTCAGGGACATCCAAGCATCTCCCATGGCCAAACAACCCATAAGTGATTTTTAAAAAAATCAAAACTTTTTTTCAAACTCCATGCCCAAGGTCAAACCCTCACAGCCTATGGGCCCCACCCAAACCCCACCAACTTTATAAAAATGCCTCCTATTTTTGTTTCAACTCACAAAAACAAAGAGAAAGAAGATGACAACTGTGAATGTGAGAATGAGAGTTGCAGGTACCAGGTGAAAAAGTGAGAGTGCAGAGCAAGAGGGTTGAGGAGAAGTAAGAATAGAAGTGATGCCAAGTTGCCAATTTGTAATGGTCTACCCTTGTTTTGAAACCAATTTCTTTTGCACCTTTTCAACTATGTTTCTTGACAAGCAGTTTACTTGAATGCTCTACTGCTAATTTTCAATTTGTCTTTCTTGATTTTGTGAATGCCAATGTTTGTGTGCTGATACTTTTGAGATGGCATTTTGGCAAACAACATGCATGCACTGAAAGGATTTCAATTTGGAATTGATATTGATAGTGCAGATATCACTTTATAATAATCAAGATTTGCAATCACTGAAATGATTTTAATCAACTAAAGAGCAATATATTTTTTTATCAAGCCAAACTGAAAATTAGTGTGAATAGAAATACAAATAGCTAACCTCTTATAACAAGTGGACTGTACTGGCATTACAAGCTTAGAAAAATAAGTAGTGTCCAACACAAAATATAGTCCGAATCTAGAATGTGCTTGTTCAGGAATCATAGCCGCAATTAAACTTGATTTGCAACAATAATACAAATGCAGAGATATTGTTTTCTAGGATTAAACCGTCCCGTAATGAAGTTAATGATATCCAATGCCTCCACACAAACAACAAACTGGAAGCTTTGATGGTTCCCAAATCTTCACCAAACTCCTAGCAACAACTAGTTTAATGATATTGCTTAGAATTTTCTCCACATCCAGCACCTAAAAGCTCCACGTCTTCCAGCAAGATCCCAAATACATAGATAATCACTCAATATGGCTAATTTATCTTTGAACTTGACCAGGTTTGAGTTAATGCTCACATCCAAGAAGAAGAGATTGCTATGCTCGGAACTCCCTTAGAATAATATTAAACTAGAAGCTTAATATCCCTATTATATGTGCCCATGATTTAAAACTTTTCACCTCGGTTCTAGAGAGCTATAACACTAAGGTGCATTTTTAATATTTTAATTAATTTTTAACAACCTTAGTAAAATTATTAAAAATTATGCCATTAATACATCATTTTTGTGGAAATTGTTGGAATGCATTGGAATAAAAACCCAATCACATACCCAATAAAGAATAATGACAAACAAAGCCAACTGGGAAAATATACATAAAGGTTTACTTGGTTTAAATGAAGAAAAGGTTGACAAATTTACGGTGATGTTGGCCTTGTCGGTTGTAGTGATCCTTGGAAACTTTTAAAGGGGTTTGCAGGCCCTAATAAGTGGAAACAAATCATATCTTGCCGATTGTCCTAAGTGACTCGGTTGTCACAGTCATTGTTGTCAATCATCTATCAATTCTCCCAACACTATTATACAACCTTCATGCACTACCATACATTCTCAAAATAATGTTACACAACCTTCACTAGAATTTTTCACTTGAAAAGGTCTCTCACCAATGAATTTAGGGATTCTTGGAGTATTAAGGTTTAACAATTTTTTGATAGTTTTTGAAAGCAATTCCTACAATCCTTTGTGTAGAAACAACAATGTTCTATATGTCCATGCATCAATGAGAGAGGTTTAGGATTTTCAATTAGTAACATGATTGATAGAGATACCAAGAATGAAATTGCAAGGAAGATCTAATATTTATGAACGAAATTGCAAAACAATCTAAGTTACATGTTTGATATCTTACTTATATCATGGCAACATAAAATGTATATATGCACTCAACATACCTCTTTGCTTGTTTATTTGAGAATGTTGCTAGGAATTAATAGGGGAATGATACATTGATCTACACATGAATCACTTGTACTTTCTCGATACTTTCATCTCTTGGTCAAGGCCACATACCCCCTTACACTTGAATATTGTTTCCACCCTTAGGATTACTTGAAGTCCATTCTCAAATCACACTAAATGACAATAGTTAGTACAAAATAGTGACCATAGCCAAGGAAGCCCAAATTTACTCATACTCAACATAATAAGAAATATCTAAATCATCTGGACCATTATTCATAACATAACCTCTTTTTCACATCATGGAAGTGTTGGCATTATGTGAACCGGTATGAGGACATAATGACATTGTATGTTGTCATTAATGTCAATATGCTGAAGAGGTGAGGACTGACATATGTGAGAACCAGTATAACACTGTGAACTGGCATTTGTGCCAAAGTGAAGTGGTGTGTTTGTTCAAGGTGAACCGGCATATGGTTATGGGAACCGGCACATGGAACCGTTGTATGACTACCGATTAGTAGTCTCAACTTCAGGGTTTCCGGTTGAAGTGCTTCAAGCTTGTGTGGCTCAACCGGTGACTTTGTGTGATGAGTTAGCATTATAACAAAGAACAGATCATGTTGCCACATCAGCCTTGTGCGCGTGAAGGATATTGCATGAAGGAGATTGTTCCTATCTACCTCAGGAATGCGCAAAGTTTGTAAATGGTGATAACGTGTGATGAGTTATCAGCCGCTATGAAATCGGTGGAAAATGAATGATGGAGAATGTCTTGAGATTGGATCAAGACTGTTGCATTTAATGCAGTGTGCTCAATGGTCAAGATTGAACTGTTTGAATTCCTTAACCTAACAAGTTTAGGGTTAAGGGTTTATGCTACTGACCTATCTATTTTCCTATAAGGTCGATGTTGTGATTCTTTCTATGGTTGTTGGCAAAAGCTGTGTGTGTATCCAAGAGAAGAGATATGTGATTCTTGCCAGACCAGAGGAGAGAAGTGATACCTACAGAGTGTAAGTGTAGAAGGTGAAAAGGAGCTTCAGCGGATTTGCATTGGCATTGAGTGTTGTTACTAGATCATTGTAATACCTATTGATCTCTAACCACTTCAACAGTTGAGAAATCCCTTAACAAGGTAGCTTTAACCAGCTTGCTGTAAATCCTTTAACAGGGTGACTCAAAACCATTGAGTTCTTGAAATCCTCTAACAAGTTAACCTTTAACAGGGTTTAACAACTGGGTATTCTAGCCATCCCTTAACCAAGTGATCCCTAACAGGATCAGTTCCTAACAGAACCTATTGTATCAGTCTTTAACTGAACTAGGCTCCTAACAGAGCAGACTTCTAAAGAGTTCAAAAGCAAGCTTTTGGGTATTCATCCCCATCATGGTTTTTTCCAGTTGGGTTTCCACGTGAAAAATATGTGTGTCATGTGTGATGTCTTTTTCATGTGATGCTATGTTGTTTTCTGTCAAGCGGTGAATCATGTTGATCTAGTTGCTTATATGTATATCTTTGATGGTAGATTACCTGTTCATGCATTAGGGTGAAATGGAAATGAAGTGTTAGAGTATATGAGAAGATAAGTGTCAACTGGTTTATGCTTGTCTTAGTTATTCTGGGTTTTGTCGGTTGTACTTTGTTTAAGGACCGATGTTACTGTTTGTCTGTCAATGCATAATGTCTGCAGACAAACCGGTTCAAGAGTGTGTTTTTGTTTGTACTGATTCACCCCCCCTCTTAGTACCAGTTTGGTAATATTCATTCATCATTGAGTTATCAATTGGTATCAGAGTGTCCTCCAGGTCCTCTATGTTATAAGCTTAACTGCTTGAGGTAAAGATCCCATTCTAATGATGAAGAGAGAAGGTCCAAATTTTAACAGAGAAAATTTCAGTATATGGAAAGACAAAATGAAGATATACATCAAAAGCATGGGTGCTCAACACTAGAGCTATGTTGAGAATTCCTATGTTGCCCCTACTGGTACTCTCACCGATGACCAAAAGAGAGAGATGCAGGAGAATGGGCAAGTCATGGAAGCCCTAATTAGTAGTTTATCTGACATTGAGTTTATTGATGTCCAAGATAAGGTAAATCCCAAAGAGGTATGGGATACTCTTGAAAATATCTATGGCGGTGATGAGCATGTAAAACAAGCTAAGGAAGAAAGCCTTAAGAGGGAAGTTTGAAGACATGCAGATGGTTGAAGGTGAGACCATTCAACAGTATGTAATAAGAATCAAAACCATTGTTGGAGATATCAAGAGTGCAGGTGGTAAAATGGAAGATTCCAATGTGGTAAGAAAAGTCCTGAGATCCTTATTATCGGTCTATTCAATAAGGGTTGCTGCTATTCAGGGGCTGAGATCAATAGACAAGACTAAGGTATCCCTAGACTCCATCATTGCAAAGTTGACAGCCTATGAGCTAAATAGTTTTGATAGCAGTGTTCAAAAGATTGAATCAACTTTTAAAGCTTCTGTTGTACCATCCAGAAAAGGAAAAGAAGCTACCACTAGTGGTGAACCAAGATAGAGCAGAGAAATGGATGATGAGGAGATTCTAATGGCACTTGAAGCTCTCCTTGCCAGGAAACTTCCTAAAGGAACCGACAAATATAGAGGTAAGCTTCCTTTAAAATGTTTTTCTTGTAACCGGATAGGACATATTGCTGTAAACTATCCTAATGGCGACAACAAGGACAAACTGGAAAGGTTCAAGAAATTCAAAGGAGGAAACCAGAGAAACTGTTTTGTGGCAGTTGATGAAGGTGTCACAGATGAGGAATCAGAGGATGAAGAAAATGAAGATATTGTGTTTTTTGCTGTCAAGGAAGATGTGTCAGACAAGAAGGCTCTTGTCTCCTGGTTTGATAATTCCAATGAGTGGATTATTGATAGTGGCTGTTCTCACCATATGACTGGTGATCGGAGCAAGTTTCTATCCTTGGAAGAGTATGATGGTGGTGTGGTTTGTATTGGTAATGATGCACCATGCATGGTCAAAGGAGAGGGTCCATCTCTCTGAATGGAAAGAGTAGTGCTAACAATGTCTACTGGGTTGATGGTCTCAGACACAACAATCTGAGTGTTGCCCAGCTGAATGACTATGGTCTCACTCTGGAATTCAAGAATGGAGTGTGCAGAATCAAATGAAAGAATGGTGAATTGGTGGCCAGCAGCATGCAGACCAAAGGTAACCTATTTCAGCTGAATGCAAATATAAGTACATGTCTTATGGATAAATTTGATGATAGCTGGATATGCATAGGAGACTTTGCCATGTAAACTTTGATAATATTGTGAAGGCTAGTAAGATCAAGGCAGTTAGAGGGTTGTCGATGCTAAGAAAACCGGATAATACCTTGTGCAGAGAATGTTAATTGGGGAAAATGTCTTCCTCAACCTTTAAAGGTAAATCTTTCACTGCTAACAATTTTCTTGATCTTGTGCATACTGATTTGTGTGGTCCTATGAAAACTAGGAGTGTGCAAGGTGATAGGTACTTCATGATTCTCACTGATGACTGCTCAAGAATGATGTGGGTCACATTCTTGAAAGATAAGTCTGAAGCCTTTGTAAAGTTCAAAGCTTTCAGAGCATTAGTGGAGAAGGAAAGCAGTAAAAGGATCAAGTGCCTGAGAACTGATCAAGGAGGGGAATTCACTTCCGGTGAACTCAACAAGTACTATGAAGAACATGGCATCAAGAGACAACTATCTGCCCCCCAGACTCCATAGTAGAATGGCCTAGAAGAGAGGAATAAATGGACTGTGGTTGAAGCAGCTAGAACCATGTTGATTCAAGGAAAGGTAGCTCACACCTTTTGGAGAGAAGCGGTGAGCAATGCAGTCTACACAATGAACTGGGTACTCATCAAGAAAGGTAAGGATAAAACTCCTTATGAGTATTGGACCGATAAGACACTTGTGGTTAGCTACTTTAGAGTATTTGGTAGCAAATGTTACATCAAGAGGAGTGAACACCAGAGCAAATTTGATGCAAAATGTGATGAGGGAATATTCCTAGGGTATTCCACCAAAAGAAAAGCTCTCAAGGGTTTCAATAATATGACTCAGAGAATTATGGAAAGCATCAATGTAAGAGTTGATGAAACCTCTGATAAAACTGAGGAAATCGACAGTGAGCAAGCAGTAAATGAACTGGTTGTAACCTTCTAGGAACCGGTTGTCAGTCAACCAAGTACCAGTAACAGTGTTCCTACACGGGTAGATGTAGATATTGATACTGATGGAGATGAGGATGAAGAAGAAAAGAAAGAGGAATCTATCAAGACCATTCCTCGGTATGTCAAGTTGAATCATGATCCTAAGTAGATCATAGGATATAAGGATGTAGGAATCCTTACAAGAAGAAAGGTCAGAGAAAACTCATGTATGATCTCTGAATTTGAGCCCAAATCATTCAAAGAGGAACATAAAGATGAAGAGTGGATCAAGGAAATGGAAGAGGAACTTGACCAGATAGAAAAAAATGGTACATGGTCTTTGGTACCCAGACCAGAGCATAAAAATGTCATTGGTACTAAATGGGTTTTTAGAAATAAGCTGAATGAGGATGGCATAGTGATTAGGAACAAAGACAGACTGGTGTGCAAAGGATATGCCCAAGAAGAAGGAGAAGACTATGGAGAAACCTTTGCTCCTGTAGCCAGATTGGAAGGAGTTTGTATGCTTCTTGCATATGCAGCTTTTAAAGGTTTCAAAGTATATCAAATGGATGTAAAATCTGCATTCCTAAATGGTGTACTTGAAGAGGAGGTGTATATAGAGCAACCAGATGGGTTTGCCCTATCTGAAGACAGTGACATGGTATGTAGGCTACATAAAGCCTTATATTGTCTAAAGCAGGCACCTAGAGCTTGGTATGAACATCTGCATTCCCATCTTGTGAAGATTGGATTTGAGAGAACAAGTGAAGATAGCAATATCTACTTGAAGTCTGAAGGAGATTAGATCCTGATCTATGAGGTATTTGTTGATGACAATATCTTTGGTGGAGATGACAAGATGAGTCATGAGTTTGCAGATGAGATGAAGAAAGAGTTTGAGATGTCACTCATAGGGGAGATTAAGTTCTTCATTGGACTGCAGATCCAACAGATGAAAGATGGAATCTTTATCACTCAGTCCAAGTATGTCAAAGAGGTGTTGAAGACCTTTGGCATGGAAGATAGCAAACCGGTTCGTACACCGATGGTGACCGGTTGTAAACTATCCAAAAAAGATAACTCAACATTGGTTGATGAGAAGGAATATCGATCAATGATTGGTAAATTGCATTATGTAGTGCATAGCAGACCAGATATTGCACATGTAGTAGGCATTACTGCAAGGTTCTAGAAAAGCCCAAGAGAATCCCACTTGGTTGCAGTCAAGCAGATTCTTAGGTATTTGAAGGGAACTGTTGATTATGGATTGAGGTATCCATATAGCAAGGATTTCAACTTAAAAGTATACATAGATGCTGATTGGGCAGGTAATGTAGATGACCAGAAAAGCACAACCGGTGGCACATTCTTTCTCGGTGGAAGACTGGTCTCATGGATGAGTAAGAAGCAGAGTTGTATCTCTTACTCTACAGTGGAAGTAGAGTATGTTGTAGCTTTCATGAACTGCACTCAGACAATCTGGTTGAAGCATGTGTTAAATGGCTTCAAAGTTCCTGTATCTGAACCGGTAAGTATATTTTGTGACAATACTAGTGCAATTAATATCTCCAAGAATCCGGTTTTACATTCTAGAACCAAGCACTTTGAGATTAAGTATCATTTCTTGAGAGAAAAGGTTCAGAACAAAGAGATTGCATTAGAACATGTTTCTAGTAAGGAGCAGTTAGCAGACATATTCACCAAGCCTCTCCCAAAGGCTACATTTATGTACTTAAGAGGTGAATTAGGGGTGTTGCCCCTTCAGGAGGTAAACTAAAAGCACATGCTCCACATCACTCAGGTATTGTATAGTCAAATTTATTTTGGATTGATGTGTTGAAGGATGCTACTCCTCAAGGGGAGTAGCATAATGGAATAGGGCAGCTTGTGCCTCCACTTTGGCATTGTTGTCAAAGGGGGAGAAGATGTGAAACAGAGAAGATATCTCCAGAAATTGGGGGAGAAGATGTGAAGCGGAGAGATATCTTTGTATATTGCCATCAATGCCAAAGGGGGAGATTGTTGGCATTATGTGAACCGGTATGAGGACATAATGACATTGTATGTTGTCATTGATGTCAATATGCTAAAGAGGTGAGAACCGGCATATGTGAGAACCAATATAACACTGTGAACTAGCATTTGTGCCAAAGTGAAGCGGTGTTTTTGTTCAAGGTGAACCAGCATATGGTTATGGGAACCGACACATGGAAGCATTGTATGACTACTAGTTGGTAGTCTCAACTTCAGGGTTTTCGGTTGAAGTGCTTCAAGCCTGTGTGGCTCAACCGATGACTTTGTGTGATGAGTTAGCATTGTAACAAAGAATAGATCATGTTGCCACATCAGCCTTGTGCGTGTGAAGGATCTTGCATGAAGGAGATTGTTCCTATCTACCTCAAGAATGTACAAAATCTGTAAACGGTGATAACATGTGATGGGTTATCAGCCGCTATGAAATCAGTGGAAAATGAATGATGGAGAATGTCTTGAGATTGGATCAAGACTGTTGTATTTATTGTAGTGTGCTCAATGGTCAGGATTGAACCATTTGAATTCCTTAACCTAACAGGTTTAGGGTTTAGGGTTTATGCTACCAACCTATCTATTTTCCTATAAATTTGATGTTGTGATTCTTTCTAGGGTTGTTGGCAAAAGTTGTGTGTGTGTATCCAAGAGAAGAGATACGTGATTCTTGCCAGACCAGAGGAGAGAAATGATACCTGTAGAGTGTAAGTGCAGAAGGTGAAGAGGAGCTTAAGCAGATCTGCATTGGCATTGAGTGATGTTACCAGATTATTGCAATAGCTGTTGATCTCTAACCACTTCAAAAGTTGAGAAATCCCTTAACAGGGCAGCTTTAACCGGCTTGCTATAAATCCTTTAACAGGGTGACTCAAAACCATTGAGTTCTTGAAATCCTCTAACAAGATAACCTTTAACAAGGTTTAACCCTTAACTAGGTATTCTAGCCATCCCTTAACTCAGTGATCCCTAACAGGATTGGTTCCTAACAGAACCTATTGTATCAGTCTTTAACCGGACTAGGCTCCTAACAGAGTAGACTTCTAAAGAGTTCAAAAACAAGCTTGTGGGTATTCATCCCCACCGTAGTTTTTCCTAGTTGGGTTTCCACGTGAAAAATATGTGTGTCATGTGTGATGTCTTTTTCATGTGATGCTATGTTGTTTTCTGTCAAGCGGTAAATCATGTTGATCTAGTTGCTTATATGTATATCGTTGATGGTAGATTACCTGTTCATGCATTAGGGTGAAATGGAAATGAAGTGTTATAGTATATGAGAAGATAAGTGTCAACCAGTTTATCCTTGTCTCAGTTATTCTGGGTTTTGTCGATTGTACTCTGTTTAAGGACCAGTGTTACTATTTGTCTGTCAATGCACAGTGTCTGGAGACAAACTAGTTCAAGAGTGTGTTTTTTCTTATACTGATTCACCCCCCCCTCTTAGTACCAGTTTGGTACTATTCGTTCATCATTGAGTTATCAGGAAGGCCAAAATTACAAGGATCATGCTTCTTCGAAGGAGCCATTGTTCAGAGCCACCAAACTATCAACAAGAGTAGAAGCTATTAGGCTCATACAATTTTAGGACATATAAAGAGTTGAATCAGAAGCGAGATCATGAAGCATAGAATAGAGAGGTATTCATGGAATAGACATCTAAAAACATCTCATTCATGAAGTAACAAAATGCTAAAGAAAATGACAAGTAATAAAAAAACTTACAAGGATGAGGTATATTCATAACTTTTGTAGTCCCGCCTTGGATGTCAACACTAGAAGAAACTCATATTATTCGTGTACAGACAAGACAATATGGGAGTTCATTATACCAAGCAACTTGTGGTGTTGTTGTTCGTGTTGGCTCTATTGGACCCTACAATTAAGATTCAATATATATTATTCAATAAGATTAACTGTGCAACATAATGAAATATTGAAAAGTGTGTTATCTTGTTGAGCTTCACTTGGTTTTGAGAATAGTTTAATATTCTCTACTTAATAGGGCCAACCACATGAAGGTGGAATCTCATTTGGCCCCTCCCCCCCTAACATCACTCTAAATTCCCTGTTAACATCTTATAACATTCATTCATTCATTCTACCATTAATAAAATATAGCATTCATTCATTAATATCACATAACATTCATTAAAACATAACATTGATTAACATTAATTAACACGCAACATTCATCAATATTAATTAACACATATCATCCATAACCATTAATTAGCACATAATTACATTCACTAACACATAAAAATCAGTCATTATCAAATAAGCTAGATTACAATCATTTTTTTTTTTTTATTTGAAGCTATTAAAAGACTAAGTGGAACATCAGTTTCTTCATAATTTCCCCCCTCTGCAAATGTTCCGCCATCTGCTCGTGATTTTGATGTATGCCTAGTCCTATACTGAGGACGTGGACACCTAAGTGAAGGGGGGTCCTCTGCAATAACAAAGAAATGGGTTAAATTAATATATATATATATATATTATTGTTACAAGTATTTCATTAATTTAGAGAACATAACTATTGCGCTCTTTACCTGATGGGGCCACATCATTTTGTGTAGCCTCAACCTCAACATGCTGAATACCCTCTAGATCATCTGGAGTTGAAATACTAAAGGTTACATTAATGTTGAACACCAATTGCAATTATATTTGTTTAAAGGAATAACAATGGTCCTCTTTACCTAAGTGGGGAACATCACGTTCCTGATGTTGTGTACCCAGATCATGCTCCACTTGGTCACCACAGACTACATGCTCTAAAATATTAACAAAAAAGGTTACATTAATTACTATTCTAATTACAAATTAAGATGTTTAATTGTATTCATAGCTAAATAAATAAATTTGAATAGCAAATGAATACCTCCACTACTGGGATGCACATCCGGACCTTCATGTGCATGTGGTGTTTCATGATTAGCAGGCTGCATTCCAATGTCATGCACATTGTTATCATTGCTTTCTTATTAAAAAAAAATATAGTCACTTTATGTTGGAACTCAACATCAATTAGATTATTGGTAAAGTATTCAATTTGAAACAATTTCCATTTAGCATATTTACTTGTGTGACGGATGCACTTGAATGTTGTGTATGCCCACTCAATTCTCGTAGTCGATTAGCCACGGCTGAATAGCCTTGCTGGTAGGCAATTCTCTTGTCATCTTCTGTGTGCACTCTATTGAATTCAAAGCTTTGCAATTTTGCTTAGTATCATGAATTTTGATTGCATTGTTTGATGAAAAAAAATGTTTGCAATTTATTAATATTTTGATGCAATATTTCGTTTACATGAGATACTTAACAATTTGTGCAGCAAGTTTCATGTAAGCACCAGAGCTGAGTTTGTGTTGCCCATGCTTTTCTTGTCTTGCCTTGGTTGCCTTTGACATGTCACTCAATCTATAAAAAGTTTGAAATATGTTAGATTATATAAATATAAAGGGTAATTAATTAGTACATAATTACATTCTTAATAGTATCTTGTACCTTCTTCTGGCATCTGGTGGTGTATTTCCTTTTTTCCTTTCAATTCTCTCCTTGCCATCCAAAATCAAGTCCTTCCACTCCCTCTCTGGAATCATGGGGGGATGTTCATACTTTAGGTTCCTCTCTAAATGGGTCCTGTATTGGTCCCTCACATACTTTAGATATGTGCCAGCTTTTTCAAGGAGCTTGGTTTTGTCAAAGGTGTCATTTCCAAACCACTCAACCATTTGGTTTGTCAATTCATCTTTTAACCTTTTTTCTTGGTCATTCCACCTTTTAAAGAAAAAACAAACCTGTTAGATTTAGAAATGAATTGAAGCTACATTTATTACACTTCAAGAAATGGATCAAAGGAAAACTATTCTAGCAATGATATGAAATCAAAATAGTGGATTAGGGTTAGTTCACATATGATGTACCACCTTTTATGTATGGTGGGCCCAAATATCTGCAATGCAATGTCACTAAGATGTTTATAGAAAATATCATTGCCTGCAAAAAATTCATGGGATCATTAGTCCAAAACGAGTGATCATAAAGTAAATTACAATTAGAGTATATATAATAATAATTTAAAGTACCTAGAACCTTTTGTATCTTTAAGGGAATCATTTCTTCATCGCTTACCACCAATGTGGCCTACAACGTTCCCGTACTAACAATATGAGAAGATCCAGGAAATGATGGTATGTTATTAGCAGTAGTCACCTCTGGTACATCCTCATGTGCATCTCCTCCTACAAAAAATGAATCCACTATGAAATGGCATTAGAATTCAAGAAAGAATGCTTGAAGAGAAATAAACACATGACAGAATATAGAGCAAAAGAGGGATCTACCAACAGTGGGCAGGCCAATATGACGTGCAGTAGAGGATGTCTGCATGCTACGTGTTGCTGACATTATAGTCGGCAATACAGGTGAAGGTAACCTCTGATGAGGCGGTGACAACATTTGCATAGGAACATTGACAACACCTAAAGAATAATACATTAAATATATCAAACATTAAATATATGAAAAGTGCAAGAATTGTAAACAAGGATGAACCTTTATTTTGAAAATTGATAGTATCAAGTATGATGTGTTTTGGGTACTTAGAGTGATAAGCCAAGCAAGCGATAATACAAGAAAATCATCATCACCTGAAGATCCTGCAACACCCTGATCATGGCAATGACTTTCATGAGGGTGGATAAATTGCTGTAAAAACAATACGTACATATTTTAGTTAATGACATAAAAGAGAATAAAATATAAACCATTATTAAACTTTTGTTATAATTAAAGCTTTCATTACTGCTTACTTGCAAGTTTTCTGATGTCTGAATCAATAATTTCACCCTCTCTCGTATCTCATCAGTAATAGGATTCACTTGTGCCAAAGAAACAATCTCTTTACCAATTTTTCTAAGAGGTTTTTTTAAGAATTCCATAGGGTGTGTGGAATCTTCAGGGTCATCATCGCTTAACCCTAATGATTTCACATCCCTAGAGAGGTGCTTGGGTACTACAACTCCCTTTCCCTTTCCCTGAACATCTGTTTGTGTCAAGAATATCATTAACAATTACAAAATTAGTATAAATCACTAAAAAAAAGAACATAATATGTAACAGTTTGCTTCTATCTAATTTGTACAATTATAATGAGGTTTACCTGCTCGGTAGAAGTGTTACAACCTACATCCCTGTCTACGATATGTGATGGATCCATGTCGCCCTATGACAAAGAAAAAAAATAAAAAACATTAGATAAATTAAACCAATAGACTTAGCAAAAAAACTTCATAATAAAATGGTATATTGGATTCATTAATTGGAGGTTGGTTAATTTAAATGGTATATAGTACGTACCACCCCCATGATATTAACTTTGTTTGTATCTATACGATTCAAACTGTAATCGATTAGAAGCTCTTCGCCTACACTTATTGATTTTATTGCACATACAAATACACGATTTCCCTCGCACGCCTCAAATATGCAATTGGGTTGTTTATTAGTTGACCCAGGTCGCGTGCTATTTATAAAACTTGCGATATTCCCTGTTGTTTTTGGCCAACCATCAATGTATACAACCACTTGTTTACTTTGATCATTATCTTTTTGTTGTATATAATTTGCTGACAGTGCATACCTACGCATACTTTTTTTATATTTAACAATTTGCATCCAATTATTGTAATTGTAACAAGGTCCAACAAACTCCATCAATTTAGCAACTTTATTGTAACAAACCTTTATGTCATCCATGGAAAATAAACTTAAACCATGTAACGATGAAGGTGCTATGCGATATATCCTATTGTTAACAAAAGAATCAGTGTTTATTGGAGGAAGTTCCTTGGGCACCCATTGTTTCTGTAGATGTATGTACCTTAGTGGCACCTCAATGTCACCTTTGGTCTCGTCATCATAAGAACATGACCCCCCTTGAGCAAGGAAAAATTTCATGCGTTTATTGAATTTTCTTCTAATCTTTTGACCTCTTGTTGATCTCCCTATTGTAGACCTACTACATGTGTCACTTTTATTTTATATTCCTGCATTTTCCTCACTCGACGAAGATAGATCTGACAAATACCTATTTGGGGGTACCTGCACTCCATGAAATGAGAGAGTTAATTGGTAATGAGAGAGAAATTTTGTAAATGAGGGTAATGTTGATGAAGAAGTTTGCCCTAAAGTTGATTTTTGGATTAAAATTGGAATAATTCCAAATGGGACCTCAAGTGTTGATAACTATATTAGATTTGTTGCTAATGTTGAGGTTTGAAAAACTGAGGAAGTTTGTTTTCCAAGTAATTTTTAAAAAATTAATTGTTTCTATAGGATTTATTGACTAGTTATACCCGTCCATCCATGAGACTGTGCAGGATCCTTGTCAAAGGGGTTCAGGGTCCTGTACAATCTAATTCAATTATCTTATGTTAGCTAAAAATTACATAGTACACAACATGAACAACATGAACTTTGTAGACAAAAAGAGTATTAAATAATAAAAAGATGTTGTCATCAAAATCATTAGAATTTTTTTAATTCCTTACCTTTACTTTATGTAGACTATGCAGGATCCTCAACTAAATGGTGGACAATGTTTGTAGTCAATGACCTGTTCCCACCAAGGGTGACAACATCACACAGGGACTATACCTGAAATCAACACCATCAATTGAACATCATAAGCATTACTACATTTGTAAGTTGATAAACAATAAATACATACGTATCATAAGCATCATAAGCATCACATGATGTGTCATCATATATGTAATTGAGCATCACAATTAGCATCACATATGTGTCATCATAAACATGCAATCCATCACATATGTATCATAAATCACCATCCATCACATAGGTAATAAACAATCCACATTCTATAAATAAACACAAAGTTCAAAAAATGTCACATGCATCATCATAAACATGTGATCCATCACATATGTATTTTAAATCAACATCCATCACATAGCTAATAAACAATCCAATTTCCATAAATAAACACAGTTTAAAAAATGTCACATAAATAGTCACTCTCCCTATCTCCATCTCCATATTAAAAGGTGCATCATGAATTAATTATGTAATGGCATTAGAATTCAAAACATAATGAATTAATTATGTAAAACAAAATCTATCAAGAAGTCAATATTAAATAGATAATATACTAATTACATACCTCATACATTTCATTCATCATCATGAATATCAAGGTCATCATCGCCATCATCATCATCATCATCATCATCATCATCACCACCACCATCAATGTCTTCGCCATCGCCACCATCACCACCACCACCACCACCACCACCTCCTACTCCTACTCCTACTCCTTCTCCTTCTCCTTCTCCTTCTTCTCCTTCTCCTTCTCCTTCTCCTTCTTCTTCTTCTTCTTCTTCTTCTTGAAACTATCGATCATGATCATCATCCACTCCATCTTCTACTTCTTCGGTATCTTCTTCTTCCATCACATTATACTTTATCAGCCTTCCTCTTGGATCATGTCTAACAACAAATGACCAACCCGGTTTATGTGGAACCTCTGAGTAAAATACTTGCTCACATTGGCTTGGAAGAACATTAGGCTCATACCCAACTGGTTCAAATGACCTTTTATTTAGCATTGTAAAACCATTATCATGTTCAATAACAGTTCTATCGGGATCATTTTTATTCAATCGTAGCCTGTACCATTTGACAACGAAAAAAACTAATTTGAAGGAATTAAAGTCACACTCAAGTACATCATCCAAAATGCCATAGTATCAATTTTGAGACTGTTGAGGATATATGTCATTTCTCAATGAAATATTTGTCACCTCAAAGACTGCAGTGATGCCAGAATCACAAGTTTTCTTCATGTCATCCAACTTTTTTATGCAAAATTTATGACCATTGTAGCACAGTGTTGTGGTGTTTGACCTGCGATATGTCAAACATGTAAAATTTATTGCATTGTGAGTTGATAAACATATGGGTGATTAATAAATTTATACGTACCTATTTATCTCTTAAACCATATGCTAAATCAATTTCTCTTTGCATAACATTGGAATTTCCATTATGATGAGCTTCTTTAACCAATGAAGCCACACCTTCCCATGTTAATGTGTGTCCAGAATGTTGACAACGTTCAATCCATACCGTCATCCAATCAAGATTGTTTGCAATATACAAATGTAGTGCATCCCACTCTCGACCAACTGTACAAAAAATAAATGGACATCTTACAATCGATTTGTTTTGAAGATTAAGAATTAATTAACTACAATAACATCTTATAATTACCTCTCATTTTCCTCAATCTACCGTTCCCCATCAAGTACTCCCCTTCGAATTTGTTAATGGGGTTGGGATCCCAAATGTGATCCACGTGGATCTTCGCTACAAACTTAGGAAGATATTCAGAAATGTACACCATAGTCTGGTATACCATATATCTCTCCACCATAGAACCCTCAGGATGTGCTCTTTGTTGAACCAAAGCCTTCAAAAATTTCAAGTGCCTTTCAACCATCCACATTGACCTAGTGTGTACAGGCCCACACAATTCAATCTCCTCAACTTGGTGTATGAGGTAGTGTTCTTGTGCATTGAAAAAAGCTGGAGGTAGACACTTTTGCATTTCACACATAAAATGAGGAATTTTTCTCTTCCAATATTTTATATCGTCTTTATGGATTTCTTTACATGAAAACCACCTACAAGATATTCAAGATGCAAAAAAAAATATTACATAACAAGTAAAGCAAATAGCAAATATAATATCTATACAACGAACTGAACAAGTATCACTACTTACCTCGTGTATTTTCCAAGATCATATATGACTTGCTTGACATTATTGTCGAAGTCGTCTGGGAGAGATAGAGGTAGAACGTACTACAACAATTATAAAATTATCTTTTCATTTTTTTGTAACATAATACAATGAAAAGTACACATACGTGCAGTACTTAAATACATACTAAAAACACAAGAACATGAATTACCTTAATAAAGGTATGTCAATCATGCGTTTTCATCCCTGGCCCAAATTCACTTTTCTTTGATATGAGATTGTTTATGTTCACAGCAAATCCTGTGGGAAATCAAATTTTTTGTATGACTTCTTTTATAGCATTGCTTTGCTGGTTCGTTAATAACCAAGGAAGCTCACTTGTATTAATATGGTCTCCATGGCTATTTGATTGAATGACATTTATCATTGCATGATTGAAATCCTGAATGTCACTACATATTTTGACAATTTTTTCTTTGTCACACCTTCCATCCAATATTTTCCATATTGTCTCTGTTATATTCTTTCCAATATGCATACTATCAAACAAATGAACAATTTGTAACTGCTCGTAGTAGGGAAACCTACTAAATTGTCGGGGATAATTTTTTAGTCCCACAGGAAGGTGGTCATTTATATCTTCACGACCCTCATGATCATCAATCACATCATCAATAAACAAAACAAAATAGAAAAGATGTTTTATGACAAACCAATAGATGGAATAGCATTACCTTGATGATTAATTCTATTATATTCCAACTTCCATAGGTTAGGTGTCATTCTTCGTGGCTTTGATGTATTCTCTTCTTTCCCATTGAAAAGATGTTTTTCAGTATTTCGATACTTATGATTTTTGTGGAGAAAGTGTCTATACTCATCAAACACCTACTTTCCTAAACTTTTTGAATGACGAGATTTCATCTTTGGACCACAAACAAGACATGCAAATTTTCCCTTTGTTTGAAGACCTACAAGATAATGTATAATTGGATTAAATATGATAATTTTTTGAATTATAATGTTCATGCACAACTTAAACACTATAACATACCATGTGTTAGCCCTGGGGCATCGTGTATTGTTCGTAGAAGCATCGCATGGAATTTAAATTGTCTTTGTCTTATTGGTCTAGAGACGTCATACATAGAAACACCATTCCATAACTCCAACAACTCGTTGATAAGAGGCTCAATATATACATTCATATCTTTAACTTGGTACTTACCTAATCGAATGAACAAAAATATTACATAATTATTATGACCATTTTACTGCAATATTTATAATTAAATTTAGATGACTATATTTAAATGATAAAATACCTAGAACAATCATTGCCAACATTATGTGCTCCCCCTTTATTGACATCCATGGAGGAATGTTATTGTTGATAACAAAAATAGGCCACACTGAGTAAACAGATCTCATCTCTCCAAATGGATTGACATCGTCTGCTGCCAATGAAAGCCTGAGATTATGAGGTTCTTCTTTAAAGTGTGGCCAATTTTCCTCTATGTCCATAAATGTTGAACCATCTGCAGGCATTTGAATAATGTCATCTCGACTTCTATTGCGTGCATGGTAATCCATAAATTGTGCCAAGCTAGTGCACTTGAATAATCGTTGCATACGTGGAATAATGAGAATATAGCGAAGAACCTTGCGAGGAACCATTTTTGCTATTTGATTTGTTTGATATCTACTGATATGACATTCAGGGCATTCAGTTTGAAATTCATGTTGTTTGTGATATATAATATGATCATTGGGACAAGCATCTATTTCTTGATACTTCATTCCAATATCTTTCATAACGGCAAATAATTCTCAATATGAGAGAGGTAGAATATTTGATGGTGGTAACAAAAACTCAGCTATCAATCTACAACAAAAAAATATAATTTTTTAATATAAAGAATATTAATGGTACAATATGATTCACAGTTTATTATGACATATATGGCATACCTTAACATACGTGACATTGTTATGTTGGATAAACCATTCATAACCTTCAAGTTCACC
Organism: Cryptomeria japonica; assembly: GCF_030272615.1. Lineage (NCBI taxonomy): Eukaryota > Viridiplantae > Streptophyta > Pinopsida > Cupressales > Cupressaceae > Cryptomeria > Cryptomeria japonica. Next base: position 484,078,894 of record NC_081413.1, read on the forward strand.
AACAATAATACAACAGAGAGAAGAGTTGTCTGTGAGCCTTTGTAAAGGGCCTCAGATGCCTTCTCAAGTAGAGGGACATCATGAACAACATCAAGGTCATCTTCATCATCATGATCAGCTACGTGAGTACTAAATTTGTTATGGATCAATGTATTTGTACCATCATCTTCAATTGTGTTTTCTGGCTCATGATCGTCATCTTCCATGGGATCATTATCTTCAGCTTTGATATTCACACCTCCATGTTCATCTACTTCAAAAACCATATTCTTCAGGTTGTGTTGATCCATACCATGTGCTTTGGGGTGCTCGACCTATATAAAATTGATAAACATAAATAAACCATGATCATGATCTCATCATCACGTGATTTATTATGTATATAAATTGTTAAAACAATATAATGAAAAACTTACCAATGGATGATAATCATGTCCACCTTCAATGTGACCATGCAGCCTACAATGTTTCTTCGTTGTTTTGATTAGAAGTCTTCTAGTCTTTAACCCCTTACAAATTTTGCACGGACAATAACATTTTCCATCACCTTTTCTTTTCAAGTTAGACCACAATCTAGCAATTGTCTCCTTATTTTGTTGTTCGTTGATATTGTCTAACATGGTCTTTCTTCACAAGCAAGAAAATCAGGGTATAGAACTAGTTATATAGAAGTTGAAATGTTAGTTATGAAATCACATTTCAGTATAATATACCAAATTAAATTACTTGAAAATAGAAATTATCATCATTGAACCAAAACCAATTAACTCTTCTTTTTCATCTCAAAACATATCTAATGGCTTTGTGGTATGCAATCCTTGTATAATATATTAAGTTGACTAATGTCTAATTGGGGTAATCCATGAGTGTCTAATGTGAATTCGGTATCCTAAACATTGGAGAGATCTTATCTGACTTGCCTAATCAGTGTGGTTTCTGTCCTAATATGAAATAATGAGTTCTACCCTTGCCTCTGCATCAAACTTATCACATCATGTTTCTTCAACAAAACACACTAATGTGAGCCAACACCATGAGGATAGGGTCAAGTATCATAGCAACTAATCATAATATGTGAAGACAAGATTCACACATAAGTGTTGACTCTCAACAATGCCACACTTCCAAAATTGTCAGTCTTAAGACTTGTCCTATTGGGTGAGCACTCATTGATGGCCACAAGTCCAAATCAATGTATGTAGGCTTCGAACTCCTAACTCTAGGCTAGGAGGACCCTATAAAAGGTCTATAAACACTCACTTGGTATTGCAATAGAAAGAGCCTTCCTCTAGAACTTTGTTTGCAATGCACACATCAATATTGGTAATAATTGTTATGATGGATGGTCTATTAGGACGGTAAATAAAATTCTTATTCATTTTCCACCCTTTGAAACTACAACAAGGTATTTGAATTGGCAGGGTCCCCACACATGACTTCAACAACAAACATTAGGCAATTCAACCTTTTGCCTTCTCAATGCATTTTTTTTTATCTTTCACTAGTTCTCTCAATCTGATACATAGGGATATCAGACCTTTCATGACATCATCACACACGCCTTCCAATATGTAGTCCTTTCATAATTTAGGTGCCTACACACTATGTTGTTGTTAAGTATTGATGTAGTCTTAAGACATCTCATGACTCCATTACATGTCCACACTTGGGTTTACAAACACAACTCTATCAAAACAAAAACAATATCAGTAGTAAAACTATGACTGTGACAATCAATACCCTTAGGACAGTCATAGAAATTTAAACTATTTCATTTGGCTTTGATCGACAAACCCTTTCGAAGGTTGCATAGGGTCCCCTCACCCCTCTCTCTATCATCAACCACTTCAAAATACCAATCGCTTGGTCTTCCCACCAAATTCTTCCCTGATATAATACATAGCATGAAAAAAAGTCTATCATCAAGCATGATATGATACATAGCATGAAAAAAATGAACATAAAACCCCAATTTCATTAAGAAAAACTCTTGGATGGCATGCCAAAGGCCTATTTATTCCCATCCAAGTTTTTTACAGCCTCAAACCACCATAAACTAACTTTCCAACCATATTTTTAAGAAGTTTCTACAAGAAATGCAAAAGTTGTCATGGCAATATGACAACTTTTTTCCCAATGGACCTCAAACATTCACAATTAGGTCTCTATTTGTTGTTAGAATGCGATCTATGACTAAGTATTAGAGGATATTACTAACTTGGGTATCGTGCTTTTATGTGTCTCTGACATGACTCCTAGTAACTATATTGTTGGAGTTGAGAAAATACAACACCATGGGAGCCCAAATGATCTTGGCAAGCTGAAAAACATGTTACAAGGAGAAGCAAGGAAGCAAATCACAGAAGAAAAAAATACATAGAAAATATGCTCAAAAAGAGAGTGCTTAATATTTACAAAAATTTAATGTGATAATCCTCCTTGTTACAAAGAAAAGAATGAACTCAACCTTTAATAGGTCAAGAAACCCTAAAAGGGATAACCTAGGTTTGCACATAATAATTAAAAAAGAATTAATTATTATGCACCTAAAGTTAGCTTAAGTGTAAAAGAGATAAAGGGAACTTAAATAATTAAACAAATATTATTTAATTAATCAAGTAAATGCCTGAATACTCTAACACCCCCCCTTAAGCTAGACTTAGGGAGAAGCTAAAACCTAGAACAACTACTGAAAGCAGGAAATATGGGTCCCGACAACAAGGCCTGATCAGGTACCCAAATACAATGAAATCTCTATGAACTGGAGAAATAGAGAACACCACGTGGGAACAAAAATCTACTCCAAAAAGAGATGGAAAAGAACACCACTGAAGCATGAAGAACCTGCAAACTCTGTCAAAGAATAACTGCTGAGTTGAAGAACCTCCACTGAAATAGAACATGACCAGGTAGAGAAGACTATAATCTATATGAGTGCCCTCAAATGACACTACTCAAATCAGAAGGTAAACAAGGAAAACAACTGAAATCGAAGAAATAGATGACATGAAAATACCAAAGCCTAAATGTTGAAGAGGAACAGGAACACTGAAAAGAACAGCCAAGAAGAACTGCATGATGAAGAACCGAGAACATCAAAGGCACAGAGATAGTACATGGTGTCATGGAAGGAACACTCACTTGACACACAACATGAGGTGAATTTCGTGGAAGGAACACTCACTAGACAAAGGTGGATGACAAACAAGGCAAACATCAGCCCCCTCATGGCACTTTATAAGTACTGCAAGTACAATAAGGCACATGATGTGCAAGATCCCAATAAACAATGCATGATGTCACTTTATCTCAGTGTGTTTGCATAAAATAAGCTACAATGATAATAAGATTGGAAATAGAAAGGAGAACCAAAATAGAGACATCCTACCCAAAAAAGAGATCCCAAGACCTAAAACAACCAAGATATCCTTCAGAGTGTTGAAAAGAAAAAAACTGAATAAAATATGCATGGAGAATAATCTAAAAATAAAACTCATATGGCTGAAAATTACATAGCACACACTTTCCAAAAATATAAACTTTTTGAAAAACGGAGGTCGGATGCTCATTCGACGGCTCCCGAAGTGCAAACAAGAGACCTCACTTTGACTGGAAAAAAACATAGTGAAACAGAAAAATGGGAAAAAAATACCAACATCATGAGGTCTGGCTCAGAACCATCTTTCCAATGCCTATTTGTTTTCAAAAAAATGACTTTGTATGCCCAAGATATGACAAAAAAACAAACCCCCTTTCAAAACAAGAGGAAGGGGTAGTCTAGTGGCTGGCCGGGCGGAGGTGGCCAGTGGGTGGCGCTTAGGTGGCAGCCTGGTGGAGATCCGGTGGCTGGGTGGTGGATCTAGGGAGGCCAGCAAGCGGGGTGGTAGTTTCCAGTGGCAGCGGCAGCGGGACCAGAGGGTGCTGTAGGCGGTGGGGCCAGAGGGCATTGCAGGCAGTGGCGGGGCTAGAGGGTGCTGTAGGCAACGGGGCTAAGTAGAAGCCGACGAGCAAAGGAGGCCGTAGGGAGGTGCCAGTGGGGGCTAGGGGCCCGCAGGGGACTGGAGGCCAGTGCCGACAGGGGCCGGGTCGGCAAGAGCTAGAGGGTCGGCGGAGGCCGGAAGGGCGCCGACGGCGGCAGGTTGACGGCAAGGGACCAAAGGTCAGGGCCGACAGGGGGGGCTAGACTATCAGTGCCGGTACCTTGCGAAACAAACCCCGAAACAAACTTTTTGCCCAAAAAAAAAATTTGTGCCCTATTTTGATTTTTGTTTTTTTTTAATATGTTTTTCAAAAAATCAAAATCTGGCTTGCATGCTGTAAAAAGGCAAAAAAATTGAATTTGTTTTCTCGAACTACGTGTCAGGGCCGTACGGCCTAGATCTGGAGAAAAAATACTCCCAGAGGCTCAGGAACTAAAAAAGGTCAAATTTTATATGACCATAGGGGTTTATGAGCCTTCTGAGCATGATGGTGAGGTCTGTTTAGGCCCAAAGTGCTCAGAAAAAATCCTATCCCTAGGTGCATAAAAAACTTTCTGAAACCCCAGATCTACTTCCAATGCGAAAATTCTCAAAACAAGAATAGGTAGCTATAGATCTGAAGCGCTGATACCATGTTGGAGTTGAGAAAATACAATACCACGGGAGCCCAAATGATCTCTGCAAGCTGAAAAACCTGTTACAAGGAGAAGCAAGGAAGAAAATCATAGAAGAAAGAAATACACAGAAAATATGCTCAAAAAGAGAGAGCTCAATATTCACAAAAATGTAATGTAATAATCCTCCTTCTTGTTACAAAGAAAAGAATGAACTCAACCTTTAATAGGTCAAGAAACCCTAAAAGGGAAAACCTAGGTTTGCACATAATAATTAATTATTATGCACCTAAAGTTAGCTTAAGTGTAAAAGAGATAAAGGGAACTTAAATAATTAAACAAATATTGTTTAATTAATCAAGTAAATACCCAAATACTCTAGCATATATAAGGATCTTACTAGTCCAAGATCTATGCCTTGTCTTTTTGATATGGTTCCTAGTGAGAATATATGAATCTTACTAGTTCTAAATGTCATAACTTTGTATTTTGCATGCTCCATGTGTGTTACCAATGTTACTCATATTACTCACTTTGTACTACCCTTTTATCTCAATATTGTAGATTGACAATATCATAAGTCTTGGGAGCTACCACCTTTCCAAACTTGTAGTCATCTTGACTCTTCAATATCTTGGTGAAATAATATTTGGTTTCTCCATATTTTCCAAAGAGTAAATGAGCATAATTTCATACTCTTGCTAAGAGGGGGCTAAATATTGCATCATAAGTTGTATCTCTTTAAAAATATACACAAAGTTTGGACTCAATTTTGTGTTTGTGCCTTATTTATGCCTAATTGTACTTAGGTTTGACAATGTTTCCATAAATTTGGTTCATTCCCTTATTCATGATGTTCCTCATGGCTCATTTTTATAGAACTAGGGTCTTGGGAACCCTTATTCATGGAAATTGGACCTAAAATTTGAAAGATGAATGTTGGATTCGCAAATAGTAGGAATTTCCTCTCCAAATTTGGAATTTTGCAAAAGTTCAATTTGAAAAGGTGCAAGGACCATCCATATAAGGTCCATCTTGAAAATTAAATGATGATACCATCCATGCATATTAAATGATATAGTCAAGTAATAAGAAGGAAAACCATTTCTTGAAGTTGTCAAATGATTTTAAAGATGCACAACAATCCACTAAATGCAATTCACTAAAAAAGAAAACAAAGTATGCTACAAGATAGTGGGTAAGATGCAAGGAATGAAGTTAAATAGACAAAGAAAAACCATGAATATTACCAAGTCAAAAGGAGTAGCTATGACCTCTTAGGTGTTTTTTCACTTTCATAAATTAGACTTCTTAAGGATAGAAACACATGTAGATAGTAGTATGAAGTCTTTTCGACGATTTTTGAAGTAGTTGAAGGAATGGCTTATTTTAGTTATATCTAACCCAAGACAATTTCAACTCAAAGTAAGGAATAAAACCATATGTCCTATAAGTTTGGGAAGCTAATTGAGTAGTTGGATAAAGTAGAGCATGACTATAGGGTAGTCTTGAGACTCTTTTAACTTGATTAGAACATGTACCAAGTATCTAGGAGCTTACAAAGACAATTCAACCATATTTCAAGTGAAAATGCAACAAAAGGAGTAAAAGCTTTGAATACACCTCAAAAACCACTTCGGTGGCCAAGTAGGTGGAAATAGTCTTTTCCAACATTTTTTTTCTTCATAGATGCAGCCCTATATTCTCTTTATTATTTGAGATGAGAAATACATTTTTGGCGGTTCCGTTATTACCCAGTCCAGTATCGATCTGATCTTGATACTGTCGTAAAAGGAGTGACTATCCTAAGTGCTTGATACTGTCACAAAAACTGAGTGTTGTAGCAGTGAATCTTCCTTTGACCTTTGGGTGGTTGGGAGGGTAAATACCCATGGTGGTATATGTTGAGTGGTTCTTGTAAGAGTATCTGAAAGTACATTGGTTTTTGGATATCTAGTACATTTTGTGAGTTGAGTACCAGGGGGGATTAGAAGACCTAGTTGAAGGAGGATTTGTGTGAATAAGGGTTGAGGGTGTTGGTGGTGATTGAATGTTGGAGAGTTGGATTGTGACTTAGACATGTTTATTTGTCCTATTTGAGTGTGATTCAATGGTTGGATGAGGGTTGGTGAGTATGGGTATGTTTTGGGGTATTGAATCCTTTTGAGTAACTTATGGCCTTGTGAGGGGTCTTGTGAGTAAGTGAAGGGTTGACACCTAATTGAATGGGTGAATTGGGAGAAATATCTCCCTTGTTGGTTGAGTTTATTGGATTCTCTGCATCAGCATGCCTTTTCACTATCAATCCATTCAAACTTCCACCCAAAGATTCAATCTTGTCAAAGTTCAAAATAAATTTCCTTGTTGTCCTTACTATCTTGCATCAACTTTCATATCACTAGGTAGTCTTTTGCTTAGAACTATCATCTTTCATGGTAGGATAGCATCTCAGTCCCTTGAGTTAAGTTAGCTTACCTTTAGAATTTATCATTTCCTAATCAAGTTGTTCAAGGGGAAAATGTCACTAATCAAGTTGAAATGTCGATTTCTCAATCTTCCTAAGCTAAAAGGTTAAAATAAATTGCAAAAGATAGAACAAGGCTATGAGAAAATGAATCATCAGTATTACCTAAATCCACATTATCAACAAAATCTAGAAATAACCTTGTATGTAAATAATTTATCATGCCAAAATTGCCAATTCTAACATGAAAATGAGACCAAGGAAAGCTCTATAACAACTACTACTATTCATTCACATGTTCCTTATTAACCTCAATCACCACGAAAGATGCACAAATTGATTATAACAAAGAAAATGTAAATATTAATTTAGGACTAAGGAAAATGAAAGAAATAAAAGAATACCACGCAATCAAAAAAGACTACCAATACCGTTGCAAACTATGAACTTCATTTCCATTAATTCTTCAAAATATACTAGCAAAGCACAAGTATTCAATCTACAACCTATTGCTAAAAGTCTTTTGAAAGAAAATATACTAATGAGTGTTACTAAATGTGGACCTTAAATAATCAATTATTAGACCCTCAAAATGAATTTTGAAATTACATTTATAGGGAAACTTTTTCCTCAAAATTAGAGATTAAATTCCACCCAAAACCTTATCAAACTAAGAGGTACAATCAACACACAAGATACTAGTCTATAACTGAATTAAGAGCTATAAGTTGACTCATGAAAATGAAATATAAGTCAAAAGGAACTTATAATATGGAGTCAAAGAATCATGGAGAACAAGAAAAAGAGGATCTATCTAGGCCCCCACCCCCAACATGACTCCTCCAAAATTTTTAACTTAGGTGCACAAGCAACAAGATGAAGAACAAAAGCCAAAGTAGGTTGTAACTACCATGAACCCATCCATCCAAAGTGATGAGAATCTAGATATTCCTAAGTGGCTACAATTCAACTTTGAAAGGATAAAGAAGAGAGTATTGAAGAAAGTAAGTTTGCAAAAGATGATCATTGAGGTTGAGGCTGCAAGGAGCCAAAGAAGGCAATGACTTTGTATGCCACCTAAAACTATGCAAAAGGAGAGATAGTTGCCAATACCCTAAAATAGAGAAGATTTAGTAAAAGCTACCAATACCCTAAACTAGGGTAACCCAAGACAGGAAGAAAATGGTTTGGGGGTCATATAGACTAGCTTTATACTGTATGTTAATTACAAAGTGATAAGCTGTGATTTTCAGTCCACCCCTTCTAGGTTAGGATTGTGCTAAACCAAACACAATTGTATCTCCCTAGGGCTTTTGAGTCGGGTGTGTTAGGCTGGTTGGCAAGAGAAAGAAAGGCTTGCCCAAACAACACTGAATGAAGGTTGCAAATCACTTGAATAATATTCATTCCCATTGTTTTATTGTGCGTTGGTTTGATCTCCATCGATTCAGTAGCTAGAGGTAGACACCACCCTATATATTAGCTCGTACAATAATGATCAATCAACATGTATACAAGAGGAAGGGATTGCTCTGAAAAAATTGAACTCTCACTCCTCAATCACACTTCTATGGTTTTACGAGGAGTGGATTCCTATAGGGATTACGCATTTAGGGAACCATACCTTTGACTAGGAACCATCCGACCTGAGATTGGATAATCAATATGAATACAAGATTGACCAATTTGCATCTAAAACTTAGACAATTAACCACCACACGTCTTATTTCCTAACATCTTTTGCATAAAAAAGGAATCTCTCATACTCCAAGAGTTGCTTCCATAATTGATTAATATCCCACAAGAATGCAGGCATAGCTAGCATGTATAAAAGAAAATGTTGTAGAATCTCTTGAATGGTGTAATTTTTTGCAACATGAAATTAAGGTGAAGAATCTACCTCCTGCGTGGGATTGCAAGCAATGCACAAATGCCTTCGACGCGGGTTTGATCTTGTTGGGGGTTGAAGTCACCACAGACACCTATGCGGGATTGCAATGCACAAATGACTTTCCCTCTTCTTTTTTTTTAAGTAATGGTCGTTGTCATCAGAATTACGATGAACTCGAGCACTTTTTTGAAAAAAAACAATTTTCATTACTAATGCCTTCTTCATCGAAACCAAATGGCAAATTATCATCGGAATTCCAATGAATTCGGCCATTTTCAAAAAAAAAATCAAATTTGGTCACAATATACCTTCTTCGTTGGAAACCTCTGTCGAAAATCTAGTCCAAATGTATTAGTGAGGTATGTGCGGTTGTTGTGTAGCTAGGGTTCACTACCCACTTGTGTGTGGTAACTATCTCTTGGAGGCTGACCACCTTACATAAACAAGGGGTAGGCACTATGGCCTTGTATGGACGGTTTTACCATATATGTGTATGACCTAACACCATCAAGCCAATAAGTGAGAGTTATAGATTATAGATCTCAAACTTTAGGCGATGGTTTTGTATGCTCTTGGTGACCAAGTGTGAGTTTGTGTCTAGAGAGATTTGCCCACTTTTGTAGCCTTGTGATATGTATTTCCTAATGACATGGATGAGTATGTATGTGTATATTGTTTGTATGAAACACATTGGTAATTTTCTAGATTACATGTAATGTTGAATAGCAGTGCATTTGGCATAAATAAGTTGGAATTATATGGTATGGTTAAGAGTTAATGAGCTATAGATTTCCTCCTTTGATAAGTGCTTATGTAGTTCATGAGGATACTTATAAATGATCTTCTAATTGAAGAGTGCATTAAGTGTTTGTATCAGTGATACAAGAGCATCCCTGATCTATGAGCAATATTGCATCAACCAAAAATATTTGTTTTTAGTTTTGTTATTGTTGCAGTTTTTGTGTTACTTTCAGCATTTGTTCGGTAGTTGTTTCTTTTTCCTTGTGGATCAAATTTTCAACTTCCAAGCTTGTTCTTGTTCATCATTCTAGATTTCCAATTCATTTGGATTCTTTTCCGGCAAATTATTCCTTCTGAAGTGTCTGTTTCTTGGTTCCAGAGCAGTCTTGAGCTTATCATCTATATTGGTGATTTCTTCTCGCGTGGAGCGATTCCTTGGATTGAGAAACAAGTTGGCACCACACATGATGTTCTTAGGTCCTTGGCCAAACCCGCCTTTGTGGTTTCCACCTCATGTTTGTTCTTGGTGGATGAGATCTTCACATTTTGGGGCCGACCTATTTTACACATTTTATTTTCCTTCCTTGGTAAATGTAATCTTTTGTGGCCGACCCAGATGTGTTCCGGATGGTATATATATTATTGTATATGATCCTTTGAGATATAGTGAAGTTGTATGATGATCTATATTCATAAATTATAATTCAGATACTTCTTGGAGGTCCGGATGAATTGTATTCTGGGATGTTGTCTATAACTGGGCATGTTAGCCTACATGTAACCGAGATGTTACTAGATATTCTATGATGAATATATGATGATGTAGATGTCTGATTTCCCATTTTCTATGTTCTGTGTTGTTGCTTCCATTGTGTTACTCTTGCTGCATGACCTGGACTGTTCTCTTTGAGGATCCTTTGAGTCATGGTTGTGTCAATCAGGTAGTAAGATTCACTCCTCCTCTTTAGTTAAGGTTGTGTTGTGCTTCATGTTGATACTTTTAATGGGGATATTGGGAGGTTTGATTTCCATGAATCTTATTTTCTATTATGAGTATGGACTATAGAATTTGGTTAATGGGTGATATATTGATTATATTTGACTTTAAGTAAACTTGTTTTGAGAAACTTTTCCACTTGTAATAGGTGTATGGTGTGACTTCTTTAGTAATATAGGGGAGTGTCTATGGTAAAGTGTCACGGTGTAAAATATATATTTGTCTTCTTACATGTGTTTATACAGATCTTAAAAGGTATTGTTATGCTTGAAAATGTGAGTTACTGTGATGTGTGTTTACAAATTTGGTGATGAGAATTATGATTGAAAAATTATGCCCTACAAGAATATTGGTAGTAATAATCATTGAAAGAGATTTGAGTGAAGTAGTGTTCTTATTGTAGTTAGTGAGAAGCGAAATATCTCGTTTTAAAATCTTAATAGTGTACCAATATGAATAATTAGAGGAATGAAAGGAGAACTTTTGTTGGTATTATCTTACTTTGATTTAGAAAATGTTTGGACTAAGATATTTTTATTGGTTAATGAATCCTTTAATGAGGAGATTAGTTGAGTTGTTTGTATTTAACTTAGAGGAAAGGTGTAATTTAGTAATATTCAAATAAAGCTTCAAGACTAATGTGTGCATGTTTTATCCTAACTTTGCAACTTTTAGGAGTAAGTCAAGTCCCAGGGGGAGGATGTAGTGCCCCTCCCCGATCCCTCCTTTGTGACTAGATGTGTGAGACATTTATGAGTATGTTTGTTCTTTTGATACTCCTTGTGTCTCTCTTTATTCTTTATCTTGATATTCTCTTTGACATTGGCAGATTCATTATGATTACTTTGATGATGTTGATCTATGTTTTGGAATATTTCTGAAGATAGGTTTATGTCTGATACCTCTTCCATGTTTACTAATTGTGAGGTGATATAAGGTGCTAACCCTAATTCCAGTGGTCTTGTTAGGTATGGATGATGGTTTATCCTTAGGAGACTTTGCTATGATGTTAAAGTTAATATATGCCATGTTAATTTTATGTTGCAATAAATTTTGATTATGTTATTTTATGAATAAGAAATGAATAGGTGATGCATATTGTTTTATGGATACTAACCCATGCTCTAACAGATTTAGTTAGATATCGAGATGTGATTGATTATGATAGTTGAAATGCATTGAGATTGGATTCATGTATTATGTGTGTGTTCTTGATTGTGGTGCGAGGGATGATGTCTTATCACTCTCTTAAGAGAGACATATGATGTCACAATTTCCCTTCACTGATGTGCATGTATAGGTTTCATATGTTATATTTGTATATTTGTACATTTGTGATGCATGGTTGCAAGTACAGAGCATCGACTCCACCTGGTTTCACAAGTCAAAGCGTGCCTAAATAATCTCAATGGTGGTTGTGGGAGATAGCATATTGGCCCAATTAACCCAACCTATAACCTTTGCTCTACAAAAGGGCAATAACCCTTGTCATGTGGTTACCTAAATAGAATGTCATTAAATCAATTTCTGATAACCCTAGTTATGTGTGTATGTGGGTGTGTAAATGATTATTTATATTTGTCGATTGTATTAATTATTGTTCATAAATATTAATTATATGGTATTGTAACATCCTAAAATTGCACCCCTTTCAATTTTTGACTGCATTTGGGTCTTTGCCTTAGTGTTTACACCCCTTGGCCTAATTGGAGACCTGATTATGTTCACACATATCAAAAACCTCATTCAACTCAATGATGCACCATGTTTGCACTTTGATCCTGCTCCAAATTAGGGTAGAACCAGGGCATGGCACCCTGGTCCTCACTAGGACTAGGGTGTGGTGCCTTGGTTCCCCTTAATGGGGGCCTATCTTGGACTCCTCCCCCTAACCTAACTCAAATTTGAAGCGGGAAAATTCCCTCTATGTCAGATCATGTCAGAAAATTTGTCAATTAATCCTATGGGAAAGTATTTAAGAGGGATTTCCCCTCTCATTTAGAAGGAAGGAGAAAGATATTAAGAAATGCAATCAAGCATCTGAGCATTCAAAAGATCAAGCATTCAAGAGAAATTGATCATTTTTAGTCTTTCTTCAAGCTTTGGAGCAGCAATAGAGTCAATATTTCAAACATTGAAGAGGAGATCATCATTCAAATCCATGAAATTATAATTCCATGTGGAGGCAAGCAAAACTTCACAAGGAGGCAAAACCCTATTCCCAACACATTTTCCTTTCCTCCTATGTGGAGGAAGAAGGTGCACAATTGTACTTATGGAATTAATCTTTATTTGTAGAGATGAAAAAACCCTTTTCAACACATGGAAAGTTCAAAGGATAGATAGGAGGGCAACCTGGTCTAGACACACGGTCCCTGTAACTTTTGGCAGATTTCATAAAGAAGCTCTAAGTCATCTCAAACTTCTCAGATCGAGGTGCACAACAAAATCCTGAATATGTAGCTCATTTTTTCTCATGCTTTGTCTTCATTTCCAACACTTAGTCTTAATTCAATTAATCAACTTACAAAAGAGGGTCAATTACATTCCAAACACAACCAATCTACATAGTATTTAGTCCTTGCATCATTTAGGATTGGATCTAGTGGATTCATCCCCCTCTTTTGAATGTAAAGTCTCCCCAAGTGAAAATTGAGCTTAGTGAATCCTCATTTCCCTATGGTGGATTTGCTAAGCTCCTAATTTTCTACTTTACATTTTGGTGAACCCGACGTGAACACCCTTAATTTTGAATTTTTTTTTTTCATATCCGAGTGTATGCAATTTAAAATTTAAATTTTAAATTACAAGTTTAATTTCCTTGCAATTTTAAAAAATTTAGGGGTTAAATTCACAAAAAACCTAATTTTTAGATTCAAAATTGAGCTTGTGATTTGTCTAAATTGGATTATTTGTTTCAGATATGAAAACTCTTCAATTTTACAAAAAAAAAATCATTTACATGTTCAATTTTCTAAATAAATTCAAAATTAAGTGGTTAAATAAAAAAACCTAATTGTGCCCGGTATTCTTTCTCATATTGTTGATTCTAATATCATGCCTATGAAGAGTTGTTCTGAAAACCTAGGTTATACACAACCTCCTAGTCAAGTTAAGCATTCCATTCCTTGGACAACTCCTATGACTAGTGTCCCTACCTTCACATCAAACATCATGGCTACCTCTACACAAAATATCATACCTACAAATTTTAGTCATGGGGGAAATACCTCTTCTTTCATTCCTCTTACCATGAGTGTTTCCCTTGTTACCCAATCACATTCACCACCTATAAATGTCAGTCAAGGGAGGAACTCCTTCAATCACAATTCCATTCCTCCTATGAGTCTTCCATGTGTTACCCAACCTTCTCTATTACCTACTTATTACTCCTTCATCTCAATCCAAGATGTCCAATTTTAACCCTTCTACCGAAGCTACAATCAATAGTTTATCCCAAACAGTGTCTTCTTTACAAAATCAAATAGCTTCTATGAATTAATCCAAGTATAATGTGCCCATATTTGATGTAGCAAGCCCATTATCCAATGACATTGTTAGAGCCATCCCTCCTAAACATGTATAAGTCCCTCAATTGGAACTTTATAATGGAAAAGGTGATCCCTTAACTCACATTAAAACATTCCAAACTTTATGTAGTGACTTTTCTCATGATCAAAGATTGCTAGCCAAATTGTTTACTAGAACATTAAGGGATAGAGCTTTGCAATGGAATTGTTCTTTGCCTCCTTATTCTATTACTTCTTTTCAAGAACTGGCTAATGCTTTTATTCAACAGTTTTACAATAACATTGGTCCTAAAGTTACTTTGACTGATTTTATGTATTGTAAACAAGGTGTTAAATAAAAAGTGACTAATTTTATTGACTGATTTTATTGGTAGATATAAGCATTTGTATTCTTAGATTTCTTTTCCTATGCCTAATCAAGATATTCAAAAGATTTTTATTGCTAATTTACAAAAAGATATTAGGGATAAACTTCTCTTAACTAAGTTTACTTCCTTTCCCTAGTTGTGCACAATACTTCGCAATTATCAATTGATTGTGATTTAATTGGAAAATCATCAAATTCAATGACAACAACAACAATAAACTAGTAGGCTCTATAGGTGTGCCTCCTTTGTCTAAATACTTTAAAAGAGAAAAATAATGTACTCCTCTGAATGAATATTTGCATAGCATTATGTCTCAGTTAATACAAAGGAATGTGTTAAAACTTCCCCAAATCAAACCAATTGATCCCTCTAAGATAAATTCACCTTACTTTGATGCTAAACCCTTTTGTCAATACCATCGTCAGCATGGTCATGACACTAAAAAATGTTTTTCATTGAGAAGTAAGATTCAAGAATTGATTGATAACAATACCATATCTGTGGCAGGTGTGAATGATAAAGGAAACAAATCAGTAGCTCATCCTAATCAAAATCTTCAAATTTTCACTGATCCTTTACCATCCCATTCCATTAATGTGATTGAGACTGATCATCTTGTTTTCTCTTCCAATGATGTTGGCCTTGAAACTAACAATGTGGTGAACCTTGTAGACAAACGAGAACCTCCTAAGGAATTGTGCATCACATTTGATCCTAGTGAGACTATTAAAGCACCTGATGGCCCATTACACATAAGTGCAAAAATCAAAGGTATACCTACTAGAGTGTTTATTGATCCTGCTTGCATGGTTAAAGTGACAACTGAATAATTTCTTTATACTTTGTAATTGCATCAAGTGATATATGATGATACTGATGTGGTAGTTCAATTTTTTTATAGCTTCTCTTGTCCTGCTATTGGTTCTATAATACTTCATATTGATGTTGGCACTAGATGCTTAGATGTTCAATTTTATATCATTCCTACATCCGATCAATTTTGTGTGAAGTTGGGACATCCTTGTCTCTCTTCCATGAAAGTGATTGCTTATACTATTCATAAGTGTTTGAAATTTCCTCATAATGATAAGATCATAATTATTAATCATAGCATGTATCAACCTACAATGAGGCATGGAGATGTTTGTCTTGATTACTTTTGGTTCAAACGATTCTAGCCTCTTCAACCTAGAAGTGATGCTCTCTTTAGATTATATCAAAACTGGAAAAATGAAATGATTTTGTCATTGAGTAAACCTAGAAATCGAACACTTTACATTACTCTTGATGATCATATACCCCTTCTTGAGAATAAGGTTATTCTTCCTCCTAAGGAAAGAAATAATCTTCTTCCCAAAAAGGCACCTATTCCTTCTCCTAAGAGAAGAGTATCCTTTCTCCTAAGAAAAGAGATATTCTTCTTCCTAAATAAGAATCTAGTCCTTCTCCTATAGATGAGTCTACTCTTCCTCCCAAAGTTAGAAAAACTCTTCCTCCTAAACATCAATCTATTCCATCTAAGGCTATACCTACTCCTCCTCCTCATGATGGACCCGGTCTCCTTCATACATCTCCCATTCTTCCTTTACATGGTGTGGTTCCTCTTGCTTTGTCTTATAGATAGAAATGAACGACCTCTCCTATTGTCCAACCTAAAAGACCTCAACCCATTCATCCTTCCCTAAAAGAAGAGACAAAGCCTATACTTGATTAACCTAAACCTCCTCAACCTTCAACCAAAACTAGATGAAACCATTGTGTGAGAGAATGCTGCTGGAGACATCATGCTAGAGCTCATGAAGTTGTTTCGCAAACCATTTCTTCTCCTAAAAAATCAAATGTTGTCATGATTCCATTTTCTCCTAAACAAGATGTTCAACCTAATTCTCCAAGATGCAAAATGCTTAAAACAAATGATGGTTCAAGTTCTATTCCAATTAGAGCTCCTATTTTTATTAATCCTAATGAAGAAATAGGTGAAAATATTGTTAATGATGAAAAAGTTGATCCTAATGTTTCTAATGATAAATATGAATATGTTGATCTTGACAATGATTTATCTACAAAATTTTCAAAAGCATTAATCCTAGCTCCTAGTAACAAACAAAGTGACTCATCATTATAGCATGGTCATTGTTTGGAATTTGTGATAGCTCCATCTACTGTTCTCAATGTGGCTCCTCTTGCATGTTGTCCACCTTCCCAAAATAATGATCGGCAAGATTGGGGGGAGGATGATGTGCTTGATTAGCTTCATTAGCACCGTAGATTCTATTTCTCTCTTCTCTCTTGCTTATTTGTGGCATTATTTTTTTTGTTTCTCTATTCTTCTATTTTTTGTCCCTAGTGTTGTCTAATTGAGGACAATGCAAAGTGTTAAGACCTCTTTTGGTATCTTCCATGCTGCCTTAAAATACACATGTGTTCCCTTCTTCCATGGTGGCTTCCTTTCTTTGGGGGATGAGGATAATTCTATGCACACATATATATACATGAGTTATCATAAAAAGCATACTAACTCCAAAGTTAGGTGAAACCACGTCCTATTTTGTGTTGTGTGTTCATTATCCTTTTATTTGTCCTCTCTTGGGGGCTAAATTATTGTGATAATGTGCTTTTCTTTCTTGGGTGTATCCTACCTTAAATAAATTGCTCCCAATAAGGTGTACGAAATCGCTTTAACGTGGGGCATACACTCCACTCATTATTCTCTCTTTTGGTACTTAATGTTACTTAGAGAACTTTGTCTTTTCTCTGTGATTTTTATTATCTTCTTTTTATGACTCATAATAAAAGAACCTTACTAGTTGTAGTCATGGTTCTCTCTTTCTCTCATACGATCTTCCCTTTTACCTTATCATTGAAGTCATAAGATCCTAAAGTCCATTGGGGGCTTGGTGAATCTTGCCTCTTTGACATGGTGAAAGTCTTTCAATCTAAATTCCGTGTACTTTACCATGAGTATTTGTGTAAGCTCGTACTCTCGCTAAAGTGGGTGCTAAATGTAACGTCCTAAAATTGTGGTGTTTGCACCCCTTGGCCTAATCGGAGACCTAAGTATGCTCACATGAATTAAAAACCTCATTCAACTCAATGATGCACCCTACCTGGACCTTGATCCTATCCCAAATTAGGGCAAGACCAGGGCGTGGTGCCCTAGTCCTCACTAGGATGAGGGCATGGCGCCTTGGTCCCCCTTAATGGGGACCTATCTTGGACCCCTCCCCCTGACCTAACTCAAATTTGAAGTGGGAAAATTACCTCTATGTCGACTCATGTTGGAAAATCGGTCAATTAATCTACTGGAAAGTGTTTAAGGGGGATTTTCCCCCTCATTTGGAAGGAAGGAGAAAGATATCATGAAATTTAATCAAGCATCTGAGCATTCAAGAGAAATTGAGCATTTTCAGTCTTCCTTCAAGCTTTGGAGTAGCAATAGAGTCAATATTTCAAGCATTGAAGAGGAGATCATCATTCTAATCCATGAAATCATAATTCCATGTGGAGGCAAGTAAAACTTCATAACGAGGCAAACCCCTATTCCCAACACATTTCCCTTTCCTTTTGTGTGCAAGAAGCAGGTGTGTAGCTGTAATTCTAGAATTAAGATTTATTTGCAGAGACGAAAAAACCCTTTTTGATGCGCGAAAATTTTGGAGGATCGATAAGAGGGCGACCTAGTATGGACACACGGTCCCTACAACTTTTACAGATTTTGTAGAGAAGCTCTGAGTCATCTCAAACTTCTTAGATTGAGGTGCACAACAAAATACTGGATCTGTAGCTCAATGTTTTATCATACTTTGTCTTCATTTCCAACACTTAGTCTTAATTCAATTAATCAACTTACAAAAGAGGGTCAATTACATTCCAAACACAACCAATCTATGTAGTATTTAGTCCTTGCATCATTTAGGATTGGATATCATGGATTCATCCCCCTCTTTTGAATATTAAATATCCCCAAGTGAAAATTGATCTTAGTGAATCCTCCTTTCCTCGTGGTGGATTTTCTAAGCTCTCAATTTCCACTTTACAAGTTTGCACACACACACACACACACACACACACACACACATACATATATATTAGGTGCTTATAATTATAAGCATAATGTTTTATTTTCCTTTTTATTAATGTTTAAGGATGCATATTTTATGGTGGCTATTTTTAAGGATGTGAATTTATATTAGCAACTGTATTTTTTTGTGTTTGAATTTGTTATGTTGGGAAACCCTAATTCCACCAAGTTTAAACTTTGGATTAGTATTTTATGTTTTAATATTTCTTGAGTTTTGATTGGTTGTGTGGGAGTTAAGGCCTATTAATTTTAATTAATCATTTTGGTGGTTGAGAGTTGGTTTTTCTCATGAATTGGTTGAGAGGGAATTATTATTCTTTTTTTTTTTTTTAAGGGGGGGGAAGAGTTGTTGGCATATGCACAATCCAATGAGACATTGTAGGTGATTGAAGGTTTTGTCATTGATGGCAACCTTATAATCCTATGGCACCAGCAAGGCATTACACCGGCAAGGCATTACACTACACCAGCACTAGCAAGATCAGACTCTACACCGGCACTCAGACCACCGACACCGACAGAGAAAGGAAGCATATAGGCACAGAGGCCGATAGGATTTTTGTTATATTGTATTTTGTTTATTATTGTAAAATCTTTGTAAGCCGACTTGGCATCATTGTAAAATAACTCTTATATATAAGAGAGATCATTGTAGACATTTTGAAAGGAAGTAGAAGTAAGATAGAAGATCATTTTTAGGCGAAATAAGGAAGACCTATTATGTAAATTATAGGTTAAGGGTTTATGTAAGAAGAAGACCAGAAATCGGTATTGGATCTGGCATTATAGATGCTATTCTGAAGCAGTACAAGATATTGGATTTGTATAATCCATCATTGTAAGTCAGTGAGACTTCCCATTGAGCAGTGAGCTCTAGGCAGTTGGCCTTCTTGCATGTGCAGGCCCCTCTTGTAAGTAATATTCTCTTATTGGCCTGTAAGTGAATATTGTGGGTCACAAATCCCACCGAGGTTTTTCCCACACCGGGTTTCCTCGTTAAATCATTGTGTTATGGTGTGTTTTTCATGTGGTTGTTTTTAATTCTGTTTATTGCATTATTTCTTGCATACCAGTACACTGTTATAATATGCTCTACATGTTTTAAGTTAAGAAATTCTATTCACCGGTTAGATACTGATTCACCCCCCCCCCCCCTCTCAGTATCTATGGGAATCCTAACAATTGGTATCAGAGCTTGGTCCTCTATTTTCAGAAGCCTAATAGCTTGAGGAAGATCTTGACACTGGTACATATGGAAAATATGATGAAGAAACTAGAAGCATCTCTTTCAGACTATGATGCAGAGAAATTGAAAAATATCAAATTAGAAGATGATCTAAAGGCAGCTCAAGATATCATTCAGGCACTTCAAGAAAATCTTACCATTTCAAGAAACAAGAGAAGAGAACTTTGTGAAAAGATGCAAAATGAGAATGATGAAAAGGAATCACTTAATGATCAAATAAGCAAACTGAAACTGGAGAACATGACAACAAAGAATGAGATGAAGGATATGACTATGAGATTTTGTAAAGAAATTGAAGATAGAAAGAAGAATGAAGAAGATTTGACTAGAAGACTAAGTCATGCTGCAAATGAAAACACAAGACTTGGTTATGAAAATGATTTATTGAAGATAGATCTGATGCACACTCAGAATGACTCCAATGAACTCATGAGGTGGAAAGAAGTATTAGAAAGAGAACTAGATATTGCAAATCAACATAAAGAAAAATTCAAGAAAAGCTCAGAGGAACTTGGTAACTTGCTGAAAAATCAAAAATCTAAAGGTGACACTTCTGGAATTGGCTTTGAAGTTGGTGAAAGCTCTAGTATTGCAAACACACAAGATCATAGCAAACTGGTAAGGCAACCTAATGCTTATAAATTCAATGGAAAATGCTTTAACTATAATAAGTATGGTCATAGAGCAAATGAATGTAGATCTAGAAATTATCAGAATATCAACACACCCACCGGTCAATGTTCAAAATGCAACAAAGTTGGTCACAACTATGAAAATTGCATAATGAATGTGAGATGTTATGTTTGTGGAAGATTTGGACACCTATCTAATCAATGTAGAACACAAACCAACATAGGTTATGGAAAAGCTATTCAGAAGAATAATGTGACTTGTTATGTATGTAACAAGATTGGACATATTGCAAAATTCTATAGAAGCAAAGGATCACCGGCAGACAACAAAAGTTCTAGCTTGAAAGGGAAAGAAAAAGTTGAAGAGGTTAAGCAAGAATTCTCAAAACAATGGATTAGAAAAGTTGATATAAATGTTGGGAATATTACTCCACTGGTAGAACCAATCAATACTCCACTAGTAGAATAGAGTAATACTCCACCGGCAGAATAGAGTAGTGCTCTATCGGTAGGAAGTTCTTCATCAAATTGAAGAAAGTTTCTTTGAGGGATTGGCAATCTAAGGACACACGTGCTATAATTCCCTCGGTTAGAGATGAGAAGTTGGAAATTACTTCTATACCGGCAGACAATGTTAAGTGAATACTTAACTGGCATGCATTAAATGTGGTAGATGGCAAAATAAACATTATAAATTTGTGGTTTTGGCTCCATTTCATTTCACCGTGATTTCAAGCATTCGTAGAGCACAAAATTTGTAGAGCTAAGGGATTTCAAGCAAAGAGGCAAAGAACTTCAAGCAATCAATCCATCCAAAGGTAGAAAAAGGTATTTATCATCATGGCATCCACCTTTGCACTTGAATATATAGAAAACCCTACTATATTCAAGGTTATAAAACGCCCTAGGCCCATATTTCAACTAGTTCCCAAGGTAGCAAAGAAAAATGACAATATAGGTGCTTTTTCCCAAATTCCAAAGGGAGTTGTTTTCGTCGAAGACCCCCGAATATATTATCATTGCAACATAGAGGAATTAGGAGATGAAGAGATCAAAACAATGTTTAAATCTATCATATGTGATAATTCCGAAAATGTAAAACTGAAACATAAAATCATTGAAACCCTAGGATTTACTGAAATCCTCTGCATTCCTAAATTTCCCAAGGATGTGATTAGGATAGTCTTAAGCGGGGTACATGGTGAATTTTTCTGGTTAGATGCAATTCACAA
The DNA here is from genome assembly GCF_030272615.1 of Cryptomeria japonica. NCBI lineage: Eukaryota > Viridiplantae > Streptophyta > Pinopsida > Cupressales > Cupressaceae > Cryptomeria > Cryptomeria japonica. Next base: position 484,100,670 of record NC_081413.1, read on the forward strand.
AATTACCAAGGAAGTTGTGAAAGCTGTCACAGGGTTACCATCCACCGGTAAAAGACCAGACAAGAATAAGAAGGTCTCAAATGACCTAGTAACTAAACTAATTGGTGCAATATCAGATAGAAGCTCCTTGAGGGTAAATGATGTAATAGATATAAATGTGAGATTTGTTAGCATGATTTTAGAGTATAAAGCTACTCATGCAAATAGACTCAACTCAGTTTCAATTTTATGCATTAAGAGTGCTTATGACATGATTACAGACAATATGAAAATTGACATATGTGAATGGTTAAAAGATGAGTTTATTGACAACTTAGGTAAGATAAAGAAAGATAAGAAAGGAACTTTTAGGTTTGGTAATCTGCTTGTATGCTTGATGCTACACATAACCAAACAGGTTCCCGATATAGGCTATAAAGAACTTAGATTTGATATACTGGTACGAAAACAGTTAACAAAACTATTGAATAACATGGGTGAAGACAAGGAAAAGAACATTCATGACTACTTTCAAGTACTTAAGGCCAAAATGAAGAAGAGAATCAGATTATCATAGAAGACTGATGACAAATACAAGGATGATATTTGTTTTGTAATAAAAAAGGATGAGATCTGGATGGAAGTAGTCATCCCAAGAACAATCTGAGTAACATAGATGGGTTATGAGACTGATGATCATATAATTGAAACTTATGCTAAAGCACTTCTGGAAGCACCAAATGAACCAAAGGAAGAAGTATTTGGTAGTGCCGAGACCATAGAAATTCAAATTCAATCTAAGAAGAGAGTCGAAAAGGTTGAAGTAGTTGTGAGAAGAGGCTCTAGATAGGCTAAAGCTATTAAAGAAGATGTATTGACACAAACCGGTATCACTGAGGATGAGTTAGGAACTCTACAGCTCGAAACTCACCTATCACCGGTAGCTACTTCTTCAGAGAATGACATGCCTGCAACTTTCAAAAGAGTTTTAAGGAAAAGAGATCCTTCACCAACAACTACACCCTCACCTAGGAGAACTATACAGAAATAGCAAGCAGTAAGATCTCTAGTTAGAAAGACTACACCAAAGAAGAAGCTGACACCAAAGAAGAAGAAGAGGACCAAACAAAACATGGCCCCTCTTGACATATTGCTAAATGAAATTATAGAGGAAGGGAAATTAAAGAATATAAAGAAATTGTATGACACTCTGACAGCAGATGAAAAAGAACAAGTGGAAAATAGTGTTATTTTGCACATGGACATGTATAAGAAATTTTTGATGGAAGTGATAGATGAAGTACCAGATGAACTATTCAAAAGACTGGAAGCAAGAAGACAAGTTGTTATAGAGCTTGATAAGAAAATCAAAATTGAAAAGGTACTAGTTGTTTACCTAGTAAACTCACCTAAGGAGATAGATGATTTAATTGCAGAAGCCAACCGGTCAGTATTCTCTACTGCACACCAGCATATTGCTTTAATGGTTGGAAGAGTTAATGAGGTAACTGAAGAAACAAAAAATGCATGGGATATATTCCTAGTTGAAAAAGAAAAACAGGAAGAGTACATGAGCCACAAACCTATAAAGGTATATTAGAAGGACAAGGACAAGGGTAAAGGAAAAGTTGGTGGACCTCCTAGTATCAAAGTAAAAGACAACTTACCCCCACCTCCTTTGATTACATCACCAGTAACAAAAACTACTAAAGATCAACTGGCAGATGAGAGTATGGACACAGAGGATATAAATCCTAATCCTGAAGTCTTATACATAGTAGATGTTGATACACAAAAGATCAACATTGTGGTAGATAAAGATACAACTAGTAAGACAAACATGGCTAGTGAGCCACCGGTAACTGAGCAAACTAATCAAACACAAGAGAAACTGATAGATGATAACACAGAGCAACAAACAGAGAAACAAGAAGAGTAAAAGGCTCCGAAAAAGGAATAGGTACAGGAACAGAGTCATGAGGAAATAGTACAACTGGCAATAGGAGAAGTACACAAACCATTGCTTAAGGGAATGCAAACACAAATAGACCTACCAGAGGTTACAAAAAGCTTGGTTACTTCCTCCACTGGCAAAATTCAGAATGTTGGTTCCTCCTCAGCAGGCCACCAATCAACAAATGTAACTGAAGTACTCTTAGATTCAATCAAAAGGATAACAAATTGTAGTTCATAGGCTTATAAAGCTATAGATGACACAATCCCAATTTTGAACGTAATAGCTCCTAACTGTAATATAGACAATAAGGATTCTTTAAAACGACTTGATACTTTGTGTAAATACATCACTGAGAACACAGTAACTATTGAACAAATAAAGGAAGAGACTTTGAAGAATAAGGTAGAAATTGAAAAGCAAAAATTCTTTGAAGATCAGATAAAGAAGTGTACTAGAGAATTTGACACACTTCTACCGGAACTGTGCAACTTATTAAAGGACTTAAAACTCTGTATAAAGATACTTGCAAAATAAACTTTTTGATAGTAGACATAGATTTGTTAACTCACCTGATACATTATCAGTTTTTGAACAAAAGATAACAACTTTTGAGGAAGAGTTACTTAAGCTAGGAAGAGAAAAGGAGAGAATAGTGAATAAGGCAAAGAATTTGAGACTAATACTGAGTCCAAGATTGAACTATCTAGCATTCATGCGGAAGGAAATATCTGAGGCACTTGTAAAGGGATAGAGAACACTGATAGAGCATATGCAGCACCTCACCGGTACAATTCAAAGAACAGAGACAGCAATAAGAGACAGTAAGAAGTTTATGGAGAGTATACACTTGATTTTGGCCGATCTATTTCAAATTGTAACTACCCAGTTACAAGGTTGAGGCTACAACTCTATTGATGCCTTGACAACCTTTGTCATTGATGCCAAAGGGGCAGTAGTAGTATGAGAAAATAAGAAAGTAACCGATAGAAGAATTATCTACTCAGGGGGAGCATATTTTTTTTGTAACACATTTTTGGTAACATATTTTTGGATTACAGTTTTGGATACACTTTTGAATTTTCTCATGAGTGTTTCCATCAATGCCAAAGGGGGAGATTGTTGGCATATGCACACTCCAATGAGACATTGTAGGTGATTGAAGGTTTTGTCATTGACGACAACCTTACAATCCTATGGCACCGATAAGGCATTACACTACACCGGCACTAGCAAGATTAGACTCTACACCGACACTCAGACCACTGACACTGGCAGAGAAAGGAAGCATACCGGCATAGAGGCCAATAGGATTTTTGTTATATTGTATTTTGTTTATTATTGTAAAATCTTTGTAAGCCGACTTGGCATCGTTGTAAAATAACTCTTATATATAAGAGAGATCATTGTAGGCATTTTGAAAGGAAGTAGAAGTAAGATAGAAGATCATTTTTAGGCTAAATAAGGCAGACCTATTATGCGAATTATAGGTTAAGGGTTTATGTAAGAAGCAGAGTAGAAACCAGTACTGGATCTGGCATTATAGATGCTATTCTGAAGCGGTACAAGATATTGGATTTATATAATCCATCATTGTAAATCAGTGAGACTTCCCATTGAGCAGTGAGCTCTAGGCAGTTGGCCTTCCTGCATGTGCAAACCCCTCTTGTAAGTAATAGTCTATTCTTGGCCAGTAAGCGAATATTGTGGGTCACAAATCCCACCGAGGTTTTTCCCACACCGGGTTTCCTCGTTAAATCATTGTGTTATGGTGTGTTTTTCATGTGGTTGTTTTTAATTCTGTTTATTGCATTATTTCTTGCATACCAGTACACTATTATAATATTCTCTACATGTTTTAAGTTAAGAAATTCTATTCACTGGTTAGATACTGATTCAACCCCCCCCCCCCCCCCCCCCCTCTCTTAGTATCTACGGGAATCCTAACAAGAGCATGGTGGATATAGTATTTTTGGCTGGAATTTTTTTGGGGAACATTGGTTGCTCATGAATGGTGGTTTTTCTGAAAATTGAGAGGTTTGGATTGTGATGTGAAAAGAGAGAGATTTGTTGGAATTTTCTTTCCTTTATTCTTATGCAATTGAAACGGGTTTTTGTGGGAGATTACTTGAGATTGTTGAAGGAGGTATTGTTGATTCTTAGATACTTCATATTGTGGCTTGGTGATGGTTGGATTGATTTGATTAAGCATGGATTTCATTTGAGCTTCTTCTTTCATCAAAACTCCTTCAGTTTGTGTTGTCTCCATAGGACCCGAGGTAGGGTTTTGAGACCCAAATGTAGGAGAATGATTATGTTCTTTCTTTGAAAAGAAAAGAATTTTGTTTTCAATGTTTTTTCTATTATTTGAATTTATTTTAATTGTTGGGAAAGTATTGGGTAAGAGGGATTTCAATGCATTCTCATTCCTTGAGTTTTAGAGGCTATTTTTTCTAAATCTTTGTGTTGTTTTTAAGTGATTTTCAAGTATAGTTGTTTTGAATTCTTGTTGAGTAGGATTTTATTTATATGTTTAAGAATTTTGTTTCTCTTATTATGGTTATAATATTATTTATATGTTGTTATTCCCATTTGTGATTCAAACAAAATCAACTTTTGATGATTTGGGTGATTTGGGTAGTGTAGTTTTATCACGATTTTGTGGGTTTGGTAGAGATTTTGGAAATAAAATATATTCCATTTTCTATTGTGTGAAGTCATGTTTCAGACCTTTTTTTTATAGTTAAATTTCATAAAATGGACCTTCAACTTTGAATGAGATAAAGGAAGCTAAATGCAATATTAGGGCTAAGGAAGCATTGTTGAGTGCTTTGACTGATTTTGAGATGACAAATGTTATGGAATTGCAGACTGCTCATGAGGTCTAGAAGAAGTTGGAAATACTTTATGAAGTAGACAGTTATGTGAAGATTTCTAAATTGCAGAGCCTAAAATAAAAACATGAGATGTTGAGGATGGGCAAAGATTAGAATATCACTTCTTTTATGCAAAAGGTGAATGAACTTGTGTGCAATATTAGATGTGCTGATGGAAAGTTGGAAGAATCAGAGATTGTTGCTAAAGTGCTCAAATCCTTACCTGCATCATACAAACGTAAAGTTGCTGCTATTGAGGAGATCTGGACCATGACTGTTGTAACTAGGGACATGTTGATTGGTAAGATTTCAACGTTTGAATTGAGTGAGTTTGATGATTCCCTTCCTTAGGTAGAATCGGTATTCAAATCCATTATTTCTAGAAAGGATAAGCAAACATATGATCCAGGAAAAATTTCTTCAAGGCGGATGTCCAGATCTAAGAAGGAGAGAAAGTAAATTGAAGAAGAAGAGCGAGAGCTTGAGGAGCTTGAAGCACTTATTGCCAAGATATTACCCAAAGGAGTTGGTAAGTATGAAGGAAAGTTGCCTCTTAAATGTTTTTCTTGTAATAAGATAGGTCATTTTTCCTCAAGATGTCTAAAAAGAGTTCCTAAAAAAACTTTCAAGCCTAAATATCAGAAAAGATGTTATTATATTGTCAATGAAGGCATGTCGGATGATGAATCGGATAAAGGGAGTACAAGTGATAATGAATGGGCGTTTATTGCTATCAAGGAAGATGATCCAATGCCTACTGATTCTGAAAGCTGCATGAAAGTAGAAAGAGATTTAGTTGCACAAGTTGAAGAGAAAGATGAATGGATGATTGACAACAAATGCTCTCATCATATGACAAGTGATAAGAGTAAGTTTGTGAGTGTGGAAAATTATGAAGGTGGAGTTGTAAAGTTTGGAGATGACAAAATTGGTATAATATCTGGTAGAGGTTCCATTTCTCTTGATGGTAAGCACAATATTGATGATGTCTTGTATGTAGAAGGCCTAAAGAATAATTTTTTGAGTGTTGGACACATCATTGATAAGGGATATGATCTTTAGTTCAAGAATAGAAAATGTAGATTCTTGAGTAGCTCTCGAATTGAGATTGCATCAAGTACAAAGACAAAAGGTAATATATTTCACTTGAATAGTGCCCGTAAAAGATGTTTTATTTCTCAAGTTGATGAAAGTTGGTTGTGTCATAGAAGGATGTGTCATGTGAATTTTGATAACATTATTAAGATAAGTTCTACTCAGGGTGTGAGAGATCTTCCTAAGTTGATGAAACCTGCTAACCTTATATGCAAGGAATGTCAGTTAGGGAAACAAACCAGAATTTATTTCAGGAGTAAGAAGCATTTTTAAAATGGATTATTGGATCTTGTGCATAATGATTTGTGTGGACCTTCTAGAGTTAGAAGCCTGTAAGGAGACAAATATTTCATGTTGTTGATTGATGACTATTCAAGGATGATGTGGGTTACTTTCTTAAGGGAGACGTTTGAAGCTTTAGAGAAATTTAATATTTTCAAGGCTATGGTTGAGACTGAGACAGGTTTGAAGCTGAAGTGTTTGAGATCTTATAGATGTGGCGAATTCACTTCCAATGAGTTTAATGCATTTTGTGAAGAACATGGGATAAGGAGACAGTTGTCTGCTCCTAAAAACCCTCAACAAAATAGAGTTGTGGAAAGGAAAAACAAAACCATTCAAGAAGATGCTAGGACAATTATGTTACAAGGAAATGTTTCACATGTTTATTGGAGAGAAGTTGTGAGTATTGTTGTTTACACTCTTAACTGGGTGCATATCAAAGGTGATACTAGTAAGAATCCTTATGAATTATGGTTTGGTCATGCTCCCACTATTAAATATTTTAGAATTTTTGGAAGTAAATATTATATCAAAAGGGATGAAGATATAGGAAAGTTTGATACTAGATGTGATGAAGGAATATTTCTTGGTTATTCTAATAAAAGAAAGACCTACCAGAGTTATAACAACAGACTGAGGAAAATAGTTGAGAGTGCAAATGTCAGGGTTGATGAAGGAAATGAGAGACGGTATAGATCTTGTGGATATGATTCAGATGATCAGAGTGACAGTGCAAATAAAGGGAAACAACCTCAGATCCAGAATCAAGTTTAGATCATTTCGGTGAATTCACTGAATCAAGGTGAAGGGACTAGTGCAAATGTTGAAGAAAGAACACAAGAGACAGAAAATCAAGAAAATCCTAAGACTCCCAAGTATGTAAGATTGAATCATTCTGAAAATTAGATCATAGGAGATAGAAATAAAGGTGTTCAGACTAGAAGAATAATTGCAAAAGATTTAGTTGAGTATTGTTTGATTTCTAAGATTGAGCTTTAAGATGTGAATGAAGCATGTAAAGATGAACATTGGGTAAAAGAAATGGAAGAATAATTGTTGTGGATTGACAAGAACAATATACATGGATTCTTGTTCCCAAACCTAAGAATAAAATATAATTGGAACTAAATAAGTCTTCTAGAACAAATTGAATGAGCAAGTTGAAGTTGTTAGGAACAAGGCTAGACTTGTTTGCAAAGGATACTCTCAAATGAAAGGAATTGATTTTGAAGAGACTTTTGCTTTGGTGGCAAGGATTGAAGCTGTGAGATTATTTCTTGCTTATGTTGCTTACAAGAATTTTAAAGTCTATCAAATGGATTTCAAGTCAGCATTTCTAAATAGTGAATTGGAAGAAGAGGTGTACATAGAGAAACCAGATGGATTTCAGTTGACTGATCAAGGAGATATGGTTTGCCAGTTGAAGAAATCATTGTATGGATTGAAGAAAGAACCAAGAGAATGGTATGCTAGATTAGATAAGTATCTGTTGAAGGTAGGATTTAACAAAGGTACTGCTAATTGTAATTTGTAGTTCAAAATTTATCATGATAACATTCTGATTATTGAAATTTTTGTTGATGACATTATCTTTGGAGGAAATGATATTTTGTTCAAAGAGTTTGCTAATGAAATGCATAATGAATTTAAAATATCTATGATTGGAGAGATGAAATTCTTTTTGGGATTGCAAATTACGCAGTTAGAAAAAGGGATCTTTATATCTCAATCCAAGTATGTGAAAGAGTTGTTGAAGAAGTTTGGTTTGGAAAATACAAAGCCAATTGGTACTCCTATGGTGACTGGATGTAAGTTGACTAAGAATGACGATTCCCCTAAAGAAAATCAGACTACATACAAATCCATGATTGGAGGATTACTTTATTTGACCCAGAATAGACCGGATATCATGGATGTCATTTATCATATTGCTAGATTTCAAGTTGATCCTAAGGAATCTCATGTTGTAGTTGTTAATTTTTTTTTAGATATTTGAAAGGAATTGTTGATTTTGGTTCATGGTATCCTAAAGATGATGATTTTACTTTGAGTGCTTTTACTGATGTTGATTGGGAAGGAGATGTGGATGACAGAAAAAGTACTAGTGGTGGTGCATTTTTCTTGGGAAAAAGATTGGTTTCTTGGTTGATAAATAAGCAGAACTCTATTTCTTTATCTACTGTAGAGGCATAATATATTGTTGCTGCTAACAATTGTACTCAAGTGGTATGGATGAAGCAGATGTTGAAAGATATCGGGCTAGTGTATGATGAGACATTTCTATCTACTGTGACAATTCAAGTGCAACTAACATTTTTAAGAATCCAATGTTGCATTCCAAGACTAAGCATATATCATTCAAGTTTCACTTTTTGAGAGATAAGGTAAATGAGAAGGAAGTCACATTGGAGTATGTGCCTACAAAGGAATAGAGTGCAGAAATTTTCATGAAGAATTTGCCTGAGGATACTTTTGAGTATCTCAGAGGGAAGTTAGGGGTGATTTCCCCTCATTAGAACTAAGGTGCATTGGTATGCATCAGTCTAGTGTATTTCACAATCATATCTTGTGATCTAGTTGATGAGTGGAGGCTACTACTCAGGAGGAGTAGTCAGTGAGTAAATTTTGTGAGTAAGTTTTGTGTTTTGATTGCAAATATGTGTCTTTGTCATTGATGTAAAAGGGGGAGAGAGTCATGTGAAAAACTATACTAGGAGAGATCCATGAAAGGGAGAGAGAATAACATGATAGAGTTGTTGATTTCTTTATCATTGATTGTTTTTCACATCATATGTTGCCATCAATGCCAAAGGGGGAGATTGTTAGATATTGTTGGAAGTATGCTACAAATATGTGCTTAAGAGATATCTAAGAGATGTGTTGTCATTGATGTCCACATATTTTTCTATTTATGGAAATGATGCAGTAAAGTTCAATGAGTTAATTTGTTTACCGTAGTCAGCATGATGATGATCAAAGTTTGTGGATTAAAGGATTTTTAGATGGTTGTCTGTAGATGATTTAGTGCAATTTTCAATGGTCTTCATGAAGATTTGTGTGAGTTATGGGTATCTATGTTGTGGTAGGTTATTCAGTTGTTCAGTGGTGACAGAGTGTTAGTATTTTGATCTACATTGCTCCACATTGTAATATATTGATCTGCAAATTTGGAGAAATGTTTGGGGCATTGATGTGTGTCTTCAATTCAAGTGGTTCATGGTTAGGAGCTCCACAAGTTATTTTTCAAGGTTGACAGTCATTGCAATTAGTATTTTTGATGTTTGGTATAATGATGTTGGTGATTCTAGTAATTGGTGTTGTTGCGGATGTTTCAGTGGTAATTCATGATGCTTGTGGATGTTTCTAGATCATGTGCCTTTTGTGTTGGTGGTTCACATTGATCGTTGTCTGAGTAATTGATGATTTTCTTTGGTGTGTTGGTGTTCTTCATGGTTTTGGTCGACCCAATGCTTATAGTGTGTTGCACATGTTCAATACGTAATTCTTGGAGGTGTAGCGTATTTGAGGTGACGATTTTGGTCCATTCTATGTCTTAGCGGACATTGTTTTGGTCTGCATATGATAATTTGTATATGATCAACAACTGTATAATTCTATTTAATTTATGTGTGTTGAGCCGACCTTGTTGATTTTCACAAGGTTGATGTCATGTATAAATAAATGTAATATCTTTGTATTTGGAGTGTGTGTGAGCGAATAATGTATTGATCTTTTGAAAGAAAAGGAGAATTATGAAGAAGAAATCTATGCTTAATCAAAACTTTAACCAGGCATTAAAGAGATACTATTTCTTAATTCATGTCTTCTGGATGTGATCTGAATCTACTTGTAAGACAATGAGTCTTCCCTGGGTTGTAGCCCTTGTTATTTTTGAGTAGTGAGCTCTAGGCAGTGTTCCTGAATGCACGTGCATTCCCCATCGTAATATCTTCTATACTTCTAATAGAGTATAATCTTATTGTAGGTGTTTTCCCACCATCATTTTTCCCTTGACCGAGTTTTCCACATCAAAAATCTTGGCATTATGTGTATTCTTGATGTGTTGTTGATTTATGCTTTCATGCTTAATTATCAGATCTAAGAATAAGTTCTAGTTGTGTAAGTTTTTGGGACAAATAATTCACCCTCTCCCTCTCAGTTGTCTGCATGGAATCAGAGCTATTTCATCAGAGTGGATGTGGATTTTGGGACATCAGGACCCAAAATCGATGAAGGAGGCGATGGATTATTTAAGATAGTGGATTTTAGGACACAAGGACCCAAAATAGGTTTGAAAGGTGTGAAATGTTTAGATAGAGGGATGAAGGAATCCTTGTGAATAAAAATTTGGGATACAAATGTTTGCATTGGATTGTAATTGATGTCAAAATTCACTTGACAAAGAGAGAAGATGTTTTCATAGTTTCACAAAAGTTAGCACAAAGAAAAGAACATCGTTGCAAAATTGCGACAAGGGAAATGGCTTTTGCCATTTTGCAGGTATTCAGCACAGAGAAAAGAACATCCTTGTGAAACTGTGATAAGGGTAATGGATTTCAGGAAATGGATTTCACCAATTTGCAAGTGTGGAATCCACGACGGCCAAACCACTTGCGATATAGAAATGAAGTGTTTTGCGAAGTGAAGTTAAAGGTTTTTTACTATTTTGCATGAAGGGATTAAGTGGTTCCCATCCAATGTGTGATACCGCGATAAAGTAAGTGATATCGCTATTTCACAAATATGGACCCCACCACAGTTAGATCATTTGTGATATAATGACGAATAAGTTTGTGGGGAGAACAAAAAGGGGTTTTTGTTATTTCGCTAGTCAACACACAATGTTGACCAAATGCTTGCGGTATAGCGATGAAAAGAGAAGCTATTACAGTTTCACATGTTTGATCATGTTGACTACCGAACCTTTTGTAATATTTTGATAAAGAAAAAAAGGTGAATGGTTGACATGTTTGATGAGGTGGCACGTGGAACTACCATAGTGGTAGCATTGACCAAGTTTTTTTGGTCAAATCAAGCAAATCGACGGTCCAAGTTTAAAGATATTGAAGAATTCAGTTTGATGCATTAATAGAACTTCTTGAAACTTGAATTGCCAACTATTAACTTTATTTTTAATGGTTACAAATTGGAGATGATAAGAGAAAAATCCAAACCAATTAAATGGACGATTTGAATGCAACATAGAAAATTGTATAGATCATGTTTTGTAGAATCGATGCAAACTATTTTTTGTTTGATCTGTGATGATCTATGATTTGGCCGACCTTATGGAGGTGCATGTAGAATATATGTATGTTGATAAAGGTTAGTTTAGTTTTTGTTATTGATGAATGCTAGATCGAGAAGAAGAAAGATTTGCAAAGCTAAAAGAGAGTTGTAGAGCTGAAAGAGAGTGAACCGATTTTCTGAAGAAGTAGATAATACCTACTAAAGGTTCACATTTGTTCATTGTATTACTTCAAGATTGTAGTCTTGTAGGTTAGTGCAGGGGTTTGGTATCTTCTGAAGTTTGGTTCCTTCAAGTCTAGTGATTGTAAATGGATTAGTATCCATAATATTTGGGGGATTGGTGTCTCATGAAGGTTGGTGCCTTCATACTTATTGTAATTATTTGAAACATTTGTGAGGGTAGATTTGGACAATAGCTCCAAGTAGCATTTTTCTCACCATGGTTTTTACCATCCTGGGTTTTCCACCTATATCCTAGTGTTGTGTGATGTTTTATTGATCTTTTCATTCTTCTATATTATATGTTTAATTTCTTGTGAAGTTTGAAAAAGTGATTTTTGTATACATTGATTCAGCCCCCCTTCTTAGTGTAGTTGTGTTATCAACAATTGGTATCAGAGTGAGGGTCCTTGGTACAAGATTAACCACTTAAGGTAGATCTTGGTCTTGAACACATGGCAAGAAATAAAGGAAATTCATCTAACAAGGCACCACTATTCAATAGTGCATACTATGCTTTCTAGAAGATAAGGATGGAATCTTTCATTTCCTCCCTTGGATTTGATATTTGGTAGTCAGTTGTGACTGGATATACACCTCCTACCAATTCTCCATCCACTCCTTATGAGAAGAATGAATATGACAACAATAAAAAAGAAAAGAATGTCATATTATGTAGACTATCAAATTCAGAATTTGTCAAGGTAATGCACTGCAAAACTGTAAAGGAGATTTGGGACAAACTTCACAATATCAATGAAGGTGATGATACAGTTAAGTAGGCAAAATTTCAGACTCATAGAGCTTAGTTTGAGGAATTGAAGATGAAAGAAGAAGAACAAATTGCAGAGTATTTTCTCATAGTGGATGAAGTTGTCAATGCCATCAGAGGACTCAGTGAAGAGATTAAGGATGTTGTGATCATGAAGGTGGTGTTAAAATCTCGACCCGCAAGTTATGACTCAAGTCTTTGCTATTAAAGAAGCTAAGAATCTAGATATTTTTTCTATAGATGAATTGTTTGGATCTCTTTCTACATATGAAATGAGAATAGGAAAAGGTAATACATCAAAGAGAGAAGTTGCATTTAAGGGGGTTGATATGGAAGATTCAGATTTTGATCAAGAAGAGACCAACTTTGTAAGAAAATTAAGAAGAGGATCAAGTAAGTACAAAGGAAAGTTACCCTTTAAAATTTTTTGAGTGTGGTAAAGTAGGACATTATGCATCTCAATGTAGAATAAAAAAGGGAACTGAAAATCAATCAAAATTTCCTCAATATAAGAAAGAAAAGTACCAGAAGAGTCTATATTCCAAATAAGATAGTGGTACCTCTGATGTTGAAAGTAATACAAAGGATGTCACTGAACCTAAAAATGAAGAGCTTCTATTTATGGTAATTGTTGAGATTGAGACTAAAAATAATGATGATGATGATGAAGAAGAAGTTGTGGTTGATCTAGAAGGAGAACTCATTTTTTCCTTAAATGAAATAGACCTTCCAAGAACAAAGAATCAAAAACATAAAAACAATATTGAGGAATTTGAAGCACTAATTCTTAGTCTCAATGCAAAAATTGAAGAAGCAAAGAAGATAGAGAATACTTTGACAGAAATTCTAAGGGCGAAAGAAAATGATTGTGAGCTACTTGAAGCTAGGATAGTATGTCTAAATAAATATGAAAAAGCACTAAAGCCTTGGATAACATGTTAAGTAAACAATGAAATTCTGATACCTTGACAAGACTAGGTTGTGAGAAAGGACATTATTCTAATAGCACTATGACAAATAAGAAGAAATGCAGAGACAAACTCAGTGATGTCTTTGTAAAAGATGAAGATAAAGGGAAAGAAGAAGAGAAGAACCAATCAGTTGCAGAAAAGGACATGACAACTAACAATAAAATTGAAAACAAGGAGACTGAGGGATTCATTGATGCCAACAATAAGAAGAGAAGATTCAGAAGATCAACTCTTGTTAGGCAACAACAAGCATTCAGGTTCAATCATTCTTTTCATGGCTACCAATTTTCTTGAAATAAGTTTGGTCGTAAGTGTTGGCAAGAGAAAATGCACAGATCATTCGGTGTTGTCATTGATTGCAATTGAAGTCAGTTATCCCATTGGCAGTATGTGATTTGATCCTACCAAAAGTCAGAATGCAGATTGGTTCAAGTCCGACAAACTAGAACAAAGTATCTAACAGAGTTCAGTATTTTGGGTAGCATTTCATTTTTGGTATTTATCTTGTGTTACAAATCTGGTTGAAGGTTGGTGCATGTCTGGATAGTCTTATTTCAAAGTTTTATCCTCTGGTGTTGATTGGATTGTAAGTTAGGTTCTCTAGTATATCAGTCTTCAATTCAAACGTTCACAACAATAGTCTCATGTGGATAATCCTTATCCATATTATGTGGATCAATTTTGGTGATTACTTTTTAGATTCAGATGCTTTGTTCAATGATTTTGGTAGCATGTGGACAATGTTTTTGGTTTGTATTGGTATTTTGGTTTGGATTCAGTCGACAGTGTGTACACATTCCATTATCTGTAAAGTGCTCTTGAAGCCAACATGTAACTAACCTAATATCTTGTTGTAGATATATATAAGCGATGTATTTGATCATTTTAGTGTGTGTGGTAGATGCGAAAGGTATTCATGATTGATTGTGCGCAATATCACATGCACAAGTTGAAAATTTATGCTCCGAAATATTGTAGAACTATGGAACAAAGTAGTATAAGGAAAACTTTGAAATCAATAGATAGTGTGCTTAACCAGAACTATACCCAGGCATTTGTAGATGTCATTCAATAGTTTAAATTCTCTTGTGATCATTTGTAACTCATTTGTAAGATAGTGATCCTTCTCAGGGTTGTAGCCCTTCTTTGTTTGAGTAGTGAATTATATGCAATGTCCATGAATGCATATGCATTCTCTTGTAAACTTTATACTTGAGTATACTCATTTTGTGGGTCTCATTCCCAATATGTTTTTTCCCTTGATTGGGTTTTTTACGTATAAAATCTTTGTGTTATGGTGTTGTGGTTGATTTTTTTGTGTTCTTACATCTTTCATTTGGTTCAATACAATTCACCCCCCCCCCTCTCATGTTCTTCAATTCCAATAATTGGTTCCTTAGAAGAAGTCCAACAGCTTGACGAGGATTCAGGAAGGTGATTCAATGGATTCCAGTGGTCTTCAACATCAACTCCTAGTTGCACTAGATGATATTGATCAGTCCAAAGTTGAAGTCCGGGAATTGTAAGGAAGTCTTAAGGATGCTGAAAATTTCATTGTCATTAAAGGAGCAACTGAATAGGTCTAGGAAAAAGAGAAGGAACTTGTTGATCATCTAAAGCAGAAAGAAAGCCAAAGCATGGATGATGGAGACTTGAAAGAGAAGACATAAGAGTGTGAGAAACTTTCTAGAGAAAATGTAGCCCAAAAGCATGAGATGGAATCTATAGTGATGAAGTTAACCAAGGAGATTGAGGGAAGAAAGAAGAATGAAGAATGTCTTAACCAGTCTTTGAAAGAAAGATTTGATGAATGTTGTAGACTTAACTGTGAGAATGATCAACTAAAGCCTGAACTGCAACAATCCAACAATAATGAGCAAGAGCTTGAAAGACAGATTATCATTCTTAGAGATGAACTTGTTAATGCAAATGAGTACAAGGAGAAGTTAAATATTAGCTCAGCTAAACTTGATACATTGTTGCAAAGCTAGAATAGTGAAGATGACAAGCGAGGTCTTTGATTTGAGAAAGGTGAAAGCTCCGAATATGGTCAAAGAAATTCTAAGTCAGAACATCAGAAGAACAAAGCTAAAAGGTCTTCGGTAAGGAAACCTAATACTAAAAAATTCAATGGTAATTGTTTTGTTTGCAATAAATTTGGTCATAAAGCTAGTCAATGTAGAAATAGATTGAATCAAAATGGTCCATCTTTCTCCAGTCAATGTTTCAATTGCAACAAGTATGGTCACAAATCAAGTGAATGCAGGAGTATGACAAATGACTCTTTAAATAGAAGGAATGTTAGATGTTATGCATGAAATAGATTTCAACATATTGCTAATCAGTGCATATCAAGAGGAAATCAAGGAAATTTCAAACCTAGACAAAGAAATGTTGTGTTCTACAATTGCAACAAATCCAATCACATTGCAAAGTTTTATAGAAGCAAGAATGTGGACAGGAAGGGTCTGGCAAACAAGAACAAAAGTATGCATATAAATGTTAAGGGAAAAGGTAAATTAATTGTGGATGAGATCAGAAATCAGATGAAGAAGATATGGGTGAAGAAGAGTGATTTTGATGTAGGAGATGGATCCGCACCTGAATCCGGTGCTAGAAATTCCCCTGGGATTTAGCTTTAGGTCTCTGACTTAGGGGGAGTTTTCAAGAAAATATTTTCCTCACTTGCTAGTACTTGGTGTTGGAAGTTTGACAGAATGTCAATAGTTGCTTGGAGGTTCTACAAATCTTTTTGAAGGATTTCTGAAAGATTTTGGGCGAAATTGAAGATCCGCAAGAAATTTCTTGAGACCAGTATGTGGATATAGGGTATCTGGAAGGTTTAGGGAAAAGTGCATTTAATGCATCAAAATTTAAGTGTACAGAAGATAAAAGGGTACTTTCACCTCTCATTTCTCATTTTTCTTTTTGAAGAGAAGAAGATAAGCGAGCTCTGCGAAGATATTTCTAAAGCAATCATAGTGTGAAGGTGATTCAGTGAAAAAACCTTAATCCAGCGTGTGAGGTATTTTTTTGAGAAAGCTTGTGAATTTGATATTTTTAAAGATGGATACACCATTGATAGTTGACATAACTGAGAGATCCCACCCTAAATTTAAGAAACACCCTTACAAATCTATGGAAGATGATCTAGAAGGAGCATTTTCATCTATTCCACATGGTGTTCTTCATGTGGAAGACATTGGGGCATACATTCACACGAATATTGAAGAATTGGGTGGCTCCCAAATGTTAAATTTGTACTATAAATAGATTATGGGAGAGAAACTCAAGGTTAAACCTGAATTCAAATCTCTAGAGGAGAAGAACTTCGTGCAAGTGGTTAGCTTTCCATTTTTTTATAAGAGAATGGGTATGGTATATTCTGAATAGAATTCACAGTGAATTTATGTGGTTCAATCAGTCATGCAAAATCACTAAGGATGTAATATGATTTGTAACAGGTAAATGTCTGTCTATTGATTTGCCTGCACTCTGGTCTATAAATAATCAAATGGTTACCGATGCAACTAGTTCAAGATTTGATAAGAGAGCCATGAAAATAAATGATATTGTTGAACTGGATGTGATTTTTTCTTCCATGATGGTCGGATACAAGGTTTACCACTCCAATAGAGAAAATTTGGTATCTATAACTGCCATATATGGTGCATATCAGATGGTGAAGGAGAACAAGGACTATGACCTATGTGAATTTCTTGAGAACTAGTTGATGGACAATCTCACCGTAATCAAGAAACACAAGAAGAATACTTTAAAATTTGGTACTTTGATTTTATGCCTATTCTTCTACTTTATGAATGAGATTCCAGGTATTGGTCATGTGCAATGGTCTAATGACAAACTAGTAGTAATAGAAATTAGATCTGTTGTATAATATTGGTGATAGCAAGGTAAAGAAAGTTGCACTATGGGGATAATTTAAGAACTTCCAAGGCATGATGCAAGCTAGGGAAAGAATCCTTAAATCAGTTGTGGAGAAATATCTGGATACCATTTTCTTCATGGTTGAGATTGACCAATGTTTGATGGAGGCAGTTGAACCTAGAATTGTATGGATCATGACCATGGGGGATGAAGTTGAAGAATTTTTTTTCGAGATGTATGCTCAACACTTGTTGAGTTAGCCAGTTGATGCCTCTGAGGAGAGATTTGTCACATTTTCAAAGAAGGGTTTATAGCTTCATAATCAGTTTAAGAAATCAGAAATTATGAGAAAGGGGAGGAAGGAAGTAGAGAACTATTCGTAGAGTATTGGGATCATTGCAAAAGTTGTCAAGGAAGCCAGGAAGAGGAGAGAGAAAGATGAGGCATCCAAGGTTGATAAAGCTACTTTGACATTTTCATCCGCAAGATCAATTAGGAGCTCCACACCCTCCTCTGGTTCTCAGAAGCTATCTAGCTCACTGAAATCTAAAGACAAATCATCCAGTGGAGAAGGGAAGAGGAAGAAAGGTAAGGGAACAAGAATTTATTTTTCTATTCCTAATGATGAGGAGACAAAATCTAATCAGTTAGTAAAGGAGATGAAATTGAAGGGCACCAAAGCTACAAAAGTCACTAAAGACAAGCCCTCCGATGGAGAAAAACCATGCAAGAAGATGAAGACTAAATCTGACAAATCTGGTATGCTAATAAGAGAAGTGGAAGAAGTTGTCATTGTACAAGGTAATCTTAAACTACTCTTAGAACTCTATGATAAATTTAATGATGTCGATTAGAGGACTCTAGAAGAATCCACTATAAAGTATTTGAACAAATTAATAGGTCTCTTATAGAGATAATGTCAGAGATTCCCAAAAGTCTTTATGATGTTTTAGAAATGAGGAGAGATAGTGAAAAAGTAGAAGATGACAGACTAAGGGAGTTTTTCCTAGTCAATCTATATCCTGTGATAGTTGTGGAGGAAATATATAGAATGCTCAAGGAAGACAAAAAGGAGTTTAGAAGAAAAACAAGAATCAATAAGCTTATGATCGGGTAATTTGAGGAAGTGATCAAAGATATTGAGAAAATATTGACGTCAGTTTTGCTTAGAAATCAATTTGGTTGTTTTAGAAAAAGCTCATGATGCTAAGGATTCATCTATTTCAAAATTCCAATAAATGAAATCAAGAGGTGAATAGGTTGAAGAGGATGTTCCTTTTGTTCTGATAGAAGGAAATTTGGACAAAGGTGGTGATGAATCGGAGGTAGTGGATTCTATTAAGGATACTCAAAATCCTCTGAATCAGTCTAAAGATGAAACTCCAATGAAAACTGAGATCTGTAAGGAAGATGCATAGAATAAGGTTGAAGCTAAGGCACCTATTTCAGAAGCAAGATACACTACCTGGGTAGTGAAGGACTTCTTAGAGAAGGACCAGCAAGAATTATTTAATCCAGAATTATTCCAAGGGCCTATCAACTTAGCCTCTCTATCCCCTATTTAGAAATTGCAACTAGCATCATTTTCTCAAGAAAAAGAAAGGGAGGAGATACTGAAGTCCCACATTGAGGATAGTGAACTGCTCAATCTTGCATCAAGTGTATTAGAGAAGATCATGCCTACTCATACCAAAGAAACATCAGATACTCCCTCTGACCAACTGAAGAGCCTTATCAATTCGGTAAGTACTCATTTTGAGTCACTTGAGAAGTCAGCAGAGGTCATTGTCAAGAAAGAATATGATACAATAGACTCAGTAAATTGAAGAGTGTGATTGCTAGTGATAGAGTTTTGTTAGACACATGTAATAAAAACATTCAAGAGGCACTATCTAAATGTGGAAGTGTCTACAAAGCATGTTTATCATTGTTCAAATTCACTAAGGATATAGGAAAATAAATTAAGGAGCATGAGAAGAAATTAGCAGATTTATCTCAATCCTTTGATCCTTTTATTGTCTCGGTGAGTAGTCAAGAAATTCAAGTCACTATTTTGTTGCACAAGATTAAAAATTTGATGCATGATAAGGACAGAATTGTAGGAAGAGTTGGTGAGCTCTGAGGTCTAATTAGTCCAAAGATGGAGACAATGCTCAGTGCTTTGAATAAAGCACAAGATGCTATGGTTGTAAGTGATCCAATAGATCTTTTGACAGCAGAGATGCAGACTTATCTTTTTAGCAATCACATTTCTATTTTGAAGAGTCTCAAGAAAAGTTGGGATATCAATTTGAGCTCATTAAAAACCACTTTTACAGATGTATTCAAGTTTATGTAAGTTTGAGGAGTCAGTTTGTACATGCAGCCTGTTCATAGCCATTTTGTGTAATTTTTTAGTATGTAGAACCCCATCTTTGTCATTGATGTCAAAGGTGTAGTGTAGGGTAGTGAAAAATGTCTTGACTATCTCAGAGGGAGATTTTGGCAGTTTTTGGATTTTTGGAGTTTTGCAGGGTTATGTTCATATTTGGTCCAACATGTAGTCATTTTTCACTAAGTGTTGTCATCAATGCCAAAGGGGGAGATTGTTGGCAAGAGACATTGCATAGATCATTTGGTGTTGTCATTGATGGCAACCAAAGTCAGTTATCCCATACACAGTATGTGATTTGATCCTATCGGAAGTCAAAATGTAGATTGGTTCAAGTCTGGCATACTAGAACAAAGTATCCGACAAAGTTCAATATTTTTGGGTAGCATTTCATTAATGTTATTTATCTTGTGTTACGAATATGGTTGAAGGTCGTTGCATGTCTAGACAGTCTTATTTTTGGAGTTTTAGCCTCTGGTGTTGATTGGATTGTAAGTTAGGTGCTTTGGTATATCGATTTTCAGTTCAACGGTGCACAACAACAATCTTGTGTTGATAATCCTTATGCAGATTATGTGGATCAATTTTGGTGATTACTTTTGAGATCCAAATGATTTGTTTGATGGTTTTGGTAGTAGGTGAACAATTCTATTGGTCCTCATTGTTATTTTGGATTGGATTCAATCGATAGTGTGTACATGTTTCATTATTTGTAAAGTGCTCTTGAAGCTAACATGTAAGTAACCTAATATCTTGTTGTGTATATATAAGCGATGTATTTTATAATTTTAGTGTGTGTGGTAGATGCAAGAGGTGTTCATGATCGATTATGCATAGTTGCACATGCGCAAGTTGAAAATTTATGCTCTGGAATATTGTAGAATTGTGGAACAGAGCAGTATAAGGCAGAGTGTGAAATTAGTAGTTATAAATGTCCTTAACTGGAACTATATCCAAGCATTTGTATATGTTGTTCAATAGTTAAAATTCTCTTGTGATCAGTTGTAACTCATTTTTAAGGAAATGAGCCTTCCCAAGGTTGTAGCCCTTCTTTGTTTGAGTAGTGAGCTCTAGGCAGTGTGCCTTCCCAAGGTTGTAGCCCTTCTTTGTTTGAGTAGTGAACTATAGGCAGTGTTCCTGAATGCATGTGAATTTAGTTGTAAACTTTATACTTGAGTATACTCATTTTGTGGGTCTCATCCCCACTGTGGTTTTTCCCTTGATCAGGTTTTCCACATATAAAATATGTGTTATGGTGTTGTGGTTGATTTCTTTGTGTTCTTGCATCTTTCTTTTGGTTCAATGCATTAAATGGTTGAAAGAATAATTTAACATTGTTAAAATTTGCAAAACACTGATTCACCCCCCCCCCCCCCCCCCCACCCTCTCAATGTTCCTTGATTCCAACAATAAGCCAATAGATTGTGGACTTGATATGAGAAGAAATACATTCATAAGTCAAAATCTATTTGTACCTCTTACTGATTTCAATACAGTATGCTATAAATGTAACAATCTTGTCCATATAATTTTTTTGTAGAAGTGGTATTAAGTCTCCCAAACAAGATTTGAAAACAAATACTCATGAAAAAGGAGAAAAGAAAACTAAATCTGATACAAATCAGAAGACAAAAACTAAGAGGGAATGGAAGGTGAAGAAGGAAGAGCAGAATGTAGAAAAGTATCTTCATTTTTAGGCTTCTTTTTATGCACAAGGTGAGAATGATGCATGGTATATTGACAACAGTTGCTCAAATCATATGACATGTGATAAAAGAAAATCTCTCATTAAAAGAGAACTGCAAAGGAACAATAAGATTTGGTTCAAATGACACTACTACCATAGTTGGAAAATGATCAATTAGTTTTGATAATGGAAGGGCAACAACACAAAATGTGATCTTTGTTGAAGGGCTCAGACACAATTTGTTCAGTGTCAGTCCAATGTGTGATAATGTATACAATGTGGTATATCATAAGAAAGGATGTGATATCAATAAAAATGGAAGAGTAATTGTTGATGCACATAGAACTGATGGAAATTTATACATACTAAACAAGCTCAAGGAAAATAATGGACCCAAATGTCTCATGAGCCAAAAGGATGAAAGTTGGCTATGGCATAAATGGTTGGGACACATAAATTTTGACAATCTTGTCAAAATCAGTTCAAAGAAGGCTATAAGAGGTATGTCTATGATTACAAAGCCATCAACATTGTATTAGACATTGTCAAATTGGCAAGCAAACAAAAGTGATTTTTAAGACTAAAGAGAACTCAACTACAAGACCACTTGAATTGATACACATTGATTTGTGTGGACCCATGAGAACAAAAGGCTAGAATGGTGAAAGATATTTCATGTTGTTCATATATTACTTCACTAGAATGAATTGGGTGTGCTTCTTGAAAGAAAAATCAAAAGCTTTTGAAAAATTTAAAATCTTTAGGTCTATGGTTGAAAATGAGATGAATCTACAATTGAAATGATTAAGGTCTAACAGAGGTGGATAATTTATATCAAAAGAATTTGATGATTATTGTAAAAAATATGGTATAAAAAGATAATTTTATGTAGCAGGAACACCACAACAAAATGGTGTGATTGAAAGAAAAAATAGAACAGTGCAAGAAATGGCAAGAACCCTGTTGAATGAGTCAAAACTAACTAATAAATTTTGGAAGGATGTTGTTCATATGACTGTTCACATTCTAGACAAAGAACAATTGAGACCAAACAACTACAAAACTTTGTATGAGTTATGAATAGGAAGGACAACTTGAGTTAGTCATTTTAGAATTTTTGGAAGTGTTACATAAAGTGTGATGATGACAATATTGGAAAATTTGATGCTAGATCTGATGAAGGATACTTTGTTGGATATTGCTCAAGAAGCAAGGCTTATAGGTGCTATAATATGAGACTGTGCAGAATTGTGGAAAGTATACATGTAAAGTTTGATGAAGATTCGCTTTGTACTTCAATATCTAGTGATGATTCAAATGAACCTCAACCAATTT
Organism: Cryptomeria japonica; assembly: GCF_030272615.1. Classification (NCBI taxonomy): domain Eukaryota; kingdom Viridiplantae; phylum Streptophyta; class Pinopsida; order Cupressales; family Cupressaceae; genus Cryptomeria; species Cryptomeria japonica. The sequence continues at coordinate 484,123,349 of NC_081413.1, forward strand.
ATACTAAACCAACTACTCAGGAACCAGCAAAGATAGACACAAAGGCACCTTCAATAATTGTACAAAGAGACCACTCAGAAGAACAAATTATAGGTGTGCAGATAAAGAGAAAGATTGCATTGAGGACGCAAGAAATTCAACTTGGAGATGAAACTCAACCAAAAAACCTTGTCCTACTTTCTTTGGTTGAACCCAAAAACTTTATAGAAGCAAGTCAAGATGAAAATTAGGTTGATGCTATGCAAGAAAAACTAAATTAAATTGAGAAGAATGAAACATGGGATCTTGTCCCTAGACCTAAAGATGAGAACATAATTGGCACAAAATGGGTATTCGGAAATAAATTAAATGAAGAAGGGAAAGTTGTCAACAACAAAGCTAGACTTGTATGCAAAGGTTATGCACAGGTTGAGGGTATTGACTTTGAAGAAAAATTTGCACATGTTGTATGTTTGGAAGCAATTAGAATGTTTCTTGCATTCTTAGTCTACAAGAATTTTAAAGTATATCAGATGGATGTAAAATATGCATTTCTAAATGGTAATATTGAAGAAGAAGTATACATTGAGCAACCAAAAGGATGGAGGATAGAAAAATATGAGAATTTTGTATGTAGACTGAAGAAAGCTTTGTATGGACAAAAACAAGCTCCTAGAGCTTGGTATGCAAGACTCGATTCATACCTACAACAACAAGGGTTTAGAAAAGGTATTGTAGGTGGTTCTTTGTACATTAGAACTGAAGATGGTCAACAATTGATTGTGGTTGTGTATGTTGATGACATAATCTTTGGGGGAAGTAGTAATGAGATGTATAAAGTGTTTTTTGAAGCTATGTAAAAGGAATTTGAAATGTCCATGTTTGTCAAACTATCATTCTTTCTTGGTTTGAAGATTACTCAGACTGACAAAGGTATTTTTATTTGTCAAACCAATTATGTGAAGGAAATGTTGAAAGAGTTTTAGATGGAAAATTGCAATCCAACTAACACATCCATGGTAACAGTGTGTAAACTAAGAAAAAATGATGAATCTCCATTGATAGATCAGACAAGATATAGATCAATGATTGGAAGTTTTTGGTATCTAACACCTTCTAGGCCTGATATAATGCATGTTGTATGCATGGTTGTAGGGTTTCAAGTTGCTCTAAAGGAAACTCATGTAAAAGTAGTCACAAGGATCTTCAAGTATCTACAACATAAAAAAGATTATGGTTTGTGGTGCCCTAAAGAAAAAACTTTTGATTTGCATTCCTATACAGATGTTGATTAGGGAAGGATGTGTTGATGATAGAAACAGAAATAGTGGTGGTGCATTCTTTCGTGGAAGCAAATTGATTTCCTGGCACAACAAGAAACAAGATTGTATGTCTTTGTCTACTACAAAGGTAGAATGTATATTTGTTGCTTCATATTGCACTCAACTACTATGGGTATGAAACAGGCCTTGAAGGACATCAAAGTAGAGTATGAAAAACCAGTATCGATTCTTTGCGATAATACCAGTACTATTAACATATCAAATGACCTTGTGATGCATTCTAAAATGAAGCATATATCTATCAATCATCACTTTTTGAGGGAAAAGGTTGCAGATCAAGAAGTTTGACTAGAGTATGTGGCTACAAAGGATCAGGTTGTAGACATTTTTACAAAGCCACTTCCCAAGGAGATATTTGTGTTTTTAAGATAGAAGTTGGTGATATTACCCCTTTCTTCCTTATGAAGTGTTCCTACAAAAAGGGCTTCTACTCAAGGGGGGCGTCTAGATTCTTCAATTTGTCCCTATTGTAGAGTTTTGGTTCATAGAGAGTATACAATGAGATGGAGCATAGAGTTATGGCTTGCTGCCAATGGCAGAGTAAGAAGGTGTCCTTTGCCATTGTTGTCAAAGGGGGAGAAGATGAGAATGGTTGACATCAATACCAAAGGGGGAGATTGTTGGCATTGGATTGACATTCATGTCAACATTCACTTGATAGAGAGAGAAGAAGGTCTTTTCACAATTTCTCAAAAGTCAGCATAGAGAAAAGAATGTCATTGCAAAAATGCAACAAATGAAATGGCTTTTGCCATTTCACAGATATTTAGCATAGAGAAAAGAATGTTGCTACGAAACTACGACATGAGTAATGGCTTTCAGGAAATGGATTTCACCAATTCACAAGTGTGGACTCCAAGACAGCCAAGCCACTTGCGATATAGTGATGAAGTGTTATGTGGAGTGAAGTCAAAGGTTTTTTGCTATTTTGCAAGGAGGGATTAAGTGGTCCCCATCCAACATGCGATACCATGATAAAGTAAGTGATATCACTATTTTTGTAAATATGGACCCCACCATAGTTAGATCATCTATGATATAGCTACAAATAAGTTCGCGGGGAGAAGAGAAATCAGTTTTCTCTATTTCGTCAGTCAACACACAACATTGACCAAGTCTTTGTGATATAGAGATGAAAAGAGAAGTTATCACAGTTCCGCATGTTTGATCATGTTGATTGTTAGACCTTTTGTGATATTGCAATAAAGAAGAAAAGGTGAATTCTTGGCATGTTTGATGAAGTGGCATGTGGAGCTGCCACAATGGCAGCATTTACCAAGTCTTTTTTTGTCAAATTAAGTAAATCGACGATCCACGTTTAAAGATATTGAAGAGTTCAGCTTGGCACATTAATATAACTTCTGAAAACTTGAATTGTCAACTGTGAAATGTATTTTTAATGGTTACAAATTGGAGATGATAAGATAAAAATGCAAATTGACTAAATGAATGATTATAACGCAGCATAGAAAATTGTATAGATCATGTTTTTAAGAATTGATGCAAACTATTTTTTGTTTGATCTATCATGATCTATGATTAGGCCAGCCTTATGGAGGTGAATGTATAATATATACATGTCAACAAAGGTTAGTTTAGTTATTGTTATTGATGAATGTTGGATTGAGAAGAAGATAGAGTTGTAGAGCTGAAAGAGAGTTGCAGAGCTAAAAGAAGGTGAACTAATTTTGTAAAGAAGCAGAGCAGAACTACTGAAGGTTCATATTTATTCATTGTATTACTCCAAGATTGTAGTCTTGTAGATTAGTGTATGGGATTGGTGTCTCCTAAAGGTTGGTGCCTTCAAATCTAATGATTGTAAAGGGATTGGTGTCCATAAAATCTAGCGGATTGGTGTTTCCTAAAGGTCGGTGCCTTCATACTTATTGTAATCATCTGAAACATTTGTGAGGCTAGATTTGGATAGTAGCTTCAAGAAACATTTTTCTCACCATGGTTTTTCCCATCCTAGGTTTTCCACATAAATTTTGGTGTTGTGTGATGTGTTATTGATCTTTTCATTCTTCTGCATTATATGTTTAATTTCTTGTGAAGTTTGAAAAAGTGGTTTTTGTATACACTAATTCAACCCCCCCTTCTTAGTGTATTTTTGTGTTCAACAACCAATTTATCTTTTTCTTTAGGATACACTACTTCTATGAGTAACTTGGGAATCCACATGGTTTTTTATTTTTCCTTTGTGATTCTTTAGAATGCATTGCTTATATGAGAGACTTAGGAATCCATATAGTTTTGTATTTTTTTGTTGAACACACATCAGATGTTGAGAGGGGGGTGAATCAACATAAACTAAAATTCCATATAACAAAATCTCATCAACAATTAAATAAAGATATCATAAGATCACTCATACCAATCACACATGAACACCAAAATTAATACGTGGAAAACTTAAATAGGGAAAAACTACGGTGAGCACCTACCCACATAATATATCCACTATATAAAAATTATTTACAAAAGAGGGAGCTCACTACTCTGGAATTGCAAACCAAGGCTAACCTGAAGCTAACTACAACAAGGTGAGATATAGGATTACAACTTATAGAAAATGAACTGCTTGAACAAGATCTTTTTAGTATGTTGATCACAGTCTCTGATATAGCACAATCTCTAACCTTAATCAAATATCTAAACTTCCAAGTCTCTAGATCTGTACTTGGCTACCAATTGTCACCTCTGCACTGCAAACCCTTTTGATATAGAAACTACAAACACATCGACATCCTTACATCAAGTCACATATACTCACTACTAAATTCCATGCACACATTTCACATATCTCTCTCTTTCCTTTCAAAAAATTATCACATATATACCAATCCAAAATAAAACATCCTCACAAAGTCGATCCAAAGAAGGATTGTAACATTTGTGTATATTTTTTACTCAAGGTATAGCACCAAACCAAAATATAAAGTGTATAGAACATAAATCAGACTTAAACAAACAACACCAAACCAAAAGAATACTTCATATGCAATCACCAGACCAAGAAAAATAGATTACGTCTAACTCTGATAACTTAGCCTAATGCATGTACAAATCATATTATTTCACAAATGAAGGAGTCCAAACGAAAACAAACAACATCCAAACCACAAAGATAAAGCTTCCAACTGTCCTCACCATAAAAAAACAAGCTACTATCAACTGCCAGTGCAATCAAAGCATAAAACCAATCATAGAAACCTTTGGTCCAGAAAATAACTGCAGATACTCCAGCACTATAGCTTAACTCTATTGATGTTTGGGCAAAAAATTATCCAGACCACACTATTTGTCATCAATGACAACAAAGCACACATATGTAACATTTTCTTCTTATTGAATGAGCCTTTGTGGCCTTTTGGATTTTTTCTTTTTTCTTTTGGATCAATTTTTTCTTTATTTCTACATGTCTTTTATATTGAATATGTTAATCTTTAGATGTATGTTGTTTTTTGGACTTAAGGATTTTATGCTTGGCATCCAAATTGCTTCCAAAGGAAATGGGATTTATGGATTAATAGGAATGATATGGAGGTTTTTTGGATGGACTGATGTAGGTAAATTATTGGAAGGTGCTTAAAGGTGTGCGCCTTTCTTGATCTTGATTTATGACAAGGTAATTGGATTGTGAGCTAAGGGTCATATGGATAGTGGATGGATGGGAGTAAGGCTTTGATTTTTTGATACAAGGACCCAAAATAGATTCGAACGATAGGGACTATGTATGCTTCAATTTAGATGGATGAATGTGAGATTTAGCAGGGACACCAACGTTTTGAGAGTGATCTATGTAGCCAAGGAAATTATAATTAATATTTTCTTTGATATGAAGGGGTTCTAATATACCTTGTTCGTGTAGGCCTAACCCTTTGCCTTGATAATGCATGTTTTGACAAATATTTTTAGCAATGGGATACTTGTTATTTTTTTAAATAAGATGTGAGTCTATTTAAGGGGGATATGTTATGGAAGGAATGAAAGGATCATTAAGTAGACTAGATTGGATGAAAGTGGACAAACCCATTCATAAGAGGGGGTTTCATGACTAGCTTTTGGTAGGTGTGACAAGATCTTGAGGAGGATTAGGGTCATGATATGGATATGAAGGGATACCTTGTTCTTAACTTGTAAGAGGATCATTGGAGGGGATGCTAAAAATATCGTGATCATTTTTAGGAGGTTGGTGTTGAATGTGACTTGGAAGGAAAATTTTCTCTTGACATGGAAGGGGATCATCATCGATGGAATACAAAACAATGAGGGGATCTTTATAAGATTCTTGACAGGTGAGATCTTGATAAAAAAATAGAATTTTTTCTTTTGTCTTTGGATTATCTTCTTGACATGGGGTAGGAGTTTGGATATGTATGGGAGATCTTGGAAGGATTCAATGATTTGGCATGATAAGAATAGATTTTGAATGGGACTCTCTGGATTAGATTTGACAAGGAATAGAGCATATGGTGGCATTGGATCTAGTATTTCTAAATTGTAAAAGGGATTTGTATAAAAGAATTTATTGGCTTTGATTCATACCATGGATAACCCTTAGCGTAAACTCGAAATATGTCATTATTAGATTTACTATTTGGTATGGAATCAAAAGATGTAGATATGACATTGATATTGTTAGGATTACCAAAGATACTGAGAGGGGGGGTGAATCAATATCTAACCGGTATATAAATTTACTTGACTTAAAACATGGAAAACATATTAAAATTGTGTACCGGTAAACCATAAATAATGTAGTAAACAAGAATAACAACAACCACATGAGAAGCACACCATAACACAGTATTTTAACGAGGAAACCCGGTGTGCGAAAAACCTCGGTGGGATTTGTGACCCACAATATTCGCTTACCGACCAATAAGGGATTATTACTCTTACAATAGGGGCCTGCACATGCAAGAAGGTCAAGTGCCTAGATCTCACTGCTTAATTAAATAAGAAGTCACACTGACTTACAAAAATGGATTATATTAATCCAAAGTCTTGTACTACTTCAAATTAGCATCTGCTATGCCAGATCCAGTACCGGTTTAATCTTTTCTACATACATAAACCCTTAACCAATGATTCGCATATTAGGTCTGCATAATTTTGCCTATTATCCTTCTTCTTCTCTACAAAATGATCTACAATGATCTCATACATATATGAGTCATATTACAACTCTCCATGTCGGCTTACAATAATTTTACAATTAATTACAAAATATATTTCAAACAAAATTGAAGTCGGCCAAGGTGTCGGTATCCTTCCTTTCACTGTCGGTGTTCTGTATGCCGGTGTAGAGTTTGTCAGTGTCGGTGCCAGTATATTTGTCTTGCCGGTATCATATGATTGCAAGGTTGCCATCAACGAAAAAACCTTCAATCACCTACAATTTCTCATTGGAGTGTGTATTTGCCAAAAATCTCCCCCTTTGGCATTGATGGCAACACTCATGAGAAAAATAAAAAATTGTCCAAAATGATATCCAAAAATAGTCTGCCAAAACCGTATTTCCAAAACTGTATGCTCAAAAAAATGTATGATCCCCCTGAGCAGATGGTGTTCTTTCATCTGAACATTTTTCTCTCTAACCATTTTTCTCATCCCACTACTCCCCCTTTGACATCAATGACAAAGGTTGCCATTCGCTGTCAATGGAGTCCTGCCTGGATTCTTGTAACTGGTGGGTTACAATCTAAAAGATATCTGTCAAAACTAAATTTATGCCATTGCTGAAAGTTTTGCTATCTTTTATTGCCTCTTGTGTTCTCTGCACTATGTCGGTGAGTATGTGCATTTTCTCTTCCAGTGTCTTCAATCCAAGAACCAGAGCTTCAAATATTTCTTTTCTCAAGGAAATAAGATACTCTAGTCTTGGACTAAGTCTACATTTTAATTCCTTTGCCTTATCCTTTATTCCCTGTTTGTCATTCTCCAGTTTCTTGATTTTCTCTTCCTGTTCTACGATTTTCTTCTATAACTCCAAGAATGAATCTGATGTTCCAATCAAATTGTCAGCAATATTATTTATCTTCTCTTGTGCTTTGTTGATCTCCTTGTCAAGATCCTCTGTTAATACATTCATTTTACAAGTATCCCTGTATAGTTTCTTGAAGTCATAGATTATTTCTCCAAGTTCTAGTAAAAGGGTGTCCATTTCTTCCATGTTCTTCTTTACAATATCCTCAAAGAATTTCTCTTTTTCTTTTATCATTCTTTCCTTAAATGTATCCTCATTTATTTGATCAATAGTCAATAGGTTGTCGGTGATGAGCTTAGACAATGTGTCTAGTTGACCTAAAGAATCTTTATTCTCAACACTACACTTTGGTGCTATCAATTTAAGAATTGGTATTGTATCATCAACAGCCTTATAGGCTTGTGCATTGCATTCTGTGATCTTCTTTATTGAATCTAATAGAACCTCTGTTACATTAGTAGGTTTAAATTTTGTCATAGTTGTACCAGATGTTTGTCCAACAGTCTTTATAATAGCCATGCTACCGGTTGTGGTTATTACCTTGCTTGATTCGACCTCTGGTAGGTCTGTCTATGTTTGTATTTCTACAAACAAAGGTTTGTGCTTTTCAATTTGGGTCGGTGGCATTGTCTCTGTCTGTACTTGTGCTTCAACTTGTACCGGTTTTGGTTTCTCTAACCATGTCTCAGAAGGTTTCGCAGATGTAATCTTGGTTTGTGCCTCTGAACTTTGCTTAGCTGGTTCTTCAGATGATTTATCTGTTGTATCTACTGGTTTCTCAATGGTATCCTTTGTCGGTTGCTCTGCCAGTGCTGGTTTTTCTATGTTTGTCTCAATCTCTGCAGCTGGTGACTTAGTAGTCACATCTTTCTCCTTATCCTCAGTGGTTTTTCTATCAACCACAACATTAACTTCCTGAGTATCTACATTTACTGTATACAAAATTTCTGATTCAGGATTTGTATCTTCTACCGGGGTCTCCATACTCTCAGTGGCCGGTTGATTTTTAGTAGTGTCTACTGGTGGAGTATTTGAAAGAGGTGGGGGCATATTGTAAGTTATTTCCAGGCTTAGTGGTCCACCTACCTTACCTTTTCCCTTATCTCTATCCTTTTGATATACTTTGATAGTTTTAGGTCTAAGTAATTCTTCCTCTTTTTCTTTTTCCACAAAGAAAATATCCCATGCATCAACAATTTCCTCAGAAACTTCCTTTACTCTTCCTGCCATTAATGCTACATGTCGGTGAGTAGTAGAAAACATTGTCCAGTTAGCCTCACTGATTAATTTGTCTATTTCATCAAGTGAGTTAACTGGATGCATTGCCAGTAATTTTTCAATCTTAATCTTTTATCTAATTCAACAATAGCTAATCTCCTAGCTTCGAATCTCCTATACAAGTCATTTTGAATTTCATCAACAACTTCTATTAATAATCTCTTGTATATATTTAAGTGTAAAATTACACTGTTCTCTATACTTTCCTTATCATCAGTTGATAATGTATTGTATATTTTATTGATGTTCTTCAGCTTACCATCTTCTGTGATTTCACTAAGAAGTTTGTCTATAGGAGCAATAGTGTGTTTCGCCTTCTTCTTAGGATTCATCTTCTTCATCGGAGGCCTTACTGCCTGTTGCTTCTATCTTGTCCTTTTAGGTGTAGGAGAGGGTGTCGGTGAGGGTTTTCTTTTCCTTTCAACCCTTTTAAATACAACAGGTATATCACTTTTAGAAGAAGTTCCAACCGATGAAAGATGAGTTTCCGGTTGAGGTGCTTCCAACTCACTTTCACTTATACCAGTTTGTCTCAAAACATCTTCCTTGATTGCCTTTGCCTGCCAGGTTCCTTTCCTTACAGTTGCTTCAACCTTCTTATCCCTTTTTCTAGATTGAATTCCACTTTCTATTGTTTCAGTATTTCCAAAAACTTCCTCTTCCAGGTCCTTTGGAGCTTCAAGGAGGGCTTTTGCATATGTTTTTATGATGTTGTCATCTGTTTCATAGCCCATTTCAGTTACCCAAATAGTTCGAGGGACAACTGCTTCCATCCAAATTTCATCTTTCTTGATCACAAAACAGATTTCCTTTTGATACTTGTCCACAAAAGCTTGTGATAATCTTACTCTAGTCTTCATTCGAGACTTCAATGCTTGAAAACTCATTTATGTTTTTCTCCCTATTCTCTCCCATATTGTTCAATAGATCTAACAGTTGTTTTCCTACCGATATGTCAAAACCAAAATCTCTTGCACCAATACCAGGTACTTGTTTGGTTAAGTACAACATCAGACAAACAAGTTTCCAAATCTGAATGTTCCTTTCTTATCTCTTTTTATCTTTCCCAAATTGTCTATCAACTCATCTTTAAGCCATTCGCATATGTCTATCCTTGCATTATCATTTACCATATCATAGGCATTCTTGATACATAGGCTAGAAACTAAGTTTAACCTATTTGCATGTGTAGCATTATAACCTAAGATCATGCTTATAAATCTGATATTTATATCCTTCACATCATTTACCCTTAGAAATCTCTTATCAAATGTTGCACCAATTAGGTTTGTCACTGTGTCATTTGAGACCTTCTTTGTTTTGTCCGGTCTGTTACCGGTGGAGGGTAACCCTGTTACAGCTTTTACTACTTCTTTTGTGATTTATGAATAGAGTCTAACCAGAAAAATTCACCATGTACTCTTCTTAACACAATCCTTATGATATCCTTGGGAAAATCCGGGATACTAAGAATTTCAGTGAAACCTAGGGTTTCTACTATCTTGTGTTTAGGTTTGACATTTTCGGATTCATCACAGATTACAATTTTAAACATGTACTTAATCTCATCATCACCTAGTTCATCGATATGACAATGTATATACATCCTAGGGTCTTCAACATATACTACTCCTTTAGGGATTTGAGAGAGTGCACCTATGCTATCATCTTTCTTTGTGATTTCAGGAACTAGCTGAAATACGGGTCTAGGTCGCTTAACAACTTCAACAACAGTAGGGTTTGCAATAAATTCAGGAGTGGATGAAGATGCCATAGCTATAAATACCTCAATCTTCTTTAAGGATGGATGATTTGATGGATTGCTTCACTTCTTCGCTTAGAATAGCTTCACTCAGGAATTTTCGCACTCTCAAGGATTTGAATGCTTGGTGAATGAAAAAGGAGCCAAAACACTTTCTTTATAATGTTATTTTTGCCAACTACCACATTTTATGCTTGTTGGTTAAGTCACAACTTAAGTCATCTGCCGGTATAGAAGCAATTTCAACTTCTCACCATTAACCGAGGGAATAATAGCAAGTTTTTCATTTTGTTGCTAAACCCCCAAAGGATTTTTCTTCAATTAGATGAAGAGTCTCCTCTCGGTGGAGTGTTACTCTATTCTGCCGGTGGAGGAGTATTCCCATCAACATTCAGATCTGACTTTCTGATCCATTGTTTTGAGAATTCTTGCTTTACCTCTCCAACCTTTTCTTTACCTTTCAAACTAGGACCTTTTTTATTTGTCGGTGAGGACTTGCTTCTACAGAATTTAGCAATATGTCCAATTTTGTTATAGGCATAACAAGTCACATTGTTCTTCTGAATAGCTTTCCCATATCCTATGCCAGTATGTGTTCTGCATTGATTAGATAAGTGCCCAAATCTTCCACAAACATAACATCTTACATTCATTCTGCAATTCTCTTAATTATGACCAATTTTGTTGCATTTGGAACATTGACCGGTGGGTGTATTAGTATTCTGAAAATTTCAGATCTACACTGATTTGCTCTATGACCATATTTGTTACAGCTAAAGAATTTGCCATTAAATTTGTAAGCAGTAGGTTGTCTTACCGGCTTGCTATGATCATGATTGTTTGCAGTACCGGAGCTTTCACCAATTTCAAAGCCAAGGCCATTTGTATCACCATTAGGTTTCTAATTCTTCAGCATGTCACAAAGTTCTTCTGAACTTTTCTTTTATTTCTCCTTGTGATGATTTGCAGTAGTCAGTTTGTTCTCCAAGATTCATTTCTGTCTCATGAGTTCAGTTCTGTCATTTTGTGTATGCATTAGATCTGTCTTCAACATATCATTTTCATGACTAAGTCTTGTGTTTTCATTTCCAGCATCATTTAGTCTTCTAACCAAGTCTTCTTCATTCTTCTTTCTATCTTCAAATTCTTTACAAAATCTCATAGTCATATCCTGCATCTCATTCTTTGTTGTATTGATTTCTTGTCTTAGCTTGTTTACCAGATCATTAAGAGTTTCCTTTTCATTTTCCTCATTCTACATTTTTCCACAAAGTTCTCTTCTCTTGTTCCTTGCAATAGTAAAATTCTCTTAGAGTGCTTGAATAATATCCTGAGCAGCCTTTAGATCATCTTCAAGTTTGATATTCTTCACCTTTTCTGCATCATAGTCTGCAAGAGTTGTTTCCAATTGTTTTCTCAAGTTTTCCATCTCTATCGGTGACAAGATCTTCCTCAAGTTGTTAGGCTTTTGAAAATAGAGGACCAGGCTCTGATACCAATTGTCAGGATTCCCAAAGATACTGAGAGGGGGGGTGAATCAGTATCTAACCGGTATATAAATTTACTTGACTTAAAACATGAAAAACATATTAAAACTATGTACTGGTAAACCAGAAATAATGCAGTAAACAAGAATAACAACAACCACATGAGAAGCACACCATAACATAGTATTTTAATGAGGAAACCCAATGTGGGAAAAACCTCAGTGGGATTTGTGATGCACAATATTCGCTTACTGGCCAATAAGGGAATATTACTCTTACAATAGGGGCTTGCACATGCAGGAAGGCCAAGTGCCTAGAGCTCACTGCTCAATTACAAAAGAAGTTACACTGACTTACAAAAATGGATTATATTAATCCAAAGTCTTGTACTACTTTAGATTAGCATCTTCTATGCCAGATCTAGTACCGGTTTAAACTCTACTACATACATAAACCCTTAACCAATGATTCGCATATTAGGTCTACATAATTTCGCCTATTATGCTTCTTCTTCTCTACAAAATGATCTACAATGATCTCATACATATACATGAGTCATATTACAACTCACCATGTCGGCTTACAATGATTTTACAATTAATTACAAAATATATTTCAAACAAAATTGAAGTCGGCCAAGGTGTCGGTATCCTTCCTTTCACTGTCGGTGTTTTGTATGTTGGTGTAGAGTCTGTCGGTTCTGGTGCCGATATATTTGTCTTGCGGGTATCATATGATTGCAAGGTTGCCATCAATGACAAAACCTTCAATCACCTACAATTTCTCATTGGAGTGTGCATTTTCCAACAGATATAATCACTTTGGAATGAGCCATTTCTAGACATAGGTGGATGATTTTGTTCTTGTTTAAAAGAGGAATCTTGACATATTTGATTTCTCTTTCTCTGTGATTATGTATAGTCCATGTAAGACTCCTAGGAGTACGCTGATGAATGTAAAGGTAAACACTATGTTTTTAGATTTTTGGATGATAATGCAACTGAAAAAATGACAATGAGATCTTGTGTTTTTTTTAATTTTTGAGTGATAATGGGAATATATGCACCTATTTTTTTGGACTTTTTCAAGATTGTTGAATGAGAATGCAAGGACTATGCATACTTATGAGCTTGATTCCTAGGAGACATAAAAGCACAAGGCTATGGAGGTTCACTTGAGGATACTGAAGAAGACACCTTGACCTAAAATAACATGGGATTGATTGGATGTTTGATAAAAGTTTTGACCCTAAACTAGAATTATGAGCATGGGAGTTCAACTTGAGATTTGGTTGATTGGTGATGAAAAAAGTTTAATAAGGTGTTGGTATCTCAACAATAACTAAGGTTTGATCCTTAGACTTAACTTTTTTGGGTTTCCTTGGGAATGAATGACTTTTATAATGAAATTAGACTAAAGATGGTAATTCTTGGGAACTTATTTTTTAAACCAAGATGACATTAAGGGAACTTATGTTGCAAACTTTATCTTTTGTAACTAAGATGATTCTAAAAAGAAGGAACTAGATGTGCTACAAACTCTAAAAGCTCGATTAATAACAAAGATATTAAAGACAATTTGGATCCCAATTGAATGATCTACACGAGTCTTTGAATTAGTAACTTTAGCAGTCAAATTGTAAAGTTAGACCTAGCAATTGTGAGAAGGATTATGGTCGAATGCGAAAAATTGATTGGCAATTGCATAAAAAATTAAGGTCAAATGTAAAATTCTAATAAGGAAAATGTGAAATTCTAATAAGGAAAATGTGAAAATTGAAAAGGCAATTGCGGAATTCTATTTTAGTTTTGGAAATTGGAAAGTTACATATTGTTTTGATGGAATTTTCAGACATTGAGTGATCAGACAATCAGAATATATAGAAAACAATATGGTTGTTGTAATACCCTTCCATGTTTTCTTCCTATTTTGTTTTTGGACTCATAGTTGACTCTATGTGTGTGTGGTTTTTTGTTGGATGTTTGCGTGTGGATATGCTTATTTGATTCATTTTGGTGGACTATTCTTTATGTTTCTATGTTTCAGGATATGTTGATGTTTATGATGATTTATGCATATGAGACCATGTTGATGATATTAGGGTTTGGTGCTTATGAAATATTAGTAGCTATATGTGGGATGATGTATTATGTTTATGATGGATCATGATGTACTAACATATGTTTCGGGAGATTCTATTGGAGCATTGATAAGTATTACTAATGCTATTGTTAGATGTATATATGGATATATATGTTGTGTAGGTGTTGTGTTTTAGTGATGACTACCAATTATTATGTGTTAATGTAATTATGGTGATGGGGTAATTAATAAACAATGAATTTTACCTATGTAATTACATATGGGTGGTGGTAAATAATATTTATTTATTATTATTCATTTGGTGGGAGTTGATTAAGAATTGGAATTAATTAATTGAATGATTTATTAAATAGTCTTGGATTTTGTATAGTTTTGGTTATTTGGTGGTTGTGTTTCCTGTACAAGTTTTTGGGAAGGGAAATATTATTTTTTGTTTTTTGGTTTTTGGGGGATAGTTCCTGCAACTTGTTGGAAAATCTTTTGGAGAGTAGAATTTGAGGGTGATTGTTTAGAGGATTTTGGAAGGAAACTCTTGCATTCTTGAGTGAATTTTTTGGAGGATATCTTTTGTGATGGATTTTATGTAATGGATTGAGGATTGGCTAGAGTTTTTGACTATTGCAAGTTGCTCATTTGCTAGTTGGAATTATTTGTTGTTTGTGGGAGTGTTCTTGTGCAAAATTCTCCTTTCTTCTTATTTTCATAAGATTTGAGGTAGGGTTTATTACCATCTTTGTTTGATATTTTGTTCTTTGCATTTGAAATGGAAAATTATTGGAATTAGTACCTTTCATTATATTCTATAAATGGTTTTCAATTCTGGTTGTAAATGTTAAGTTTTACATTGAAATGTTATCTTCTCTTTTGTTCTTTTTGGGGTTATTTTTAGGGTTTTTAGTCTTGTTTTCTTTATTTGAGTCTTGGGATCAGATTGAAGAGTTTTATAGAAGATAAATCGACACCACTCAAATGGATCTTTGCCTGATTTTACTTCTAAGGTCCAATCGATGCCCAATTGTGAGTCCAAAGTTCCCCTTCTATAATTGTGTAGTATCAAGATCAACTATGTAGTTACTAATACCAATTATGTAGTTTTTGTCATCAAATATGCAATAACACTTAGCATATGCATAGTTTAAGCTTGATCCCTCACAAACACAACAAAATTACTAAGGAAACATAAGTAATACACAAGGACAAATAGGATACATAACAAGGTCCCACCAAAGGCTTCTATGCACAACAACATAGGATAGGGTTCTAGGGTACAAGTAGGAAATATGGTCATCACATAGCCTCAACATGGGTTATCCTAATAGCCTCTCTAGGCTATGGCCCCCATTTGACAGCTCATGTGGAATCAAACAATCCTTTCATGAAGACAAGGAGGTTTGATCATGCCAGATCAATGCCTCTAGGATGACTAGGCCTCCCCAATCCCATCTTTAGTCTATACAAGCACTCAAGGCCATGGGTGGGGCACCATATTATATTTTTTAATGTGTTTTCCCCCTAGTTCATTTATTAGGTTATCACTTGCTTAATAAACTCACAATGGGTTATCCTAGTAGCCTCTTTAGGGCCTCGACCCCCATTGAGAGCCACTCTCCCTAAATTACACCTATACACCTCTAACCTAGGGTTCAATTACAAGTAATGATAAGTCTCAATAGCATATATATCTCATATGAATCATACATAAGTCCATAATTCAAATTATGAATCATAAATCATACTTATAGGCCTTCATGCACCTTATCCATCAAGATTCATCAATGAAACCATTTCCAATGCAATAACAACTAGATTTATTTACAAATAGGCATATGAAAGAACATGTAAACCTGAATCAATCAAATTCAATCCATACAGACTCATACCAAGCCTCTAGAACATTCTGGAAAACCTAACTGAGTACACCAGGACAAACAAGGGCAACTCTTAGTCCCTGCATAATTGACCTCAATCTTGTGTAGTTGAGGAATCAGGTTACACAATTTCAAGCTTTACTTGTGCATACTCTAAGTTTTATTGTGCATTTGATGATATAAACCATGCAATTGGTGCCTATAACTACACAATTGCAGAAGAGGGACTTTAGACTCACAGTTGGGCATCGATTGGGCCTCAGAAGAAAAAATAAAGACCCATTTGAGGGGTGCCTATTTCCCTTCCAAAAAACCATTCAATTTGATCCCAAGACTTAGAAATAAAAAATTAGTCCCAAAACCCTAAATATAGCCCCAAAAAGCACAAGAAATAGGATAGCATTTCAACATAAAACTTAACATTTATAAATAGAATTGAATTTCATTTCCAAAATGAAATGAAAGGTACTAATTCACATGATTTTCCACTCCAAATGAAAATAAAAAAAGATCAAACAAAGATGGTAATAAACCCCACCTCAAATCCTATGAAAATAAGGAGAAAGAAGGAGAAGTTTGCACAAGAACAATCCCACTAACAACAACAAATTCAAACCAAAAATAAAGCAACTTGTAGAAATTAAAAACTCCAACCAATACTCAATCCATCACAAAAAATCAATCACCAAAAATTCTCTCAAGAATGCAAAAATTTCCTTCCAAAATCCTCTCAAATTCTCCTTTCAAAAAGCTTTCCAACAAGTTGCAGGAACTCTCCCCCAAAAACCAAAAAATAAAATATAATATTTTCCTTTCCAAAAACTTGTATGGGAAACACAACCACCAAATAACCAAAACTATACAAAACCCAAGATTATTTAATAAATCATTCAATTAATTAATTTCAATTCTCAAACAACTCCCACCAAATGAATAATAACTAATAAATATTATTTACCTCCACCCATATGCAATTACGTAGGTAATTATTTATTAATTACCCCATCACCATAGTTACGTTAATAAATATTAATTATGCTCATGATATCACAAAAGGGAAAATAAAACAATATTTATATAAACAATTATATCACATAATATATATTAATTTTTATTAATGATAATAATAATCATAATAATAGGAGTATGGGTGGGAAATATTTACACCATAAATGATACCACTAACAACATAAATATTATTAAAATATAACACATACATGCATAAAAACATTTCTAAGATTAAAACATTAAACACCGTGCAACCAAAGCTAACTATCTTAGAGATATGAACATTGCCTTTATGGCAATCTGAATAGATAAACTTGAGACCAAGTTCATTGCCCTAATTTGGGACAATGGCTAGGGATAGGTCAATTTGGGCCTTAATTTAATCTCCATGTACAACCATTGGGGATTGTTTGGGCACATTCAAACCTGTGAAGCTCGGTGGAGTCTATGCTTACTACCTACACCAAACAAAACACAACACCTGCATAGCATATATATCCATATATACATCTAACAATAGCATTAGTAATCATTATCAATCCTCCAATAGAATCTATTGAAACATATTTTAGTACAACATAATCCATCATAAATATAATACATCCTCTCACATACACCCATTAAGAGTTTAGTTACATCAATCCCTAATATCGTTAGTATGGTCTCATAGGCATAAATTATCATAAACATCAACATGCCTTGAAACATAGAAACATCATGAATAGTCCACCAACATAATTCAAATAAGTATGTCCACACACACACATCCAAAATAAAACCACACACATAGAGTCAACCATGAGTCCAATAGAAGTAAAATGGGAAGCAAACATGGAAGGGTATTACATCCTCCCCTGTAGAACTAGGCTTACTCTTGGAAGCCTACAAAAAATAGGGGCACAACTCTCTCAACCTTGAAGCATCCTCTTATGTGGTTGAATCCTCATCACTTGGTTCCTATTGGGCCCTTACTTTCTTGATGTCTCGACCCCTGAGGGTTATCTTTCAATGTTGCTGAATGTGCATGGGCTCTAAAGAAAGTTGTCTATCCTCGGCTTGCAATGCATTCCAATCAGGAAAATAGGTCACATTAGGAATATACTGTCTAAGCACAAAAACATGAAATACATTGGGTATGTAAGATAGGCTCAACAAAAAGCAAGATAGTTAGACAACGAGACCAAATATCTCCAAAATTTCAAAAGGCCCAACAACAAACCGTGGTGCCAACTTAGACCCCTTTCAATAATGTATTGGACTCTTTCGTGGGTGCACTTCTCAAAAATACACAATCCCCTACTAAGAAATGGAAATGTTCCTTATGATCATATGCATACTTCTTTTGACAATCCTCGGCTACAACTAAATGCTATTGAATGCAAATCACTTACTACTTCATATCTTGAAGCATCTTAGGACCTAAAAGAACTCAGTCCTCAAAACGATCTCAAGTTAATAGAGTACAACACAGACAACCATGCAAAGCCTAGAAAGGAGACATGCTAAACAAACTATGGTACCCATTATTGTATGCAAACTCAACTAGGTATAAATAGTCCTCCCACCAAAACTGTTGATCCATGACATACATGTGAAGCATATCCTCCAACACTTGATTAGCTCTCTTCGTCTGCCCATTAGTCTTGGGATGGTATGATAAACAGAAATTCAAATGAGATCCCAAAGCATTTTGAAGTAAAGGCCACAATACAAAATTGAAAATAGGATCCTAATCTAAAATAATATTGTGAGGAATCCCATGAAAACACACAATGTACTCCATAAACACATGTGTTATCATGACAAAAGTAGAAGATTATCAAATAGGTGAGAAATGTGCCACCTTGTTCAACATCATGTCAACATGAAGAGATTGGTAACCCCACTATAAAATCCATCAATATGATGTCCCACTTCGATCCCACTTCGATTCTAGAACAAGATTCAACTACAAAAGTCTTATGGGATCTTGATGCTCTACCTTCACCCTCTGACACTCCGAACACCTAGTATCAAAATTTTCAATGTCATGCCTCATCCTTGGCCAATAATTCAAATTCCTAAGATATGCATACATCTTCTTGACATCGAGATGTTCAGAATAGTGTGCTTAATGGGTCTTCAACAAAATCAAAGTACAAAGACCCTTGGTGGGCGAAACATAGCTACGACCAATATGGCACAAAAGACCATTTTAATTTAAGGAATAACTTGAGAATTTACCCTTCAAATATCTCCCCAAATTATCTCTACTTTCACCTCCTGATACCAAGTATCCATAGGAAGTGCTCCAAGGATCTAACTTTGCAAATCAACTCCAAGAGTCAACATAGAAATCTCATGCCTCCTACAGAGAGCATCTAATATCACATACTCCTTACCTTGAATATGGTGCACATCAAAATCATACTCACAAAAGAACTCCATCCAACAGTGTTGCCTAGTGTTCAGGTTCAGCTAATTAAAAATATACTGCAAACTGCGGTGATCACTATGCAACTCAAATTGATGACCCAAAAGAAAGTGCCTCCAACACACAAGATCATGAACAATAGTTGCTAACTCCAAATTGTGGGTAGGGTAGTTCATCTCATGATCCTTGAGTTTGTGAGACTCATAGGAAATCATACGTCCATCCTGTATAAGAACTACCCCCAAACTCTCCAAAGAAGCATCTAACACACCACAAAATCACCTACTAGATCATGTACTGCCAAAATAGGTGCATTAGTCAACTACTCCTTAAGAGCTTGAAAATATGCCTCACATTTGTCTATCCAAACAAACTTCTTCCCTTTTCTCTAAAGAGAAGTGATAGGATGACATATCCTCAAAAAACCCTAAACAAAACATCGATAATATCCTACCAAGCTCATGAAACTGTGAACCTCTAAGACATTGGTTGGAGTTGACCAATCCATAATAGCCTAAATCTTAGAGGGATCCACTACGACACCCTCTCCTGAAATGACATGGCCGAAATACTTAAACTTTGTTTGGAAGAACACACACTTTACCAAGTTCCCATAAAGTTGATTATCGTGAAGGCACTCCAAAACTTTATGCAAGTGGTTCTCATGTTCCTCCATAGTCCTTGAATACACTAATATATCATCAAGAAAGGCTAGGAAAAATTGATCAAGACTACAAAATGACCCATTCATCATACTCATGAAAATTGAAGGTGCATTAGTTAACTCAAATGGGACAACTGTCAACTTGCAATGTCCATTATGGGTGAAAAATGTAGTCTAATGAGGGCTAATGGTACCCTATATTGAGGTCAATCTTCAAAAACACCTTGGCTCCTTTCATCTAATCAAAGAGATCACCAATCCTTGACAAGGGATATCAGTTCTTCACGGTCACCTTATTCAAATGTTAGTAGTTTATACACAAGCAAAGGAATCTATCCTTCTAAACAAAAATAACAATTGCTCCCCACAAGGAAACACTGATATCAATGAAACACTTAGCCAACAACTCCTCCAAATGCAACCAAAACTCACTCAACTCCTAAGTGGTCATACGATAGGGTGCTCTATAAATAGGCTCTACTCCAAGTACAAGATCAATATGAAAATCAATGTCATCCTTAAGTGGCATGCCTAGAATATCACTAAGAAATACATCTCCAAACTCCTGAAGGATAGGATGACTATCAAGAGAAATCTCCTAACACTATAGACAACCCTGTCGCATACACTGGTTCAAATACTTAGTTGAAATCATACAAAGGGAGATGGGTCTTTGGACCCCTACCAACTCTACTCTCCCACCATAATCATATAAACACTGCATCATCTTATGTCGGAAATCAATGCAGGCCTAGTGTGCATCCAACCAATCCATCCCCAACACTACTCCATAATACCCCAAGGGAAGAATACGAAGGTCAACTATGACAATAAATGAACCTAAGTCCAACACACAACCATGAATAAGGGAATCTACAACCACCTTAGAACTAGTAGCCAGCTCAACCTACCACCTATCAACTTGCATTCTTGTTGCAAGCCCACATCACTCCACAAGAGAAGGAGATATAAAGGTGTCAAAAAAACTAGATTCGAACACGATAGAGATAAGAATACCACCTAACACACCCAATGCCTCGACCAACATACCCTATTTCTCTTCTTGATGGTTAGCAGTCGATTAAAACACCCTATGAGATCTACCTACATCACTAATTGTAGGCTTTGAAGCGGCTTTCCTCTGAATAGATACATATGAATTCCTCTAAGCACACTGAGCTACAATATGACCATGTTGGCCACAAGAGTAACAACCTCCTCTTCCATAACCTCTACCTACAAAAGGTACACTAGACTGATGGAATCTACCTTTGCTAGAATTATGTTGTGCACTTAAGTAGATTGGCTAGACTAATTATGCTTTACACAATTCCAATTGTGATCCTTTCCTGAATGAGAACCACCTCCATGTGCATTCTAATAGCACTAAGTATTCTTATGTCTTTGTTGTTTTTGTCCATCCTTAGAGGGTGTAGGGTAATTCCTAGAATAACATGCCACTTAAGATTGATTACCCCTAGCAATTGATCCTGAGGGAGGGGCACTACCAATATGATCACTTATCTGACCTTGAACTGCCATGGCCAAATTCTCCTCAACCAATTGTGCCTTCTCCACTACAACCTCCATGGTCTTGGGTTTGGAGACATGAACTCCTCCACTAATGTAGGATTGAGGCTCCTAAAAAAATGTTATACCAACATGGAATAATCACCTGCATTATTGGCATACTACTTAAGCTTGAAGAATCAATGCTCATATTTCTCTTCTGATATGGCCATATGACGTAGATCATGGAACTCATTTGCATGTCTCTTTCTTCAATAATTTGAAAGAAAAAAAAAGCTCAGAACCTCTCTAGAAACATCTCCCAACATATGGAAGCAATATCAAGATGAAGCTTTATCTCCTCCATGTGCCACCATATGGATGCAAAACCTCTAAGATGCATGATGTCACATTTGGCCTTGGTGTTACTAGCATAAGAGTGCATAGAAAAGAACCTATCCAAGTCAATCAGCCAAGTCTCAACCTTTGAACCACTGATAGAACCATCAAAAGTGTATGCTCAAGACCTAAGAAGGTCTCTCATATGTCCTACCAAAATGGTATCCTCATCCTCTACTAAGACTTCCTATGAGGAGAATCGTAGTCTCTCCTTCAAGGAGGGGTACAAGTCCTCTCCCTTTCTTGATGTTGGGAATGATGGGACTCCCCATGCTAAGATCACTCCTACCTAGGTCCTAGTTTGGCAATAAACTCCTATAAGAGGTGAAGCACCTAAGAACCTCATAACCTATCATTTTGATATTGATTTTGATCCTCTCCCCTCTGATCACTCTAATGATCATCTTGATGTTCTTCTTGATAATTGTCATGGAATTCCCCCTGATGATACTCTTGGAACTCCTAATACAATTTTTTCTGGGTACCCATATGATTACCTAACCCTTGGCCCCTACCCCTAAGAGGAATCTCTCCTAACACAAACATAATGCAAACATAAGTTAAGAACTAAAGGCCAAACTAAAGCAAGGTACTTAGAAATATAGCCATCAATGGACATAATCCAAGGACACCTACAATAAGACAACATAATGGACACATATGCACCTGAGTTCCTCCTCTAAAATTTAGAATTGTACATAAAAGGGCCTAAATTAGCCCAAATGTGAACAAAATCTATTGATATCACACAACAAATTTTAGCAAACATTTAGAAGACAAGCACATTAGCTACATAGGCTACAAAAAATACTTCTCAATAGGACCCCTGCTACTATAAAATACACATTCAAGGAAAAAAAATATAGGTCAGGTGGTGTTGGCTCTTGGGTTTGCATGAGCACAACCTTCCTCTTACCCTGAAGGTCCAAAAACCTTGTAATTGGGGGACTCCCCATGCTGATATCCCTCCTTCCTAGGTCCTAGTCTAGCAATACTCTCCTACAAGAGGTGAAGCACTTGAGGACCTCCTAACTCATCATTTTGATACTCATTTTGATCCTCTCCCATCTGATCACTCAGATGATCACCTTGATGCTCTTCCTAATGATTCAATTTGGAGTCCCTCTGATGACACTCTTGGAACTCTTGATATGGTTTATGTCGGGTACCTAGACGATTACCTCACTCTTGGCCCCTAACCTTAGGAGGCATCTCTCCTAACACAAACATAATACAAACATAAGGAAATAACTAAAGGACACACTAAATCAAGAGAATTATAAATATAGGCATCAATGAAGATGATTCAATGACACCTACCATAAAGACAACATAATGGGCACATATGCACCAAAGTTCCTCCTCTAAAATTTAGAGTTACACATAAAGAGACTAAAGTAACCCAAATGTGGACTAATTCTACAAGTATCACACAAAAAATTTTAGAAAACAATTAGAAAACTACTCGATAGGACCCCTACTACAATTAAATACCCATTCAAGGCAAACAACTAGAGGTCAAGTGGTGTTGACTCCCAGGTTGGTATGGGTACACCTTTCCTCTTACCATGAAGGTTTGAAAACCTTGTAACTAGGGGATTCATGTCTCATAATGAGGGGTACATGAGGAGTATCTACAAGGTACAATCCACACTCCATGAATTATAAAATATGGTTTTTGGGCCTCTTCAAACTGATGCAGGAGCATCCTTAGATCATAGCAATCTTGCATCAACCAAAAACATTTTCTTTTTGTTTTGTTTTTTGTTTGCAGTTTCAACATTTCTTTCTGTGTGCTTCAGTTTTGGCTCACTGGATCCTATGGAGTTGGATTCTACTTCAAGACTTGATCATCTTTCTTATTTCTAGACTGCATCACATTTGGATAATTTTTTGGCAAGATATCGACATTGGTTTCCTTGACAATTTCATGTTACCGATTGCCTAGACCTATTTCGGTGATCTATCGGAACCCCTTCCGAAGCTTGTGGAGCCTTCGGCATTGATTATGATGTTCTTTGGCGTGTGGTAGACCTTTTCCCATGATCTACATTCATCCTTTGGATTTTTCAAAGGAATCTCTTGGCGGAGGCCGACCTTGTTAATTTTACATGTTAGGTCTTGTTCTTCGGGTTTTGATCCCTTTTTGGGGCCGATTGGATCCATTGGATCATATATATAATTTTAATTGTGCATTATAATGTAAAGAATCAAATAATCAAGTAGCGAGACTGTGCGTAGAAGATAGATCTTAAGATTTAAGGTCCTGATTGTGACCTATTCTGTATGTTCTACCAGGCTTGTGAGCCGATTATGATGTAACCTGGTTGTTACCAGTTGGTTGCAATCAATTTTCATGAAATAAAACAATGTATTATGCATTGCCTCCATCATATCTTTGTATTTTTGTTGTGTTACTACTACTGACCAGTCCAGATTGACCTCTTTGAGGTCCCTCCTCACCGATGACTTCTTCAAGTGGTATCAGAGTGAAGTTTCATTCCGAAGGTTGCGTGTCCTAAAATTTTGTTGTAGGGTGACAGATTGCAGATCTGACATACAACTGCAGAGGACCGGCATAAACAATGGTGCAAAGAGGAGCTAGGAATGGTGTAGTGCGTGGGAATGCAGACCTTGTTGTGATAGAAATGTTGAGAGGTATAGAATCCCGGTTGGAATCCATGGAGATAGCCCAAAGAAGAGGTCGACATATTGAAGATGTAAGTGAAGATGGAGGAGAAGAAGCCCCAACAGAACAAGCAAACCCACTGGCAGTTGATCCAGATGATAAAAGGTTTTTGAGGGTTTTGAGTAGGGCGAATACTAAACCTCATTTTACCCCAACGAAATGTTGGCTTGATGATGATTGTAATGATTAACTTCATCATATGTTGTCATTGATGAAACACATACACACACATATGTTCATATTGTCTATTGATGTGACTTCAAAGTTGTTTATATTACAACCGGTATACTAGAGGTTTATATCTAACTGGTACATGGTGACAACTGGTATATGCATGGAGACAACCAGTGATTATACTTAACTCGACATCAACATGAAGATCCAATGGAGATTATCAAAGGAGCATCAAAGGATAAACGGTTTATATGATTAACTCCAACCGGTATTGATTGATTATGTGATGAGTTATCACTAGTCGTTATGAGTTATCCTTACTGACAAGTTTTGGCGGTATTTTTGTGATGCGTTAAGATTGTTTGACTAGATACACTACACCTAGGTAATTGTGATATGATTTCTAGAGGCTGACGTGAAATCTAAATGTCTATATATTGACATCATGATGAATTATTTTGTATGAGCGAACGAGATATGTTATGTGCAAAGGAAGAAGTATTAATTTGTAGAGTATGATGGTAAATAAGTGTTGAGTGCGCAAAAGAGGATCTATACAAGCAAGTTGTGCTACTACTATATCACACTACCTGTTGTTTTCTAATCACTGCAATAGCCAAATCCCCTAACCCGGTAAGCTCTAACAAGCTTCATTGTACAAATCCTCTAACTAGGTGATCCATTAGTTTGGATTAAGAAATCCTCCACCGAGTTTACTCCTTACAAGGTACTAACTTTTACAGGGTATAGCTTTTAACTAATCTTTGGGATCTTTAATAGGATTTGATCCTAGCAGAGCACTTTGTAGACCTTAACCAGTCAGTTATCTATTACTGTATATAGTTAACTTGTGAGTCCCATCTCATCGTGGTTTTTACCTATTTGGGAGCATGAAAATATCCTTAGATCTCTCAGCTAGTCAGGCGGGCCAAAAGACGTATATGTTTTCCACATATAAACACTTGTGTTATGGTGTATGTTGTTATATCATTTTGGATTGCATGCATATTGTTTAACAAACTTATTAAGTATTTCTACTTGTCAGTGTTTAAAGTAGTTTTGTTTTTGGTGTCACTGATTCACCCCCCCTCTCAGTGCTTTGCAAGTCCATCACGAAATATGATGGGATGTTGGATATAGATGAATTGATGGATTGGATCTCAGAGATGGAGAAGTATTTCAATTTTGAGAACACTGTAGAAGAGAGGAAGGTGAAATATGCATATACCCAGTTGAAAGGTCATGCATCTCTTTGGTGGGAGCATTTGCAAGTTGATAGACAAAGATAAATAGAAGATTAAGACATGGGATCGGATGATTGCTAAGTTCAAATCAAAGTTTATGCTAGCTGATTATCAAGTGAATTTGTTTCGAAAGTTGCAGAATTTGAGACAAAAGGAATCTAGTGTGAAGGAGTACACCAAAGCATTTTACAAGTTGAATATCAGATCCGGACATGTTGATGATGAATTTGAACAAGTTGCAAGATATTTGAATGGATTGCGGATGTCTATACAAGATGAACTCAGTTTGATCAAATTGGAGAGTGTTGAAGAGGCTTACGAGTATGCCCTAAAGCCAGAAGAGAAGTTAAACAAAAGACATGAGCATAGGCATAGAGGTAGAGGTGGAAGGTTTACCAGAGGAAGATTTCAAGGAGAAAGAGGATATATCAAAAGTAGAGGAACCTGTATAGATCTAAACAAGGACAAGGAAGTGAACAAAGAAGGTAATTCATAGCAAAAAGATGATAGAAAAAATTTCTACCAGAGGAGAGAACCGAATGGCTACCGGAAAGAGAATTTTGGAAGACAAGACAAGAGAGAATTTAGAGGAACTTGCTATAAGTGTGGAGGAGAAGGACATCGTGCATTCAAGTGTAAGAATATAGAGAATACCAGAAGAGTAGTAGTGGTGGAAGAAAACCCCACCAAATCAGACAATAAACCAGAAGATGGAGAACTGTTGGTGATGAGGAGAGCTTTGTGTCATACCGGAGGAGATGAAGAGACTTTGCAGAGGAAGAATTTGTTCAAGACTAGATGTAAGGTATTTGGTAAGTATTGTAAAGTTGTTGTTGATAGTGGTAGTTCAAATAATCTTGTTTTAGAAGAGATGGTGAATAAGTTGAAATTGGAAAGACTGAAACACCCTAAGCCTTATCAGATAGAATGGATTCGGGATGAACATAAGTTGTTAGTAAGTGAGCAATGTTTAGTAAAATTGAAAATTGGGAATTATCATGATGAATTCTTGTGTGATATTATGCCTATGGATATTTGTCATCTTTTGTTGGTTAGACCTTGGCAGTTGATAGACAAGCAGTACATGATGGGAGGAAGAATACATACACTATTGTGGCCAATGGGATGAAGAAAACCTTGTTTCCTTTGGAGGAACCTTTGAAGAACAAAATCTGCACGAATGCTAGAATCTGTTTGGTAGATGGAAGGAAAATCTTGGATGGAATGAGACATGAGAATGTGTGTTTTTCCTTAATTCCTAAGAAGACTGAGAAACCAGAACTGAAAGGAGAAAAAATAGAAGAGATAAGAGATTTACTGATAGAATATGAAGACATTATTTCAGATAATGTACCTGATGGATTGCAACCTGTGAGAAGTATTAGTCATTACATGGACTTGGTTCCCAGAGCTAGTTTGCCTAAAAAAGATGCACACCAGTTGACACTGGCAGAGAATGAAGAGCATAATAGACAAGCATAGGAGTTGTTGAAGAAAGGTTTGATCAAGGAGAGATTGAGCCCTTGTACAGTACTAGCAGTATTAGAACCTAAGAAGAATGGAGAGTAGAGAATCTGTACTGATTCTAGAGAAACAAACAAGATCACAGTGAAATATCGGTTTCCTTTGCCTAGGATGGATGACATAATGGACTGTTTGAGTGGAGCGAAATACTTTACAAAGATAGATTTGAAGAGTGGGTATCATCATATCAGGATTAGAGAAGGAGATGAGTGCTAGACATCATTTAAGACAAATGAAGGATTGTATGAATGGTTGGTGATGCCTTTTGGGTTAACTAATGCATCGAGTACTTTCATGAGACTGATGAATGAGTTATTGAAGAAATTCTTGGGTAAGTTTGTTATTGTGTATTTGGATGACATTCTGATTTTCCATAAGACAAAGAGGAGCATTTGTTGCAGTTGAGACAAGTTTTGCAGAGATTGAGAGAAGAAAAGTTGTTGATCAATATCAAGAAGTGTACTTTTATGAAGCGTGAGTTAGTCTATTTGGGATTTGTGATATCTAAGGATGGTTTGAAGATGGACCCTGAGAAAGTGAAAGCAATTGTTGAGTGGCCTACACTGAAAAGCATTGGAGAGGTAAGATCATTTCATGGATTGGCTGGTTTTTACCAGAATTTTATCAAAAAAATTCATTTAATTTGTAATCCTATGACTTAGACCATGAGAGGAGATTGGAAGGAATTCAAGTGGACCACTAGAGCAAACAAAATTTTTGAACTATTGAAATGGAAAGTGACTGAGCAGCCTGTGTTAGCTTTAGTGAATTTCAATAAAGTATTTCAAGTGGATTGTGATACAAGTGGAACAACAATAGGAGTAGTCTTGAGTCAGGAAGGGAGAGAAGTATCTTATTTAAATGAGAAATTGAATGATGCCCAAAGGAGATATTCAGTGTATGATCAGGATTTTTATGCAATAGTTCAAGCCTTCAAGAAGTGGAGACATTACTTGTTGCCTAAGGAGTTTTTGTTGTATACAAATCATCAAGTTTTGTAGTATTTGAATAGTCAGAGTAAGTTGAATCAGAGATATATGAGATGGGTAGAATTATTGCAGAGTTATACAAAGTGGGAAATCTAACAAAGTTGTTGATGCATTGAATAGGAGAAGGAATTTGCTGACATGGATGAGAGTGATAGTATTAGGATTAGAAGATTTGAAGACCTTGTATGATGATGACCCGGATTTTGCAGAACCTTGGAAAGCATGTAGAGAACCAAATATGGTAGAGAGAAGCAAGTGGTTGGATTACTTCATATGGGATGGAATTTTATTCAGAGGAGTTCAGTTGTGCATACCTAAGAGTTATATGAGGGAGAATTTGATAAAGGAGAAACATAGTGGAGGTTTAGCTGGACATTTTGGTATTGACAAAATAGTAGCATTGGTGAGTGAGCAGTATTTTTGGCTCCAAATTCATAAGGATGTTAAGAGATATGTGCAGAGTTGTAGAGTTTGTCAAGTCGCAAAGGGTAGTAGTCAGAATGTGGGATTGTATAAATCTTTGACAGTACCGATAAGACCTTGGGAGGATATAAGCATGGATTTTGTACTTGGATTGCCTAAAACATCGAGAGGGAATGATTCTATATTTGTGGTAGTGGATAGATTCTTCAAGATAGCTCATTTCATACCTTGTAAGAAGATATCAGATGCATTACATATAATAGACCCATTTTTCAAGGAAGTGCTGAGATTGCATGGATTACCTAAGATCATAGTTTCAGACAAAGACACTAAGTTTGTTGGCTATTTTTGGAGAACACTTTGGAAGAAAATGAAAATAGATTTGAAGTTCAGTTCCACTTTTCATCCATAGACTGATGGACAGACATAAGTAGTTAACCAGAGTTTGGTAAATTTGTTGAGATGTTTAGTGGGAGATAAAACCGAAAGTTGGGATTTGATCTTTGCACAAGCAGAGTTTTCTTACAACAATTCAGTGAATAGGAGTACCGAAAGAATACCTTTTGAGATTGTTACCGAAGTGCATCCTGGAGGTATATCAAAATTGAGGGATATTAGCAGTGAAGACTGGAGAAGTTCAGAAGTAGAAGAATTTGTAGATCACATGGCAACCTTGCATATTCAGGTTAAGAAACATATAGAAGGTATGAACAACAAGTATAAAGAGAAGGCATGTGAGAAGAGGAGACATAAGAAATTTGAAGTTGGCGATGAAGTGATGGTATATCTAAGAAAAGAGAGATTCTTGGTTGGAACTTATAACAAATTGTAGATGAAGAAGTTTGGACCTTGCAGGATTTTGAGGAAGTTTAGTTCTAGAAATGCATATGAAGTGGAGTTACTGGATAGTCTAAGTATTTCACCTATGTTTAACATTGCAGATCTTCATGAGTATCATGAACCACAATTCAGTGAGGACGGTATTGCAGACTTGGAGAAACAATTGCCCCAGAAGAAACCAGATCAGATTGAAGAAATTTTGGATAGTAGGATTGGGCATAGTACCTGGAGCAGTCAGTATAAGGAGTATCTTATGAAGTGGAAGGACAAACCAATTGAAGATTCATCTTGGATTTCTCAGGCAGAGGTAGACTGCCTTGGTTTTCCTCTTATCCTAGCAAAGTGAGAGGCTCACTTTTTCAATAACCCTGAATGTCTGATGCAGGAGAATCCTCGGTTCATAGCAATCTTGCATCAACCAAAAACATTTTCTTTTTGTTTTGTTTTTTGTTTACAGTTTCAACATTTCTTTATGCGTGTCCCAGTTTTGGCTCACTAGATCCTATGGAGTTGCATTCTACTTGAATACTTGATCATCTTTCTTATTTCCAGACTGCAACGCATTTGGATCATTTTTTGATAAGATATAGCTATCGGTTTCCTTGACAAATTCCTGTTACCGATTGGCAATTCTTGTTAACGGTTGCCTAGACCTATTTTGGTGATCTAGCGGAACCCATTTCGAAACTTACGGAGCCTTGAGAATTGAATCTGTTGTTCCTTGGCATGTGGCTGACCTTTTCTCATGATATACACTTCATCCTTTGGATTTTCTGAAGGAATTCTCTTGACGGAGGCTGACCTTTTTAATTTTACACGTTAGGTCTTGTTCTTCAAGTTTTGAACCCTTTTTTGGACCGATTGGATCCTTTCAATCGTATATATAATTGTAATTATGAATTAGAATGTAAGGAATCAAAGAATAAAGTAGTGAGACTATGCATAAAAGATAGATCTTAAGATTCAAGGTCTCGGTTGTGACCTATTTTGTATGTTCTACTAGGCCTGTGAGCCGATTATGCTATAAACTGGTTGTTACCAGTTGCTTGTAATCAATTTTCATGAAATAAAACAATTTTATTTTCATTGCCTCCATCATATCTTTATGCTTTTGTTGTGTTACTCTTGTTGATCGGTCCGGATTGACCTCTTGGAGGTCCCTCCTCACCGGTGACTGCTTCACAAATAAAGGTTCTTAGTCATTCTTTGAGGAACATCTTCACATATAGAAATTTGCAAAGCGAGTTACTAAAAGCTCTAACAACCCTTATAGGTCCAGGGCCACTAGATACCCAATTTAGATTGCACTCCATTCGTACTGTCTCAAATTGGACAAGCTTTTACTTGTTACCCATTTATATAGTGGTTCGAAGAAAACCACTCAAAGTCAAGCCTTGGGGTGATGAAATTCCCAAGGAAGCTTCTCTCTAAAGAAATCTCAAGATTCTCTCTTTCACCCAATATGTGTGAAGATAGGGAGAGAGGATACTTCTCTTGAGATTTCGGGTTAAAAGAAGAAAAAATAAGTGTACCGAAGCACCAGACACTTAAACAAGGGGTTAGTTCCTTTAAGAAAAATGCAATGTTTTCTAACTACCAAGCAGTGAAAATACAATAGAAATTAGATCCCTGCAAAACGTATGTTAGTAATTTGAATTGTATATCTTTGACTCATGATTGCCACACGTTGAAAATCAAATATTAGTAACACAAAAGCACTATGATATGAAACAAAAAAATAGAAAGAAAAATCCTAATTTGAAAATTAAGCTAGTTTTTTTGTTTTTTTAATGAATTTTATTTTTAAAATAGGAACTTTCTAAAAATAGAAACCTATTAAAAACAAAATCTTGTCAAAAATAGAAACCCCCTAAAATGAAAATTTACCAAAAATACAAACCTACCAAAATGGGAACCTGCCAAAAATGGAAACTCGCTAAAAACGAAAAAATTGCCAAAAATATAAACTTGTTAAAAATAGAAACCTATCAAAAACAAAAACTTGTCAAAAATAGGAACTTGCTAAAAATGAAAACCTACCCAAATTGAAACCTGTCAAAAACAAAAACCTGCAAAAAACGTAAACCTGCTAATAACAAAACCTACCAAAAATGGAAACCTACTAAAAAGGGAAACGGCTCTATTGTCCAATTTTGATTCCAATGAGCTTGTCCTCTATTTTCATTCTTGTGGAATGTGGCTCTCAAAGTTTCACTTTAAAAAATATCGGCAATATGTTAACACAAGAATTACAAAGATCGTGGTTCTAAGATTGTGGTTATTGAAAAGGTAGGATTGATGCTCAATTTATAGATTTCAAGAGGTTCGATTTGACATCAAAGATTGATTTGAAAATAAGATTGATCAATGATTCAGATTCAATGACACAAGTTGGTGAGAGACAATTACTCATTCTGACTGAATTTGATTGAAAGAATAACACACTTAATTGAATAGTTAAGAGATTTGACTGTCAGTAGAACTGAATTGAATGATTAGTTAAGAGAACTGGTTGAATTGTTAACTAATTGGATTGATTCGAAGATTGAATTGATTGAGCAATTAGAAAAAGTTGATTTCAAAAAAGGGGTAAGTGACTGACTAGTTAGAAAAAGGTGATTGAGGATTGACTGAGAGTCGGTGGCAGTTAGGAATTTCCACATGTGATGTAGGAAATTTATAGTGAAATGTCATTTAGATTGAATTTGGGTTTTTGAAAATGTGAAATAAAATTAGAATTAGTGGGAAGTGAATTTGAATTGAAATTAGAGGGAAATTAAATTTATTTGAAATGAAGATCAAATGACATTAAATAAATTTATGAAATTTATTTAATGAGAGGATATCATTAGATAATCAA
Source organism: Cryptomeria japonica (assembly GCF_030272615.1). Taxonomy (NCBI): domain Eukaryota; kingdom Viridiplantae; phylum Streptophyta; class Pinopsida; order Cupressales; family Cupressaceae; genus Cryptomeria; species Cryptomeria japonica. The sequence continues at coordinate 484,155,897 of NC_081413.1, forward strand.
ATAATTTAAAGAAATTATTTAATTATGGGAAGATAGAAATTGAATTTAGTTAAACAATAAAGATCATTTCATTAAAGTAGAAAATCAGAATTAATTAAATAATAAGATTATTTAATTAATATTAAAAAGGGAGATGATTAATTGATTAAATGAATAATAAATTAGAGAGATTATGAAAATGATGAGGAATATTAAGATGAATAATCAGTAAAATTGTTGTTTGTAGTCACGAGACAATTTTAGGGGTCTACAATAACATCAAAGGAGGCCTGGGATGCCCTCTCCAACATCTATGAGGTGAAGAACCAAACTAAAATCCTCCATCTCCATACACTCAATATGCAAGCTAGACCCTTGTTACATTGTTCCTACAAATGTACCCCCAAAATAGCTCAAATTTCACATTGCCAAGAGACTTGGTGAGTATATCTACAATCTAAGAATCAGTCAGGCATTACTAGATTGAATGTGATGGTGCATCTCTTGCTCTCGCATGTAATTAACATTTGACCTAAATGTGTTTCATTTTCTCATGAAAAAATAGGTTCTTGACAAGTTTCAAGAGCCCATTATTGTCACAATAGATAATTGGCGGTTATTCTTTAGGAATGTCTATATAAGCTAGAATGCAACACAATCAAATCGCCTTATACACAACTCCTAATATGGAACAATATTCAACCTCAATGCATAAGAGAAACAATAATCTATTTCATACTTATCCATGAAATAGGGCCAAATACAAGATAAAAATTATATTTTGAAGTGATTTCCTTTCATTAATAGATCTTGCATAGTCTAAGTTGACATATCCCTACAAGAAGAACTGATTTATTTCTTATATAATAGACCATACTCAAGTGTACCTTATACATAATCTAAAACATGATTAATTACAATCTAGTGACACTTATTTGGCTCTTGCATAAACTTGAGTAGATAGCTAATAGAAAAGCATAAATTTGGTCTGGTATAATTCAAGCAAATGAGACTCCCAACATGCTACCTTGAGAGGGTTGCATCAAGTTGAGGTGAATCTTGGAAGCAAGAGAGTTGTAAACCTTTATCCATTGGAATGGACATAGGTTTACAATGATACATTCCAAACCATTCCAAGAGTGTCTTTGCATATTTCATCAATGAGATAAAAATATGATCTCCTTCTACCATATCTCTAAGTCAAGGCAATAATGAAGTAGCCCAAAATTTGTCATGTCAAATAATTTTTTCATATAATTGTTAACAGTATTAATCATATTGTCTAAACTCCCTATGATCACAAGATCATCCACATGCAAGACAAGAATGAAAATATTTGTTCCTACCTTATTAATATACAAATTAGGATCAAAGGGGCTATGAGTGAAACCATTTTTGCAAGAGGTAAGCATCAATCTATATTTACCATTCCCCAGGGGCTTGTTTAAGCCCATAAAGTGACTTAATTAAATGAAAAACCTTGTAAGTATTATCTTCGTTGATGAAGCCTTTGGGCTGGGTCATGTAGACTTCTTTAAGATCATCATTCAAGAACCCACTCTTGACATCCAACTAGTGAAGCTTAAATCCTTTATATGTAGCTTATGCACAAAGAAATCTAATGGTTTTGAGTTTATTAGTGGGTGCAAAGGTTTCTTCATCATAATCAATGCCCTCCTATTGAGCATATCCTTTTGCACAAGTTGTTCTTTATAGGTCAATTGATCCATATATCTTGTATTTTATTTTGAAAAACCATTTGCATCCTATGGGTTTCTTTTATGGAGGTATATCAACAAGCTCCCATGTTTGATTTGTCATCAAAGAATCATACTTAGCATCCATGCCTTTTCTTTCAATTTGGCTAACTAAGGACCTCACAAGTTGTATTAGGTTCAAGTATATTCACAACTAAAATCATCAATGCAATATTCACCATATTTCTTACCTGGCTTATTGTCCTTACTCTTAAGGAGAGGTCTAGAAGAGAACTTAGGTGGGAGCCCATGATGGTGGTTTGAACCCATTTCAGGTGCAAACATTGTAGCTAATTTAAAGAATGATTCTCCAAAATTACCAAGATCAACAAATAATTCTCCTTGTAACCCATCTTCTTCTTGAGAATATTCCTCTATCACATCATCTGACTATGAGAGCAATCTATGGGAAGTCCATGTGGATCTTCCTTATGTATCAAGGAGTCAAAAGATGACTCATCATGTACCACATCTTTTCTCTCATAAATAATATGTGTCTTGGGATCTATGAGATAATAAACTTTTGAGATAATTTTGTACCCCAAAAAGACACACTTGAATGTCTTCTATAATGAAGCTTCTTCCTTTTGTTATTTGGGACATGCATATATGGAGTACAACTAAATTCTCTAATATGAGAAATTGGTAATTTATAACCACTTCATACCTCTTTCAATGTCTTATCTTGTAAAATATTGGTGGGATCTCTATTGAGTAGGCATATGGCTGTCTACATTGCTTCTATCCAAAACCAATCCTCCAACTTGGTTGTGGAAAGCATGTACTGAGCCATCTCCATCAGAGTTTGATTATGACACTCTATAATGTCATTCTATTGAGGTGTGTAGGGGGTAGCCAAATGTTTCTTGATGTCATGACACCTCAACAACTCCACAAACAACTCAAAAGTGAATTCCCCCCTTGATCTAAGTGGAGGAGAAAAAGAGGCTTTCCTATCTCATGCACAACTTGATTGTAGAAGTTCTAAAAGCATGAAAATGCTTCACTCTTCCTCGCGAGAAGATACACCCATGTCTTGCGAGAGAATTCATCCACAAATAAATGGAAGTACTTACATCCTTGAAAGAAATAAATGGTTTGTAGAGATTGGTATGCACAACCTCAAGATGTTTCTTGTAATGGAAGGTGCTTGACTCAAGTGGATCTTGATGTTTATTGTCTACAAGAAAACTAAAAAATATAGTTAAGGAAAGGGAAATATGAGAAATACCTCTTAGCATATCCTTGTAATTGAGTTGATGGATGGAGAGGACAAACAGATTTCAGTATCTATAATGTCCAAGAGTAGTAGACTCAACCATAGAGGCATAAAGAGAAACTGTAGAGGATGAGTCTATTGGCATTACATTAAGTTTGTTGGTATGATGATATTGAGAAGGTTGTTGGCGATTGATGATATAGTTGATAAAGGATGATTATTGTCTTAATAATATTATTTTGTCATTGATGTCAAGCAATTGATTTTCTGATTCAGTATGATGTTGCCATATCTTAAAGAGTATGTTTTGATGAGTATAAAGATGTCGGTAAGTGACACAGAAAGAATGTGAAAATGAAGGGGAGTAATAAGTTATTCAATGGGCAGCTATTACTGAGTTAGATAGTAATGAGATTATGTTATTTTGATTGTTTTGATATCCTATATATGTGTATTCGAAGACTGAATAAGAAGGAGAAAATATTTCATGTAACAGAATGAGTAAAGGTTTGATACTATTCTATTTTACCGAGCAAGGAGCTAGTCGGTAAACACCAAGGTTATCAGTGTCGGTTAAAGAAGGAAGAAGTTACCAAGTAAAGTTATGTACTTATTGAGTATCAACCGAGCAGTAACAGAATGCATTGGATGAATAAATACACTATTAAATGAAGGATGCCAATGAGCTGGAGATTTATAGAAGATTGGAATGTCATGCAAGAAGTTTGCTAAGGATCAACAGAAATGAAAATTCAAGAGTTGGATCTATAACACAGATTGAACGGTCATAACCAAGCACAAGTACCAAGGAAGGTATACAAGTTTCAAGGCAAGATAAAACGTTTTTTAGTTTGAAGGATTCAATGAACCTAGTCAAGTTTGAAGATCTAATGGCTAAGATTAATCATGGGAAATGTGATTAAGGAGATTAAGTGGTTAGGAATTGCTTGTAAATAAGGAATAGTTGATGAACAAAGGATGCGGGCAAAGAGAAGAGCAGTGATCTGATTGAAGATCTAATTGAAAAATTGATCGAGAAGCCTAGCAAGGAGGAAGATAAGTCTTTTGACAAGATTATTTTGAGTACATAGAGTCTGCTTTAACATTTCAGATGTGAAGTTGCAGATATATTTTATTACTGTTATTTATTTTTGTAAGTGACAAGAAATCTCTTAACCGAGTGGACCTAACAGTCTTATTTGTAAATCCTCTAGCAAGGTAACATTTTGAATGAGTGTTTGAAATCCTTTGACAAGGTCACTTCTAACAAAGTGCAAAATTCTGATAGATCTGAGGGAAATCCCTTGACCGGGTCACATCTAGCAAATGTGTTTATGTAATCTTTAACAGGATTGGCTTTTAACCGAGCATACTCTAGAAGAGTATATTTTCTCAGTGGGTCCGAAATCCCATAGTGGTTTTTCCCTATTTGGGTTTCCACGTTAAATCTGGTGTTAAATGTGTTTTGTTGTTTCAAGTTTATCAATTTATGAGTTTGAATGATTTACAGTCATAGTTGCATATCAAGTAAGTTCTACGGAGGTTGAATCTGGATAGATCATTGTATTGTGAGTTTATCTGATTCACCTCCCCCTCTCATCTAACTAACAATTGGAATTAGAGCTAGAACTTTGAAAGAAAATTTTAAAGGAACTTGAGGCAAGATCCGAAGATGTATAAAAGGGATGCACCAAAGTTGAACAAGTCAAGTTTCTCCACATGGTAGAAAAGGATGAAGCTACACTTATCAGGAATTGGAGAATATGCAACATATTATCTGGAGAATGATTACACTACACCTAGCACCTACCTAATGACAATGGAAGAGATAAAGGCAAAGCAAGAACATATTCAAGCAATGATTGAAATAACATCAGCATTGACCGACTCAGAGTTTAATGATCTAGAAGTTTGTAATGATGCCAAAGCTATGTGGAATAAGCTTATATCTATGTATGGTGGTGATGAACATGTTCAAAGAGAAAAAGTAGACAATCTAAGAGGACAACTTGAATCCATGAGAATGAATGAAGGTGAGAACATAATCCAATACAACACAAGGTTAAAGGAAACTATCAATCAAATCAAAGGAGCAGGAGGAACTATTGAAGAAAAGGATGTAACAAGTAAGTTGCTGAGAACACTTCTACCTACTTATGCCATTCGAGTCTCTGTAATTAATGAACTAAGGTATGTACCAAACATGCCAGTCTCTTTGGATGCTACTATCAGTAAGCTACATGCTTTTGAGTTGAGTAATTTTGATAACAATGGGTCTTCGGTTAACAAAGTTGAATCTGCATTCAGTTCTTTTCATCTTGGTGAATCTAATGATTACAATAATAGAATGTATAAGTATGCTGAAGGAAATCGCAGTGGAGCAAGTGAGAGATTTTGCAAAAACATGGAAGAAGCACACAAACTATATGAGGAAATCAGAAAGCACGAAGAGTTTGAAGCATTATTGGCCAGAAGGTTACCGAGAGGCAAAGGTAAGTATAAAGGAAAGTTACCTTTGAAATGTTTTAACTGTGATGAAATTGGACATATGGCTTCAAACTGTCCTGACAAAGAATCTAGTGAAAAGAGAGAATACCAAGATGATAGAGAGAAAGACAACCAATACAGAGGGTATCGAGACTTCAGAAGGAGAGATAGAAAGACATGCCTAGTAGCTAATGAGGAATCCAATGATGAAAAATCTGATGGGACTGAGATAGAGGAAGTTGTATATGTGGCTATCAAAGAGGGATCAGATGAAGAAAGGTATGAAGAAAAAGCCTTAATATCACACATAAATAATAATGATTCTTGGATCATAGATAGTGGATGCTCACATCACATGACAAGTGATAAACACAAGTTTGTTAAATTAGAAGACTATGATGGAGGTTATGTAAGATTTGGTAATGATGCACCATGACCTGTGAAAGGTAAAGGATCTATCACACTTCTTGACAATGCTAAATGTGATGATGTATATTGGGTTGAAGGTCTGAAATAAAATTCATTGAGTGTTGCACAACTAAACAATACTGGATACCGAATAGAATTTCAGAAAGGAATTGTCAAAGTTCATGACAAACATGGAAAGTTGGCTGCTACCGGGACTCAAACAAGAGGTAATACATTTCATCTTGACTCAACTCAGAACAATTGTCTGTATGAAAAAATAGAAGATACCTGGTTGTGGCATAAAATGTTTTGTCATGTAAATTTTGATAACCTGATCAAAATAAGTAAGAAGCACTGAGTAAGAGGTCTACCAAGCTTGGAAAAACCTGAGAATGCAATATGTCGAGGATGCCAGATGGGTAAGATGACAAAATCAAGTTTTACAAGTAAGTCTTACACTTCTAAAGGAATTTTAGATCTTGTACACACTAATCTTTGTGGTCCTATGAAAGTTCAAAGCTATTATGGTGATAAATACTTCATGTTATTTGTGGATGATTACTCAAGGATGATATCAGTTATGTTTTTAAAAGAGAAGTCAGAAGCCTTTCAAATTTTCAAATGGTATAAGGCAAGAGTTGAAAATGAAATAGGAAGACAGTTGAAATGTCTAAGATCTAATAGAGGAGGAGAGTTCATTTCAGATGAATTTAACTTATTCTGCAATGATCATGGTATAAAGAGACAAGTATTTGCACCGAGAACACCACAGCAAAATGGGATAGCTGAAAGAAGAAACAGATCAATTGTAGATTGTGCCAGAACCTTGATGATAGAAAAGAAAGTACCTCAAATATTTTGGAGAGAAGCAATAAGCACTGCAGTTTACACCCTGAACCGAGTACAACTGAAGAAAGGAACTATGAAGACACCGTATAAAATCTGGTATGACAAGAAACCAAATGTAAGTTATTTTAAAATATTTGGAAGTAGATGTTATGTTCACAAAGATGACAGAAATAGAAAATTTGATCAGAAAAGAGAGGAAGGAACATTGCTTGGTTATTCCTCTAGGAGTAAAGCATTTAAATGTCTGATCAAATCATCTAACAAAATAGTGGAAAGTGCAAATGTGAAAATTGATGAATTTTCAGAAAGGGATGATGAAGGAAACTCCAAAGAACCAGAAGACAATGAAGAGTTTGTATATGTACAACCAAGAAAGCCGATGAAGAAAATACTCAGTTACCGAGTGATGAAGAAGATCATACAGAGCCTACCGAGCCTATATTAGGAAAATATGTCAGAAGAAATCATGAATCAAGTCAAATTATAGGAGATAAGGATGCTCCAGTGATGACAAGGAACAAACTGAGATAGAACACATGTCTGATATCCGAGTTTCAACCGAGGATAGTAAAAGAGGCATTAAGCAATGAAGATTGGGTGAATGCTATGACAGAAGAGATTGAACAAATCAAGAAAAATGAAACATGGACACTAGTTCCAAGACCAAAAGAGAAAAATGTAATTGGTACAAAGTGGATTTTTCAGAAATAAGCTAAATGAAAAAGGTGAGGTCATTCGGAATAAAGCAAGGCTAGTTTGCAAAGGTTATGCTCAAGAAGAAGGAATAGACTATGGTGAGACTTTTGCACCTGTGGCAAGACTTCAAGGAGTGAGAACATTGTTGGCATATGCTTCTTACAAAAATTTCAAGGTATATCAAATGGATATTAAATCTGCATTTTTGAATGGTATACTAGAAGAAGAAGTCTATATTGAACAGCTTGAAGAATTTATTGAAGAGAAGAATAAAGATCAGGTATGTAAGTTGAACAAAGCTTTATATGGCCTAAAGCAAGCACCTAGAGCATGGTATGAAAGGTTGCACTCTTACTTAATCAAGATTGGACTTATGAGGACTAGTGAAAACAGCAACATGTATATGAAGAATGATGAGGATAATGGAATACTGATTTCAGCCATATTTGTTGATGATATCATTTTTTGTGGAAATGATTCTTTATGCAAGAACTTTGGAAATGAAATGTGCAAAGAATTTGAGATGTCATTAATCGGTGAAATAAAGTATTTTATAGGTTTACAGATACTGCAAATGAAAATTGGGATTTTCATTACTCAATCCAAGTATATAAAGGAAATCTTGAATAAATTTAGAATGGAGGATTCTAAACCTGTAAGTACTCCTATGACTACTAATTGTAAACTATCAAAGAATGATTAATCTGCATCTGTTGATGAGACACTTTACCGATCTATGATTGGAAAGCCGCAATATGTAGTTCACAGTAGGCCTGATATAGCACATGCAATAGGTATAGCTGCAAGATTTTCTGCAAATCCCAAAGAAACCCATATGACAACAATCAAGAGAATTTTCAAATACTTGAGAGGCACTGAAGATTATGGTTTACTATATAAAAAGAGGAATGATTTTGACTTAAAAGTCTATACTGATGCTGATTGGGAAGGAAATATTGATGACAGGAAAAGCACAAGCGGTGGAGCTTTCTTTTTGGGAGAAAGACTAGTGAGTTGGCTTAGCAAGAAACAAGGATGCATTTCACAGTCAACAGTTGACGCCAAATATGTTGCTGCAGCATTGAATTGTACCAATATAGCATGGATCAAACAATTGTTGGAAGGTATGAATGAGATAGTTACCGAGCCAGTAACTATATTTTGTGATAATAAAAGTTCTATTAACATTTCAAAGAATCCGTTAATGCACTTTAAGACAAAGCATATCTCTATAAAGTATCATTATCTAAGAGAAGAAGTTCAAGAAAAGAAAGTTGTGTTGGAGTATGTTAGAACAAAGGAACAAACAACAAACATCTTCACAAAGCCACTGCCAAGGGATACTTTTGAGTATCTCAGAAGTAAGTTAGGGGTCCTACTCCTATCTAGTACTCACTAATAGAGTTCGATGAAAGCATCAATTCTATGACTACAGAATACTATTTGTGAGTTGATGCTGATTTACACACTTTAGGAGGTTGCCTAAAGTTGTGCAGGAAATAGTGAATGAAGACAAGATGCCCTGACCGAGACTAAGATGATACAACAAGCAAGGAAATTACTTCACAGGGGAAGTAATCAAGGATTAGTTTTACTTTTGGCATTGTTGTCAAAGGGGGAGAAGACTAATGACAGGGGGAGAAGATTACAGGAGAAGTTTACAACTCAAGGATAACAAGAGAAGAATAACAATAGTCTGAATCAATTGGAATAAATCAAGTTGGTATTGCCATCAATGCCAAAGGGAGAGATTGGTGGCATTACATTAAGTTTGTTGGTATGATGATATTGAGAAGGTTGTTGGCGATTGATGATATAATTGATAAATGATGATTACTGTCTTAATTATATTATTTTGTCATTGATGTCAAGCAATTGATTTTCTGATTCAGTATGATGTTGCCATATCTTAAAGAGTATGTTTTGATGAGTATAAAGATGTCGGTAAGTGACACAGAAAGAATGTGAAAATGAAGGGGAGTAATAAGTTATTCAATGGGCAACTATTACCGAGTTAGACAGTGATAAGATTATGTTATTTTGATTGTTTTGATATCCTATATATGTGTATTTGAAGACTGAATAAGAAGGAGAAAAGATTTCATGTAACAGAATGAGTAAAGGTTTGATATTGTTCTATTTTACCTAGCAAGGAGCTAGTCGGTAAACACCAAGGTTATCAGTGTCAGTTAAAGAAGGAAGAAGTTATCGAGTAAAGTTTTGTACTTACTGAGTATCAACCGAGTAGTAACAGAATGCATTGGATGAGTAAATATACTATTAAATGAAGGATGCCAATGAGCTAGAGATTTATAGAAGATTGGAATGTTGTGCAAGAAGTTTGTTAAGGATCAAGGGTAATGAAAATTCAAGAGTTGGATCTATAGCACAAATTGAATGGTCATAACCAAGCACAAGTACCAAGGAAGGTATACAAGTTTCAAGACAAGATAAAACATTTTTCAGTTTGAAGGATTCAATGAACCTAGTCAAGTTTGAAGATCTGATGGCTAAGATTAATCATGGGAAATGTGATTAAGGAGATTAAGCAATTAGGAATTGCTTATAAATAAGGAATAGTTGATGAACAAAAGATGCAGGCAAATAGAAGAGCAGTGATACTATAGAGGTGATTACCAAGTACATAATATTGAAGAACAGATTGAGAAGCCCAACAAGGAGGAAGATAAGTCTTTTGACAAGATTATTTTGAGCACATAGAGTCTGCTTTAACATTTCAGATGTGAAGTTGCAGATATATTTTATTACTGTTATTTATTTTTGTAAGTGACAGGAAATCTCTTAACTGAGTGGACCTAACAGTCTTATTTGTAAATCCTCTAGCAAGGTAACATTCTGAATGAGTGTTTGAAATCCTTTGACAAGGTCACTTCTAACCAAGTGCAAGATTCTAATAGATTCGAGGGAAATCCCTTGACCAGGTCACATCTAGCAAATGTGTATGTAATCTTTAATAGGATTGGCTTTTAACTGAGCATACTCTAGAAGAGTATATTTTCTTAGTGGGTCCAAAATCCCATGATGGTTTTTCCCTCTTTGGGTTTCCACATTAAATCTGGTGTTAAATGTGTTTTGTTGTTTCAAGTTTATCAGTTTATGAGTTTGAATGATTTACAGTCATAGTTGCACATCAAGTAAATTCTATCGAGGTTGAATCTGGATAGATCATTGTATTGTGAGTTTATCTGATTCACATCCCCCCCCTCTCATCTAACTAACAGAGTCTACATCATGTGAAAATAGGTGATCCTTCATAAAAGCTCTAACAATGATCTTGACATCTTGTGAGATGAGATGGATTTGACACCATCCTTGATTTGAAACTCCACCTTAAGCATGTGATTTAAAAGTTAACTGATAGACATGATATTTGTTGTCAAAACTAGAACACAAAGAACCTTAGTAAGAGAACACCTTCTCATTTTGAGAGGAACAGTGATAGTAACAATACCTTTTACAACATACTCCGTAGCATCTATTGTTTAGAACAAATCACCAGTAGTTTGAGTAGCTAGAGTATCAAATAACTCTCTATTTTTAGTCATGTGTTTTCTAGCACCAAAGTCAATTAACCAAACATTTCTCGAGAGCTCAAAGACTTGGGAGACAAGAATTATGTTTGAAATGACACCCCAAGGTGTTGTACTTAGAATATATTCATTAGATTCCTCATCATGTTGGGCTACAACATTTCCTCTATGCTTTCATTGATGAGGATGGCTTCATGACTATTCAAAATGACTATAACCAGATGGGCCTTCCTTACTATAATTTCCTTAGGAAAGGCCATTACACCAACAATGATCAGTGTCACATGTGTTGGTATGATGGATGTGGCACCATCAATTATCCTTTAAAGGATTATGCTACTATTGTTGTGGCTTTTGTGAGGGTCTCGTTTACGACTTCTGACTGCACTATTGTCTAGAAACTAGTGCTTTGTCTTTAAAGGCATCTTGTAATGTCTGGATAGCTTCTTCTTGTTGAATTAAATTCGCTAGTTCTTCAAACAACACCTTCTCCTTGGTAATGTTCAATGTCATGACAAATATCTTAATTAGGAAGGAAGAGCTCTCAAAGTGATTGGGATGATCATTTTTTCCTCCACCTTCTCTCCAAGTGTGAAAAACCTCTACTTAGAGTGTTGATACATGACACAATAATTCCTCAACTTTATCCCTTCCTTGCATATTGAGTGTATGGAGCTTGGACTAGAGATGGAAGATCTTGGTTTGGTTCTTCACCTCATAGATGTTGGAGACGGAATCCCAAGTCTACTTTGATGTTGTATCATCCCAAATATGTGGCTAAACCTCATAAAAAATGTGTGTGATCAACATCAAGGATTTTGCATTGGCTTTGTGGAACCTCTTTTGTTGATCTGCATCATTGGGGCATTTTATTGCACAAATAACAATCTCACATAACTCCTCAAAATGAAGAATTGTGTGCATATTTTTCTTCCACATGACATAATTAGGCCCTTTGAGAAATTGTGCATTTGAGAGAAGTATTTTGGGAGCAAACATGATAACACCAAAAGTAAATGTGCAAAAAAAATGCATTATTATTAATGGTATTGTAAAGTGGAAAAATCAAACCCTAGTTGTTCTCCCCTCCCCAACTCCGAGGAGAGAGAAGGGAGGTCACTAGGGTTGATGGTTTTCACTTGGGAGAGGCTTTACATTCAAAAGAGGGGTTGAAACCCACAAGATCCAATCCCACACAATGCAGGATTGGATTCTAAATGAGTTTCAAGGGTTAAGACATCAAGGATACCCTCTTTTGTAAAGAATATAGATAGGATGATTGAACTAAGAATGCATGTAAAATAGGAAAGAATCGCTTATAAACAGAGATAGGGATACAGGATGAAGCTGCAGACCTGGAATTAGTAGTAAAATGTCGAGACGGTGCTGTTCTGCAAATTTGAGTGAAAGTTGACGGGACGATGGCGCCCAGCGTGCACACGGTCCTCCGAAAAATCCACGAAACGAAGGTGGATCTGTTCGTCTCTGCACAAGGATTCCAGATCTTCAATTACAACCGCGTACCTGCAACCTACACATAGAAAAGAAAGGACGATTGGGGGGTTAGGGATGAGGGGTTTGCCTTTAGGTCAAACCCCGGTTTTGGAATTAACCAAGAAATGAGAATGCTGTAAATGTAAATGTTTGTATTGTAAACAAGTATTGACACCTTGTTGTAAGAATGTTTGTATTCTTACATGCGAAGGTGTAATGTATGTTGTATGTAATGTGTTGTAAGTGATCTCCTCTTCAATGGTTGAATCCTTGTCTTGAATGCAACACTTAGCCTTGAATGGAGACTTAGAATGCTCAATTGCTTGAAGGAATGATTGAATGCTTGAATGTTTGAATGTTTGAATATTGCTTCCGCGTCTTTGCACACATATGTCCTCCTCCCTTTTTGAGAGAGGAAATGTAGTTTATATACTTGTCAATTAGGGTTGATAGACTGATTTTCCCGACCTTAGGCCGACCAAGAAACAATATTTCCCAAATTGCAAACTTAAAGACCCGATGCCCAAAAGAGACCGGGCCCAAAATAGGGCCAGGGACCAGGGCGCTGGGCGCCATGGTCCCACCTCCCGAGACAGCAGGGTGCAAGGAGGGATCATGCCAAGGTGTAGAAAAATGCAGTTTTTGGTGTCACAAGCAGGTTTCGGGGTCTCCATTCAGGTTCAACATTGCGCCGCCATCGTGAAGACCCAAATGCAGTCGAAATTGCAAGTGTCGTAATTTTAGGATGCTACAAGTATGTTGCATACATGCCTTATTTGAGCATACACATCCTTTCATAGATGAAAATAAATATTGAGACGAGATCAGTAGGCTTGTGCAATGATATAGTGACTCTTATTTGGGCATTCTACCTTACCTTCATCTTCAACATTATAGCCTTGTTCAAATTGTATGCATATCTCTCTTTCTTGGCAACGTACTTCAAAGAGGAAAGCTCCAAAAGTTCTTTCTGAATTAGCTCATCCAATTGTAATTTTATGTTGTTTTCAAGATCATGTAACAAGGAAAAATAGAAGTATGTGTTATCATGGACTGCATTTTGTGCTTCAAGATTGCTAACAGTACTACTAATATCATCTTGCAAGTTTGACATTCACTAGTTCTCACAAATCCATTGCTATTCAATCATATTAGTTTTATGATAATCTAGTTAAAAACACAATGCATAGATTTTTAAACCAATTAATGGATTTTAATAATTGAAAAGTAAAAGGACACCAAATGCATTGAATGGAATATCCAACATATGGTATAATCAACGTAGGTGAATTCAATAGATATTTCTTCACCTAGCCACAACACTTTCACAAACTTCCCACACAACATGTTGTCATTTATTCACCATCGTGGGTAACAAAATTCTATGCAACATGAGTATTAAACACATGAAATTTATTAACCATAGCACATAGCACTAATACTTCTTCACACACAGGAAAAATATTATTTGCAACCTAAAAAAAATGTGCAAACATCTTCATCTTTTTGTTGAATGTTTAAGAGGCTCTACAAACTACTGCATTGCTCACATGTGCTTAGGGAGATTTCTCTAATACCATATGACACCACACAAAAGAAAGGAAAAAACCAATGTGTTATTAAGAAAAAGTGAATGCAAGAATATATACAAGGAGAATCTAGTAAGAAATTGATATACCATTGAGAAATGGTATCAGGTAGGTAAGAAACTATCAAACAAATTCTTGTGTCATGTGTCAACACTTTGAGGAGAGCTTCTCGCACTTGGAGAGAAGGAAGAGGACAAATTGTTTGTCCTAATCACTTTGGGAGTTATTCCTTCCTGATTTAGGACATTTGTCATGAGATAGAATATCACCAAGTAGAAGGTGTCATTTTAAGAACTAGTGAATTCACTTCAACAAGAACAAGTCATCCAATCATTACAAGAAGCCTTTGAAGACAAAGCACTAGTTTCTAAATAATAGTGCAGTCAAAAGTCTTGAATGCGACCCTCGTAGAAGCCACCACAACAATATAAGAAGCCTTTGAAAGAGAATTGATGGTGTCACATTTTTCATACCAACACACATAACACTGGTCATTATTGGCATGATGGTCTTACCCAAGGAAATTCTAGTAAGAAAGGCCCATCTAGTTGTAGTCATTCTTGATAGTCAAGAGGCCATCCTCATCAACAAAAGCATTGAGGACATGTTGTATCCCAGCATGGTGAGGCATCTGATGAGGATATTCTAGATACAACACCTTGTGGCATCAATCCAAAAAAGGTTCTTGTCTCCCAAACCTTTGAGCCCTTGAGAGATGTTTGGTTGATTGACTCTAGTGCTAGCCACCATATGACTAGAAATAGATTTGTTTGATACTTTGGCTACTCAACATACATGTGATCTAATCTGGATAACATTAAATGATAAGGAGTATGTTGCAGAAGGGATTGGTATTGTCACCATTCCTCTAGGAACAAGAAGCTATTCTCTCACTAAGGTTCTCTATGTTATAGGTTTGATAACAATTCTCTTTACCATCAGATATCTTTTGAATCACAAGCTTAAGATGAAGTTCCAAATCAAAGATGGTGTCAAATATTGTCTCATATAATAATATGACATGATCATTTATATAGTTTTTATTAAGGATCACCTATTTGCACTTAATTTTGCGTCATCCTTTATAGATTCTCTCTATGCCTCTATGGTTGAGTCCACTGCTCTCTAGCATTATAGATATGGACATCTCTCTATCTGCTTCCTCCATCAATTTAAATTTCTAAGGAGATGATAATATGTCTTTCTCATATTTCCCTTTCTTTGTATATATGTTCAAGATGTCTTGCAGGCAAACACCATCATAGTCCATTATATTCAAGAGCTTTCTATGCCAAGGAAGGTCTTGAGGTTGTGCATACCAATCTATGCGAACCATTGCCTACTTCCTTTCAAGGATGCAAGTAATTCTAGTTGTTTGTGTATGAATTATCTCACAATACATAGGTGTATGTTCTCATAAGGAAGAGTGAAACATTTAATGCTTCAAGACTTCTACCATCAAGTTGTGTGTGAGACAAGAAAGCTTGTTCTTCTCCTTTTCTTAGATTGACGGGTGAAATTCACTTCTAAGGAAATTATGGATTTATTGAAGTGTCATGGCATCAAACAGAATTTGATTATCCCCTATACACCTCAAAAAAATGGCATTGTAGAGCATCACAATCAAATTGTCATGGAGATGGCTTGGTGCATGCTTACCCCAACCAAGTTGGAGGATCAGTATTAGGCAATAGTCTAGATAGTCATGTATCTACTCAATAGAGCTCTCACCAAGATTTACAAGATAAGACACCAAAAGAGGTATAGAGTGGTTATAAACCATCAATTTCTCATCTTAGAATGTTTGGTTGTAATGCACATATGCATGTCTTAGCTAACAAAAGGAGGAATCTTGAGTCCAAGACACTCCAATGTATCTTTTTTGTGGTATAGCATAACCTCAAAATATTATTGTCTCATGGGTCCTGAGACACATAATATTTATGAGAGTCAAGATGTGGTCCATGATGGGACGTATTTTGAATCCTTAATACATAAGGAAGATCCATCTACTTCCTATAGATTTCTCTCACTATCAAATGATGTCATAGAGGACTCCTCCCTAAAAGAAGATGAGTTGTAAGGAGAATTGTTTGTTTAGCTTGGAAATTTGGAGAAGCATTCTTCATAATAGTAGAAGTGTCAACATCCAAAATGGGTTCAAACCACCATTAGGGACTCCCACCTAAGTTCTCTTGCAAACCTCCCCTCAAGAGTATGGACGAGAAGCTAGGGTAGAAATGAGGTCAATCTTACATTGATGGGTTTAGTTGTGAATAGTATTGAGCTTGGTACATTCAGTGAGGCCCTTTGTCAACCACACTAAAAGAAATCCATGGATGCTAATTTTGACTCTCTAATGAAGAATCAAATATGGGAGCTTGTTAATTTGTCTACAGGAAAGAAACCCATTGGCTACAAATGGGTTTTCCAAACAAAATACAAGGCAGATGGATCCATCGAAAAATATAAAGCATGACTTGTTGCAAAGGGATATGCTCAACATGAGGGCATTTATTATGAGGAGACCTTTGCACCCACTGCAAAGCTCAAAAATAAAGGATGAAAGCTTCAACAGATGGATGTCAAGAGTGTGTTCTTGTAATCTCAAATAAGAATTCCACATGATCCAACCCAAAGGCTTCATTGATGAAGATAATCCTCACATGGTATTTATGGGTTAAAGAATCCCCTTGGGCATGGGATATAAAGATAGATGGTCACCTCTTGCATCATGGTTTTACTTGTATCCCCTCTAATCCTAATTTGTATATTAAGAAGGTAGGAACAAATATTTTCATTCTTGTCTACACATCTTTTGAGTGTGATTCAAATGTATAAGAAAGGCTACAAGCTCATATTTCATGGTTCCGGATGTGAGATAAAAAAAAAAGGAGGTTCCAAAAGGTTAGCTGCAAAAGGTATAAGAACAGAAAGCAATTTCTATTAAGTAAAGGAAAAAAAAAGGAAGTAGTTGTCAAATGGTGAAGAGCAATGAATGTTGGTTGCAACACAAAAGGATGGGACACATTAACTTTGAAAATATGGTGAAGATCAGTTAAACTCATGCAGTGAGAGATTTTCCAAAGATTATCAAACCTACCAATATAGTGTGCAAGGAATGTTAGATGGGAAAACAAACAAGAAACAAATTCAAGAACAAGGAGTATTCTACTACAATACCTTTGGAGTTGATTCATACCGACCTATGTGGATCTATAAGGACAAGAGGGCTAAAGGGTGAAAGGTATTCTATGTTTCTTATTGATGATTGTTCCAGGATATCATGGGTTACTTTCTTAAAAGAGAAATTAGAAGCACTATATAGATTTATGGTATTCAAATCTATGGTTGAGAATTAAATAGAAGATAAAATCAAATGTTTAACTTTTAATAGAGATGGAGATTTTACATCAAATGAATTTGATAGATTTTGTGGTATTAAAAGACAATTGTCTGCACCTAGAATTCCATAGCAAAATGGAGTTGTTAAAAGAAAGAATAAGATTGTTGTTGAAATGTCTACTACTATGTTGAAAGGTGTTAACTTGCCTAATGTGTCTTGAAAAGAAGTTGTGCATACTGCTTACAAGTGAGAGTGAATCACATAAAGACAGCTTATAAACTATGGCATTGAAGATAACCTACAGTTAAATATATTAGAATCTTTGGAAGCAAGTGCTACATCAAAAGAGATGAACAAGATTTGGGAAAGTTTGATGCAAGATTTTATGAAGGAATATTTATAGGATCCATACTCTATAAGAAGTAAGGAAAACCAATGTTACAACAAGAGGATAAAGAAGATTGTTGAAAGTACAAATGTCAGAGTAAGTGAAGACTGTAATCAAGTTACTTTGAAATTTGAGATTGAGATAGAAGACACTCTCATTAAATTGTTGAAGAGAATGATGTTTCAGAAGATAAAGAAGAATCAAATGTAGAAGAAAAGGAAATTGAACAAGCACCTATGACACCTACAAAGTATGTGTAGAAGAATCATTCAAAATTTCAAATCATTGGAGATAAAGATAAAGGAGTTGAGACTAGAAGGAGACTTGTTGAGGCCAGTGAACAAGAAATTTTGTGTTCTTATCTAAAGTGGAGCCAAATACCTTTGTAGAGGATATCAAAGATGATGGATGGATGAAGGTAATGGAAGAAGAGTTGAATTCGATAGAAAACAAATCAAACATGGAAATTTGTACTTAGACCAGTGGACAAGAATGTGATAGGAACAAAGTGGGTGTTCTGGAGCAAACTGAATGAAAATGGACAGGTCACAAGAAACAAGGCAAGACTAATTTGTAAAGGCTATTCACAAGTTGAAGGTATATATTTTGAGGAAACTCTTTCTCTAGTAGCTAGGATGGAAGCTATAAGAATATTTATTGTGTTTGTTGTTTACAAAAACTTTAAGGTATATCAAATGGATTTTAAGTCGGCATTCTTGAATGGAGGACTTGAAGAAGAGGTTTACATTGAACAACCAAATGGGTTTCAATTGTTAAAACATCCAAATATGGTATATATACTTAAGAAGGTACTTTATGGACTCAGGCAAGCTCCCAAATATTGGTATGCAAGGTTGGACAGATATTTGTTGCAACAAAACTTCAAGAGTAGATAGTAATCTTTATTTCAAAATTAAAAATGGGAAACTATTGATAGTGGTTATATATGTTGATGATATCATTTTTGGTGGAGATGAAGTTGTTTGCAAGAAGTTTGTAGAAGAAATGCAAATTTAATAATTTGAGATGTCAATGATTGGTGGGTTGTCATTTTTTTGGTCTTCATGTAACAAATTCAAAAGATGCTATCTTCACTTCTCGAGCCAAGTACATCAAGAAGATGTTGAAGAAGTTTGGTATGGAGAACTGCAAGCCATTTGAAACCCCCATGGTTACTAGTTGACATTTAAGAAAGGATAATGAATCTTTGGAAGTGGATCAAAAGATTTATAGATCTATGATTGATGAATTGCTATATTTGACTACCTCAAGACTAGATATAATGCATGGTGTTTTTTTGTTGCCAGATATCAAACTAATCCAAAGCAATCTCATGATTCAACAATGATAAGGATATTCAAATATTTGAAAGGCACTCCAAATTTTGGTTTGTGTTATAAGAAGAATGATGATTTCTCTTTGAAAGATTACACAGATGTGCTAATGACAGATTAAGTACAAGTGGTGGTGCATTTTTTTTGGAAGATAGATTGGTCTCTTGGTTAAGAAAGAAGCATGATTCAATGTTATTATCTATAACAAAAGTAGAATATATTGCAACAACATCATGTTGTACTCAAGTTATGTGGATGAAGAACACTCTTAGAGATATCAAGATGATGTATGATGAGGCTATTCCTATTATGTGTGATAATACATGTTCAATTACCATTTCAAAGAATATGGTGATGCATTCAAGGACTAGACATATTTCTATCCAACATCATTTCTTAAGAGAGAAGGTTGTAGAGAAGAAAGTCAAATTAGAATATGTGCCTACAAAGGATCAATTTGCAAATATTTTCACCAATGCACTATCAAAGGATACCTTTGAGTATCTCTAGTAGAAGTTTGGGGTTATTTCCCCTCCTACCTCAAACTAAATGCATAGAAGTGGTGCATCTTTCTAGGGGAGATTCAAAACCTATCTATTGCCTCTTGGATTGGTATGGTGGCTTCTCTCAAGGGAAGCAGTGAAGGTTGTGGTTTCCTAGTTGTAGGAAAATGTGTACAGAAGAGACATATCCCTAACAGGGAAAATGTTGTTGATATCAAAGATATACCCAAAAGGGGGAGTAGTAGTTCAATAACTTGTGGTTTGAAGTGTTGTGCCCTTTGTCCTTGATGTCAAAGGAAGAGAGAGAGAGAGAGAGAGAGAGAGAGAGAGAGAGAGAGAGAGAGAGAGAGAGAGAGAGTTGTTATTGGAGATTCTATTGCTCAAATTTGTTGTACAAGTGTTGTCATCAATGACAAAGGGGGAGAATGTTGAAAACATGAGTATGTGTTGTCATTGATGTCAAACTTGAGAGGCTATTGGTAGATTGCATGGTGTTTTCATTGATGTTAAAAGTGAAGATTAAGTTGTATCTATTTTTAAAAATGAGCTTTTGGACGTTGTTATGATGACTAGTGGTGATATAAAGTGAGTATGTGGTGTTCCCAGAAGTTGACAATAGTGGAAGCTGAAATATGTAGGAAAGAGTATTTAAAGTCTTTATGGGCAAATGCTTTGCATTCCTGTGCCTTTGTAGTTTATGGCTTGCAGTTTTAGATTTAATGTCTATGATATGTGGATGCTGCACTATTATGTTTTTAGGTCCTCAATTGTTCAAGTATTGAAGCTGGTTGTTGCAATCTATTCACAATGTGGTTGATTGTCAAGATTGGTTTGGAGAATGCTCTACATTGCTCTAGAGTGTTAGTTCAATTGTTGTGACTTGGAGGACATGTTCATATTCTTTGTGTAGTGTTTTAATTTAGGATTCAAGTGTTTGTTTTCTTTGCAAGTGAAGTTATGTTGTTCTATTGTATTGATCTCTAGTTGACTCAATTGGTTTATCTTATTTAGATCATACTCTTTTGGTCTAGATATGCATCATCTAGGTTGAGTTAAAGTGTTGTTATGGGTTCTACAATGGCATGTGAAGGTTTGCATTGGAAATCTTTTTGGGGCTGACTAGTTAATATGCTTTATTGTTTATCTACATGTTATGTTTGATGTCGAATTTGAAGGATGTGTTGGTGTGTGTTGTTCATTGGAATTGACTTAGGAAGACATGGAATGTATCTTGGTCTCCTTTATCTCCTGGAGTGAACCGCATTTAGTGCAGTTGCTCATGGTGGTCGACCTTGTGTAATTTATGTTTATTATGTTTGTGGCCAACCTAGTTGAGTGTTTCGGTGAATAAGTAGATAAAAATATATTTGTGGATGTGAATTGTGGTGTGGATTGATTGAGGATGGTGTATAAGTATGTGTGGAAGCATAAGTGTGAATATCAGTTTGTGATGTGTTCATGATTAGGGAATCCTACTCAATTCAATTCATCCTTTCTCTATGCCCATTGGAAGATAGTGAGTCCTTGTGTAGATTTGTATCTTTCTCTAGGATTGTGTGTCTTAGTACTACAAGTCCTTTGTATCTTGCCATGGAGTACTGAGCTTAAGTCTACAAGCCCTATGTATCTTGCCCTAAGGTTGTGCACCTTAGCCTACAAGTCTAAATAAGGAGCAGTGAGCTTTCTTGGCCTTGAGCCTAAAACATTATATTCAGTTATTTATATTGTGACTGTGATTCTCATTGTCATTTTTCCCACATTGGGTTTTTCATGTAAAAATATGGTCTTGATGTGTGTATTGTTTATTGTTTCATCTTTCATTGATGTTTAGTTGGTTAATGATAATTGATAATTATTTCTAATTGAAGAAGTTTAAGGATTTGGAGAAGATTGATTCATGCCCCCCTCCCCCTCCCCCAAGTCTTGTGGTGTGTTTAACAACTGACGCGAACTATGTTGGGTCTACTGATGATAGGAAATCAACTTTGGGTATATTTTTCATCTAAGATCTAGCTATATTTCATGGATAAGTAAGAAGCAAATTGTTGTTGCTCTCTAATCCATTGAGGCTTAATATTGTGTCACACGAAGAGTTGTGTGTGAGGCAATTTGGATACGTCACATTCTAGATGGTATGGACATTCTTGAATAACAACTACCAATTCTCTATTGTGACAATCAGGGGGTCTTGAATCTTGTTAAGAATCTAGTTTTCCATGAGAGAACCAAGCACATTGAGGTTGAATTTCATTGATTCAAAAATAGGTGTTTCACCATCACATTTAGCTCCAATATTGCTTGATCGATTCTCAAATTACAAATATACTCACCAAGTCTCTTGGCAAGGTGAAATTTGAGTTGTTTCTAGGGTACATTTGAATGAACAATAAGGGGGGTTTGTAAGCATAACACATTGTTTGTTTGGTAGTTTCTTACATGCCATACTTTTAATTAGTGGTATATTAGTTTCTCACAAGATTCACCTTGTATTTATTCTTGCATTCATGTTCTCTTAATAGCACATTAATTTTTTTATTTCTTTTGTGCGATGTCACGAGTCACCAACCAATTGTCAAGGGGCTACAATTGGCCTATTTTTTAATTTTAAGAGAGCTTTTTTTTCCTAAGAGCCATAACTCTCTATCTAGCTTTTGAATTTTTTATTTCTTACAGTTGTTGGAAAGTTGGTTCTATTTACTTTCCAATAGTGCAAGTTCATTTTTAGATTTTGTTGCTAGTCGCTATTAATATTGATTAAAGTTTAGATCCCCAAATTTGACCTCTTAGCTTATAATTTTTTTTCTATTTATCCTATTTTTCACAATTCTTGTGTTATTGGAAAGGTATTTAGGATCTCTTCCAATCTATACGTGCCTTTTTTTCAAATTTAACCTCATTTAACCAGTTTGTGAGTTTTTCACACTCTACTTGATTACTTGGACATATATACACCTAGAGGAGTTCTTTCTTTTGTTATCCATCATTGTAGACTTAAATTCATTTACGATACTTACTCATAATTATCATATATGAAAAGTCAAAATACAACAATGACTCCTTTCAAAGAGTTAGTGGTCTACTCTAGATAAACATCAACCTAGTTTTAGTGAGTACGAGATATTTTCTCACAAGAACAAATGTGATGATGCTATGGGCTTGTTTACATTACATGTTTCTCACAACTTCTTGTTCTACATTGACGAGTGCACTAGACCCAAGCAGGTATGGCATAAATACAAAAAATTGTTTAGTAAGTTAGTGAATTCCATGCTTTGAAAATTGAGGTAGAATTGTTACAATTCTCTTGATACATTTGCTTCCTTTGAGGATTATTTGTTTAAGTTCAAATCATTGAGATCTCAAGTGGTTGGTTGTGGGAAAGATAAATCTTGCAAGGAATGTATATTCTTGATTTTTATCTAAGTTAAAAGGATCATTTGTTGTCTTTCTACCTCTTATTCCACAATGGATGCTTAAGGTGAAGCATTTAATATGCCTTGTTTTAAGACATTTTGTGATTATTTTACTAGAGAGACAACTAAGCTTATCCAATTGGATGCAAGCTTATCCAATTGGATGCACTTCTAAAGAGTCAAGCCTTGCTAGCACAAACATCCAAAGGAAAAGGAAAGAAGAAAACCAAGAACTAAGACATAATCTAATGAGACTCCCACCTATTTTAAAGAGATAAATCCACGGAGAGACCCACATGCGCATATTGCAAAAGACAAGGGAATGATGAACATAATTTTTTAAGTTAGAAGAATTAAAGCACCTTCTTTGGGAAAACAATATTTCATTTCTTTCAGCAATATCTTTGTGTTCATCATTTTCTTATGCAACGACATCATCTATATAATCAGGCACAATATGATTAGCTAATGGGATGGATAAGATGAAAGGTTAATAATTTATTTCTTCTACAAGTCTTGAGTTAGGGAGATGGCTTCTTGATTTTGGAGCTTCATGGCAGATGGCTTCATCGTAGGATATGTTATCTCCATTTGAGCCTTGCACTTTCCCGCACACTTTGATAGGATATAACACATATTCGTGTCTGTGGGAAGGATCTATTGACATGGGAAAAGGCACATTCATTGATGTACTTTTTATTCCATCCTTGTTAAACAATCTTCTTTCTATCTATTAGATTGCACATAGTGAAGTAGAGAAGACAACTAAGTTCACACCTAATTCTATGATTATTAGAAACTTAGAGAGTAGAGATAGCATTGTTGTTGAGATGGTTGTTCATTCATTTCAATTGTATACCTTTTCACATTTTGGTTCTAATGATGATGCATTTCCCTTTACTAGTATTCACAATCATGCATCTAGTGTGAATCATATTTTTTAGGAGAAGTATGATCACTTGAACATTGGAGTTCTTGAGACTTGTTTTGAGCTTCCATCTCCTCCGCATCTACTTCAATTTAAGTGGTACCACATCTTCCATTACTCCAGTTAAGCAAGATGACCATGGCCTTTCAAATTCAACTTTTTGGAATAAGTGCTTGATATATATTTTAGATTTGTTTTGTGAGTCTCATATTGCATTTTTTGAGAACACACTTGAGGATATTCATCTCCTCTTTGATGACAATTACGACACAATTATTATCCCCATATTATTGTAAATTGGATATTGTTGTTCATGAGTTTCCAAATAGTCTTGATTTGTCATCTTCTTTGATTAGGGTATTGATCACTTGACTTTATTGTTGTATAGTTTAACATGAAGACACTTGATCAGCTTTTAAAG
Organism: Cryptomeria japonica; assembly: GCF_030272615.1. Lineage (NCBI taxonomy): Eukaryota > Viridiplantae > Streptophyta > Pinopsida > Cupressales > Cupressaceae > Cryptomeria > Cryptomeria japonica. Next base: position 484,180,259 of record NC_081413.1, read on the forward strand.
ATGCCTATCATGAGAGTTATTTCCTCTAATATCTTCTAGGAGTTGGAGTTTTTTTACATCCGCTACTAAACTTGTTTCTTTGCAAGGAATGAAATGTTGTGTGCAGGCATTGGATTGTTCTCCTTTTTGGAGAAGGTTTTTTTCTTATAGGTTTTTCTCTTTTACTCCATTTGTGAGAGATCTTGTGTTCATGGGTCACTAACATGGTCTAATAGCTAGAACCCGTCCTTGAACCTTATATGCATCTTTTTGTTCTTGCATTGTTTCTTCCTCTTTAATTTGTACTTAAGGGGAGTTGTTGATGTGAACGGGGTATTTTACCTAATTGGTTCATCTATTAGGTAATATCCACACATGTTCACATGTTAAGTTTACTTTGGGCTTTAGAAATCTTTCAAGAAGTCTCTAGTACAAATGTAATGTTATCATTAGTTGTCTGGGCCTTATATAGGATTAAGTACTTGTCACAACTTTGTCTTTTCCTACCTCTCAATCTTGGATATATAAGCAATGCTTTATATATACATTAGTAGTATCTTTGATCCATTATTGATCATTGCACCATTATTGCATCTGTAATCAAGAAAATTATCCTCACTCTACTCTTGTATGGAAGAATATCTTTGGTTTTACAAGTGATCCTAGGAGCTTGAGTCCTTGTGTGACTCTTACAATAATCACATGGAAAGGAAAGAATTATTGACCTTTGTTTTGGAAGACCAAGTAGTATTTATAGCATTTGTTAGGTCTTAAGATTGGTTTGTACAAGTTAACTAATAATTGGATGTCTTCAAAGCTACATGTGGAACAAGTCCAAATCATGTGAATTTTTTTGAAATGGCAATCTAGAAAAAATACAAGGATCATTAGGCTCTAGATGTCAACCAGCACATTAATGAATGCATGCCCACCTTCAACAACCATTGATAGTGAATTCACACCCTTGAGATGAACAACTATTTTTGGATGGGAAAACCCACTTAGAGTAGTTGCATTATAAAACCTAGTCATTAATGGTGACCTGGATCATGCAAGGAGGTAGGTGAGAATGAACAGTGCAAAATTATGGAGTTGCAGAGCTTCGAGGATTGGGTATACCATATAATCATACCAATTGTTAGGGATATGGGACCAAGAGTGCACCTTACCTTAATCTTAAAAGAAAACAAATAAATGTATCTCTATATTATCGACTTTGAAAAGATACATGAAAGGAAATATTGGGGGTCAAGGATCAAGGATACAAAGGAATTCATCCCATAAGGTATGCAAGGAAGGATATATTTGAACTCACAAACATGATCATGTGACATAGTATAAAACATAGAGGATTGGGAGTCGGTAATCCTTTATAGCTCATGCCAAAAATATGATATTAGAGGTATTCTTACATCTTTAACTTTGAAAGGTATGAAGGAGGATGTCAAAAGTTGGGTATTAAGGGTTACCATGGAATACATGTCACAAAGCATGTGAATAGGAAGATGAATAAAATTGCAACACTAAAAGGTAACTCGGTGTAAAGCTTTAGAATGTGGGAGTCAAAGAAGCATGTTGGTGAGAGAGTCCAAGACTTCGATAAAGACAAGGGTAAAAGTGAGGGTTAATGGAAAGGGATGGATGGATGGATGGAAAACTTTGCAACTCCAAAATTTAGCATAGATCTTAGAAATTTGACCAAAAAAACCTTCATACTTAGAACTTTATAGAGTTTTGCAACTTCCAACATACGATAAGCACACAAAGGATAATAGAAAACAACATTTAAACAAAGTTGATTGAGAGGAACCCATTTGAAAAAAAATCATGTCAGCTTATTTCTAATCAACAAATGAGACTTAAATGCATAGAAAAGATGGGCCTAAAGCAAATTTTGGCAGTGCCAAATTGAATCCCAACAAATTACACAAAAGTAATAAAAAAAAAAAACCTAGACTAATGGAGTGCTATTGCAAGATCAATACTATGACATTGGAATTCACATGACCTCCCATTTTGGTGTCCACTAGAGTGGCTGTCTAGCTTGGGTTTTCCTCTACTCAAATATAGTTGGGCAGAGCTGAGATAGGAGGAAACGAGGGGAGATCATTACAAAAATAGATGCGGTTTCTAGATCTTACAGCTTCGAACTCGCCGATATTTCCACCATCTACATTGGTCTACTTATTAACCCCTAGTTATGGTCTAAAATATTAGAACTATAATCATAAAATGAACGCTTGACAATACAAATAGTTCTGTACACATGATTTTGAATCATACAAAATGCAAAGAATTGTCATCTAAGGAATACTGCAGCGTAGTTCCTGTCAAGTGCTGGCAGGCCGATTTCGGATTATTCAAAAGGATTGCATGCGAAGTAATAGGAAGTTGTCCAACAGGTTTATAGAATGAGCAATACAATACTTGACACCAACATCCCATCTGTATAATCTAACGTCTGCTTTCAGAAAAACCCAATATAGTAGACTTCAATGGCTCAAAGGCTAGCTAAAGTGGAAGGAATGAACATTGAAAATGAATACTGCATGCTATGACGAGGCAAGGCAAACCTTTAACCACTTTGACAACAGAGTGTGTCAGAAATGGCTCTTGTTAATAAACTGAAAAATAAAACTACCTCCTTCCCACCACAAGTCTGAAACTGTGCACACTTTAATAATGCAAGCTTTCACTTTGCATCACCAATAATCTCCACAAGAACATTGCCCATTTTTAAAATGATGAAACCGGTTTGCATCTCTCACAACAATTTCTCTTGCAGTAATCTTACAAATAAACTTGGTAGCCATGTGGCAGTCACCACATACTCGAAGATTCTTGACAACTCTAATAGTTGTTCCGGGGGGCATTTTTAACAACCCATATGCAATTGCTAACTTCTCACTATGGTGACAGATGAATAATTCTTTCTCCTCCTCCTCCACATCATTTAATACTGATTTTTTATTTGGAATATAACCTGCTCCCTTCATCTCCCAAGACAATTTCTCCAGCATTGCATAAATCTCATGTGTCTGTGGATGTGATCTGTCTCCTACACAAAAAGCATGTACCATTTTATTTACTTCAATCCAACTACATCCAGGTATCTTTATAGTTTCTCTATCTTTCATTATTTTTCTTACCTTCTGAACGTCAACCCACCTACCCACTTCTGCATAAATGTTTGACAAAAGGACATAAGGTGCAGCAGTTCTAAGATCCAACTCAAAAAGAAGTGTTGCCACAAATTCTCCTATATTTACATTCTTATGTGATCTACAAGAACCAACTAAACACATCCACACAACCACTTCAGGTTGTATGGGCATTTTAATGATAAAGTTTAAGGCTTCACCAAGATAGCCAGCACGGCCAAGAAGATCAATAATGCATACATAATGATCCATTGTAGGTGTAATGGAATAAGAGTTGCTCATTTCATTAAAGTAATTACAGCCCTCGTCAACTAGACCTGCATGGCTGCATGCATATAAAACACAAACAAAGTCTATATGGCCAGGATTGGTTGTAGAATGCTTTATTAGTTCAAAGAGTTTGATCGCCTCCTTGCAATATCCATGCATTGCATATCCTGCAATCATCACAGTCCATGAGACTGAGTTTGGATTGTGCAGTTTGTCAAACAATTTGCGTGCCTCCATTATGTTTCCACATTTTGCATACATGTCTATTAGGGCAGTCACGAGTACAACATCCGATAAACATCTGCTTTTGATTATTCTTTGATGTATCTCCATACCCTGTCCCAAAGCACCAAGCTTGCCACAAACTGGAAGGATGTTGGCTAAAGTTGATGAATCTGGCTTTGCATCTGCTAATTGCATTTGTTTAAAAATCTCCAACGCTTCTTCAACAAGACCATTTTGCGCATAACCCACAATCAGTGTATTCCATGAAACCAGATTAACTTGAGGTGTTTCCTCAAACAAATCACGTGCCTTTTGTATGCTTCCGCATTTTGCATACATGTTGATCAGGGTAGTTACCACCACTATATCTGACAAAAATCCGTTTTCAATTACTTTTTGGTGGATTTCCATACCCTGTTCTAAAGCTCCCATTTTCGAATATGCTGGGAGAATGCTGGCAAACGTGGTTGAGTTTGGCTTTATACCTCCCAACTGCATTTGTTTAAAAATCTGCAACGATTTTTCAACAAAACCGTTTTGTGTATATCCAGTAATAATTGTAGTCCATGAGACCACATCTTGTTGACGAATTTTTCGAAACAGTTTGTGTGATTTCTGCACGCTTCCACATTTTGCATACATGTCCATCAGAGCAGTCACAACAATGTCATGTAACAAAAATCCGCTTTCCACTGTTCTTCGATGGACCTCCATACCTTCTTCCACAGCTCCAATTTTGGCGCAAGCTTGGAGTATGCTGGCCAAGGTTGCTGAGTTCAGTTTTACACCTTCCAATTGCATTTGCGTAAAAACCTCCAAGGCCTTTTCAGTAAGACCATTTTGTGCATATCCACTAATGAGTGCATTCCATGAGACTGCACTTCGTTGAGACATCTGACCAAACAGTTCCTCTGCCTTCTGTAAGCTTCCACACTTTCCATACATGGTTATCAAGCTATTTGCAACTTTAACATCCGACAAAAACCCACTTTCTGCTATTGTTCGATGGATTTCCATACCATATTCCAAAAATCCAAGCTTGGCACAAGCTGAAACGATGCTAGAAAAGGTTGTTGAGTCTGGCTTTGCAACCTTCACTTGCATTTGCTGAAAAATCTCCAGGGATTTTTCAACAAGCTCATTTTGTGCATATCCACTAATGATTGCATTCCACGAGACAGCATCTCGTTGAGGCATTTTGTCAAATAATTCGCGTGCATTGTGTATGCTTTTGCATTTTGCATACATGTCAATCAAGGCATTCACAAGTACAACATCTGACAAAAATCTGCTCTCCATTATCCTTTGATGAATCTCCATACCCTGTTCTAAAGCTCCCAATTTCGCACATGATGGAAGAATGGTAGCAAAGGTAAATTTATCAGGTTGGATAGCTGACAGTTGCATTTGACGAAAAAATGTCAATGCCTCTTGAGGAAACCCATGTCTCTGGTAAGCTGCAATCATCATATTCCATGAGAAGATGTCTCGTTCAGTCATGCTTTCGAAAACTCCGCAAGCACCCACTACACTTCCACACTTGGCATACATATTGATAAGGGTATTTTGTAAAAAAATGCGGGCAGCAGATGAAAATCCCCTTTCATTGATGTGAGAGTGAATTTTCTTAACCTCTGAAAGGGCATTCTTAGGCATGAAAATCTGCAATAGTTGAAGGTGTGTACAAGAACCTACAGGAGAATTATATGTAGTATGCAAGATGTGTAGAGCATTCTTCAAGTGACCCTGCTTACAGAGGGCCTTGAGAGGAGTTTTGTGGCCATTTATTTCTTGCATCTGAATCATCCCGGACAGTAATGGCCTAGATAGTAGTGATATTCTCTGGATTGCCATTCTGTGATATTAATAACTTTTCTCCACAGTTGAGACGAATTCAGATGATATCCTGGAAAAAAGTTCATTTTGAATTGCAGTTTGCAGCCACTACAGTCCCCTCGCACACCACTTATCAGTAAACAACTTGGAAACCTTACATTTGAGGTTTGTGTAGACACAGAGACTGTGTACAGTACAGTATACTGAACATTGAATGACTTCGTAGAGTTGAAAGGACCACTTCATCGCTTTTCTCCTCCTCTCCATCCGCTTTTTAAAATTTGGGCTTTCCTCCTTCAAGAGGCTTGTAATTCTTGTTGTATATGCATTTTTAAAAATTTGGGTTTAGTGGTGGAGAATTTGTGGTCTTGAAAGAGAGGTCAAAAGTTCAAATCTCAAAGGGGGTAAGGTATGTATGCCTCATTTGTAGTGCAGTTAGGTACCTCCTGCAAGGAGTACGGGCTCTAACCTATTTATAAACCTATACATAGATGGTTGGCATCGTGGACTATAAAAGACCCTTTCCTTTCTTTAAAAAAAAAAAATTTGTTTGTTTGGTAATATCTTGAATGTGAGATTCTAACAAGTAGTTTTACTGTTCTTTCAAAGGCACTATTTTTCTTTAACAATAGTTTAGTTGATTACAACTACTACTTAACGTATACTTACACATTATCCTCATAGGATTTTGATGGTTAAAAGTAAACAACATAGTGAGGTACTAACCATTTATGGTTGAATTGTTTTATTATACTATTGGTCTAGGCTAGAAACCTCATCTCAAGGTTAGCAAATATGTGCAGAGAGTTGTAATAGCTAAACATGTTGGATTAGCAATAAGCTTGGATTTGATTCATCAATATTCATGCTTCATATGTAATGTCTACTACTAGGATGTTGCCAATTTCCCATTACTTAATATTATCATGCCTTAAATTAATTTATTAAATTAGACAACCATATTTATTCATAGTACAATTGATAGTGGCTATATTCAAGGCTCAATTCTTACTTCATTTCTAATCCTTGACCCTAGATGGGGATTTACTTGTCTAGGGCACGATGACACCACCTCCATAATTGGGCCCAAGTTTCAGGAACATCCATCCAGACCACCCTTGGGGCTCACCTAATTTGGAATGGATTTACTTTGCCTATCCCTAACGACACCACGCCTTTCCTTCTTGGGGGGGCAATAGAAATGATTAAGTAATTGGGCTATGAATATGCTACTATCTTCTGTATTACAAATATATGCATACATTGATATCATTAGCATAATATAAAATCAATCATATTGTAATCAATATTCCTAGTGCATGTATGTAATTGATTTTATTAAATACTTGGGAAACGATATATAATTATATAAACATATTGATGTTATAAGATATTAGCTTCAAAAGTAGATAAAACATACCAATATGCTATTATAAATATTGATTGCCAAGATGCAACCCGATCTCCTTTTGTGAGCACGGATTATATATATTAATTTATGATCCTTCTGATGGTTGTTGATAATATATATTAATTTTTGATGTCTCAGTAATGATTGCAATAATATGCCTGTGAATGAATACAATCTATAGAGAATCTAATCTACTAGTCAAATAATTCCCTCCATCTCTTTCCTTTCCTCCACCATTGTTGTTTCTCCCTCTTTATACCCTTTGAAGAAGACAAAGAGTCACCTTTCCTACTAAGAGACCCATCCTTTATAAAGATATACCTTTTCTTATTTAATCACTATAGTTGAGGACCTTCATAATCGTTGTAAATAAGGGTTGCTTTATCTAATGATTTTCCCCACTAGGATTGTTATTTCCTTAAGCGTTTACTAATATCAATTGTTTAACACACTAACCACTGCATAATACTATGTGAATCGATGTCCACTAGAGTCCTTGACTAAAGCGTTGCCTTTGATAAATATAATTAATTGCCTCTTTAAAGAAGTGTTGCCTCCTTTAGTTATTAATCGTTACTAATCCATGCTAATAGCATAGGAGTTAATCAAGTCTTATAGAAGTTAATCATTGCTCTTAACATAGAAGTTGATCATTGTTATAGAAGTTAAGTTAATCACTACTCTTGACATGTTAATTGTTGTCTTGTCTAGGATCGCTTTATAATGATCTTTATTGCTATTTAATCAATAATCAGATTAAGACTGTTGTTAATCTTGTTTTGATTAGAAAATTGTGAAGTCTTATGAAGTAAGACAATTTTTTGAGTTTATTAATGATGATGAATAGGTTATAAATGTAATTCTAACAAGTTATGATAGTTTGCCCTTCTTGAGATTGCTTGTCCTCGAGCAATGTTAATTTTAATTTTCTCAAACTAAGTCATCTACCAATAAGAGGATCCCTAAACTAATCCTTAGATCCTTCTATGATATAACTAAATTTCATTGCTCATCTTTGATATTATCTCTAGATATATATATATATATATATATATATGTCCCTAATTCATTGTGAGTTATCAAGGATTGGAGATCTATAAAAATTGTAATTTTAAGGCAAGATTTCTCTCATCTTCTAAGAGAAGGAACAAGGTCACCTCAAAGTGTCATCAATCTTAGATACAAGAAATTGGTTTGATTTGCACAATACTCGCATGATGTTATCATTATCTCTTTGATTCAAGGCAAGGGCTAACTTCCCATTTATTCATAAGAGGATTAGAAGCATGACACATGTTTATGACCTCAACCTAAATAAGTCCATATCTCTTTTGGTTTTCTCTTAATCAAATCACTCATAGAGTAGACAAACACATCAAGTATGAACCAAATACACATAAGTTTGAAAAATATGCAAAACACAAGGCATGCATTATAATGATGCATACCTACATGGTGTAATTACGCTGGAAAACATGTCAGACATAAATACACATAAGACATGAAGCATAGATACATGTTAGGTACAAAGCATACATGTAGATACACATAAATACACTTGAGGTATGAAGCATACATAGCACATGAAGCATATATGCAAATACACGTCGCACATAAAGTTTGAAGTGTACATGTGAATATACTTAGCACATAAAGCAGAAAGCATATACATGAATACACATAACACATAAAGCCATCCACATGAATCCACTTAAGTCATGAAGCATATACTTGAATACACTTAAGCATGTATTCTCTTAAGTCATGAAGCATATACATGATTAAAAAGCATGAAGTGTCCACATAAGACATGAAGTAATACACATTAATACTCATAAGGTATGAAGCATATACGTCACATAGAGGCACAAAGTATACATATGAAACACATATAGAGCAAACACTTTATGCATGAATCCAATACATCAAGTATGAAGCATGCACATGAACACATACGACATGAGTCATACACATGAATACACATAAGTTGTAAAGCATAGAGCACATAAGGCAAGAAGCATCTACTTAAAACATGGAGTATACCCATAAGGTATGAATACATGTAAAGCATGAGTGTACACATGAATACATGTAACACATGAATCATGAAGTAGTACATTAATACACATAAGGTACAAGCATACATGAGAAAGGTACTTAGAGACTACAAGGGAGTAAACACTCTGCAAATACATCAGTCATGAAGTAAATATGCTTAAGATATGAAGCTTTTGAGAAAGGCACACATAAAATGCACATGGAACAAACATGTTGAAAACACATGAATCGTGATGCAAAGCATATTCAAGACATAAAGCATACATTAGGAAGGCACATGACATAATCATGCTAAAAATATGCCAACATGGAGCAATCACATAAGAATACATGAGAAAAGTTGATGCAGCCATGGTCTGGTGGGTCTTCAAAGAGAACTGACCAGATCATGCAGCAAGAGTAACACAACGGAAGCAACAACAACACAGAAATATTACAAAATCAGACATCTGCATCGTCACATATTTATCATAGAAAATCCGGTAACCAACTGGTTACATGCAGGCTAACATGCCAGATTACAATCCATTCGGAACTCTCAGAGTTATCTGGATCTCTAATCATGAATCTAGAACCTCATACTAATCGATGCCCCTCTAATGACTACAAAAAGAAATATATATATCCTTTGGAACACATCCAGGTCGGCCAAAAAAGATTACATTAACCAAGGAAGGAAAATGAAACATGTAAGATAGGTCGGCCCCAAAACGTGAAGATCTCATTCGCCAAGAACAATCTGGAAGTGCGGACCACAAAGGAAGGTTATCCAAGGGCCTAAGAATATTGATTGTGGTGCCAAATTGATCCGCAATCCAAGAAATTTTTCCAAAAAAGAAGAAATCTCCAACTTAGACGATAAGCTCAAAACTGCTCTGGAACCCAGAAACAGTTACTCCGGAAGGAACAACTCACAAGAAAAGAACCCAAATGAACTGGAAATCTAGAATAATGCACAATAACACTCCTATAACCCAAAAATCTGATCTACAACGAAAGATAAACAGCTACCGGAATACACTGAAAGAAACACAGAAAACTACTACATGAACTGAACAAGAACAAAACTAAGGAAATATTTTTGGTTGATGCAAGATTTCTCATAGACCGGGGATGCTCCTACATCAGACACCCTAGGTAGAAAGAGGTGTTCCATGAGTGGAAACTCATGAACATCGAAAAGGATTCAGAATATAAACCCCATGCTCATTTTTTATCCAAACATCTTCCTTATCTGCAAACCGCTTCCTTTCCTCTTTCGGAACCTCAGCCATATTCTCCAACTTCAAGTTCTCTTTATTCTTATTTCATTGCTTCTTGCATATACAATGTCTCTACTTACTGCTTATCTCTTTACTCTATAACTCGGATTTATTTCTGCCATAAGAATTTATTCAGTCTGCCACCATAACCGTGTGGTCATCCGGTTCCATCCTACTATTAGACTTGTCTGCTAAATCCTTCTGCAAATCCATGCCACCAACTGGTGTAGCCTTTGCAACCGGCTTCTCATTACTACAACTCTTCCCAAGGCTCAAATTTCACACTTCTTTCTCCTTCTCCCTCAAGGAAGTCAAAGTGAACTTTTGCCCATCCTTCTCAATAGTGATCAGGTTTCTTCTACAATCATAAATAGCTCTTCTATCAAAATGCCAAGGTCTACCCAACAAAACATGACAAGAACTCATAGACACAACATCACATAAGACCTCATCTCTATAAGGTTCAATATTAAAATGCACTAAACATTTCTCCTTCACTTCTATCTTTTGATCATCTTATAACCAACTTAGCTTGTAAGGATAAGGATGCTTAAGCCTCTGCAATCCAAGCTTCTCCAGCATCTCCTCAGATACCAAATTATCAGTACTTCCACTATCCACAATAACCTTACAACACTTACCACCTGATTTGCATACAATTCGAAAAAGAATCCTTCTCTAAGTAGGTTAGGTATCTTCACTGCTCTGCTCCATCAAGTTTCTCCTAAACATAAGAGATTCTCCCTGCTTCGGTGCACATTCAGATTCAGTGACTCTAGCTTCTTGATCCTCATTTGCCACACAATTTCTTGCCACCCCTTGCTTGCACTCATAAGATCTATGTCCGGTCTCTCCACACTTGAAACATCTGCCCAAAAATCCTATGTTGTTACTGCCACTGCCTTTTCTCTTTGTCTTCTGATCCGGTTCTTTATTCCACTTAGGTTTTGGTTCTTCATCCACTTTCTGCTTCTCTAAATTGTCACTCATCTACCCATTATATCTCTCTTTTGCTCTAGGGTTATTCTGTTGTCTTCTTTTCACTATCTCCTCAGCTTTCAAAGCATATTGGTAAACCTCCTCAACTGTAGAAATCTTTAGCATACTCATCTCATCCTGAATGTTAAATGCAAGTCCAGATCTAATCATTACCTTATAGAATTCCTCAGTATACTCTTTCACACTCATGTTTCTCTACTTCAGGTTCTGCAACTTCTTGAAGAATTCCAACTCATAGCCTCCCTTAATGAACTTAGCCTTCAATATTGCAACCATCTGTCTCCAGCGGGTGATCTTCATTTCACCATTCTCCACTCTATCTCTCTGCAACTCTTTCCACCATAAGGCAGCATGCCCTTTCAATTTAGTTTGTGTCAACCTAACCCTATGTGGCTCCTTAATATCCTCAAATTCAAAGTAGTCCTCTAGCTCTCCAATCCAATAAATAAAATCCTCTGGATTCAGCATCCCAAAAAAGTTTGAAATCTGCACTTTATGTATTTTAATTGCTTGTGCCACTGCTCTCAGTAATCTTTCCTCTCTCTCGTCTTTTGGTCCTTCAACCTCTTCCATCTCAAGCTCTTTTCCAGCTTCTTCATATTCATCCTCAGATTTCGGATTCCTCTGCAAACCAGCCAATGCGTTCCAGATCTCGTTCTTCATCTCATTCTTGAAATCCTCCATCATCTGCTCTACCCTCTGGGGATTCATCCTTCTAGGCGACATCTCCTCCTTTGCTCCAATGCAACTACCTCAACTCGGCGATCTAACTGCAGGTTTCAATTGCCTCACACTCAGTGATCTATTGAACACACTCACAACCTGCCTCCACTCGGCGATTTGTTCACCCAAAGGAATGTCGCAAAGTTTGCAACTAGCTCTGATACCACTTGATGCAACCATGGTCTGGTGGGTCCTCAAAGAGAATTGGCCAGATTATGCAGCAAGAGTAATACAATGGAAGCAAAAACAACACATAGAAATATTACATAATCATACATCTGCATCATCAAATATTTATCATGGAACATCTGGTAATCAACCGGTTACATACAGGCTAACATGTCAGATTACAATCCATCTGGAACTCTCAGAGTTATTTGGATCTCTAATCATGAATCTAGAGCCTCATACTAATCGATGTCCCTTTAATGACTACATAAAGCAATATATATCCTTCGGAATACATCCGGGCCGGCCACAAAATATTACATTAACCAAGGAAGGAAAATGAAACGTGTAAGACAGGTCGGCCCCAAAACGTGAAGATCTCATCCACCAAGAACAATTTAGAAGTGCAGACCACAAAGGAAGCTTGGCCAAGGGCCTAGGAATATCGAGTGTGGTTCCAAACTAATTTGCAATCCATGAAATCGCTCCAGAAAAGAAGAAATCTCCAACTTAGATGATAAGCTCAAAACTGCTCCAGAACCCAGAAATAATTACTCCGGAAGGAAAAACTCATCGAAAAAGAACCCAAATGAACTAAAAATATGGAATAATGCACAATAGCACGCCTAGAACCTAAAAATCTGATCTGCAATGAAAGATAAACAACTCTCAGAATACACTAAAAGAAACACACAAAACTACTACATGAACTGAACAAGAACAAAACTAAGGAAATATTTTTGGTTGATGCAAGATTGCTCATAGATCGGGGATGCTCCTACATCAAAAGTACACATATAAAACATACAATGGAGCAAGCATGTTGAAGACACAACAAACACATAAATATTTATAAATTATGAGGCATATATATACATGAAACATACATTTAAGAGAAATATACATAAGGCACATGAATATACTCAAAGTATGAAGTATACACTTAAGGCGAGAAGCCCACACGTAAAACATAAAGTATACACATGAGGCATAGAGTATACGTACAAATATACGAGCATACTTAAATACATTCAAGGCATACCAATACATTTGAAGCATGTGAAATTACATAACGCCTAAAACCTATACTTATTGAATAGATACAAGACATGAATCATAAATGCACATAAGGAATAAAATATACACATAAAGGCATGAGGCCAATGAAGAATAAATACATGTAAGGTGTGAATACATGCAAGTTATGGAACATACATTAAATTTAAATTTAGGAATCACAAATGTTTGCAATGTAGGAATCATACCCTTGTAAGAGCAATTTTGGTTTTTTAATGATTAACCCTAATTGCATGACGATTACATAGTTTTGTCCCATGGGATGGCAAGATTAGGCTTTGATACCAATTGTAATGTCCCTTACTAGGAGGCTGACATTTTCCCAATAATCAACACCCATTACTTAATATTATTATGCCTTAAATTAATTTATTAAACTAGACAACCATATTTATTAATTTTACAATCGATAGTGGCTATATTCAAGCCCCAATTATTACTTCCTTTCTAATCCTCGACCCTGGATGGGGATTTACTTGTCTAGGGCACGATAACACCGCCTTCATAATTGGGCCCAAGTTTTAGGAACATCCATCTAGACCACCCTTGGGGCTCACCTGATTTGGGATGGATTTACTCTGCCTCTCCCTAATAATACCATGCCTCTCCTTTTGGGGGGAAATAGAAATGATTAAGTCATTGTACTATGAAGATGCTAGTATCTTATGTATTATGAATATATGCATATATCGATATCATTAAAGCATGATATAAACATCGATCATATCATAATCAATATTCCTATTGCATGCATATAATTGATTGTATTAAATACTTGGGAAACAATATATATAATTATATAAATAGATTGATGTTATCAGGTATTAGCTTCATAAGTAGATATAATATACCAATCTATTGTTATAGATGTTGATTGCCAATGATGCAACCCAATCTCCCTTTATGAGCACAAATTATATATCATAATTTCAGATCCTTCTAATGGTTGTAGATAATATATATTCAATTTTGATGTCTCAATAATAATTGCAATAATCTACATGTGGATGAATATGATCTGTAGAGAATTTGGTCTACCTATGAATGAATACAGTCTGTAGAGAATCTGATCTACAAGTTAGATAGTTCCCTCCATCTATTTCCTTCCCTCCATTGCTGCTATTTCTCCCTCATTATATCCTTGGAAGAAGACGAAGAGTCACCTTTTCTATTCAGAGACCCATCCTTTAGAAAAGATACTATTTCTTATGTAATCATTGTAATTAAGGGCCTTCATAGTCATTGTTTATAAGGGTTGCTTTATCTAATGATTTTCCTAGTTATGTATGTATATGATTTTATGAATTTTTGTGATGATGTTTATATGATAGTCTGATGATTGTGATGGATGTAGGATGAGTTTACTAGGATGTATATGTATATTTGTGCAATGTAATTGTGATGGATGTGTGCATGATGCTTGATTATGTGTATAAGTGTATGATAATGAATATGATGGTAATGTATTTTTATGATTTTTATTGTTATGATACGCATAAGGAATGTGAAATAAAATGTATTATGGATGAATATGAAATAAATATCAATGACATGAGTGCAAATAGACTGGATGTGAATGGAAATGAGCTATAATGAAAATAAAATCTAAAAAATGGAAATGGAAAAGAAAATTAAATGGATCCTAAAGATGAAATTGGAAAATGATCTAGAGTGAAGATGATATAAACTAAGCCCTAAAAATAATCCTAAAATGAAAAATAAAAATGATCTAAAATAAAGACACAAATGAAATTATTCCTAAAGTGAAATATAATGTACTAGCTAATAATGCAATGAAAGCAATTTAAAACATGCAAGCTAATAAATGCAAACTAATACTTGTAATGAGGTGATGGAAAATGAATAAAAGCAACTTGAGGAAGGAATAAAATGTAATTGAAGGAAGGAATTTAATCTAGTGAATGAATGCAACTGAATCAATGAATGCAACCTAATAAATGAATGCAACCTAATGAATGGATTTAAGGTGCACAATGAGTGTAAGGTGAGGTGAAAATGTAAATGGAGATGTGTATTTTTGCGATGTGCCAATCATAGTACAATAAAATAGGTGGATAGAAGAAGAGGAGGGGGGAGTGATAAAATTGGAGTCCTAGGCATATAAAGGAATAAATGGGGGAAATGGGATTTATTGTTGTGTATTGTGTGGAGAGCATTCCTAGGTATTGATATTGCAATGGATTATCTACACCATTGACTATATAAATCAAGATGTTATGAATATCTGATGCATGGACTAGAATCTCAAACAATAAGTTATCCTTGTGTATAAGCAAGTTTGTAGATA
Organism: Cryptomeria japonica; assembly: GCF_030272615.1. Classification (NCBI taxonomy): domain Eukaryota; kingdom Viridiplantae; phylum Streptophyta; class Pinopsida; order Cupressales; family Cupressaceae; genus Cryptomeria; species Cryptomeria japonica. The sequence goes on from NC_081413.1 coordinate 484,195,736, forward strand.
ACTGTGATGGAATATATGTGAGACTTGTTGGATCATATAAGATGAACCATCAAACACACCATACCAAAAAAAACTATGCCACAATATACACCAATCAAGACATACCAAGATATAGGATGATCAAGGCTACCCCAAATACGCATAGGTATGGGACACAAAATAAAATCAAAGAATAAAGATCAATCATGCAAACAATTCACATGGCCAACAAACATCTCTTGCCTAGAGTAGGATATGGATTTGGATAGACTACCAAACATGGGAAGGATGCATCCTGATGGGCATGATGATAGATAAATTGAGGAAATTCAAAAGACAAGTTGATTGTGTGGGGTATGTGAATGGGAGGATTGCCTCTCAAATTTGATTAACACACTATGGATAGGTGTTGAGTCTATGCGCAAGTCAAAATAATCTCAAATGGATGGGAAGCTCAATGTCATGGGATAAAGTTCAATGTAATGGGATAATCCTTATTCATGGCAATTGGATGTAGCTCATCATATCATTCGGGTTTGAAGAGGTGATGGTACAAAAGTGGTGTTGGATGAAAGTGCAGGATCAAGGCAAAGAATGCTTGTATAAATGGATAGGACTGTAGCAAGATAAAAGGTAAATGACGAATGAAATGGGAATGGGATGAAAGGATAGATGAGGAATGTAACATTCATCCAGGTAGATGGTGGATTTGACTTATTTACCTTGATTCCTGAAAATAGGTTTTCACCAAGGTACTTGCCCATAGCACCACGAAGTGATTTTCACTAATGGAGGAAAAGATTCTTCTTAATTTTTTCTTTTTTTTTTGGATATTTTTCTTTTTGAAAGTTGAGATTCTCTGAAATCTAGGCATAGAATTTTTTCAAATGTATTATGTTTGTGGGCTCATCCAATGGTTCTCCTTCAGGTGTAGCCAACTAATATGCTCCAGAGCCATATTTAGTAGTGATGATGTAAGGTCCTAACCAATTAGGTTCAAAATTGCCCTTCTTTTCGCGATCCTAGAGGTTTCTCTGATTCTTCATAAGGAAAAGATCACCAATTTGGAATTCTTGGGTTCTAACTTTCTTATTATAGCTTAGACGAAGACAATTCTAATAAACCCAAAGGTGATTCAAAGCATTGAGGCATCGCTCATCTAGTAATTCCAACTCTTGAAGTCTAGATACTATGTATTCTTCATCATGAAGGATGTATTGTAATGATACCCGTAGAGAAGGGAGATCAATCTCAAGGGGTAGGACTAATTCGGAGCCAAATACGAGAGAGTATGAAATGTCCCCTATAGGCATGTGGATGCTTGTGTGTTAAACCCAAAGGGTTGGATGGAGTTTCAAGTGTCAATCATGACCAACTTCATTGACTGTCTTCTTAAGGATTTTAATAAGGGTTTTATTCGAAGCCTCAGCTTGACCGTCACCTTGTGGGTATTATGGGGTGGAAAAGCGATGTTGGATATCAAACTTCTGGCATAATTATTTTACCTCCTAATTTTTGAAAGGTTAGTCTTTATTTATGATGATGATTTTTGGGATGCCATAACGATAGATGAGATAATTTGGGATAAACTTTTCTATTTGTTTGCAGGTGGTATAATTGAGTGGAATAGCTTTCACCTACTTGGTAACATATTTAGTGGTAGTGATAGTTCTGATACTTAATATAAGTACAGATCCAATAGCCAACAAGATGAGAGGGGGGGTGAATTATACAAACTTAATCATCCATAAAAACATCAGATTCAACCTCGGTAACATATATATTAGTCATATATCCAAAACTGTCAATTATGCAAACTCAAAAGCATATGAACAATATAAACCTCATAACACCAGATTTAACGTGGAAACCCAAATAGGGAAAAACCACTGTGGGATTTCGGACCCACTAAGAAATATACTCTTCTAGAGTATGCTCGGTTAAAAGCAAATCCTGTTAAAGATTACAAACACATTGCTAGATGTGACCCGGTTAAGGGATTTCCCTCATATCTGTTAGGATCTTCACTTTGTTAGAAGTGACCTTGGCAAAGGATTCCAAACACTCAATCAGAATGTCACCTTGCTAGAGGATTTACATATAAGACTGTTAAGTCCACTCGGTTAAGAGATTTTCTATCACTTTCACAAAATAACAGTAATAAAAATCTATCTGCAACTTCACATCTAAAATGCTAAAGCAAATTCTTATTTGTTCAATACAATCTAGACATAGAACTAATCTTGTCTATCTGCTGGGCTTCTATACTCTGTTATTCTAACAGGTCTTCAAGCTTCTGTGCTCAGTAGTCACTATGTAGCATCCCTGTGCATACACTTGCCCGCATACATTGTTTATCAACAGTTTCCTATTTATAAACAATTAGGTAACCGCTTAATCTCCTTGATCACATTTCCCATGATCAATCATAGCCATCAGATCTTTAATCTTGTCCAGGTTTAATGCATCTTTCGATCTAAAAATGTTTTATCCCGCCTTGGAACTTGTGCTAGGGTATTGTGGTTCAATCTGAGCTGTAGATCTTCATGCCGACTTTCCATTGCCTTAGATTCATTAACAAACTTCTTCCATGGCTTACCAATCATTGATCCGCTCCAGCTCATCAGCTTCTTTCATTAAATACCACATGTAAACATTTAATGCATTCTGTTATAGCTCGGTTACAACTCGGTAACAACTCGGTGAATACTAAACTTCACTCGGTAGACATTCTACCCTCATTAACCGATAGCGATAACCTTAGGGTTTACCAACTAGGTTCCTTAGGGTTTACCGACTAGGTTCTTTGGTTGATAACATAGTATAGTATTAACCTTTACATTTTACAACATATGTATGATGTTAAAACAATCTAAAACATCATGATCTCATCATTGTCTGACTCGGTAGTAGTTGCCTCATCCCTTTATTCATCATATTCTTTCCTGTGTCTTTTACTGACTTCTTCATAATCTTCATATCATACTTCTCAAGATATGGCAACATCATACTGAATTAGAAAATCAATTTCTTGACATCAATGACAAAATAATAATATCAAGATAGTAAAACAGCTTTAATCAGTTATATCCATAATCATCAACAACCTTCTCAATATCCTTAAGAAATGCCAACAATCTTTCATTGTCTGTTATAATGCAATATTGCCAACAAGCATTCATGATGAATTTATGACCATTGGAGGAGGTGGGATGGACTTTGCCAATGAGATCGAGCCCCGATTGTGAGAAGGGCTAGGGTGAAATAAATAGTTGCAGTTTTTTTGACAATGCATAAATCTTATCACCATGTTGTTGGTAGTGGATATGCATCTTCACATAATGATAGGCATATTGTTCCATTGTAGGCCAATAATAACTCATGTAGAGCAACTTCTTTGCCAATGTGAGACCACTAGAGTACACTCCACTGATACCTTCATGTAATTATCGCAATTCTCAGTAAGCCTCTTCTTTGTCTAAACATTGTAAGAGGATTCCATCAAAATGCCTTCGAAATAGTGTGTCTCCACTAATAGTGTAGTGGGAAAATTAACGAATGAAAGTTTGTAGTTGATTTTTGGTGAGATGGGGTGGGATGATGTTGTTTTTAAGGTAAGTGTAAGTGTCTTGATACCATGGGGAATCAGGACCAATAAGGATACATACCATTTTGAACTCAGTCACATCATATGTTGTAACAAGAATATGCTCAACCAATAATTCACATTATGATCATTATCTAGCATATGTAGGAGGGAAACAATGGTAGCCATAGCATCAGTAGATTTTTTGTTTTCTTAGGGAATATACTCAAACTAAATAGAAGAAAAATGTTGCTTAAGTCTTCTACCATATGATGACAGGGGAGAAATTTGTCATCTTTAGTTTGATATTCATCATTGACCTATTTAATGACAAGTTGTGAATCATTGCACACATACAAATCAGTGATTTTCTATTGGATATCAAGATCCAGATACCTATGATGAGAGCTTCATACTCAACAACATTGTTTTTACATGAGAAGAGATCTTATATGACTTAGAGATGCAATCGCCTTTAGGGGTTGCCAAAATAATTCTTGCCCCCGATCCACGTTATGTGCAAGAACCATCAAAATATAGTTGCCACTTGGAAGAGTGTGTGATGGTCATGATGGCGTCATCTGGAAACTTTGTGATTAAGGGGTGGTCACCTTGTAGAGGGGCATCAACCAATTGATCTGCAATAACTTGTCCTTTTATATCTTTGCAATCCACATACTCAATATCAAACTCACTTAGCATCATCACCCATTTAGCAATGCATCCTATGAGAGTATCTCTTGAAAGTAAGAACTTGAGAGGATCAATTTTTAAGATGAGATTAGTCTTATGATTAAGCATGTAGTGGTGGAGATTTTGATTGCTAAAAATAGCTACACGACATGCTCATTCAATAGGGTTGTAGTTAAGCTCATCCTACTAAGGTGTGGTTGATGTAGTATATTGCACGCTCTTTCCCTTGATCATCAACTTGTGCTAGTAATGCTCCCTGGGCCATTAGTGTAGTTGATATATACAAGAGAAGAGGTTGTCCAGGAATAGGTGACACTAATACAAGTGAAGATGCTAAGTATTCCTTGAGTTTGTCAAATGCCTTTTGACACAGGAAATCCCATTGAAATTTGGTATCTTTTCGCAATAGATGATAAAAGGGTTGACACTTATCTGCAAGCTGAGCAATGAATCTATGAATAGACTAGAGCTTTCCTTAAATAATGAAAAGTTGGTTGAGGTTATTTGGAGGTGGCATGTCCATGATAGCTTTCACTTTAGCGAGATCAACTTCAATGCCCTTGTGTGACACAATAAAACCCAAGAGTTTGTCAGAAGTAACCCCAAAGACATATTTCTTAGGACTAAGCCTCAACTTATATTTTTCCAATCATTCAAAGATTGTAGTCAAGATGATGATATGGCCCTCTCAAGTTTTTTATTTTCCTAGAAGCTCATCCACATAGTCTTCTATAATTTCATGAAATATCTCATGAAAGATAGTGGTCATAGCTCATTGGTAAGTAGCTCCAACATTATTCAACCCAAAGGACATAACTTGATAGCAAAAGGTCCCCCATGGAATAGTAAAATTTATCTTATGTTAATCTTCAATGGCAATTTTGATATGATTATATCCTAAGAAACCATCCATTAAGTAAATCATATCATGTCCAATTGTCAGGTCCACTATAATGTCAATGTTAGGTAGGGGGAAGTCATCCTTAGGGAATTCTTTATTGAGATCTCTAAAGTTAGTGCAAATGCACATGCCCCTGTAAGGTTTTTCAATAGGTACTATGTTTGAAACCCATTCTACATAGCTAATAGGTTGAATGAATCCGACATCCAACATCTTTTGTAGCTCTACTTCGACCATAAGTACAACCTGAGGGTGTATCTTTCTCAATTTTTTCTTAACAAGTTTTGCATTAGGATGTACCACTAACTCAAGATCCAGGCCTGGCATGTCAGCATATGACCAAGCAAAGTTGACTTGTGTTTTTTTGAGAAAATTTACAATATTTTGCTTTTCTTGGTCAGTAAGAGATTTGGCAATAAGAAAATTCTTTGGATTTTATTTTGCTCCCATTTTGACTATCTCAATTTCTTCTATCAGCAAGGAGGATCTCTCATGTAATGCGGGAACCATGGTAGGAAATTCAATTCCCTCACTCTCTAGTGCTTAATCCAGGTTTTCACTAGTGGATGCATCCTTTCTTTTTACTTTTTTTAATGTCCAAAGGTGCCTCATTAAGGTTTTCACCAATGGACTTTTGAATTTTTTTCATTTTTGCAACTAAGGGAATTTACTTGACTGCCAAAGTATTCCTCCTTATTGAGTTGAATTCCATTGATTGTTGTGTGATCTTCAAGGTTACACATATTTAATAGTGCCAAGAGGGAATTATTGTTAGTACAAATGTCAAGAGTCAATGGTCCTTGTTGGTCCCAATCAATAAGCTCAGGGTATACAAGTGGGAGTTTGGATGCAAACGAGGGAGTGATAGTGTATATGTAGGCATCATTAAAAAGGTCATCAAGGTATTCAAAAGGCACTTCATAGAATTCCTCTTCATTAGAGTCGAGGTCCATCGGAGAACCAATAATGGTAACCTTAGGTACATGGGAGTAACCCAAGCCTTTGTTGTTTGTATGAAACAAGTGAAATGAGTTATTTCCTTCCTTGTTCTTTGGGTCCTAGGCCATGTCCTTGGTAGCCCATTTTTTCTTCAATAGTGGATGCTTCTGGATACATTTGTTTTGGGAAATTTGCAAGTTCTTCATTTTCTTCTTGATGGAGCTAGGAAGTAACATCAGTCTCAAGATTTTCTTCATCAAGTGGGGCCCATTGTTAGAACATCATCTTCTTGCATTATATAATAGGCTTTTTCTGAATCTCAATTTCCTTAGGCTTGCCATAGGACTTAGGAGAGGGAGGTAGATGTCTCACATATAATTAATTCTAAAGGGTGTATTTTCCATACCCATTGTCAATGATTTTGACCTTAATATTAGGTTGGGCGGAAGTCGAAGCGACTTCGGAAGTCGAAGTGACTTTGGAAGTGTTGGTTGTTGGTGGAGTGGGTGTATTAAGAGGAAAATGGTAGGGATGTTTGCCATCAAGAGCTTTGCAATATTGGAAAGGCTATGGATTAGTGAGGATGGTGATTTATATACCATTGTATGGAAACTTTAGGCATTGATGGTAGGTAGAGGGAACAAATTGAATGGAATGAATCTATGGATGGCCAAGGAGAATATTGTATAGGAGATCAAAGTCCAAAACTTGACATGTGGTTTCCATTGTTGTTGAGCCTACCTGAAGCAAAAGTGTGATTGTAACTCTGGAGACTCACTTAGCATCATCATTTGCTTTGATTGTGATTTTTCCAAAAGGATCAACTAGATCTTTAGAGAATTCCAATTGTTTAATCAACTTATATGTACATAGATTTAACCCGAATCTGCCATCTATCAAGATTCGCTTTTTTTTTTTGCATATGTACAATAGCTTCAATGTGGAGGAGTTTGTTGTGCGAGGGATTAAAAGATGGAGCATATTTGGATCTATGAAGCATTGATATTATTAGGTACGTGTGATTATAGCAAGGCCTTTTCAAGGATTTTTGTATGGATAGGTGATGTTTTGAGGAGCAGGCATCTTACGAAGGTGATCAAGAATGTTATAACAATTGGTAGATGATGTGGAAAATGGAGGTGGAGGAGGAGGATCTCCTTGAATATTTTTTCTCCCTTTGTGGGTGCTTACATTGCAATCATTGGAAGGGGGAGGATTAGAAGGTGAGGCACCTTGAATGACTATTTTCACTTGAGTTGGTTTATTAGATGATGAAGGAGGAGGGGCTCCCTAGATGGTAACCCTTCTCATGTGGGGTGTAGGCACGAGATCAGATCCTTGGACCGTTATGGTTAACATTGACATAATTTTTGGCAAGTTCAATGCGTCCTACCAGGGATTCAAATCCAGTGATGTTGTTAGTATAGTCATAGGGGATGGAATGAGATGACGAACCTTTATCATTTCCATGTTTAGGTAAGGGATCCTGATACATTTCAAGCTTGTCATTAGAGTTGTTAGGTTTTTCAATCGCAACTTCAACATCGCCCTTATTAATAAGGTCTTGAATGTAATTCTTAAGCTTCATACATTTCCTTGTATCACGACCTTGAACACAATGGTAATCACAATATTCATTTCCATTATACCATCGAGGTTTGGGTTGGTTGAGTTCATACAGACAGGTCATAAGGAAGACTACGACATTGGCTTTGGCAAGATTTTGAAAACCAACCTCTATAGGTTCAATAAGGGGAGTATACTCTTTCTAAGGTTGATTGCCAAGGCAGGATGATTGGCCAAGAACGAATATGGAATTGTGAGGTTTGGATGGATTTTGAGAATTGGACTGGTTGAGATGGATTATTGATGGTGGTGGATTTGGTTGATATGGCTATTATTTGGACACGCTTGGCATCAGTCACTCCATCATTAACAATTTTTCATTCTTTGAACAATACTTAGGCTTCTCGTTAAATGACGACCCTTAGAAATATTTTTGATAAGGCTTAAGAACACCTTGATCAACAACTCTTTCTAGAGCTAGACCTTTCTTCGTGACTTTTTCAAAGCTTTCAAGACATTGGCAATTCAAACAGTTTAAAGTACAAGATTGCATTGGAAAACCTCGACTTGGTAGGACTCAAGTGTATCCCAAGGTAATTTCCTAGTAAGATTTCACCACCTTTACAGGATGTTGGTGAAGGTTTCTCCATTTCATTGCTTGGTATTACATAAGTCAATCATTGACGCATCATTCTCAATATTATACTCATAATAGGCTGCAAAATTTTCTACAAGGTCAAGGAATGATTTGATGTAACCATGTGGTAAGGTGGAGAACCAAGCAAGAGCGGGTCCACTTAGACTTCTTGGAAAAATCCTTCCTAGGTATATGTTAGTTTAGGAGACCTCTCAACAAGTTATATAAAATCCCCTCACATTTTCTTTAGGAACTCCTTTACCCTTGTACTTATCAAACTTAGGGATCTCAAAACCAGGTGGATAGGGGGGCCTTGAGATGGATGAATCAAAAGGAAAAGGCATGTTTCTGCAAATGTATAGGACTTCTTGTGTGTCCCTTCCTTTAGGTTTTTTATCATATTCTTCATGTCCTCGATTTATTTCACAAGGTTAGGTCATTGATTTAGGATATTATAGAACCCTTGATTTGAATCAGATGTTCAGAACTAGGTAGACACGTCCAGGACACCACCAATTGCAAGGAAGTTAAGTAGCGGAACAACTTCCTACCCTAACCTTGAGAGGAGGGAAATGCAAAAACTTTTACAGATCATCACAACAATTACAAAAAATAGAAATAGATATAATAGCATTCAAACCATAACATAGTGATTTACGTGGGGAAAACTCTTTTGGGAGAAAAACCCCACACTCCAAAAGTCGTCCAATATATTATTCAACAATCAAAATAGATTACAATATACTTGCAGAGAAAGCTCTTCGCGGGAGTACCACTAATCAGAGATTCAAAGGTAACTCAATAGCCATAAGACTCTTACACACAACCTCTATCTCACACACCTCATATATAGGAGATACAATACAAGAAACTGTCAAACAGTATTATAAAACCATGGGCTAAAATCACTTGATAAGGTGTAGCCGACCTTATCTCCCTTTTAGATTCCCTATGACATGTCCCTCCCTTTTACAGCTCATTTATGTATCCGATGTATTTTATATTTCCTATTTTAGGAGTACAAACTTCCAAAAGCCATAACTTGAGAGTGGTGCATCCTATTGACGAACTGTTTGAAGCACTAAAAAGCTTGTGAAGTGCTCAAATGCCTCGTAAGCTGCTTACACCCACTTTTCAAGGCATTTCAAGGCCTCTAAAGTCCTCAGAATCAAATTTAAACCTTTCATTGGACCCCTCCAAAATTGAAACTTTAATATCTTCAAAACTAGTTGTGATCTTGCGACATAACTTTACCAGAATGCTTATCTAGCCAACCAAAAGCTTCGGGGAGAACTTCACACCATTTCATGCTCAAATTAAAACTTACTATAAATAGTAACCTCATGTAAATGCAAGCTTGAGACACTATTTTCCCAACACCAATAATGTATTGGTATGAGGATGTTGCCACTTGGGAAGTGACAAGAGGACATGAGGCAGACATTGTGCTAGCGGGTGAAAGGCTAGTATTGACGTAGTTGGAAAAATTATGCAAAGATACAAAAGTTTTGGAGGTCGAGCAAAAGGATTGGAAGTAATAGTAGGCACAAAAATTCTCAGTTGTGGATTAAGGAGTGAGTCAAGGACAGGATGATTGATGAAATTATTTTCCATGGGAGTATTAAGGATAGACTTATCAAAGTCAAGTGGTAATCTCTCTCCATGTTGAATAAGACCTATTAGGAAACCACTAGGATTGGATTTGATCATTTTTTCTATCATCTTGCGGTTATGTGGATCTCTTAGGAAATCGTGCAAGTGAGGCGAGTGTTTAGGTTGGTGTACAAATGCTTCCTCTACCTGATTGTCATAATCAACATAATGATTGGGATTGGGTAACTCATCTTTTTGGGCAGCCATCTTTTGCTTTTGTGCATGCATATAGAGCATACAAGGGTAACCTCAAAGTGGTAAGGATGAAAAATAATGAAAATGTTATGAATGTGAAAAAGAGATATGACAGAATATGAGGCAAAGATGGATATTCGGACTTAGTGTTTTGGTTTGGCAGTCGAAAAGTTTGATCCTTAGGGTATGATTAGATAGGATTGGATTGGATTGGATTAAATAGGATTGGATTCAATTGGATTGGATAAAATCTTGGTCCTTGGACAGGGATAACTTTAAGAACCCCTCGGGGAAAAGTATAAAATCCTGGCAAATCCAACATTATTTTTTGGGAGAAAATTTCATATTGATGGTTAAATTTTTTTTCAAAGTAGGAAAAAAAATTAATTTGTATTGGCGATTTTATTTAAACGTATGAAAATTCCATAAATTCCTGGCAAAAAATTCATTACTCTGGGGGAAAATATATAATGTATGAGGCAAATGTTTTGCGTTTAAAGGAAAATATATATATATATATATATATATATATATATATATATATATATATATATATATATATATATATATATATATATATATATATATATATATATATATATAAAAGTGTATGGGGGAAAAGGTTTACTGCGAAGGAAAAATTATTTAATTGTATTGGTGAATTTTATCTACCATTTGAAAATTGTTTAATTTTATTGGCTAATCTTTCATTATTTATGGAAAAATAAATATTTTATTGGTGAATTCAATGCCAATTTTGTTATCTAATAATAGCCATTTTTCAAGAGATATGACTCATCATGTGGGTCAATGCAAAATTTATGCAACATCCATCAATTTATAATTTAAAATATATTATTTAAGACCGTTCGATGATCGTAGATCAATCGCTGAAGTTTTATTCCAGCCCAAATTTTTTAAGGAAACATAGTTCTCCACAAAGTGTTCGGAATGGAGACACGTATCAAATCTTAACCTCGCGCCTTAACCTTGATCATCGATTAGAACTGGTTAGTAGGTTATGTGGATGCTTGATAATGTTGCACGATCCTAATCAACATTTATTAATGTCTTGTCACTGACATTCTCTAACTATGATCCACTCAGCACGCACGACTTCCACTTTGGTAGTGGCACTGACAATATTACCAATTTCACACACTCCTGCATTTATGGGAAATATTTACAGATAGATACAAAAGGTTTAAAAAAATTTAAAGCACAAAGGAATTAAGATGGTTAGAGAAGGAATGTTCTTGAGAAAGTCTCTGGAATGGAGACACATATCAAATCTTAACCCTATGCCTTAACCTCGATCATCGATTAGAACTGGTTAGTAGGTTACGTGGATGGTTGATAATGTTGCACGATCCTAATCAACATTTATTAATGTCTTGTCACTGACATTCTCTAATTGCGGTCCACTCAGCACGCATGACTTCCAATTTAGTAGTGGGACCGATGATATTACCAATTTCGCACACTCATGCATTTATGGGAAAGATTTATAGAGAGATACGAAATATTTTAAAAAAATTAAAGCACAAAGGAATTAAGAGGGTTAGAGAAGGAATTTCTATTTATAGACGATCTACGCTTCTTTCTTCTTCAATTTGACTTTGAAATTATACCTCTAGTTTAAGTCTTTAGGCTATATAATTTGATATTCAGATTTATGAAGATGGACACTCCTATCCGGTTGAGAAGCACATCTAAGGAGAACTAGAAGGCCTATTTGGGATTGCTCAAAGACACAACCCTCACATCCATTTGTAATGAGGCTTGGTTTTTTTACAAATGAGGCTATGAGGATGGTAATGGGCCGAGATTTTTTGTGAAATGTTGATAGATACAGAGTTAACACGGACATTACGTCTTGTTTTTTGGCATCTCTTCTAGACCTCGAAGGAGACAAGGTGGATATGTTGATGCTATTAAGGAATATCTTCAAAGAAGAATTCTTGGGGGACGACGTTCAAGTTGTCATCTTTGTAGAAATAGGGGTGGGGATCCCTTGGGCAAGTGATTTAAACAAGCTTCTCTAGCCAGGCCGAAATGTGGCTAGGCAACATTTTATTTTGAATTTGAATGTTGAGCAGTTGACGCAACATAGGAAATGGGTGCGGATTGGTAGGGATTTACTCCAAAAATGGTTTCTCCGAGATGAATTTCCAAACTACGGATGACTCGATGAATTCTTAGAGCTTATCCTCTCTAGAGAATTCTACTTAGACAAAGGGGGAGATTCTTAGAGTTACCCATGAAGGGTTTTAGTTTTTTGTTTTGTTTTTTTGGATACCATCATACCATTGGTCCACTGCCAGTGCCCTAGTAGTTTTTTTTTTTTTGGTTAGTTCCTCGTAACCTCCCTCAATTTGGCTTTAAAGTTTTCGAGGGACTCCAACAGTCGACTAATGTAAATTTACAGAACATATTAATGAAAATTTTGCAACTTGGAGTTTGTTTCAGTTTGCCTTTTATGGATTTAAAAAATGCTTTCAGTCTCATTCTTTTGCGCTTAGAAAATTCCAATTTGTGAATTAAATGGCCAAAATTGTGTTACTATGTGTAATAATTTATGGGCAAAATTGAAATTACAATGCAGTATAGAGTTAATAATTTGTGAATCTGAAAATGAACCAAACAAATGTATGTGTGTGATTTTGTGAATCGTTAACAAAATGAAACTACAATACAATAACAAGCACTTGGTTAATAATTAAGAGTTAGTTGACTAGTGTAAAGTGGAAAATTGGATCCTAGTTAGGAGAGAGAAAAGAAGCCACTAGGATGATTTTCACTTGGGAAGAACTTTACATTCAAAAGAGGGGTTGAATTCGCTAGATCCTAATCCAAGGGAAACAAGGATGTGAATTCTAAGTGGATTGCAAGTGGTTGAAGTGTGATTTATCCTCTTGTGTAAATGAGAAAGTTGACGTGTTGACTATGTGGAAAAGAGAGAGGAAATGAGTGAAATGAGGTGCTACCAGTTTGGGATCGCGTTGTTACTTCGGATCTAAGCTAATTAAACGGACGCGGATCTTCCCTGCAAATTTGAAGAAAAGTTGTCAGGAGAATGGCGGGAATGTACATGGTCCACCATAAAGTCCACAAAATGAAAAGGGTTCTTCTGTCTCTGCCAATGAAGCCCAAACCTCCAATTATAGTCACGCACGTGCAACCTACACACAAAAAAGAGAAGAAAGGGGGGTTGTGGATAGGGGTTTGTCTTATTCAAACCTCGGTTGAGGAATCAACCTAGAAAGAAAGTAATTGCAAATGCTTGAATGTAAACAATGGAGATGTATACCTTGTAGATCTGCAACTTGTTGATGATGATTGCTTTTCTTCTTGAATGTAATCATAAATGTTGTATGAAATGGCATGTAACATGACAAAACCCTAACACACACATGCTTGCAAATGAACATTGTAATGTTGCTCCAATGGATGAATGAAGAAGACTTGAATGCTTGAATGCTTGATAATGACCTTGAAATCTTGTATCTTCTCCTTATGCTCTCTATCTCTTATCCTTTGTCATTCATCCATGAATGAGGGTATTGAATTCCTTTTTATACATGCCTCAAGGATTAATTTTCAACCACCGAAGGTCAACAAAGAGGAATAACAAACCTTGAAGATAAGAAATGCATAGGAGATCAAGCAGCCCACACATAGGACCACCCTAAGAGGTGGGGACAGGGGCGCCATGCCACTGTCATGCCCTATTTTGGGGCCCGAACAGGGTCTAAAGTAGACACAAGACATGAGGAGAGAGAGAGAAGGGTTGGAAATTTAGAAATAGGTCCCGGTTAAGGAAGGATATGTCATTGCCAAGGTGAGGACCCAAAATGTGGTTAAAATTGCATGGGTCGCAATTTTATGACACTACATTTAGCCCCCACTTTAGTGGGAGTAAGGCTTATGCCACTATTACCGGTAAAGTAGAAGAAAGAGAGATGAAATGAGAGATGCGAAGCAAAACCACAAGGAGTATAAGACACCACTAATATCGAGGAGCAAAAAGCCCCCAATCTTAGGGTCTTAACTCATGCCAAAATATGCAAGGGCACTCAAAATAAAAAGGCACAAGACACGCAAAACAATGACAAAGCACAAAAAGACACATTACAAGAATAAGACACAAGATAAAAAACTAACTAGTCGAAGAGATCTAGAGCTTAGATGTCTCAACAACTAATCAGGACACAAAGACCAATGCCATCTCATAAACATGAGCGACCACATAAAAGAGAAAAGTTGACATCATCCATGAACTATCAGTAGTAAAACTATGAGTTCATGAGAGGAAGAAGAGAAAGAACATGAATACACACTTTGGTGATCCATGAGAAGAAAGATGAAGAAGAAAGAAACCATGGATGTCTCGCCCCTAAAAATTGGTGATCTATGGAGAGAAGGACATGGAAAATCTCACCCCTAGAGCTTGCCTAGGTGATCCATGTAAAGAGAGAGAGTGAGAACTTTGTTAGTTCCACTCAACCTCATGCGCGTGTGTGTAAGTGAGGTTCAAAGTGCCTCATAGGAGTATATGCTCGAGTACGCTACAACCTGTATAGAATGTATAGTACAAATGTCAAGAAAGGTGTGATATATCACTCTAAGAGACCATGCTCTAGTTCCAAGAATAATCACCTTGCATAAGAGAAAAGTGGCATCATCTCGCTCTAAGAGACCGTGCTCTGGTTTCGAGAATGACCCACTATACGAGAGAAAAGTGATGACATCTTTCTCTAAGAGGTTTCCCTTTGGTTCCAAGAATGTCCCACTGTAAAAGACAAGAAGAAGTGAAGACATCTCACTCTAAGAGACCGTGCTTTGGTTTCGAGAATGACCCACTGTACAAAAAGTGATGTCATCTTTCTCTAAGAGGTTTCCCTTTGGTTCCAAGAATGTCCCACTATTCAATGCATGAGAGAAGTATGGTACAAAGGAGTAGTGTGGGTGCCCCCCCCTTAAGATGTCAACATAGGTTGATGTTGATATCTTAAGGAAGGTAGAACAAGGATACCCACCTTCATCACAAAGAAGATATCTGCTATGCAACAATGTCATAAATCCAAGCAAGAGAGGAGATACTCTTCAAGCAAGGATAAGATAGTTGAAAAGAGATATCCTATTGTAAGTGTAAAGGTGATCCTTGGAGGAGAAGAGATCTTTATTCAAAAGACATCTACCCCCAAGAGGTGTTATCTTGGACAAATATAATATCTTCTAGATCAAGAAAAGGAAAGAATAAGAATGCAATCCTTCCTCCTATTTATAGGTGAAAAGGGATTCTTGATGAGGGATGACTCACACTTATCCCCCAGAGGGATGGTTGGATTTATCATAGATGTACATTACCAAGTGTAAAAGAGGTCGTAGTCAAGGATTAACACTTCTTGTATAAGAGAGAATCTTTAAGTCAATAACCAACAATTCTACACAAGGAATAACATCAAGTAATAGAACTCACACCATCCACTTAATAGGGAAAAGTGGATCCCTAGAGAAAGAGAGAGAGAGAGAAGGATCATTTCCCCCTAAGATAAGGGACAATGAGAAGAACTTACACAATCTACTAGAGAGAGATTAGACATAAGCAAATGTATAATGAACTTATATGAACACATGCAGTAAAAGACATTAGTAAACGTAAAATACCCATCTCAAGAAGTGGTAATCTTCGATAAGAAGAGAGAGAAAGCATCAGATATTCCCCAAGGGGGATTAGACATAAAAGCATATCATTGTAAGAAATGATAATCACATATGAAAAATGCAGCCCCTAAAGGAAATAACGATACAAGGGAAAGGAGCGAAAATCCTTGCCCCCCAAGTGAGGAGAACAAAGAGAAAAATTACACATTTTTTAATGGTGATTAGTTTCAAGTGATATGTTGCCCTAATGGAACAAATCCTCTCAAGGAAAGGATATATACTTCCCAAGAAATCATTCCCTACTAAGGGGCATATCATACTTGCGAATAATCGAAACCATAGAAGAGGTAAGATTTCGAAGAGAATGAAGGAAAGAAAAGAAGTGCAGTACTCATTGAAGATGCCCCTCTCCAAGCAAAGAGGAAAACCAAAGAACAATGATATGCTCACATAGGAATAACCCTGTGCAAGAAAAGAGATCTAATAATGAATAATGCACAAAGATAGAGATAAATGTATAGAAAGAAGAAGAGAAATGGACTTCATGTTGCTGCCCCAAAGTGTGTTAAAGTGAAATGATACCACCTCTAATGATAAAGAGCCCCTGGTAAATGGGCTAATTATGCCATAGGGTGAAGAGAAACATGAAGGGAAAATAATTACTAAGGCACGATGTTTTTACCAAGAAATATGGCTAGATCTTTTGTGAGACAAATGTGTGCAAGATCATATTGTAGCTGAACAAATTTCTTAAATGCATAACACTTGCCAATAGAATGTGAATATAAATCATGAAAATTGCAATATTCAATACCTTTCACTTGCTTAAGATTTTTGGTTTTATTTTGAGGAGGAAAGGAAATGTTCTTGTCATATTTCAACCTCCAATAGATTCTTGCAACGAATCTATCAGGATGGTAAATATCATCTTCCCATGAAGAAGAGGGTTTGTTAGAAGAGAGAATTTCATTATCCACAATTCTAATTTTGCCACTTTCTATGCCATCTTGAATAGATTTTTGAAAATCAAGGCAATCATCAGCATTATGGTCATGGATTTGATGAAATGAACAAAAAGGACGCTTTGAAGAAGAAGTATTCTTGCGGGCTCTCTTGATTTGTTGTTGTTGAAGGTAATCTTTAAATTTTTTAAGTCTAAGGAATTCGTCCATAGAAAGAGGGGTATCACTTTCTAGGCCTCTTGTAGTAGTTTGTATAGGAGGGTTTATAGGGACATGAATCCCATGCTTAAATTTCCCAATTCCTTGTCCTTTAAAACCTTGTTTTGAAATTATATGAAAGCCACTACTATAAGAATGTTGCAATCGACTAGATGGAAGAACAAGATCATGAATTTATTTGAAATCTGACGTGTAAGGAGGTAGAAAAGGATTTATAGATGAAGGAGGAGTATCATGTGGAATGAAAATCGCTTTGCCTTTATCAAGCTTATCCTTTTTGGAAGATTGGGGAAGAACATATCCATCATCTAAAAGCTCTTTTTTAGTGATTTCTATATGAGGAGAAAGGTCATGCATAAAATGCATGACATCATCCTCCCTATATAGATTTTGATGTTGGATAGGTCCTGGGAGAATAAGGAGGATCTAAAGATGTAAGAATGTTGACATTTTCATATTGCCCCCCTTGCTCAAGGGTATGTGTAGAAGAAGAAGATGGATCCATATTACTTTCCAATGCTTGCTCTCCTATAGAAAGATCATTGGGTAAAGTATTAGATCTCATTTCTTTCACACAAGCTACCCTAGGAGAGGTACAAAGATTAGGATCTCTAAGTTTAGGATCTACAAAGGCTTTAAGGTGATTAACATAGGAAATGCATGTTGTCAACAACATCACCATAATGTAGCATAAATGATACATGAAAGCTTTGAAATATAATAATTTGAAAATCCTAACACAATATGACCAAGTGCTATGAAGAAAGAGAAGCAACATAAAATGGAAGAAACTCTTATCCAACACATAATAAATATATGCAAAAATTAATGTAATCACATGTGAAAGAGAAAGTAAATCTAATTTATTAATTTCCATAAAAAGTCTCTTAAGTGAAATCTGAATTTGCTGGAAAAGCAAATCTAAAATTAGGACCTTTTTATGAAAATTAATTTTAAGATGTGAATTTGATGGAATTTGAATTTGTGTGCAACCTTAGAGAGTGTTAAAATTAATAAAGTACGCTAATTTTCTAGATCTGAGTAGAAAATACAATCAATTTTGTCTCCCAAAATTTCGAGAAAAAAGTCGAGGACTGTGGCAAGAACGCACATGGTCCGACCAACTTTTTAAAAAAATTTCAGGGATGATAGAGATTATGATTTTAATGCAGAACCCAAAAAAAAAACTGATTTGGAGATGTCTAGATCGGTCAAACCTGCAGTCCAAGGTCAAAAATGAAAAGATCTTAAAAATTAGGGTTTTATGATTTAACCACTGAATTTTCAAAATAAAGAAACAGATTTGAATTGCAATTTTGAAATAGAAATCAGATCTGAAATAAGCAATTAAAATTTTACACCTTACAAGCTTGATTTTCTCAAAATGAAAAATTAGGGTTTTTATGCAATTAACCTCTAAAATTTGCAAATAGATCAAACTTGAAAATGAAAATTTGAAATTCAACTTGTAATTAATCTGATCTAATAATGGGAAATCAGAATTAATGTGTAAGACGTTGGGTTCACCAAAATGTAAGGTGGAAAATTTGATCCTAGTGACTCCCCACCTAGGAGAGAGAAAAGAAGCCACTAGGATGATTTTCACTTGGGAAGAACTTTACATTCAAAAGAGGGGTTGAATGTGCTAGATCCAAATCTGAGGGAAACAAGGATGTGAATTCTGAGTGGATTGCAAGTGGTTGAAGTGTGATTTACCCTCTTTTGTATATGAGAAAGTTGACTTGTTGACTATGTGGAAAAGAGAGAGGAAATGAGTGAAATGAGGTGCTACCAGTTCGGGATCATGCTGTAACTTTGGATATGAGCTAATTAAACTAATGCATATCTACCCTACAAATTTGGAGAAAAGTTGTCAGGACCATGGCAGGAATGTACATGGTCCACCACAAAATCCATGAAATGAAAAAGGGTTCTTTTGTCTCTGCCAATGAAGCCCAAACCTGCAATTACAGTTGCGCACCTGCAACCTACACATAGGAAAGAGAAGAAAGAGGGGTTGGGGATAGGGGTTTGCCTTAGTCAAACCCTGGTTGAGGAATCAACCTAGAAAGAAAGTACTCACAAATGCTTGAATGTAAACAATGGAGATGTATACCTTGTAGATTTGCAACTTGTTGATGATGATTGCTTTGCTTCTTGAATGTAATCACAAATGTTGTATGAAATGGCATGTAACATGACAAAACCCTAACACACACACATGCTTGCAAATGAACGTTGTAATGTTGATCCAATAGATGAATGAAGAAGACTTGAATGCTTGAATGCTTGATAATGACCTTGAAATCTTGTATCTTCTCCTTATGCTCTTTATCTCTTATCCTCTTTCATACATCCATGAATGAGGGTATTGAATTCCTTTTTATAAATGCCTCAAGGATTAATTTTCAGCCACCGAAGGCCGACAAAGAGGAATAACAAACCCCGAAGACAAGAAATGCATAGGAGATTGGGCATCACGCACATAGGACCACCCTAAGAGGTGGGGACAAGGGTGCCACACCACTGTCCTAGGGGCGATAGGGGTGCCACACCCCTGTCCTACCCTATTTTGGGGCTCGGACAGGATCTAAAGCAGACACAAGACATGAGGAGAGAGAGAGAGAAGGGTTGGAAATGCAAAAATAGGTCCTGGTTAAGGAAGGAGATGTTATCACCAAGGTGAGGACCCAAAATGTGGTTAAAATTGCATGGGTCGCAATTTTATAACACTACAAGTAGTAATAATTTCATAAAATAAATACATGACGATTGGCAAATATGGTGGTTGGGAAAAGTAGGAGTGAAAATGGATACGCCCATTCTTTTAAGGGCCACAAAAAGGTAAATGGCCTTCATTGGCAGGATTACAAACAAGAGGTTGGTCTCAACTCTGAGAACAGACCATCACCTTGTCCTCCATGCAATCAAGATGATTCTGGGAGAAGAATTTCTTCAAGCTTACCATAGGTATAGGGTAGGCTTGAATAAAAAATTTCTGCGTTGGACGAGGAGCTGAGAGCCTTCATGGCTAGGGCATGGTCCAATGGTGTATATTATTTATTTTAATTAATTATCAAAACAGACTATGATTAGAAATGTTTTATAATTTATAAAATATTATAAATTGTAACCTTAGTCAATATATTATTTTATAATCTTTCATATTTTTAAAATACTTAATAATTACATTGAATAAGAAAAATGAACAAAATTTGATGAATATTGGATCAGGATTATATTCTCAAAAGCATTTTTACTATGAAATTAAAGAATTAGGAATATAGTAAGATTATACTTAGAATTATTAAAAAACTAAAATAAATAAATAATTTAAGCATTACAAATAAATATCACTAAAATATGAATAATAGATATAACAATATATTAGGGTTCAATTTTCTTGGATCTTTTTAATCTATTATACTAGTTACACTTGTAATTACTATGAATCAAAATTGAAGCCAACATCACTTAGAAAAAAATATAATCTTTCAATAATCAATTTGACTCTAATTATACCAAGAGGCATCTACAATGACATCAAAATGTTCATAAACAAAAATTCAATTTTGAAACAATTTGACATGCAAATGACAGGTAAATGCATGAAATACACCATCTTTTGGTTTTTATGGAGGTGCTATTTTATTACTCCAAATAAAATAGAACCCTTGGCACTTGTCTCCAAGTTCCAACTATATGAAACCATTACATTCAAATGATAGTGGAAGAGTGCCATATTATTTAAAAGGGAACAATCAATAAAATTATTATCCATATTTTTGAAACTCTTGTATACTGCTAATATTGTTGCAATCGTTAGATTCCCTTCTATTATAAGATATATCTTGACATAATTTACCTATGTCATAGCTCATTGATATCAAAAATATTATTATTATAATATTATTAGATTTATTATTTGTATTACAATATTAAAATGGCAAGTACTTGCCACTATGTGGCACTTGTTAGTACTTGTCGTTAGGCTAGTGCTATTGCAATCGGTTGCCATTGTTTTTTGTTAACTCATTATTATTCAATTGCTTCTCCACCAATCAAAACTATGAATTTTTTGTTTTGATATATGTTTTTTAATTTTTATAAAGTTAAGATGCAGGATTTTTAAGTTTCTAAATTATAGAAATTAGTTTTCTCCAATCTAATAGGCTTGAAAAATTTACATCTTATTGGCAGATTTTCGAGATTCACTATCTGAATGAATTTTTTTAGGCATTTTTTAAGGTATGTTAAAATAAGATTTAGCGTGTTTAAATTTTCTTATCAAATTTATTTTACACATCCACCAAACAAAAATTTAACAAATTTTAAATCTTTTGAAACTTTATATAAGTAAATTAACATATAAATAATTTTAATTATTCTTATTAAATTTAATAATATTAAAATTTGATAATTAAAATAATATTATCAATAATATAATATAACATTAAAATATTATATTACTTGGAGCGGGAAAGATTTTCAAAATCAGGAAAGTGAGTAGGAGAGATGTGGGCCCGTATGAAACCGAGCTGGCAGTACATATCATCAAAATTTAAACGAACTGATTGATTCAAAAATTATTTTGAAGAGTTGCGATATAGTCGAGTTGACAGTGAATTTTTTTATGAGTCATAATGGTCTTGAAATAAACATCATTAAATGACATAGGAATGCGGGCGTTTTGAGATATCAAGTCAGACAGACAATGGGAAGTACCTCAAGTGCCAACTCTATAACCTATCCTTTCGCGGGGTAACTTCACACGAGCAAACCATGTTACGGAGATCGCTGCAGCAGATTTAATTTGAGAGTATTCAAGCACTCGTTATGGGCTTCAAACTTGTTTGAGAAGCTTCACCGCCTTTTTTAAGATGAATTTTTCTAACAAATTATCAATCATTATCTCTTTGTGTTTTGCAGAGAAGAGAAAATCTTTTCAATTGATTCCAATATCAAGTTAGTTGCAGAGAAGAAAATGTCTTTTTTGGGGCCTATCACGAGCAATAGGCTCCAACAAGTGACAAATATTTCCCATCTGCTTCTCCTAGATGTTATCTATGACATTCTGGGTGTTCAATTTCTTATAGTTGATCATAGGTATCGAGTAAATACTGACATTCTAACTCATTTTCTAACTACTATCTTGAAATTAGGGGAAAATAAATGGGCAGTGGAAGAGTTATGTAGAAGAATCTTTAAGGAAGGCTTCCTAGGTGATATGGATAGAGCTCTTCATGAGATTGGCATAAATCTCACTATCCCTATCTCTACCTTCTATGGTTAGCAAGCAGAAATGGCATCCCAGAGCCTATTGGCAAATGCACACTCCAATGAAATATTGTAGGTGATTGAAGGTTTTCTAATTGATGGCAACCTTGCAATCCTATGACAGCGGCAAGACAATTTATCGGCACTAGCAACGACACACTCTACACCAACACATAGAACACCGACAGTGAAAGGAAGTATACCGGCACCCAGGCCGACAGGAATTTTGTTTATAATATATTTTGTAATTAATTATAAAATCATTATAAGCCGACTTGGCAAGTTGTAAAATGACTCATATATGTATGAGATCACTATAGAACATTTTGTAAGGAAATAGATAGGCGAACTAAGGCAAACCTATTATGTGAATTATAGGTTAAGGGTTTATGTATAAAGCAAAGCTTAAACTAGTATTGGATATGGCATAGTAGATGCTATTTTGAAGCAATACAAGACATTGGATTTGCATAATCCATTTTTTAAGTCAGTGAGACTTCCCATTTTGTAATTGAGCAAGCTCTAGGCACTTGGCCTTCCTGCATGTGCAGGCCCCTATTGTAGCAGTAATATTCTCTTATTGGCCAATAAGTGAATATTGTGGGTCACAAATCCCACCAAGGTTTTTCCCACACCGGGTTTCCTCATTAAACTACTGTGTTATGGTGTGCTTTTCATGTGGTTGATGTTATCTCTATTTATTGCATTACTTTTTGTTTACTGGTATACAGTACTTATATGCTTTACATGTTTTAAGTTAAGAAAATTATCAAACCGGTTAGATAGTGATTCACCCACCCCCCCCCCCCCCCTCCCCACCTCTTAGTATCTTTGGGAATCCTAACAATTGGTATCAAAGCATGGTCCTCTATTTTCAGAAGCCTATTAGCTTGAGGAAGATCTTGACATTGGTAGAGATGGAAAACTTGATGAAGCAATTAGAAGCAGCTCTCTCAGACTATGATACAGAAAAGTTGAAAAATATCAAACTTGAAGATGATCTAAAAGCTGCACAGGATATTATTCAAGCACTTAAAGAAAATCTCACCATTGTAAGGAACAAGAGAAGAGAACTTTGTGAAAAGATGCAAAATGAGAATGATGAAAAGGAAACTCTTAGTGATCTGATGAATAAGTTGAAACAAGAAAACATGACAACAAAGAATGAGATGCAGGATATGACTATGACATTTAGTAAAGAAATTGAAGATAGAAAGAAGAATGAAGAAGACTTGACTAGAAGATTGAATGATGCTGCAAATGAAAACACGAGACTTAGTTATGAAAATGATATGTTGAAAACAGATCTGATGCATGCACAAAATAACTCAAATGAACTCATGAGACAAAAAGGTATCTTGGAAAGAGAACTGGATACTGCAAATCAGCACAAAGAAAAATTCAAGAAAAGCTTAGAAGAACTTGGTGACTTGTTAAAAAATCAGAAACCTAATGGTGACACTAATGACCTTGGCTTTGAAGCTAGTGAAAGCTCTGGTACTGCAAACACACATGATCATAGCAAACTGGTAAGACAACCTACTGCTTATAAATCTTATGGAAAATACTTTAACTATAACAAATATGGTCATAGAGCAAATCAGTGTAGATCTAGAAATTATATCAGAGCACTAATACACCCACTGGTCAATGTTCCAAATGCAACAAAGTTGGTCATAATTCAGAAGAATGAATGTAAGATGTTATCTTTGTAGAAAATTTGGACACTTATCTAATCAGTGTAGAACACAAACCAGCATAGGATATGGGAAAGCTATTCAGAAAAATAATGTGACTTGTTATGCCTATAACAAGATTCGACATATTGCAAAATTATGTAGAAGAAAGGCATCACCGGCAAGTAATAATGGTGCTAGTTTGAAAGGTAAAGAAAAGGTTGAAGAGGTAAAGCAAGAATTCTCAAAACAATGGATCAGAAAGTCGGATCTAAATGTTGATAAGAATTCTCCTACACCAGTAGAACAGATTAACACTCCACCGACAGGAGACTCTTCATCTAACTAAAGAAAATTCCTTTGAGGGTTTAGCAACCAAATATGAAACATGCTATTATTCCCTCGGTTGATGGTAAGAAGTTGAAATTACTTCTATACTGGCAGATAAGTTAAGTCATTACTTAACCAACAAGCATTAAATGTGGTGGTTGGTGAAATTAACATTATTAAACAAGTGTTTTGGCTCCATTTTCATTTCACCGAGCATTCAAATCTTCGAGAGCATGAAAATTCCCAAGCAAAGAAGTGAAGCAATTCATCAAGCAATCATTCCTTAAGGCAGATAAAGGTATTTATAACCATGGATTCTTCATATGTTCCTAAATTCATTGGAAACCCTACTGTTGTCGAAGTTATTAAACGCGCTAGACCCGTATTCCAATTAGTTCCTGAAATTGCCAAGAAAGATGATAATATTGGTGCATTTTCCCAAATCCCTAAAGGAGTAGTTTTTGTTGAAGACCCTAGAATATATATACATGGTCATATAGAGGAATTAGGTGATGAGGAAATTAAGAATATGTATAAATCTATAATTTGTGATGAATCCAGAAATATCAAACCTGAACACAAGATAGTAGAAACCCTAGGTTTCACTGAAATTCTCAGTATCCCAGATTTTCCCAAGGATGTTATAAGGATAGTACTAAGCAGGGTACATGGTGCATTCTTCTAGTTGGACTCAGTTCACAAAATCACAAAAGAAGAAATAAAGGCTGTGATAGGGTTACCTTCCATCGGTAACATACCTGATAAAACAAAGAAGGTCTCAAATAACCTAGTGATTAACCTAACTGGTGCAACATCTGATAAGAGATCCTTAAGGGTAAATGATGTAACAGATATCAATGTCAGATTCATTAGTATGATCTTAGGCTACAAAACCACACATGCAAATAGGTTAAACTTAGTCTCTAGCTTATGCATAAAGAGTTCCTATGACATGGTTAATGATAATGCAAAAATAGATGTGTGCGAATGGCTTAAAGATGAACTAATTGACAATTTGGGAAAGATAAAGAAAGACAAAAAGGGAACATTCAGATTTGGAAACCTACTTGTCTGTCTAATGCTACACATAACCAAACAAGTACCCCGTATTGGTAACAGAAATCTTGGTTTTGATATACCGGTAGGCAAATAGTTGTCAGATTTACTAAACAACATAGGAGAGAACAGAGAAAAGAACATAAATGAGTATTTTCAGACACTGAAGGCCCGGATGAAGACCAGAGTCAGATTGTCACAAGCAATTGTGAACAAGTATAAAGATGAAATTTGTTTTGTTATAAAGAAGGATGAAATTTGGATGGAGACAGTTATCCCAAGAACCATCTGGGTTACTAAAATGGGGTATGAAACTAATGACCACATAATAGAAACATATGCAAAATCCCTCCTAGAAGCACCTAAGGAACCCAAAGAAGAGGTATTTGGTAGTCCTGAGACTATTGAAAAACAAATTAAATCAAAGAAAAATGTTAAAATGGTTGAAGCAATAGTTAGAAAAGGATCCAGGCAAGAAAAATCTATTAAGGAAGATGTACTTAAACAAACTGGTATTACTGAAGATGAGTTAGAAGAACTTCAACCGGAAATTCACCTTTCATCGGTTGGAACTTCTTCAGAAAGTGACATACTAGCTGCATTCAAAAGAGTTGTGAGAAAAAGGAAATCTTCACCGGTATCTTCACCTTCTCCTAGAAGAACAAGACAAAAACAACAGGCAGTAAGGCCCCCAGCAAAGAAATTAACTCCGAAGAAGAAAAAGGTGACTCCTAAGAAGAAGTCTATAGCTCCTATTGATAAATTACTAGATGAAATTACTATGGATGGTAAATTGAAAAATATCAGTAAAATATATAACACATTATCAGATGATGACAAAGATAAAGTAGAGAACAGTATAATATTGCACTTAGATATTTTTAAGAAATTTTTTATTCAAGTTGTTGATGAAATACTGACAGATCTCTACAACAGACTTGAAGCTAGGAGAGTAGGCATTATTGAACTTGATAAGAAAATAAAAAATTGAAAAATTAATTGTTGTACATCCTCTCAACTCACCTGATGAGATAGATAAATTCATCTCAGAGGCTAACCGGTTAGTATTTTCAACTGCTCACCGACATGTAGCACTAATGGCAGGGAGAATGAATGAGGTAACAGAAGAAACAGCTAATGCATGGGACATATTCCTTGTAGAGAAGGAAAAACAGGAAGAGTATCGAAGCCCTAAACCCATCTCGGTATATCAAAAGGATAAGGGAAAAGGTAAGGTTGGTGGACCACCCAACATAAAAATAACAGATAACTTACCCCCACCACCTCTAGATACTCCACCGGTAGTTACTACTAACAATCAACCGGCTAGTGAGAGTATGGACATACCACATGAGGACACAAATCCTAATTCTTAGGAGTTATATATAATGAACATTGACACTCAAAAAGTCAATATTGTGGTAGATAAGGATTCAACGGGGAAAACAGATGTGGCAAATGAGCCACCGGCAACAGATAGCACAAAAGGTAAACCGACAGGTGACAACACTGAGAAACAAGTAGAGCAACAGGCTCCCTCATAGCAACAGGTTCATGCAGAGACAGTGCCACTGGCAACAGCTGAGAAATCCAAACCTTTGTTTAAAGAAATGCAAACACAAACTGACCTACCAGAGGTCACCACAAGAAAAGAAATGCTCCCACTGGTGGAATATAGATTGTTGGTTCTTCCAATGCAGAATTCAAACCAACAAATGTGACATAAGTTCTTTTGGATTCTATCAAGAAGATAACAGAGTGTAGTTCACAAGCATACAAAGCAATTGATGACACAATTCCAATTTTGAAAATGATAGCACCCAAGTGTAATATAGATAATAAAGATTCTTTGAATCAACTTGACACATTGTCTAAGTATATTATTGACAACACTGTGACAGTTGAACAAATAAATGAGGAAGCATTCAAGGAGAAACTAGAGAAGGAAAAACACAAATTCTTTGAAGAGGAAATAAAGAAGTGCATGAGACAATTTGATATCCTTTTACCAGCACTATGCTATACACTAAAATAATTTAAAACTTTGTACAAAGATACATGCAAAACAAACTTCTTGACTGTAGATATAGACAAGAAGATCAACAAGGTACAAGAAGAAATAAATCAACTAGCTGATAATTTCATTAATTCATCTGAACCATTATTAGTTTTTGAGCAGAAAATAACATGTTTTAAGGAGGAACTTCTGAAGTTGGAAAGAGAAAAGGAAAGAATAAAAGGAAAGGCAAAAGATCTAAAATGGAGACTTAGTCCAAAATTAGACTACCTTGCCTCCTTAAGAAAAGAGATATCTGAGGCTTTAATTCAAAGATAGAAAACACCGGCATAGAAAATGCAACACCTCACCAGTACAATTCAGAGGACAGAGGCCACATTAAAAGATAGCAAACAGTTCACTGAGAGCCTGAATCTAGTATTGGCAGATCTTTTTCAGATTGTAACCAACCGGTTACAAGGATAAAGTTGGAAACCACACTCAATTGACACTTTGACAACCTTTGTCATTGATGCCAAAGGGGGAGTAGTGGAAATGAGAAAAATAATCAGCAAATGGATCATCAGCTTAGGGGGAGCACATATTTTTTTTGGTACACAATTTTTGGTAAGACAATTCTGGCAGATTCTTTTTTATGACACTTATTGGATTTTTCTCATGAGTGTTGCCATCAATGCCAAAGAGGGAGATTGTTGGCAAATGCATACTCCAGTGAGATATTGTAGGTGATTGAAGGTTTTGTCATTGATGGCAACCTTGCAATCCTATGACAGCGGCAAGATAATTTACCGGCACCCAGGCCGACAGGAATTTTGTTTATAATATATTTTGTAATTAATTGTAAAATCATTATAAGCCGACTTGGCAAGTTGTAAAATGATTCATATATGTATGAGATCACTATAGAACATTTTGTAAGGAAGTAGATAGGCGAAATAAGGCAGACCTATTATGCGAATTATAGTTTAAGGGTTTATGTATAAAGCAGAGCTTAAACCGGTACTGGATCTGGCATAGTAGATGCTATTTTGAAGCAGTACAAGACATTGGATTTGCATAATCCATTTTGTAAGTCAGTGAGACTTACCATTTTGTAATTGAGTAGTGAGATCTAGGCACTTGGCCTTCCTGCATGTGTAGGCCCCTATTGTAGCAATAATATTCTCTTATTGGCCAGTAAGTGGATATTGTGGGTCACAAATCCCACCGAGGTTTTTCCCACACCGGGTTTCCTCATTAAGCTACTGTGTTATGGTGTACTTTTCATGTGGTTGATGTTATCTTTGTTTATTGCATTACTTTTTGTTTACCGATATACAGTACTGATATGCTTTACATGTTTTAAGTTAAGAAAATTATCAAACCGGTTACATACTGATTCACCCCCCCCTCTCAGTATCTTTTGGAACCCTAACAGCACCTAGGTTCCCAATATTGTTCATTTGGGATCAAGTGCACTAGGAAGTGAGTATTCCTACGAAGAGAAGAAGTTTAGATTTCATCAAAAAGGTTATGGGATTTGAGGAGGATGGTGTTTTGGTTCCCCCAATAGGGGATAAAATTGATATCAATCTGCCATGGGTTCGTGAATTCAAACGTCTTACAGTTAAGCGAGGAGAAGATGACCCCTTTTCAAAGTCGAGAGCAGCAGCAAAAGAGAAAATGGTGAAGAAGAGGATGATCCATCTTCAGGAGGATATTGAGCTCTATAGAGGATGATAGATATAATATAGTTCTTGATATAATATTCAAAAATTATGTATGAGAAGTATATACTAGCAAAATATCTATGGTTTTTAGTAGCAACAAAGACAATAGTTTTACTATGTATTTTATTCCTATTTTGAGTTTTAGGGATTAGCGACAGAGACATAAAAATATCTGTTTTGATAAATAGGTGCTCTGATGAGATCTAAGAAGGATCATTTTGTATGATGTAAACTTTTGAATATTATAATACAATCTGGCTATAAGCCCTTTACCGATCAAAAAATAATAATTACTACTATTAATATTTAATAGTAGTTATTGTATTTTTTTATTTTTTAAGTTTTTAAAATAATTTTATAGGTCTAAACTATATTAATAAAATTTAAATTAATATTATAAATTTTTAATATTAAAAATTATATATTTAAAAAGAAATTATTCATAAATTAAATTTTACATAGATATCTCTTGGTGTATTTTACATAGATTTATTTAAATCTAGGTATACTATTTATATATTATAATAAATGTTGAACGTGAACACTGATTTAAAGTTATAGTTAAACATTTCTCAATATATAATTAACTCTTAAACATTTATACAAT
The DNA here is from genome assembly GCF_030272615.1 of Cryptomeria japonica. Classification (NCBI taxonomy): domain Eukaryota; kingdom Viridiplantae; phylum Streptophyta; class Pinopsida; order Cupressales; family Cupressaceae; genus Cryptomeria; species Cryptomeria japonica. Next base: position 484,225,405 of record NC_081413.1, read on the forward strand.
ATACAATGTACATGGTTAAACATTTATATTGTTAAACATGGTTATTTATATATGATTCTTCCAGAAGAGGGACATGTTTCATCGTTTAATGTCAGTCTTCACATAAAAGAATGTCTATGGCCCATGGGACGATGAAGTGTTAGGTGACGTGGCCCCAAAATTGGCAAAAATCCTATTGATAATGGGACCCATGACAATTGACAACGGATATCGTCATCCATTGGATGAGCACACATCAACGACATAAGGTGTATTTTGAGCCGAATGTGGGAACGATAAACATTTTTGGCAAACTTCCACCAAAAACAAGACGTGTCATTTAATTAAGTATAGTTAAATTCTAAATTTGTAATTATATACTTAATTAAGTGTAATAAGCTCTATTCTAGGAAGAAGTTGTAAAGGATTAAAAAGTCTTCAAAAACATTCTGGAAAAGTGACACGTGTGACATGTTAGGACTCAGACTGTTAGTCCTCGGAATTTAGAAAGAAGAAATGATTTTTTTGTCCTGCGGCTACAAATAGTTATTAATAATAATTTATAAAATTACAACACGATTCTACAAATTTTTCCCTTTAGGTTTTGAACTTTTGACTTTTGAGGATTTTGAAACTAAGGGACTCATATTGGTATTTCAATTCTTGGACAAACCAGTAAATCTAGGGAGATTCAGAAATGACTACTAAATTGAGGAATGCAACAGAGTCTGTTTGTGCCAGTCTACTCAAATAGAAATTCCAGGTAAAATCCAAAACACCTACATCCCGCGTTTTTAGTTTTTTAATCTCATGGTTTACCGTTTAGATTGTAAAACTAGAATTAGGGGTTCAACTTGAGGGTTAGCATTTTTTCAGGCTTGTAGTTAGTAGTTGTCTAGCATTATTTTGAACCATTAACAGTACTAGGGATGGGGAAACCAAATAATAGAACTAAAAGCCAAGTGAATGAAAAAATAGACTTAACCGAACTGGTTAAAACAACAGGTTTCACTATTGAATACAATGATATTTATGACCCTGTTATCCATGGTACAAAGCAAATCATGGAAATTAGATATGCATTGTCTAATAAGGCGAGAGATCAAAATAGGGCAAAATATACTATTTTTAACACAATGTTAAATGTAAGTACAAATAAAATTGCATCGTGGTATGCTGGATTGGGACACATGATGTTACCTAAAGTATTCCCTTGCCCAAAAATTGTCATGGTTTGTGCCCAAAATTATGATGAAGATAGAAAAGCAATTGTTAATAGAAAATACTCAAGAGGAAATTTTATCCATAACCGAGGGAGAATTTGCTCATTTGTTGAACCTAGGGTTTGAAGCACAAAACCCAAATGTCCACATTGACCTAGGAAAACCAATAGAGGAATATGAGAGAAACGAAGAAAATACTAAATATTTATTTATCAAAGATCTAACAATGTGTGGTACTCGATTGGATCGAAATCATAAGCCTCCTTATGTTATAATATTTTTGTGCCATGGGTTCAGGATACTATTTCCTTGCTAACAATTTGCCTAGAATTAGAAAATAATAGGGAAGTGGGTGCCAGCCTTCTTGAAATGATTTTTCATATCCACTGTGTAAGAGAACCAATAAGATTTAATTTTGTTGAGCACGTTGTTCAATCCATTCAAAAAAAAATTACTAATGATTAAAGAGGTTATTGTAAGACATTTAGGTTCACAACCTACTTGTGTTATCTTCTTCTAGCAAAGTATTGTGCAATATTCGAGACCAACAAGCTTCACATTCAGGTCTATAAGATTGATGAGAAGAATCAGGAGAGAACAGAGTGTCCAATATATGAATGAACACCTAAGATAAGGATGCATGATAATAGAAAGAACTACAACCAATTTATAGACTTCTTTTTGGCACCAATGTATAACGAAATTACAAGCACTCCAATGCCTAGATTACTTGTGTCTTATATGTTGGCATATGATGAACTGACATGTTGATATGATGATAATGTATGTTGTCATTGATGCCAATAAGTGTAAGTGAACTAGTATGAAGAAATGCAGTGAATCGGTGTCAAGGTTTCACTAAGTGTGACTACTGGTTGGTAGTCTCAACTCCAGGGTTTCCGGTTTGGCAATCCAGCTTGTGCGATGCAACCGATGACATTTTGTGATGAGTTAGCTAAGAGATGAGGATGAGATCGAGGTGCCATGTCATCTTTGTGCACGTGAAGGATTTCCTTGAGGATCTTGCATGAGAAGATCGACTGCATTAAAATTCTACCTCAGGAATGAACATTCTTCTTGGCGGTATGAGAAGAAAGCGTGATGAGTTACTGATTCCCATGTGCAGTGAAGAATGAATGATGCTGATTCATCAATTGGCATCAGAGCAACTCCAGGTCCTCGGTGATATAAGCTTAACCACTTGAAGTAAAAGATCCTACCTTAATGATGAAGAGGGAAGGTCCTAAGTTCAATAGAGATAACTTCAAAATATGGAAGCAACGAACGAAAATATATATCAAGAGTTTGGGTGCTCAACACTGGAGCTATGTTGAGAATGTCTATGTAATTCCCACAAGCACTTTAACCGATGATCAGAAAAGAGAGATTCAAGAAAATGGGCAAGTCATGGACGCTCTTATTAGCAGTTTGTCTGATATTGAGTTCATTGATGTACAAGATAAGGAAACTCCTAAAGATGTATGGGACATATTGGAAACTATTTATGGTGGTGATGAACATGTAAAGAAAGCTAAGGAAGAGAGCCTTAGAGGAAAATTTGAAGACATGAGGATGGTTGAAGGTGAGACCATTCAACAATATGGCATAAGAATCAAGTCTGTTGTTGGAGATATCAAGAGCACTAGTGGAACGATTGATGATGCCACCGTTGTCAGTAAAGTCTTGAGATCATTGTTACCAATCTATGCAATCAGAGTTGTTGCTATCTAGGAACTAAGGTTTATTGACAAAACCAAGGTATCCTTAGACTCTATCATTGCAAAGTTAACTGCATATGAGTTGAATAGCTATGATGGTAGTGTTCAAAAGACTGAGTCAGCTTTTAGAGCATCTATTGCACCAACCATAAAAGGAAAAGAAGCAAGTACCAGTTATGAATCCATGCAAAGTAGAGGTATGGATGATGAAGAAATTTTGATGGAGTTTGAAGCTCTTCTTGCCAAGAGACTTCCAAAAGGTACTGGAAAATACAGAGGTAAGCTTCCTTTGAAATGTTTTTCCTGCAATAAGATAGGACATATAGCTGTTAACTGTCCTAACAATGATAATAAGGATAAACCGAAGAGGTTTAGAAAGTATAAAGGAGGAAATAGAAGAAATTGTCTTGTTGTAGTGGATGAAGGTGTTACTGATGAAGAATCTGAGGATGAAGAAAATGAAGACATAGTATTTGTAGTTGTGAAGGAAGAAGTGTCTAACAAGAAAGCACTTGTCTCTCGCATTGACAACTCTAATGAGTGGATAATTGATAGTGGTTGTTCTCACCACATGACTGGTGATAGGAGAATGTTTTTGTCTCTAGAAGAATATGATGGAGGTGTTATCAGATATGGCAACGATGCACCATGTTTGGTGAAAGGTAAAGGATCCATCTCACTGAATGGTAAGAGCAGTGCAGATGATGTCTACTGGGTAGAAAATCTTAAGCATAACTTGTTGAGTGTTGCTCAGTTAAATGATAAAGGACTCGTTCTGGAATTCAAAGGTGGAGTCTGCAATATAATTGGAAAGAGTGGTGAACTTATTGCCACCGGTAAGCTGGACAGAGGTAACTTATTTCAAGTGAATGCCAAGATAAGTCAGTGTCTAATGGCTAAGTTTGATGACAGTTGGATATGGCATAGAAGATTTTTTCATATGAACTTTGATAATATTGTAAAGGCTAGTAAGATCAAGGCAGTAAGAGGATTGCCTTTGCTGAACAAACTAGAGAATTCCTTGTGCAGAGAATGCCAACTTGGGAAGATGTCTTCCTCAACTTTCAAAGGTAAGTCTTTTTCAGCAGAAAACTTACTTGACCTTGTGCATATTGATTTGTGTGGTCCTATGAAAACTAGAAGTATTCAGGGAGATAGGTATTTCATGATTATTACTGATGACTACTCAAGAATGATGTGGGTCACATTCTTGAAAGCCAAGTCTGAGGCGTTTGGAAAGTTCAAAGCCTTTAGAGCATTAATAGAGAAGGAAAGTGGTCAAAAGATAAAATGCCTAAGAACTGATCAAGGAGGTGAATTCACTTCTGATGAATTCAACAAGTACTATGAAGATAGTGGTATCAAGAGGCAGTTGTCTGCCCCAAGGACACCATAAAAGAATGGCATAGCATAAAGGAATAATAGGACTGTAGTTGAAGTACCTAGAACAATGTTGATCCAAGGAAAGGTTGCTCACACGTTTTGGAGAGAAGCAGTGAGCACTGCAGTCTATACTATGAACCGGGTACTTATTAAGAAAGGTAGAGTTAAAACCCCTTATGAGTATTGGACCGGAAAAACTCCCACTGTGAGTTACTTTAAAGTATTTGGGAGTAAGTGCTATATCAAGAGAGGTGAGCATTTGAGAAAATTTGATGCTAAAAGTGATGAAGGAATATTTCTGGGATATTCCACTAAGTGAAAAGCTCTCAAGTGCTACAACAATAGAACACATAAAATTGTTGAGAATATCAATGTCAGGGTTGATGAATCCCCTGAGGAACCTAAGGAAACCTATAGCCAAGAAGTGGAAGATGAATCGGTTATAGCCTTCTAGGAACCAATTAAGAAAGAAACAAGTAAAGATCTCAATGTTCATGTACCGGTAGAAGCTGCAGTAGAAGAAGAAGAAAAGGTAAGTGAAGAAGAAGAAGAAAAGCTAGCAAATCAAGCTAGAGTCATTCCTAGATATGTGAAACTACATCATGATCCGAAGCAAATCATAGGAGATAAAGATGCGGGGATACTTACAAGAAGAAAAGTGAAAGGAAACTCTTGCACGATTTCTGAATTAGAGCCCAAGACTTCCAGAGAAGCACTTACAGATGAAGACTGGATTAAAGAAATGGAAGAGGAGCTAGAGCAGATAGAAAAGAATGCAACATGGTCTCTGGTACCCAGACTAGAACACAAAAATGTCATAGGTACCAAATGGGTCTTCAGGAATAAGCTAAATGAAGAAGGCACAGTTGTAAGGAACAAGGCAAGACTTGTATGCAAAGGATATGCTCAGGAGGAGGGAGAAGACTATGGAGAAACCTTTGCTCCTATGGCTAGACTAAAAGGTGTACGAATGCTACTTGCATTTGCAGCATTTAAGGGATTTAAGGTTTATCAGATGGATGTGAAGTCTGTGTTTTTGAATGGAATCCTAGAAGAAGAAGTGTATATTGAGCAACCAGAAGGGTTTGCCTTATCAGAAGATAGTAACATAGTGTGTAGATTACACGAAGTCCTGTATGGATTGAAACAAGCACCTAGGGCATTGTATGAAAGGTTGCACTCTCATCTTGTGAAGATTGGATTTCAGAGAACAAGTGAGGATAGCAACATCTATCTAAAATTTGAAGGTGATCAGATTCCGATCTGTAAAGTATTTGTAGATGACATAATCTTTGGAGGAGATGATAAAATGAGTAATGCTTTTGTAGATGAAATGAAGAAAGAGTTTGAGATGTCTCTGATTGGAGAGATAAAGTTCTTCATTGGTTTACAGATTCAACAAATGAAAGAGGGTATCTTTATTACCCAGTCCAAGTATGTCAAAGAGGTATTGAAGACCTTTGGCATGGAGGAGAGGAAACTGGTCGGTACACCGATGGTGACCGACTGTAAATTAACTAAGGAAGATGATTCAGCGCTGGTAAATGAAAAGGAGTACCGGTCAATGATCGGTAAGTTACACTATGTGGTGCACAATAGACCAGATATTGCTCATGCAGTAGGCATAGTAGCTCATTTTCATAAATGTCCTAGAGAATCCCACTTGGTAGCTGTCAAGAGGATTCTTAGATATCTGAAAGGAATAGTTGACTATGGATTGTGGTATCCATATAATGGTGACTATAACCTCAAAGTATATACCGATGCCAATTGGGTAGGTAATGTGGACGACCGGAAGAGCACAACCGATGGAGAATTATTTCTTGGTGGAAGACTAGTCTCGTGGATGAGTAAGAAGAAGAGTTGTATTTCTCAGTCTAGAGCCAAAGTAGAATATGTGGCAGCATTTATGAGCTGCACTCAAGCAATCTAGATGAAACATGTGTTGGAAGCTTTCAAAGTACCTGTATCTGAACCGGTGAATATATTTTGTGACAATACAAGTGTAATAAATATTTCCAAGAATCCAGTATTGCATGCTATAACTAAGCACATTAAGCTTAAATATCACTTCTTGAGAGAGAAAGTTCAGAATAAGGAGGTTGTACTACAACATGTTTCCAGTAAGGAGCAACTAGCAAATATATTCACTAATCCCTTACTGAAGACTACATTTACCTATTTGAGAGGTGAATTAGGGGTTCTTCCCCTTCATTAAGTCAACTAGAGTTGTGTGCTCCACATCACTCAGGTACTACAGTGTAAATTGTTTCTGGATTGATGTGTTGAAGGATGCTACTCCATAGGGGGAGCAACATAGTAGAGAATGGATGCTTGTGCCTCCACTTTGGCTTTGTTGTCAAAGGGGGAGAAGATATCTGATGTATGGGGAAAAGATATCTGATGTTTGGGGAGAAGATATCTGATAATGAAGATACACTGGTCTATGATGTCTATAGTTGCAATGCTACACTGAGTATTGCCATCAATGCCAAAGGGGGAGATTGTTGGCATATGATGAACTGGCATGTTGATATGATGATAAAGTATGTTGTCATTGATGTCAATAAGTGTAAGTGAACTGGTATGTAGATTGAAAGAAGTTGGTGAACCGGTATGAAGAAATGCAGTGAACCGGTGTCAGGGTTTCACTAAGTGTTGTTAGAGTAAAATAATTAATTAACTTTGCTCTCCTCTTAAGATTTCCCTTTATGCACATATTAGTCATTTAATAATTAATATTTAATTATTAAATGCACACACCTTAGGGTTAGGTTTTCCTTTTGGTGTTGATCTCCTTTATAAGGATTGATCTCTTGTATTATTCATATTCTTGATTCATTTTTCTCTGATAATACATCTTTTCACTTTGTCAGAGCCAAAACCCTTATATTCGTTCTCTCTCTTTCTCTGTGACAGGTTTCTTGCATGCAGGTTTCTTTGGGTTCTGTGGATTTGTATTTCTCAAATCCTACATGGTATCAGAGCTGGATCTGCTGCAGCTTGTTCAGACTTTTGAAAGATTTTGAGATCCAGGTTTTGGTTGCATCAGATCTGTGTTTGTCTTCTGTTTTTTATTTTGGAATTGGGGGGTATTTTTTTTGGTGCACTTTGAGCCGAAACGGACCTCACCGTTGAGCTCGTAGTGCCCAAAAACCCCTATTTCCATATAAAATTCATCTGATTTGGACACAGTTGCTCCAGAAGGCAAAAAAATTTTGCCCCAAGGCTGTATAGCCCTAGGGCATGCATTTCGAGACAGAAAAATTCAAAAAAAATCAAAAAAAAAATAACAAACGCAATTTTTTTCTTTAAAAAAAGGCACAACCACTTTGGAGGCACGCGCCATCGGTGCGCAGCCTGGCAGCCACCACCACCGCGCCGCCCGCCACCCACCCATAGCCCGCGCGCCACCCACGCCCAGCCCGCGCTCCGCCCGCGCGCCACCAACCGCCCGCCCGCAGCCCGCGCCCAGCCCGCACGCCGCCAGTCCGCCGCCGCTGACCCTGCGCCGCCACAGCGCCACCACACCCCTGGTCGCCCAGCGGACCAGGGGCCATTTTTTTTAAGCCCCTGAGGGCTAGCAGGGCCATTTGGGTCTTTTTGGAGCTGTTTTACCAAATCTAGCATAACATGGGCGTCCGATCTCCGTTTTTTGAAAATGAATAGGCGTTGGAAAGCTGACTCTAAGCCCGTTCTGATGGTGTAGGAATTTTTTCAAATTTTTCTAGTTTGATTGCATTTTTTTGCAGTCAAAGTTTGAAGAGCCTTTTTGCACTCCGAGGGGCATAACTTGCTCATTTTTGCTCCGTTTTTCGAAAGCGAATAGGCGTCGGAAAGGTGGTTCTGTGCTCTTTCTAGATCTACAGTCTATTTCATCATAAAATTCTTTAGGTGCTCCAAATTTTGTCTCAACCTGTTATTGCTTTCTATCATTTTCTAGCTTTCAGTTTGTACTGGGGATTAGTTTTTTGCATTGTGGGGGGGTGTTTTCTCTTGCTTTCTATTAATTACATCAGAAAAATAGAATATACAAACACCAATACAAAACAATCAAACCCCTTCTACATCTTCTGTCTAGTTCTGAAAGACCACTTAATAATAATTAAAACATTCAGAGCAGTTGAGGCACAGTTCACAGGATGGCCGACAAGCCTATTGACTCTCTCACACCGCACAATTACCACACTTGGAAGGGTCGCATGATAACTCTTCTCCAGTCTAGAGGGTTATGGTCTTGTTTGGATGAGATTCAACCTTAGTTGACATGTCCTTTTGAGGTTATGCAGCACAGGAACAATATGGATCAGGCTATGGGATTGATGGCTTTACACATTTCCGACAGTCTCCAGTTTCATCTTGAGGGTTGTCTCACTCCTCGAGCCATTTGGACCAAGTTTGAAGGACTTTTTGGTACTGTTAACAAGTTTAGAGCTTTACAGCTTGAGGCAAAGTTAACTTCCTTGGTACCTGATTCATTTCCTTCTATTGAGGACTTTCTGATGAAATTCAAACAGCAACGATCTATCTTACAGGGTTGTGGTAAGACTAAGACTGATATAGAGTGCATTTTCCTGATTCTCTCCAAGCTTCGGGGCCCATTTCAGATCTTCTCTTCGACCTTCTATTCCACCATGGATGCCTTGGGTGCTCGCCATGTCATGCCTTCTTTTGAGGTCTTTTGTGATCGTCTGACTCGTGAGCAAGCTAAGCTTAAGCAGTTGGATTCACTTTCAGGTTCACAGAACCAAGCATTGGTAGCTCAGTCCTCCAAAGGAAAACAAAAGCAGAAATCGAAGCCTAAGAAAGATTCAGAGGCTAGTGAGAATCCCTCCAAGCCACCACCTAAGTTTGATTCAAAACCATAGTCAAATTCTAAACAGGGCAAATCTTCAAAGTCTGGTGAGTCTTCCTCCAAGACTAAGAAGAAATCAGGTGATCCTTGCAGTTTTTGTGGCAAGGAAGGACATCCCGTTTCCAGGTGTTGGAAACGTTTAGAGGCTTTGGAGGAAGCCATGCAGCAGCATAATATCAGTGCACCACAACCTCCTTCATAGCCCATAGGGAAAGGTCATGCTCTTTCTGCACGAGCATTGTCCTCCGCATCCACTTGGATTCTAGATTCTGGTGCCTCTCACCATATGACACACACAGAGGATTTGGTCACCGCTCTTGCCCCTACCGACACTAGACATATTGTAGTTGGTGACTCAGCACAACTTTCCGTTCAGGGTTCTGGTACTGTTTCATTGGATGGTGGTTGTCTTCAGGATGTGCTTTTGGTTCCTGACATTTCGACAAACCTTCTATCCATTTATCAGATTTGCCACTCTGGCTCTGGTAAGACAGTTGAGTTCTCACCTCATGATGTGGTTATTCGAGATCTTCATGATCCTGACTTAGTTGTGGCTACTGGGAATGTGCATTCTGCATCTCACTTATATAGTTTTGATGGCTTTGAGAGTTCTGACACTGTTGGTTCCTCTCTTATAGCACATGCAGATTCAGTGAGCAGGCTTTGGCATGAGCGTTTTGGCCATGTCAATTACAGATATCTACAATAGATGAGTACACAGGCACTTGTGATTGGGCTTCCACAGATTTTTTGTATGGATGGTGTATGTCATGGTTGTGTTCTTGGCAAACATCATCGAGATCCTTTTCCTAAGGGTCGAGCCTCTGGTGCTAGGGCAGCCCTAGAGTTGGTACACAGTGATCTTATGTCCTTTCTAACTCCTTCTTTTTCAGGTGCCCGTTATGTGCTCACTTTTATTGATGACTTCTCTAGATGTACATGGGTGTACTTTCTTAAGTACAAGTCTGATGTCTTTGACTCCTTTCAGATTTTTAAGACATTTGTGGAGAAGCAATCTGGACTTTCTATCAGGCGGATACGCACAGATAATGGGGGGAGTATGTAAATCAGACTTTTAGAGATTTTTGCACTGAGCATGGTTTACAGCATCAGTTTACAGTTCCTTACACCCCTCAGCAGAATGGTGTTGCTGAGAGAAAGAATAGAACCTTACGGGAGATGGCAAATTGTATGATACAGTCTCGAGCTATGAGTTCTTCATTTTGGGCTGAGGCAGTCAATTGTGCCAATTATATTCAGAATCGGATGCCTCATAAGGCATTGCGACATATGACTCCTGAGGAGGCTTGGACCCATGTCAAGCCTGATGTTTCTACATTCTGAGTTTTTGGTAGTGAGGCTTGGGCATTTATTCCTGATGCTCAGTGGATAGCCATGGAGAGGAAGAGCCGACCACTCATATTTGTTGGCTACTGTGAGGATGTTAAGGCATACAGGTTGTTTGATCCTGATTCCAGAGAGGTCCTGTTTCCACGGGATGTCCAGTTTGATGAGTGCTATCCTCAGATGGATTCTCCATCCCCAACTTCTCCCTCATTGCCTACTCCTTCCTCTTCATCTCTTGAGGATTACTTATCTCTTGAGGATGATGTAGATGATGATCCACCATCTCCACCACCACCAGTTGCTCCATCTTTGTCGAAGTGGGCCCGTGATACTGTTGATGCAGCTGGTTCTTTAGCAGGTGATCCTTCAGATACTCGTCGCACTCATGCTCAGACATCTGGTTCTAGTCTTTTGAGTCATGCCCTCTCAGATGATCCTCAAAAGTTTTCAGAAGCGACAGGACACCTTGAGTGGGATAGGGCCATGGATGAGGAGTATTCTTCTTTGATGAAGAATCATACTTGGGATCTTTGTCCTCTTCCTAAGGGAAGAAATTTGGTTCAGTGCAAGTGGGTGTATTGTACCAAGTATGTTGCAGATGGTTCTATTGATAAGTATAAGGCCCATCTTGTTGTGAAGGGGTTTTCTCAGGTAGAGGGTATTGACTACTCTGAGACCTTTGCTCCTGTCGCCAAGATGAATTCTATACGCCTGGTACTTTCACTTGCAACTTCACAGGGATGGACAGTGTTTCAGATGGATGTGAAGAGTGCCTTCTTACATGGAGACCTACATGAGGAGATCTATATGGAGCAGCCTCAGGGATTTGTGCAGGACACTTCTTTGGTTTGCAGACTTCGACGTTCATTGTATGGTCTCAAACAAGCCCCCAGGGCTTGGTATGAGAAGATGGACTCCTTTTTGCTTTCCTCTCACTTCACACGCTGTCATTCCGATCACACAGTGTATCTTCAGCGTCAGGAGGGTGATCTTTTGATTCTTGTGCTATATGTTGATGATCTCATCATTACAGGTAGCTCATCCTCCATGATTTAGAGTGTTTAGAAAGTTTTGATGGAGCAGTTTGAGATGACAGATCTTGGTCTCTTGCACTTCTTTCTGGGTCTACAGGTTATTCAGTCTTCGGATGGGATTTCCATATTTCAGGAGAAGTATGCTCTTGATATGCTTCAGCGATTTGGCATGCTTGATTGCAAGTCTACCCCCACTCCATTTCAGTCAGGTGTTGTTTTGTCTTCCACTTGCTCTACTCCTTCAGTAGACCCCACTTTATACAGGCAGTTGGTTGGCAGTTTATTGTACCTGACACATTCTCATCCGGATCTTTCCTTTGTGGTTGGCCTTGTCTCTCAGTTCTCCCATGATCCTCATGAGAGCCATTGGCAAGCAGCCAAACATATTTTGAGGTACTTTCGGGGCACCACACATTATGACATTCACTACACTTCAGGATCCCCTCACATCATTGGCTTCACTGACGCCGATTGGGGTGGTGATGTCAATGATCGGAAGTCTACTTCTGGCTTCATTTTTTGCCTTGGTTCTGGTCCTATTACATGGTCTTGCAAGAAGCAGTCTGCTATTGCATTATCATCTACAGAGGCTGAGTACCATGCAGCAGTGTTAGCCAGTCAGGAGGTTTTATGGCTTCAGCAGTCGATGACAGAGTTTGGGTTTCCTCCAGATTGTCCCACTACTCTTTGGTGCGACAATCAGAGTGCCATTCATATTTCTCGCAACCCAGTGGAGCATCAACGGACAAAGCACATTGAAATCCACATGCACTTCATCAGACAGTTGATTCAGGATGGTTCTCTCATCTTGGAGTATATTCCTATAGAGGAGAAGGTTGCAGACATCTTCACTAAACCTTTGGCATCTCCGCGCTATCTTCAGTTGCGCTCTATGCTTGGGGTGAAGGAAGTTGTCCTTGGGGGGTCTCAGTGAGGCCTTCCTTCCTTCATGTTTTCTTTTTAGCATGTTTCTGTATCTCTTTTTGGAGAGGATTTTTTTCCCACTGGGTTTTCTCCTTTACTCCGCTTTATAGAGATTCTCTTGTATTAGGGTACTTGATCAGGCCTTGTTGCCGGGACCCTTTTTTGCATTGTAGTTCCTTTGCTTTCTTCTGCATTGTTTGTAGCTGCATTGTAGCTCATCTTAAGGGGGGGTGTTAGAGTAAAGTAATTAATTAACTTTGCTCTCCTCTTAAGATTTCCCTTTATGCACATATTAGTCATTTAATAATTAATATTTAATTATTAAATGCACACACTTTAGGGTTAGGTTTTCCTTTTGGTGTTGATCTCCTTTATAAGGATTGATCTCTTGTATTATTCATATTCTTGATTCATTTTTCTCTGATAATACATCTTTTCACTTTTTCAGAGCCAAAACCCTTGTATTCGTTCTCTCTCTTTCTCTGTGACAGGTTTCTTGCATGCAGGTTTCTTTGGGTTCTGTGGATTTGTATTTCTCAAATCCTACAAGTGTGACTACCGATTGGTAGTCTCAACTCTAAGGTTTCTGGTTTGGTAATCCAGCTTGTGCGATGCAACCGATGAAATTTCATGATGAGTTAGCTAATTGATGAGGATGAGATCGAGGTGCCACATCATCTTTGTGCATGTGAAGGATTTCCTTGAGGATCTTGCATGAGAAGATCGACTGCATTAAAAGTCTACCTCAGGAATGAACATTCTTCTTGGTAGTATGAGAAGAAAGCGTGATGAGTTACTGATTCCCATGTGCGGTTAAGAATGAACGATGCAGATTGTCTTGTGATATGTTTGAGATTGTATTGCTCTATGCAAAGTGTTTGGATGGTCAGGATTGGACGGCCTGTATTGTAAACCTAAGATGCTTAGGTTTTAGGGTCTAGGGTCTATGCTACCGACCTAATTTTTGTCTATAAGGTCGATGATGTTTGTTATTATAAGTTGTTGGTAAATGTTGTGTGTGTTTCCAATTGATGAGATACTTGCCAAACCAGTAAGAGAAAATTACAGAGTGTGATTGCAGAAGTAGAGGAACTAAAAAGGATCTGCCTTGGCATGTAGTGTTGTTATCAGATCAGAGTTTTTACCTATTATCTTCTAACCATTTCAATAGTTGGAAAATCCCTTTACCGGGTAGCTTTAATAGGCTTACTATAAATCCTCTAACCAAGTGACTCAAGTTCATTGAGTTCTTTAAATCCTCTAGCAAGGTAACCTTTAACAGGGTTTCAACCTTTAACAAGGTATATAGCCATCCCTTAACCGGGTGATCTTTAACAGGATCGGTTCCTAGCAGAACCTTATTGTAAAGTCTTTAACCAGACTAGACTCTCAACAGAGCGAGCTTCAAAAGAGTTCAAAAACAAGCTTGTGGGTATTCATCCCCACCATGGTTTTTCCCATTTGGGTTTCCATGTGAAAAATGTGTGTGTCATGTGTTGTGCATTTTTCATGTGATTCTTTGTTTAAGTAATTAAGCATGCAAAGCTAATGGTTATGGTATTGTTGACACACCACATGCATATGTTTATGGGTGAAGTTGTTATCAAGTATTAAATGCATTTGAAGTGTTCAGACTTATCAGTTTATGTTGTCTGAAGTCTTATTGTGTTTAACTGGTATTGCTATGGTTAAGTTCAGTGATGAAGACAACCGGTCGATATTGCTTTAACTTGATAAGTTGTTGAGAAAGTTTTTGTCTGTACTGATTCACCCCCCCCCTCTCTCAGTACTAGTTAGGGTATATGTTGTTCATCATTATTCATCATTATAGAGATTGCATTCAACTCGGAAGTCAAATACAATTGGTTGACTAGTTCTTCATGGAAGAATACATTGTGTTAAGGTTTTATGGATCAATAGTAGAACCCTACAAAATTCCAATATATGTGACAAAGATGGTATTTGCATTGGAATATGTACGACAGATGGGGAGTATAGATTTACTTTCATGGTCAGCAAAAGAAGAGCATATTTCCTTCCTTGCCTTTCTCACATGGAGGGTTCACATTTGAGAGAAAAGGAATGAAAGTGGCACATGATTTTTTGACAATTTTTAGCTTTGGTGTTGACAGTTACTGACAATATGATCCAATCAGCGTCATTCAAACAAGGCTTATGATGAATAGGAACTCTACAAGAAAATTTCAACATGAAAGTAAATAATTGCTAGAAAAGCTTAAAAACATGGACTCCTGGGATGAGGTAAAAAAAGAGATGGATAAAATTGCCGCTAACAATAAAATTTCAATAGAAGAATTATCATCACAAATAATGGCATTGCACACACAGAGAACAACAAAGCAGGGAATCAAAAATCAAAATGAAAACAGGAGGTCCTACAATTTCTACCAAAAATTTGTTGATCCATCTAAGAAAGCTATTCCAAAAAATATACTAGAATAATGTAAAGACAGACTTTGGATTCAAACCAAAATAAGTGATTTTTGGACTATGAGGAAGAATCTCGGTGAACCAAATACTAGTGCAGATCTTGATGAAATCGACGAGGATATTGAGTTTAACAAATTGTGGAATATGGAGCATCCCATAGAAGTATATGACAAAAGTGATGATGAAAATGAGTATGAGATTGAGGTCACTCCAACAGCTACTTCAATCTCTGCAAAAATGAGTGGATTTGATGAGTCCATGAAGGAAAAATATAACAAAGGGGCAACCATTATGGAAAAAATGGGTTTTGAAGGTGGTGGTCTAGATCACAAAGGAGAAGGCCCTTGGATTCCAATTGAAACACCACTTCCACCGAAAAATTGTGAGAAACCATTAATTGGAGTTGAATCATCAGATTCATCAAAGAAAGGTACTACTCATTCCCCTACATCTCCATTTCAATTTGTTAGGGCTTCAAATCCACCTTGTGACACTGCCACTGGTGGGGATGGCATGGGTACTAATACTAGTTGTCTTGAAGAAAAACAACAACAATATATCTCTCACAAGAGGCCAATAGTAGTAGATACTATACATAATCCCAGTGATCAAGGCATTGTGAAGAAGCAAAAGGTTATGACGACAATGGCACGTACAAATCTATTGTTTGCAGCTTTAGAACAAACTCCTTAAAAGGGTCCAAAAATTTCACTTGCAAGTTTTAGTGGGGCAGGTTTAGGAATGGGTGTTGCTACTCCTCAAAATGCATTAGTTAGAACCACATGCATAGGTGGAGGCACATAGATCACTACAAGTGATATTTCACCTTTCAAACATTCAATTGCTTCGGTAAACCCAGATTTTCATTATAATGATCTTTAATAAATTTGCACAAACAACAAATATGAATAAAGAAAATAAGAAGACATTGAAGAGGGGTGCCCTTACTGCAGCTTTAGAGGAACAACCTGCATCGAACATGGTATTTCCCACATATGACCCAAACAAAGATATAATGGAGTTCATGGCAGTTATGCCCCCAAATAAAGATAAAAATCCACCACAAAATCAGATAGTTCCCTCTGAATTTCACGTTTGCACCCTCCAAATGGATTTTTCCAAAGTTAAAAAAAGTGGACAAAATTATTGTGTCAAAAAAAACCAACGAAGTGATCTACACTTCACTACTCAAGGTGGAGAGAGAAAAATAAGCTGGAGAAACAAATAGAAAAGTTGCGGGAAGACCTGGAAAATGAAAAAGAAAAGAGGAAAGAAGCAAATAACAAGTGCAATGAATTACAGAGAAGGATAAAAAATTTGGCCTCTACATTAGCAATTACAAAGCAAGAACAGATGGAGGCAGAACTGAAGGAATTGAGGGAAAAAATGGATGAAAGCATTAAAAACTTGATGATGAAAGAGCCACTTTAGCAAAATTATTCAAAAGACTGGAGTTAGCTGCTACCTTAAACAAAAATTTATAGAACCAATTGGAACATGAGACGGAAAAAGAAAAACATTTGGAAGAGAAAGCAGAGGAAGAAAGAAAAAGATGTGCACAAATGAAAGAAGAGTTGCATGCATAATGCAAATTATAAAATTAAAACTTCAGAAGACAATATGAAAAATACAATGAAGTATATAAAATAAAACATTTGGGGGCAAATAATGCAGAGGAGTGACAAGTTGTCTTAATGGTTTGAATTGAATGAATGTCTGAGAGTAATTTTTTGGAAGCTCAAAGACCACATTGAGAAGAACATAAATGTTTATTCAAAAGAGAATATTGCAAAATAGATTTTGCAAGAAGTCTCCAGTACCAATTACAACTATTTGGCATCTAAGGGAATTAACAGCCGCATTGATGCCTCAATAAAGGCATCATCTATCATTCAAAAATGCCAGAAACTAAGGGAAGCATAGGAAATTGTAGATAAAGTTGGGAAAAAGATAATTAAGCTGCAAGAAAACACAACCAAATTGTTAAATCTTGGTTTGCTGAAGAGTGTTGACACATCAAATAAATTCATTGGAAAAGAAGCTTTCAAAAAAAAGATGGAGGATAAAATAAAGTCTAAATTAGACTTGCTTTCTCAGGACACAACTCCTCACAACTTTCTGAATTTTATCAAACCATTAACAACTTTGTATACAGTATTGGGTGAAATAGTGGAGTCAAGTCTATCTTCCAAAAATGGATTGCTGACGAAGTTGCAGTTGACTTACTATACTTTAAAATAAATTGGACTTC
Organism: Cryptomeria japonica; assembly: GCF_030272615.1. Lineage (NCBI taxonomy): Eukaryota > Viridiplantae > Streptophyta > Pinopsida > Cupressales > Cupressaceae > Cryptomeria > Cryptomeria japonica. The sequence goes on from NC_081413.1 coordinate 484,242,570, forward strand.
CATCAAATGGAGAGTGGAGCACCCTACAAAAATTGGCACAAAGATCTCATGAATCATAGTATGTATTGCATAGTTTTTTTCTTTTACTCTTAATTTCAAGGTTTTCTACTTTTGACTTTGCTTGAAATAACTATGTTTTATGAGTAGGAAAAATGCAACACTCACTATTACTAACCGTCTATGATGCACACCTTCATCCTTGTAAATTTGTATTCTCAAGTTCTCTCAGATTTTAAATTTTCTACCTTTCTCTATTTCTGATTTCTAGGTTTTGTACACTTCTATTCTCTATATTTAATTTATCATGGCTTGAATTAATTTTTAAGTTTGAACTCTTTTCTTTGAACTGGATGAGGAGACATGTAGCAATTGCTAAATTGCTAATCCGGCCTATGATGGTCATAGATACCTTCAGCCTTGTAAAATTGTACTAAGTTTGTGTTACTGATTGGACAATAGATTTAGTGTCTTGGTGATTGATTTTGATGTTGAGTCTTCACATGTTGCAAATAGACCTAAAGTTGTTGTTGTTCCCTTATTTCTATAAAATAGAATTCAGGGTCATTTGCAAAGGGTTCTAAAATTTCGTATTGACTTTGCATAGAGAATCATACTGAGTTATGTATTGAATGAATTGTATCATATGGCTATATTTTGAAATAATTAATGAAAATCTCAACATGTCTAAATAAACATCACTCTATCAATAAACACATTACGCTCTTTTATTCTGTTATTTTCTATTTGAAATTAGAAAGTTGAAAAATGCAATTGCAAATCAATATTAAATTTTAATTGCAAAAAATTGATAGACACATAAAATATCATCAAGTTATCAATCACAATAATATGTTTTTGTAATATGAATGGTGAGATATAGTAATAAGATTAATAAATACCTAGGAACTACTAGTTCTAAACCTCTTAAAGTTGCCATTCCTCAACAAATTCAGAGCTTCCTTGATTCTTGTCTGTGTTTTCTTCACTCTGAGTCTGCATACCTCCGTTGAACTGCATCTCAATGCTACCAAAAGGTCCAGTACATTTGTCAATTATCTCACTGCCACTTTGGTTTGAAGTGTTGCCCAAACCTCTTCTTTCATATTTGGACCTCCAGATTTTCAGTGCCCTATCGTAAGGAAAAGTGTGGACATCATACCTAGATGTATAGAGCCTCAAGAAATTTTCCAAATTCTTAGCTTTGATTTTAGGAACCCCAAAGCACTGAAAACTCTCTCATCCTCCATGGAACCCAATATAATTGTAAGACATAAATCATCAAGCTTCAAATATTCTAATATTGAATCATGCGTCCAAAGCCTTGTTACTGATCCCTCTTTGTGGGGGTTCTCCATTATGTCATATTGTTCCCTCATAGTGTATACAAAATAGGTTGATTTCTCTCTAAGAATAGTTTCATTTAAAATTCCATTTATAGTTACCCCATTGAATTCTTTAGATTTGCAAATTTGCTTTATCAAAGTCAGTAGCTTAGTTTGAAAATCAGTTGAACTCTTGAGGTTCCAATACTAAGGAAACACAATACACACGACTTCAAGTAATTTCTTAGGAGGGAATCTGCTTCTAATATGTGAGGAAAGATCATAGGCAATTTATAGACTCAACAATCTTGCAAAACTCTTCCCTTGTAACTCTTGCCAATCGCTTCTTGGGGCACTTTCCTAGTTCCTCGAGCTCGACCATGGAAAAGCAGTGCATTTGTATCTCAACTCCACGTACACTGGCACATAACTCCCCGTTTGCACCAATCTGTAAAAAGTTATCAGGATTGTTCAAATCTGTGAGTGTCCACCACAACAAATTTTTCATTAGATAATGTTGGTTGAGATCCATAGAGATTATCGAGGGTGAGGCATGTCATCTTACGCAGCTTAGCATAATCTGCAATATCCATAGCTCTTTGTTGGGATTTTTTTCATAATATTCTTTATTTCCTCTAGCATGGGGAGAAGAGTTGCTAAAGTTAAGAGTGTCTCTATATTTCTTAACCTTTGAAGTAGGCCGAGAAATTTAGATTTCTCTAAATCATTGCAATTTATATGAAATAGTCCAATCAAGGATGGATATTCTGAAAAAACTCGATGCGCTGGTCCATCCAAAGAGATCCATCTGGTATAATTATCCTTAGGAAGCTTGTTCCCATCGGTTATTCCATCAACAAAGTGTTAAAATTCCATAAATCATTTGGGACTTCAATAGAAGTGTGAGTAGAGCTCTTTGATTAAATGTTCAACTTTTTTACTGGAGCATGCTTGCTCACAATTACAAAAGCTAGATTCATTATGTGGGTCATGCAATGAATGTCAGTAATGTAGGGTGCACAATAACTTTCCATTTTTGTGCAAAGACCGTTCATGTGACCTTGCATTAATGAAGATTCATCCACTCCAACACACCAATTTTTTGGCAATCATCATGTCATCCATACCTCCATATTCAATTCAACAACTCTTTACTAGTTGAAATAAATTTGTCATTGTCGCACTATCCTTGATTTTAGCAACATATAGTAGATGAAGTTGGTGGGCATGATTATGTACAATATAAACATGCATGCATACCCACAAAGTATTATCTATTACCGTAACTTCATCTTAAGACACCGCAATAAAGTTTGAGTCTCTTATTTTTTCCTTTACATCTTCTTTTTCAACCTTAGTAAGACAACTTGCCCATTCCCATCCACTGTTTACTGACCAGTGACTATTAGGATAGTTAGGAACTTTCAAAAAGTATAATAAACCACTCATTGATGGGTAGGCTATCATAGCACGCCCTCTGCTCAAAATATAAAAAATAACACTTAACTGAAAAACTTTTCTCTATTGTTCTATTTGCATTTCTTTTCCAAGAATAGCTTCAATAGAACCTTTAACTTTTGCAGGCTTTGTCTATATTTTCTCCTGAAAATAAAATTCTTCAGCATTCCTCACATGCTTACATTCCTCCTTTATTTTTCATCTTATCGCCGATTTTCAACTCCATCTATCATTTGTTTTTCGTAAAATTTACCCATATGCTTGTCTATGGTATCAATTTTTAGCTACAACCTCTTTTCCTTTCTATGTTTCCAAGTGCAAATCTTACACATGCATTCTATTGGAGGCTCGTCTTCAATTGGATTCTCCATTGGTTCAATGAATAGATACTTTGACACCCAATTAATTTAAAAATTCCTCACTGACATATCCCACTCCCGATCCTTTTTTTATTTGGGTTGATCCTTTTTTGATTTGGCTTTTCTTTTCCCCTTCCATGCAACATCATTTGTGGCATTATCACCCAGGTCAATTATATCATTCCGGCTAACCTAGGTATCTACCAAAAAATCTTCTTCAAGTTCATCGTGATCTGAGATATCAGGTTTGTTGCCTTGTTCAATATGCGGTGTAGGTTGTGAATCTTGTACTTGTACTTGTGATGATGTACTTCCTAGTTTCAACCATAATATTCGCCAATGCCAAAGTGCAAAGACAACATTATGCATTTTGTTGGCCTCTCTTGGCCTTCCCCACATTCAGGATTCCTACCCTTCTTCCTATTTGACATCTCCAATGAAATAAAGGTTTAAAAAAATATAAACTTGTTGAATAAGTAATAATAGACTATATGATTCATTGGCCCTACGACCTTCAATCTAGATGTCTGAGGTCTCCCAGGTGAGCAGTACCACTGACAGGTCCCCACTGAATAAGAATGAACTCAACAGTGCAAACGGATAGAGATGAATTCAAAATAATATTATAATAGTTCAAAAATATTATCTTACCTTTAGGTCACTAGCAGTCGCCAATGCAGATAGCATCAATGGTTGTTCCTGGTCTGAAACTTCATTAGTGATCCGAATTGAGAGCTCAGAACCGACCTGATGCAAAGCCAGGCAACAAACTAGGTGAAAATCTTCTCTCAACCACAACTACTATATCCAAAACAAGTTATTTTATTTGTTCAACATGTGAACAACACACCTACCAAATTCTCAACTCACACAACAATTTGTGTGACCAGATCCATACCGGTTTAGTCTCTTCCAGTACCGGTATGATGAAAACACTCTACCCTTGTGTGAACCGGTTTAGTGTCTTTTGATACTGGTGGGATGGAAACCTATTGGATTTTGTTTATTGGTGGTCCAACCAACACAAAACACCCATAAGATCTAGCTATCAGATGTGTTAGGGAATACTTGTCTCACAACTGTCCAATTGTCTAGTAGCCCTACTGGTTGATTTTTCCAAACACAACTTAAACAAATTCCAAAGGACAAGACAAATAAAGGTAGATTAAGATACCCTTTATCTATTTACACAATTCCCCAAACTCTTAGACTCTAAACACAAGTTGAAAGGTCTATACCCTTACTGTCCTTCTAGACCTAATTAAGCCAATTAGGCCTAATTTACAAAGCAAGTACCCCTTGTATTAGTCCCCCAACTAAACCAACACTTCTGCAAGGTGGTGTAAGGTGTCAAACCACCAAATCTAGGGTTTCAAGACTCGATCCCATCTTCTTTATCTTCTGTAAGTGATTTCCACTTCTACAGTTCAGGGGATCACATAGAGATGCTCGCCTAGGGTCAATTCAATCTCTTCGGACTTGGAGCCTCCCTACAAACCAACACCAAAATATTATGATACAATGGCCCTTCCAAAATTTTCCCCATAGTTTTTTTTATCATCCGGTGAAAATGTCAGATTAAGGGCATCTTTACAGTGAAACCCTAGGTGCCAGTAGGGTTTGTGACCAATCTGATTAGATTTGGATGGATCCCTACAATGCAGTTGTTAAAAAACCTCAAAATTGATTCAAATGAAAGTTAAGAGACTTCCTTAACTCATCCAATTGGTTTAAGACATCCACCAATCTGTACTGATTAGAAATGAACAGCAAAAACAAAAAAATTTAGAAACTCCAAGTATATTGTATTGCTCCAAACTCCAAAACATCATCAAATTTAATGAACTTCAAAAACTATGCCAACAACAACCTAGAATCGATCCAAGTGGGCATAATATAGCCTCCCTAATATTTTCCAACCACTTTTCAAACTTTGGAACCGTTGGAGGATTAGTTATCCCTACTTACAATATTTTGCAATGACAACAAAAGTTGTCAACTTGCACTTTTCAAATTTGGCGACTCCAAGGTCTATTTGACCTATTCCAAGGATTGGTCTAATGTTTCCAAGACCAATATTTATTTTCTTGACTCATACCTATACTCCTATTGACCCACCTGGTCATTTATCCATGGTGGCTTACAAAATGCAATCATGACAATGCCTTACATCAATTGGGTCTTATTGACTCACAAAACTATCAACCTATTACATATGATCATTTTCACCTCATGGGTGATATTAGGCTCTTTTAGACTTCATTTTTGTCTTCATTTGTGTCTTTGGGTGCTCCTGCACCATACTCCCTGGGTGATTGAATCTCAAGTCCACTTGAGATGAGTTCTGGTAATGTAGTCCCATGTTTCTTCATCTAGTCTTCATCCATCCATACTACATCTACCTTAGGGAGTCCTTGCCACTTGACAAGGTATAGTTTGTAGACCTTATTCCTAGTTTTTTTCATAATCTTGGTGTCCAATATCCTTTCAAGTTTGGGTGGCCCTTGACTTGGAAAGTCTTTCAGTATGTTTGCAACATCCTCCACCAAAAATGTACCATCTTCTTGCACTATACCTTTGAATGGTGTCAGATCTACAATATTAAAGTTTGGGGATATACCTATATCTAAAGGTAATTGGATTTCATATGCATTGTTCTCAAACTTCTTGAGTATTGGACAAGGTCCAACCTTTCTCATCATGAGCTTTGTGTGTTTCCCTTTTGGCAATCTCTCCTTTTTCAGATTGGCCCATACCATGTCTCCAACTTGGAACTGCGTATCTCTCTTTCTTCTGTTAGCCTGCTCCTTGTACTTCTTTGTACTTCTCTGCAATTGCATCCGGACTTGGTCATGAATCTCATTTATCCCTTCAGCAAATTCTTCTCCACAAGCATTGATATGTTTAGTTGAGGGTATATTTCTCAATTCTAGTACTCCTCTTGGATTCAGTCCATAGACAATTTGGAAAGGGTTCCTTCCAGTACTTCTATTGACAAAATCATTATAGCCATATTATGCTTAGGAGATGATGGAATCCTACTTTTCACCATGTTGCTTGGTGAGGCACCATAACAAATTTCCAAGTGACCTATTGACCACTTCTATCTGGCCATCCGTTTGGGGATGATAAGTTGAACTAAAAGACAAGTTTGTGCCTAACTTCCTTAATAAAGTACTCCAAGAATTTCCTACAAATTTCACATCTATGTTCGACACAATGTTCAAGGGTAAACCATGTATTCTCACAACTTCATTAAAGTAAATGTTTGCACATGTAGCATCACTTGTGCTCTTGCATGGCAAAAAATTTGTCATCTTGCTAAACCTGTCAACAACCACAAAAACATTGTCAAAACCTTTTTGAGTTCTTGGAAAACCCATCACAAAATCCATGCTCACACTTTCCCAAGGTCTTGAAGGAATGGGAAATAGCTGGTATAGTCCTACATTTGTTGTTGTCCCTTTGGCCTCTTGACACACCATACATGAATCAACAAATTTTTTGGCATCTGTCTGCAATTTAGGCCAGTGATAAAATCTTCTCACCAACTCAAGAGTTTTGTCTAATCCAAAGTGTCCCCCCATACAACCATTATGCTTCTCCTTAATTATGTTAGCCCTCATTGAACATTTAGGAATGCACAGCTGGCATCCTTTGAAAAGAAGACCATCTTGAATCAAATAATTAGAATACTCTAAATGATACCGACTACCAAACTCAGTTCATACCTTGTAGATGTCTTTGAAATATTCATCTACAACATACATACCCTTGAGGGAATCAACTTGTTGGGTGAATATTTTGTCACCAACGTACTAATGATACAATATATAGTTCACACAACGCTATGCTAAGAAATTAATCTCTCCTCTCATCAAGGGGAGGTTCCCTATGAAATTTCTTCTCTAATTAATAAGGAATTAAATTTGTGGGTTGGTGTTGGGCATATAACTCTCTTTTTTCAGAGTTTATGTATTCTCCCTTCACCTAGTTACAATTTCTCTACCTCTTAAGATACTTAAAGAAAAGAACTATTAATCTAACAAACTACACCAAGAGTTACTATTAAGAAGCACAAAGTCTCCTTTATGGTAACACTAATTCACACTAATCGTTACAAATTAAACAATTAGAAACTTAGCTTAAAGCTCAAAGTCTTCAAGTATAGATTTATAATCCATTAAACTACAAATAACCACAGCAATACAAAGCTTACCACAAGTTACTTAATTTATCAGCAGATTTCTCAAGTATGCTAAGAGCACAAAGTCTACTTTTCAAGATTGGAGAGCTCTCTAACCACGTAGCAATATATTAATGATCAAAGAAGTAAAGATAATATAGATTCAATGGACATAGGAACATCAAATTATATAAATGAGTTTATTGATACAACACAAAGTTTGTAATCAACAAAACTATTTTCTTTATTCATTTGATAGGATTTTCACCACAAAAAGCTCAAAGTCTTAGTTGGGATTAAAAAATCAGTAGAGTTTTGCTAAGCATGAAAAAGATAAAATATTTACAAAAAGGTCCTCCTTATATAGGAAAAGAAGTTGAGAAAAAGGTGGGCACAGTTGACTTATTCAACTGCACAGTCCCATTTTACTACAACTACTACATAAAGAAAATGTGCAGCTGCACAAAAATTGACAACGTTTATCGGTGCAGCTGCATGAAGAAAGGATGTCAGGAGGGGGAACTTCACTCTTGATTCCCCTCTTCATTTTATTTCTGGAAATCTTCAAATTTAACAAGGATGGCTTTCATTTCTGCTTCATTTGGAATCAAGGTAGAACTTGTGATGATTTGGACGCGGGACAATGCATCTTGAATCTTCACCTGTTTCTTTTTTACATCCTTCAACATGGATGCGAGGACTTCGAAGCTGACCTAGATTTCTAATAGTTTATCAAATGTATCAAGAGAAAAATCTTGTCCTATGAATTGATCCATCAAAGAAAGGAATTCTTGCGTGACAACTTCAGCAGTGATGAGATTTTGATCGCTATCATATAAATAGCAAGGGAGATCACCAACTTTAGAAAAAATAAGGTCAACCTCATCATCACCTTCTTTCTTCTCCCGATCCAGCTCTGCAATCATTAACTTCATTGTCTCTTGTTTATGAGACAATAAAGACAAGATTTGAATATACTTTTCCCTTGTGGGAATTACCTTATTCTCAACCAGGACATCTATCCTGAAGTCCTCCATTTTTCTTCACAAGGTAGTACTTTTCACAACCTCCTCAATCTCCTATGATAAAGAGGTTTTGAGTCCTTGCATCCGACTCTGGATTACTTCATAATCAGACAATAGTTCCACTATTGGGCTCAGAAGATGACAGCCTTCTGACCTTAGCCTTGAAATCCACTCATCCATTACTCGGCCTTTAGCTCCCACCTGTTCAATCTTCTTGAGAGCTTTGGTATCTATTGAAGATCCTATAGGCTCTATCTATTGAGAAGATTGTGTGACCTTTAGAAGAATGTTGGTCAGCTGTTCACAATTCTACTTCAAGACATTTTTATCATCCCTCTCTTGATCCAATCTTCTCAATAAAGAATTAAGGGTTGTCTGAGAATCTAATTTCACACTCTCATGTGTTTCCACCCCGAGCTCTACGACCTGCATGGTATAGTCTTCAGATTGTATGTTGCCTTTGTCCTTGTCTAATGATGGCACCATAACTTCAGGGTATTTTCTCTTGGAAGTTGGGTCTATTACCACCCGAGATACCATCTTTGGCTTTTTTGTTCCCTTAGGCTTTGGGGGAACTAAAAGTTCAAAGTCAAACTCATCTGGGGATATCACCTATTTTTTCCTTTTAGGGGCCACTACTTCCATCCAGGGGGGTAGTTCTAGATTAGCTGATGGAGTAGTAGCTCCTTGCTGACTTGGAGTTGAAGCTTCAGAAGCAGGGAGACTAGAACTTGGAGCAGTTGTGAGTGTTACTAATGGTGCTGATATTGAGGCATCTAGTGGAACATTTGTTGCAGCTACCTCTTTAGTTACAGAAGGAAGAGTAGAGGGTGTTGTGAATGTAACTTCAACACTTACCAATGGAGGAATTGTCTGGTGGTCGTAGTAGTGACGGGTAAATCTATTGAAACCTATTCTGTAAGTGCATCTTGCAAGGTCTCATTAAAATCCATCATGGTGGATTCAAAAGTAGATGAAGGGATATCATCTAAATTAGAGAAGTTGGTTATTGTAAAAAACTGACCAATGGTCTCCGATTGCATCATACCCATACTTAAATCTCCATCTTCTTGGTCAAAGTCAGAGTCAGAGTCAATAGAATGGATGATTACCTATGAAGTAATCAGGGCATCAACTTCAGATGGATGTGATACTTCCTCTGCCTATACTTCCTCTTGTTGAGGAATTTCACCTTCTTCAACCTCCTTTCCTTTTCCAACTTCACTGGCAGACGGTTGTTCTAGCTCCTTCGCCATTGTTTCCTATGATGTGAATGATGACCCACCCTTCTTCGACCCTTTAACTGTAAATTTGATTTTGGGTCCTTTACCTTTCGATTGTATCACAGGAGCTGAGGATAGTTCTTGTGAGTCTGCCCTGCTCTTTGTTCTTTTTTCAGCCGTTGCTGTCTTGCCCAATGGGCCATCATTGTTTTCATCATCTCCTGAACTAGTGGGAAGTTGTTTCATCCTAAGGTTCTGTTTTAGTAACCAAGCATTGGTGTTCGCTAAAATAGGAGAAATCCTCTGTGTAATAGATTTTCTTTCTTTCTTTGACCATTGCACAAGTGGAATTGGGGAGTCAACAATCTTCTTCTCGTAATAAACAGAGTCCACCATATCATCTATGTCTTCCATGGTCATTGGGATCTTAGCTAAATCCAAATTTTCAATTTGTTCTAGAGTAAGGCGGCTAAAATCCATCCTTCTTATATCCTCCTCATTCTGACAATCTGCCCAAACATCCTCAAATCTATAAACATGAGTATAAGTCCTTTTGAGTTTGTTCTCTATACCCCGAAAATCAAAATCAGTTCAAGCCTCGAATCTTCTCATGGTATTCCACTGCATTTCCTCCTCCATATTTTTAGCCTTGGGGTTGGTTAGCACTGAATACCTGCCAATTGACTCTGGGAATTTCAGCCCAGTCTTATGTGCTTGTGATTGTTTCTCATGCACATTAATCAGTTGTCTGTACAGCTCCATAAGGATGATTTTGTCTAAAGGGAACCTTGGAAGAATGAAGGGCTCACCTAAGAAACATCCAATTTGGATATAGGTGAATGTGGGAAACTGTAGAAATACACACCCAAAATGAGACACCCTACTATGAGCGGCCTCTGATATTCTCCTCTTCTGCAGGCCTTTATCAAAAATGCACTTTCATACAGAAAATAAGGCGTCATTAACCCTTCTGTAATGATTACCTTGAATCTTGATTGTCAGCTGGTCATAGTACTCCCAAACAGGCACCACTATTCTATCACCCCTGGTAGACAAGCCTAGATATTGCCTCATTAAAGCAACTGCATAAACCAGGTATGAGGTCATGTAAAACTTCAGTGTTACCTTGACCTCCTTCAATTGAGCACAAAGCGCATTACTGATCTGTTCTCCCCAATCAATTCTTGTGGCCCCCTTTCTGATTATATTTATGTAATAAGACATCCAACTTTGAAAATAATGAGTCCTTTAATCCTCTCACTCTGGATAACATGTTGACCATGTCGTTATATTCCTCATTAAAATAACTCCTGTGGAAGGACTTAGGCCATTGTGAGGTGAGGGAAGTTCTTCCAGTAGAGAGATAAACAATATTGATCACTTTTTTGCATTTATCCTCATGTTTCTCGTAGTACTCTTGAGCACTCTCTTGAGAAATATCAACTACTTCTTCAACTGATCAACCTTTAAAGACGTTATTGAAGAATACACTGTCTAGAGTCATGATGACATTCTGATCTTCATCTTTCACTTGCCTTGTGCTTGGATCAAAGCGATCAACTACTGCCAGTACAAATTCAGGATCATGAGCCGCAACTGGGAAAGATGCATACTTATGCAGCTAAGATTTGATTAAACTGGTTAGACATGCAGGAGCCCTTTGAACCCGGTCAATAAATTCTTGCATATCAACATGCCCAATTTTGGTGTCTCTGATCTCCTTAATATTTGAGTCCACTAAACTCTCTGTGTATAGATTCAAGTACCTATCGTACTTGTATTTCATCTTTTTTTATGATGCTTTACTTGGAGAAGGTTGTCCTGAGGAAGACTCAGGTTTGTTATGAGAGAGCTTTGACATTCGTGCACAATGACTGCATTCAACACTGATGATTAGCTATTCATCATTATCAAAATCAATTTTTCTCAAACGGAACTCAAAACAGGCTTAGGAGTAAAACTGCCAAAAACAACAGGTCGGGGAAAAAAGTCCGACTTGCTCTTTTGAAAACAAAAATTGCACATTGGACTTTAAAGTCCGATGTGCAATCTTGTGAAGGGTTATCAACATATTGGACTTTAAAGTCTGATGCGTAAGGGAAAAACTTCAAACAAGCACATCGGACTTTAAAGTCCGATGTGTAAGGGAAAAACTTCAAACAAGCACATCGGACTTTAAAGTCCGATGTGCTTCCTAGAAAAGGTTTAAAGGCATGTCGGACTTTAAAGTCTGATGTGCTTTCAAAGGGGAAGGACAACTGGTCGGCATGTCGGGTTTTAAAACCTGACATGCCGACCTACTCCCCTCCGCATATCAGATTTTAAAGTCCGATATGCGAAGGTTAAGATCCCGCATATCAGACTTTAAAATCCGATATGCGGAGATAAATTTCTCCAGCTGCACACCGGATTTTAAAGTCCAGTATGCTACTTTAGAAGAGGGGGCTCCGAAGGGTGATCAGGTTTTGAAGTCCGATTGTCCTCCGGAACAAGGGAGATAATCAGACTACAAAACTTGATTGTCCTTCAGAGAGAAGTCCGAGAAAGGCAAACACAAACAAAAAGAAAGCAAACAAGAACAAATAAAAAACCCGAAAAGAAAACAAAAGCCCTACCTCTTCCGCTATGATGATCAAAAAATCCGAGTATGGAGCGATCCGATCGAGTCATGGAGAAGAAAATCTGAGTTGTGATGGAGAAACCAAGGAGGACGCGTGCAAGACAAATGAAAATGAAAACTAAAAACACGAAAATTAACTTTAAAAATATTTTAAAACAAACCCTAATTAGCAATTAATGCGTCATTAAAACAACACACAGTTGCATGTCGGGCTTTAAAGTCTGACTTGCAAGCTAGGAACACTTGCACATCGGACTTTAAAGTCCGACATGGAAGCCATGAACAAAACACATGCAGTTCAGACTTTAAAGTCCGAACTGTAGGCTAAACAACATGCAGTTCGGACTTTAAAGTCCGAACTGTAGGCTTAGACCATATATAGTTCGGACTTTAAAGTCCGAACTGCAGGTAAAACTACAAACTTAAGGAACAAGGAAAACAATAAAAATGGGAAGCAAAGAACGAAATGAACTAACCTACCAAGTCAATTAAGCTCTCCTGGAGACCGTAAGGTACGAAATGGACCAGTTTCGTAGGGTTGCCTTATGATTTTGGCCATGCTAAAATCGAGGACAACACAACTCCTACACTCTCCAACTGGATTTCTGAAACTGTTAGTGCCCTCCTGCTAAGAGCATCTGCAACTTTGTTTGAGACACCTTTCTTGTGTTTGATTGTAAATGTGTAGGCCTGAATGGACTCAACCCACTTCATATGCCTATGGCTCAATTTCTCCTGACTATTTAGGAAACTTAATACCTGATTATCTTTATACACAACAAACTCTTTGGCAAGCAAATAATGCCTCCACTTCTTTAGTGCCTGAACTAATGCATACATCTCCAAATCATAGGAAGAATATTTATTGTTAGCATCATACAATTTTTCACTAAAAAATGCAATTGGCCTACCTTCCTAACTAAGTATTGCACGTATTGCCAAATGACTTGCATCACATTCAATCTGAAAGATTTTGTCAAAATACGGTAAGGTAAGAACCACTTGTTGTGATACCTTTTTCTTCAACATTTCAAATGCTTCACCCGCCTCCTTGGTCCATCAAAATTTGCACTTTTATCCACCCTTAATGGTCTCTAACATGGAAGCACAAATCTGGCTAAAATTCCTGATAAACTTCCTATAAAAGGTAGCTAGGCCATGAAAACTCCTTACATCACCAATTGTTATAGGAGTTGGCCATGTGAGAATGGCATTCACTTTATCAGCATCCATTTTCAGATTTCCTCTAGAAATCACAAACCCAAGGTAAGTCAAGGCTTCCTGCAAAAACACACACTTTTCCATGTTTATCATTAGTTTCTCTTCATTCAACCTTCTCAAGACCATATCCAAATGTTTTAGGTGCTCCTCCTTTGTTTCTCTAAACACTAGGATGTCATCTAGATACACTATAGCAAACTTAATAATGAACTCCTTCAACACCTCATTCATGAGTCTCATGAAAGTGCTAGGGGCATTTGACAACCCAAATGGCATCACCCTCCATTCATACAATCCTTTGTTTGTTTTAAAAGCAGTTTTCCATTCATCACCGACTTTAATCCTTATTTGGTGATAACCACTTTTTAAATCAATCTTGGTATAATACCTTGCACCTCATAAACAATCTAGCAAATCTTCTATTCTAGGCATAGGGAATCTATACCTGATGGTTATCTTGTTAATGGCCCGGGAATCAGTGCACAATCTCCATGTTCCCTCCTTTGGTGCTAAGACAATCGGGACTGCACAAGGGCTCAAGCTCTTCCCTATCAAACCTTTATCAAGCAACTCTTGGATCTGCCTTGCAACTTCCTCATTTTGTTGGGGAGTCATTTTTTAGGTTGGCTTGCTTGGTAAGGTGGCACTAGGAATGAAATCAATGCAATGGCTTATCTCCCTTATTGGTGGTAGGATTCTTGGCAACTCTTTTGCAACTATGTCCTTGTATTTGCTCAACATTTCCACCACCTCCTCAGGGACTATCACCCTTTTCTTTTCTACTTTGCCATCTGAAATGGGCTCTTCTTCTTGCCTTGCTACTGACATCACTGCAAATCAAGGTGTTCCCTCTTCCCTGATTGCCCTGAGGAACTCTTTTCCTTCCATGATCATGATCTTGGCCTCCTTCTCCTTTTGATCCTCACTGGTATCAGGCAAGGGTATCAATTCAATCACCTTTTCATCTTTGGTGATGGAGTAGGTGTTCTTGTGTCCATCATGACGAGCCTTGAGGTCATATTGCCATGGTCTCCGAAAAAGAAGATGACAGGCATCCATCTCAACAATATCAAACGGAATTTTGTCTTTGTATGCTCCTATCTGAAATTCAACCCATGATTTCTCTTCTACCAAGGTTTATTTTCCTTTAGTAAGCCAAGAAACTTTATATGAAAATGGATGAGGAATTCTTCTCAATTTTAGTTTCTCTACCATTTCTAAGGATACTAAATTTTCAGATGAACTTGAATCTATTATAACCTTACATACCTTGCCTCCTGCTTTGCATGTGGTCTAGAAGAGTGTCTTCCTTTGTGGAGGTTCAATATTGCTTGGTTCCTTCAACAATGTTCTCCTCATCATCAAAGCTTCTCCTTTCTCTGGAAGTCCGTAGGAATCAGGTGAATTGACACTCTGACAATCAATGTCTTGAACCAAATGTGTTCTCCTCTATCCTTGGGAGCTTGATCTGGTCTTCTTAGGACACTTAGTTGTGGTATGACCTACTTGATTGTAGTTGTAGCATCTGAAAGGCTCTGAGATTATTCCACCAAATCTACCTCTATGGTTGGGTATTCTTCTTCTGAAACCCCCTCTTGTGTTACCATCTCCATGCTAACTTTCTTGATTAGCCTCTCCTTGTGGCCTAGGACTTTGTCCTCTACCATTCATAGGCCCTCTACCTTTTAAATTTCTGCCCCCTCTACCTCTATTATTCTGATCATTCTTTCTCTTTAGCTTCTCCTCTACTCTTAGTGCTAGTTGAAAGCACTTGTTCACTGTCTCTAGCGCTAGTATGTTGATCTCATCTTGGATACTATATTTCAATCCACTAAGATATCTTGCCACTTTCTCTGGTTCCTCCTCATGGTGTTTGGTCCTTAGACTCAACCTATGGAACTCCTCAGTATATGTGGTCACATCAAGGTCTTTTTGCCTCGAACCTTGCAACTTCTTGTATACTTGGACTTCATAGTCTACCGGGATGAATTGTGCCTTCACTTTTGCCAGCATTCTATCCCATGAGGTTATCATACATCTACCTTCCTTCACCCTCTCACCTTGGAGATAATTCCACCAAGTGAGCATTGATCCTTTCATCTTGGACTTATCAAAGATAACCTTCTTATTCTTAGAGGTCTCTTTGCATTCAAAATGGTTGTTCAATGCCTCAATCCAATCCATCACTTCTTATGCATTCATTTTCCCACTAAACATGGGGATGTCATCTTTACCTAATGAGGATTCTTTGCCAATGGACTTTAGGACCTCAACAAATTCTCTCTGGTCTGCAGGTAACTTAGCTTTCTACCTTTGGGTCTCTTCTTCTCCCCCTTGTTCTTCTTCTTCATCAAAGTCACATTCACCCTCCTTTCTGTTGCCTTTGGCCTTCTCTGACTCCCTCACTTTGTTTTCAAACATCTATTCAAACAACTTCTTGATGGCATCTTGAGACATACTCTTAGGAGGCATGTTGCTAGCCTCTCCCTCACTTACTTCTGCGGACATACACCACAAATCACTTTCCCCAAGTGATCCAACTCGCGCTCTGATACCAATATGATGCAAAGTCAGGCAACAAACTAGGTGAAAATCTTCTCTCACCCACAACTACTATGTCCAAAACAAGTTCTTTTGTTTTTTAAAGGTGTGAACAACACACCTACCAAATTCTCAACTCACACAACAATTTGTGTGACTGGATCCATACCGGTTTAGTCTCTTCTGGTACCGGTATGATGAGAACACTCTACCCTTATGTGAACTGGTTTAGTGTCTTCCGATACCGGTGGGATGGAAACCTATTGGATTTTGTCTATTGGTGGTCCAACCCACACAAAACACCCATAATATCTATCTATCAGATGTGTTATGGAATACTTGTCTCACAACTGTCCAATTGTCTAGTAGCCCTACCAGTAGCCTAGTAGCCCTACTGCTTGAGTTTTCCAAAAACAACTTAACAAAATTACAGAGGAAAAGACAAACTAAAGGTAGATTCAGATACCCTTTATCTAGTTACACAATTCCCCAAAGGCTTAGACTCTAACCACAAGTTGAAAGGTATATACCCTTACCGTCCTTCTAGACCTAATTAAGCCAATTGGGCCTAATTTACAAAGCAAGTACCCCTTTTATTAGCCCCCTGACTAAAAAAACACTTCTGTAAGGTGGGGTAAGGTATCAAACCACCAAATCCAAGGTTTCAAGACTTGATCCCATATTCTTTATTTTCTACAAGTGATTTCCACTTCTACAGTTCAAGCGGTCACATAGAGATGCCCGCCTAGGGTCAACTCAATCTCTTCGGACTTGGAACCTCCCTGCAAACCAACACCAAAATATTTTGATACAATGGCCCTTATAACATTTTTTCCATAGTTTTTTTGATCCTCCGGTGAAAATGTCAGATTTAGGGCATCTTTACAATGAAACCCTAGGTGTCGGCAGGGTTTGTGACCAGTCTGGTTAGATTTGGATGGATCCCTACAACCCGGTTGTTACAAAACCTCAAAATTGATTCAAATGAAAGGAAAGAGAATTCCTTAACTCATCCAATTGGTTTTAGACATCCACCAATCCGTACTGATCAGAAATGAACAACGAAAACACAGAATTTCAGAAAACTCCAAGTATATTGTATTGCTCCAAACTCCAAAACATTATCAAATTTCATCTTCAACAACTACGCCAACAAAAACTTGGAATCGATCCAAGTGGGAATAATATAGCCTCCCTAATGGTTTCCAACCACTTTTCAAACTTTGGAACCGTTGGAGGATTAGTTATCCCTTTTTACAACATTTTGCAATGACAACAAGAGTTGTCAACTTGCACTTTTCAAATTTGGCGACTCCAAGGTGTATTCGACCTATTCCAAGGATTGGTCTGGTGTTTCGAAGACCAATATTTATTTGTTTTACTCATTCCTAGACTCCTATTGACCCACATGGTCATTTATCCATGGTGGCTTATAAAATGCAACCATGACAATGCCTTATATCAATTGGGTCTTATTGACTCACAAAACTAGCAACCTATTACAGATGATCATTTTCACCTCATGGGTGATATTAGGCTCTTTTAGACTTTAATTCTGTCTTTGGGTGCTCCTGCACCACGACCAAATTATGTAGAGATAATCTGATCTTTGACTGTATTTATACCAATCCTTATTTGGCGAATTCGGTGGGAATTTTATATGGTATACAAATATTTGGCGAATCACACTTAACTATAACACGTCTTAAGTAATTTTTGAGGCAATTAAGGGGCGTCCAATTAATTGGAAATTATAATACATATGGCAAAAATTGGGGTTAGTTGAGACATACTTCTGCAAAATGCCAAGCGAATTGGGTCCTCCTGGCCAATAAAATCTTTATATGGCTATTGGTGAATTATGGTAGTCTATTAAGACAACCTCAGAAAGTGTAGGCAAAAATATTGAATTTACCATATGGAAAACATTGATTCTATTGGTGAAATCTTGATAGAGATACAATTAATTACATAAAATAATGGGTGATTGAGTCGTACATTTGATGAATATTTATAAAGTTTGGGCAACATGGCCACCCCCGATCAGTTAATATATTTGCCACTAAAGTAAACCATGTCCTTGGATTAGGATTAGGTTAGGTTGGATTTGTATAATGCCTTAGTCCTTTGATTAGGATTAGGTGAGGTGTAGGGATTAATCATGTGGTCCAAAAGCAAGGTAATAACCAAGCTAGGTTAATTCTAGATCTTTTGATTAGGATTAGATTAGTATTAAGTCTTTTCCTACTTAGGATAGGATAAGTTCCTAAGCAAGATTAGACAAAGATGAGGGTTCAGATTGACCCAAATGATTAAAGCTAATTAAAAAAAGTACTTGAGATAGATAGTTTCTCAAGCACTATACCAATTAGGCATTGGCAAAGGATAAAAGATCTAAATTGAACTTTTGTAAAGTTCAAACCTTGGTTTAGGGATCAAGGACTGTTGGAGGGAATTTGGATAAATTCAGATCAAGGGTTGATTTTGGTTGATGTATTAAGTCCTCAAGGACCAATAAAGGATGATTATGGAAGAATGGGTTGTCAAGACAGAGGTTACCCATGATGGTAAAAGATGCTAGTATGATATCTCTAGCTGAGGAATGCTAGACAATGGGATGTGACCACTCCTATTAAATTGTTGGGACAAAGCTACTCTTTGATCGAAGGCTCATGTTCTCAAGGGTTCCTTGTCAAACTTGCTAGTAAAGCCATGAAAATAATCATAAAAATGGACGGTTGAGATTGAAAGATAATGGAGGGTTGAGATTGAATGTGAGGAGGTGATATGGATTGAGCTCTTAGCCTCGTGACACTTGTTACAAGGTAAAGTGTCTTGGGAAGAACAATTTGCATGGGGAAGAGGGCAAGGTATGCTCACACATCTTGGGAAGAACGTGGAGATGACAAGTGAAAGCAATTTTGGCAAAGTGTAAGAGTGTATTCTCACACATGTGTGAGCATCTTTGGGTAAAAGATGAGGTGGATGGGAAAGTGACCCTTGCATGCAAGCTCATTTATGAGAGGGCGGGGGGGGGGGGGGGGGGGGTTACATGTGGACCTAGGTAGGTGGGATGAATTAAAAATTGGAGAAAAGGCTAATGATGATAAGGCTTGGGTTAATTAGGCTTAATGAAGGGGGTTAAATGGAAGGTTTGTAGGAATCGGGATACTAGTTAATTAACTAATTGGGATTAGAAGAAATAAAGGGGAATTAAATCAATTTTAGAAAAAATGGGTCCAATTATATAGTTAATTGATAAATTAAGTATTTAATTAGGTGGAATAAAATTAGTTAAATATGATTTAATTAATTTTAAGAAGAATGAGGACTAGCAAATTTAATACAATTAATTATGCAAGGAGGGATAAATTAATTAAATATTAATTTGATTAATTTTAGGTGTCTACAATACTACTAAACCATTCTTTGGACATATTCATGTATCTATTGAAAATATACCAAGATTGAACAATAAATCTATCAGCATTATGGCTACCATTGGATCTCTCTTGGAT
Organism: Cryptomeria japonica; assembly: GCF_030272615.1. Classification (NCBI taxonomy): domain Eukaryota; kingdom Viridiplantae; phylum Streptophyta; class Pinopsida; order Cupressales; family Cupressaceae; genus Cryptomeria; species Cryptomeria japonica. Next base: position 484,262,043 of record NC_081413.1, read on the forward strand.
ATGCCTCATAATAATTTGTGAGTTCTTACTGGAACAAATTTTGATTCTATCTTTAAAATGTTTTCAAATTTGAAATGGTATACATGTGGAATTGTTGGTCTTGATTGTCCATAGTATCATAATGTTTACACTTACCTTCATGAAAATACCCTTCCACCTGATTCGTCTACTATTGAAAAGGAAACATTCATATTATGTTCTTCTTGTTTCATTATCCTAGATAATACTTTGCATCAAAGGAGTCTTGATGGTATCCTCCTTATATGTCTAAACTTGGAGGAAGCTAAAACTGCATTGCATGAGGTACACAAAGGTCTTTGTCAGGCATAATCTAGTGGCTCTACCCTTGTTTAAAAGTTACTTTGAACATATTGTTATTGGCCAACTATGGAACAAGATAAATAATATATTGAATATAGTGTTGTCACTGATGTCAAAGAGATTGAGTTACGTTAGAGTATTTGAGAACAATGAAGGAAAATGTCTTGTAACTATTGGGTATCTCTCTCAATGTTATCATTTTGTACTAATATCAATTGTAGCTAATTGTCTGAAGAATTTGCAGAAGTCTAGAAGTGTCTATGGTATGTTTATGATGTATGTTACTCAGAGTTGGTATTTGTATTATGTTTCACTATCATGGTTTTTGGTACCACGCTCTATCACATTGAATTGTTATGGCTTGCAGATTGGAACATAAATAAAGCTATACACAAAGACAAATATTTCAACATTAATAGGATTTGGTCAAGTGGATAGAAAGTTAGAAGTGATAGAGTGCACACTAAGTTATCTTGTTGATTATGTAGATGTTTTCGTTGGACGTGCCAGAGCATTGTAGCATGTTTTATCTAGAGGAAATGTCTAAAGGTAGTATTGGACCAATTAAGTTTGTATTGGGAAATGCACACTATAATATTACTCCTCATGTAACATGTTGGATTTAAGACTGAGTCAACTACAAGTTTGGTGTAAGGGATGTACTCTTGGTCAACTTTTGGATATTGTAAAGATGTTATAGACCAACATGAAGGTGTAAATAGCATTGGAATGCATATATAGTCTTTTAGAGGATGAAAAATCCTCTAAGAAATCAAGCAAGAAGGGAATATTGTGACACTAATGCTAAAGAAAGGAATGTTATATTTTGCACGGTTTATCTAACTCTAAGTTTCATTCATTGTAGGACCATAAAGAAGATTTGGGACAAGCTTCACAATATCTATAAAGGTGATAGTAAAGTCAAGGAAGAAAAACCTTATACCTAACAAGTTTACTTGTCCATTAAAAAAACAAGTAATTGTAGTAGTTGCAGAGCCATCAATAGTTGTATCTACATTTTCTAAGCCAAAAAATCCAATTGAGTCAATTGGCGAAGAGGAGGATGCTTCTTCCTTCTTTTTTGAGCTCTCCCCTATGCTAATATTCACTTGTGATTTTTGTTGATTAGGGGTTGTCTTCTCTAGAATTTTGTTCTCTTTTTCTCATATTGTTCTTCATGCTCCTCTGCATTTCCTAGAATGTTTAAGGGGAACATTAATGGATTCAACATTTACTTCTTGTGTGACCTACTCCTTTTGTAAGTCTTTTTCATTAGTATAATATGAAGAAGATGCTTGTACTTGTTCTTGATCATTTGCATCATTTACCTCCTCAAGGATTTCCTTATGAGTTCCATCTCCTTTTGAATTGTGTCCCTATCTTCTTCTTCCATGTTCATCAAGAAATTTACCCTATGTTTTGTCTTGAGTTCTTGTGCTTGACTTTCAGACAATTTAACCTTTTCTTCTTTAGTGACAGACAATTTAGCTTTGTCAAGAAATTTTTGTTTTAGTTATTCATCTATTTTTATTATTTTTTCTCTTTTCTACCTTGAAACTTGTGCAAGGCTCTCTAGAACTTGATCTAAGATTTCGTTCAAGGGCACACTGTACTTGATCAAATACATGACTATTGACTTCTCAATAATTTTCTGGTCTGTAGGAGGTGCTGGATGAAGTTGAGTTGTCTCTTTTGAATGTCATATTTTTCAATACCATTAAGAATTCCATCTAATTGGCGAGGCTCACATGGAGGTACCATCAAAGGATTTTGTCTAGCCCTTTTCTTTCTCCTCTTAAGCTTTGGGATATCTTATTCTTATGCTTCCTCAATATTTATTGTCTTCACTTTCTTCCTTTTGGCAAATTTTTTTTTCCTAGCATGTTCTTTTTATGTGGTCTCCTTAGATTTTGGAGATTCAAATGCAGTCTTCTTTCTTGAAAAGGTAGATTGTGTTGGTCTAGAGGTTCATAGAGTAGTTGTAGTGACAGATACAAACCTACTCAAGTAATTTTCTAGGTAGTTGAGTCTTCTCCAATTGAACAAGGTTAGATTGAGGATAACTTTAGTGGTGGATTTAGGTGGAATACCCCACTTTTTTGTGCAACTCTTCTTTGTGTTTATTTAGGTGCATCTTTGCATTCTTCTTGTTCTTCTTATCCCTTATCTCATCATAGTTATAAAATCTCTTTGTGGAAGTGTCCTTTGGTTTGTTGAGATGAATATTAGCATAACCAATTATCTAGTCTTCAATGATCTCATAAGGGAGTTTTGGAATCTAGATTGTTCTTAGCTCTACAACCACCATGTAACAATAATGACCATCAACTAGGAAGGTGATCTGACCTTCATACCATTTTACCATGCTAGAAGGGAATCTATATGTATCTTGCATGTCAACTTGAAAAGTTTTGAAGAAACCCCAATACATAGAATTGTATGTCTTATCATCATTGTACCCTCTCATATGACTCCTAATCTATTTGAAAATATCAATGTGTGGTTGCCAAACCTTTTCCTTAAACCCAGGTAGCTCTTCCAAGAAATATAAAACTAAACTGATAATTAGGGTTCCATACTAGAAGTTGTATCATGTTTCTTTTGTTTTCTTTAGGTTTTCAAAGAGTTTATCTCTCATGACTTCATGGAGATCTAATTTTTTTCCTCCCTCCACCTTTTGGTACATGGTGTGAGTTGTTGTACCAGTACCAGACCCTTCCTTATTTGTATAAACTTTAAATTTTATCTCGATAGTGGCATACAAGACTCCTAGGCTAGCTATGTCAATGCCACTTAGGGTTCTCTGGTCAAATTTTGCACCAGTTAGTTCTATTACCTTCTCATTTTTTATCGCCTCCATCATCGGGATTGATCCAGATGGAACATAGACTAGTAAAAACACTATTAGATTGATTGGTAATTCTATATGGTTTGTTGAGATAAATGAAATCACCATAAATCCTGCTCAACACATACCTAAGCCATTCATATTCATAACAGAACTTAGGGTAAACTTTCTAGGTATCCTGCTACTTTGCTTCCACATTTGCATACTCTGTTTTGTAGTAATCATTGTCGTAAAAGAGTCCATATCTAAGTTCTTTGAATTTAGTGTGATCAATCTCATTCAAAGTAGACTGAATGTACATCTAAACATCCTGTGTATACTATGTTTGCTATAACAAAGGAGAATGCTTTGTCTTTGTCATTTTCCATAGCCTTAAAAGGAAACTTCTTGAGTTTTGGCCTTGGCCATGAACAAAAATTAAGCACTCGTGGATTTTCCATGATAAAAAATTTTGATATTCAAAAGCTAGGGTTTTGAGAAATTTGGAGAATACCATAGTATACTATGTTAGGTCCCGGAGACAACTGAGAGGGGGGGGGGGGGGGTTAATCAGTTGTCTAACAAATTCAAACCAAAAACAACTTAACCAGCTTAATGCTTAATACCGGTAAACCAGTCTAATATTCTGGTAGACAGTTTTAATAGTTAATTGCAATATCAATAAGGATTAATGCATGAAACAAAAAGACAAAGTCATCCACAACACATAACACCAATATTTGTATGTGGAAACCCTGTAAGGGGAAAAACCACGATGGGAAACCTTACCCAAAATCAGATGATACTACTGCAGATAGTAAGTGTATACAAATGGGGTCTCCACATGCAGAAAGGCCAAGTGCCTAGAGCTCACTGCTCAATCACAAAATAGGAGTCACACTTACTACAATTGGATGGTTAAATCCAATAAGAATGTACTACTCAAAATAGCATCTTCATATGCTGGATTCAGTACTGGTGTAGTTCTGATTGTCTTCACAAAAACCCTCCTTCAACCTTCAAATGATGTCTGCGTGTATAGCTCTGCTTATTCTCACATATACCTTCACAAAATCCTTTTTCGCATTCCACACTCGATCTTACAAATAAGATCTTACATTTATACCATACCCTAAGACCAATTTTAGTAGGTCGGCTCTAAAGGATAATACAATAAATTTAATTTACAAATCAATTAATACCCGATGCAATAATCGATTCACCATGTTGGCTTAATGCATTTACAACAATAATAAGTCATCTTCATAGCATGTCATGTTGATTTCAAAAAGATAAACCTGCCGGTGTAACCTGGACCTATTTGTCGGTAACAACAAATATGCAAATGCAAATATACCAATAAACAAAACTCCAAGACAAGGTGTCCACACGATGTCTTCGACATAACCAAGTGTTTTCCATGCCCTTCCAAGTGCCGGTGATCATTATATCCTACGGGTGTACCAAATACCGGTGACTGTGCATAAGTCACTTGCTTGCAGGTGAATGTTGTTGATTCTCCAAAGTGCCAGAGTTGATAAGTGTTTAGTAGGTGTTGACATCAACAACAAAACCATACCAAAATACCAACATACTATCAGTAGGTTTTTACCTATTGCACATAAGATCTTTTGGATGCCTTCTTCTCTTCTCAACACTAAATGCAAATGCTTGTATTCAAATGAGATCAAATTGCTCAATCGAAGCATAAGTACTTGTCATTTTCCCTACATTTTGGCAATAAATGTGCCTTTTCCTTGTTAGGAAAGCTTTTGTCAAATAAATCTTTGTCTTCATATGAACTTACTCCATTATCAAATAATGTGCCTAATTTAAGTAAGTTCAAATGGTTAAATAAAAATAGTCAAATAATGTGTTCTTGATCCACACTTTTTTAGCTAACCATTTGAACTTACTCCATCTTGTACTTTAAATAAGATGTCACAAATCAACTTGTACATTGTAAACATTAGTATTTTATGCTTTCGAAGGGGTTGAAATATTTTTCAAATGGTAACTCCTCCTTAAGTCAATTCCATAGCTCAATTTCTTATGAGGTCTTGTGGACCATGCACAAGCACAATGTCATTCTTTTTCTCATTATCCTACCCCTGCTTCCTCCTCCATACTTGTGTAGTTTCCTTCTTCTGCTTATTCAAGGTATCCTCCTTTTTCCTATTCTAAATAGGTGGTTTCATAAAACCACTCCTACAACACTTTGCTTTATGCCCAAATTTATTGCACTTGTAGCAAGAAATATTATAATCTGGACCAAATTTATTTCTCCTTGCCTATGGAAAAACTTATTGCATGTATAGCAATAGCCATAAAAGGAATGTGAAGTCATAGCATTATATATTTGAGGCATAGATTATTTCTTACTCATGTAGTCATTTCTTCTTGCCTTAGTTTTGAAATTAATAGCCTCGTGACCAAACTTATTGCAAGAATAACAATAGCCCTAAAAGGATTGAGAGCACCTAGGAATATCAGTTTATCTGGGGATTGATTTCTTAAGGTCCATCATCTAATTTCTAACTTTTGTTTGATCAATATTCAACTTCTTCTTGTCATCTTTAGTATTCTTAGAGTCCTAAGCACAAGCTTCATTCTTCTTTATCTCAAAAGTATCTTTAGAAACATCTAACTTTGAGTTCTAACATTTTTCAAATCTAATACCACCCTTATCCTTCAGGGATATTTAGTTGCTGATTATTTCATCAAGAATGTTGGTTCTTTTCTTGAGATTTAGGCATTTATCAATCTAATCTTTTTCTTTCTCCAATTCCTTCTTTGGAGAGATAATTTCTTCTTCAAGCTTGGAGCATTCAACTGATTTGTCATTTAGCTTAGTATTTAGGAAATCTGCAATTATCTTGCCTTCTGCAACTTGAACTTTCAAATTGGTGATTGTTTATTTTGACTCTTTGAATCTGGTCTTAAGCTCTTCATTTTCATTTTTTGTGGCACTTAGATAATCTAGAGCAAATATGAGTTATCCTTCATAGTCAACTTCACAATCTTCTTCGTTGAACTCTAATATGTCCTTATCATCCTTCAGAGGATTAGGAAGTACATTAGATTCCATGTGTTCCACTCCAAGATCTACCTTCTAGCTATTAGGTTGTATGAAGGAACCTTGCTCTAATACCAATTACCACACGCAATAGGATACTGAGGGGGGTGAATTGGTATCTCAATAAACCTTAAATTTTTTGGCATAACTTATATGTTAAATGCCTTACTTCATAAATAAATATATAATCTCAACAAAGGAATGTTGAAAGAACAAAGCATAACACATCACAACACATAAGGACACCAAATTTACATGGAAAACCCTACAAGGGAAAAACCACAATGAGGAAGTTGCTTGGATCTATTGTCCAAATCTAGCCTCATAGATGAAAAGAATGATTACATTATGTTTTATGGGCTACAACCCAAATGAAGCTACAACTCCTTGAACATTGTTTTATGTCTATAACCAAAAGAAGCTACAACTCCTTGAAACAAAGATTTATGGCTACAACTAAAGGAAGCTACAAATCCCTACAAAATTATGATTTGTTTGATGCTTGTTTGGTATGGCATCTTAAATTCCTATCCCAAAATTCAAATTCCAATGTTCTCTTTAATTTTAGGCTTTATGTTTTTGCCACTAATTTCTAAGATGATTGGTTTGGTGGAATGCTTACATTTATTTTCAATTGTTTTTATAGGAAGAATGGTGGCCTTAAAGCTTGTTTGCGATGGATGTAGGTGGGCATGCGGGGTGACCAATTGTTGTGGGGTGAAGTGACTGGTAGTTGTGTGGTTCACTTGGATAGATGGGACAGAAGGATGCCAATACATGTTAGAAGAGTCGTGCTTTAGTGGGAAAGTGGAGTATAAAGAGATCTATTATAATTTAATGATGAAGCAAATGAGTTTGTATGGAGTTGATGTGACAGTTCCTTTTTGATGTATAGGGGAAGTGTACTAGTAGTGGATATAGCTAACTTTGTGCACTTAGAACTCCTAAATGGTACATTGGATTTCAGCAAGTTTTTTTTGTTGTCTTCATATGTGACTTAAGTGCTTATAACTAAGGTTATGGATTCTAGATAGTAGTGATGCACACTGTGGGATCAATTATGTGCACAAGGGTCAAAAAGTACATATTTCAAAGTGTCGCCCGATACCCTACATAAAGATGTTCCAATAACTGTCCACTCAAAATTGCCAGAACTTGGACAAGTGCCCCATTAGTTGTTCACAAATCTCCCATTAGTGGTGCACAAATGGGTCAATTGTGGATTAAAAAAGCTAAAAAATGATCGACTTTGGTACATGTGAAACTTATTAATGAACTTTTCATTATCATTTTTTTGGCTCTTTAAAATTAATAATCGATGAGTTGGGAGCACAAGAAATGATCGGTTATTAGAACATGATCCACTTCTAGTGTTCTTCCCCTAGATGTCTAAAATATGTGTAAAATATGTTGGAAAGGTTTATGTTGATAAAAAACACTTAGATTGTATGTTTTGCACTGGTATGGATCTACCTTGAACCATATGTTGTATGTTTTGAACTGGTATGGATATACCTTAATCATATGGCTCATATATGAGCACCGTTGATTTTGTCAGGGATCAGTTATACCTATTGAACACAATCCTGCGAAGTTTTGAAATTGTCATTCCACGAACTGATGTTCTACATTGGAGACACACTGGTGCATACCATCCGACGGAGGACTAATTTTATTAGCACTTGCCAGCAAAGTATCTTTGGTGTTTTGAATTTGGATTTGATTCACAGAAACGGAAATCATCTTGTGATATATAATTGCTGTAGAATGACTAACAACATAATTTCCTGACATCAATCGTACAATGTCCTCCATTGGCCATTTCAACCTCAATCTCAGAGCACTCTGTAAAGAGGGTCGTTTGAAAGATGCAATGCACATTTTGCTTACTACACAAAATCCTCCTGTCGATACCAACACGTACCTTCAGTTACTGCAGACTTGTGTTACCAAGAAAGCACTTTTAGAAGGTAAGCAAATCCACTCTCACATCAATGATAGGGGGTTTCCAATAGCCACACGCACTTTGTTGCACAATAAAGCTATCAACATGTATGACAAGTGCGGAAGTCTGGTGGATGCTCGCAAGGCTTTTGACCTCATAGCTGAACCAGACGTCTTCTCATGGAATATGATAATTGCAGCTTACAGAAGACATGGGTTAGCCCAAGAGGCATTTACCCTGTTTCACCAAATGCCCACAACAGGTGTCCAGCCTGATCTTTTCACATTTGCCAGCATCCTGCCAGTGTGTACTAAAATGGGATCTTTGGAACTGGGTATGGAAATCCATCAAAGAATCACAGAGAGCGGATTCCTATCAGATGATGTAGTTGTGACTTCGCTAATAGACATGTATGCGAAATGTGGAAGCATAAACAAGGCGCACGAACTGTTTGACAAAATGCCTCGACGAGACGCGGTTTCCTGGAATGCAATCATTGGTGGATACAACCAAAATGGGCTTCCTGAAAAGGCGATGGAGGTGTTTAAGAATATGGAAATTGCAGCTGTAAACCCAACCTCAGGAACCTTTGCCAGCATCCTACCAGCTTGTGCCAAACTTGGAAATTTGGCACAGGGTATGGAGATCCATGCAAGAGTAATTGAAAGCGGGTTTCTGTCAGATGTTGTAGTTAGGAATAGTCTGATAGCCCTGTATTCTAAATGTGGAAGCATACGAAAAGCCTATGAATTGTTTGACAAAATGGCGCAACAAGATGCGGTTTCATGGACGACAATCATTGCTGGGTATGTACAAAATGGGCTTGTTGGAAAGGCATTGGATGTTTTTAAGCAAATGCAATTCCAAGGTGTAATGGCGATCTCAGCAACTTTTGCTAGCGTACTCCGAGCATGTGCCAAGATGGGAGCTCTAAACCTAGGTATGGAGATCCATAAAAAAATAATTGAAACTGAATTTTTGTCAGATGATGTGGTTGTGACTGCCCTAGTAGACGTGTATGCAAAATGTGGAAGTATGCGGAAGGCACGTGAGTTGTTTGAGAGAATGCCTCAACAAGATCTGGTATCATGGACTGCAATCATCTCTGGATATGTACAAAATGGGCTCGTTGAAAAAGCCTTGGATTTTTTTAAGCAAATGCAATTTGCAAGGGTTAAACCAGATGCATCAACTTTAGCTAGCATCCTCCCAGCTTGTGCAAAACTTGGAGCTTTGGATCAGGGCATAGAGATCCATCTAAAAATAATCGAAAATGGATATTTGTCAGATGTTGTAGTTGCAAATGCCTTGATTGACATGTATGCAAAATGTGGAATCATACAAAAGGCACGCAAGTTGTTTGACAGAATGCATAATGCAAACTTGGTCTCCTGGACTGCAATGTTTGCAGGATATGCAATGCATGGCTATAGCAAGGATGCATTCAAACTCTTTGAACTAATGAAATACTCTGGAACTAACCCTGATCATATTAGCTTCGTTTGCATTTTATATGCATGCAGCCATGCAGGTCTAGTGGATGAAGGCTGTAGATATTTCTACTACATGAGTGATACTTATTCCATTATGCCTACAATGGATCATTATGTATGCATGGTTGACCTCCTTGGCCGCGCTGGCTATCTTGAGGAAACCCTTAACTTTATCATTAAAATGTCAAGAAAACCTGATGTGGTTGTGTGGATGTGTTTATTAGGCACCTCCAGATCACATAAGAATATAGAACTAGGAGAATTTGTGGCATCACTCCTTTTTGAGTTGTATCCTAAAAATCCTGCACCTTATGTTCTTCTGTCAAACATTTATGCAGAAGCAGGCATGTGGAGTGATCTTCAAAAGATAAGAAAATTGATGAAGGATAGAGGAATAAAAAAGATTCCTGGATGTAGCTGGATTGAAGTCAATAAAAATGTACATGTTTTTTGTGTAGGAGACAGATCGCATCCACAGACACAGGAGATCTATGCAATATTAGAGAAGTTGAATTGGGAGACAAAGACAACAGGGTACATGCCAGATACAGGACTTGCACTGAATGATGTTGAGGAGGAGGAGAAAAAATCATCCCTTTCCTACCATAGTGAAAAGTTGGCAATCGCATTTGGCTTGTTAAGCACTCCTCCTGGAACAACTATTAGAGTTGTCAAGAACCTTCGAGTATGTGTTGATTGCCACACTGCAAGTAAGTTTATCTCCAAGATTGTTGATAGAGAAATTGTTGTGAGGGATGCAAACCGGTTCCATCATTTCAAATGTGGACAATGTTCTTGTGGAGATTATTGGTGATGCTAAATGAATCGACCTATTAACACAGGCTTATATTATAACCATTGTTAAAGTTTCACACTTGCAGTGACAAGAAGGATTCAGGTTTCACCCTGAGGAACAGATCATGGATCTACCAGCTTATGTGCTAAAACAGAAGGGATTTTCAATGAAGCAAACAGAATCATGTCCTGGAGCATTTTAAGGCAAATGAGATATGAAAGCAGGTGCTAGAAAAGATACATGTCAACCTGATGGTTTGAAGGTGCTTTGAAATTCACCTGGAGAATCCATCCATACTTACTGGATTTGGTGTGACATGAAACTCAAGTTGGAAGTACTCAGGTAAGATCTGTAAATTAGATAATCACATTGTCATCACAGTATCTACTCGCTATTAGTTCAAAATGAATTAATGCAAACGTTTTAACTGTTGACCGCCCACAAGGAGCAATTTTTTTGGAAAAGAAGGCAAATTGATCCTTTTTGTTCAATACTAATGCTAGTAGCTTAAGTCTATTGTTGGAGTTGGCTCTTTCTTGCATTTCTGTCACCTAATCAAATCCTGTGTCTTTTTGGTTTTCTTTACCAAATTTCAGGGATCCTGGAGTTTCATTTGAGTTACATACGGGCTTTTTGAAGTTGTCTAAAGTTTAAACAGTCATTTGGACCAGATTTGTATCTTCCTTGATAATCATTACAATTTGCATTTTTTGTCACCTAATCAATATCCTTATCATTTTGGTTTTCTTTACCCAATCTTTGTTATTTTGGAGCTTCATTTGAGTTACATACAGCATATATGATGTTGTCTAAATGGTCATTCGGATTAGATTTTTATCGTCCTGGGTAACCACTAAATTTGTATTCCATTGTGATTTAGTTCCTGGATTTCCTTCTACTGTTTTTTCAATTAATCGATAGAAATTATTGGTAATATTATTTTGAATTCCAGAGGGTTCAAAGTCTGAGAGCAATGGGTTCTGTCTATTGACTCCAAGAATCCTTATATCAACAATTTTTACTCCTTTCAATGATTAGTCAAAGGATATTAGGGTTTACTATGCAATATAGGCTAATTGGCCCAAAATTACCCCATTTATCCCAATGAACCAATTAGCCCAAAGTCAAACACATGGAGAACATGGGACAAGGTAATTAAGCATTGTGAAAACAATTGTTTTATTTGCATTGCTAGTTTGCGAAAGTGATAACAATTGGGTTAGATTAGTCTTAAATGATCTTAATTCACCCATACAGTTCATGTTTCGGCAAACTGATATAATGAAAATGAGGAAACTAAATACAGTTGGCTCTAATTAGGTCTTTTTACCCTTGGTACCTTATTCCTCCTTTCCATTTCCGCATACTGGACCAATTTTAAACAAATATTAACAATTAAAATTAATTAAATCAAATTATTGTATTTTTTCAATTTTTTTCCTAGTGTGACATGATTTGTGTTAAAAAGGGCAATTGGGACAAGGACATTTAATTATTAAATAAGTTAATCTCAACACAAATATCATATACTCTTAAATCACACTATTGAAGGTAAATATCCTTGTATAAATGCCCATAAAATAACAAAGTATGTAAATTAGAATATAAGTAGATGCTCAACGATATCATAAGGCATATCTATAAGGGTGAAAAGTCCATACCTTGCACTTTTAAGCTTTGGTTTACACGAGTTTATGTGGGTGTCTTGGGTTCTTTGCCCTAGTAAATGATTTCATTTGATTTGGCCCTCCCATTGACTACAAATACACATTGATGTGTAGAAATCATGTTCTCCATGCACAAAGCATTTCCAAACTTCAAATTGGAGTTTCCCCTCCTTGGTTCAAAACCTCAAGTGTGGTGTTAGTTCTATAATTGCAAGATGGTCAACTTTGCTTAAAGTCAAATTTTATAATAGAGCCCAAGTTGACCCACTTCCAACTAGTCATTAATCATTGCTTCTCGTACCAAAGCATTCAAATTGTATGCCTACGACAACTATTAGAGTACACCACCCCTAGATCATTTCAAATCTATCAATCATTAGTAAATCTCAATTACACCCATCATCAAGACAATTGCATTGCATCTATCTCGTGGGATCAACTTACAACCATTACTTTGTCACGTGCATCAACCACATTAACAAATATTGAAGCATTAGTTCTTGCACTAGGTCACTATGACATTCATTGCATTGCATTGTGTTGTATCAAGTTTCTAGTCTCAAATCACCTAGTATCATGACAACCACATCATTGCTATTTATATTTGTTATTTTTCTTCCAATCTTATTAAAAATGTTAAATCAATTAACGGGTCTTGACTATAATAGAGGAAATCTAAAGGATTCTCTATCATCATACCAAGTCGCAATGGTGTTCTTCAATATATTGCCAATCATTTACAAAAAAATTGCTCATATGGGCATCAACATGAGACCCATACAAACTCTTATGAGCACAACCATGAGACTAACACAAGCTCTTTTTGAGCAACCACACTAGAAACCACTTATAGAAGACAAAGAGTAGCAACTTAGAAATTCACTTGTTTATAAGCCACCTCCACCCTAGAAGGAAACTATGGAAGACCAAGAGTCACATCTTAGAATTCCATATTAGATGTCTCATTGGAATTTGAACCTAAATCTCCACAACAAGATCGTAATATCTAATTAAGTTCAACTCCTTAGGCAATGGTGTTCTTCAACACAACCAAGTTCTTTCATCTTATGTACATAGATCAAGTGAAGCTTTGTTGTAGGCTTAGAAGATCTAAAGGCCATTGGCTCAACATTATAGTAATAGTTCTATATATAGCAAAAAGGTCACTCTTGCTATTGTAGTCTTTAACCTAGACAAATTTTGAGAATTTCTTAGTTTAGTTTAGTTTTTTCCATTGTTCCAATGCATCAAATTATACGTTGTTTTGAGCAATGGTTAAAAAGTTTTTATCAAAATAGTGGACAACTATTTATCCATTGCTAAAATTAAAAAATTTCTTTTTCTTAATTTCCAAGTTTTTGAACTCTAGCATATAATCGATCACAATTCCTAACTATTTTAATTGGATTGTATTTCTTGATATATTTATAAAACCTAGTTTTAAAAAAGAACATATTATTTTATTTTCTTTTTATTTTGATGAACCTATTTGTTATTGAATTTCTTTATTAACATTGATTAAGGCAGGTATATTGATTAAGATTTCAAATTTATTAACATTGATTAAGGGGGGATCCACTCTCACTTGTGCTTCTATTATTTATATTGATTAAGATTTGGGTTTTCATCATTTGCTACATATTGGCTTGGTTAAGTTTTGTTTCTATTTTGTTTTGCTGAGCAAATTAATTGTTTTCAGTTTGTGGTTGGTTCCTTATCTCCAACTTATTAACACTTGGGCACATTCTAGGGGATATGATTGGTAAGGAAATTTCACATATACAGTCGCCAAATGGACAGGAAAGGCTAATGGTGAACAGTTGAGGAGGTTCGTATGGGGATGTTGGTGTGGGGCAGTTGGGAGAGCCCAATCAGTTTTAGAAGACATTGAACAGTTTGTGGGACTCTTTTGATTTTTGGGGAAGATTGGGAAGAAATAAAACGAAGGGGAAGGGAGAGATTTTACAGGTCTGACAGGGGGAGAAACCTGATCCTTGAAGGATCCACAACACTTGTAATCCGATTATTGGCAGTAGTAAATGAACATCTAATCTCCGTTTCTCTTATTTGAAATTTGATTCTCTGGAATCCTTGTAATGATATGAGATATTGCTTGTCCGGATGTTTGCTCTATTTTCACTGATTTAACTATTTTGTCATTCTAAACTTGCTATCATTATACTATCTTTGGCTATCTTTCTTTCTTGTAAACATGTGATTCTATTTCCTAATATATTTGGCACAAGTCAATTCGTTTAGGATCCAATCATTCTCATTCATAGAACATGATTATTTTTATTCTAATATAGTTTCCTGCTATGAATGCATGCACTATTTAGTTTTACAAATTTGGTTATATCTTAAGGGAACTAGACTTATTGAAATATTAAGAGGTATATGCATTCAAAATTATTGCTTACCTCATGTCTCATTGCTTCAACAATGTACAACATTACAAAGCTTGCATCAAATGGATCTATAGAGGTTTGTGTTGGTGAGATACATAAATTTAAATCAATGACCAAGTTTGGTTTGCAATAAAGTGATAGAACACTTAAAAATTGAACGTTTTAACTCCTAGTGATGAAAAATTTATGACTTCTTAACATTTAAGAATATTGTAATTACTATAATTGATAATCATATAATTAAACATTTAACAAGTTAAATATTATTATACTATTATATTATATTCTTAACTTAGACAATTTTTCTAGGTGTTCTATTGAAAGGAATGGCATCCTTTACAAAGATGAAATATGACTTCAAGAGAGGTACTCCTCTCGTTGAAGTTACACTCAAACATGGGGAATATTTTAAACATTGGCTTAGGACATGTTGGCCTAGAGAAGTTTCATGCAAGGTTGGCAAGAGTTGCAATAGGTATGTCTACACAAACACAAAATGTCAAAGCAAGTGGATTAGTTGAGCCAGCAGGTTTCCAAGCATTTGTGTAATCAATAGACTTTGTCTTAGCATGTGCATAATATTATAATTCTAATAAGAGAAAAATTAGAGATGCTAGTGGCAATCTCATTTTTTTTAATTCAGCCCTATTTCGTAGAAGAGATGTTCATATTGATCATGAGATATCAATATATAAATATTTATGTAGATTTAGTGCAAGCATATTATGATAATAATACAAATATCTTCTAGGATATGATAAATTGGAGACTACTTCATAATCCTAAGACTAATATGACCAAAATTCCTAATAAGTATTTCAAGAGTGACATTGTCTAATAATTAAATGATTACATCACTTTAATAAGTAGTGCCAAAGGGTAAGAAGTTGTTACAAAATTTAACCATAGATGTACATATTCATTTCCTAAGTGTTTTTAGAAAACAAAATTCATTGGTTGTTCCACAATAATTAGTGATTTATTGGATGAAAAAAACTCTAAGATATTGATGATAGAGAAATTCTACATAACTTCATATGTTATATACAATCTAGCAAGAAGGCAATAATTTTCTAGGCTACAAGGAGTTGGTGCAATGGGATCTAACCAATAAAATGTATATAAGTTGTGTCCTTAGTTGGAGCTAAAGGATGTGGCACATATATTTTTTAGAGTGAATGATTCCTTTACATGTTATATAATTAGACTATTAGATATTAGTAGTAGAAGCACAAAATGAAATATATAAATTTGGCAACTAGTATATTCAATTCCCAATATTTTCATACATCAAAGTGGGAGGATATGATAATGCACTATACGTGCTTCTATGATATGTAAACCACTAATTAGGATTTTCAGAACTTTGTAGACAATTAACAAAATTCCACAAGCCAAGTTCTGAGTAAAAAGTGAAGCTATGCAATTTCCTAATATAATCAATAAATAATCATGTTTTACAAATCAAGCGTCCAAAAGTATAGAGGTTGAATTGGAATAGATAAATTTAAACTTGTATGGGGCTAGGCCTTCATTCAATATTTAGTCAATAATTGAAATTTTGAGAAATGTTTGCAAAAAAAGAGAAAGGATAGAAGATTTTTGGGGTAATTGTCTAAATGACCATGAAGTGGGAGAGAGGGATCATTCTAGGATGACCTCTTGACAATTGAAAGAATGTCCAATTTCTATAGTGTCATATTTTATGAAAGATGATGCAAATATTGTTGATCCCTCTTATGAGAAACAAGAGATTACTTCTAATCCTTTACCCAAGATAGATTAGGGACAAAAGCCAGTAAAGAGGATCGAGTAAATAAATAGAGCCCTAAAGAGAATGGAGAAATGTCTTAATGCTAAAATAATTAGGTATGGAATTCCCACTAAATAATTTAAGATTCTTGAATTATTGATAGAGCTATAAAAAAAATTGTTTTTCTTGCCCAATCTCCTCATGATCAAATATCTTCAGACTAATCTCCTTCTCCTATTCAAACTCTTCCTCATACATTGTGCCCTACCCACCATATTCTTCAAGAAGAAAAGAGCCAAGGACTTCTAAAGAGCCTTATGTTTTTCAAGAGATTTTATCTTCCAAAACTCCATCTCTTGTTTCTCATAGGAAATAGTTTCTAGATAATTATTCATCTTTTGAAAGAATTGATTTCACCCCTCCTAAGAAACTCTCTACTTCCCCTAAAATGACACCTCCTTTGCCTCTACAAAGATTATGTATTCCTTCGTTGAGAATATCCCCTCCTATTGATGGTTTTTCTTGACTCTCGTACATGTTTGTTAGATAACCTCTCCCTAAAAGAGCCTAGGTAAGATCCACCATAACCATTGATGCATAAGGATCCTAACATTGTCAAATTATCACCCCATTGAATGATATTCCATAAATATAAATGAAAAACAATATATTAAAAAATTACAACTATTTCAAGTTAGTGAAGCCAACAAGGGAAGGGGGAGTATGATAGCTAAGGTATCAATCAAGTGGATGTTAAAGAGAATTGAAAAGGCCAAATCTACTATAAAGGAGCTCAAAGACAAAGTAGTTTATTTAACTTCATATATTATAAATATGGTAGGTCCTATTGATTCATGTGCAACAACTTTTTTGGGCACAATTGTTTGTAGGATTAAAGATACCTAAAACCAATTAAGTTATAAATGTTGTAACTACCACAAGAACATGGACTAATGAGTTGAGGAACCTAAGTTACTATACAATCAATAGGATGATCACAATTTGCAAGAAACTAAAAGATACAGAAGATGCAATAAAGATGCTAGAGGAAGGGATTGATCAATAACTAATAGAGATAGGCAATGATTTCCCTACAACTTTGAAGCTAGTTGTTGAAAATCATCAAATTTTGGTTAATAAGAAGATTTTGGAGGGAAATGATAAGTTGTTGCACAAAAAATAGTTAAACAATTATAATTTTAGACAAGGCACTTTGAAAGGTTATAAGAACAAGTTTGGAGCATCTTGTAATATGATTCAGAATACTTTGAATAAAATAAATAATTTTGCAAAGAGAATAAGATTTTAGATAATTGTTTATCAATGAGATCTCAGTACAAACCATTTTAAAAAAATAATATGATGATATAATGAATGTTGACTCACCAAGCAAGGCCAACTTTAGTTCTTCTTCAATTACTAGGCTAATGAGAGTGTGGATGGCATGTGAAGAATTAAAAACGATCTTACAAAAAGTTGATAAATAAGTTTTGGATAATTTTGTGTAGCAAGTGTTTACTTTCTTCATTTAGATGGTCCAAGTGCTCATATAGTAAAAGTTGCAGTAGATAAGTTATATGCTTATAAGAAAAGAGTATTACAAAAGGATTCAAACTAGAGTGCAACAAGAATATTATTTTCTTCTATGTATAATATTGCAATATTAGGATGTGTAAGTGAAAAGTCTGAAATGAATCTTACATCCTTTGTAAATTGTATCATGTCTTTTGGAAGGAATCAGTTTGTGTCATATCCAAATTTACCTATTTATACATAGATGGAACTCTTAAGGGTTGGTATGTTGGAAATGTGATAAACCCATTGAAATTTAATATAATATACCAAATTTTGCTCCATTACTTTAAGTTTTTCATGTTTGAAACATTGAATTTGTTTTCTTTCAATGTAGTTTTATGCATTTTATTTGATTAATGCTAATTTATTGGACATGCAATTCAAACCATTTTCATTTTGCAATTGGTAAGGTGTTTTGTGTGGTCTTTAGATTATAGTGATTAAAGGGAATTTTATCTTTCAGTTATTTTTTATTCCTTTGAAGATAGCACTATCTCATGTTTGGATTGTGGGTAATGGTTCAATGGAGATTGGTTTTTGTGTTGAATATGTCCAATTATAGAACAATATATAGGATGAATAAGAATGGATGTGGATTTTTTCTACCTGTAACATTTTCTTACCACCCTTATTTTTGTATTTTTTAATCATGGGACTAGAATAGGATTATAATGATAAATTTCAAATCATATAAAGCAATGCATCAGATTTATAAATTTGTTAGTTTTATACATATAAATGTTCGTCTTCAATTTGTATATTTAAGGTTTTAAAGAATTGAATATTCACATTAGCTAATAGTGCATATGTTCACTAAGGTGGGCTTCTTTTCATGTGGATTATTCTAATATTCGTATAACCTTTAAGAATGGACCAACAAAAGCTTAGTTCTAATTGAGGGGTTCTAGTAACCCTTTAATATCAAATGTGTTATTTTACTAATGGATTATTCTTAAATGGGTCTAATTCCAAATGTATCTTGCAACAAGTCTCTTTGTATGTTTTTCTTTATTGTGTTAACTACAACAAAGTTTACTTTAGTGGCGAATATTTTCCAATGGTGAATTTTTCACGTCGGCCATGTCGGAAATGGTGAATATTTTGTACCGTTTGGGGGTGGCCATGTCACCAGAACATTATCAATTTCCATCATAGTCATGGCCCGATCGCCATATGTTTTATGCAAATAAATGTTTCTATGCGATGATTTCGCTAATACAATATATGGTGGACACACGGTAAATTTAATTGTTTCGCCTAAACTCTCCAAGGTTGCCTTAATAGATGACCTTAATTCGCCTATAGGCATGTGAAGATTTGTTAGCCAGGGGGACCCAATTCGCCTGACATCTTGCCGACGCGTGTCTCCATTCACCCCAACTTTCGCCAACTATATTGTATTCGGCTATTATTTGGACGACCTATAATCACCTCAAAAATTACATAAGTCGTATTTGGATGACCTATAATCGCCTCGAAAATTACCTAAGTCGTGTTATAGTTACGCGGGATTCGCCAAATATTTGTATACCATATAAAATTCTCGCGGAATTCGCCATATAAGGATTGGTATAAATACATGCAAAGATCAGATCTATCTCAATATCTCAACACAATTTGGTGGGTTCTAGGCTCTGAATTCTGATCAATAGCGAAGTTTCAGACCAAGGAAAATCATTGTTGTTGAGTCGTTGACTGTATTAGCGACTGCTAGTGACCTAAAGCCTAAAGGTGAGCGATCATATTTTTGAAGTGGTATATTATACATTATAACCTATTATTGCTTCTTCAGCAAATTGATATTTTTTTGGCAGCCTTTATTTTGTTGGAGATGTTGAACAGGAAGAAGGGTAGGAAACCTACAAGTGGGGAAGGCCAAGAGAGGCCAACAAAAAGCAGAACGTTGTCTTCGTACTTTGGCATTGGATGTGAAAATCAGGAAGGTAAATCATCACAAGTACAAGTACAAAATTCGCCACCTGCACCACATGTTGAAGACGGCAGCGAACCTGATATCTCAGATCAGGATGATCTTGAAGAATATTATCTGGTAGATACCCAAGTTAGTCGGAATGATATAATCGACTTGGGTGATAATGCCATTGATGATAATGCACGGAAGGGGAAAAGAATAGCCATATCAAAAAAGGGTGAACCACAATCAAAAAAGGATCAGGAGTGGGATATGTCAGTGAGGAATTTTCAAATTAATTGGGCATCAAAGTATCCATTCATTGAACCAGTCGAGAATCCAATTGAAGGAGAGTCTCCAATAGAATGCAGGTGTAAGATTTGCACTTGGAAACACAAGAAGGAAATTAGGTTGCAGCTAAAATTTGACACCATAGAAAAGCATATGGGTAAAGTTTATGAAAAACAAATGATAGACGGGGTTGAAAAATCAGTGATAAGTGGAAAACAAAGGATGAATGTAAGCATGTGAGGAATGCCGAAGAGTATTATTTTCATGAGAAATTATAGACGAAGCCTGCTGAAGTTAAAGGTTCTATTGAAGCTATTTTTGGAAAAGCAATGCAAATAGAACAACTGGGAAAAGTTGTTCAGTTAAGCGTTGTTTTTCATATTTTGAGCAGAGGGCGTGCTATGACAGATTTCCCATCAATTAGTGGTTTATTACACTTTTTGAAAGTTCCTAACTATCCTAATAGACACTGGTCAGTAAACAGTGGATGGGAATGGGCAAGTTGTCTTGCTGAGGTTGAAAAAGAAGATCTACAGGAAAAAATAAGAGAGTCAAACTTCATTGCATTTTCTTTAGATGAAGTTACTGCAGTAGACAATACTTCATGGGTATGCATGCATGTTTATACTGTAGAGAATCATACCCGCCAACCTCATCTACTATCTATTGCTAAAATGAAGGAGATTGCGACAGCGGAAAATTTATTTCAACTAGTAAAGAGAAGTTTAATTGAATATGGAGGTATGGATGACATGACGGTAGCCAAAAAATTGGTTTGTGTTGGAGCAGATGGAGCTTCAGTAATACAAGGTCACAGGAATGGACTTTGTACAAAGATTGAAACTTCATTTGCACCATACATTACTACAATTCACTGCATGGCTCACAGAATGAATCCAACTTTTGGAATTGTGAGCAAGTTTGCTTCAGTTAAAAAAATTGAAATTTTAATCAGAGAGCTCTACTCACACTTTTGTCGAAGTCCCAAGCGATTTATGGAATTTCAAAACTTTGCTGATGGATTAACTGATGGGAGCAAGCTTCTCAAGGATAATGATACCAGATGGATCTCTTTGGATGGTCCAGCGCATCGAGTGTTTTCAAGAATATCCATCCTTGATTGGACTATTTCACACAACTCGCGACGAACCAGATCAACCAAAATTTCCAGAACTTCTTAGCAGGTTAAGTAATTTAGAGACACTCTTAACTTTAGCAGCTCTTATGCCCATGCTAGAGGAAATGAGGAATATTATGAAGGCCGCCCAAAAAAGAGCTCTGTATATTGCAGAATATGCTACACTACGTAAGATGACATGCCTGACCCTCGACAATCTCTATCGAAATCAACCAACACTATTTGATGAAAAATTTGTTAAGTGGCGGACACTCAGAGATTTGAACAATCCTGATAACTTTTTACAAATTGGTGCCGACAGGGAGGTATGTGCCAATGTACGAGGAGTTGAGATACCAATGCACTTCTATGCCACGGTCAACCCCGAGGAACCAGGAAAGCGCCCCAGGAAGAAACCAACAAGAGTTACAAAGGAAGATTTCGACAAGATTGTTGAGACTGTAACTACTTCTATGAAGAAAATTGCATATGATCTTTCCTCACAAATTAGAAGCAGATTCCCTCCTGACAACCTACTCGAAGCCATGTCTATTGTGTTTCCTCATTATTGGAGCCTCAACAGTGCATCTGATTTTTGAAGTAAGCTACTGACTTTGGTAAAACAATTTTGCATTTCTAGAGAATTTAATGGAGTAACTATAAATGGAATATTAGACGAAACTCATCTTCGAGAGCAATCAGCTCGTTTTGCATACACTATGAAAGAACAATATGCCAAAATGGATAACCCCCGCGAAGAGGGATCAGTAACAAGGGTTTGGAAATATATAGCTGAGAACAAAACCTTGCGTGATTCAATGTCAGAATATGTGAAGCTTGCTGATTTATGTCTTACCATGATATTGGGTTCGGTGGAAGATGAGAGAGTTTTCAGTGCTTTGGGGTTCCTAAAATCAAAGCTAAGAAACAAACTAGACAAAAATTTAGAAAATTGCTTGAGGCTCTATACATCTAGGTATGATGTCCACACTTTTCCTTACGATAGGGCACTGCAAATATGGAGGTCCAAATGTAAAAGAAGAGGTTTGGGCAACACTTCAAACCAAAGTGCCAGTGGGACTACTGGAGCTACTGGTAGCATTGAGATGCAGTTCGGCGAAGATATGCAGACTTAGACTCAGAGTGAAGAAACCACAGACGGGAATCAAGAAAGCACTGAATTTGATGAGGATGAATGGCAACTGTAACAGTAAGAGATTGGTATTTATTAATCTTATTACTATAACTCATCATTCATATTACAAAAGCATATTAATTTTTGCAATTAGAATTTAATATTGATTTGTAATTATATTTTTCAACTTTCTATTTCCAGATTTAAAATAGCATAATAAAAAAAAAACCATAATGTGTTTATTGATACAGAGATGTTTATTGTTTATTTATACATGTTTGAGTCTCAAATCTGTGTGATACATTTCAGAACCATATGATACAATTCATTCAATAGTAATACACATGTCGAGAACTTAGATTTTCATTAATTCTTTCAAAATATAGCCATATGATACAATTCATTCAATAGTAATACACCAAATTCCAATCTGTTTGATTCTCCATACCAATTGCAATAAGTGAATACAAAGTTTCAGAACCCTTTGCAAATGACCCTGAATTCCCTTTTATAAAAACAAGAGAACAACAACAACTCCTGTGTGATTCTCCACTGTCCATGCAAAAGTGAATACAAAGTTTAAGAAGTAGAACCCTTTGCAAAATTGCAAATGACCCTGAATTCCCTTTTATAGAAACAAGGGAGCAACAAAAGCTTCAAGTCGAATTGCAAGTTTGCAACATGTGAACACTGAACATCAAAATCACAAACTCAGCACATATTTATATGGCCATCACAGACCGTATTAGCAATTTAACATCTGCTACATGTTTGATGTCTCCTATTCAAAAAACATAGTTCAAAATTAAATATTAATTCACGCCATGACAAATTAAACATAGATAATAGCAATGCCTAAAACCTACTAATCAGAAATAGAGAAATGCATAAATGTTAAAGCAAGGGAGAATTTGAGAATACAAATTTACTGGTTGAAGTTTTGCACTGTGCATCATAGATTCATAGGCTGGATTAGCAAAATAGCAATAGCGAGTGCTGTTTTTTCCCTATTCATAAAATAGATTCATAGGTTGGATTAGCAAAATAGCATTAGCAAGTGCATCATAGATTCATAGGTTGGATTAGCAAAATAGCCAACAGAAAAAACATAAAACCTTGAAATTAAGAATAAATGAAGAAAATTGTGCAATACATACTATGATTCTTAAGAATTATGTGCCAGTTTTTGTAGGGTGCTCCACTCTTCTTCTGATGGAAGGTCAATATTCTGTAAATTATGGAAAGTCAACTCCAACTTCGTCAACATTCCATATTTATAAGATTTACTTGACATCACTATTTCATCCAATACCGTATTTAGAGTTGTAAATGGTTGGATGAATTCCAGAAAGCTTTTGGGAGTTGTGTCCTTTGGAAGCAAGTCTAAATCAGACTTCATTTTTATCTCCATGATTTTTTTGTAATCTTCTTCTCCAATGAATTTATTTGATGTGTCAACAGACTTAGGCAAACCAAGTTTAATCAATTTTTTTTTCATTTCTTGCAGCTTCACTATCTTTTTTCCACAACTGTCCATAACTTCTGATGTTTCCCTTAGCTTCTAGCATTTTTGAATGATAGATGATGTCTTAACTGTGGCATCAATGCGGCTCTTAATTCCCTTGGATGCCAAGTAGCTGTCACTGGAACTGTAGACTACTTTCAGAATCTTTTTTGCCATTTCCTCTTTTGAATAAACATGTGTGCTCTTCTCATAGTGCCCTTTGATTTTTATAAAAATTTGTCTCATACTTTCAGTCAATTGAAACCATTCACACAACTTCTCACTACTCTGCATTATTCGCCGCCAAATGTTTTCTTGTATATACTTCGTTGTATTTTTCATATTGTCTTTCAATCTATCCTCCAAAGTTTTTATTTTATCATTTGCATTGTGCAGGTCTTCTTTCATTTGTGCACATTTTTTTATTTCTTCCTCTACTTCCTCTTGCAAATGTTTTTCTTTTTCCTTCCCATGATCCAATAGGTCTTGTAACTTTCTCATTTCTATGGCAGCAGACTCATAACTTTTGTATAATTTTTGAAAACTGGCTTTTTCCTCAACAATTTTTTTACTGCTTTTAGCCAGTTTTTCAGTCAGGTCCTTCAATTCTGCATCCTTCTTCTCCTGCTCTGCAATTTCTATTGTAGAGCCCAAATTTTTGATCCTTTTCTGTAAATCATTGCACTTGCTATCTGCTGCTTTCCTCCTTGATTTTTCGTTTTCCAGGTCTGCCTGTAACTTTTCTATTTGTTTCTCCAGTTTATTTTTTTCTCTCTCCACCTTTAGCAGTGAAGTTTAGACCACTTCATTAGTCCTTTTTGACACACTAATTTTGTCCACATTATGTACTTTGGAAAAATCCATTTGGAGGGTGCTAACTTGAAATTGAGAGGGATCTATCTGACTGTGTGGTGGATTTTTATCTTTAGATGTGTCTGAGGGCATAACAACCACGAACTCCATCATATCTTTCTGTGGGTCATATGTTGGAAATATCATGTTCCTTGCAGGCTGTTCGTTTACAACTTCAGACATGGAATTTCTATGAAATACTTTCTTTTTTTCTTTATTTGCTTTTGTTGTGTGTTCATATTTTTCATAGTAATCACGAAATTGAAAATCTGGGCTTGATGAAGCAATTGAATGTTTGAAAGGTGACATAGGAATACCATAGGCTCCAGTTCCACTTATTCCTGTGGTTTTAACTAATGCTTGATGAGGATTACCAACAACAATTCCTGATGTTGTCCCACTCCCACTGACACTTTCATGTGTAGTTTTCATAGTCTTTTGAGGTGTGTGATCTGAAGCTGCAAATGATTGATTTGTAGTGTCAGTGGCACTTGATATGGGATTCTCAATAGTATGAGATTGAGTATCTACCTCTAGTGGCCTCTTGCGAGAGATTTTTTGTTGTTGCCCTTGTCCAACACCAAGACAACTAGTATCAGTAGTAGTACCCATACCAACCCCACCAATCACAGTGGCACTTGACTGAACATTAATAGGAATACTATCCCCAGATTCCCCACTAGTGGCAGTGGCACTTGATTCACCACCAATGGGAATACCATGATGTGGTGGTGGTTGTGGATTTGAACCTAAAACAAATGTAGGTGGACCCTGAGTGTAATGAGTAGTACCTATCCCTGATGAATCTAAAGAATCAAGTCCAATGACTGGTTTATAAGGACCTTTTGATTTTGACTGTGATGGAAGTTGGACCTGAAGTGGATACCAAATGCCCTCTCCTCTATGACCTAGACCACCACCTTCAAAACCCATTTTTTCCACAAGGTTTGCCCCTTTTCTATATTTTTCTTTCATGGACTCACTGACTCCACCTAATATTTTAGGGACTGTAGTAGTCGTTGGAGGGGGCTCAACAACAACCTCATGCTCATCATCATCACCTTTAGTCCCACCATGCTCCATATCCCACAATTTGCTAAACTTTGCATCCTCGTCG
Source organism: Cryptomeria japonica (assembly GCF_030272615.1). Classification (NCBI taxonomy): domain Eukaryota; kingdom Viridiplantae; phylum Streptophyta; class Pinopsida; order Cupressales; family Cupressaceae; genus Cryptomeria; species Cryptomeria japonica. The sequence continues at coordinate 484,287,832 of NC_081413.1, forward strand.
ATGCTCTCAAATTCTGCACTTGTCTTTGGTTCACCGAGATTCCTCCTCATAGTCCAAAAATCATTTATTTTGGTTTGAGTGAAAAAATTCTCTTTACATTCATGCAGAATTGATTTGGGAATAGTTTTTTTAGATGGATTAGCAGATTTTAGGTAGAAATTGTAGGACCTCCTATTTTGGATGCCCTGGCCCTCCTCTGTTGTCCTCTCTGTGTGCATTTGCAATGCCATAATTTGTGATGAAATTTCTTCTATTGAAATGTTATTGTCAACTGCAATTTTCTCCATCTCTTTTTTAACCTCATCCCAGGAGTCCTTGTTTCTAAGCTTTTCTAGCAATGGCTTACTTTCATGTTGACATAATGCTGAAGAGTTCCCATTTTTCTTAAGCCTTGCTTGAACTACACCGGTTGGATCATACTGCCAGAGACCCTCATCACCAAAGTTAAAAATTGTCAAGAAATCATGTGCCACAATGAATGCTTTTCTCTCAAATGTGAACCCTCCACATGAGAAAGGCAAGGAAGGAAATATGCTCTTCTTTTGCTATCCATGGAAGTGTCTATCTGTGCTCTCCAATTGTCATACATACTCTAATGCAAATACCCTCTCTGTCACATGTATTGGAAGTTTGTATGGTTTTACTATTGATTCGTAAAACCTTAACACAGTGAATTCTTCCATGAAGAACCAGTCAGCCAATTCTATTTGACTTCCGAGTTAAATGCAATCTCTACAAGACATAGGCAACCTAGGCATTGGAGTGCTTGTAATTTCATTATACATTGGTGCCAAAAAGAAGTCTACAAAATGGTTGTAGTTCTTTCTGTTATCATGCATCCTTATCTTTGGGGTCCAATCATATATTGGACACTCTGTTCTCTTCCCAGTCTTCTCATCAATCTTATAGCTCACAATTTGAAGCTTGTTGGTCTCAAATATTGCATGATACTTGGATAGAAGGAGATAGCACAAGTAGGATGAGAACCTAAATGTCTTACAGGAACCTTTTTTTATCATTAGTAACTGTTTTTGCATGGATTTTACAATGTGCTCAATAAAATTATATCTTACTGGCTGACCTGCACAATGGATATTATAAATCAATTCAAGAAGGCTTGCACCCACTTCCCTATCATTTTCCAATCCCAGGAAAAATGACAGCAAGGAAATAGTATCCCCAACCCATGGAACAAAAATTTTAGAATCATAAGGAGGCTTATGATTTTGATCCAACACAATACCGATACCAATCTTTATTAGAGCTTTGATAAATGAATCTCTGCGACTTGGATCAAGACTCTCATAATTCTCTGCCAGCTTTCCTAGGTCAATTTGGATGTTTGAGTTTTGGGCTTCAAATCCTAGGTTCAACAAACGAGCAAATTCTCCCTCGTTTATGGATAGAATTTCCTCTTTTGTATTTTTATTGACAATTGCTTTTTTATCTTCATCATAATTTTTGGTGCAGACCATGACAAAATCAGGGCAAGGGAATACTTCAGGTAACACCATGCTTCCCAATCCAACATCCCACGATGCGATTTTATTTGTTTTTTGTTGTAACATTGGGTTGAAAATAGTAAATTTTGCCCTGGATGCATCTGCCGCCTTACTAGACAATGTCTATCTAATATCTATGATACGCTTTTCACCATGGATAGAAGGGTCATAAATATCATGGTATTCATTAGTGAAACCTGGTGTTTTAACCAGTTCGGTTAGGTACATTTTGTTTTTCACTTGGCTTCTTGTAGAACTACTACTTCCCGTTTTCCCCATCACTATTATTGTTAATAATTCAAAATAATGCTAGATAAAAACCTGAAAATGCTAACCCTCAAATTGGACCATGGGATTACCAAAAACAAAAAAGGCGGGATGTAGGTGTTCTAGATTTTACCCGGAAATTGGAATTTCTATTTCACTAGATTGGCGCAGACAGTCTCTGTTGCAACTTGCATTCCTCAATCTAGTAGTTGTTTCTGAATCTCCCTCGATTTATAGGTTTGTCCAAGAAATGAAAGACGATTATGATTTACGAGTCTCTTATTTTGAAAACTCTAAAAAGTAGAAAAGTAAAACCTAAATGGCAAAATATCAAGAATCATGTTGTAATTTTATTAATTACTATTAATAACTATTCGATGCCGAAGGACAAAACATTCATTACTTCAGTATAAATTCCGAGGACATTAAGAATCATGTTGTAATTTTATTAATTATTATTAATAAGTATTCAATGTCGAAGGACAAAACATTCACTACTTCAGTATAAATTCTGAGGACATTAAATGTAATCAGTAATACGTTCAATTCCGAGCGAAGTTCTCCCAAATGTGTTCACTTCCCACATTCAGGCCGAAATCCACCCTAAGCCATTGATCTTTGCTCATCCAACGGACGAGGGACCAAGGTACTTGTTGTGACTTTACGGGTCTGTTTTTTAAGTCTGTTTAATAATTTTAAACTTCCGTCTGAAAAAGTGCTTTATAGACTTACTTATATTTAATTAAATTTAAAACGTTTCAATTTCGGGCGAAGTTCTCCCAAATGTGTTCACTTCCCACATTCGGGCCGAATTCCACCCTAAGTCGTTGATCTTTGTTCATCCGACAGTCGATGGTACCTGTTTTAAGATGTAGTGGGTTCCACGACTTCTTCCATTTTTCTAGCACGTCACCATAATCATGTCACTTTTCAGGTTTGATTTTTAGTCTATTTAATCATTTTAAACCTCCGCCTGAAAAAAAGCTTTATAGACTTAATTATATTTAATTACATTTAAAACATCCAATTCCGGGCGAAGTTCTCCCAAATGTGTTCACTTCCCACATTCGGGCCCAAATCCACCCTAGCTGTTGATCTTTGTTCATCCAACGGTCGATGGTACCTGTTTTAAGATGTAGTGGGTCCCACGACTTCTGCCATTTTTCTGGCATGTCACCATACTCGTGTCACTTTTTCGGTTTGATTTTTAGTCTATTTAATCATTTAAAAATTCCACTCGAAAAAGAGATTTTTAGACTTAATTATATTTAATTAAATTTAAAATGTCCAATTCCAGGCAAAATTCTCAGAATGGTGTTCACTTCCCACATTCGGGCTGAAATCCACCCTAGCCGTTGATCTTTGTTCATCCAACGGTCGATGGTACCTATTTTTAGATGAAGTGGGTCCCACGACTTCTGCCATTCTTTCTGGCACGTCACCATACTCGTGTTACTTTTCTAGTCTGTTTTTAAAGTCTACTAAATCATTTTAAAATTTTGCCCGAAAAAGAGATTTATAGTCTATAGAGTCATAGCCTATAAGTATAGACTTTCACTTAATTCTATTTAATTAAATTTAAAATGTTCAATTCCAGGCATTGGGCAATAGTTTGAGATAACTATTAACTATTAAATATAATGTTAATAATAAATATTATTTGTAATTAAAGATATGCAATAGTTTGAGATAACTATTAAATATAATGTTAATATTATTTGTAAAAAATTTAAATTCAAAAATAGTTTTAAACATGAAACTTAGTTTCTAGAATAAAACAAATAACTAAATAAAAAAATAAATTTTGATATGCAATTTGAAAGGTAAAAGTTTAATATTAAAAAGAAAACATTCAATATTAAATCTAAAATATTAATTTAACGTTTAACAAAATTCTTTGAAAATATGTTTACGATATATCATTTTCAAAAATAGTTAAAAAATATATATAAAATTTCAACATAAATTTAGTCTATTAATTTAAAAAAATGTGCAACTGCAGTCCTCAACCTGTTAAGGCGAGAAAATTTGGAAAGTACAAATGCCAAGGTGGCAATTAATTGTTGCACAAGGAGTTGTCTGCGACATGCCACACGAAAGGAGGAAGGGGAGGATGGCAGGAAATCTTTTTCCTGATCTCATGGCATTAATGTCTTATTGTGCACATTCATTACCCGGCCTATAAGAGTTAAGACGGAGGCAGATTTTTTTACCTTTTCATCTATGTACCACTTTTTGCTTTGAAGCAGCTACAAGTGCAGAACAAATCTGTAGTTTGTAGAATCATACCTTCTGTAAGACAATGGAGGCCAATTTCACACTTCAAACAGACAAGAAGTTGGTGCCCTTTTTGGGCAAAGTATCTGATAAACGAATGCAAGGACTGTTCAGGTTTAAGGAGGAGAAGTTGTGGGCGGCAGCTCGATTGATGCTTGCGGAGGAGGTGGCACATATCAGTCACTGGTATTGAACTAACATGGAGGTTTACTCTCTGATTATGGCATGGGCCTGTGAATTCGAACCGGAGGTGGAAAAGGTAAAACTCACATTGGTCAAATTGATTGATGGGGAGGATTTGATTGACCTGGATTCAATCTTGGAGTGGGTGGTGCCGGGAGTTGGCATTCGAATTATGGAAGGGGACAACCAGGAGGAATTGCTTCCTTTTATTCGTGGCCCAAAGGATGAAATCAAATACCAGTGCCGTGAACGAGCTCGAGTGGGGTGGGAAGTGATGAAACTCTTTGTTAAATTAACGAGGGTGGATGAAGTCTTGAATGCTTTGCATGTGGAGGCAAGGATGGAGGTTGGTAGGGCATTGAGAGATAGGGCTGAAGAAGGAAGGGCCATACAACTACTGGCAAGCTTGGAGGGCGACCCTGACTTCGGTTTCCTAAACTGCATTCCAAAAATGAAAGTTGAAGCTGAAAGGAAATTCACAGCCAACTTTATGACAATTTCCACATAACCCAAATTCAGATTTTAACCAAATCAACACATAAGATCCACATGCAAAGAATAGACAACATACTCACAAAATGTGACACAAGATATACCCTAGGAAAACCCTCATGAGGGAAAAACCCAGCCTCCAAAAGCATCATCCATCATGTATTATCAGCAATGCGTCCATTACAATACAACTATGGAAAGCCTTCAAAACCCAAGCCATAACCAAGCACTCCATGTGATCAAGCATGAATCCACACATCCCATGCCATGGTTCCTTCTTCACAAATGCTAACCTGGCTTCATCTCCCAAACAACTACCCTTGTGGTACTTTTTATAGAAACAAGCAACCACAAAACCACTAAGTGGTATTACATCAAAACCATGTGCCCAAAACCATGTGACAATAAAATAATATTTTCCTTACCAACCTTTTAATGTTTTCCTAACTACCCATGACCCACATTTAATATTGGGTACTTTATCACAATTACATTCCCCAACATAAAATAACAATACCAATGTGTCAATACAACTCATCAAGTGGTTACAAGAATATCCAAGAGGATCTCTACATGTTGCACGTCCATCTAGGTGCTCCTAGGTGCAACAATACAATGATATTACAATTTAATTCTTTGTCCACCTCACACAATAATAAAACAATAATAATAAACCATTATTATGCAAGATGTACAACACCATTTCCCAACAGAAGCGACAAAAGGGAAAGCCAAAGCATCGACCTCTGAGGAGGGAAGGGACTGGGAGGAAGCGACCCAGGGGGATAGTGAGACTAAGTGAGCGGCCTATCGGCAATTAACTAGTTTTTTTATTTGCTTGCTATAAGCTGTGGACAAATTTTGTATCTTGAAACGTTTCAATTATTTGAATGAAAAAACCTTGACCGATAAACTTTTGTATCTTGCAACTTTTGAAATTTTGTATTTTGAATGACTATATAGTAATAGTATATATTTATAAAATTATAATCAACCATAATCAATGTACAAATAATTAATGGAACGAATTGAATTTTTTTTTTTCATAGCATTACATAAAAAGATCACGGTATTAAATTTATTTCCATTGTTTAACAAATAATTGAAATAACGTAGCTCATATACAAAAAGCATTTGAAAGGAATTAATTAATAAAAATGAAATAGAATTATAGAAAGCATTTTTATATCCATAAGACTGTAAGAGGCAAAGTGAAACAAATTGGAATTTGAAAAATTATCATTAATATTTATGCTTTTGAAATTTACAATTTTTTCGTCAGAGACTTGAGTCCCCCAAAAACTTAAAAGCCAAAATGAGTGAGCCACTAGCACTCAGCCTGTTAGGGTTCAAGGACATAGGAAAAAAAACTATAGGTAGTGGAATTTTTTACAATTTTTCCCTAAGAATCTGGCCCTCCTTCCATGTAGAATTCTTCAGACAGCATAAGTTGAGAGAATTCTTCAAGCCACATGTAGTTTGGAAAGTCGTCCAGGAGGAACCATTTCCAGAGGAAGTCCCTACCAATCCGCGCCCATTTTCTGTGACACGTCAGCTGCTCCGCATTCAGGTTTAGGAGAAACGGTTTCTTGGCCACTGGCAGTGTTTGGTCAGGGAGGAGAAGCTTGGATAAATCACTCGCCCAAGGGATCCCCACCCCTACTTCTACAAGAACGACAAGAGTAATGTCATCTCTGAGGAAGTCTTCCTTAAAAACCTTCCTCAACAGCATCAGCATATCCACCTTGTCTCCTCCCAAGTCCAGAAGAGACGCTAAGAAGCGGGATGTAAGGTCTGTGTTAACACGATACCTATTTTCGTTTTGCAGAAATTCTTTGTCCAGCACCATCCGCACAACTTCATTGGTGAACGACCCAACCTCCTTGCAAACTGATTGGAGGGTTGGGTCTCTAACGGAGCCTAGAAAGGCCCTCTAGTTGTTTGCAAAAATGCTTCTCAAGCGGATGGGAGTGTCCATCTTGAGAAAACAGATTAAGAAATTAAACAACCTGAGCAGTGAGCCTATAAACTTAAAATATCGTGAGCTCTGATGATTTATCTACTAAATGGCAAAGGCTAATTGAAGATGAAAGAAGCAGAGATCGTATATAAATTGTTGAAGCTCTTGATTGTAATAATTACTTCTTTAACAATATTAACTCCTATAAAAAATTTTAAATCTTTCGTATCTCTGCAAATCTTTCCCATAAATGCACGAGTGTGCGAAATTGGAAACAACTATGAACCAGTACCAAATTGGCAAGTATCACATTGGAAGTCGTGGGGACAGAGTGGATTGCCATAAGTGAAAATATATATATTAAATGAACGAAATTATCGATCGTGATTCGTGACATTTGATACGTGTCTATTGAATCCAATTCCATTCTGGGTACTTTCTGGTGAGCTATGTTCTCTTCAATAAATTGGGCCGAAATAAAACTTCAGCCATTGATATACGATCATCTAACGGTTTAAAATCATTGATAGATTTTAGGTATGTGTCACCCTTTACGTGTCAAAGAGGCTGCGCTTATTGATACATCGTGTAGAGTCCGGACTCAATGTATTATGTGATGTGATGTGCCTTGTCTATTAATGGCAATGAATTTATGAAATCACCAATGAATTATATATTTTACCATAAATAACAAAATATTCGCCAAAACAAATTAAAAAAATTTCAAGCGATGGATAAAAATCGCCAATACATTTAAATAATTTTCAAGCAGTGGATAAAAATCGCCAATACATTTAAATAATTTTTCCTTCGGAGTAAAAATTTTCATTCATACAATTATATATTTGTTCCTTTTAACAATAATTATTCGCCTCCCACAATAAATATTTTCCCCATAGAACAAGGTATTATTCGCCAAAAATTTATGGCATTTTCGCACCCTAGAAAAAAAATCGCCAATACAAAATAATTTTTTGCCCTATTTTGAAAAAATAAATGGCCATCGATATGAAAATTTCCCCCCGAAAATAATGTTTGATTCGCCAGGATTTTACACAGTTGCCCGGGGGGGGGTTTCTTAAATTTATCCTTGAACTACAATATTTCTTTTCTTTACCCCTACCCTTGACAATAATATAGATGGTTTTCTTTCTCCTCCACTAGCCTTTCACCTTTTCCTACTTTTATTCACTTTTGATAAGTATAGTAGTTGTTCAAAGATGGAAAAAAAAATTATTCATTGAATCTTATGTTAGTAGTTTCAAAATCCATAAGCTAAGCAATTGATTAACATGAGTGGCACATTCATATCCTATATGTTGACAGAAAACTAGGAAAAAGAGATGGTTGAAATGAAAATAATTCATGAATTGCATTCTAGAAAGTAAAACAATGGAATATATTATTTAATACGTGTCTGGGGATTTATTTCATGAGCCAAAGAGATTGGAAGCTATGATTAATTGAACATCATATCTAATTACTACCCAATTACCACAATCCCTCTCCTCTAGCACCATCACTCAAGCTGAGAGCAAGGGAAGTAAGGTATCTTAGATGGAAAAGACATATCAATAAGGAGAGGACAAATTTGGGCCAATGTGTAGGATTATGAAAAAGTTTCCTTTTCTTCAAGATCCGTGGAACCTAGGAGCTTCCCTTGAGGTCTTAACACAAGATGGGAAAGAAAAAATACAGAGATAGGGATGAAGCTTTGAATACCATGCCTCAATGGAAATCAAGAACAAGCCTATCAAACCTCATTAACAACAAATATATGTGAAGATGCATATGAAACCAATGATACAAATTGACTTATATTCCTTAAGATGAATCCAATTACCTTTTCTTATGAATATGCATCTTGCATCTTACCAACACAACCCTCTATAGATCTATCTAACACAAGCTCACGAATATTGTAATTTGTTGAAGCAATGGGATATATGGTGACCAATAATTTTGAATGCGCAAACCTCTAAACATTCCAATCAAGTGTGGTTTCATTAATATATAACCAAATTTGTAAAACTAACTAACGCATGCATTCATAGTAAGAAACTAGATTAGAATAAAAATAATTACATTTTATGAATAGGAGTAGTTGGATTTTTTTCAAACTAACTTGTGCCAAATCCATTAGGAATATAATCACATGTTTATAAGAAAGAAAGTTAGCTATAATGAATTGCACTAGAATCACAAAAATAGGAAAACATTATCCATTACACATACTTAATAATCCATCATACTTAAACCTAATAATCCATCATACTTAAACCTTTGAACATTTCAATCAAACTCATTTAAGATATAACCAAATTTGTAAAAATAATTAGTGTATCAATAGAGTAGGAAACTTGATAAGAATAGAAATAAAGATGTTTAATAAATAGGATTGATTGGATCCCAAACTAATTGACCTATGTTGAATCTATGACGACGAAAAGTCACAACATGTAAGAAAGAAAAATAGCCATATTGAATTTGCACTAGAATCATAAAAATAGAAAATATTACATATCACATATACTTAGTAATCCATCTTAAATCAGCAATATCCCACATGTAATAAAGAGAGAACGTTTCAAATAAGTTTGTAATGAATTATAAAGGTGTGACATTAATCAACTTGTCATTATCCCAAGCCAAATAATGTGGCAAGAGAGGATTCACAACTAGGTTTAATCACCCCTTGAAATACTATAGCTTGTCATGGAAACATGTGACCATGCAACAACCTAATTAAAGAAACTACCTAGGTGCAATCTTATTGGTTTCACTTACTTGTTCATTTTATTCCAATGGCAACAATTGACCATGTTAGCAATTGCACCACTATCTACATTTGCAACAAAGAAATTTCCTTGTGATGTATTCATTAGTCATTGTGCTATCAACACAAAACACACATTGACCTTTTCTATCTACATTTCCCTTCATGGCATGGGACTCCAAATATTTTTGGATGTAGAGGAGCTTGAGGTGGGCGATTTTATTATAGCTAAAATTGAAGAGGCCATGTGTAGTTCCTTTCATATTGCCATATTTTCACCTAACTATGCCCAATCTCCCCGGTGTTTGGCCAAGTTGTCATTTATGCTTAAAATGTGCTAAACACTCATTCCTGTTGTATACAATGTTGAGCCTGATGATGTCCACTATGTGGAAAAAAAAAACACTTTGCTAATGCATTTATTGAGAATGGAAAGTGTAGACGTATAAAAATGACCATATTCCCAAATGAATATTTTATGTTCATTCCTCTATTTAGTTAAATCCAATTTAATTAAATCACCCACATTCCTCTATTTAATTAAATAAATTGTTCAATTTATTTAAGTTAAATTCACTAAAACCTTTTGCATCATTTAATTGAATAAATCATTTTATTTAATTAAAACCCTTCTCTCTACTTTTTAATTAAATTCACATTTAATTAAATAGTTTACCCCAATTAAATAAATCTAATTTATTTAAAATCCCCAACTTGCAACCAAATTGAAATAACGCAATTTATTTTAATTAATTCTATTTTCCCTCACCCACTTGCATTTTCCTACATCTCCCACTTGCATCCTAACCCTATTCCTAATTTCTTCTAGAATCCATCTAATCCTAATCAATTAACCCAAACCCATCAATTATCCCCTTTCCCTAAATTTGAGGAGGTCACTTCTCAAATTTGGAGTAAAGTCTTCAAAATGCATTAAAGCCTTTATCTAACTTGTTGAATGCCCCCAAATTTGGAAGGACTCTTACAAATTTATCCCCAAAGTCTTCAAACCATTAATGGTTAACTAACCCTTAGTGGCATGGTTAGAGACTTTTTGCCTAACTTAACCTCCATCTAACCCAAGGGTCTCATCAAGCATTTATTGCTTTGACCATAGTTATTCCTTTAACCTTTGCACAAGAGTTTACCCCTTGGATAAAATCTTTATCCAATGGATAACCCTAACCTAACCTTAACCCTTACCTCCTAGGGTAACCATAAGGTCTTCTCAAGCATTTAATGCTTCTTACATCTCCTCTCAACCAGCCTTATGTTGCAATTGTCACCATTTCATTGGTGAAAATTGAAAACATGGATTGACAACTTTCAAACTTGACCCTTGATTAACTCTTTCAATCCTGGCCATCCATTGCCCTATTTTTGCTATAAATAGAGCTCTTCTTCCTCCATTTTGAGGATCCATGAATCTAATAAATCTATTATCTAAGATCCATGCAAGCTTTAGTATCTCATTTATGCTCAATTTTATTAACACATCTAGCTTCTCTTTGTTATAGGAATAAATCTAATAAGCATTTTAGACTATTTCCTTTATCATTATCTTAACTCATAAGCTAGTATATCATGTTAGGATAGTATTGCTACTAATCTTGTCATCTTATAATCTAGTTTATTGCATTTGTACAATCATGCATAGATAGGATGCATTTTCATGACTAAATCAATCATAAGCATCCCTCATTCTTGCATTTGTCATCCCTAAGCCACTTTGCTCAGTGATCTAAGAGCAAAGGCATTGGCTTGAGGGACCTTGTGAGATAGAGAACCATGGAACCATCGTTGGGAAGTTGAGTCATTATTCATGACTCCATAACTTGCACCAAGAAGTCCTGTGGGTGTGTGGACAAGCCTCTTGGAGCTTCATTTTTCACATTTTAAGTTTCATCAACCCGCTTTTCCCGCATACAGAAAGATGAAAAGATACATGCCACAAAAACTTTAGGAGTGGAAATGGGCACTATCCAACATTTCACTCCATCGTGGCCAAGTTCTTAAGTGAAAAATAGATGCATTGAAGATACAAGATATTAAATTTGTGGTGTAGACTAGTTATGGTGAAGAAACTTGTAGTAAGACAAAGCAACTATACCAGACTATCCAGGAACTTCAATAAACGAAGGTTATTCTGAATACCTTTGTCATTGTCAATCAGAGAATCAACAACCAAATAGATTGGCTCTTATTTTGCAAGTAGATTTGGTTGCATATAAAGCTCTCATTTAAAAAATTGTGTGATATTTCGATGTAAGAAACAAGTGCAATCAAACCCTATAATGGCTACAAGAATGAGAATGGGGACGAAAAAAAATGGAAAGCTATAATGCTACGAGAATGATAAAGGTTCCACTTAGGGGGTTGTGCACTTGACCACCTAAGCAATTAACACTTAAAGTGTGTTGAGTAAGCTTGGTTGTTGCAATCTTGAAAATTTTCTTTTGTATTGTAACCTTCAATATCTTCCAGTTTTTGAGGTAACACAATTCAACAACTGCATCCATCTCTCTCTCTCTCTCTCTCTCTCTCTCTCTCTCTCTCTCTCTCTCTCTCTCTCTCTCTCTCTCTCTCTCTCTCTCTCTCTCTCTCTCTCTCTCTCTCTCTCTCTCTCTCTCTCTCTCTCTCTAACTCTTGGAAGATCACATTTAAACATCTCCAATTCCCTAATAATTTTTCCATCTCTTCAAGGGATTTAATTTTTCTATATTCTAATAGTTATATCCCTTGGCTAATCGTTGACTCTATGGCTTTCTTCTCTACAATAACTCTTGCTCACAAGGTAAATACTTATCATCACCCTTTGTTTTCACCTTCTTACCATGACTCCTTCAACTCTAACTCTCTTTTTTTGTAGCTCATTTTCCTAGTCTTTTGTTAACTTTTGTCTCTGTCTTTTCCTTATTCTTTCTTCCAGCTTGATTATCCTCTTTTCACATCAAAATATAACTCCACATTTGCATTTACAACCAAAAACTAAATACGTAGCTACAACTCTAATCTTTTAAAACTCTACTCACAATTTGTCTACTAGAACTCAAAATATTTCACACATGACAACAATCTACCCCAAACTAGGACTTCATAGAAAGAAGATGCTCTCCTCATAAGATAAAAGGTCATAGACCATGCTAACATGGCCATTATTTTCTTGGTAAAATCTACATATCAGACCATCATTCCTTCTCTACTCCTAATTGCCACTTCAATGTATGCTTGATTGTCACTACCAAACCCATCAAAGGAAGCAATATTGAAATTATTTCCACATTGGAGCAATATTTTGATGGGCTCACTGCAAACCTAGGAGAAACCCCTAAACAAGTTTGCACCTTCTTCTCATGAGCAATCTTTCAAAGCTCAAGCCAATGCAAGAGGGAAGGGGAGAGGTAGGAACAAATCTTGATGGAGCTCGGGAGGCAGAGGAAGAAGTAACAACAAAAGTGGTAGTTTTGAAGTAGATAGTTATGGGCAAACACATAGCTTAGAGGGATCAAACAATTGACAATCCAACTCTGAAGACAAGAAGATATTCAATAGGTTGAGTTAGGGGTATGATAAGATAAATATATAATGTTATTATTGCCACAAATGTGGTCATTATGCAAGTGAGTGTTAGAAAATGCAAAATGATCAGTCAAAGCTAAGTGCAAATGTGGTTGATAAAAAGGTAGTTGAAGGTGATCAATCGAAGGCCTTCATCATGTGCAACATTGGTGAGCAGGGCAACACTAAAGTATGGTATTTGGGAAATATATGTTGCAACCACATGAGTGGTAATGAGAGTTTATTTGCTTTTATTGATAAAAATGTCAAAACTGAGATTAAAATGGGGAACAATGAAATAGTTTGAATTATATGAAAAGGGTTTGTTATGATCCGCACCAAGAATGGTGAGAAGAAAGAGATAGAGAATGTCTATTTTGTCCCTCGAATAAAGTAAAATCTATTGAGGGTTGGATAGTTGGTCCAAAGAAGTTACAAAGTGGTAATGGAGAACTGAGAATGCGTCATTTTTTACAAGAATGAGAGTAAGAGTATTGTTGTGGTTATGTTAATGACAAAGAATGGAATGTTTTTTATTACATGAAAAACAAGTTTTGAAGGGACCCGAAACCCTTTACAAATCAAACAAGGGATAGAACTAGACCACTCAACAAAGAGGAGAGAGCCACAACCAAAAAATAGAGTCTACCCCAAAAGATAGCAGGCAACCCATCCAAAGACAGCGCCAGAAAAACCAACCCAAACAACCAAACACAAGAGCCCTCAATATTTACAACTGGCCTTGTGGGAACGAAGAGTCATATCAAAATAAGGCTTGGACGCCTTTGAATGCTTTCTCTTTACAGTAATACATCCTTCTTCAACTTTAGCTGTCGCAACAGACCAATCCTATGAGCCCAACACCAATCTATCCGGATTGGGATAAAGAGAAATAGTAGAGGGAGCAACAACTGACGTGGACATAGGACCACATCCAACAGATGGGGCAATAGTTGTATCAACACATGGTGAAGCAACTGGCAAGGTAAGAGAACAAACTATTTTCAGCAGAAGAGACAACAACATCCTCTATCACGACATTTTTAATCTTAGAAACATCATTTGTGGCATCCGAAGAATTCTTCACCATTAAAGGATCTAAACTAGCCAAAGTAGAAACCCCAGCAACTTGCGAATCTATAGAAGAGTCCAAAGATTTCTTTACGATCATATAATGCTAGTATGAGGCCCCCGACCACCAAGAAGCCACTGGATTTTTCTTCTCCATCCCACAATTCTCAGCTGCATGGTCGGTTATAAAGCATCTAAAACACCTGAAAGGAATACCTTCATAATCCAAAGATTGGACCCAATTGCCAAAAGAGGAATTAATGACAATCTCAGCTAGAAGTCCCTTAGACAGATCTAGCTCCACCAAAATGCGAGCAAAAGTGGTATGATAAAGCTCAAAGGATTCATTATCCACCATAATGAAATTCCCAATAGCATCACCAATTTCCTCAAAGAGATAATCAGCCCACAAATGGATAGGAAGGTAGGGAAGCCAAACCCAAACCAGAATTTTGTTGAACTTCTCAGAAAGGGGGTTAAAATTAGAATGCAGGGTTTGGCCAAAAGCAGCATATTATCTTTCTCATAGAAAAAGCTTTCACACAGAATTTTTCTTCTATCCTTGGCATTCTCAAATTTAGCAACAAAGAAACCTTTTGCCATAGGGTATATGTGAATTGTACTAGAAATGAGAGGATCCTAATGTTGAGAGATCCATTTATGTAGCTCCGGGAGGCTGGGCCAAATACCCCTGAATCTACAAATAGTGCTATGCTTCGTAAAAACCTTCTCATTATTCTCTATTTCCCGATTGATATCCTTATTCACATTGATAGAGGCAGCATAAGAGATAGGAATAAACCCCCTACCTCCCCCTTTGCATGGATTAGAGGCATTAGATGGGTCCCGTGACACTTGAGCAGGGCCGGAGCTAGGGCCCTCAGCAACCACCGATGCCCAGGAGACACCTACATGACCAGGGGCAACAATGGCATCCAGGTCTGAGGCACTGCCGGGAGAGCTGAAGTAGGGGAGCGGGCGGGAGCACCAGGCGGGAATATTTTTGAAATTTTCATCTTCTTTTAGGTAAAAATATTGATATTATGACAAAGAATGGAATTTTTCCATTGAGGATATAAACATGTTTATCAACCCAATCCATAGCTGCATCTCCTAGGTATGAGAAATGTATAGCCACGAAACAATAATTAGTCTTCAAGACTATCATTCAAAATCCCTCTAGAGTTTGGCATCTAAGATATAGACATTTAGGCTATTTTGATTTGAGTTTTTTGTCCAAGAAGGGTATGGTTAGAGGTTTACAACCATTGTAGAGCCTAGTGGTAAATGCAAAACTTGCATTTTAGGCAAGCAACATAGGTAGCCAAATTTTTGGATAACAATTACATATTGGTGGAGGAGCCCCTGACATGAAGACAACTTGGAGGACACTAGGGAAGCATGAAAAGGATGTGTATGGGTCTAATAGACCCAATTTTGATGTCCTAAAGCCAATTATGGCATTTCATTGTAATGAACCTAATGTAATGGTTAATTGTCCTGATGGGCCTAATAGGACCATAGGACCAAATATGGGATTTCATGGTTATAGGATTGGGAAGGGTCTTAAGAGTGTTTAGACCTCTTGAATAAAGCATTTTGATCCTTTAAGAGTCATTAGCTTTGGGTAGAAGTCATAATAGGTTGTTTAATAGGAGTTTTTAATTCAAATATTTGAATATAACAACTAGTGCCATTTGGTGGGAAATGACAAAATAGGCTTGTTAATCATTTGCAATGACAAATAACTACATAGATCGGTTGGGGAAGTTCATGGAGGACTACTTAAAGCCCAGAGAGGCATTTGTACGAGATAAGGAGAGCACAAGCAAGTACAAATTATACGGACTCCAACTCAATAGCAATAAAACTCATTTATTTTCCTACAAATCTGTGGTTTATATGCTTTCTTTGCACTAAAGCAGTTTTTCTATTGGTTATGTAATGAAGTGAGGGTAGTGTCTCTGCATCCTTACATGTTTGTAATCTGTTGAAGGTTCAATAAACTTGGAATCACACATTGTACTATTCATTCCTAAGTCTACAGTCTTTTATTTACTGTTTAGTTGGTTTCCTTTGACATAATGATCCAACCATAGATGTAAGACTTTGTTTCCTATGGATTGGATCAACCCTAACTTGTATCATATGTTCTTGACAATTTAATGATAAGAAGAAGAGAAAGTTTGGTGTACATTGGGAAAGATTAATTGAAAATGCATGGTTTTTGTGCCATAGTTATAGCAGTAACAGATCGGCCTTAAGGAGGGGCTATTTTTATCGTTGAAATGGTAAGAGTATGTTGGGGAAATGGTGAACCAACCTTCATTTGATTCTGGAAGTGTGTTTGGATGAGTTTTTGAGCAAGCCCTAGGTTTAAGGGTGAATTAGTGAGGGTTTTGGGGTTAGGGAATAAAGAAGCCTTACCTAACCATACAACCTAGAAAAAACTTGGTTTTAGATCATAACCAAAGACTGTACAAAATGATTCTTTCTGGATATGTGTTTTGAAAGTACTTCCTTTGCAAATGTGGCCTAATTAGCCTACCGGATACAAAGGACAGTGAGTTTTTTGAGATTGTTGGTCCAAAGTAATAGTACCTGAGTTTTGGATATGTTATTGTTGGCTGAAAAGGGTATCCTAATCCATAATTTGTTTGTCTATTTTTTTGCAACTTCTGGGAGATAACTGCCTAAAACAGTGTTTGCAGGGCTAGTAGGAGCCTAGGCCTAGTTTCAGGCTAATACTTGAGTTGTCTTGACAAATGGAGTCTTGATGTCTTATGAACCTTAGACACATTTTATTTGGGAGTGTTTAATTGGTGTAGAGGTAGAGGATCCATTTGTCTTAGTGGAGGACAAGGTTTGAGCCTCTTAGATGCATTAGATGCACTTGAATCACCTTAGGAGTGTGGGGTTTGGGTCCTCTTGCCTCTGCATCACATATGCAACAACATAGGTGTAATTTTAGGAAAGCAACATAGACAGCCTAAGGTTCACTAATTTGTGTGGCTTTGTTTAAACCATTTTAATAGGAAATAGTCAACATTTTATAACCTTCATAGATGACTAAAATCGAAAGACATAGGTAAATTAACATAAATAACTTGTTTACCTAGAGTCAAATTAGTTAGCTCCCATTTTTTATTCCTCTTTATTGCATTTATCTCCTCATCCATGGCCTCACACCATTTCTCTTCTTTCACAACATCCTCAAAATAAATTGGATTACTATGAGAAAATAATGCAAAATTCAAGTTTTCATCTATATCTTCTTCATAACTTTCATTTTGATAAATCTCCCTTAGATTCTTAGTCTTTCTTGGTATTAGGTAGGTGAGAGTGGGGTCTAAACTCACTACTACTATTGCTTTGTTGCATTAAAAGTCTCTAGAGATGTATGTTTGTTGTATTTGGTGGCTATGCAATAGTCCAAATTTGTTTGGAGGGTTGTGTAAGTAAGCTTTGTGACTATCTGTTTGGCTATATGTCTACATTTGGAGCTCTTTGGAGGTGACTGCTACACTCCATATCTATTGTAGCATCACCTTGCTGCTCTTCATGCACTTCTTCTTCATCACCAATGGGCACTCTAACTGAGATACCTAAAGAGGTGTCCAACCTATCATCCCATGACTCATATTCAACGAACTCAACACCCTTTTAATCACTATTTTCTTGGTGATGGGGTTAAACAACCTATATGCCTTGGACTCTTCACTATAGTCAATGAAGATTCACTTCTCACCCTTGTCATCCAACTTTGTCTCTTCTCCTTTGGCACAAATGCATATGCCACACAACCAAATACTCTTAAGTGCTCAACCATCCACTTGCATTTTGTCCATGCCTCTTATGTAATCCTTTCATGAACAACCTTTGTGGGACTTCTATTTATCAAATAAATTGTTGTTGCAATAGTCTCACCCCAATATTCATTTGGGAATCCCTTGGCTTTCAACATACTTCTTGCCATCTCCATGATGGTTTTATTCTTCCTCTCAACCACTCCATTTTGTTGTGAAGTATAGCTATTTGTCAACTCCTTGATGCCATGATACTTGCAGAAATTCACAAACTTATTGATGGGATAAACCCACATAGACCAATGCTTTGACACCAATTTGATGGAAATTAAAATCCAAAAACATACACAGAGCTACTACTCTGTTTGCCAAGCAATTGGCAATACAAACCAAAGATCACTAGAGACTAATTACTAAATTCTATCAATCATAAAAATGAGATTTACAAAATGACTTTCAAAATTAGATCACACTATTGATTACAAACAAATCTTCTACAAGGATTTGGAACTGCAACCACAACCAACTTATAAAATTATTTGGAGCTACACTAAGGAACTTATTTTTCACACCTAAAGCTACTTGTTGTCTTCTTCCTTCATCTAGACCCAATTGCTAATGTACTTCATTCTCTTCACAAACTCTATTGTGGTTGCATAAACATTCTCTTTGTTCTACCCAAAATTTTTGTTTGCCAAAAATTTCTCTCTATCTAACCATTGCAAGAACTTTCCTTCCTTTTGTCTATTGTTGTCCCTACCAAAATTCCCTCTCATTTTCAAAATTCAAACTTACCTACCAACATAAATTTTTGGTAGTGTGCATCAAGGGGAAAGAGATAAAGATCCCAAAATATTTCCAACAATTATTCTATGATAGGTAGTTGGTTGTTAGACTCAAGGCAATAAATTCCAACCTATTCTACCAAGCAAGTCCTCAATATACATGGAATAGTTGAATAAACTGATGGCTCATAGCCAATCAAACAAGGCCTATGGGAAAGGCCAATAATGGATGTAGCCAACAAAGAGGAGTCTAAGTGATCTGTGAGAAGCTCCAACACATCAAAGGAGAGATGAGTAGCTCAAAAGCACTCCACCAAAGTCTGTAATGTCAATCCACAGGGTGATGTGCCTTTTTCTCTTTCAAGTTGCAAATCTTATTTGCTAGCACTAATGAGATGCATCATATTGTTCTTCAATCTCTCATGGATCCTTCTATTTATCTGATACCAAAGTGATGCCTCCTAGGAAGATGATGCAGTCTTGTTTAAATTAACTTGAAATTATTTGGAGCTACACTAAAGTCTTGACATTTAATATTTATCTTTATCACTATTATTTTTACATTTCGCATCGATCAATGATGTAGTATCATACTATCAAATGTATGTAGTTAGTTTTGCAATTATGTATATTTCTTTAAACTTTTTTTTGTGTGTATACATACACACATGAATGTACCCAAGGGGAAAAAAATTTGCTTGTACCCTCGTAGGGGCAACTTAGCCTTGAAAAGAAATACTTTGAAACCACACTCTGTTCAAATAAGAAAAAAGTTACAGTTCTAATTAATTAAAAAAAAAAGTTTTCAGGACCCGAAACCTTTAACAAAAAATATTAAGATAAGACACCAAAAAGATCAGTGCTTAAGAACTGCATACAAAAAGACTGGCAAAAAGCCAGTGAATCGAAAGGACAACAAAACTAACAACAGCAAAGAAACTAAGAAGGCGCTACACAAAAAATTTCTTCAACAAGTCCTCCGCCTTTATCACCAACTCGTCGTAAGTGGCCCCGACAGCTTTAAGGTCTTCCAGATCCTTGTTAGGTTTTTTGCCCTTATTTTTGCCTCTGGTGCAGGTTTTGGAGCCTTGAGCTTCCCTCATTCCTTCCGTTTCCGGGTCAATGTCCAAGATTTCCTTTTCATCATCTAGTTTGCTGATGAGAGTGTTGGTGTTGTTGGCTAAAATCTTCAGGATGCTAAGGCTCTGTTCAGCAATGTTCTTCAGACACTCCTCAATTTTACCAATTTTGCTGACAGTTTCCATGAGAGTGTGGTCGTTAGTGTCAACAAGATTCTTTCTTTCCAGCAAATCCTTCTCAATTTTTTCGAACTTGGGGTTGTTAGTGTCAACAAGATTCTTTCTTTCCAGCAAATCCTTCTCAATTTTTTCGAACTTGGGGTTGAAAGCATCTCTTATGTCTTCAGCTTTGGCAATGGTGCTTTTCAAGTCCTCTATGAAGTTGGTCATGGTCTTCCCTTCCCCTGTATTGATGGTTTCCAGGATCAAGATTCTGTTACAGAGTTTTTTATTTTCGTCCACAGCTTTCTTGTAACCATTGATAAGCCACTCCATAGTTTCCATGAAACCTTGCAAACCCTCGGGGGGAGGGTTAGAGGGGGGGTCAACTTTTCCAGGGGTTGCCTTTTCCTCTTTAGGGGTGTGCTGGATGGTTGTGTCAACAGCCCTAAGAGCCTCTTCCATGGTCTCCTTTTCCAGATTCTGATATGAAAAAGTTACAGTTGTTCCATGGAAAAGGTAGTCTCCTTTTCCAGAGTTTTTTTATTTTCATCCACAGCTTTCTAGTAACCATTGATAAGCCACTCCATAGTTTCCATGAATCCTTGCAAACCCTCGGGGGGAGGGTTAGAGGGGGGGTCAACTTTTCCAAGGGTTGCCTTTTCCTCTTTAGGGGTGTGCTGGATGGTTGTGTCAACAGCCCTAAGAGCCTCTACCATGGTCTCCTTTTCCAGAAAAAAGTTACAGTTGTTCCTTGTTCTTGTAGCTACTATTTTAATCAACATAAACTTATGTTACCAAAAACGCGACGAGAGATTGTCGTTTCGCATTTCAACGAGCAAAACATGTTTCCCATTGCTGACGCTCATTTCTAGTAGCCCAAAACATTTTGAATGCATTGCCAGTCAAGGTCATGAGAAATTTAAAGAGAACCAGTCAATTGCATATTGTTTTAGGATGTACCAACTATTGCAAATGCAGATTGACAGTGATAGATCGCCATTAAGTAATTGTTCTTTTACTAATTAATAGTGAGATCTCCATTAAGTAATTATTGTTTTACTGAGTACGTTGCAGAGTGACAGTGACAAATCACCATTTTTAAGAAATGTGAAATGTATATCATGCATCCTCCAACTAATTATCATGCATTTTCTACTAATTATCGCCTATATAACATATTCGTCACAATTGTTCTTGTAGCTACTATTTTAATCAACATAAACTTATGTTACCAAAAACGCGACGAGAGATTGTCGTTTCGCATTTCAACGAGCAAAACATGTTTCCCATTGCTGACGCTCATTTCTAGTAGCCCAAAACATTTTGAATGCATTGCCAGTCAAGGTCATGAGAAATTTAAAGAGAACCAGTCAATTGCATATTGTTTTAGGATGTACCAACTACTGCAAATGCAGATTGACAGTGATAGATCGCCATTAAGTAATTGTTCTTTTACTAATTAATAGTGAGATCTCCATTAAGTAATTATTGTTTTACTGAGTACGTTGCAGAGTGACAGTGACAAATCACCATTTTTAAGAAATGTGAAATGTATATCATGCATCCTCCAACTAATTATCATGCATTTTCTACTAATTATCGCCTATATAACATATTCGTCACAATTGTTTTTGTTGATGAAATGAGATTTCCACAATCCATAAATTGTCTATAAAAGCTTCTGGAAATGATTGCGTGCAAGTTTTTATCAACATTTCAAATCACACTCCGTGATCCATCATTAAGATGAATGAGAGCACATTAATATCACATATTTCGGAAATGATTGTTTTTGTTGTTTAATATCACATATCTCAATATAGAGTATCTAAAACTTTTATGATTATATTTGCCACTCTATATTGTAGATACTTCTATACTTTGAAAATGCATATCCCCCACACTATATTGTAAATAAGTATATCCCAATATATTTCTGTTAGTTTTCTCACCATATTTAATTTTTTATCATTAATTAAATTATTTTTTATAGTTTTATTGTCATATTTAATTTCTGATTATTTATTAAATTATTTTTTACAGTATTTTTAAAACTAGCTTTGTACTTTATATAATATTAAATTATTTAAATATATTTTTTATTAAATTGACATACATTTATAGTTTACTTAATGATTATATATTATATATATATATATATATATATATATATATATCCTTTTCTTATATGCAACCTATAAATATTCCATTTGTCCCAAGCCTGAAATTCAAGCCATTGGGTCCTCTGGTTAGGAGCAATTCATATCTCAAGTCATAAATGGAAAAGTAATCATGAAATACAATGTAGTTATGGCAAGTTCTCTTACTTACCAGAAAAGTTGGGCACACGGCACACAAAACTAATGACAATCACACGCCACAAACTCACACTCACTAGAGCCACAGTTTTAAACAGCGAACATTAGGTACACCTGTTACCAGAAAAGAAAACCATCAGCAAGGATAACAGTTCTGACATTGTTCAGAGTGCAGACTGACTCAGTTCTTATTGGTGGCTCCTTTTTCCGTTGGAAGCTTAACCCTCTGTTTTGAAAGAACGAAACTTTTTCCTCGGTGCCGTTGCAGTCCCCCCTCTCTTTTTTCTCCTTACCCAGAGAAAAAACTCCTATATCCAACAGAACTTTACGAACTGTTTTTCAACTGCCTTCCTAAATTTATAACGTCCAGCCAGGAGGCCAAAGTAGCCTATGAAACCCAGAAGCAGACAATTTATTTTTGCCTGCTGTGCTGTTAAGCTGGACTGATTTGAAGTGGTTCAACAAAATTACTGTTTTTAACAAAACAAACACTTAAAATCACCAAGAAGCAAACCAAATTGACACTGACAGAGAGAGTAAATGAGCTTTTACGGCAGATGCTCCACATCAGTCCCACACATTCCCCCACTCCCCATCTCGAGTCTCCATGGAACATAGGAATGCATGCATAGCTACTCTAGATCCCATTTACATGTCCTCAAATGCATAAGAACGCCCAATTCAGGTTTATATTGGCCTATTGTAGCCTTACAATGAACTGGGAAATTGAATGGATGGAGAAAAATGAAGAGACGGAAGAAATTGGAACATTGTGGGACATTTTCCTGAGTGCAGGCAAGATCAACCTGACAGTTTTGAGACTGCCAAGTGCTGTTGACTGCTGTAAATCAACGGTTTCATCACAGAAGGCTAAAGCGCTCAGAAAACTCAATTTTCTATACTGCCAAAGCCTGCCGAGGATGTCCCATACCACTAAACATTCTACAACATCAAAGCATCTGCCTCTGTTCCAAAACATCTTCGAACCGCTACCATGTTGTCAAAATGAATCCTATTTTAAATCAGTCGTGATGAGTACTATATTATTTGATTCAAGTGAACAGCATGGTCTAGCCCTCCAAAAATATATAAAAAGCACTCACGTGGAAACTAAGAATAAGACCAGACTTCCTCCTATAACTGCATGTTTGACACCATGCATCTTGTTACAGTGAAAACCTGTGTTAACATCACCAATAATTTCCATATGAACATTGTCCATTTTTTAAATGATAGAAAGGTTTTCTGTTTCTCACAAAAAAAATTCTTGCAACAATAATGACGATAAACTTCATTGCACTGTGGCAGTCACCACAGACTCGAAAGTTCTTGTCAACTCTGATAGTTGGTCCAGCGGATGTGTTTAAACAACCCAAATGCAATTGCCAACTAGCCAATATGGTGGCAAAGGGATGATTCTTTCTCCTCATCGGATGACGCATCATTTGTATGGGTATAATCCAGACGCAAATACATGTGGTTCCGATATTTGCATCTGGATTATACCCTGCATGCTGCATCTCCCAAGACAATTTCTCCAAATTGACATAAACTTCCTGCATTTGTTGGTGTGATCTGTCTCATACACAATTAAAGTATACAATGTTATTGACTTCAATCCAGCAGACAATTTCTCCAAATCGACTTAAACTTCCTGCATTTGTTGGTGTGATCTGTCTCATACACAATTAACATGTACAATGTTATTGACTTCAATCCAGCTACATCCAGGTAACTTTTTTATTCCTCTATGTTTCATCAATTTTCTTATAGTTTGAAGGTCACCCCACCTGCCCAATTCTGCATACATATTTGACAGAAGAACATAAGGGGCAGAAGTTTTAGAACCTAACTCAAAAAGAAGTGTCGCTGCAAACTCTCCCATCTCTGTATTCTTCAGTGATCTACAGGTACCAAGCAAACACATCCACACAACTGCATCAGGTTTTATAGGCATTTTGATGATAAACTGTAGGGCTTCCTCAAGAAAGCCAGCACGGCCAAGAAGGTCAACCATGCATATATAATGATTCATGGTAGGCATAATGAAATAAGTGTCACTCATGCCATTGAAGTATCTACAACCATGATCCACTAGACCTGCATGGCTGCAGGCAAATAAGACACAAAGAAGGCTTACATGATCGTGTTTGACCCCAGAGTGCTCCATTAGGTCAAAGAGATTGAGGGCATCCTTACTACAGCCATGCATTGCATATCCTGCAACCATTACAGTCCATGAGACCAAGTTTGCATTATGCATTTTGTCAAACACCTGGCGTGCCTTTTGTATGCTTCCACATTTTGCATACATGTCTATCAAAGAATTCCCAATTACAACATCTAACAAAAATCCACTTTCAACTATTCTTTGATGAATCTGTATACCCTGCTCCAAAACTCCAAGTTTGGCACAAGCCGGTAGGATGCTGGAATAAGTTGATGAGTCTGGTACTATACCTGTCAATTGCATTTGCATAAAAGTCTCCAAGGCTTTCTCAACAAGCCCATTTTGTGTATAGCCAGCAATGACTGCAGTCCATGTGACTACATTTTGTTGGGGCATTTTATCAAACAATTTGTGTGCCTTCTGTATGCTTCCACATTTTGCATACATGTCTATAAGGGCAGTCACCACTACAACATCTACCAAAAGTCCACTTTCGATTATTCTTTGGTGAAGCGCCATGCCCTGTTTCAAAAGTCTAAGTTGAGCACAAGCTGGGACGATGCTGGCAAAGGTAGTCGAGTTTGGCTTTACACCGGCCACTTGCATTTGCTTAAAAATCTCCAAGGCATTTTCATCGAGCCCATTTTGTGTATATCCTGCAATCATGGTTGTCCATGAGACCACATTTGGATTATGCATTTTGTCAAACAATTTGTGCGCCTTCTGTAGCCTTCCGCATTTTGCATACATATCTATCAGGGCAGTCAAAAGCACAACATCAGACCAAATTTCACCTTCCATTATTCTTTGATGGATCTCCATACCCTGTTCCAAAGCTCCAGTTTTGGAACACGAAGGGAGAATGTTGGCAAAAGTGAACTGATTGGGTTGAACACCTGTTAGCTGCATTCTCCGGAACAGTGTCAATGCCACTTGAGGTAACCCGTGTCTTCCATATGCTGCAATGATCATATTCCATGAGAAGACATTTAGTTCAGCCATGTGGTCGAAAACTTTCCAAGCATCCACCAAATTTCCGCATTTGTCATACATGTTGATAAGGGTATTTTGCAACAAAGTGCGTGCGGCAAACGTGTATCCTCTGTCATTAATGTCAGAGTGGATTTGATTACCCTCCGAAAAAGTATTGCTGGCAATGAAGGTCTGCAATAGATGAAGATGTACAGAAGAGTCTACTGGAAGCTTTTGTGCAGTAAGAAGAATGCGGTGTGTCTCATTCAAGTAACCCGCTCTAAGAAGTGCTCTCAGATTGAGATGGGTAATGAACGACATTATAAGAATGATGCCTGAGAAGTTACAGTATCTCCGTCATCTGTTACTCTTACTCTGATTTCTCAACGTGTTGTTATCGTTTCATGATTCTCTTTGGGAATCAGCAGAGATGCAAATCGCCCAAACACAGAAATCTGCTTGTAATTTTTATTCGTCTAACTTTAAATGAATCAAAATCGCAGGTTACACTTAACTTTTTGCTTTTGGTAAACTGCTTCACAGAACATAGTAAAAAGGACTAATCTCTATATATAGTGATAGGTTCGGATTTGTATTAGTATTTGAGACAAATTTACCTAATTTTCCTACCATTTTCTTTTTAAAAATGAGAGTATAATGAAAAATTTATTTGTTTTTGAGAATAACTATATTCTCATCAGTTTTGGATGTTGCCAAAGTATTCTTTACATATTATTTAACTAAGGTCAAATCAATATTCTGCACTTCAAACTCAGTTGCGAGTGAAATCCAAAAGCTACTTCTCCTCAAATTAGAAGTGTTAATTTTCAATTTTCATATATTCAAATGATATTATTTTTTGAGAGATCTTACATAGCAATGAATTCGAATCTATTTATTATTATCTTTTGATAGAAAAAATGATGCAACTCCATTAGATAATAGTCAGGAAAACACGTCATCCACCGACCTTTTGTGGAGGCTAAGAACTTAAGAAAGGCCTGAGCCAGACATGGCTTCCCAAACTCAATAGCAGCTTCTTCAATTTCTTTTGAGTAATTATTATTAACTCCACTAGTAAATCAATGTAGGAATCTGACTGAAATATTCAGGTGTGACAATATACGAGAATAAGCCTTTAAGGCATTAGAGAATTCTTTTGCTTGGGAAGCTGTCAGTCTCAACTTATTCTAATGGAGGGAAGTTCGTATCTACAATTTCACGCCCACTCTTTTCTTTTTAAATGATAGTAGGAAATAAGGATTCTTTTATCTCAATTTAGCCCGAAATTGCTTATGCTGGTGTTGATTGGTTGCTAACAGTCCTTTCTTCCAAAGAGACAATCAGGTTGACCTAATTGCAAAGGTAAGCCTAGGATTCTCACCACAGAAAAATTCAAATAAGTTTGGAGTGATGTTATACTTTGTCTTCATACTGCAGAGGGCTTTGTAGCGAATGTATTTTCAACTAGGCATAACTAGCAATAGTATTCGATAGCCACCGTGCATCAGTTTAGTTGGATTCCATTCTCCTTGTCGATGATCATTTTTATCTGGAGAACAAATCCATAACAACTACTTTTACACTGCAGAAACAAGCATCAAACTAGAACATCCTTGTTGAGTAAGCACAGATATATAGACAGTGAGATTATTGAAGAAGCTTCGAAAATCCCTCAGAATATTGTTCATGTTGGAAATGGTGGAACCTGGTTCCAACTCTCAAAACAAATTCTTTTGCAATAATCTGAAGCATAAACCTGGCTCCAGTGTGGCAAATGAGTGAGGTTTTTGACAAAAAAAATAGTTTTCCTATGGACAATGTTAAACAACCCAGAAGCAGTTGCCAACTTCTCTATGTAGAGGAAAAGCAATAAATCTTCCTCCACATCATTCAATAAATATCTTTTATATGGAATCTATCATGCTGCCTTCATTTGTGAGGGTAATTTCTTCAATTTTGCTTAGATCTCCTGTGTTTGTAGTTGTATATTGCCTTCTATATATAGAGCATGTACAGTTTTACAGACTTAAATCCAACTCCATCCAGGTATCTTTTTAATTCCTCTATGATCCATCAATTTCCTTGTCTTTTGAGCATCACCCCACCTGCCCACCTCTGCATAAAGATTAGACAGAAGAACGTAAGGGGTGGAAGTTTTAAAATCCAACTCAAAAAGTACTGCTGCTGCAAATTGCCCTAGCCCTGTATGCTTATGTGATCTACAGGCACCAAGAAAACACATCCACACAACACCATCAGGTTTTATTGGCATTTTGATGATAAAGTTTAGGGTACTCTCAAGATAGCCAGCACGGCCAAGAAGGTCAACCATACATACATAATGATCCATTGTATGCATAATGCAATAAGAGTCACGTATGCAATTGAAATATTTACAGCCCTCGTCCACTAGGCCTGCGTGGCTGCATGCAAATAAAATGCAAACAAAGCTTACACTGTCGGGAATGATTCCAGAATGCCTCATTTGTTCAAAGAGTTTGAGAGCATCCATTTTATAGCCATGCATTGCGTATCCGGAAATCATTGCAGTCCATGAGACCAAGTTTGCATTTTGAATTTTATCAAATAATTTCCGCGCCTGTAGAATGCATCCACTTTTTGCATACATATCTATCAGTGCATTTACAACTACAACATTGGACAAAAATCCGATTTCTATTATTTTTTGATGAATCTCCGTGCCATGTTCCAAAGCTCCAAGTTTTGCACAAGCTGGCAGGATGATGGCAAAGGTCGCTGTGTTTGGCTTCACATTCACTAATTGCATTTGCTTACAAATGTCCAAAACCTCCTCAACAAGCCCATTTTGTGCATGTCCACCTATGATTGCATTCCATGAGACTACATCTCGTTGAAGCATCTTGTCAAACAATTCACGTGCCTTCTGTATGCTTCCACATTTGGCATACATGTCTATCAGGGCATTGCCAACCATAATATGTGAGAAAAATCTGCTTTCAATTATTTTTTGATGGATCTCCATACCTTGTTCCAAATTTCTAAGTTTTGCACATGCTGGAAGGATGCTGGCAAAGGTTGCTGAGTTTGGCTTGACACCTGCCGATTGCATTTGCTTAAAAACCTCACAGGCCTTTAAACAGTGCCCATTTTGTGCATTTCCTGAGACCATCACAGTCCATGTGATTGTATCTGGATGATACATACTGTCAAACAATTTGTGTGCCTTGTATAAGCTTCCACATTTTGCATATACATCTATAAGGGCAGTCACAATTACACTGTTGGACAGAAGGCCGCTTTCAATTATGATTTGATGGATCTCAATGCCCTGTTTTAAGGCTTCCATTTGGACACACGCTGTGAGTATGGCAACATAGGTTGTCGAGATTGGCTTCACACCTGCCAATTGCATTTGCTTAAAAATCTCCAAGGCCTTTTTACCAAGCCCATTTTGGGCATGTCCAGCAATGACTGCAGTCCATGAGATTGCATCTCGTTGAGGCATTCTTTTGAAAATCCTAAAAGCCTCGTCTAGATCACCATCTTGTGTATAACCAGTAATCATAGCAGTCCAGGAGACCACATTAGCATTATGCATTTTGTCAAACAAATCACGTGCCTTGTGTATGCTTCCACATTTCGCATACATGTCTATCAGAGCATTCCCAATTACAACATCTGACAAAAACCCAATTTCCACTATTCTTTGATGGATCTCCATACCCACTTCTAAAGCTCCGATTTTAGAGCACGCTGAGAGCATGCTGGCAAAAATGAACTGGTCAGGCTGGGTGTCAGTTTGTTGCATTTGATGAAACAGTGCCAATGCCTCTTGAGGAAAACCGTGCCTTCTGTAAGCTGCAATCATCATTTTCCATGAGAAGAGATCTCGTTCGGTCGTGTGGTTGAAAACTTTGCGAGCATTAACCAAACTTCCGCACCTGTCATACATGTTGGTAAGTGTATTTTGTAAAATAATGTTGGTAGCAATTGTAAATCCCCTGTAAACGACATGGGAGTGGACTGGCTTACCCTCTGAAAGGGCATTCTTGGCAGTGCAGATCTGCGATGGTAGAAAATACGTTGAAAACTCTACAGAAGCATTGTTTTTGGTAATCAGAATGTATATTGCCTCCTTCAAGCAACCCTTACTACAGAGCCCCCTGAGATTGGAATGAGCAGTAGGTAGCATTCTGTGATTGAATGCTTGAAGAATGTGTTCTGTTTATCATTTCATCACAGTCAACAACCACCATATCTTTGCGTGACTCTGTTTCTCTAAACCTGTTATAATCACCATTACTTTCTTTTGGAAAACTGCAATAATAATTCTGTTGATGCTTCTAGATTAGATTGTGTGCAATAATAACATTAAATCTTGCATAATAGTCATGAATTAATTGTCTTCATTTTAGCATGGTAAATTTTGTCATAGGTATAGTTTATAATTATAGCAGGAGTATTTTGCCATGGAGGAATCAGTATCAGTACCTATTGTGGGAATGTCGCAGATTGTCCTCGCTTTAAAGTGACATCATTTATCGATATCATATAGGTGCCTACAATACGGCATTGCTGGTAAACCAAGCTTCTATGGCAGACATTACTGACTTGGCCTAATACTCTTTCCTGACTTATAAGGAAAAAAACTCTTTCCTTATCATTTAATACTCTATATCATAGTTTGATAAATATGAGAATTATTGAATGTTTTTTAAGAAATTAAATGTGAATAGAAAATATACTAGTTTTGGAATTGAAAATGGATTATGGTTTTACAAAAAATAACTTTGAAGAGTAAATTATCTTTAAATTTTATGTAAATTTGAAATTCTTTGAAGGAAAATCATGTGGCTTTCAATTAATCTTACATTTTGATCTAATTTGCAACATACATCAAGATAAAATGTGTATTTCTATCATCCAATTTGTTCATATCTCTATTATTTGTTGGTTTTTATTAGATAAAATTTGGAAAGAATAAGTTCCTTTTGAGAGAAAAATCACCAATTATATTAAGATGAATAATTGGTTTAAACTTATGTAAACACATTGATTATCATTTTCTAAAGTATTAATTTGTAAAATAAAAATAGTCAACTAAGATACTTAAAGAAAGTAAACTAATGAAAATATCTACTGATAGAAAAATAACTATAACTTTTTAATAATGAAAATGAGAAACACAGACAACAAGAAACTTGGTCTTGAAATCTAAATATCATTGTCAACGATTCTAGCACGTCGCATAAATGTCTAGATATTGTGTTATCATCTGGGATGAACAAAATAACAAAAAACCTAAAAAATTGTGAAGATATAATCTTCTATTTAGTCAACCTATAAGAACAAATATGAAAAATATGTTAACAAAAACTAGATAATAAAAATATAAAGAAATAAACTAAACAACAAGATTTAAATGAGAGAAATGAACAAAAAACAAACACTTGCAAATCTATGTGTAGTTGAGTGGTCTCAAATTACTTGCAAACACAAAGTAATGTCGCAAATTGCATCTTATGCAATTTCACATCACATACACTTTCCCTTTAGTTACAATTGGGATATTTGTGTTATTTATCCTTAATCCCGATCAAAAGCATCCCTTATGCCATGCATGCCCAAATTCTCAACTATTAGGTCTGATTTTCACCTGGACGAAAGTGCTAATTTAGACATCCCATCAAAACCCAAGATTGTGCTAGCCATTGGGACATTACACTTGTCATGTTTCAGCAATGTAATGCCTCTGCCAACTTGCAATGACGTCAAGAATCATCAGATTTTGCTACATTAGCTTTAAACCTCTTCCTTTAGCCTCCAATTCTATTTTTTTAATTCCATTCTTGCATTTTGTCATCTCTTGAACATCTTTCTTGTACTCGTGACTCTAATATTCATACCAACTCTCTTGTTCAACCACACACTGTTTTATTTTTCATGGTGACATCTTGAAGCTCATTGCTATTATACGAAGAATGTCACTGTGACCTTAGAGATCATTGTTACTTCCCTGTTGCACTTGTAGGTTGCTCAACTTCATCTCCTTGGGAAATGGTGTACCTTTGAAGGTCATTGAGCATATTATTTGATTGTCTTTCTAGCATATTGTTCATTCTATCTTTTATGTCTATTATCGATATCTTTGTCTTGGTTATCTATGGAGGTGGAAACACCAAAGCGGGGGTTTGACTATGGCAAGCCCCTATACAGCCACCCCACCCCATCTCTTTGATCTTCTATGTATAGGTTCTAGAGAAAGAGCTATCTAAAGAGAGTCCTCTCAAT
The DNA here is from genome assembly GCF_030272615.1 of Cryptomeria japonica. NCBI lineage: Eukaryota > Viridiplantae > Streptophyta > Pinopsida > Cupressales > Cupressaceae > Cryptomeria > Cryptomeria japonica. The sequence continues at coordinate 484,319,486 of NC_081413.1, forward strand.
ATTCGGCGATCTCTTTCCTTTCTTCGTCTCTTCAATAGCTTAGTTTCATTTATAGTTTCTTTTAATTATTTTAATTCACTATTCAATCATAGTTTATAGTTCCCCAAGTTTGAGACATTGTACATATTGTTCTATATTTCTTGTGATAATGTTTGTTTTCTATCTATATAAGAATTTAGCGTAGTGCATTGTCATTTGCACCCCATACAAATGTTCTAGATAGAGAGTTAGCCAAATTTTCTAGGAGACCTTTATGGTCTACACTTCTAGTTCCTAAATTCTCAAGAACTTAGATAAATTTTATGCACACTAAAAACCTCATATTTTGACAATAGTAAGATAAACCTGAGGGTCGTCGTTATCTTCAAATTTGTCTGAGTTGAGGGTTGGAATTTGAGCTCTTGAAGGATTTGATTATCCTTTACAACAATTCATTTTTTCTCACTCTACATTTTGGTGAACCCAACATAAACTTGCCTTTAGATAAAAAATAGACAATGTTTCAAAACAAAAAAAAAAATCTCAAATGGTCTTCTCTCACTCTCCAAAGTTTGTAGGACTGTGTGTTGTAAGAGTTTTGCATGAGCTTCATGACCCATTCTACAACTTTTGGGACCTTAGTTAGAAGAATCTTGATAAATCTAAACTTACCTCAATCTAGATACAGTCCTACCAAACCTAGAGTAATGTTTTCTAGAGATCCTAGTTCTCCACATTTCCAACATATTTTCACAAATTCTTCAAATTCAAACTCCCAACCAAATTCTTAAACGAATTATCCTCCTAGGTCTCCTCCTACTATGGACCATGAGGTTGCCCATAGAGTCCCCTTTGAGCAAGTGCAGTCCTTGGAAGAGACCTTCAAGGACTTTGAAAAGTTTCTCAATTGTGATAACTTGTTCACTCAAGTGGCCCCTATTGTCAATAATCTAAGAGACCTGCTTATCTAAAATCACAAGGGCCTTGATTTACTTCATGTGTTGACCAACATAGATGAGACACATGTGCCTTCTTACACATCAATCTTATTTCAACCTCACAGTTTTCACTCAAAACTCACGAACACCCAATTAACTATTTTGATTCCTAAAGAATTTGTACATATGGTAGAATCTAATCCTATTGTAAATCTTATATCTTTTAATAATATAATATCAATACTAATTTTTTGAATACCATTATCCCTAGAATTAATGTTTCTTATAATTCTTTGGGGTATTCCATCCCTACTGCAATTGCTCCCACAAATCTTACTTTCATAGTTAATGCTTCCATAGCTAATGCTTTGACAACTCAAACTTTTGATGCAATGGCTAATCTGCCTCCGCCTCCCCCACCATCTAATCCTATTTTGAACGCTCTATCACAAAACATGGGTCAAATGTTGTCCCATCTTGCCATCTTGACCAATGTTGCTACTCAATCCACATTGACACCTTATTACTTAACTATCTTAAATGCACCCATGCCCTAAGGGATTGAGATATTCAAATTTGATAAATATAGTGGTAAGAGATATGTGCATGCTAATTCTTTCACTATGATTTGCAGTGGTTGATTACATTAGGATCATCTATTGGCAAATTTATTCCCACTATCCCTTAAAGTGACAACTCTATATTCTCTTTTGAGCAACTTATGAATCAATTCTTATAGTTGTTTCAAGTGCACATTGGATCTAAGGTCACTATTGTTAATCTTGTCCATTTTAAGCAACAACCTAAGGAGAGGATAACTAACTTCATCTCTTGATATCAATCTCTATCTCTGAAAAATTCACTATGCTTTGCCTGATTCTAACATCTAAAGGATGTTTATGGGGAATTTACAGTTAGCGTTAAGGAAAAGAGTTCTTCTAGTGAAGAATCATTTCTTTGCACATTTGTGTACTTCATTGTGGGATTATTAGTAAACTTTGACTCAAAATAGGGCTTTTTTCTTGTCCTCTCAATTTGATAATCATGAAGTTGTGTCTTCTTCTGAGGGGTCGAGAAAGAATAAAGCAGTGGAAAATGTAGTTACAATTCCTCAGGCAACTGAGAAAGGCACACTTAGATCTCAACAAAATCATACTTGAGTGTGCTCCAAAAACCATTGAAGGAAAATTAGATCACCCTCACATAAATTAGATCACTTCCTAATAACAAGCCATACCCTATTTCATATGATGCTTCTAAATTATGTCAATATCATTGAGTTCCTAGGCATGATACCAAGCATTGTGTGCATCTGTGTCATGTGATTCAAGACCACGTAAATAGCAGTACCATCCATCTCAACGTTAAAAAACAAGGTTCGAATAAATCTATTTCTAAACCCAACAATCATATGCAGATCTACATAGACCCTTTCCACATCATTCTTTGGACTTTATTATCACTTCTTCAACTTCTCCACCTAACGGTTTTAATTATGTGAACATGGTGACCATTACTCTAATCTCCCCTCAAAATTGTAAGACCAAATTACCTAATATATTTTTCACACCAAGCAATGTGTCATATCATGGAGACCACTCCCCACTTTAAATCCCTACTAGAGTCAACAATAATAATGTCACTGATGTTATGGTTGACCCTAATAGCAGAGTCAATTTTATAACAGAGAAGACACTCTTTATCCATTTATTTGTTATTCCTTTTGGTACCTAAGGCAATTTCGACAACATTTGTTGTGATTTTAGAATTTGACCTATTTAGAGTGAAACTAGGCATTCCCTTATTGGTTTCCATTAGTGCAGTCCCCTCTGTATTTCATAAGTTAAAAGTTTCTTCATAATGGCACTATGAAAACTATCCAAGATTCTTGATATAAGCTACTAGTGTCGCATGAGAGTCTCTTGACCATTTTTTCCCTAATATGATGGGACCCATGTTTCCCTATGGCAATCCATTACATACAACATATTACAAGTATAAGACTAAGGAATCAACAGCTTGTTTGGTCCCACCTCCTTCTTCTACAACTCTATGTTGGTCTTCTCCTACATTATAGTTTTCTCCATCATCTATTCCTTCTTTTTGGGGGCTAAGGACAAGTCTACTCCCTCAAATAAACCTCCCTATTCCTCTAAGACCTCACAACCTCTAGTTGTACCTCATATTCCTTTGATTATGCTTGACATAGGAAAAGGAAAGGCACCTACATTATCAAAGTTAAAGTCCCATGATTTTTAGCTTTCTTTTCTTCACACCATCTCTCTCCCTACTTTGTATGGCAAGGGTGTGCATTGTTCTATAAATGGTCCTTCGCATGCGACTCTTGCACCTTGACCCCCGAGGGTTCCTCTGGTTCCTTCATTTTATCCCAAGGTGGATAGAGGAAAGGCACTCACAATTGTGGTTAATTATCTCATCTTTGTTTCATGTATGGATCCCCCTCTTTTGATAATAATGATTGAAAAGATAACATCGCCTATGGACCAAGACATTACAAAGACTTCTCAAGCTTTTGTTCCCATTCCCTAGCTTTGTAGACTTTAACTTATGCATGATCGTAAGCATTGTTAATGGTTGATGACTTAGGAGTGGAATTCTACATAGAATACTAAGGATGAGTCTTTTGTTTCATCTCCTACGTCTTCCTCTTCTATTCTTGTTCCATTTTTTGTTGTTTCTCCTACTTTTATTTTTGTCATACTTTGGCTCCTTCGAGAGATGATGATGAACCTCACCCCAAAAGGGTGTAGGTATTCATTAAGTTCCCTCTTTTGAAATACATCTTATCACTTCTCTACCTAATATTCTTCCATTTGCACAACCCATAGACATTCTTCACACAAAGGTCATATCTTGTGCACGACTCTATCAACTCCTCTAGCCTCTTGGTGCAGGAGCACCTAGGCTACCATCAAGCCTCTATGAGGAAAATTTTGAATCTTTTGTGTTTTGAATAAGGTTATAATAAGGTATTGCAAGACCATATATGTTGTAATAAGGTCATTGAGACCAATGGTTTGTATGTTGAGTCCTAATGGGGGCCATGTTGGCACATATTGATAAAATTGTCCTAATATGGGAAATATGTCTCAATAGGTCAAATATGATGTTTGATGATGTATAAGGGTTTTTGTGGATCTATTTGGACCTATTTGTGTCATTTTAGATTCATAGAAATCATAGGTTGGTTCTAGGATTAAAGTTAGCCAAAGTTGTCAATATTGTCAAAAATTGCTCAATGCAACTTTTTGTGTTTAAAGGGATGTTTAGCTGTTGGTCAGTAATGAAAGATCAAATGTTGGTTCTAACCATTGGGGAAGGAATGAATAAATTTAAATAAGACTTTCCATGACCTGAGTAAAGGTTGATCTGTATTGGAGGAGACAATCAATAAAATTTCATTGTTTACTGCACTTTTTCCTGAGAACTCCCACATAACAATCTGTTCAAACTCATTATTCACCATTGAAATGCGTTGATCCACTCCTAGAGTTTAATTTTCATTGAAGGACGTTGAATATAGTTTTATTTTTATTTTGTAGAATTTGATTTCATTAAGAATTTGAAGAGATGTCTTATTTTTTATAAAAATTGTCCAAAACCCTACCAAGGGTTGACAGTGAACAATAAAAATATAAAACTCTTTTGTTTTTCATTATCAAACCCCCAAAATTGGTGGAATAATGTATTTTAGTTTACTCTTTCATTTTATATTGGTTTCAGGTCTCCATGATGCATTTTTCACGTGCCCATTGATGTCAAAGTGTTGATTTGGCAATGCACAGATTGAAAACACAGAGTTTTCATGAAGATTTGAATGATATAAAAGCAACAAAGGTGTTGAATGGTGTTTTAAGTGAAGAGATGGACGAGTAGTGGTCCCCTTGGAATGATCCAAGTGTGAAATGAACAAGTAAGGCAATTAATCTATGGGAGTTATGACTGTCTTAAACCTTTGAGTTGGTTGTCACAGTTTGACAGTGTGTTGCAAAATTACTGCATTTACATATTTACAAGTGGATTTGGTGTTGGTTTGAGTGACAAGGGTGTGGTAGGTTGGATTACCATCCTCATAGTTTTTATTTTAAGGGTGGTAAGAAAATAATAGTCCATTCAAACTTGACTATCTCTATCTACTACATGATTGTCCCAAAGCACGTTTCACTATCCTAATAAGCAATGTGTTGATTGTGAATGAAGGGTAACCATGTTGGGTAGGTTGGGTGGGTATAGAATCAAGAGTATGAGTTTTTTTAAGTCCATTAAGGGATCTCCAAGAGTATATGTGTGGTTGGAGTAGCCATTGTATGTTGGAATGGAGTTTGGAGTCCTAATTGGGTATGGTGTTGAGTGAGTGACTAGTAGGGAGACTTGTGGTGTTTTAATGTTGGAGGGTTTGGATTTGGTTCATACATGTTGGTGATAGTTAATTGAACATGTTCCAATGAATGTATTAGGGATAAGAAGCATTAGTAAGTTTTTTATGTATTGTACCTTGTGAGTACCAATAACCTTGTGAGGAATCTTGTGGGGTTTTAGAGCGTTGTCACCTTATTGTATAGGTGAGTTGGGAGAAAGATGTCCCCTATTGGTTGAGTTCCTTGGATGCTCTACATCACCTCTCAACAATCTCTTTCTCCTATATTTTCCAAGGTCCTCCAACCTACCAAAGTTTATGTGATGGTTTTTCATCACCTACTTAAATACAAGCATTCCTAAATTCATCATAAGAAATCTACTCCTACTCCTCCACTTGTTAATACTTCTCCTTCTATTTATGTGGTTGAGAAGGTTCCTTCTTCCCTAGATTTTGTTATTTCTCCTCTTCAAAAATCTATTTCTAATTCCCCTACTCTTCATCAACCTAAAATTAAGTCACCTCGTTCCTCTCAAGAGAAGCGTATGTCTAACTACCCTGAAGGACATTTCGACATTGTCAACTATATTTACAAGATCATTGATACTTGCCTCACATGAGATTTTGGATTAAAATGTCAAAGTGGCTTCATCCTTCACTATTGCTACATGAAATATGCTTGGTACTACCTTAGCCATAGTCCCTTTATGAGCTTAATCTCCTTCCTCTTATGATCAATATTGGGAGGAGAATGATGATTTGTCAGAGGTGATTGACTTGGATAATGCCTTTTCATGTCTTTACATTAAAGTTTTCCTTTTTATTTTTTTCCCCATATTTGTTTGTATACGATTGTTCTCTTTCCTAGAGAACCCAAGATACCCTTGTATATAGTTGGATACAAGGGAGAAATTTACATTTCCTCTAGTTGTATCCTCATTCTTCTTTTTGTCTTACTTTGATTTTCAACTTCAAGGATGATGCAAAGTGTTGATGCATTTAGGCCTCTTCCAGGTTGACCTAAATTTTACTCTTGTCTTCATATTCACATTCACGATCCAAAAAGTTTAGGGAAGTAATGAGTTTCATACATGGTTATATACAAACACTATCGATGTGAATCCTACTAACTCTAAATACTAGGATCCCCCTATCTCCTTTATGCACCCTTTTTTATTATTTATGTTGTGGGTTTCATGTGTTACCTTTGTCAGATAGCATTCTATAGATACATCTTGTTATTTTCTCATGACACAACATCTCTTCTCCTTAGAATAACTTGCACTCCTTTGTGTAGCACAACTTGTTCTAAGGGGGGCTATCATATTCATATTATATTGTACTTCCTATATATATTTTTGAAATATGTCTTCATCTATCTATCTTACTATTGTCTAGTGTGGGGTATCTCGTTAGAATTTTCATGTCTATTTTTTTATTTTTCACCTAACCTATTTGTTTGAACCTAACATGTTTATGGCGATCCTACAAAAAAAGATTATATACAAGAATGACTCAAGTCTCTTCCTTGGGGGAAACTCTACACCAATAGAAGACTCTACATTCCCCTCACATCTTGGGTAAAATACCCTCAACTCTTTTCTCTCTATTTGAGTATCCATCTTCTCCAAGTGAACATATATGCTCACTAAAGTGAGTAAAAAATGTTATTTCATAAATTGCATCCTATGCAATTTCACATCACATGTGCCTTCCCCTTAGTTAAAATTATGATATTTATTCTCCTTATCCTTAATCCTAATCAAAAGCATCCCTTATTTCCATACATACCCAAATTCTCAATAGTTAGGTTCAATTTTCACCTAAACAAATGTGCCTCATGTAAATTTCCATGTAATGTACTATCATTTCATAAAAACCTCAATTCTACTAGCCATTGGGACATTACACTTGTTGCATTTCAGTAGTGTAATACTTTTTTCCAACCTACAACAACATCAAGAATCATATAACTATGAGAATACCATCCTCATAGTTTATATTTTAAGGGTGGTAAGAAAAGAATGGTCCATTCAAACATGAATATCCACGTCTACTACATGACTGTCCCAAAGCACGCTTGACTGTCCTAATTGGTGCAGGAGCACCGAGTGAACCAAGTGTACCTCATGATTCCAATGACCTATATGGGGTCAAATATGAATATTTTGAGTTCTAGATGGTTTCTTGTGTCAAATAAGGTCTAATGAGACCAATAGCATTGTAATAAGGTCATTTGACCATTCATGTAATTAAGTTATCTAGATGGTCCTAGGAAGGTCTTGATTTGGCCAATATTGTGCAAATGAGTCAAAATGGGTCAAATTGATGTAATAATGTAAAAGTTGGTTCCAACGATCCTTTCATGTCTATTTGGACCTATTTCAATGTGTTTAAGGTCATGGTTTAGAAAAATGTTTAAAGTAACCCAATCATTTTGGGGTACTATGATAGTCTAGAGTCTAAGTTGGTTAAGTAATGCAAAAATTGTCATATTGTCAATTTGTTGTCATGACAAATTTGCACTTTTTATAAGTTGTGATTCTCCAACGATCAATTTAGTTTTAAAAATGGTTGGAGAAGGTTGTGCTCATTTGGGGTGACACCTTTAAGGACCCCAAACCTCGAAAGATGCAAGTGTGTGTTGATTTGATTGTTTAGAGAAGGAAATTGAAGCATCAAAACTGTTGGAAACACAGGAAATCATCTAATTTCTGCTGATTGCATATCGAAGGTGGATTGGAAAGAATGATCATCACCTAGATCCTAAAACTATATTGTTTTACCTTTGTTTTTCATTTTGTGTGAAGCCTTGAATTTATCGCTACCCCCATTCTGCAAGCAAATCTCTACCCCTCAAACCCCTAGGGTTTGATTGTAATAATGGGTTTTGGCCTATCAATCCTTAACTAAACACTCTGCCATTATAGGAGATGATAGGCCACTATATCATATGTCAATTCCAAGAGCCATTAAGAGGACACAATAAGGTAAAGAGGATGGAGAACTAATCCTAGGTCTGGCATCTCTATGTGACAGACTGGTTTGATGAGTGCAGTGCAAGAGAATTGAGTGGTAGAGCATCGGAAAGGGGTTCGAATGTGATAGAAGAGTATTTTGGAGGTTGACACAACATTTCATGGTCAGGGATAGTCATCTTATAGGAGAACCAATTAAGTTTGTGACAGGTGTTCAGTCAAATAGGCCTAATAGCCCTATTAGGTCTGTAAGTGCAGTATTAGTTTGGATATCTGCAAGTTGGTCTGGTATCGAAAACTGAGATATTGTTGAGAAATCCCAAAAGAGTATCTAATATAATTTGTTTGCCTAGATCCTTAGGGTGTCGAAAGTTATCACTTAATTCCTTTAAATGAAGGCCTAATTGCAATTAGTTCTGTTTGTGGGCAAGTGAGTCAGAATTGATGTTCCGATGGGTCTAAACCATAAAATCCTATTTCATTTGTGTTAAGGTGTTGTGAGAACACCCCTCCAAGGTTTGTTGTATTGAATTGGTCAACTGGGCCATTCAAACCCCTAAAGCCTAGTAGTAGCCCACTCATGTGTGCAAGGGTGTGTGTAGTCACACAAGACTTGAGAGTGTTAGTTATTTATAAGTGGACATATTGGAGCCCTGTAGTCTCCTAAGGCATTTTTTAGTGTCATTGAACCATTGCTTGAATTGGTGTTGTGTAAGTACCCATTGGTAGTAGGGGATTGGTTGAGTTTGCGAGCCTTAGAGGTTGGTTGGTTCAAGGTTATCCTTCCAGTCTGTTGCCTCCTCATCACTAATAAGCAATGTGTTGATTATGAATGAAAAGTAACCATGTTGGGTAGGCTGGGTGGGTATAGAATCAAGAGTAAGAGTGTTGTGATTTCCTTGAAGGGATCTCCAAGAGTATATGTGTGGTTGGAGTAGCCATTGTATGTTGGAATGGAGTTTGGAGTCCTAATTGGGTATGGTGTTGAGTGAGTGACTAGTAGGGAGACTTGTGGTGTTTTAATGTTGGAGGGTTTGTATTTGGGTTCATACATGTTGGTGAGGGTTAACTGAACATGTTCCAATGAATGGATGAGGGATAAGGAGCATGAGTAAGGTTTTGATGTATTGTACCTTGTGAGTACCAATAACCTTGTGAGGAGTCTTGTGGGGTTTTAGAGGGTTGTCACCTTAGTGTATAGGTGATTTGGGATAAATATATCCCCTATTGGTTGAGTTCCTTATATGCTCTACATCACCTCTCAACAATCTCTTTCTCCTAGCTTTCCCAAGGTCCTCCAACCTACCAAAGTTGATGTGATGGGTTTTCATCAACTACTTAAATACAAGCATTCCTAAATTCATCATAGGAAATCTACTCCTACTCCTCCACTTGTTAACACTACTCCTTTTATTTATGTGGTTGAGAAGGTTCCTTCTGCCCTAGAGTTTGTTATTTCTCTTCTTCAAAAATCTATCACTAATTCCCCTATTCTTCATCAACCTAAAATTTAGTCAACTCATTCCTCTCAGGAGAAGCATATGTCTGACTCCCTTAAGGACATTTTGACATTGTCAACTATCTTTACAAGATCATTGATACTTGCCTCACATGAGCTTTTGGATGAAAATGTCAAAGTGGCTTCATCCTTCACTATTGCTACATGAAAGATGCTTGGTACTACCTTAGCCATAGTCCCTTTATGAGCTTAATCTCCTTCCTCTTATGATCAATATTGGGAGGAGAACGATGATTTGTCAGAGGTGGTTGACTTGGATAATGCCTTTTCATGTCTTTACATTAAAGTTTTCCTTTTTATTTTTTTTCCCCCATATTTGTCTGTATATGATTGTTCTCTCTCCTAGAGGACCCAAGATACCCTTGTAGATAGTTGGATACAAGGGAGAAAATTTGTTGTACATTTCCTCTAGTTGTATCCTCATTCTTAATTTTGTCTTACTTTGATTTTCAACTTCAAGGATGATGCAAAGTGTTGATACATTTAGGCCTCTTCCAGGTTGACCTAAATTTTAATCTTGTCTTCATATGCTCATCCACAATCCAAAAATTTTAGGGAAGTCATGAGTTTCATACATGGTTATATACAAACACTATTGATATGAATCCTACTAACCCTAAATACTAGGATCCCCATGTCTCTTTTGTGCACCCTTTTTTATTATTTATGTTGTGGGTTTCATGTGTTACCTTTGTCAGATAACATTCTATAAAAACATCTTGTTATTTTTTCATGACACAACATCTATTCTCCTTAGAATAACTTGTACTCCTTAGTGTAGCACAACTCGTTCTAAGGGGGGCTATCATATTCATATTATAACATACTTCTTATATATATTTTTGAAATATGTCTTCATCTATCTATCTTTCTATTGTCTAGTGTGGGGTATCTCGCTAAAATTTTCATGTCTAATTTTTTTTTTCATCTAACCTATTTGTTTGAACCTAACATGTTTATGGTGATCCTATAAAAATAGATTATATACAAGAATGACTCAAGTCTCTTCCTTGGGGGAAACTCTGCACCAATAGAAGACTCTACATTCCCCTCACATCTTCAGTAAAATACCTTCAACTCTTTTCTCTCTATTTGACTATCCATCTTCTCCAAGTGAACATGTATGCTCACTAAAGTGAGTACAAAATGTAATTTCATAAATTGTATCCTATGCAATTTCGCATCATATATGCCTTCCCTTTAGTTACAATTAAGACATTTATTCTCCTTATCCTTAATCCTAATCAAAAGCATCCCTTATTTCCATACATACCTAAATTCTCAATAGTTAGGTTCAATTTTCACCTAAACATATGTGCCTCATGCAAATGTCCATGTAACGTGCTATCATTTCACAAAAACCTCAATTCTACTAGCCATTTGGACATTACACTTGTTGCATTTCAACGGTGTAATACATTTTTTCCAACCTACAACAACATCAAGAATCATATAACTTTGCTACATTGGCTTTAAACCTCTTTCTTTTGTCTCCAATTTCAATTTTTGAACTCTATTCTTGCATTATGTCATCTCTTGAAGATCATTCTTGTACTCACAACTCTTTGATATTCATACTAGCACTCTTGTTTAGCCACACACATTGCTTTCTTTACCACAATGATATCTTGAAGCTCATTGCTATTATATAAAAAAATGTCATTATAACCTTGGAGATCATTTCTACTTCCTTGTAGCACTTGTAGATTGCTCAACTTCATTTACTTAGGTAATGGCATAACTTTGAAGTTCATTGAGCATATTATTTGATTGTCTTAATAGCATATTGTTCATTTTATCTTTTATGTCTATTATTTATATCTTTATCTGATCTTTCCATGGAAGTGGAAACACCAAAGTGGAAGTTTGATTATAAAAAACCCCTATACAACCACCCCAACCCATATCTTTGATCTTCTATGTGTAGGTGTTGTAGAAAGAGCTATCTAGAGGGAATCCTCATGATAACTAGTGATCTCTTACCTTTCTTCCTCTCTTCAATAGTTTAGTTTCATTTACAGTTTTCCTTTGAGTTATTTTAATTCACTATTTAGTTTTAGTTACAATTCCTTGAGCTCAAGATGTTGTATATATTGTGTAATAGAGGAAATGTGATTGTACAAAAGGAATTCTATATTCCTTTGAGATCCATTTTCACTTTATATATTGAGATAACTCCAACTAGCTAAATTGGTGAAGATGTCTAATTACAAATAAGGAAAATAAAGATTTTGATTACAAAAATGGAGCGAGAAAATGATAAAGAATCTTCAGTCCAAATCTGAGCGTCTCGAACAAGGGAATAAATGTGGTGCACAAATGTCTATGCAATGCACTATAATATTCTATATACTGAAACAAAAAACATGGAGAGTGCAAAAACCCAACTTTGTACTTTGAACAATCGACTAAACCCAAAAGTTAGAAACGTAGTAGAAAATGCAATATAATAGATATAAATTAAAAAAATAAAATAAGTAAATAAAAGAAAACCTTTGTGTGTTCAGATGCTTCTAATAAACCTACACACAAGAAGAAGAGGAAAAATATTTGGGGTTGTCTGGAGACTTGCCTTAGTCAAGTCCTCATATTGGTGTTTCCACCTCCACAACAACCAAATAGATAGAATGTAAATAGACAAGTTAAGTAATTTGACAGACAAGGGATGTGATGAATCCTAAGATACTCAAAGACAAGACAACAATGAGAGAAAGATATTACCAACAAGGCTTGAGAAATCCAAGAGAGTTGCAAAGACTATTGTGTAGAAAGTTGTCAAAGCTAGAAAGAGAAAGAGAGGGAGAGTTGTGAAAGCCAAGAGAACACACGATATTACAAGAGAGTTTGTTAGAGGATTAGAGAGAGTTTTCTTGTAGTGAAAATATAGATTTAAAATTGAAAATAGGAGGGAAAGAAGAGGTTGTTGAGTTGTTTTGGAATATTTTAAGTTGTTTCTACTGACCTAGGTAGGTGGCAAATAGAAAAATGCTCAAAATTGACATTTTAACTTTAAAATATCATGGGACAATAGTGTATCATTCTAGTGACTAGACAAATCATGCTAAAAAATGATGAGTGACAAGAGAAACACATGGTTAACATAAAATTGATGCAAAAAGGTAGATGCTGAAAAAGTATCTAGAGCGCCCTAAAATGGAAAAGGTTGATTTAAGGGATGAAATGAATTTACTTAGATCCTACAAGAATGGACACTAAAATGGATACAAAAGTGTAGGTAAAATTGCAAAGGGGTTTGCATTTTTTACTCTACATTTTGCCTCCATTTTAACCCCAGGCTTATGAATCTAAATGAATATGAATGCTAAAGGAAATATACTAAACATAAATAATGTTGTGATTTAAAAAGGATATTATAGAGGAAGCAAATAATTATTCAAGCCTAGGAAGCATGTCCCCAAGGTGAAGAACTACAAAATAAATGCATTAGACGAAAAAATATGCACAAGACAATAAAGTTAGAACATGAAAACAAAAAATATAGAGGGTTAGAGCATGATAAACATTTACATATACAAATAAGAACATGGATAGAACACACACAAAGGTACACATCCAAAATACTAATTTTTTTTAGTCGACAAAGTGAAAGAGACCTTGATGCAAAAGGTTGTCTCAATACTATGCGCCATCCACAAAATAACAAGAAACAACACATAAATGAATTCTAAAAGGAAGAGAAGAATGTAATGATTGATTGCTTCAAGAGAGGATGCACCCAAAATATATGGAAGCAACCAATGTCAAAGAGACTGCATGACTCAGACACTAGATTAATCTATCACAAGGGGTCATGCAATTTGATAATTAAAAAAAATGATATATAGCAATCTAGCAAGTTGTGCTATGCTAGGTGATCAAAGATTAGTAGCACCAAACTTGTTGTGAAGAAAATCCACTGCCAAATTAAAAAGATAGATCATATTCTAGTGATTTATGTTATGCTAGGTGATCAAATATTAGTAGCACCAACCTCGTTGTAAAGGAAGGCCACTTCTAAATAAAATACTCAGTAGAACCAAATTTTCTACGGAAGAGGACCACTATAAATAGAGACAAATAGACCCAAATTTAAATAGATGTTAGGTAGGACAAACCTCAATGCTATAGAGGAAAGCTTATATGAAAATAAGGTAGGACCAACCTCAATTCTATAGAGGAAAGCCGCTATAGAAATAAGGTAGGACCAACCTTGATGTATGGAGGAAAGTCACTACAAATATTATAGATTTTCATAAGTGAGGGAAAAAAATGATACTTGCCGCAACAAGCAATAAGTAGATAGTCACCAGAGCGTGCGAGAGATAGGCATGCACCACTGTAGGTGAAAAATAGATATGGTAAGAATGAATAAATGAGTGGAATATGTATGCCAGCTTAAGATATTGGCATGTTTACTATGTTGATATTTCAAGGAAGAAAATAAGAGAGTAAATCCTCGAGAAGGACGAGCACCTCCCAAAACATGTTGTTACTTGCTCCAGATGTATAGGGGAGGACAACTATGCTAGAAACTATTGTGTTTTTTCTATAGAGAAAGTATGGTTGCATGCAACATTATACCACCATGAATAGCAATAAACACAAAGCTACAAATGTCACATAATGAAGAGAAGCATAATAGAAAAAAGGGAGGTGTAAGAACATCATGAGAAAATTCTTACTATGTAGAAGGGACATGATAGAGGTGAACCTCAGTATCACTTATCATGAGAAGTTGAAGTAGAAGAGATAGGTGTAACGATATACAAAAGATTGATGACACCAAAATCTAGAAGTTGTTTTATTTTATCTTTCAGGGCCTTACATTCACTAGTGGAATGGCCAAGCACTTGATGATATGCACATAAATAAAGTTTTTCTTTATCATTTTTTTGGTACTTATTATGTGTAAGATGATGAAGAGTAATCAAGTGGGATTTAAGAATACATAACAAAATATTATCTTGTTTAGATAAAGAATGGGGACAAAAATGTAACCCTTTCTCTTGTGGATAAAATTTTAATAGCTCACAAGAAGAAGACAGAAACATTAGACAATAGAGGAGGGGATGAAGATGGAGAAGAAGGTTTGTAACCTAAACCCATCATAAAAGAATATAGTTTCAATTCCAAAGGGACCTTAACTCCTTGTTGCATGTGCCCAAGACCATTCCCTTCATATCCATGCTTAGAAAGAATATTGAATCCCGAACTATAATGTGATGGCAACTCCTCAAAAGGGGGATGATCAACAATAATGACATAATCAATAGTATTCACATTATCCTATGATACAAAGAATAATCATCTTTGATAGTAGGTGCAAATGATACTTTTGAAATGTGAAGGTGGATAGGGTCAACTTTATATTTTCCAATGAAGAAGTATGTAAATTCCAAGGAACCCTAATCATCACCAAGAAATCCATTCGATTGAGAAAAAGAAGGATTTGAAGAATTATTTTTAGAAGCATCATTGTTCTTAGGAGAAATAGAATTAGTAAATCATCCTTGAAATAAGTATCAGAAGATGATGTTACATTATTGGGAGTGTTAAAGGTGAAAAAGGAATAGATTGAAATAGTTATCTACTCAATTAGAAGTAAACCCTCTTTCAACTAAACAGTGGAATACAAACCACTAAAGTGGTAATACATTTCACTAACTCTTATCCAAGAAATTCAAGCAACCTTAGGGTTTAATTCCTTTGTTTCTTTAAAACTCGATTTGAAAAATTTAACTAACTAAGGTCTATACATGTATAAATGAAAAAATAAACTGCCTAAAGTGTCTAATATTGAAACTGAAACTACAAAAGAAGTACATAGAAGTGAAATGGGAACTCAAAAATGCACATGTGCCTAAAAATTGAGCTGAAATGAGAGGTCACTATTGCCAGGAGCCTTTGCCTAATTGATAAATTATTAAGCACTAAAATTGGATCTATAATGGTGAGACCCTATGCCTACTTCTTCTCAAATATAAGCCAAAACTGAGGGGTTAAGGGTGCTAAGTACCCTTGTCCTGAGGGTCAAAGATGTTAGGCACCCTAGTCTAGATGATTCCTAATGAAATTTGGAGAGGTTCTCCAACTCTAGGCCTTGGGCACTATCTTATCTTTTGTCTCAGTCAAAAACCTATAGTTGAACCTACAAAATAGAGAGGTGTGGTTGTGGCTATATAGGGGTTTTCCTTAGTCAACCCCCTATTTTTGTGATTTGCACCTACACAATGAGCCAATATTGAATTTGAAATAATGTGTGTGCTCTTGAATCTTAATTTTGTCTAAAATTCTTATGAGATAAGATACATAAAATTAAACTAGAGTCCAACTCAAGTGTGTTAGAGAAAACCTTAAATTAAATGATTGAATGTAGAATATAAACTAATTTAAGAATGCATGAATCACACAAATGATAAAGTACAAATATTAGAACAACATGAAATCATACCCAACCCCTTTAGGGATGGGTACAATCCAATCATCAGCGGTGATTCCCTATCATCCTCCAACATCTCTTGAAGCTTCATGTAGCATTTTAAATTGCATCCCTGTGTAATTTATTGCTTAGCTAGGCCCTGTTTTAGCATGTAAGGCCTCCTGCATCAAGTCTTGTTCATCCTAGCTCAATTCCACATCTCATTTTGACTTCTCCTTCCTATTTTGGACCTCAAGTCTTAATTTGAGGCCACATTGGAGGGAGCAAGGTGCCTAGGGCTACCTGCTCTCAAGATTGGGCCAATCAGGGCACCTTGTTCCCTAGTTTTTAGGCCCAAATGTGAACCACTTAATGGTCAACTTGGTTAAGTGGGAAATCTTTACTCATGTTAGACTGCTTCAAGTTCTACACCTTGAAATTCTTGGGAGAGGTATATAAGTAAGGTATCTTCCCTCAGTTTAGATAACATGAATTAACAAGCGAATAAAACAAGTAAGGAATTCAATTCAAGCACTCAAGGCATTTCATCCCACCATATTCTTCATTGTGGCAACTTTCAACAAACTTCATGCAAGCATGACTTATGGTTTCCTTTTAGGTCTTTTGTGGAGTCATGCTATTGCATAAATATTTGTGATCATCTTCAAAGAAGCATTTGTATCATCAAGCTATAAGACATTTTCATTCTTAGATCTAGCCTCTGCTACATATCAACATGCTTTCCTTTCAACTACATTTCAATTCAATTTCAAGGTTTATTATAAGATTGGGGTTTGACTTAGGCAAAACCCCTTTCTACCAAATATTTTCCTTCTTTTATGTGTGCAAGAATAGGTGACGGACCCACAAAAATAAGTACAAAGCAAGAAGGTGGACATCTACAATCTACAATTCGTCAGAGCTATAATTATTAGGAGTAGGTTGAGTCAGGTGCCTCGGTCTAGGGATCAGGTCGAGAAAAGAACCCCAATCCCTCCAATTTTTCCTAAGATTTATTCTACAAGTTGGTTATATTCTACTCTATTGGATCTTCTTTCGAAAGCAAACCTCTAGTTTACTATTTTCATGTGCACACAAAAAAGCCATCTTTTCACCCTATTTTGCATCACTATTCTTAAAATTATAGAATCACATTTCAAATCCCCCCATGAAGGACTAGTGAATTAACTCTGTGCCTAAGAACATATTGGGCCAAGTCAATCATTCTCCCTCTCAAAGTAATTAAAGAAAAAATAGGCCTAAGCTTCCTAGTTTGTCCATACAAGATAGTGAACCCTATTTCCCCACATTACACTTCCATCATGATGAATAAATTTGAATGAAGACTTGATGTTTTTTTATTTTGTCCTTGGATTTACAAATCTATAACTTTTTGTATGTAAAACCTTTCACATCATAAGAATATCATAAAGTCGCACCTTCAATTTGATACCACAAATGAGGTAACTGACTTCCTTGTATATGAAATCCTAACTTTATATTGATAAAAGGCCAGCTTAGATTTATTATTTTTTTGCATTGGGGATTGTTCAAGAAATGACTAGACCAGAACTTTATACTCTCAAAATATTGGCAAAAATTATTGATCATTGGTGTTAGACAATATTGATTCAAAAAAAATAGGCTCAAAATTTTAGGGCTGTGAGATAATAGGACCATGATTTCAAAACTATAATTTATATGAAAAGTTAGGATGTTTAAGTTGGAGAATTTTTTTTTTGAAATTTGAATTAGTGTAGGACATGATGAATTAAAATGATGAAAGATAAAGAGAACACCTAAAATTAAGGGACCAAATAAAAATTTGATGAGATTTAAATTAAGAAAAGACTCATGTTCTTGATTTGAAAATTAATCAAATGCCAGAAGAGGTTTTATAATGCATAGAGGAATGAATAACACTAAAAATGAGTGCTAGGAGAGTATGAAACTGGACTCCCTAATTAAAGGAGTACAATTTACAACAATATGGGGAGATATAGAAGTAATACAATTCTTACTAGTGTGAGGAATTGAAGCTTGACCTGTTGCAGCTATTTGACACAAGTGCATAAAATCAGGGTTAGCCTTGATTGTAACCATTTGATTATTATGAACAAATTTAATAGATTGATGCAACATAGACAAGACTACACCTATAGCATGAATCCACAGTCTTCCTAGAAGAAGGTTATATGGTAAAGGTCATCGCCTTACATACACTAGGGTGAAAATGATAATAGGTCCAAGATTTAAAGGTAAAGTATTATTGTACCTAGATCTTGGTGGCTAGTATTATCAAACCCACAAATAAGAAGTTGGCAATGAACTAGAATATAAGAACATAGAGTGTAGATCAATACTACAAACATTGAGTGTCAAACCAGTATCAATGAGAATACATATAATGCCAAAGTTATTAATATAAACTATAAGTATGAGTAAATAAACAATATTTTTTACTGCATAAGGAGGAAGATCATGTTGATAGAATATAATGTATGAAGTATCAAAACACATATAATCTATCAAGGCATTCACATCACTCGGTCTAGTAAAGTATAGCACAAGGATCTTTTGTAGAGCCTCCTAAAGTATACCATGATGAAGGGGAGAAATCTGAAGAAGATTCCATAAAGAGATCTAAGCGGGAGTAACACAAAGTTGTTGAATAAGATAATACTCTTCTTGGGATTTAGAAAGGTGAATAGAACTAGATGGAAAAATAGGTTGAGTGGGTGGTAAATAAGTGGGTTGATCAACATTTTACCCATTTCTTTGAGTGTTATTAGTATGGGATATCATTCTATAAGAAGGAACCTTAGATTTTTTGTATCTTATAAAAAGATTTGGTGAGTCATTTTTACCACAAAAAGAATGGATTTTCTTTGGAGAATGACTAGCTCAAATCACATAAATGACTAGTCTCTTTGAAATTTGAGGGGGAACAGAGACTGTCACCAAATTTAAAAACTCAATAAAACTTGTAGAACAATTAGTTGAAGAAATGGTCTCAACATCTACATGTGGGAGATCAGATATGAGATGAAATTCATCATTCACTAATGCATCAATTCTAGAAGAGAGTGCACTGGGATGGAGAGAAGGTAGGATAAGATAAAAGAAAAGTATCGATATCATCGTATTGCAACAAAATATCCTCTAAAATAGAAATAATTTAATGAGAGGGATCAAAGACATGGAGTGGCATATGAACAAATAAGTCACCATTACATGCATGAAAAGAAACATCATTAGTACTTTAAATAAACTAGAGACTAAATTAACAAAAGAAGACAACAAAAGCAATTTGAAAATAATAAACTAATTTTAAAAAATGATGCATAAAAAATTTGGCCAAAGGCCAATGTATTATTTCTAAATTGATAGCATGGAATGGGGTTCGGAATAGCACCCAAAAAAAATTGAGAAGGGGAAAACTTTGATTTGTCCTTTTTTCTTAGTATAATGACTAGTTGAAGGGACAATAAAGAATACTTTGAAAATAATGTAGAAGTAATGTTCATGTCGGGTTCACCAAAATTTAATGGAGGAAATGTTACTCTACAAAAGAAAAACTATATTCTTTTGAGAGCCAATTTCACTTCATACATTCAAATACCTCCAATCAACTGAACTAGTTAACATATCTAATTACAAGTGAGGAAAATGAAGATTTTGATTACATAAATGAAAAGAGTAGTTGACAAATAATCTTCAATCTAAATCTGAGAATCTCGGCCAAGGATGCCAATGTGGCACACAAATGTCTATGTGGCACAATGTAGTCTCATATAGATTGAAATAAAAAACTTAGAAAGTGCAAAAACCTAACTCTATACTTTGACCAATATACAGATTTTTTAAGTCTTCAAGGGGTCTCAAGAAAGGAGATCCTATCTCGCCCATTCTTTTCACTATTTTGGTGGAATTTTTGAGTAGATTGATTCAAAAGTTGAAGGAGAAAAGGTTCATCAAAGGATTGCAACCCTCTTTAGCTAATTTCTTCTGCACTCATCAACAGTTTGTTGATGATACTATATTGTTGGGATACTCTTCTATGAGTGAAGCTTTTGCCTTCAAAAATATTCTCAGCTCTTATTCCCTTGCTACTGGCCAGCAGGTTAACTGGGATAAATCTGGTATTTACTTCATCAACACTCCCTTGTTGAGGTAGTAGAGGATTGCTAACATAATTGGTTGTAAGGTTGAGCTGCTCCCCTCTACTTATTTGGGCCTCCCTCTTGGTTTGGCTCCTCCAAACTCGTTCTGGAATTCTTTGATTGACAAGTTCAACAAAAAACTGGTTGGATGGAAAAGCTCTATGTTGTTGTAGGCTAGTAAGCTCCAGCTTCTTTAAGCTACCCTTCAGAATCTACTTGTTTATGCTCTTAGTTTGTTTAGTATACCAGTCAAATTTGTAGAAGCGTTAGAAAGAATTCAAAAAATATTTCTTTGGCCTGGTGTGGAAGATAAGAAAAGGATTGCTTTGGTTGCTTGGGATAAATTTTGTGGTCCTAAAAGTAGTGGGGGGTTAGGTATCAAATCCCTTAAACCTGTCAATAAAGCTTTTTTAGCCAAATAGGTTTGGAGGGCCTATGGTATTAAGGGAGATTCAAGTAGGGTGTGGTTTGACAAATACATCCATAATCATCCCATTCAATCCCTTCTCTATTCTGAAGATATCCCTGCTGGATCTTTTATTTGGAATAGTATGATAAAATCTATTGAAGTTGCTAAAGCTAGAGCTGGCTGGGTCCTTGGCAAAGGTAACAAAATCATATTTTGGGAGGATGTCTGGACCAAAGATGAGCCTCTTTTTAACCAGGATTGCAACCATATCATTGACGATTGTAAAAGGAGGTTTGGTTCTATGGTCTGTAATTATTGGGAGGAGAATAAATGGGTTAGACTTGATGTTGTTTATGTTGAATTATCTTCGCTCTAGCATGATTTGTTGTCCTTTTCTGTTAGCAAAGACTCAGATGATGTCTTCTTATGGAAGAGTAATCCTAGGGGTACTTTTACTTTTGCTTCTACTTACAAAAAGATATCAACTCAGGCTTGTAACCCTATATGGACTAAAGTTTGGAATAGATTCCTTAATCATAAAGTTAATATGTTTTTCTGGCTTGCCACTCATAACAAGATTCTCACTATTGATAACCTGGTCAGAAGAGGATTTATGATCCCTAATAGGTGTGAGTTATGTCAAAAAGAGGTTGAGTCTGTGGATCATTTGTTCATTCACTATTCTTTTACCTAAAAAATTTGGGGTAAAGTGTGGACGCAATGGAAAGTTGATTGGGTTATGCAGAATAGTTTTAAGGAAGTCCTTTGGCATTGGATTTTTCCTACCAAGTTTCCCATCATAAAGACCCTTTGGTCCTTTCTTCTTCCTATGACTTGTTGGCATATTTGGAAGGAGAGAAACAATATAATTTTTAGGGAGACTAAGTGTTCTTCTCAGGTGGTCTTTGAAAAGATTTGTAGGGCTATTAAAGAAAACATCAACACCGTTCACACAAGCCACAAGTAGTGTAGTTATATTGATATGAATGATAATGATAAAAGCATTCTTACATAATGGAAATTATTGAATAAGGTTTGGAAGTCTGATCTGAAGAGTAAAAGAGATAATGTGGTTTGGAGGTTCTCTCCTCATTATTGGGTGAAGGTGAACTTTGATGGTGTAGCTAAAACAAATCTAGGTAATGCTGGTGGGGGAGGTGTTATTAGAAATTCTCATGGCTTTTGTGTTGTTGTGATTGCTTCTCCCTTTGGAATTCAAAACAACCATGTTGCAGAAGCTCTGACAATGTTAAAATGTCTTCAGCTTACTCAAGGTTTCAATTTTTTTAAAAATTGGCTGGAGGGGAATTCCCTTAATATAATTCAGGTTATTAAAGGTATTAGTTCCCCTTCTTGGAATATCCAAAATATTGTTGATAAGGCAAAAAAAATGTTAGATTCTTGTGATAGTGTGGTTATTACCCATACCTTTAGGGAAGGTAATAGGGTAGTCGATTTGTTAGCTAATGAGGGGGTCATTTTAGCAGAAGATGCTAATTATATCGGAGAGTCATCATGTAAGAACAAAGTTCAAGAGAAATTATTTTATGACAGGATCAATGGTACATATTAGTCTCATCATTACCCTTTTTGGTTCAGACTTCAATGAAAGAGTTTGGAGTGAGGTGGATTGTCAAATGATGACCTATCTCAAGCGTTGCATTAATGAGTATAGATGTGAAAGGCCATATCATATTAAGTATTGGGTTAATTTGCATGTTTTTAAGGGCTACTTGAAAAACAAGATAATTACCTTGGTTTTTGATTCCAGCTTCTCTGTTTTTCAGCATCTGGTTAGTTTGTGCTCCCCTGAGGGTTTCAATTTGAACTGCTTCTATATTATGGATAGAAATCTCAACCGTAATGAGCCCACCAACTGTGATAGTTGGAAGGGTGAAAGGAAAATTTGGAGAAGGCTGCATAAAAACAGCTTCACTGATTATATGGAGAAATTGCATGGGAGCAAGAAGCCTATTTCTCGTGGTTTTGCCAAGCGTTGGAAAAATAATAGAGTTTCTCTATTTGGTCAGACCTGGAGAGTGGATGAAGATTCGGTGGCCAAGGTAACTGGTTTGCAGAAGGACGGCATCAAGTTTTATAGAGATCGTAAGTTCTTGGTGGAAGCCATGAAAAATTTCCCCAAGAACAAAGAAGAAAGGGCTCGCCTTGCCAAAAAGGATAATATTTCCTATTATCTCCCTAACTAGGTAAACTCCTCTTGGTAGAAAATATTGAAAGTGTTAATGGAGTATCTTACTGTTGATGGTAGGTTCTTGAAAGTCTATAATTATCACTTTGTTATCCTTAATCACTTTCACCATGGTTCTAAGATATCTCTACCCTTCTATCTGGCCTCCTCCCTTAATGACAGTCTGGTTGACCATGCTAAGAAACCCAATTCCTACCCCATTTCCCACCAAGGTCTTATTTTATTAATTTATGAGTATCTTAAGGATAAAGTTAAGGCTAATAAGGATGATCCCCTTGTGGAGAGTGCCCATATCTCTGAGGACGATGATAGTTTTGAGTTTGATGAGGATTCTACCAATCCTCCTCCTAAAAAGAAATCGAGGGTTAGTAAGAAAGATAAAGAGATGGTTGATCCTGAGTAGGAGCAGGAGAAGGAGGTGGAGAAGGAGGTGAAGCATGAGCAGGAGAAGGAGGTGGAGGGTGAGAAAGGAGACAAGGATAATGAGTAGGGTAAAGAGGATTTTGATGAGTCAAAGGAGAAGGAGAGTCCCTATGATACAGACAACATGGATGAAGTTCATAATAATATGGAGAAGGGAAACCCTAGGCCTGATGATTCTACCCAAGACATGGAGGATGCGGATACTATTCTGAATGCTATTAGAAACAGCTCTTTGGAAATGTTTAAGTTATAGAAGTCAGTGGTTGATAATATTACCAACATTCAGGAAAAATAGAGAGAGTCGGAGCTCAAAATTGATAATGTGGTTAAGGATTTTAATGATAAAGGAAAGGAGGAAAATTTTGAGGATAATAGTGAACCAGAGGATGAAAAATATATTCTTGACTAGTCAGAGGGTGAGATCATAAAGGGAGATGTGAAGCACATGGAGGATGTGGTGAGGACTCTCAAAGAAAAGGGTGAGTTCGATTATGAACTGATAAACAATAGGGTTCAAAAAATTGAGAGTTCTCTAAGGAAAATCATGGAGCATAGCTTGGCTATGATGAAGGTGACTTCCCAAAATATGAATGCGTTGGTTGCCTGCCAGGAAAAGGATAAGCAGAACAAAGATACGGTGATTTTTGATGATGAGTCGGGTTCTAGCTCTGTCCAACATTCTTCCAAATGCCAAATTAGGCAAAATGCTAAAGAGTTGGATTTGAAGACTAAAGGTAATCAACAGGTGCAAGAAAGTAAACACCTTAAAGAGGCAGGAAATGCAATGATGATGCTTGTCAAGGATGCTGAGGAGACCATAAATATTTTCACCTAGATGTTCTAGCTTTGTTTTAGGTGTACCAGTATCTCGTTGGTCTTTTGTTGTACTTTTCTCTGGTTGTTGTCTTTTGTTGCCTTTCTTTCTTCATTCTATCCTTTCTTGCTTCTCTAATTATTTTCTTTATGATATGTAAGTGGGTTTCAAGTCCCTTAAAACCTATTTTTCCTTAATAAAAAACAAGTGCAATATAACAAATATAAATTAAAAAAATGAAATAAGTTGATACATGCAAACCTTTGTGCATTGGAATGCTTCTAATAAACCTATACACAAGAAGAAGAGGAAAAATGTTTAGGGATGTTTGGAGACTTGTCTCAATCAAGTCCCTATTTTGGTGTTTCCACCTACACAACAGATAGATAGATAAAATGTAAGTAGACAACATAAATGATTTGACAAATAAGGGATGTGGTAAATCTAAAGATTCTCAAAGACAAGATAATAATGATAACGATATTACTAGAAAGGCTAGAGAAAGACAAGAGTTGCAAAGACTATTGTGAGATATTGAGATTGTTGTGTAGAAAGTTGTGAAAGATAGAGAGAGACAACCATGAAAACCAAGAGAACACAAGAGATTGCAAGAAGGAACCAAGAGAGTTTGTGAGATAATTCAAGAGAGATTGCTTGTAGTGAAATGATATATTTAAGAATGAGAATAGGAGGAAAAGAAGAGGCTCTTGAGCCATTTTGGAATATTTTGAGTGAATTTTAAAGTGTCATGGGACAATAGCACAAAGCACTAGTGTCTAGACAAATCATGATAAAAAATGATGAGTGGCAAGAGGAACACATGGTTAATACAAAACTGGTGCAAACAAGTAGCTATTGAAAAGGTGGCTAGAGCATCTTGAGAGGGAAAAAATTGATACAAGGATAAATGCTAGGGGAATGGATACTAAAATGGCTATAAAAGTGTAGGTGAAATTGCAAAGGAGTATGCAATTTTTGACTCTACAGATTACTCTATGTTTCCTATGATTAAAAAAAAAAATCATATAGAACATTATCATGACACGTTTTCATTAGAGCCTTGTGAAAAATCCTAGATAGAGAGTCAATCAAATTGTCTAGGAGACCTCTGTGGTCTACACTTCTAGTTCCTGAACTCCTAGAAACTTAGATAAATTATGTGTGCGGTAAAAACTTCATAGTTTGATAATAGTAAGATAAACATGAAGGTCACATTTATCTTTGGATTTATCTAAGTAGAGGGTTGGAATTTGAGCTATCAAAATATTTTATTATCTTTCATAGTAGTTTATTTTTTCCCTCTCTACACACAAAGAAGATGAAAAATGTTTGGGGCTATTTGGGGATTTGCTTCATCGAATCTTTGCTTTGATATTTTTTTCCACAACAACCAATAGATAGTTAATATAAATAGGGTGTGAATGTTCCTATCACAAGTGTGTTTAGGAATGGTTAGAGCTACAAATATACAATAGTGTAAACTAAAATGAAAGAGAAAATATCTGATAAGCATAAAAATGAAATACTTGCAATATGAAAATGGGAGCAATATTACTTGTAAAAGCTTGAGAAAGCCAACAAGAGAAAGAAAGGAATAATAGAATGTTATGATCCAGTGTTGTAGAAATCTTGAGAGTTTTGTAATAAGTTGTAGTGTGCACCGAGGCTATGAGAGAACCAAGAGATTTCTAGAAATAAAATATTAGATTCAAAAGGAAGGAGAGTGATAGGGAGGATCCTAGATTGCTTGAGTCAACTTGACTCACTCTAAGGCTTTCTTCCTATCCTAACCCGGGAATGCTCCTCTCACTATTCACCTAATCCACTCTAGGTCCTCACTACCAAGGTTTGATACTCTGCTCTGTGTGAATTCACTTTCGTAAATCCACCAACTCACCAATCCACTGGATCTCACTAGCCACCTTGCAGGGTTTTCTCTACCATGGATTATACCTACAACTTATGCTAAGTTGTTTTCCTCCTCACGCTTGGATCTTCTCTCCCTTTGATCCCATCTTCCTCTAGTTTGAGGCTAATAGCCTAGACTCCAGTCTATCCTGCAAGTGATTCCTCTTGGTCACTAATACCTAGCTGGGCTATCATCAAGCCAACCTAGGGTCAGTCTGATGAAATGACTGATGCCATTCCCTGGTCTGCTACACATAAAACTCTACTATACATGGCTGGCTCTTCTTAACAACCTCTAATGGTCATGTGGATCCCACGATGGAGAATCAAGACAGAGCCATTTTATAACTACCATCACCAACATAAAACAAGAAACAAAATGACAACTTATATACAAAGCCGAGCTTGGCACGACTTCAAAATTGGAACTCACAAAACACAAAAAACTAACATCTACTCTATCACACTGGAATTTAAATATTTAAGCCATTATTTACAATTTTCAAACGAAAATTGAACTTTGAGAAAGAAACCAAAAAATGGTCTTCAAATTGCTATTCAAAAGATGTTCTTTGTTCCACCTATCCAACCTCCTTCTAACCTCGTTACAAAATGCCCATGTTGTCTTTTATAGCCTCCTAAACTTGTCTTGAATCTTCCCTAACAGATGAGATTCAACTCGACACCATTCGGTTTCTGATTGTAACTGATTTTTGGATTTCCATCAGGTCATTGGGTTAGCACCGAAACACTTATTCTGACGTCTGAGGGTAGTTTACAACTCACTTGCTTTTCTATCGGGTCACTAGAGTAGCATCAAAACACTTACTTTGATGTTCGATGACATTTTACCAATTGCACACTTCCTCGTCGGTTTCATCGGGTCATCAAAGTAGCAACAAAATATTCTTGCCGATGGCCGATGGTGTGCTCCACTTCCTCGTTAGGTTATCGGCATAGCTCCCAACCTATTATGCCGATAGCCGATGAAGTGCTCCACACAGTATGCTTTCCCATTGGGTTATTGGGCGGCACGAAAACTAGTCTTGTTGATAGCCAATGGCTCCTTTCGACTTGCTCCAACCCATTGGCGACCTCATCAAGTTATCGGGGTACGTGGAAAACACTCCCGCCAATAACCGATGGCACCTCATCGGGTTATCGGGGTAAGTATAGCCCACACATGAACTCCAAAAAGAAAAGAAAAATACACTCCTAGCTCCAAATAGACAACCTAATGGACTAGAACCAGTCCTTATACCAAAATTGCCAAAGTTGCAAAGGGTATTTCCTCACCCTTAGGTTCTCCTGCACCAAAGAGATAGAAAAAGAAGAGGTTGACGAGCTGTTTGGATTCATCTTGAATGATTTCTACTAATCTATAAAAATGACAAGTTGGAAAATGCTAGAAAACAACCACAAAATTAAAAACTAGTATATGATGCTAGCACAACATGTGAATGTTTATGAAATGCACTAGTGTTCAAATAATTTATGTTAGAAAATGATGAGAGACTAAAAAAATATAGGGATAACATAGAGGTGATATGAAAAAGTGCTCATAAGAAAGAAAGCTTTAACACTTTGAGAAACAAAAAGACTAATGCAAGCGAAAATAAGCATATACAAACACTAAGGGAATGGAAACCAAAGTGGACACAAATAAAAACATGAAATTGCAATGGTAAGTAATTTCTGACATTATAGTTCGTACTTAAGAACTGGTGATATTTATAAATACCTTACGAATATTATTGAATTGTGAGGGGTTGCATTCTCCTCAATTAACCCTATCAAATGGTTTTATTTATAACCTTAAGAATGATAGGATTAAGTTGCCATTTATGTTGTAAGGTTATATTTTTTTGTGTCTCTACCACTCATGGAAAGTTCCTTTAGATGCCTAAGCTATAATTAGAAAATAATTTGTAATTAAGATTCTATAAGAACCATAGAATTAGTCATTATATGTATTCGTGAAGGAGGTAGAGCACAATGATGGCAATTATGTTTGACTTTTGGCTCACAAAATATACTTTTCTTTTCTACATTCTATAATTGAGGAGTGGGTGCTCTTTCCATATCATATGTCATCCACATGAGTTGGCCACTCTAAAATGAAGTTCTACACTTGACGATGTGAGTTGTTGGGATTTATGGAATCAAATATCCCTTTGTGATTTATTTACTATTCAAGGGGATAATTGATTGCACCCATGTGAAGTCATTTCATTTTTTACTATTTTTGAAATATGATCTCAAAGGTAGGCATGGGATTATTATATGATACTGAATACACCTAAATGAGCTTGCACCCAAACACACTTTACTTGAGCTTGTTATAAGACATTAATTAAATAAATAGTCACTATTTATTTAATTAATTTACCTTCACCTTTATCTCCCACCTTAATTAAATAAATTTTTATCTATTTAGTTAATTCAATCTTATCCCCAAAATCCTTCATAATTAATTAATTGATTTAGGCTAACTAATCCATAATTTTGTGCATGTGTGACAAGATTCCCTTATTAAATAAACCCTAAATTTAACTTCCCCACCTTCTTATAAATGTGCAACAAGATAGATCTTGCCTCTTTTAGAAAGTAAATATTGACTTTTGAAGTCAAATCTTGCCTCTCAAGATACATTTTTAACTAATCCACCAAATCTTATCTATCTCCTATTTCTTGTGTCAAATCCTTGTCATTGACCTCTTGGCCACCTTTTTCAATTAATCTCCTTTTGACACTTGTCCAATCTACCTTTCTTGAGAGCTCTCATCAATTGTGAGCCCTCTATTCCTCAAACCTAGCTCTTACACCGCATGGTACACTTGTCACATGACTATAATTTTAATTCAAACCCTAATTCTCAATCCATCTTATCGATCCATTAATCAATGCATCTTGGCCCTTTATTTTCTTCTTGGAAAGTTTATAAATGAGATGCCTCCCATCCCATTTGAGCATGTACTTACATGATATTGTTATATTGTCCTATTTTTTAAATAAATCTTGCATTATCATATTGATATACTATATAAATGATCACTCAATCATCTCAATCATAACATCATGTTGTTGGTTATATGTTATATAATAACATAACATATAGCATGTGATTGTTCTAAGGTTTGCATGTATTTATTTTGATTTAGTCTTGATTTGATGTTATTTTAGTTATATCATTTGTATGCAATATATTTTGGTCAACCCAATGGGAATTGATACTTCTAATGCTTGTTCATGTGATTTTTTGTAATTTTTATTTTGCAAGTGAGGGCTTTTCTAAGGGGTTATTGAAAATTGTTGTTTTTTATAAGATTCCTATATCACAAAAATAACCTCATGATTGTGTTCGAAAGGGCTAAGACACAACTTTTGACATATAATTTATAATATTTTTAGTACTATCAAATTTATATTTCTTAAAAGTCCCTAAGGACCGCCCATATGGAAATACATATGATAATACAAAATTTTGTATAACATAAAGTTTTTGACACATTTTCAATAGTTTATTTCTAGCTCATAGGGCACATATATAGTGAATATATATTTAAGGTTCAGAAAAAAGCATATATTCACAAGTCATAAGTATATATGCACATATCAATGCTTCTAAGGTATATACATATCTCATAAATATATGTACATGCATAAATCACCATTATTTAGAGGTACATACACATATTTTTATTTGTCTACATATATATGTATACTCATGAATATAGTTTTTATTTTGTAGACAAATATTGTGTATATTTTTTTATTTTTTTTGTTTATATATTTTGCTTTTATTCTATATAAGCTTTGAGGTGAGGGTTTATGTGTGTTCTCTTGAAGTCTATGTGTGGTATTGATTGTAATTTTTGTGTATATATGTTGAGTATATATGGTAAGTTTTAAAACTTATGTTAATACTTGTGATATACACATAGTCATGAGCTATGAAAAACTTGTAGGCTTTTCTTTAAAAGAGGATTTTTAAAAAACTGATTGGCTTTTGTTTAAACTTAAATTTTCCTTCTTAATTGTATTTAAGTTGCTTTTAAACTTTTAATTGTATTTCAAAAGAATAATTCAATTTTTTTAAATTTTTTGCATAGGTTTGCACCTGGTTATATGGGATACCAAGGGCAACACCAAAGCTTGGCAACCACTTAAAGTTTGTGCATTGTATATGTATACACTAAAATTGAATTAATTAGATACAAGTTATTTAATTAATAAATTCTGAATTCTTCTACCTATAAATAAACTGAATAATTTATTTATATGGTTCACTTTCCTAAAATTTCTTCCCATTGTAAATCATTTTCTTCATTTCTTAATTAAATGGACAAATTTAATTAATTTTCTCTATTTAATTATTCTTCTCATTTAATTTGAATTTTTAAATCAAATTAACTCACATGTTTTCCTCTCATTTTTTAATTCAAATTAAGTCACATGCTTCCTAATCCTAACCACCGTCTAACCTCACTCCAACTCAATCTCTAATCTAACTATGGGTTGAACTAAACTCATCCCCTCTAACCAATTCTATCCTAACTCCCTATGGTGTCTCTACTCTCATTAGGACACTTGACCTTCTTGCCACATGTCCTCTTCCTCTATGCTACTTGTCCTCCCAAGAATGACAAGTGTCATATCTCCTTGATTCTCTTCTAACTTCCTCATCTCCCACCATTCATTTCTCCAGATTGAATCTACACTATTGACTTATGCCACCTAGGCTCATGCCTTGGAAAAATTATAAATATCCTCATTTTTTAGTCATAAAGGCCCCCTTAATCTGGCATTCTAAGTTTACACTCTGCAATGTTGCATTTACACTTAAGCATATCAGCATCTTAGTCTTTGTATCAATCATCTTAGCATAGTTGTCACACTAATCTAGTATCATGATTATCCATCTAGCATTTTGCATTTAGAATCTAGAATAGTAGCATATCACACTCGTTCTTCAAGTTGTCATCTTATAGATCATGCAACTATTGAGAGACAATCCATATATCCACAAGGTCCTTGAAGATAGAGGACAATGAGACGAAATCAAGGGAGACTTCAGTCTATCAGAAGATTCATTGCTTAGTTGGGAGATAAGTGTCATCCATTTACTCATATGCTACACAAGAATGTTCCATTTAGATGGACTAACAAGTGTGAAGAATCTTTCGACAAAATAAAATAATATTTGATGAATCCACCTGTGTTTATGGAACCAATCAAAGGCAAACCATTATTTCTATACATATCAGCCACAAAGATATCATTGGGAACTCTTCTGGCACAACAAGATCATGAAGGAAAAGAAAGAGCTATATATTATATCAACAGGACCTTAGTTGGATATGAGCTCAACTATACATCTATTGAAAGATCCTATTTAGTTGTAGTGTTCGCATCTCAAAAATTATGACATTATATGTTGACACATTAAGTCAAGTTGATAGCTAAGATAGATCCATTGAAATATCTTCTCAGTAAAGCAACACTAATAGGGAGATTAGAAAAGTGGGTCATGATCTTGAGTGAATTCGATATTGAGTATGTTGATAGGAAAGCTATCAAGAGTCAGGTGATTACAGATCAACTAGCTGAAGCACCATTGCATTTTGACAATCCTTTGAACATTGAGTTTCCATACGCAGATGTCCTCACAATCACAAAACAAACTTGGAAATTATATTTTGATGGCTCTTATACACAATATATATCAAGAGTCGACATACTATTCATAACACCTCAAGGTCATACCATTTCAAAGTCATACAGATTGAGCTTTCCTTGCACCAATAATATGGCAGAATATGAGGCATTAGTTATGGAAATCAAAATGGCCATAGAATGGAACATCACAGAGCTACATGTTTAAGGAGATTCTCGGCTATTAATCAATCAATTCAATGATGATTATCAAAAAAAAGATGATAAACTAATTCCTTACAAAAGAATGGTTGACGACTTCAAAAATTATTTTGTTGAGATCACTTTTGCACAAATCCCAAGGACCGACAACAAAGTGGTAGATGCAACGGCTACAATTGCTTCTCTCCTACAAACCCCAAAACATCAAGCTCGTTACAAATTACTGGTGGAAGAACTATTTTATCCAACCTATGACTCTCCTCATACCCAAATCATTTACCACCTAATAGGATCTAATTCCTCTCGTTGTGGTCAAATTTATACTTATTTGAAAGACAATACCCTTCCTCTTGACTGATCAAAAAATAAAAAATAAAACTTCATCCAACAATTCACTCTCTATACTATCATCGTTGATACACTTTACCAACGAGGTCTGGATGACACTCTCTTTAGGTGCCTTGAACGTGAAGAATCTGAGAAGGCCTTGAAAGAATTTCATGAAGGTATTTGTGGAATACATTCAAGTGGTCTTAACCTTGCGAAGAAACTCATATGATTGGGCTATTATTGGTCGACTATGGAGATAGACTCTTTTTCAGTTTTCCAAGCGATGTAAACAATGTCAAGTTCATTATTATTAACTCATGAGTGATAGCATGGAAAGCGGTTGGGTCCACAATTCAAATTTTTTGAGCAGGAGTTCTAGTTTGGCATCGGGACAGCTTGTTTCAGAAGATTCAAAGAGTCCTGCAGAAGGGGGAATATCATGTTGTAAGGATCCCGATACTCCCTTGGATTCGGGGGACCCAGGTGGAGGACCAAGACCACGTGAAGAGAAGATAGCAGGAGGTAGCGAGAAAGGTCAGGTTCAAATTTCAAAATTAGAAGGTGGCACTTCAAAAGGGGCTCTAGGATAGCAAGCAGCTAGTAGTTCAGAGAACACAGTGGAAGGTAAAGTATCTTTTGGAAGGGACCTCGATAATCTGACAATCCCAAAAGATCTTAAGGGGGGACCCAGTTTGAATGGACATATTGGCAAGTGGTCCTCTATGTTTGGGGTCTAACCTAAAGGTAAGTCTTTACTGCCCCCGGTCAAAAATACCTTGAATGTGTCTCAGGGCAAGTTTTCCATCTCTGTTCCAGACCAAAGCATAGACCATAATATTGCTAGAATGGAAAATACTTTGATTGGTAATTTTTTTGGGATGAGACCGAATATAGAGATCGTCTGCGGATTTGTTAAAAGAAAGTGGAACTTGAAAGGCCAAGTAGATGTGGTTGCAATGGACAAAGGTTGTATGTCCTTCTCTTTCTCTTGTGAGGAAGATAGAAGAAACATTCTCTGTAGTGGATCCTAGGCAATAGGAAAATATATCATGTACATGCAGAAGTGGTACCCTAATGTGGGAAGAGAAAAAAAAATTCTAGTTCAAGTCCCAGTCTAGATTAAACTCCCTGGACTCCCAATGGAATACTGGGAGGAATATGTGCTTGCAAGAATAGCCAATACCTTCAGGGAGCTTATTGCTATTGATCAAGTCATGGCATCTAGAAGAAGGCTTATTTATGCCCAGATTTGTGTAGGAGTTGGGCCTGATACGAACATGCCAGAGGAGATAGAGATAGAATCTAAACTTGGGAAGTGGAGGCAGAATATTGTTTATGAATCAATACCTTTTGCCTGCTTCATTGTAAAAAAGCAGGACATTGGGATTAAAAATGCCCAGATAATGAGGTCAAATCTCATCCCCAAGATAAGGTTTGGAAAAAAATAGAAAGCTCTTTGAAAGCTTCGGATTCTAATAATCTAGTTCAAGAAAAAACAGTCTCAAGTTGGAAGGACAAAGGTAGAACTCATCAGTGAAATGGGAAATGAATTGAAGAAAGGAGATAGTGAAAAAATAGATCATCAGGAGATGGAGCAGAGTGACAAGGATCCAGGGCATGGAGAAAGAAAATGTAAAGACAACAAATAGAATGAGGAATCAGAAGAGGATAAGATAGAGTTAATCTTAGATAAGTATGAGAGTAATGGAGATAAAAAATCCAAAGGCAACAAAGAGGAAGGAGATAATTTTAACCTAGTATCTAATTCTCTTGAATTAGATAAAGAAACAGACTAGATTTAGGATGCCCAACCTGATAACATTCTGGATCAAGGGCTATCGGAGATCTCATTAGCCTCTCTAGTAAAGGTAAAGCTGACCTTTCCAGAGGAAAAAGAACCAAAATGGGAAGATGAGGAAGACATCAAAAAGGCACTAGGGAAGAGCGAATCAAAGAAGGAGGAAGAAGAAGTAGCAGAGGACAAAAGAAAGAACAAGCAAAAAAAAAGAATAACAATAACATTAATAATAGTACATTGACTAGAAACACTAGATGCAGGCTTGGGGATGTGGGGGCGCAGAACTCTTCTCCAAGAAGACATTCAAATGCTAAAAAGAGGTCAATGGAAACAAGCAGGAATATTGCAGATGAGACTCAAAGAACCATCTTTGAGGCAGGTATTTCTAAAAAACCATGAAGATTATCTCTTGGAATATTCGAGGACTGAATAGTCCTCACAAACATTATTTAGTTAAAAGTATGATTAGAGACAAAAACCCTAATATTTTTTTGATTCAAGAAACCAAGATGGCAAAAGATAAAGTAGAAAGTTTGAAAATGTTCAAAATTGGAGGAGTTAGTGGAGAGAGTTTAGAGGGTGCCTTGGGAGGTATTGTTACTTTCTAGAATAAAAACAATGTAGAAGGAGAGGTGTTGATTCGAGACAACAACTTGGCTCGTATCAAATTTAAGCATCTTAAAAATTGCACTACATGGGTCTTAACTAATTTGTATGCTCCTAACACTAAGACCGATAGAAGTGATTTCTAGAGAAATCTTACTTTGTTAAGAAGTAGGTTTGTTGATGATAGCTGGGTTATTATGGGAGATTTCAACACCCCTTTGAAGGAAAATGAGAAAAAGGAAGGGAGTCAAGCTAATCTGGACAGTAGATTGGACTTGATGGACTTTATTAACAATAATGCTATCCATTACCTGGAGCTGCAAGGAGTTAAATTTGCCTAGATTAATAGGAGTGGAGAGGATTTAGTTCCGGTTAGACTTGATAGAGCTCTTCTATCCCTAGATTGGTTTAACCTTCATGCCTATTATTTATCTTCTCACATAAGGGAAGGAACGGATCATTGCCCAATTGCCTATATGGTGGAGGCAAAGAATAGAAGGAGGCATTTCCCTTACATATTTGAAAGAATGTGGACTAAACACCCGGATATGGAAAGCAAGATTAAGGATTGGTGGCAGGTCAGTATTGAAGGAAATTCCATGTACAGAGTGGTTAAAAAGCTAAAGATTATAAAAGAAAATGTTAAGAAGTGGAATAAGGAGTGCTTTGGGAATATCTTTGCCTCGAAACCCACAATTCTCTCTGAGGTAAAGGATATTCGGGATGAGATAAAAAATAATGGCTATACTAATACTTCAAGAGATGTTGAAGATGTTATCCTTATGAGATATCATGACATAATAGCCAAAGAAGAAACCTACTAGAAACAAAGATCAAGAAATGTTTGGTTGAAGGAAGAGGACAGGAATACTAAATACTTCCACATGTCTACCCTAAGACATAAAGCCATTAATATAATATCTTAGATTAAAGTGAATGGAAAAAGTGTTGAAGAAGAAGAATCTATGAGCAGGGTTGCTATGGATTTTTTCTCCAATCTACTTGCTAAGGATCAGAATTTGGATATGCAAGCCCAAAAGAATCTTCTGGAATGCATTCCTACAATCTTAGGGGATGATCAGAATTCTCACTTGATTGCTATCCCATCCCATGATGAGATTCTAAAAGTAGTCAACCCTTTTGAAGGCAACAAGGCCCCAGGCCCGGATGGTTTTCCCATGTTTTTTTTTCAAATTTACTGGCATATTATTGGAGATGATGTGTCCAGAGCTGTGAAAGAGTTTTTTGGTGCTAGAAAAATTTTGAAAGAGGTAAATGGGACTTTTATTGCTCTTATCCCCAAAAAGATGGGGGTTGATTCTATGGATCTCTTCAGATCTATAAGTCTATGCAACTCTCTTTATAAGATAATTTCCAAGGTTCTAACTTCTAGAATCCTGAATTTGCTTCCCTCTATCATATCTCCTCAGCAAAGTGGTTTTTTCCTGGGTAGAAAAATCTTGGACTCGATCATCTCAGTCCGTGAAAATATCCACTCTTTGTCTAACTCTAAAAAAGAAGGCTTTTTTCTAAAGCTTGACCTATCTAAAGCCTATGATAGAGTGGATTAGGATCTTATGATGGATGTGCTCTCTGCTTTTGGCTTTGGCTCTAGAAGTATTAATCTTATCAAACAATTAGTTTCCTTGACTTCTTTCTCTATTTTAATGAATGGATCTCCTTCCCCTTTCTTTAAAGCCTCTAGAGGACTCAGGCAGGGAGATCCCCTCTCCCCGGTTATCTTTATTATAATGATGGAGTGTTTGGGGAGATGTATTAGGAAGTTGGTTGAGAAAGGGGAGTTTTGTGGATTGAATCCTTCTTCAACGGATCAAATTTGTTCCCATCGGTAGTTTGTTGATGATTATATAATAATGGGGAAAGCTACGGTGCAGGACTCTAGAAGTTTAAAGAATGCTCTGGATAGTTATGGTTCAGCTACTGGACAACTTATTAATTGGTCAAAGTTTTCTTTATTTTATCAACACCCTGAGGAGAAGGAGGATTAAAATAAGTAATATCTTGGGTTGTCAATTAGGGAGTCTTCCTGCTTCCTACTTGGGGCTCCCCTTATGTCATGATCCACCTGACACTTTTTGGGGAGCTTTGGTGGATAAATTCCACAAGAAGCTAACTGGCTGGAAGGGTACTCTTCTAAGCCAAGCTGGTAAGGTCCACCTACTGAAATATACTCTTCAAAGTATCCCTCTTTATGCCATTAGTCTCTTTAGAATTCCTGCCAAGTATACAGAGGCTATTGAAAAGATTCAAAGAACTTTTTTATGGACAGGGATTGAGGAGAAGAAGAGAATGAATCTGATTGCCTGGGATAAGGTATGCAAGCCAATAAGAAAGGGAGGACTGATTCTTAGAAGAATAAGAGACATAAATGAGTTCCTTATGGCCAACCAGATTTGGAGAGGGTATAAAAATCAGGGAGAGTGGAAACTTGATGAATACTAAGAGGGGGGGGGGTGAATTAGTATGCCAAAAAATAATGTAAGCAGACTTTTAAATAGTTTAGCAGATAAACGGTGCAGCATATTCACTAATAAACTGGTTAGGATAAATGCAAACCAAATAGAAAACAAAGCATTCACCCACAAGAGCACAATCACCATAACACACAATATTTGACATGGAAACCCAAATGGGAAAAACCACGATGAGCAGAAACTCACAAGTAATGATTTGCAGAATAGTAACCAGACCGGTTAAGGTCATACAATGTTCTTCACCAGAACAGATCTTGTTAGGTATCTAGATCTTTGTTAGGAGATAAGTCATGTTAAAGACTACCTTGTTAAAGGATTTCAGATCCACAGTTGTGAACCACCTTGTTAGAGGATTTACAAAGGCTTTGTTGGGCCTACCCGGTTAAGGGTTTCAGACTTATGGAAGATATTAGTAATCAACAAGTGAATGATCTAGATAATAGCACAATATGCTTAATTAGATCCTTGACAGCTCATTGTTGATGCATTTCAGCATTACTTCAGTCTTCAATATTTTCACACTTTATATCTTCACACAGACCTAACCTTCTCTTCACTGATCGCACATAATAACCTTTTCTTCTCTATCTTTCACATACAAAACCTAGACATGATGTCCTTATAAAGGAATCCGATTTCATGTCGGTCCAAGAAGATTAAACTACAAGTTCCTAGGTATAGTGCATCTAGACACATTTGGTAACACTGCACAAAAACATTGTCAAAGTGTCGGTGGATGATAACCCATCACACATTACAATAATATCAGTTGGTAACTCATCACAGATATATACTGGCTGGTTAATACAATATACCGATTACCGGTTGTCAAAAATGAAGATTGGAATATCGTATTTTTCTAATTAAAAACAAATGACTACCACTCGGGTCCTTTGTTCCGCTTGAGATCCTCGTACAGCTTGAGGTCTTTAGTCAATCTGTGACCGGTAAATTATCTTCTGCAAAATACCGATAGTCTAAAGACTACACATTCAATGACATACAATACCAGTTGGAACAACTACCGATTGAGCATAACTCATACATCAAGTAAGTGTGTGTCCATCAATGACAATAAAAAACATCATCACAATGCCAACAATCTCCCCCTTTGGCATTGATGGCAACACTTGGGAAAAATTTTGACATCTAAGTGCTTTACAAACAAACAAAAAATGCCATCATCAAAATTACTCCCCCTAAGCATATAGACTACCCCCTTTGCAAAAAATACAAGTAAGTGCATAAACATTCACCAAAATTTTAATGTACACTAGTCCCCCTTTCCCAACGATGACAAAGTAATGCAAACTATCCTTTTTATAAAATAACACAGAGTAAATGTTCATGACAATAAGGAATGAAATTTCTCAAAAACAGATTTAAAGTTCTACACAAAATTCTTCATGTCCAATGTCCATGACTTAAGTAGTGAGATAGCTATCTCACTTTCAGTCTTCATCTGGAATGCCAATTCTTCCATTGCATCAATGGTACTTAGCTCTTGAGTTACCGTGATGGCTTCCAAGTTGAGAAAATATCCCTGAAGAACCCGTAGTTTTAGCAATACGAGCAGTTGAAGCTCCTGCAAATCTTGAGTTCGGTTGCTGATCTCTAAGTCCATCTTAGCAGTTTGATGCTGAAAATGATGATCAGTTTGTCGATAGGTAGTGAATAAATCATAGGGAATCTTGAAGTTGTTGATATATTCTTGTAACTTTGATTGGAGTTGAGCTTTCTGTTTGAGCACATCTTCACAAAACAGATGGGGTTGGCAGATTTTACTCAAAAGTAATTTACCCTCACCCATACCAACATTGATATCATTTTGTTGCTTTAGTAGTTGTGTCTTGAGTTCATTCATTTGCTTGACTAAGGAAATATTGAGTGCCTTTTCATGGTTCTTTCTTGCAGTTACTTGAGAAACATCTTCCAGGCATTGTACCTGGTCCTCTACTATGGTACAAAGAAGTTTGAGCTTGGATAGAGAGAAGTCGGTACTAGGGAGGTTAGTATCAAGAATTAGACTGGTAAGGGTGTCAACTGCAATTTGTATGACATCCTATTCTTTCTTCTTCCGCAATTCTTCCAGTCTCTCCTGTGAAAGTTTGATGCCTCAAAGTAGCTCAAACTCATATGTTGATCGAGTCAGACATGCAAGAGTTAGATCAATAGGACTGGTGGAATCAACCTACTTGGTTTGATCATCGGTTGTCTTAGGAGTCTGCCCTCCTTCTTTGGTCTTGATCTCCGCTTGTTTTTTCTTCTCTACTTCCTTCTCCTTTTCCACTCTTTTCTTTTCTTCTTCTTTCTTCTTCTCTGAATTTTTGTTTTTCTCCTCTTCTTGTTTCTTCTCCATTTCTTCCTTCTTCTTATCCTCTTCCTGCTTTTTCTTTTCCTCTTTTCTATTGTTTTCTTCTTGCCTTGTGTTTTCCTCTTGTTCTTTCTCTACTTTCTCTTTGTCATGTTTCTCTTTCTTAGATTTTTCTTTGTCTGGAGTGACATCCTCATTATCTAATGCATCAATATCAATAGGGTCATTTTATTTTGTCACTCTTTCTCCTTGACTTTCAAATACCTCATCCTATTTATCTGAGGATAGGTCAAGTGCTTGATCAACCTTCCTAGTGGCTTCAGATACTTGGTGTATTTCGACAACAGCTTTAACATGTATGTGTGTATCCTTTTCTACTTCAGAAGTTTTACCTTCTAGTAACTTGAGTCACCTCATTCTCATAAAGAAGATGCCTTTGTTCTTATCCATAATTTCAAATAACTTAGAATTTGAAGCATCAGGAAAATACTATGCAAAAATTTTCTCCCTGATCTCTTGTTCTCTTTCAATGGCAATGCACCATCTATTATCCAAAGAATTATACAAAGAATTTGGAGTAACAGATTTAATCTCAGAAGGCGACCAATCATTAATACATAAATATTTAATGACCTCTTGTTCTACCTCCTCTTTTTCACTATAATTAAAGTCATCAAAATATTCCTTTAAGTCATCAAGCACTTTCTTCCTAATATTCTTTATTGTCCTCTGATAGTGTGTCATTGGTCTATAAGAGGTAATATCTATATTTATCGGTGCAAAAGTTGCTGGTACATTACCGGTAGACTTTGGATTTTTGCCTGATTTCCTTGACTTATTTGTTTCAACATTTGACTCAGTGTCCTCTGACTCCTGTGAGTGATTCTTGGATTTCCGCTTCCTCTCAAATACTTTTTCCGGAATAATCTCAGGTTTCTTTTTGGCTGGTGACCGCTTGGTCACTTTCAAACTAGTAGATGTAACCGATGTAGATAATGATGGCACTGCTTTGCCCTTTTTTTGCTTTGGTTCCTCAATCAGTGTGACCCTCTCCAAGTAGGTATCAGTTCTTTTCTTCTTTGCATCTAGTGGTGAGGCAAGTAGGGTAGAGGCATACCCGATCAATATGTCATTCACCACTTCATACCCCATAGGGCCAACTACTTCCTTTCTAGGTTCCACAACTTCCATTATGCAATCATCTGTCCTTATTGTGAAGGAGATGTCATCTTCATACTTCTTCACAATATCACCAGATATCCTCATTTTTTGGTTCATCTTTCATTTGAATTCATCAAAATACTTATTTAGAACCTCTGGATATGTAGTTCCCACTACTTATAGAATCTCCTTAATCTATCTGGAAACTGTTAGGTCAGTAAACCATTGAACATCACCGACTTCAGGGAAATAACCTTGAAAATAGAAGAATAGACTGACCAGAAGTTGGCTAAACTTGAACCTCAGTGATTTGTCCTGTTTGATCGATTTCAGATTCACCAACAATTGCTTCTGTAAGTAGGTACATAGGTCATATTTAGTATCTTCCTTGATCATCCTGTAAGCAGCATTCACCATAGTAGTAGGGACAGAATTAATTCTGCTGGCATAAAATATCCTGTAACCAATCACCATGCAAGCATATTTTACCAGATCATCAAAAATGGTGTTGACGGTCATTGCCCATTGGTAACTCACAGAACCGATGAGCTGTGTCATTTTATTTTTGGTGACATTCCATAGAAATGGTACTTCTCAAACATTGTAGAATGTGGTGATGGCATGAATTGCTTCTGGTGTGATGTCATGGGTCCGCTCGAGATACATCTTATCACCATACACTCTGCTGAGGATAATGCAAATATGATCTTCTATAAATTCTTCCAGAAAGTATACTGCATTGTGTAGTTTCATCTTCTTGAGGATGCTATACTCTCGGTTGATCTTCTTGTCATCTCCATGGAACAGACTTAGCTGGGAGTGAATTACTAAGGATCCTAGGTCTTCCAACTTACAGTCTATATACCCTGAAATATCTCCCTCGACAATAACTCCGGCGGGAATTTGAGATAGGGCATTGTATCTAATTTTCTTTTGAAGAAACTCAGGTGTATCTTCAGGTGCACTAGAACTAGAATGCGATGCAAAAGCCATAACCAAATGGTAAGAAAGAATTTTTGGAAAATACCTTCACAATCTGAAATTTAGGTTTTCCAATATCATGCACAGTACACCACTTCGGTTTCTAGTTCACCGCTTAGTGTTCTTCACTGATGGCTTGAAGATGATTGCATGATTTCGCACATGATTTCTCCAAATGCCAAACAAATCGCTCTGGTTGCTCTGCTCTTGAAGATTCTTCTTTCAAAAATAGATAATTGAAAATGATGACAAAAACCCTTTTAAACAAACTCTCACCGACCATAATAAATGCATCACTGCTAGGGTACAAACCCTAATTTTGCCTTTTACCACTTCAGATCTTCTGCCGACTGGCAAGTAACATATACCGGTAAAGGTCTTTACCGATATAAACCGGGGGTTTGAAATATTTCACCAATATGTTCCCCCTAAGCTTTTCTGAAGCTCATTTTGTTGGTTCAGAGACTTCCACACTAGGTGCAGAAGCAAGTTCATCTTGTGACTCTTCTTCCGATTTTGTTTCTAAGTTTTATTCATTTCCACCTGAATGGTTTCAACATCAATCTTCCCTTTTGGAGTGATCAATATATCACCCAATAGGTTCTTTCTCAGTCTGGAAGTTCTCGCACTGTGTCTTGGTTTGTTGTAATGATAGCATACCATTCCAGGTGTTCCCCATGGTCTATTATTCATACTTCCATTCTTCTTTCTGCATGTTGCAGTAGTGTGACTGCTACCATGATAGATCAAACAAGTTGCTTTCCAACTAGTTTCCACTTGATAACCACCTGACCGATGGTCATAGGTATTGTATCGGTTGGGATTCGGGTTCACAAAAGGTTCTGGGATGACTCCTTGAGTCCTTGGAGGATATCTCCCAATGTTGTGCAAAACTGACCTGCATTCAAATTCTCTATGCCCAAACTTGTTGCATGCATAACAATTTCTATTAAATCTATTGGATCTAGGCATATTGTTTTGAAAATAAGGAAAATTTTTGTAGGCCTTGCTTCTACACACATTGGCAGTATGTCCCTCTTTGAGACAATTAAAGCAAATAGGTTTAAATTTTTGCTTACCTTTTCCTTTGGATGTCGGTTGCTTCTTTGATGCTTTAGCTTTTGTTCCAGAGGTCTCACCTTCCTCATACCTAGAGAAACCAAGTCCAGTGGTATTCTTTACTGGCTTTCCTGATTCTAGCTTTTGCTCTAGCTTAGTAGTACTCTGATTGAATTTGGCAAGTATCTCCTTTGTCTTGGTAAGTTCCTTGGAAATAGCAGTATTGGATTCCATCAAGGTTGCATTCTGAGAAATGGCCATGTTTAGTTCACCTTGAATTTCTTCTTTTTCCTCTTTACTCTCCTGGAGATGAGCAGTAAGGGTACTGATTTCTTGCTTCAGCTTGGAAATCTCATGATCTTTATCTTTTACCAAATCTTCAGCTTTCCTTCTATTCTCAAGCTCCTGACATATTCTGATAGTCAGTCCTTCCAACTCCCTTCTCAGGTTGGATTTTGATTCATTCAGTTTTTCAATTTCTTCAACTAGGGCATCCATGTCTGCTTCATCAGAAGAGTTGTTTTCAGTAAGTTCCATCAGTTTTTCAGCATGCTCTCTTCTCTTAGCCAAAGAGGCTTTATACTTGACTTTGAGTTCATCATAGGCTCTCTCAGTCTGAGTGAGACGATGAGTAAGTTCCCTCACACTGTATTCCCCCATATCTCCTTCCATGTGGTTAGACTTAAAGAAATGTTGGCTCTAATACCAATTGATGAATACTAAGAGGGGGGGTGAATTTGTATGCCAAAAAATACTGTAAGCAGACTTTTAAACAGTTTAGCAGATAACCGGTGCAACATATTCACTAATAAACCGATTAGGATAAATGCAAACCAAATAGAAAACAAAGCATTCACCCA
Organism: Cryptomeria japonica; assembly: GCF_030272615.1. NCBI lineage: Eukaryota > Viridiplantae > Streptophyta > Pinopsida > Cupressales > Cupressaceae > Cryptomeria > Cryptomeria japonica. The sequence continues at coordinate 484,363,103 of NC_081413.1, forward strand.
CAAGAGCACAATCACCATAACACAAGATATTTGACGTGGAAACCCAAATGGGAAAACCACAGTGATCAAAAACTCACAAGTAACTATCTGCAGAAAAGCAACCAGACCAGTTAATGTCATACAATGTTCTTCACCAAAACAAATCCTATTAGGAATCTAGATCTCTGTTAGGAGATAAGTCCTATTAAAGACTACCTTGTTAAAAGATTTCAGATCCATAGTTGTGAACCACCTTGTTAGAGGATTTACAAAGGCTTTGTTGGGCCTACCCAGTTAAGAGTTTCAGACTTGTGGAAGATATTAGTAATCAACAAGTGAATGATCTAGATAATAGCACAATATGCTTAATTAGATCCTTGACAGCTCATTGTTAATGTATTTCAGCATTACTTCAATCTTCTATATATGCACACTTTATATCTTCACATAGACCTAACCTTCTCTTCACTAATCGCACATAATAACCTTTTCTTCTCTATCTCTCACATACAAAACCTAGACATGATGTCCTTATAAAGGAATTTGATTTCACATCGGTCCAATAAGATTAAACTACAAGTTCCTAGGTACAGTGCATCTAGACACATTTGGTAACATGACACAAAAATATCATCAAAATATCGGTGGATGATAACTCATCACACATTACAATAATATTGGTTGGTAACTCATCACAGATATATACCAGTTAATACAATATATCGATTATCGGTTGTCAAAAATGAAGACTAGATTATTGTAGTGTTCTGATTAAAAACAAATGACTACCACCCGGGTCCTTTGTTCCGCTTGAGATCCTCGTACCCCTTGAGGTCTTCAGTCAATCTGTGACCAGTAAACCATCTTCTGCAAAATACTGATAGTCTAAAGACTACGCATTCAATGACATACAATACCGGTTGGAACAACTACCAGTTGAGCATAACTCATACATCAAGTAAGTGTGTGTCCATCAATGACAATAAAAAACATCATCACAATGCGAACAAAACTGATATGGGACAACAAGTATAAAATACAATGTCCAACTCTTCAAACCTTCCTTACAGTGGAAAATATTCCAATTGGCTCCAATATTTAGAAAAATGTTTCTAGAACAAGAGACTTAATTGCCAGAGGTGCAAAATGGAAAATGGGGAAAGGGAATCTTATCCAATTCTGGGATGATTCTTGGTTGTTGGAGTCCCCTTTGACTGAAAATCCTAAGTGGAGTAGATTTCAGAACCATTGCAAGGAAATATTTGGATCTATGGTGGGTGATTACTGGGAAGATGGACAGTGGAAGGATTTATCTCAGGTGGATCAGTCCTTGGGAAGTCTGAACAAAATTATGAACTCTATGGTAAGGGTTGAAGAGGAAGACCAATTAATTTGGAAACTTACAGCAAGTGGTACATTCACTGTGGCTTCTCTTTATTATCATTGGTACTCTAACATGGAAAGCCCATGTTTGGCTAAGGCATGGGTGAAAGGCCTCACCCCTAAGATTAACATTTTTTTCTGGACAGCCCTTCAAGATAAAATTCTAACAATTGAGAATATTAGAAAAAGAGGTATGAGCATTCCTAGTGTTTGTACTCTATGTAAGCAGAATGAGGATACCATTAATCATATTCTCTTTCATTTCCCTTTCTCTGTTGATGTTTGGGGAAGATGTCTGGACCACTTCAAAATCAGTTGGGGCTTCCCAGAGTCGATTCTGGAGGTTTTCAACTCTTGGCATCATCCTTTGAGGAATAAGTCTACTACTTTATTGTGGAAACTTGCCTTACTTCATATGTGTTGGGGTATATGGAAAGAGAGAAATGATAGAGTTTTTAGAGAGAAGGTTTCTAAGGCTAAAATTGTGCTTGAGAAAATAAAAAGAAATATAGTGGAAAATATGAATATCATAGGAGGCATTGATAATCCTCAAGACAAGGATGATCAATTTATCTACAATAAGTGGAGATTAAAGGGTCGAGAGCACTTTCAAATCAATCCTAGAGAGGGTGTGATATGGGTCAACCCGCCCAATGGGTGGATGAAAATTAACTTTGATGGTGCTTCAAAGGGTAATCTGGGTGTTGCAGGATGTGGAGTGATCCTTAGGGACGAATGAGAAACATGCAAAATCATAAAAAGCATCCCCATAGGAAATTAGATAAACCATGTAGCTGAAGCTATGGCTGCTTACCATAGGATGATCCTTGCTAAGGAAGCCAAATGCGCTAGAGTCTAGTGTGAAGGAGATTCATTGAACATAATCAATTGTTTAAATATGAAATTCTCGCCTTCTTGGTGAATTAGCAATGTTATTAAAGCGACTAAGAAAATTAGTGAGGAATTTGAAATTTGTGTTTTTACACATGTATAGGGAAGCCAATTCCTACATTGATTGGGCTGCCAACCTGGCTTGCCAATCGGAAGACGTCATTACTAGTTATGGCGAGAGTGAGATTGCAAGTGAAATGAAATCCCTACTTAATCTAGATCACAGCCAGGCTAGGCAACATGGTACTTTTAATCATAGTTTCTAATGCCTCTTCCACTTTTATCGATGCAGGGTTATTTTTGAGGTAATGAGCGTTTATATAGGTGTCTTCTCATAATTGTCTGGCATGGATTTTGGGCATTTTTACAGGTCATCCATAGAAACCAGGGAAGAGGTTTTGAAGCCAAGAGAAGGAATTTTAAGGAAAGTGTAGAAAAAATGGGAGGTAATAAGAAAAGATTTGAACCCACCTCTTGCTCAAACTGGAGAAAGAACAGCGAAGTGTGGGATATCCTTTAGTGGGGGGGTCTAAATGTGTTCATGGAGAGGCTAAGTGGGAAAGATCCCACAATTACCAACTATTTCATCAAGAACTAGAAAAATGGCAAAATCCTAGTCCAGTCCCAGATGATGAATGTTGATGAGGAGGTCATTGCTGAGGCTACGAGGATAATTACTAAGGGCATGAAATTTTATAGGATGATGAGAGGAGAAAGATGGTGAAAATCAACAATTCCTACCATTCCCCAAAGAGGATATGCAGGCCATGGAGGTTTGTTTTATTTGCTTCTATCATCTACATTACTTTGGATGGTAGATTTACTAGAGCCTATGGTCATCACTTTGTCTTGCTCAACTATTTCCGCCATGAGGAAAAGGTGAGCTTGTCTTATTACCTAGCCTGTTCTATGGACCATACTATCAAGGAGGTTCAGAAAGATCCCAAAGGTGACCATGCCCTCCACCAGGAGCTTATGGTTCTGGTTTATAAAATGCTTAAGGGGAAATGCATTAAAAATCCTATTAAAGGCAAAAATGCAGGAGATGAGACTACAAAGAGTGAAGCGAGTGGATTCAATTTTTATTCGAAGATTGAGGGAGATTCGGAAGAGACTAGTAAAAAAGGGAGGAATAAGGCTAAGAGGAAAAGGATTGTGGTGGATCCAGACATTTCAGAGTCTGAAATTGAATCCTTTGAGAAAAAAATTATTAAAAAAAAAGAAAGGGAAACAATTGGAAAGCAGATTCAGAGGAAGAACACTAAAAAGGGAAATAATAAAGACATCAGCCATGTTCTGGTTGATTTTGAGGAGGAAGTTGAGGAGAACAAGAAGGATGAGGGTCAAGATAAAGAGGGGGAGGAAAACCCAATGATGGGCAACATTGAGGGTTTGAACACCATAAGTCTGCAAAAGGAGGATAAAGGGGATAAAAGTGGTATTGGTGATTATGATACTATAAAAGCTTTTTGTGATACCATCAGGACCATGGTTAAGGATATTAACAGTTTGAAGTCTGATATGATGGCTATTACAAGAGTAACGATTGGTGATAAACCCCTAGCGGAACATGTTAAGGAACCGGTTGTTGTACTTCACAATGCGGAAGCAATTGAATGTATGGTGGGTAAAATCATAGCAATGGAAAAAAGGTCAATGAGATGGAAGATAACAAGGAGATTAAAGGAATGGAAAATAAAATGAACAATCTGGGTAGCAGAATCGATAGACTGGAACTCAATGTTAAGAGATTGTAGAACGAAATTTTCAGATCCTCAAAGCTTCGGTGGATAACATGAACATCCTGATCAATAGATTTGAGAACAATGTAGAGAAGGATGGTGACAAAGATCAGTCGGACAAGAAGGGTCATGAAAAGAGGACCAGAGCCAATACAAGGACCAAGGGCGACATCAAAGGTCGTGAGTTGGAGGTGTAGACACCCAAAATTGTCCAGTCTAATTAAATAAATATTTTATTTATTTAATTATCTAAGCTTAATTCTTCTATTAATTAAATAAATCTTTATTTATTTAATTAATTCATTTATCCTCTTCTAGCCTTATTTCTCATTTAAATAAATACATTTATTTATTTAAATTATCCTTTTCCTAAATTAAATAAATATCTTATTTATTTAATTGATCCCACTTCCTCTATTAATTAAACAAATATTTATTTATTTAATTAATTCATTAACCTTTTCTACCCATGACACATGTCATTCATCTCTTAATTCATACACTACCTACCCCTTTCATTATTTTATTATTTCTTTTACCTACCCTCTAATCATAGCCGACCTCCTTTTACACCTCTCAATCTTATCCCTCCATTTCATATAGTGTCTTCTATATTAGGAGATGCTTCCTTCATTATCAAACCCTAATCATTTTTATGCACTTGACTACACTACGCTTTTGAGCATATGTGATCCTACTTGCAACCACATTTCGTTCTGTGTTGAGCTCTTGTGCACATAAAATCTGAGAGCAAATATATCAAGCAAGATCAATGGAGATAGGAAGAATGGAGATCCAAACCCTATTGGACATGTGATGGTATAATCTTTGTGATTTCATTTGATTTGCATTCTCTTAGGTAATCTTCATATGTTATGGTGGATCTTTGTTGTTGTTAGGCTAGGGTTTTGTGGTTGAATTCATTTAGCCTTTCAATATTGTTATTATTGTTATCCATTTTCACCATAAACATTTTGGCACGCCAGGTGGGACTCTTGTCCCTTTTTGCATTTAACATCCTTGTTGCAGATTTTGTATTTTGAAGTTGCAGATCTGACATTTTCGACAGCATTTTGATAATTTCGCGTCTGCACATTTTTGGATCATGTTTTTGGCTTTTTGTCGCGTCTGTGCACTTTCGGATCACGTCTGTGTTCCCTAATCGCGTCTGTGAACCTCCGAACCGCGTCTGTATTATCGACAATATTGTATTTTGCAGATTCCGGAGAGCGCGTTTGTGTTACTCAGTCGTGTCTGCGGTGTTTTTACACACGTCTATGTCCAGAAGTCGCGTCTAGGTTATGGAGTCGCATTTGTGTCTCACAGAATCGCGTCTGCATCACGAAGTCGCGTCTGTGTCGAGGGTAATCATGTCTGTGTGCACCGGTTTCAAATTTTGAGTTATTGATTTAGTTTTGGGTTTTGCATTTAGGGTTTCAGCTCTGGTTTATTACGAGCTAACATTTTCAGATCTAACAAAATTGGTGCAGCTTGTCTTGAAAGCAAAATCGTTTGGCTGAAGGCCCCTATTTCACAAAGTCTTTTGGATCTAAAATTTACCTAACTTGTGTGCTTGCAGGAAGGGGTGATTATTTGAAACAATCCAAACTACTAACAACTCTTTGTTGCAGGTCCTTGGCAAGGGTTTTTGGATTTTTATTGTGTGCCTTGTTTTCATAGACTAGCAAACACTTCAATTGGTGCACTAAAATTGAATCATTGTCTTTTGTGTCTTGAGCAATAGGCTCTTTTTGTTTAATCTTTAGAGGGCCTGTCTTCCCATGTGGTCATTAGGACTACTAGTGAGAAGAGAACGACCCAAGTGGTAGCGAGGAAAACCCACTTCTTCCGAACCACTATAAACAATTGTATTCATGGTGAAAACTATGAATAACATGTGTTGATTAGTTCATACCGACACTATGTCTCCCCATAAACCCGTTTGATCAAATTTATTTGATCAGTTGTAGGGCGTAACCCCTACCGGCTAGGAGCCTTCTATATTTATAGAGCTGAAAGTGCCGCATGTATAGACACACAAGCAGATGCCCTTACTAGCACCTTTTTGTTTTAGAAGCCCAAATCCTTCTAGTTGTTGGGGCAGGAGGTCGGACCTCTGGTAGCGGCCCACACACATACGGTTCTTAGTAGAGATACAAAGTTTGCCATGGGGAGTTTTCATGGGGACTGATGCTTGGCTGACCTGAGAAGTGAGTGCCGAGGGTGGAGCCAGTGAGGTCAAGCATCTAAGTATCCGCTCTGAATAGCGTAGCCTCGGGGGTAAAACCCCATGTGGGATCAACAACTATTGTCTGGGCCAGCCATAAGAATTGTGCTTGACTTATTTTAAACATTCAAACATTCAAGACCAAACAGCAAAACATTGTGTCTTTTGTGTCTTCAAGTGTATGCAAAATATTTTTACATCAAACAACACACTTTTCTTGGAGTCATTTTGAAGTCTAGACACTTACAAACATTGGGTCTTCATCAACATTGTGTCCTCTTGTCACGAAAAATAGTCAAACAGTCAGATTTGATCACAACAAAATGACTTCACAGATTGGAAAAATTTGCACAAAAATCTCAGAAACGCGTCTGTGTCTGACATAATAGCGTCTGTGTTGTATAACCGCGTCTGTGAAGGGCAGAAATGCGTCTGTGTTCCCAGAATCAACAATGCAATTTGCATAAATTTTGCAAAAACGCGTCTATGTTTGACATAATAGCGTCTGTGTTGTATAACCACGTCTGTGAAGGGCAGAAACACGTCTGTGTTCCCAGAATCGACAATGCAATTTGCACAAATTTTGCAGAAACGCATCTATGTCTAACATAATAGCGTCTGTGTTGTATAACCGCGTCTGTGAAGGGCAGAAACGCGTCTGTGTTTCCAAAATCAATAGTGCATTTTACAAAAATCTCAGAAGCACGTCTATGTTAAACAGAACCACGTCTGTGAAGTATACAGGCACGTCTGTGATCAGAATTGAGAGAAAAAAAAAACTGTTACAGTCCAGCAAACAAACACAGTCAGTTTCAGAATTCTCGAGCTTCCTAGGTCATTTCTCCAGGTTTCATTTAGCATTCAACCTGTCTTTGGGTCTCACATAGTCCATCATTGCTTCACATCTCACATTACATTCACATTTGTCTAAACTTGAGTCAAAAGGTCACTTGCTTGTCCTCATCATACTTTGTCAACACACTACATACAACAACATTTTGCTAAGTGGTCCCTCATCAAGGTCTATCACCTTTGGGTCTCATTTGGTCTTACTTAGAGTCAAGGTCAACTTACCTCATCAAGAGAAACTATCCTCTCTTTGGAAATCACACCTACTCTACTACATACATACTTGGTCTTACACTTTGGACATTGCAAGTACACCTCAGATTCATTTACATTCCATCCAACTCTTGGTCTTCCATACTTTTTCCATTTTCATCTAGTCTCACACATCTCAGTCAATACCTAGTTCATGGTTGAAACCCGTCTTCAAAAATCTAGGAGAGAAACTAAAGAGGCTCAAGAGTCCACAAACATGACTGTCTATGAGTATGACAATGATGTCTTTTTCAATTCTGATCATACTACATTCCCTGACATGGATGCCTATAGAAACATTCCAAATGTTGAGAACATGGACACTACAAACAACAATGATACACATAATGACAATATGGACAACTTTTCTGTACATTCGGCAGATGTGGAAGAATCCATTATGAATCCCCATTTCAATCGATTGATTGAGGAAATAATGAGGGATAGACAATACTTCTTAAAGATGATGGCACAAAGTGGAGCCAAGATACCTCATGATTTTGACATGTCTCAAATAATGGAACATAGACCTTTGCAACAAACTCACTCCAACATGGATCAAAGGAGACCTAATAGTGGAGGCAATAGAGGACCACACATGGTGCCTGAATCGCCATCATCTTTGTTTCAAAAACCAGAGGTCCCACATACACATGGTCAAGCATATGATACTCACCTTCGCAGACCATTATGGAAGTCTTATGTAGAGAAATATGCTTAGTCACATATCAATGCTAAGGATCAACCACCAAAGCAATTGGATATTCAAAGGCATGCTCAAAATTTGGACACAAGGAAACCCCGTGTCAAATTTGGGGGCAACACATTAGAACATGACATGCCTGTAGAGTATGGGATACATGGACAAAATAGATATGGTATTCCTCAACATGAATCTATACCAAGTGGTCCATATACGCAACATCACTATAGACCTCCTGCATATGAACATGTGTATGATCAATATCATCCATATATGCAACATGCTCCTCCTCCAATTGGTGCCTCAAGCATGGGGTATGGTCCAAGAAGTCAATCTCCACCTAAGAGCAATTTGGAGCAACAAATCAGGGACTTACAAAAGAAAATGGAGGACATAAATACACCAAAGCCAACATACACAATGAGAGACATATGTCCCTATCCATTTGACAAAAGCATTCCAATGCCTCCATTTCCTACACACTTTGTGACGCCTAAGTTTGATAAGTATAGAGGAAAAGGGGATCCTAAGGCACACATAATACAGTTTTTCATAGCTTGCATTGAGGTAGCTTCAGAAGAGACATATTTGATGAGATTATTCCCACAAAGCTTAGGTGATCAAGTTATGGAATGGTTCTCCCAACTTCCACCTGGAATTAAGTCATGGGGTGACTTAGCAGAGGCATTTATCCAACATTTCTCCTACAACATAGAGACAAACATATCAATCACTACTTTGTGCAACACCAAGCAAAAAGAGGGAGAGTCTTTTGCATCATTTTTACAAAGATGGAGGAATCTAGCTAGTAGATGCTCTTGTGAAATTCCACAAAAACAAATGGTAGAGATGTTCACCCAGAATGTTAACAAAGACATTGGTTATGATTTAAGAAAAGCTTGTTTGTCCACCTTTAAGGACGTCATTGAAAAAGGCTTAGCGACAGAAAAGGTCTTGATTGAACAAGGAGTCATTAAGATATTCAAGGAAAACAAAAATGACTTTAAAGGAAAAGATAAGCCAAGATTTTGGAATAAAAACAAGAACACAGTCAATGATGGTGTTGTTGATGCCAACACAGTGCGACCCAAATTCATCTTTTCAGGATCAAGTTCTACAAACAATCAAGTGAATACTCAAACAACTTCTAGATCACAAAGGAAGTACACTCCATTGGGAGAACCACTTGAGTCAGTCTTCAAGAAGCTAGTGGCTAACAAGGTAATCACAGTTCCAGATTTTCCTCCATATGAACCAAAGGTTAAACCAAATTGGTGGAACAATGATGAGTATTGTGAATTTTATAAGAGAAAGGGTCATAAGACAGGAAATTGCCATCGACTGAAGAACATCATACAAGATCTCATTGATAGAGGTGACATTGAGATTGAGGAACATTCCTCCAATCAAGAACATGAGATGTTTAAGGAACCATTCCCAAAACATGACAAGAGAAAAGCTAAAGCCACAGATGATCAAACCAACTATACTAGAGCATCCTACAACTATGATTCAACTATCAATCACATCTCGATGGACAATTACATCTCTACCATTATCATCAAGGACAAAAACCCTGAGAATTCTACCCGAAAACCCAAGATTGTCCTAAAAGGTGTTGGATCTTCTTCCAAACCAGCCTCTAAATGTCATGTTACAACCTGTTGAGGTAAAATCACTTTGCAAGGTGCTCTAGATAAAAACACCGCTTCCTCATTGACAAAACCTAAGTATGACCTTGTAGAACAGTTAGGGAAGACACCCGCGCTCATCTCCATCCTTGAGCTCTTACGCATATCCCCCACACATAAAGCCATTCTTGACAAAATCTTGAGAGACACCATCGTTCCTACTGATCTGAATGTGGACCAGTTTCAAGCCATGGTGGGATACCTTTCCGTTCCACATTCCCTTACATTCACAGAAGCCGATGATGCCTCTGTAAGTCAGCCACATAATGCACCACTACACATTGAAGCCTTCATACACAAACATCGAATAAAATGAGTCCTGATAGATGGAGGAGCTGGTCTAAACATTTGTACATTGAGCACGATTAAACAATTGGGATATTCTGATAAAGCTGTGAATTCTACAAATCAAATCACCATCAAGGCATATGATGATGAAGAGCGTTTGTCCAAGGGCACAGTCACCTTACCTCTCAGAGTTGGGCCAGTTACGAAGGATGTGGTTTGTCAAGTCTTGGATCTAGATCTCACTTATAACATATTGCTAGGGCATCCTTGGATTCATGAAATGAGGGCTGTCCCATCTACATATCACCAATGCATTAAATTTCCTCACAATGGAGTGGAGGTAACAGTTAACGGTGATCCTAATCCGTTCATATACTGCAATAACTTGAGATCAAAAACTGAGACCATCATTCCCAGTAATCGCGAAGCTGTTCCTTCTTCGGCATACATTGATCTTGAGTCATTAAAACCTTCGACATCAAAACAAGGTGAGCTTAAAGGCAAGTTTCAAGACAAAGGCATGGGGGAATACGCTTTAAATCAGACCATGTACTTATGACAAGTCATGAGTTCACCAAAAGAATATGGAAGACCACATCCTAACAAGCAAGTATCTATCATGGTACTCAAATGGGACCCTACTACCTTTCAAAGATGGGGCGAACTGGAAGAGGAAGACTTATACAAAATGCTTTACAAAGACATTGAAGATGATACACAAGATCACATCAGTCTACCATGTGAGAAATATGGCAAAGGCTTCAAGATCCTACAAAAATTTGGGTACGATGGAAAAAGCCCTCTTGGGTTACGAAAGGAAGGTATCATTGAACCTTTACAACCTGAATTGACTTTCAAAAAGGAACGCTCAAAGGGACTTGGTTTCTTGACTTCCAAGGTCCACACTCAAAGGATAGAAGAAGCCTTACAAATCAAAGCTTCCAAAATTCAATAGGAGGATCGCTATTCCACAGACTCCAACGAATGGGAATTGGGTTCAGACAAATCCTCCAGTGACTACAAGCTCACCAAATCATTCAGAGAACCAGATGAACCCACAGAAGAAGAGGAAGTTTACAAAAAGTTCAAAGTTGGTCAAGAAACAACCCATGAGGATTCTACACAGTCCTTGTCCCAAGGTTCTAGGTTGAAATCACATAGGATGAGAATAGCTATCCCAGAATGCGCTACTAGTGATGATAATTTGGATTCGCTCGTGATCGAGACTAATGAGGAGAGTGCCATCAATGACCTTGATAATTACTTGGACATACCCGAATATAACTGCATCTTCACTCTTAGCCCTGCTAACTTTGAAGACATTAAAGGCCTTCCCCTTGTTCACCACCAACTCATTGACTGGGATCATGAAGGACCTGCACAATTTGACACATTCCAAAATGATGAAGCTTTTATTGACTATCTTGGCATATGAGATAATCTTCCCCCTGGGGACCATAAAGCGGGATACACTATAGAACTCAATAGCGTGGCATATTTTGGTGAGGGTGTCGGACCTTCCAGTCGCAAAAATATGAAAATAAGAACAAACCAAGGGTCTTATGGCGAAAACCACACCGTGGCACTGTCTGACCCCAAAAAAGTAAAAAGAAATGGCGTATCTGAGGGCGAAAACCTCTCTGAGGCACCCGAAGATGGAAGGCTCGACATTCTCCCAGCATCATATCAGGAAAATTCATCCATGTTGGTAGAGGAGACTATCAAAACAAACATTGGTACAGAAGAGGTTCCACACAACATATTCCTAGCCCAATCGTTGACGGAGTCAGAAAGGTCAAAATTCATAAGTTTCTTCAAAGAACAACAAATCAACTTTGCATGGTCATATGCTGATATGCCTGGATTAGATCCGGATTTGGTAATGCATCATTTGACAGTTAAACCGGAGGCAAAACCAGTGAAACAGAAATTAAGAAAGATGCATCCACAAGTGGCATTACTAGTCAAAGCAGAACTTGAGAAATTATTGGATGTCGGATTCATACGCCCAATTGATTATCCTGAATGGATCTCCAACTTGGTGCCTGTCAGTAAACCAGATCGCAGCATTAGAATATGTACAGATTTCAGAGACATCAACAAAGCTTGTCCAAAGGATGACTTCCCATTACCAAATATTGACTTGATTGTTGATCTCACAGCAGGTCATGAAATGTTATCATTGATGGATGGATTCTTTGGTTATAATCAAATAATGATTGCGCCCGAAGATCAACACAAAACATCATTCACTTGTCCTTGGGGAACTTTCTGCTAGAATGTCATGCCCTTCAGGCTAAAGAATGCAGGTGCTACATATCAAAGAGCCATGACTACTATCTTTCATGATCTCATGCACGTAACCGTGGAAGATTATGTTGATGACCTCTTGGGCAAATCAATAGACTGAAATACACATTTGGACATACTTTCAGTCGTCTTTGATCGGTTGGAAAAATACAAAGTAAGATTAAACCCCAAGAAATGTGTCTTTGGAGTAACCTCCGGGAAGCTCCTAGGATTCATTGTATCCAAAAGAGGAATCGAAGTTGATCCAGCAAAAGTCAAGGCCATCTTGGAGATGCAACCACTAAGAAATATCAGTCAACTTAGGTCTTTACAAGGCAGACTCTAGTCCATACGAAGATTCATAGTGCAACTTGCAGATAAGTGTAATCCTTTTCAGCACTTGCTACATAAAAACATCAAATTCAAATGGGATGATAACTGTCAACAGGCTTTCCAGGCGCTCAAAGATTATCTTCTGAATCCACTAGTTCTGATGCCACCAGTTCTAGATCAGCCTTTGTTACTATACATATCAGCTACTCCAATAGCACTGGGGGCACTCTTAGCACAACAAATTGCTGAGGGAAAGGAAAAAGTAGTATACTATATCAGTCGCACATTGGTGGGATATGAACTAAACTACACACCAATTGAGCGTGCATGTCTCGCCGTGGTCTTTGCTTCGCAGAAATTATGACATTACATGCCCACTCATAAGACTAAGTTGGTTGCAAGAATCGATCCATTGAAATACCTTCTCAATAAAGCAACACTTACTGGGCGACTAGCCAAATGGGTAATGATCCTGAGTGAATTCGACATCAAGTATGTGGATAGAAAAGCAATAAAAGGACAAGCCATTGCAGATCAATTAGCAGATGCTCCCATGATAGATGATGTTCCTCTAAGTTTAGAATTTCTAGATGAATTCATTTTAACAATGTCACATGCAAAGCCATGGCAACTGTACTTCGACTGCTCATACACACAGCATAGGGCAGGAGCTAGCATCCTCTTTATAACTCCTCAAGGGGATTCTATACCAAAATCATACCACTTATCATTTCCTTGCACTAACAATATAGCGGAATATGAGGCATTAACAACTGGATTACGGATTGCAGTTCAGTGGAAGATCCAGGAACTTTGTGTTTTTGGAGACTCTCAACTTGTAATCCGTCAAGCAACTGATGATTACCAAACAAAAGATGAAAAATTAATGCCTTATAAACAAATGGTGGATGACCTGAAACAACACTTCACAAAGATAGATTTTGAGCAGATACCAAGAGAGCAGAATCGAGCTGTAGATGCCATGGCTACAATTGCTTCACTGATCGATCTACCTCCAAATGAGACCCGCTATGAGTTCTTGGTGGATAACCTTTTGGTTTCTTCATATGAGATCATTCCTACTGAGATGATATGTGTTGTCGGTCCCGAGTCCTAGTTATATGGTTCCATTTTCACATACCTTCGTGACAATACCCTACTTCTTGATCTATCAAATAACCAACGTCGCACTTTCATTCGCCAATCTTCTTGATATGTCATTTTAGCTGATATTCTATACCGGCGAGGTCTAGATGGCACTCTCCTTAGATGTTTAGAAAGTGATGAAGCTCAGATTGCATTATAGGAAGTACATGAAGGGATATGTGGTCCACATGCTAGTGGTCCTACCTTGGCCAAGAAACTCATCAGGACTGGATATTATTGGCCCAATATGGAAAAAGACTCATATTAGTTTGTCAAGAAATGTAAGCAATGTCAAATTCATGGAGACCTCATACATGCACCAGCACAAGAACTTCAACCAATTGCGTCTCCTTGGCCCTTTTGTCAGTGGGGACTCGATCTCATAGGCAAGATTCACCCTCCTTCTTCCAATGGTCATAAATTCATTATCACTGCCACAGAGTATTTCATAAAATGGATTGAAGTTGTACCTCTCACACAAGTCACTAAAAAACAAATTGCTACGTTCATCCTCAACTATATCATTTGCAGATACGATATTCTTGTTTCCATTATCACTAATAATGGGCGTCCCTTCAAAAATCAGGATGTTCGTGAACTCTGTGACTGCTTCCATATTTCCCATCGTTTCTCCACACCATATTACCCCCAAGGTAATGGCCAAGCTAAGGCGTCTAATAAAACAATCCTTAAAATCTTAAAGAAGACAGTCGACGACGCTGGCCATAATTGGCATATCCAACTTAATCCTGCACTTTGGGCCTACCACACAAGTGTCTGCACATCTACAGGAGCTACACCTTATTCACTTGTCTATGGCGCTGAAGCCATCTTGCCTATTGAGGTTGAGCTACCCTCTTTACGGGTCTCTTTGCAAAACATCATTGGTGATGAAGACTATAGGGTCTCTCGCTTACAAGAGCTTGAACTACTGGATGAACGAAGACAAACTGCTTTTAATCATCTCAAGGCTTATCAACAACGAATGAGTCGCAGCTACAATCACAAGGTCAAGCCTCATACATTTGAGGTAGGTGACTTGGTTCTCAGAGAAAACCCCAAAAATCAGCAAGACAGAGAGAAGAAGGGCAAGTTCGAACCAAACTGGCTTGGTCCTTACATCATTACAGCAGCATATGGATCTGGTGCATATCAGCTCTAAACTACAGAATGTGAACCTTTGGAGGATCCTATCAACAGCATGCACCTTCGCAGGTTCTACACATAGCTCTTTGGAATATCCTAATTCAAAAAAAAAAAAAAAAAAAAAAAAAATTCAAAAATACAAAAAAATTATAAAACAACAAAATCGTTACTTGGTGAAAACCTAGCAAACAGGCGCCTTGTGACACAAAAAACATTGAAAAATCGAAAAAAGTAAAGAGAAATAATTTCGTCCAACGGTGAAAACCACTTCGGTGGCACCCTGGGCAAGTACCATGGTGAAAAATGGGTCACCAGCGCCATGTGTAGAGACATTGCTCATCCCTCCTTCAGGATTCACTTTCATCCTTTCACTTTGCACAGACTCACAACCTATTCGTTCATAATAAACTTACCCATTCCCATCATGGCTTGTTATTGATCTACCCAAGATTGGTTAGCCATTCATAATAAACCTCCCTTTCCATCCATAATAAATCAGATTCTATCTGTGGCTAAGGCAAATCCTACGTCTAGTGATGGGTGTGGAACTGAGAACATCACATGTTTCAAGGAGTACAGTTTCTTCCAGCTTCCTTCAGTCTATCCGCGCACAATTCGCAACAAAGCAGCATCTGCATCACCAATCTGCAATAAAGTTCCGTCTTCTTCACAATAAAGTATTAGTTTCATGGATTCAGTCAGTTTTAGATGAGACATAGCAGCAACAATGGGCTTCAACAAAATCAAATCTTTCAACAGACTCAGACAACATATGGTTCAGTGCTATCTATCCTTTCTGTGAAAGTAAACATTGTGACCACAATCAAATAAGACTTATACAAGTGACAAGAGACACTAAACTTGAGGACTACAGTGGATGTTGGTGTCAAGTCTTGGTTTTCTTTTGATTTTATCTTTTGGTGACATGTCTTTTAGCTTTTCTGGGATGTCTATGACTAGAGATTCTATCTCCAGGATGTCTTTGACTAGAAAGGCGAGGATGGGGTATCGTCACCTATTTTCTTTTGCTATCTGTGGGTTGTCTCTTAGTAATGCTATGACTTGTCCAAGGATATGAGGACACTGTGAGTCTAGTGTGAACTAGGGCATTCCTTGTTTGTGACTGTCTTATCTCCATGCAAACAGGTACAATGATTTTCTGGGTCGAACATATGCCTCGATTGTCATAACCTACTTGCCATAATAAGCTCAATGATGATAATGCACAAGAAGCTCTTTCATTTTCATATCTTCTATCTTTCATCTCCCTTTTTTGATTGACTTCCATCATCCTTCTCGAGTCCGTGTAGCCTGCTATCACATGACTAAGTATAATGACACGCCAAAAATATTTGCATTTCATGTAGTTGCACCTGCATTACCACATATAAGCATTTCATACATACATATAGATATCACAATTGCATCACATCCTGCACACAACACCTGTTAGCACAATTTACATTTGCATTATCATATTCATCTGCATTACATACATTCAAATTTGCATCATGCATACACATATAAAGCATAAAAGAACAAAAATATTGCATTGCATTATATACATATTTGCATCCATAGCATAAGCATCACATAGAAACATACATCATAAGAACATCTCATCACATAGGTACACATGCATATAGCTGCCGCAAAAGATGAATCATCTCATATATATAAAGTGTCATGATACAATGATGTCAAAAATATATGGCTACAATCACCCGAAGGTGTCTACATCATCATACAAAAATGGTACAATACTGATACATAGGGAGCCCTCTACGGCTATGATGAACTCCCTCCCTCGGAGCCGCCTGGCCTCGACGGAATCTGAGCCCTAGAAGGACCCGCCCCAGGATCATCCCTCCTGTCCCCTCTATTTGGTGGTGGTGGAGGACCCATAACCCCACCACTAGATGCTTGTCTCCTCCGGCTCCCTCCCGTAGTTGTCGCTGTCTGTGATGGTCTATGGAAGCTCCTCACCCGCTAATCCGCTGGCACTGCACCATAATAGAGATCCCGCCAATAGGTAATCTCCTGCCCTGCCCATAGAATATAGGCATATCCAGCCCCTGTGTCCTCTGCCACCTACCTCCCAGCCCTCAGTGTTGTCTTAGCCTCTGTGTAGCACTGAATGGCCTGGTCCTGCTCCCGCTCAGTATCTCTGAGCCACCTCCTGAGCCTATCCCTCTCCCTCTCCAAGTCCTGGATCTCATCTGCCTGTCCCTGGCAGATCTCCCTCAGCTCAGTCAGCTCATCCTCCTCTGCCTCAGCCCCTTGTGGCTCTGCCTATGGCTCCCCCTATACTGGTACCTGTCCCTATATCTGTCCCTGTACCTGCACCTGTCTGGGACCCTGTGCTGCTGGCACCTGTAGCGGTAATCCACCGCAACCCCTCACCACCCGAGCCTACCTGTTCTCTCCACCCTCCCTCCGCGATGCAACCCTCCTCTCTCCAACTGCCCCCCTCCTCCTTCGTCGGCCTCTGCCCCCATCATCTCCATCATCATCACCATCCCCACCACCATCTCCATCTAGTGGCTCCCCCGGATTCGTTAGGCATGGGAATGGATGCTCGGCCCAGTATGCTGTATACTCGGCATCCATGCCGGCATCCTTGATCTCTAGCCACATGTCCCAGGGTAGGGGCATCATCTCTACTAGCTATGTCACAGCCTGATCATATGATAATAGGGGCCCAAACTGCACCTGATCTCTGACAGTCTGTGCATACATGCCTGAACCCTGTGGCATCCGCTGGATCCTGCCGAACTGCCTACCCACCCTTTCCACTAGCTGCCTCTCCAATACATAGGGTGTCTGCCCAATCAGATACTTGCTCTGGAAGGTGTAGGGAAGCTCTACCGCATCGTCCTCCCACTGCTCACATCCCAGTTATGGCCTCCATATGACCATATCAATGTCATCAATCACCCGCCGCCAATGCTCTAACCTGTCAATCTGTGGCTGCAAAGTGATCATGTCATACAAGTGCACAAAACTGCGTCCATGACCTCTGCCCCTGAAATGTATCAGTCTTGTCACTGGTAGATGCTCATAGGCCCACACCTGTAACAATGTGACCCCGCAGCTCAATCCCACTGACCCATGGTACACAAACTGATGCAGCTCGTAATACAGGTGTGCTAGCACACACGGTCCCCAGGCATATCTGGTGTGCTATGTCACCAATGTCTCCAATGCACCTCCCCAACCCACAACCAACCCTCATGTCGCTCTGTCAGGACACAAGAACCCACTGATCACTCCTGTCAATACTGCTGGCAGCGCTAATCTTGTAGCAGTCATGGTGTCCCAAGCCACATGTCCTGCCCTCATCTCCAGTCCTGGGTCCTGGAACACTCGTCTCAAGGCCTCCCTGTCTCCGTCTCGATCGTATGGAATCAACTCTCCATCGATCGGTATCCTCAGGATCTTGTATACATCCTTGAGGGTGACTATCATCTCACCCATCGGCAAATGGAAAGTACAAGTCTTGGAGTGCCACCTCTCCGCTAGTGCAATTAGCAGCCCCATGTTTGCCCAAAACTCAAGCACATACAGAATATGTCTCAATCCCATAGCCTCAATAGCCACTCGATCCTCAAAAGTCAGCTCAGGTCACAATCTCTGCATCGATGAGAATCTCTCCCATGACTCCAACATAGGCAAATACTCCTGCAGTCAAGCAAATCAATCATGTCAGTCATATTGGCATTCACTGTTCATCACAAAATGCTACTTTTTATCTAAATGCATATGGCATTCTATCCAAGTGACACTCACTGTTCATCACAAAGTGTTGCTATCTATCCTAGTGACACTCCCTGTTCATCACAAAGTGTTGCTATCTATCCTAGTGACACTCCATGTTCATCACAAAGTGTTGTTATCTATCCTAGTGGTACTCCCTATTTATCACAAAGTACTACGTGTTTTGCACTCCCTGTTCATCACAAAGTGTTGCTCACATTTGCACTCACTATTCATCACAAAGTGCTACTCATATTTTAGTACTCACTGTTCATCACAAAGTACTATATCTTGGTACTCACTGTTCATCACAAAGTGCCTTGATCTATTCTAGTCTTCCCTAGAGGACCTGCTTGAGTGTATCCTCTCAGCAGCTTATCCAATCGATAGTGTATGTTCATCAGAGAACTGTCGATTTGACCTAGAAGACAAAAATTCACATTTTTTGGACACACACGCACTTTCCTGACATAAACACGCTTGAAGACTACATAAACGCGCCTGTTTTACACAGACGCGCCTGAGCGACACAGACGTGCCTATACTCTGCATAGATGTGCCTGGGCAACACAAACGTGCCTTCTTGGCATAGACGCGCCTACGCAGCACAGACGCGGCCGCATTCGACACAGACGCGTTTCCAAACATAGACGCGCCTGGCACAAACACAGACGCACCTATTGAGCACAGACGCGCCTGGCACCAACGCAGACGCGCCTGGGCATTTTTGACAATTTTTTTGGACCCTATTCTAAGTGCATTTATTACTCTACCTAGCATGCATTAATGACAACAATAAATGCATCAAATTACAAGGAGGTTTTGCGGTACTTACCGGCTCTCCTGCCTCTGCTAGCCTCTGGAATTGGCGAACGCGGTCGAATCTGTGGACAAAGGCCATCGCTGCTGACTGTTGCTGCTCTATTCTCGCTCTGCACTCTACTCTCGTGGATGTATGGATGACAATGAGGATGTATTTTCCCCCGTGGTCTATCTTATAGACTACCCTAGCCCTAGCCCTCATTTCCCAAGTCAGTCTTCTTTATCCCATGACTCTGTCACTTTATCCGATCAGTCCATTCTAGCCTCTCTTTCTTATCGCGAGATTGTCTGCAATCTTTTCAGACATTTTCATCCAATCTCTCGAGGGGGCATATCATTCCCATCTTGAGGCAACCTTGTATCAGTTCATCTTATCTTCTTTGAAACAACGCGACAAGCCGCATTGTCTCAAAGAGGGGCAAAATGTAGACACCCAAAATTGTCCAGTCTAATTAAATAAATATTTTATTTATTTAATTATCTAAGCTTAATTCTTCTATTAATTAAATAAATATTTATTTATTTAATTAATTCATTTATCCTCTTCTAGAATTATTTCTCATTTAAATAAATACATTTATTTATTTAAATTATCCTTTTCCTAAATTAAATAAATATCTTATTTATTTAATTGATCCCACTTCCTCTATTAATTAAACAAATATTTATTTATTTAATTAATTCATTAACCTTTTCTACCCATGACACATGTCATTCATCTCTTAATTCATACACTACCTACCCCTTTCATTATTTTATTATTTCTTTTACCTACCCTCTAATCATAGCCGACCTCCTTTTACACCTCTCAATCTTATCCCTCCATTTCATATAGTGTCTTCTATATAAGGAGATGTTTCTTTCATTATCAAACCCTAATCATTTTTATGGACTTGACTACACTACGCTTTTGAGCATATGTGATCCTACTTGCAACCACATTCCGTTCTTTGTTGAGCTCTTATGCACATAAAATCTGAGAGAAAATATATCAAGCAAGATCAATGGAGATAGGAAGAATGGAGATCCAAACCCTATTGGACATGTGATGGTATAATCTTTGTGATTTCATTTTATTTGCATTGTCTTAGGTAATCTTCATATGTTATGGTGGATCTTTGTTGTTGTTAGGCTAGGGTTTTGTGGTTGAATTCATTTAGCCTTTCAATATTGTTATTATTGTTATCCATTTTCACCATAAACAGGAGGAATTAAAGACCTCGGCGAACAACATGAAACAAATGGTTGTCCATGTTGAGGATATCATGAAAAATATTTAGGTCTCTGTCTTTGTTTTTGCAGGGGTTCTAGGTCCTATCTTTTTGTTGTCGTTGTGTTGTCCTTACGCTGTCTGTTTTTGGTTTTTTATGTTATGTAAGTTGATCCCCTTTTTGTTCGGGTGGGATATTTCTATTTTTTGAAGTGATTAGGCATGTTTCTTTCGTGTTCTTCTGATCTCCTAGCTTGTACAAGGTTCAGGTGCCTTTCAAATACCTGCTTTTACTTAATCAAAACAATGTCAAATTCATGGCAATATCATACATGCACCAGCTCAGGAGTTGCACACTCTAGCAAATTATTGGCCTTTTAGTCAATGGGGTCTTGACCTCGTGGTAAAAATTCATCCACCTTCTTCTAATGGTCACAAATTCATTATCACGGTCACAAAATTCTTCACCAAATGGATTGAAGTTGTGCCTCTCATTAATGTCACAGGAAAATAAATTGCCTCCTTTATCTTGAATTACATGATTTGTCGCTATGGTATCCCAATTTTCATTATCACTGATAATGGAAGACCTCTCAAGAATCAAGATGTACAAGAACTTTGTGAAAGATTCCAGATATAGCACAGATTTTCCACACCATACTATCATCAAGGAAACGGTCAAGTTGAAGCATCAAACAAAAATATCTTAAAAATCTTAAAAAAGACAGTCAATGAAGCTGGTAGAGATTTGCATGTTCAATTAAACCTTTCTTTTGGGGCCTACAATATCAATATCCGCACACCCACAGGAGTTGCACCATATTCCCTTGTCTACGGATCCGAATCAATCTTGCCCATTGAGGTTGAGATACCCTCCTTGTGGGTATCACTCAAAGGTCTCAATCTAGATGAAGAACAACGAGTATCCAGGCTACAAGAGTTGGAACTATTGCAACAACATCGACATAATGCTTTTGACCACTTGAAAGCATACTAGCAGAGAGTGTCACAGAGGTACAATCACAAGGTCGGTCTTAGGGTGTTTCAAGTCAGAGAACTAGTATTAAAAGAAAATCCACACATTCAGCAGGATCATGAAAAGAAAGGGAAGTATGAACTGAATTAGTCGGGTCCTTTTGTCATTATGACTGCATATGGGTCTAGTGATTATCAGTTATCAACACCCGAAGGTGATTTTCTCGAAGAGCCTATCAATAATTTACATCTCAAAAGGTTCTATGTCTGAGAAAAAGCAAAAAAATAAATAAATAAATACCGAAAAAAACCAGAAAAAAATGCAAAAAAAATCAAAAAATTTTAAAAAATTTTAAAAAATCAGAAAAAAGAAAAAATTTTAAAAATTTTAAAAAAATTAAAAATGCAAAAAAAATTCAAATATGAGAAAGTGCAATAAAAATAAATAGTGAAAACCTGGAAACAGATGTTATTTGTGAACTAGCTCTTCCATCTATTAGTGCATGCATCTTTCCATTTCCATATTTTCTTTCGCCATTGTATATATTCATAATAAAGCCTTTTTGTACATAATCAGACACCATGGCTTGGATCATTGTATATATCCATAATAAAGGTTTGCTTCTATAATAGGGGAAAAATCCTGAACCTAGTTGGGGCAATCTACATTGAGCTTAAAATAATAGATAAGAAACAACGAGACAACAATCAAAAAATAGATATCACAAAAATTCAACATTGAACATCGATCAAAATATTGAAAAAATAATTGTCCAACTTAACATCAAGAATGTAAACAACAATTAATGGATTATATATTCTGAATTGTGATCTAATCACTTTAGCGGGAATGTTCAATTGTTGTATGTTGATTTTTCTATCATGTCTCCTAAGTGACTCAAGGATGTCTTGAACTACATGAGTGAGGAAGGAGCATGATATTTTATTTGTCTATTTTATGTAAGTTAATCATCAGTATTATGCAAATTTGTCATATGACATGATCAACAAAACATCACCGATGACATTTCGGATTTGCATAAGAAAATGATTTAACTCTTGTCTGTTGTATGCAAGCAATACTCGGGCCATCTTGGTTCAATTATACCTCGATGCTTGTGTTAACTTGCAATATCAAAATCTATGTAAGCAATACTCAGGTCATCATGGTTTAATTTTACCATTGATGTTTGTACTAACAACATTTTAAAGGCTCAATGATGATAAAAAGCATGACAAAGCGACCGATCCGATGACAACATTGCATTAATTAGCATCTTCATATTTAGAATAGATTGCATTCATTGTACATAAGCATTTATTTTCCAAGATTTGAGGATTTTAGATGATTTTATCTCTCTTATTTAAGGGATTGAGTACTGTAAAAGGTGAAAATTTTGGATTTCCTCCCAAAGAAGAATGAAAATCACTAATTTTATGACTTAGGACCTTTACATTCAAAAGAGGGTTAGAATCCACTAGATTTAGTCACAAATCAAATAAGGACTGAATACTAAATGGATTGGATTGATTTGGGTTTCCTCTTTTGTAAGTTGAAATATTTAAATAGGTGAAGTGTTGAAAAATGAAGGAAAATATGTGGAAAAAGTGAGCTACAGATGCAGGATTTTCACGTGTACTTGGATCTGAGCAATACAAGTTGAATTGGATCTGACCCTTGAAAAAAATCCTAAAAAGAAGGGACCATGACGTGACACCACGGTCCTCTGAAATTTTTGTACACTAAAAAGGGTTGATTTGTCTCTCTAAATGAAGCTTATTCTGAAGAGTACAGCTCTGCACGTGTTTCCTGTAAAAAAAAAGGGGGGGAAATAGGTTGGAATTAACCTTGAATAAAATATTCCAAATACTAAAATAAAATGGTGGAAGGATATACCTCAGATCTGTAATGACTAATAATGATGATTTGCTTCTTGAATGTAATCACATATGTTGTATGAAATGGCATGAACATGACAAAACCCTAACACACACACATGCTTGCAAATGAATGATGTAAAGTTGATCCACAATTGATGGATGAAGAATGGGCAGCCTTGAAGACCTCTATAAATGCTTGATGATGAATACTTTAATGCTTGATTGCTTGAATGTGGTGCTCCCAAATTCACCATGTCCCCAAAATGAGAAAGGAAGACCTCCTTATATACTTGTCTATCGTCAATTATGCTAATTTTCTGACATAGGCCGACACAGAGGAAGGTTTACCACTCATTTTTAAGATAGGAAAGAGGGTTTAAGATGGGCCCAATTAGGGAGGACCATGGCATGGCACCATGGTCCCAATGAGGACCAAGGAGCCATGCCCTGGTCCTACCCAATGTTTGGGCCAAGGTTAAGGTGCAATGCAAGGTGGAATGTGATATTGATGCCAATTTTTCATGGTGCAAGCATAAATGGGTCCAGATCAGGTGTGAGGATGAGACCACTAAGGTGAGGGCCCCAAATGCGGTAAAAATTGCAAAGGGTGCAATTTCTGGATGCTACATTTAGCCCCCACTTTAGCGGGAGTAGAAGTTTACACAAATACTCACGATAAAGTAGAGGAAAGAGAGATGAAGAAGATGAAAAATATGGAGAAAAATCACAAGGATTATAAGACATCACTAATTTTGAGGAACCAATCCCCCAATCTTAGGATCTTAACTCAGTCAAATATATGCAAGGGCACACAAAGAACAATACAAACAAAAAGGAAAACAAAGACAAAAAGGCAAACAAAGGAAAAATACACAAAAAGGCACACAACAAAAACTAAAGACCAAACCAAGACTTCAAGTCAAGTAGCCGAAGAGACCTCCATATCAAGATGTCTCAACAACTAATATCATTCTTGAAAAATGCCATCTCATGAACACAAGAGATCACATAAAAGAGCAAATTTTTGGGACTTCCAAAAAATTGTCAAATTTTGAAGGCCCAAGTTCGAAATTTTGATTATTGCACTCAGAATGCACCCTACAAAATAAACTCAAGTAGCTCAGTTTGAGAGCTCATATTTTGGCATTCATTTATTTTCATGTAGGATCCCTTTGGGAAAGTATTGAACACATTTATGGGATTCCATATATCAGTTTACAACCTCCTTGGATCAATTTTGATGTGTTTTTGAAGCCCTTGTTTTGAGGTCCAGAAGTAGGTTGTTGATTTGAAGCAGTTTAACCTTTTTTAGGATCCCTCTTTGAGGCATTGTATCTTTGTATATGATGAAAGTTAATCCCGACTAAGAGTTGTCCATGATTCTCTATAATTTTTTGAAGCCTCTTGCCAAGTGGTATAGCCCCATGAATCCGTTTTGACAAGTTTTCAAGTTCAAATCCGTTTGCAAAAAGTTCAGTTTTGTAAACTGAATTGTGTTAATCTGTAGTTTATAGCCCCACATCCAAATTTTTATTTCATTTCCTATTGAAATGCATGCAAATTTGAATGTACCCCATTATTTTCTACGTAATTATCTACCACATTCCCAGTTTGTAGCCCCCCAGGTCATCATTTGATATTTTTTCAAGGCCCATTCCAAACTGAATTTTCGGGGTTTGGCAAGCAACATTTTCAAGGTTTTCAAAGAAGGCGAGTTGGAAGATTAAAAATTTTCACATATGATGGAATTGGGTCAAAACCTCCTACACACATGTTCAAGGTACCCAAATGTATCAACTTGCCAAGTGGCATCCCTTGAAACTAAGTTTTGATATATTTTCGGGTCTCAAAGTGACTTGAAAGGTGCAGTTTCACAAAACAACTGAATAGGCAACTTTGAAGATTAAAATATTTCACCTCAGACATAATTTTAAGGATCCATTTGATTTTTTGAGTTCTCTATATAACATCCTACAATTGTGCCAGCTTTCATGCCTTGAGGAAGTGTTTTGATCAGTTTTTAAGGCTGATTCTGGAGGTTACTCAAGTGGTTTTGGCCAAGAGCTCAGAGTTATAGAATGTCAAATTTTGTGATCACCTGTTCAAATTTCTGCATCCAGGGTGCGTCCAGTTGGTGTCCTGGAGCATTCTCACAGGTTAGCTGGTCGAAAATGAAAATAAAATTAGTCGGCCCCACCAAGGACCCGACTAAATGCAAAGGCCCAATAAGATCAATTAAAGCTTATCAAATTAAATATATATTATCTAAAATCAAATTGATTTAAATAATATTATATTTCGATTACTTTGGCAAATGTGAGTAGGTTTTTTTATTAAGTATCATAGAATCACAAAGCTCATTTTTTGCTCATTCGAGCATCCACGTTACAAACTTATTACAAATACTAGCTCCTTTTGAGCACCAAACTAGAAACAACAATTGGAAGACCAAGGGTCACAACTTAGAAATCCACTTTAAACAATGAGACAAATACAATCAATGGAAGACCAAGATTCGCAACTTAGAATTCTACACAAAGGTGTCCCTCATGAAAATTGAACTTGGGTCTCCACATTGAGAACTCAATGCTTTAACCAACTAAGCTCAACCCCTTGGAAAAATGTGAGTAGGTGAAAATATTTAAATCTTTTATTAGTTTAAATATGTGAAGGTGCCAAATAAGGAGCCAACCGAATCAGTATGCAGTGATGTAGATAAAGGGGGCCATGATATGGTTGATGATCTCAATAATGATTTAATTAAATCATTTGTTTTGAAAATGATCTAAATATTCTGGATATGGTGGGACTATGGGAGGCTTTGGGAAAATATAAAGTAAGCTCTGATAAATTATAGTGAATACCAATGAAGGAAATATTGAAGTGTCTGTAGCTACAACACAAGTGAAGTCTAGGTAAATTTCTTTAGTGGTGATGGAGCTCGGTTGACAAGCATAATGCAAATAAATTTTCTATATTAAGCATGCCTTTCAGTAAGATTCAATGTGGTTGAGTGAAGAACCAAGCGAAAAATAGGGATGGATTATACCTCTCTTGCCACCTCGCTCCATGTGCAGAGTGAGATGGGAAACACTATAGGTTGGCAGGGCTGGAGACTTAGTCTTCCCCCACCACCCCACAGGATCAAACTAGGCATAGCTAAGGGCGTGCGGGGCAAGAGAAGGTGTGGGGAGAGAACCTTCCCCACCACCCCGCAGGGGTCTCAAGGGACAAAAGGAAGTAGTGTGGGGCAAGGATGAGCATTGGGGAAATCATCTCCCACTAGCCCCTGCACACTTGAGGACGCATGTGAAATGTAGGTGAAGCAAATAATTTTTTTAGGGCAAACAAAAATGTGAATGCAGAGGGGGCTCATCCTAAGGTTTAAGGTTTTGCAAGAACATAGTAGCTTGGAAAATAGTTGGTTTAATTTATCAGGAGGAGGGGCTCAAATGTGTGCTAAGGGAATCAATGGAGATGTTAACATGCTTCATGTATTCTTTCGCAATAAAAAAATGGTGGGATGCGTCATATGTAATGTTATTGTGAAGACCCGACCATGATTGCATTCTAGCTAAAAAATTGAAGAAATTTTTGATTCCTCTTAAAGAATCCTCATGGTTCTATCGAAGCAAACGGGAAGTGTGGTGTCTATTATCAAAGAGCACAATGATATTGCAGATTTGCATGATAAGGAGCAATTTTGGTTGAATATCATGTTAAATGTGAAGGCTCGTGAGAGGAGATGCGTATCCAAAATAATCGAGATGAAGTCGATAAAGGGTGTTCCCTTTTGAAGATATTTTCGTATCGTGTCTTCTTATCACATATTTTCTTGTGGTTGAGAATGGGCCAATGTTTGTTTACACAAACACTGGTATGATTCTATGTGATCAATTGTGTGATCTAGATTCGGGTTTCTCTGTGTCGGTTAAAGGGATGATTGCACAATGACAGAGTCATGTGAGGTTAGGAATTTGAAGTGACTGAAGATTTGAGCTAAGTCGTGCAATGATGGTTTTAGGCATTCTGAGAAAGGAGAAAATAAAAAATGTTCTGCAAATTCCGGGCCAAGACATACCTTCAGCATGCCTAGCAAGGTTGCTCAAATGGCAAAGGACGTTGCATATATGCCTACATTTGCAGAAAATTAAGTGCCTTCACAATATTTGAGTATTTCTCTAAGGATTGGCATGATAGTGGGAGCCATGCATGAATAATATGAAGCAAATGTAGGTTTGAAAATCGTAAACAATCCATTCCAACAAAGGGAACAACACTCAGGGTAAATGGTTTAAATGTCGTTAGATGAATATTTCCAAGTGAATTTGATTTCACCACTGAAAATGTAAGTTTATCATTTTACTTTGAAGTAATCACTTGTACCTTTCGGTACATCAGGTGCAGGGAAGTAAATTAATTTTTTACCATTTGAAAAGAACACAAATCAACCTGCCTCGAGATGTAGGTTTCAGGAAGGGTATAACAGATGAAAAAATGGATAGAGAAAGAGGTGAAAGGATGAAATGAGAAATGCTTCTACAAATAAGGGTGAATGTTTATGTTGTAGAAAAAATTACAATGGTAAAATGGAAAAGGGGGTAATTTCATTTTAACTCAAATGGGATTAATTTTTACTCATATACAAGTTGCAATAAGAAAGCTTTCCCAGTAGAGAAAATGAGTCAAAAGTGCAACTGTAATTATCCCCAATTTGTGTGAAGTGTGGGGACCATTTATCAAATGTGTTTTTCATCAAAGGGTTGAATGTGAAAAGAATGGAAGTGACATGACAAGTGCATTTCCAGCAAAATAGAGAAATTTTCCATTTTCTTATTCAAGGGGAAAGGCTAGCACTTTTTCTAGCAAAAGGGGAAAGTTTTCATTTTTGGTCTAAAGTTGAAAAATGTGACTACTAGCAGAGAGGGTAGAGCACTAAAGATAGAAATGTTTAGTCAAGGGGCAGAGTGCAAAATTTGACAAGTCTTTGGTTACAAAGACTTGTGCTTGTAGGGGTGTTTTTCCAAATTTTCTGAGGTGTCTTATTCAGATCCGGAAGTGCAGATTGAAAGAAGACATGAGGAGAAAAGTGCAGATTTTCAAAATAAAAAACTCAAAAATGGAGAAGACATGTGACTTTTGGAGATTCTTTTAGGGTTTTCTTAGAGTTTTTTCTTGATGTACTTTGTCTTCTTTTCTTCTCAGTTTTGAACATTTTGAAGGTAAATTTTTGAAAGTGCTGGAAGTAGGGATTCCATGTACAGTCTGAACTTAGAGTAGATTTGAGTTATTCTCTTTCAGCTTGTAATCATTTTTGCTTTCAAATAGTCTATAACCAGTGTGCTAGCAAGTTTTATGGGTTTTTCTTGAGTTGTCTCCTTTATGTATTGCTCTCATTTTATAAAATAAAAGATCAAGTATCCTTTATTTTGTTCCAACAAGTTTGGTGTTGCTTTATCTTCAGTTTCTCTTCAAGGAATCTTCAAGGAAGAGATTAAATGGCTTATGATAGAATGAGAAATGATGATGTGTATATGCAGGATATCCAAGTATGGCTACAGGGAAGCTACAATAGAGGGTGTTAATATCATGCATTGATGCTTAGAAATATTAGGTTATGTTTCACTTTATTTGGTTTTGATGTTTATTTGTTGTGAGTTGACTCTACTGCCCTAATTACGTACTGGTTATGGGGTTTGTACCCAATTTTTAAAATCATTCTTTTATCAAAATCTCTTTTATTTTCTGCATTAGGAGTAGGATTAGTGTAGAAAACCAATCCCAATGGTTGCATAGATGTTGATGAGCTAAGGTTGTAGCCAAAACTAGGATTTCATTTATCATTCCTTGGTACATTTTCATTGGGATAATATGTTGTATTTTGTAATTTCATGAGTGTTAGAAGTTGTAAGTTGTTTGGACATTGCTTAGATTGACCCACCTTGGTCTCGCAAAGCCTAAAGTGTAGAAGATTTCAGTCTTAGGACTAAATCTTGTTCATTGGCCAAATCTTATTCTGAGTTTGTTGATGAGTTAGTGGCTTTTCCTCTAGGACTTAGAATCTGTTGATTTGGGAACCAACACAAATCAAGCATCATCCATGAACTATCAATAGAAAATCTATGAGCTCATGAGAAGAAGGTGAGAGAGAACATGAATACACACTAGATATGTTTATCTAGGTGATCCATGAGAAGAATGTTGATTTTTATCTAGGTGATCCATGAGAAGAATGATGAGAGAGAAGAACATAAAGGCCTCACCCCTAGATGTTTGCATCTAGGTGGTCTATGTTGGGGAGGAGAGTAGGAATAGTCTTAGCCCTATTCCTCTAGTTCCATTCATCCTCGTGCATGTGTGCAAGTGATGTCTAGTTTCAAGTGTATAGCACCTCGTATACGGGTTTGTTTCCTCTGTTTTTAAGTGTGTTTCAATTAAGACATTTAATGTAAATGCAAATGCCAAGAGGTGACTATGTGTGCAAATTAAAAGGGGTGAATGTGTGAATGCTAAGGGGAGAATGAGCAACTTTGAAAACATCTCGTCTAAGATTTTTTCTCTAGCTTTGAGAAAGTGTAACCCCGATTGAAATGGATACATGCCCAGTTTTGAGGATTGTTGGCATTCTACATTCTATGAGAAATGGTTGATGTTCTCATTGATGGCAACCAACTAGTAATAGGTTTCTACACATACACCGGCAGGCACCAACACCGGCAAGCACATTCACCATGATGTAGAGGTATGGTTCCAACAACTTGAAAATGCTCTAAGTTGTTCACTTGCTCAACTGGCAACCCAAAACCTTTCAAAAGAGATTTTCCCAACCAAACCTCACACCTTGAAAAGCAACAAATAAATGTCTCATTTCACTTCTTTTCATCCCCATAACCCCCCTGTTGTTCACCAAAAGTGATAACCCAAGTATACCTGCAAATCTATCTATGAGATAGCCAATCTCAATCAATGAAACACCTCAGGGCTTGGACAACATGACAAAGATATGAATCCTTCTACTCTTCAGGCTCTGCAAAACCTAGGTGGGTATACCTTTGATGCATTTAATCAGACCTATTACACACAAGACTGCATCAATCAAAAGCAGAGGGATCTCAAAAGGTTCAAAAACTAAGAGATAACTGCAGATGGGCTAGATCCACACTTGCAACTCAACATTTTGAATCATGAGATGGAGGAACACTTCCACATAACATAAAATATAAAAAGATATTCTGATTTTTTTATTTTCAAAAGGTGTTCTGACAACCTTTCAATATTACAAGAGACCAGTGCCTTATCCAGGCCACAGAGTCATGCATAAAACTGGATGAGAAATCTTAGATGCAAGTTCTTTTCAACATTAAATTTTCATGTATCGATGCCTTACATTAATACAATCCTTTGCTCTGTCACAAAACCATACTTATATGTAGATATCCAATATGCATTCAAAATCATTAATGCTGGGTTTTAGGATTTAAATCCTTCCTTGAAGAATACCCAAAAGACAACATTACACTCTTAGAGGAATCTAAAAGAGACAACTCAAATTATCCTTGATAATATGAAATTATATGAATCTGAGTACATTTTGGAGACAATTTCATGGAAACTCACACATGCCTTGCATATGTGTGAACCTGCAAACTAAAACTAAACCTACAGTAAAGACAACACTGAAAACATAGACGAACACACTGTCATTTGCATTGATAAAAGGATGCCATCACTGGAACCTGCAATTTCGGATTTCTCCCTTGGAGAAAATCTCTCAAAAACTGGAACCCCTACAACTGAGAAGAATGGGGAATAAGAAGAGGAGGGAAGAGAATCAACTCTACAACTGAAAATTGCCAAGTGTCTCCCCTCTAACTGAATTTTTTTCCCGTGGAAACTGGCTTCAAAATATCCCACATTTTTCAAAATTAACCTCATAATCAGATTCCTCACTCCGAGAGCTTTCCGGCGATATATAATACCTTATATTTTGACCAAAATTTAGACCCTGGGCGAATTAATTCTCATTTGTGCTCAGTCATTTAAATATTTCGAATTTTAATATAGTCAAAACTATATCATTTATTCATTTAAAATTTGATTTTTGCCTCCATATGTGCTCTGACACCTTGCCACGTGGTGGGGTCTGATTGGCTGATGGGGTCTACTGGGCGCCACCTGGGATGACACCTCATCTTTTGCCACTTGTCGGCCACGTCATCGCCACTGGGCTACTTGCTTGTATGCCACATCATCGCCACTGGGTGCCACCTCATCGAGACCCACCTGCTAGACCGCTGACTGTACCCGCCACCTGTGTGCCACATGGATGGCTCTCGTTCACTTTCGCTATTTCGCGGGGTTTAAACTAGGTGCATCTCCCTTCACGAAATAGCGCGAGCCGTTGATCTCTCTCGAACTTGCTCGCTCGTTAACCCGGCCTTCGTCTGCAAAATTTCACCTATTTACCTCGAGAAGTGTGCCTGCGTGGGGTCCACTTGGTCTTCGTCCAGTCAACTCCTCCATCACCTCGGGAAGCGTGCTCACGCGTGGGCCCACCTTGGGCGCCCATAGGCACCATCTGTCAAAAGCCTTTATGGCTTAGACATATTACTATTGTGCAGATTTGGTTATAAACATTTTAAAAAAACACTTCCCAGTCAATGTGGGATAATGCGATTAAGCCTGGGACTGCATTTTTTGAAGGTTTTCAGCTGAGTGCATCCGCCTGGAAGTTTGAAACACCTTCCAAACACCATGCAAAGGAGGAAACGGGCAAAGGTTGTGGATTTCATGCTTTACATCATTGCATAACACATCGCCAATCTTCATTTGGTTTATGGTTTCAATCTCCCCCCTTTGCATATCACATGAAATGCTGGGAATGTGACTGGCATTTTGCATTTGCCATTGAATTTGATTGTGTGTTGTTTGCTGCTGCTGGAGGTTTATTTGCTAAAGTTTAAACTTTCCTTTCCTCCACCATATGTTTTAATGCCTCTTTCCAACAATCACGTGGGAGTGGAGTTGCTACTTTATTCATGCTGAAGGAGAGAAGACACCATGCCAGCACTGGAGCACTTGCCTTACATCTCCCTGTAGCTCCTTCTCCATTCACATTGCATGGAAGACTACATTAATCTGGGCAAATATGCCAATGGAAATTGCATTGGTATTTGCTGTGAATAAACCATCGCTGGGAGGGGTCTCTTTGTTTGATTTGAACTTTGAATTTTATTTCAAACTGTTGTCTTCACATGCCACACACATGGAGAACAGTAAATGTTTGCAATGGTTGTTATTTATTGAAATCCAACCCAGCATTTGCCATTAACATTTCATATTGTTGAAACTTGTTTTAAACTTCTTTTGCCAGCTAACACATGAGAAAAAGGGGAGTGTGAACTATTTGTACTTAATTGAATGTCTCCTTGAAAGTCGCTGGTCTGCTGGTATTAATTCTATCTGCCTTAGATCACAATCAACTTTGAAATCTAAATGGTTGAATTGATTTCCTTGGGTCTCTTTTATATGTTGGTGAATCAATTTGTGTCCTTTCAAATGATGACTCTTGACATCATTCCCTCCCAGCCGACTTATAGATCAAACATCAAAGGGTGCAATTTGAATCTTTGTAATTTATTTGAATGTTTGAAGTATGAGAGCAAAAATTTGCACCTCATAGGGACAAACTTGTCCTTTCTTTTTGTTATTCCTTATTTGACTTCACATCAAATTTGCCTGACAAGCTGCTCTCTTGCATTTATCAAAATCTTCTACACCTTGCAATTGAATTTGCTTTAGAACTCCATTTTAATTATCCTCCACCAGCTGAATTACATTTGCTTGGATTTCATTTGCTCTTTTAAACGCTACACCAGTCGCCAAAACACATTTGGCTGAATGTTTAAAAAAACCTTCTCAAAACACATCCCATTTACTTTGTACTCACATGCCAATTGCATCACAATCCACATTTAAATATTCTAAAATTCCTCAATAAACAAAGTTGCCAATAAAATAATACGGCACAGGCATGATCCAGGTCGGGCCCCAAAGTGGGTCCGACTAAAAAATTTTCGTTTCCAAGCAACTAGCCTCTAGAATGCTTCACTGACCTCAAACATACCTCTAGAAATGATCAGCATCGTTTTCGGATCATTAATCCGCATTTTACAACCTTCAGGCAATTACGCCACAATTTTCGCATTTAATCGCGAAGACGTAATTTTCAAACCTATCAAAACACCTTTCTGGAGCTCTCCATCTGACAGGCGTGTACTCTGATATACAAGGATGACTTCTACCAAATGGTTTCTCAAGACGAGTCTCGAGCGAAGAGATATTAATTTCCGAAAACGGCCAACTGGCTTTGTCGACACTGCGGACCTGATGAAGTCAATGTTCTGGCAACACATGATGCCTTTCTCAAAAATATCAAACGACCTCCGTAGGCCCTCAAATTTGGAACACAGGTATCTTTAAGTACATATTAAATCTTTGAATTCTCAGTTCGATCACCAAACTGACAAGATGCAAACGGCATGCTCACAAAAATGGCTATATTAACTGATATAACACTGGAAGTGCGGATAACTGAATTTGATGGCAAAATGAATCCTTTTGAAAACCGATCAAACGGATTGATAAAGGCTTGAAATTTGAAACGTAGATCACCATTTATACCAACATTAGCCCAGAACAAACATTCTGACATGACATTCACCGGGACATTTTTACACTTGTGCAAACATCACAAACTACAAACGGATTTGGCTATGAAAACGGAGCAAACGGATTCGTTAGGACTTGAAATTTTGTAGGCTGACTCACATTTATGCATACAATTGAATCCATTTTGAATTTCTCCATGACGATCAACAGGGCAAAAGATATAAACACCCAAATTAGGCTACTTAATAAAATTTGCACTTGTGCCTAGAATGCACTTTCAGCTCACCCCTCGAAATGGGTACCTAGTAAACTTATCCAAATTGAATTTTGAAAGTTGCACATCACTGAATAGGCCAAATGAAAGGTGTGGGACATGAATCCCGAGCCTTACCCTCTGAAAATCAACCAGCTCCATTTTACCCCCTTGCTAACTAGGCCATTCAAACTGACTTATTTGGGTGCCTTTCTG
Source organism: Cryptomeria japonica (assembly GCF_030272615.1). NCBI lineage: Eukaryota > Viridiplantae > Streptophyta > Pinopsida > Cupressales > Cupressaceae > Cryptomeria > Cryptomeria japonica. Next base: position 484,397,806 of record NC_081413.1, read on the forward strand.
ACATACAGAGCAAAAATTTGAAATAGGCCTACAAACTTTGACTCAATTTTAAATACTCCCAACACCCCCACTAAGACATTTTACAAAGGCTATCAACTTTGGTTTGTCAACCCCACAGGCAAAGTGCTCAAAAGTTGCTCAAATGGCTCACACCCCTCCAAAATGGTTCTACAAGTCCAAAAAGAATCAAATAAAGTTTATTAGGATCCAGAAACCTCCAATGATGGTAAAAAACTCTCAGATTGGGCTGATCAAGTCTCAAAGGAGTCAAAGTGCAAAATGGCTATTCTAGCCAACTAGCCCTCAAAAGTGACTTTTTGGCTTCTCTCCCAAAAACTACAAAGGAAAAAGAAATTTTATTTTATGTTCACCATTAAAAACTAGGACAGCACTTTTTCCAAAAGGGTTTGATCTGGAACCTCCTACAAATACCATTTCTAGTAAACCCTCAACTAGGCTAAATGGGGCTAAATGAGCACTTTAACAAAGGAACTACCCTCCAAACCTGCAATTTCTCAAAGGAAGAAATTGGAACACCTTGGGGTATCCAAATAATCACCAAATACTAAGTTATAGCTTCTTTTTTGGATTAAAACTAAAGTTATGGGGACTGTTATGAATTTTATTCAATTCCCACAACCAGTCACTTAGAGATGCCTGGCCAAATTTAGATAAATCTCACCCAAACTGCATCCTTTCAGTCTGAGACCTTTTGGATACTAAAATAAACTCCCAAATCCTCCATTTCACCAAGTTTTAGAATTTTTCCATGGTGGATTTGGAAGAAATGGGAAATTGAAGTTGAAGCCCTAGGAAAGGGCACTTTTCCAGGCTGTTTGGATCTGTTACAACTTTTCTCCCTCAATACTCCACCTCCAGACCTTTGGTTGGATTCAAAAGAAATTTATTTCACCCCTCCAACTCCCCACGAAATAATTTTTCAGTTTGGAGGTCTTGAAATTCTATACCAACCAAAAGAACAGCAAATTTTCTGAAAAATACAGTTTTTTATTGATTTCAAATATCAAGTTTTACAAATTTCAACCACAACAACCCCCACACGGGTTTTTTGAGGAATTTTATAGTTTTCCCAACATGTTAAAACTTATTTTAGATGGTTATGAACATTGGGAAACCAATTACAACAACTTTTTGAAAAGTTGCTTTACAAATTGACAACTTTGTCAATTTTTGACATTTTTTGCATTTTGCCATTCAAACTAATTTTATCATCAACCTAGGGACATAAACACATTGAAATGGATATAAATAGACCAAAAAAACCTTGAATCCCTAATTATACTCATCCTAAGTCCCTTTGACCATAGTTGACCATAGGGTTTATAGTGCACCCTAGGCCACTAGGCCTTACAAAATGGACAATTAGGACCTTATTACAAAACAAAACATAAACAAAGGATTATTTGATCCTTCCCACACCTTGCTATCAAAAACATGAATTTTTCAATCAATAAATTATGAAATGGAGGCTTGTGCCCCTGCACCACACCAGCATCCAAATTACACCGGAAATGAAGTATACTGGCACTCAGGCCGACATGGATAGAGTTTTACTTATATGAATTTATATTGTAAATATAATTAATTATCTGTAAGCTGACTTGGTGTATTGTAAAAGACTCATATACATATGAGATCTTATAGATCATTTTTTAATGTAATAAAAAAAGGGTATGTAATGTAAGGAAGCGAAGGATAGGATAATTATTGTTGGTATATGTAAGACAGCAAAAGGTTTTGGTTAAGGTATCTGACTGAGCTTAAACCAGTACTGAACTAGGCATTAGAGATGTTATTTTGATTAGTACATGGTATTGGATTTAATTATCCATTTTGTAGTCAGTGTGACTCTTCTTTTGAGTAGTGCGCTCTAGGTTGTTTTCCTTCCTGTATGTGCAGGCCCTTATTGTAAGTAATATTTATTCATATTGGTCAGTGAGTAAATATTGTGGGTCACAAATCCCGCTGAGGTTTTTCCCACACTGGTTTTTCCTCGCCAAAATCTTGTGTTATGGTGTGTATTTATGATGTCTCTGTTATTTCTCTTTACTGCATTATTTCTTCTTTATCGGTACATTGATTTGGGTTGCGAAGTTATAAATAAGTTTAAATTTGCAGTTAACTGGTAAGACATTGATTCACCCCCCCTCTCAGTGTCTTTGGGACTGTCATTGATTCTAACAATTGGTATCAAAGCCTTGTCCTCTATTTGCAAAAGCCTAACAACTTGAGGAAGATTCTGAAATCGGTACCGACGGAGAGTTTGAGAAAACAGTTGGAAGGAGCTCTTGAAGATTTTGATGCAAAAAAATTAAAGACTATCAAACTTGAAGATGATCTAAGGACTAGCCAGGAATTCATTAAAGGACTTCAGGAGAACTTGGCTATAGCACAAAGCAAGAGGAAAGAACTTCATGAGCAAATGCAGAAACATGATGATGAAAAGGAAACTCTTAGAGACATTGCAGAAAAGTTGAGACAAGAAAACACTAACATGAGGAATGAAATGCAAGATTTAACCATGAGGCTATGTAAGGATATTGAATACAAGAAGAAGAATGAAGAATATTTGACTAGAAGACTTAATGATGGAGGTAATAAAAATCTGATACTTTGTCATGAGAATGATATGCTAAAGACAGATCTGATTCACATGCAACATGATAAAGAGGAACTTGTGAGAAAAGTTAGCACTCTGGAAAATGAGTTGATCACTGCAAATGAACACAAAGATAAATTCAAGAAAAGTTCAGAAAGACTTGATGACATGCTGAAAAGACAAAAACCTAATGGAGATACAGTTGGACTTGGATTTGAACATGGAGAAAGTTCTGGGACTGCAAACAATCAAGATCATAGTAAACTGGTAAGAAAACCTAATGCTTATGAATTTAATGGGAAATATTTTTATTGCAACAAATTTGGTCATAGAGAAAATCACTGCAGATTCAGAAATAATCAGAATACAAACTTACCCACCGGTCAATGTTCCAAATGCAATAAAGTTGGTCATAACTCAAAAAATTGCAGAATGAATGTGAAATGCTATGTTTGTGGTAGATTTGGGCATTTATCTAATCAATGCAAAACACAAACTGGTCAAGGATATGGAAAGGCTATTCAGAGGAATAATGTAACTTGTTATTCATGTAACAAGATTGGGCATATTGCAAAATTTTGTAGAAGCAAAACTACACCAACAAACAATAAAGGATCTAATGGGAAGGGAAAAGAAAAAGTAAACGAAATAAAGCAAGAATTTTCACAATAATGGATTAAGAAGGGAGATCAGAGAGTTGATAAATCTATCTCTGCACTGGCAGAATAGAGTAATTCTCCATCGGTAGGATATTCTTCATCTAACTGAAGAATAATCCTTAGGGGGTATGGCAGAAAATTGAAAATTATGCATTCTACCCTAGGTTGATGGGAAGAAGATACATTTCTTCTTTACTGGTAGATGAGTTAAGATTTCACTTAACCGGAAAACATTTATTATGGTAGTTGGAGGGAATTTTTAATATAAAGCACCGAATAACCCTCATTTTCAATCACCAAGCATTCAAATATTCAGAGAGCACAAAATTGACGAAGGCATCCTAAGGCAAGCATCGAAGTGCTTTTCAGGCATTCAAGAATTTCAAGCAAGAGGTATTTATCTTTCAAAATGGCATCTTCATCTTGTGTACCTAAATTTATTGCAAACCCTACTATGGTAGAAAATATTAAGCGTCCTAGGCCCGTGTTTAAGATCATCCCTGAAATTGCCAAGCAAGATGATTCTATCGAAGCTTTTTCAAAAATTCTAAAGGGATTCACCTTTGCTGAAGACCCTAGAATCTACATTCACTGCTACATAGAAAACTTAGGGACTGATGATTTGAAGAACATGTACAATGATGTTATTACTGATGAAAAAGGTTTGATTAAACCTGAGCATAAGATTGTAGGAGACTTAGGATTTGTTGAAATTTTTATCATTCCTGAATTTTTGGATGAGGTAATACGTCTTGTACTGAGCAGAGTTCATAGAGAGTTCATGTGGCTTGACTCTATTTTTTAGATCACTAAGGAGGCAATAAAGACAATTACTGGTTTACCTTCAACCGGTGTTAGACCTGACAAAAAGAAAAAGATACCTAACAAGGGTGTAATGGAATTAACCAGAGCTACATATGACAACAGATCTCTTAGGGTTAATGATATCAAAGATGAAAATGTGAGTATGGTACTTGGCTATAGAGTTACACATGCAAATAGATTAAATTCATTTTCCAGTCTATGTATTCATAGTGCACATGAAATGGTTAAAAACAATGCTAGGATTGATATCCATGAATGGATTAAGGATGAATTGATTGACAACCTAAAAAAGATTAAGGGTGACAAGAAGGGGATATTCCGTTTTGGGAATCTACTTGTGTGTCTGATGCTTTACTTCACCAAAGAGATACCCGACATTGGTCATAAGGACTTTGGATATGACATCTTGGTAGGTAGACAGATCAAGGAAGCTATTACTGGCATTGGTGGTAACAGTGTTGACATAGTGAAAACCTACTTTGAAAATTTTCAAAATAAGATGAAGGCTAGAGAAAGGATACCGAAGAGCATAGAAGACAAATACAAAAAGCAAATATATTTTGTAATCAAACAAGATGAAACATGGATGGAAGTTGTTACTCCTAGAACCATTTGGATAACAGGAATGGGTTATGAAGTGGATCTGAATATTCTTGAAGCATATGCTAAGACACTTCTTGATGCACCTAAGGAACCATCTAAAGAAATTTTTGGTAATGTTGAGACTATTGAGAGTGTTTTTTTAATGCAAAAATAGAGAAAAAGAAGAGAAAAACTTATCAAAGATTCATCCAAGATGGCTAAGGAAGTAAAAGAAAATTTGATGAACATAAGTGGCATTTCAACTAGTGAACTGGAAGGATTGAAACTGGAATCTCATGTTTCACCAGTTGTCACTTCTTCAGATACAGACAGTGGTAAGTTTGCAAAATTCAAAAGAGTGGAAAGGAAGAAGAGAAAACCCTCACCGGTACCCTCTCCTTCTCTGAAAAAAGGAAAGAACATAAAGAAAGAAGCAACTGGCAGTAAGAGAACCTAAGAAAAAGCTAACTCCTAAGAAGAAACAACCTAAGACACCCGATACACTTTCCTCAGAGGAACTGGTAAATGAGATAACACAAGATGGTAATCTGAGTAATGTAAATAAGTATTATCATTCATTCAAGGATTCTGACAAGGATGCCATAGAAGAAAGTATCATTTTGCATTTAGACATCTATAAGAAAGTTTTGATTGAAATTGTAGATGATTTGCCGAATGATTTGTATCTAAGATTAGAGGCTAAATGCATGTCAGTAATGGAATTAGATAATAAGTTAAAGGTTGAAGCATTATTGGTTGTGCACCCTATAAACTCTAGAGAGGAAATTGATGAACTTATTTCTGAAAGTGAACACCGGCAGGTAAGCCTAATGGCTGGGAGAGTAAAAGAGATTGTTGATGAAACTGCGGACTGTTGGGATATATTTTTTGTTGAAAAAGAAAAGAAAGAGGAAAGGGACAAACAAAGGATGGATAAGTCTTTTACGAAGGTCTACCAAAAGGACAAAGGTAAAGAAATATATTGGTGATTTTCCTACTATAAAGATCAGAGATAACATTCCTCCACCGGCACAAGACACTCCTCCAATAAGTTCAACATCACCAGTACATACAGACAATCAACCGAATAGGGAAACTAAAGAAGTAACACATGATGACACTAACCCTGAGTCTGAAACCTCAATAAGGCATCTCTCAATAATGTCTAGATCAGCCTATGCCAATCGTGGTATCAATGCCCATGGTCTCGGGAACCGCTCACGTGACTGAACCACTCCCAATCGCTCCTATCAAACAGCAAAACACATCCAATATCAGTTTCCTCATCAAAACATAGATATCAAAATCAAAATCACATCATATCTATCCATATCAACTTGTAACACAACTCAAGTTTTCAAAAACCATATCAAACTTGTAACACAACTCAAGTTCCCATATCACATCAACTTGTAACACAACTCAAGTTTCCAACCCATATCAACTTGTAAAACAACTCAAGTTCCACAATCATATCAGCTTGTAACACAAATCAGGCTCCACATATATTAACTTGAAATAAAGCAAACCAAATCAAGTTTATACCAAATCCACATCGATATCTATAAATAACTTGAAAAATCGCAAATCAAACCAAGTTATATTGGCACTTATATTGAACAAACTATCAAAACCATGACAACAAACACAGAAATGAAACATTTTACACCTATCCCAGCAAAACTGACCTTATCCTATCAATTTTCCTCACTCACAAATCATCTTTTCTCACAAAACCGACCGCATGCACTAACTAAATTTGGCTACGTGCTAGATTGACTTGATGCACTAACCTGTTTTCTCCACACGCTATCCTATCTACCCCACGCGCTAGATTAACTCTATGCACTACCTATTTCTTCCAATGTGCTATCTAAGCTACCCTAAGCACTAAACCTATCTTATGCGCTAACCTATCCTGCGGCTGCGCTACCTGTCTAACCTACGTGCTACTTACCCCTACCCATGTAACTCCATGTCTACCCAATGTGCTAGGTTTACCTGATGCGCTACCTATTTTACTTTTTGTGCTACCCTGTGTCCCTAATGCGCTAATGTGCATTTATGCGCTAACCTAGCAAACCTAAGCGCTAACCTAGCAAACCTATGTGCTACCCTACATTTTCGGACGCAACCTAAAATCTAAAGCCTTATGCGCTACGGAATTTTTTGTATGTGCTGACCGACGACCTAGATGCGCTAAAACGTGAAACCCACGTGAAAAATTCCAAAAAAGTACCAAAAATGACAAAATCAAAAATCAAAAAGGGGTCAAAAAGGTTGACTTACTAGTGGTCCATACGTGATAGGCCTCCGATACCTCCGAACACGCTCGAATCGATGCGTCGAATATGGAATAGGCATTTTTGTCTTCTCTCCAAAAGTATCATTCTCTGAAGTCAACAAGCACAAATGAGACAAAACAATGCACTTTTCCCCTTTTATAGGGTGAAATAAAATTAGGGTTAGGGGATTGAGCATGTAATTCGCTCGTGGTCTTCCTCGTACCCTCGTACACATCAATTATCGGGAGATGAATCAATTTAAAGCATTCCACATAGCCAAAATTTTGCAAAGCAAACACAATTATCATATCACATCAATTTTTTCCAAATTTTTGATTCATCTCCTGAGGGGGCATTATCAACATCAATTATCAAAACTGGGGCATGGCATATCTCAAAACGACATAAAATTTTTATTTGATCATAAATCACGATAACACATCATTTTCTTTGAATTAACATGTGCACACATGTCACTTCAAAGAGAGGCAAAATGTAGACGTATAAAAATGACTATATTCCTAAATGAATATTTTATGTTCATTTCTCTATTTAATTAAATCCAATTTAATTAAATCACCTACATTCCTCTATTTAAATTAAGTAAATTACTCAATTTATTTAAATTAAATTCATTAGGCCTCTTTTGACATTTAATGAATAAATCATTTTATTCAATTAAAACCCTTCTATCCACTTTTAATTAAATTCAAATTTAATTAAATTGTCTATCCTAAATTGAATAAATCTAATTTATTTGATTTCCCCAAATTACAACCAAATTAAATTAAATTCATTTTATTCAATTAAATCCTATTATCCCTTCATCCACTTGCAAAATCCTACATCTCCCACTTGCTTCCTAAACCCTATTCCTAACACCTTCTAGACTCTTCTAATCACTTCTAAATTAACCTAACCCATTTCCTAAACTTTGTCACATCCCTAAGCAAGGGGAAGTCACTTCTCAAACCCTCAAAGTCTTTGAAAACCCTTAAAGGCTTCAACCACTTAACTTTAAAAGTCTCCCAAACCATTAATGGTTAACTCAACCCTCTAGCATGATTAAAGAATTTCCCTAAACTCAACCTCCATGTAACCCAAGGGTCTCATCAAGCATTTATTGCTTTGACCATGGTTATCCTTAATCTTTTGCACAAGAGTTTATCCTTTGGATAAAACCTTTATCCATTGAATAACCCTAACCTAACCTTAACCTAACCTTAACCCTTACCCCCTAAGGTAACCATGAGGTCTTCTCAGGCATTTAATGTCTCCAACCCCTTCTCTCAACCAGTCTTATGTTGACATTTGTCACCATTTCATTGGTGCAAATTGCAAACATGGATTCCCAACTTTCAAACTCAACCCTTGATTAAAACTTTCAATCCTGGTCATCCATTGCCCTATTTTTGCTATAAATAGAGCTCTCCTTCCTCCATTTTTTTATCATCCAAGTCTTTAGCATCACACTTATACTAAAATCCATCCAAGCTTTAATATATCATTTGTGCTCATCATTTAGCCTCTCTTTTCAATAGGAATTAATCTAAATATGCATGTTTAGAGTTTTTTTTTTTATCATCTATCTTAATCATAGACTAATATAGCATGCTAGGATAGTCTTGTTACTAATCTTGTCATCTTATAACTAGTTTATTGCATTTATAGGATCATGTATAACTTAGGATGCATTTCATCTTAAAATTAACCAAAGCATCCCTCGTTCTTGCATTTGTCATCCCTAAACCACTTTGCTCAGTGATCTAAGAGCAGAGAAATTGGTTTGAGGGACCTTGTGAGATAGAGAACCATGGAACCAACCTTGGGATGTTGATCCACACTTCATGACTCCATAGCTTGCACCAAGAAGTCCTGTGGGTGTGTGAGCAAGGCTCCTTAGGCTTCATTTTCCACATTTTAAGTTCTATCAACCCGCTTTTCCCGCATACATTTCTGGCGCCCACCGTGGGGCCCGACCTCATATATCAAATCAGTTTTTAAATTTAAACACTTTTGTTGTTCCATGGGAAACAAGAATCAGCGCATGGGAAACATTTCCTAGCGCATCTGGTTAACAGTATAGCGCATCCCGTTTTATGTTCAGCGCGTGGGGTTCATCATCTAGCGTGCGACATCCTTAGCTTAGCGCATTATCCTCACTAACATTTTCCTGTAGGTCTCCGCACAGGAGGAAAACAGAGTAGCACATCCGAAAAACAGAGTAGCACATCAAAAATACAGAACATCGCATTAGAGAAAGAGAGTAGTGCATCACAGTCATCTTGTAGCGCGTACAGTCTATTCTGTAGCGCATCGCAGACAAAAAACAAAGATCTAATTTGTAACAGAAATTAAAATTTAGACTTGTAGAAGTCCATGGAATTCACCTTTTTGCTAACTAATTGACTGGTTTTCTGCAGGTTACTAACATTTGATTATAGGTTTTGAATCTATTTAGGCTAGAATTAAAGTAGTTTAAATTTTTACTAACTTTTCTAAGTTAGGCAAAATTCAAATTTTTTTTTTTTTTTTCTTGTTTAAATAAAACTGAACTCACTTTTATTTTGGGCAAGTAAAACGAACAACAATCAAAAATTTTCTTGCTCTTCTAGGAGAAAATTTCTCAATTTGGGCTCTAAAAAGAACAATACAAATTTTCTTTTTTGCAAAGGGATTAAAAAAAATTTCACCATCCTTTGGTGCATAAAAGGATTCATTTTAAATTGGGCAAAGTAAAGAATCACACCAAGTCACAAAAGTCAGTTACAATCAAAGAGGGAAGTTATTCCCCTTTTGTCGATTTTCTTTTGTTGACCAAATCAAAGTTTTGCTTTGTTGACCAGGTTCTTTTCCTAGATTAGATAATCACTAATTTGAGGAAATAAAATAAACACCATATTTTTGTGGAGCAACATCTCCATATAGATCTTAGAAAATCACTGAGTTGACAGGATAAAAAAAGAACAACTTGATTGCCTTATCTCGAAAGTAGAAGGTATATGCTCTCCCCTTAACTGGGTGATCAAAAAACCAGACTACTCTTATGCTTTCAGTATTTCAAGTAAATAAAACCCTTTAGCAGGCCTGCCTTCCCGAGGGGTTGAAATCAACTCTTAAAGTCATTTATGGCTGGTGTGAAGGGAACGACCTAAGTGAGAAACGACTTTGACGCCAAGTGTTCCAACCCACTATAATCAAAATTGGAAAGCGACGAAAGTCCTTTTCAACAGTTGCGCGCAGCAATTAGCCTTCCCCGAGTATCCTCGAGATACGTAAAGCCTTTGTTCTAAAGGTTGGGAAGCCTCCTGAGAGAGTTTATCACTGACGGCCAAACAAGAAGTCTGATTACGAACCTTAGAAATAGAAACCTTGAGCCGAGTCAGTAACCAGACATTTGTAATATCATAGTGCAAGGGTGGGGAAAAATCTACCCCCAAGATCGCTCACCATATATCTCCCAAGATAACTACTCAATTGTGAAGCAATTCACTTTGAGTTAATTTATGGCAAAAAGCAAAAAAATGGGTGCCCTCTAGGGGGTGACACGGATGTTTGAGCTGATGGAGTATCAAGACTAGTGGGCTATGATATTACTTATGACCCTTGAATAAAGAGTCTTTTTGGAAGCATATTCATTGTAACCAAACCTATTAAAACATTGGAGATTTGAACACATCCTCGCAGAATATACACTTACTGTTTAGATTAGGCAAAAATGGTTATGTATTTTGTGTTGTGTTTGCATTTGTTACTTCAGAAAATCATCCATCAAACATTGAAAACCTAAGGCAAAAACACCAAAATCACAGAAAACAGTCAAAACAGGGCAGTTTAGCGTGTAAGAGAAACTTCTTAGCGCTTCAGAACCATCCTTTAGCACATCAAAGCCTATCTTTAGCACGTAAAGTATTCACAATAGCGCTTCATTGAAATTTAGAAACAGCGTTAAAAAGTTAGCGCGTCCAAAAAACAATCTAGCACGTCAAAGCATCAGCTTAGCGCGTAGGAATCAAAAACTAGCGCATCAGATTTATTAGTTAGCGCGTGGAAGGCCCATATTAGCGCATGACTTTTTGAGCAAAATAGAAAACCATTTTAACAGTCTCAACCAGTTAGCATGTAACCAAGGGCAGCCTAATGCATAGGGTCTTTTCCCTGGCGCATCAAGAAATTTTCGTAGCGCATTTGGTCTCTATTTTAGCGCGTGATCAAATCCAGAAAAACAGGGGGCAAAGCAGTGAAAAATTTTGAAAATTTAGAAAGCATTTTTGAGAGCATCTTTTCGTCGGCTTCATCTTCATCAAACCAGAGTATCAAAAACAAAGAGTTAAAAACTATTTCTTGAGCAAATTTCGTGTCAAAACAAAAGTTGTCCAGAATCCAAAACTGATCACACGATAAACATCTATCCTATCAAAATCAGGAAACATCATCGCAAGTGACAAATAGGGCATTTATTATCTCACAGATTATATCTCAAAAACACTTGTTCAAAATCTCAAGTTGTCAAATCAAGTTTCCATATCGGGAGACTTTATCCATATCATTTGACATGCTTTGTCGTGAGGGGGCATCTAAACCTTCACTTTGATAAAGTAAAACTTGAGTTTTCAAAACAAGATCAAATGAATCCAAAACAAATCAAAGGAAACCATTGAATCACTTATGCATGACTAATCCCCATATTCTGAGAAGAAAGAATATTTATCGTAACACCACGTTGAAGAAACAACAACCAATTTTTTCCAAATTTGTCAAAAGAAATAAATTTGTATACATCAATCGTCAACTCTTCAAATCTCATCGAACATTCCTTCATCACGTCAAACTTTATATCTAAAACAAATCCAACGAATTTGACAAAGAGCCTTTGAAGACTAGGGCATATTGTCAAAAAACCGCATTTAGTCAAATCATAAACGATGGAGGAAAGATCAATCTGGCATTCTTTCCCGATGAGTGCATCACTTACAACACACCCTGATTTGAACCACCAACCCCCGAGCAACATATCAAAGAGGATTTTGTCCCCTTTGTCACAGAAAGTTTCTATTAAAATGCTTGTTAATCTCTCTCAACAAAACAAACAAAGCGAGGCACAAGCAGAATCCAATATGAATCGGAGGTTATCAAATACTTTTGAAGGTCCACATCTAGAGGATACTAAAGTTTCTGAAGAACTTCTTCAAGAATGCCAAGAAAGTGCTTCATTCCAAAAACTTGTGGAAAGACTCATGGAAAATGACAAGGAAAAATACTTGCTCATGCTCACAAGCAAAGGGGTTAAACTCCCTGAAGACTTTGACATAGACATGTTTAGAGCGAGATCTCAACATTACGAATATCAAGAATGACAATGAGAAGGGGAAGCACGCGACCCTGAACAAGATATTCCTGAAAAAAACATACTGGAACAACATACACCAGGGCAAAACATCCCTGAGCAACACATCCCCAAGCAAAACATACCATTCCATACACCATTTCAACCCAGGATTAATGCAAGGGAAGAACTCTTCCCTCATCAAAACAATGTGCCTTTGGTTGCCCTTACTCAACAAATGTAAATGTTGCAAAGACAAATGCAAGAAATGTAACAAGGGACAACAATACGGTACTCATTAAATGAAATTTGTCCTTATCCCTTTGACAGAAGATTGCACATGATCCCTTTTCCTCCAAACTCTGATGTTCCTAAATTTGACAAGTACGATGGGAAAAGCGATCCCCGTGATCACGTTAGAGAATTTTGTACCATGAGCCTTGAATTCGCTCATGACGACACCTATCTGATGAGGTTATTCCCAAGAAGTTTGGGAGGACAAACAATGGAATGGTTATCCAAGATCACACCTCCTGTCAGATCATTTGATGAATTGGTCAACAAATTCATCACTCAATATTCCTATAACATTCAACATGCTATAACCATGCTAGACCTTTGTAACACCAAATAGAAAAATAATGAAACGTTCATGGTATTCCTTCAACGTTGGCAACGTATGGTTTCACGATATCCTTGAGATATTCTTGAAAAGGAGAAAATGGGAATTTTCATCAACAACTTGAATGGTGAGATGAGTTACAGGCTCAAACTCTAATGCATGTCGTCTTTTGCTAAACTGATTGAAAACGGCATTCAAGTAGAAGAAGCATGTGTCAAGAAAGGAACACTCAAATTCTTCAAAGAAGGAACAAGTTCATCAAACTACAATAACCAAAATAACACCAACTTAGACAAATCTAGATTCTGGACTCGAAACAAAAACAATGGAAACAAAGGCGGCAATGAATCACATGATCCAAAATCTGAATAGCCAATGCTCGCATTATCAGGAAATCCTCAAGCTACAAAGAATCCCAAAGGTGCTAACCTGGACGCTAACACATACGCACTGAATACCAATCAAGGTCAATCCAACACAAACAATAGCAACGATACTCAAAACAAAACACAAATCGAGGACCTAATAACAATTCATGAGATAGCACCAACAATTTCCAAAAATGTGTCTTCACACCACTGGGACAATCACTAGAGTCAGCATTCAGAGAACTCTTGGCAAACAAAATTATCTCTTTGCCCGCAATTAGCAACTATGAACCACAAATCAAACCACCTTGGTGGAATGACTCATACTTTTGTGATTTTCATCGCAACAAAGGTCATCGAATGAACGATTGCATGAGATTGAAAAACATTGTTCAAGACATGATTGATAGAGGTGATTTAATGGTGGATGGTCTCAAGACAAATGGTGACCATGGAGCCTTTAAAAATCCTCTTCTAGACTACAACAAAGATGGAGCTTCAACCTCGAATGATACGTGTGGGGCTCGTATCAATCACATCTACAATAACACCATCAATCACATATCAGTTGAAGATAATCATGTAAACGTCATCACAATCCGAGACCAACATAATCATGAATCTGTCAATGTAACAACCAAAGCTCATAAATATGTCTTGAAGGGCCACACAACAACAAAAAACACTACACCAAAAATCCAATATGATTTAGTCAGCCAACTGTGCAAAACTCCTGCTCAAATATCTATACTAGAATTGTTGAAACTGTCGCCAAAACACAAAGACATATTAGAACATGCGCTATTAGAAATGAATGTGCCTCAAGATCTGGATGCTGACAAATTCCAAGCCATGGTCGCTCATATGACAGGGCCTCATAATCTCACCTTCTCAGAGCATGATAATACTTCCTTAAGTCATCCGCATAACACTCCCCTCCATATTGAAGTCATCGTCTATAAACACCGAGTAAAATGAAACTTGATAGATGGCAGAGTTGGACTTAATATATGTACCTTAAAACTTATCCGTGCATTAGGCTTCTCTGAGGAGTCTATTGATCCATGTAAAAATATTATCATAAAAGCATATGATGATGAAGAAAGGTCATCTAAAGGAACCGTGATGTTACCCATTCAAGTTGGACCAGTACAAAAGGATACTATGTGTCAGGTCTTAGACATAAACCTCACGTACAATATTTTATTAGATCGACCCTGGATACATGAAATGCAAGCAGTGCCTTCTACATATCACCAGTGTGTAAAATTTCCTTACAACAGACAAGAAATTTCTATATCTGCTAATCACAATCCATTTCAATATTACAACGCAATGGGGGCAGCCCAAGACAGTTTGGTTCCCCATAATAGGGAAAAACAAAAATCCTCAACATTAGATCTATTGAAGGCAAAGTCTGAATCATTACCTGGAGATTTCAAGCCGAAAATGCAGATCAGAGAACAAGGCATGGGGGAATACTCTTTGGAACCCATGTGTTGGCCAACTTACCAATATCACCCAGATCTCATGGATTACCTACAACATCGACACATCAGGTAACTCAGCCCATCACCAAATTTGATGGAACCTTCATCCAACTCGGCACTCTAGCACATGAATCAGAGGAAAAGGACATCCTTAGTTGGTTATACAAAGATGAGGAAGAAGATAACCGAGCAGCTGCTCTGGACATAGTTCTACCAACACACCTATATGGAAAGGGCTACTTAATCATGCAACAAATGGGATATAATGGTAAAGGACCTATTGGAAAATGCAAAGAAGGAGTCATTGAACCAATAGACCTTCCTTCACAGCTCAGTAAAGACAAAATAGGATTAGGCTATAAACTCACTTTCCTACTAAGAAAGATACCATGCATAACTCCAAAACCTCAATGGAAAGCAAAGAAGAAGTAAAAAGAAGAATCCTGGCAAGAAGCACTATTTGAGTCAGCATAAAAAATCCACAAGGACCATGAACGTAAAGAATAAAAGAAACATCAGGAGAAATTCGTCAATCACAAGAAAGCCATATCTACAATAGTAGCTCATATTCAAGCACCAATATCTAAAAAAGCAGAACTACCTCCTGATATCATTATTCCTCCCCAAGGAGGAATAGTATATGAGCAAATACAAAAGGTAGAAGCAAGATCCGACATAGAATCAGTGAGCAGTAGCTCATATTCAAGCACCAATATCTAAAAAAGTAGAACTACCTCCTGATATCATTATTCCTCCCCAAGGAGGAATAGTATATGAGCAAATACAAAAGGTAGAAGCAGGATCCGACACAGAATCAACGAAAACTATCAAACTAGTATCAATTATCAAAGATCTCTTTTGACCATACAACATACTTGTTTACAGCACTGAAAAGATCTGGGATAATAACTCTAAGACAGATTCCAATGAATATGAATGGGGTAGCTACTCAAATGCTACTGGAGATACTGCTGACAATACTAGTTCCATATCCCTTTCTCAAGAAGAGCATAACGCAGAAGTTAGACTACCTGAATTTGGACCACAGAATATCTATGACGCTAAGGAAAGCGAGTAGAAACATTATGAACAAGTCTATACGAAAGATGATACCATCGAAGACCTCAACGGAATCCTGAACTTCTTTAGCACCCGAACCAATCACGATGAAACCTTTGTTTTGACACTTACAGTAGCAGAACTTGATCCACCAAATGATTCCTTACCACTTATCTTTCCCGACCTCATTAACTGGGATGAACCCGAAATGCATGATATACCAATTTTCCCAGACTATGAATCTATTATCCACTACCTATGCACTGTTAACCCGGAAATAGGCTCTACCAGTGAACACGATAACGATGTCTGCAACCAAGGGAGTGCCAAGTCTCTCAGTCGCAAAAATGAACCAAATAAAAGATCTGATGTTGAAAACCAATCAATGGTAGCTCTTGATCACAAAAAAGTAAAAATAAAGGATGCATCTGAGGGTGAAAACCTTTTTTAAGGCACCTAAAGATGGGAGACTTAACACTCTTCCTGAACATTTTCATGAGCAATCACCCATATTGATTGAGCCCACTCAATCAATCAACATTGGTACTACAAAAACAACCAAAAACATACACCTAGCAGAATCTCTGACAGAGGAGGAAAGATCAGCATTTATCATCTTTTTTAAAGAAAAGCAAATTAAATTTACTTGGTCATACATAGATATGCCCGGAATTGATCCACACTTAATCATGCATCACTTGTCCATCTCTCTAGGAGTTAAGCCAGACAAGTAAAAACTATGAAAGATGAATCCAAAGGTAGCACTCATGGTCAAGGCTAAACTGAAGAAACTATTAGATGTCAGATTCATTTGACCCATTGACTATGCAGAATGGATTTCCAACATAGTAATAGTATCAAAACCAGACGCCAGTATCAGAATTTGCACTGAATTTAGAGATGTCAACAAAGCCTGTCCAAAGGACGACTTTCCTTTGCCAAGTATCGACATAATTGTAGACCTCACAGCGGGCCATGCAATGCTCTCACTAATGGATGGTTTTCAGGCTATAATCAAATAAAAATAGCCCCAGAGGATCAAGATAAAACAACATTTACCTATCCTTGGGGAACGTACTATTGGAATGTTATGCCTTTTGGCTTAAAAAATGCAAGAGCTGCTTATCAATGAGAAATGACAACAATCTTTCATGACATGATGCATACCTTCATGGAAGACTATATGGATGATTTACTAGCTAAATCCTTCACTAGAGCAGAACACCTCAGCATCTTAACAAAGATTTTTGATTGATTGGAAAAATTCCAAGTCAGGCTCAACCTTAATAAGTGTGTCTTCGGGGTTACATCAGGAAAGTTACTAGGCTACATAGTCTCAACTAAAGGTATTGAAGTAGATCCAGCAAAGGTACAAGCCATTATGGAGATGCCACCACCAAAGAATATCAGTCAGCTCCGCTCTCTACAAGGATGACTTCAATCAATCAGGCAATTCATCGCTCAACTAGCTGATAAAAATCTACCATTCAATCACTTGCTACATAAGAATGTACCTTTCAAATGGGAAGATAAATGTGTTGAATCTTTTTATCAAATCAAACAGTATCTGATGAACCCACCAGTTCTAGTACCACCAATAGTAGGAAGGTCACTCATTTTATAGATTTCAACAACAGATATATCACTGGGGGCACTATTGGCACAAGAAGATCAACAAGGAAAGGAACGAGCCATATACTACATCAACGAGACATTGAATGACTATGAACTAAACTATACATTCATTGAGAAGGCTTGTCTAACAGTAGTCTTCGCTTCTCAAAAGTTCTGACATTATATGCTAGCAGACACAATTAAGCTAGTGGCAAAAAATGATCCTCTCAAATATCTACTCAGCAAGGCAGCTCTTACAAGCCGATTGGCTAAATGGGTAATGATTCTCAGTGAATTTGATATCCAATACATAGAACGAAGAGCTATCAAAGGACAAGCAATTGCAGATCAACTAGCTGAAGCACCGCTACCAAGAAAACAAACTATGGAGATTGAATTTCCGGACAGAGACATTCTTGCTATTTCTACCAAGCAATGAACCCTATACTTTGACGGATCCTACACCCAACATGGTTCAGGTGCTGGCATTCTCTTCATCACTCCTGAAGGACACACTATACCAAGATCATATCGACTTATGTTCCCATGCACAAATAATGTGGTTGAATATGAGGCATTGGTTATAGGCATCAAAATGGCCATAGAATGGAAAATCACAGAGTTAAAGGTCTACGGAGACTCACAACTAGTCGTCAATCAAATCAATAACGACTATCAAACAAAGGATGACAAGATACTACCCTACAAATGAATGGTGGATGACTTCAAACAGCATTTTGTACACATCACCTTCAAGCAAATACCAAGATTGAACAACAAAGCAGCCGTTGCAATGGCTACTATCACTTCATTACTACAGATTCCAGAACAACAGAGTCGTTACGAATTTCTGGTAGAGCAACTATTCTCCCCAGCCTATGACCACTCTAAATCCCATGTTTTCTATGCCTTGACTGGTTCGGATTCCCTTTTGTATGGACCAATATATGATTATCTAAAGAACAATATTCTACCCATTGACCAATCCCAAAACCAAAAGCGTAATTTTATCCGACAAGCCGCCCGCTATACCCTTACTGCTGATGCTTTGTACTGTTGAGGTCTAGATGGTACTCTTCTTCGTTGCCTTGATCATAACGAATCTGATTCTACTTTACACGAGCTTCACGAAGGTATCTGTGGCACACATTCAAGTGGGACTACTCTTGCTAAAAAGCTTCTAAGAATGGGATATTACTGGCCAACCATGGAAAAATATTCTTATCATTTCGCAAAAAAATGCCCTAAATGCCAGATCCATGGAAATCTGATACATGCACCAGCATAGGAACTGCAGCCATTTACAACATCCTGGCCCTTTTGTCAATGGGGACTCGACTTGGTCAGCAAAATTCATCCTTCATCTTCACATGGACACAAGTTCATTATAACTACAATAGAATACTTTACCAAGTGGATAGAAGCAGTCCCCATGACCACAGTGACTGGAAAACAAGTTGCCTCTTTTATCCTAAACTATCTGATCTACAGATATGGTATTCCAAGCTCCATCATCACCGATAATGGATGACCATTCAAAAACCAAGATGTCCAAGAACTATGTGAACAATTCAAAATACAAAATCGGTTCTCTACACCATACTACCCCCAGGGGAATGGTCAAGCAAAAGCATCCAACAAGACAATACTAAAAATCCTAAAGAAAACAATGAATGATGCAGGCAAAGATTGGCATGTACAACTCAATCCAGCACTTTGGGCATACAAAACTAGCATCCGCACACCTACAGGAGCAACACCTTTCTCATTGGTCTATGGATCAGAAGCTATTTTACCACTGGAGGTAGAAATTCCATCTCTCAGAGTCTCTCTAAAAGGCTTAATCCCAGATGAAGAGTATTGAATCAACCGACTACAAGAACTGGAACTATTAGATGAAAGACGTCAGCATGCTTACACTCATCTCAAAGCATATCAGCAACACATGTGCAGAAGCTACAATCACAAGGTCATTCCTCGAAATTTCAAATTTGGTGACCTAGTCCTCAAAGAAAATCCTAGAAATCAGCAAGATCGAGAAAAGAAAGGAAAATTTGAACCTAATTGGTTAGGTCCCTATGTCATCATATTAGTCTATGGATCCAGTTCTTATCAGCTAACAACTTCAGAAGGAGATGTACTCGACGAACCAACTAACAACATTCATCTAAAGAAATACTACACTTGAGTGGTCTAATGCACGGAAAGAGTAAAAAATAATCAAAAAAATCAAAAAATCAAGAAAAAGCAAATAAAAAGGTACAATAAAAGCAACTAGTGAAAACCTAGTAACAGGTGCTATTGTGAAAGGACAGCTCCTTTATCTATATCCATATCCTTATCTTCGCGGTAAAACACTATCGGCCATCGCCCGACACTTAGCAAATATCCATTCAGGACATACTTAGTGTAGTCACTATCCTGATTTATCTATCCTTTCACCACACTTTACCATGGCTTGGTAATCACTATACATACCCGCATCAAGAGGTACACTTAGCTAGAGACAATAAACATCAAAACTTACAAGCATGTTCAAAACCGTCAAGACTATTTGCAAAACTCAGAGCATCATATCCAACAAAGAAAAAAGTTACACAAACCCAAATCAAAATATCGATCGATAACAGATTCACAAGAGAAATACGATGGATGATTTTCTGAAGTACCAACTGTTGCATTTTGCATAAAGTCTTGACTATTTTTGCATTTAACTTTTTGAATTATTGGATTCTCTAAATTTTCTCAACAATGCTTCCAAGCTAGAGAACATCGAGAAACTCCAATATTTTCTTAGTCTTCTGTCTGTGTGGCGATCATTTGTACTATGTAGATACTTGTCTCGAGACGTGATTCAACGAATATCACTGAAGACATGATTCCACTTTACACATACAAATGGTTTAATCTTGTCTGTTAATACGCAATCCGCACTCTGGTCGTCCTGGTTCAATTATACCTTGACACTTGTGCTATCTTGCAAAATCAAACATCATGTAAATTTTTCTTAGGTCATCATGGTTCAATTATACCATTATGCTTGTATACATTTTCAACATATCCAAAAATCAATCCATGCTCAATGATGATACATATATCAAAAGCAAATAACATGTGGTTATATCGGATGACAAATGCAAAATGAGGGTGCTCCAAAAATAATTAATTGCATATCATTTTACAATTAGTTACATATCATATCATTCATCTCATTTTCAAGATACATCTCACAACATATCATATCATTCATCTCATTTTCAAGATACATCTCACAGCATATCATATCATTCATCTCATTTTCAAGATACATCTCATAACATCATACATTTCACTTCATCATATCATCTATCTAAACATTGCATCATCATAGAATAAAGTAAAAACATGTAGAAAGCATAATCCATAACGCATCGCATGATCAAGGAAAATGGTGTCATATATATATCAAAAATGATCAAAATATACAATGTATGTCATGTCTCGGCCAAATACAATGTTCAAAAATACAATGGAGACAACGTCTCTCAAGTATGACTATCTCCTGAAGGAGACGGTCTCACCGTAGAAGTCCTAGCCCCTAGATCTTCAGGTGGATCATGTCTCAGTGGCCCTATCACGCCTCTACTCTCTGACTATGATCTAGTCTCTCGAGATCGACTCGATCTCAACTGCATAAAATTTTGCACTTAACACTCCCTAGGCACCACAGCCTCATAATGTCGATGGTAGTACTCTGCCTCCTGGTCTCTCAAAGCCAGCTCTCTCAAGGTGTCCCTCATCGGACTACCTGCTGCTGCTCTCTGCACACTCGTTGCGAGCTCCTCTACTCGACCTCGCCGCTCTATCTCGGTGTCATGCTCGGTGGTCAGTTGTGTAATCTGATGTTGATGCGCTAATAGTTGTGTCTGTAGCTGCTGCACTGTCACCTGTAGGGTCCTAATCTAGGCGTCCTCCACATGAGTCAGAATCCGGACCCGTAGGGGTACCTATAAAGGGGTACCCCCTATCCCTCTACCTGTCCTTAGTGCTAGTGGAGGTAACGCATCAGTCCTCCTCCTCTGGGTTGGCCATCTCACCTCATCAGTCCCTCCCACTGCTACTATCACCTCTCCTACCATCCCCTCACCCCCTGCTCCATTAGCCAAACCTCGACTACCTCTATCCATCACAGCTCATTGAACTGCTCTCTCCACTCCTCTATCACCCCTATCTTTGCCTTTGTCTCCTCTCCTACCCTGACCTCCTCCACCTCCTCCCTCATCCCCATCTCCCCCTCCCTCATCCTCATCATCATCAAAAGCAGGCCGCATCTCCACTAGATCCGATATCCTCGCCACAACACGAGCTCCAAACAATCTGGCAAACTCATCCATCATCCCAGCATCCAAAATCTCTGGGGCATAATACCATATCTGGCCCGCTAGCTGCACAAACTCCTCTACGGCCGCCGCACTATCAATAATCGGACCCCAATCTGGTATGTCCTGCCTCCTATGCACATACAAATAGGTCCCCTGTGGTACCCCCTGCTACCAACCAAACTGCCACAAAACTCTCGTAACCAAAAATCTCTCAATCACAAAAGGGGTCCTCCCTATCAAAAATCAGGTCATGAAGACATATGGCATCTCCAACCCATCCTCAGTCCAAACCTCACAACTTGTATATGGTCGCCATATAACCGTATCAATATCATCCAATACCCTCCTCCAATCCTCCAGCTTGCCCAGCTTCCACTGGACAACTAACCCCCTGTATCCATATGCATAGGCACGTCCAACCGGCCTATCTTTATCCACCAGTGGCCTGGCTGTAGGAATGTGCTCCCAGCACCATACCTATAGAAGTGTAACGCTAGCTAACAAACTGTCGTAACCCAGGTATACTACCTCATGCAAGTCCCTGTACAAATGGGCTAGCATAGTCAATCCCCATGCGAATCTGCGGCCCTATGTAACCATCTCCTCTAGCACCAGTCCCCATCCCACAGAAAGTCCCTTCGACCTGTGGTCGGGACATAGGAAACCACCTACAAACCCTGCCAGTACTGATGGAAGAGGCTCATAGTCCAAATCCAGAAACTCCTACCACGGAATCTCATATCTGCACATTGTATCATCATGAAAAATTCGACAAAGTGCCTCTGTCCCACCCTCCTCTAACTACTCATAAGGTAGTAGCGCCCCTACTATAGGTATGCGTAGGATCCGGTAGCAATCCTCTGGGGTCACTGTCATCTCCCCTGTGGCAAAATGGAAGGTGTTTGTATCACTATGCCATCTCTTTGCAAGCGCTGTAAATAAACCCCGGTTCACAGTGAACCGAGGCATATCCAATAGGGAAGACAAGTCGCATCTCTCAATAATGTCTAGATCAGGCTGTGCCAACCGTGGTATCAATGCCCATGGTCTCGGGAATCGCTCACATGACTAAACCACTCCCAATCGCTCCTGTCAAACAACAAAACACATCCAATATCAGTTTCCTCATCAAAACATAGATATCAAAATCAAAATCACATCATATCTATCCATATCAACTTGTAACACAACTCAAGTTTTCAAAAACCATATCAAACTTGTAACACAACTCAAGTCCCCATATCACATCAACTTGTAACACAACTCAAGTTTCCAACCCATATCAACTTGTAAAACAACTCAAGTTCCACAATCATATCAGCTTGTAACACAAATCAGGCTCCACATATATTAACTTGAAATAATGCAAATCAAATCAAGTTTATACCAAATCCACATCGATATCTATGAATAAATTGAAAAATCGCAAATCAAACCAAGTTATATCGGCACTTATATTGAACAAACTATCAAAACCATGATAGCAAACATAGAAACAAAACATTTTACACCTATCCTAGCAAAACTGACCTTATCCTATCAATTTTCCTCACTCACAAATCATCTTTTCTCACAAAACTGACCACATGCGCTAACTAAATTTGGCTACGCGCTAGATTGACTCGATGCGCTAACTTGTTTTCTCCACATGCTATCCTATCTACCCCATAGGCTAGATTAAATCTATGTGCTACCTATTTCTTCCAATGCGCTATCTAAGCTACCCTAAGCGCTAAACCTATCTTATGCGCTAACCTATCCTACGGCTGTGCTACTTGTCTAACCTACACGCTACTTACCCCTACCCATGCGACTCCATGTCTATCCATTGCGCTAGGTTTACCTAATGCGCTACCCTATGTCCCTAATTCGCTAATGTGCATTTATGCGCTAACCTAGCAAACCTAAGCGCTAACCTAGAAAACCTATGCGCTACCCTACGTTTTTGGACACAACCTAAAATCTAAAACCTTATGCGCTACAGAATTTTTTGTATGTGTTGATCGACGACCTAGATGCGCTAAAATGTGAAACCCACGTGAAAATTTCCAAAAAGTACCAAAAATGACAAAATCAAAAATCAAAAAGGGGTCAAAAAGGTTGACTTACTAGTGGTCCATACACGGCAGGCCTCCAATACCTCCGAACGCGCTCGAATTGATGCGTAGAATATGGAATAGGCATTTTTGTCTTCTCTCCAAAAGTCTCTTTCTCTGAAGTCAACAAGCACAAATGAGACAAAACAATGCACTTTTCCCCTTTTATAGGGTGAAATAAAATTAGGGTTAGGGGATTGAGCATGTAATTCGCTCGTGGTCTTCCTCGTACCCTCGCACACATCAATTATCGGGAGATGAATCAATTTAAAGCATTCCACATAGCAAAAATTTTTCAAAGCAAACACAATTATCATATCACATCAAATTTTTCCAAATTTTTGATTCATCTCCCAAGGGGGCATTATCAACATCAATTATCAAAACTGGAGCATGGCATATCTCAAAATGACATAAAATTTTTATTTGATCATAAATCATGATAACACATCATTTTCTTTGAATTAACATGTGCACACACGTCACTTCAAAGAGGGGCAAAATGTAGACGTATAAAAATGACCATATTCCTAAATGAATATTTTATGTTCATTTCTCTATTTAATTAAATCCAATTTAATTAAATCACCTACATTCGTCTATTTAAATTAAGTAAATTACTCAATTTATTTAAATTAAATTTGCTAGGCCTGTTTTGACATTTAATGAATAAATCATTTTATTCAATTAAAACCCTTCTATCCACTTTTAATTAAATTCAAATTTAATTAAATTGTTTATCCTAAATTGAATAAATCTAATTTATTTGATTTCCCCAAATTACAACCAAATTGAATTAAATTCATTTTATTCAATTAAATCCTATTATCCCTTCATCCACTTGTAAAATCCTACATCTCCCACTTGCTTCCTAAACCCTATTCCTAACCCCTTCTAGACTCTTCTAATCACTTCTAAATTAACCTAACCCATTTCCTAAACTTTGTCACATCCCTAAGCAAGGGGAAGTCACTTCTCAAACCCTCAAATTCTTTGAAAACCCTTAAAGGCTTCAACCACTTAACTTTAAAAGTCTTCCAAACCATTAATGGTTAACTCAACCCTCTAGCATGATTAAAAAATTTCCCTAAACTCAACCTCCATGTAACCCAAGGGTCTCATCAAGCATTCATTGCTTTGACCATGGTTATCCTTAATCTTTTGCACAAGAGTTTATCCTTTGGATAAAACCTTTATCCATTGAATAACCCTAACCTAACCTTAACCTAACCTTAACCCTTACCCCCTAAGGTAACCATGAGGTCTTCTCAGGCATTTAATGTCTCCAACCCCTTCTCTCAACCAGTCTTATGTTGACATTTGTCACCATTTCATTGGTGCAAATTACAAACATGGATTCCCAACTCTCAAACTCAACCCTTGATTAAAACTTTCAATACTGGTCATCCATGGCCCTATTTTTGCTATAAATAGAGCTCTCATTCCTCCATTTTTTTATCATCCAAGTCTTTAGCATCACACTTATACTAAAATCCATCCAGGATTTAATATATCATTTGTGCTCATCATTTAGCCTCTCTTTTCAATAGGAATTAATCTAAATATGCATGTTTAGAGTATTTTTTTTATCATCTATCTTAATCATAGACTAATATAGCATGCTAGGATAGTCTTGTTACTAATCTTGTCATCTTATAACTAGTTTATTGCATTTATAGGATCATGTATAACTTAGGATGCATTTCATCTTAAAATTAACCAAAGCATCCCTCGTTCTTGTATTTGTCATCCCTAAACCACTTTGCTGAATGATTTGAGAGCAGAGAAATTGGTTTGAGGGACCTTGTGAGATAGAGAACCATGGAACCAACCTTGGGAAGCTGAGCCATACTTCATGACTCCATAGCTTGCACCAAGAAGTCCTGTGGGTGTGTGAGAAAGGCTCCTTAGGCTTCATTTTCCACATTTTATGTTCTATCGACCTATTTTTCCCGCATACATTTTTGGTGCCCACCTTGCTCAGGGGGAGCACATCTTTTTGGGATCAGTTTTTGGACTTCATTTTTGGACAACACTTTTTGAATTTTTCTCATGAGTGTTGCCATCAATGCCAAAGGGGGAGATTGTTGGCATTCTACACTCTTATGAGAAATGGTTGATGTTGTCATTGGTGGTAACGAAGCAATAATAGGTTTCTACACATACACCGACAGGCACCGACACCAGTAGGCATATTCACTGGCATCTAGATTACACTGGAAATGAAGTATATCAACACTCAGGCCGACATGGACAGAAATTTGCTTATATGAATTGTATTGTAAATATAATTAATTATCTGTAAGCCAACTTGGTGTATTGTAAAAGACTAATATATGTATGAGATATTATAGATCATTTTTTAATGTAATAAAAAAAGGGTATGTAATGTAAGGAAGTGAAGGATAGGATAATTATTGTTGGTATATGTAAGACAGTGAAAGGTTTTGGTTAAGGTATTTGACTAAGCTTAAATCAGTACTGAACCAGGCATTAGAGATGCTATTTTCAGCAGTACATTGTATTGGATTTAATTATCCATTTTGTAGTCAGTGTGACTCTTCTTTTGAGTAGTGCGCTCTAGGGTGTTGGCCTTCCCTTATTGTAAGTAATATTTATTCATATTGGCTTGTGAGTAAATATTGTGGGTGACAAATCCCACCGAGGTTTTTCCCACACTGGGTTTTCCTCTTCAAAATATCATGTGTTATGGTGTGTATTTATGTTGTCTCTGTTATTTCTCTTTACTACATTATTTCTTGTTTACCGGTACATTGATTTGGGTTATGAAGTTATAAATAAGTTTAAATTTTTAGTTAACCGGTAAGACACTGATTCACCCCCCCTCCTCTCAGTGTCTTTTGGACTGTCATTGATTCTAACAAGGACATCTTGTGTAAGAGTTTTTCTCAGGTTTCGATGATGTGTATCCCCATCTAAGAAATATATCAAATATTGTGTCTGGTTTCCGGTGTGAAGCATATCATGTAAGAGTTTTGTTATGATTTCAAGAATAAACACCCCATCTAAGACATGAAAAAATGATATGCGAAAATATGGTACAAAGGGAGCGTAATGGGTGCCCCACCTTAAGATGTCAACATAGCCCTATGTTGATGTCTTAAGGAAGCTGAAAACAAGGATACCTACCTTCAACACCAAGGAGATATCCTTTAGGAAACAATGTCATAAATCCAAGCTAGAGAGGAGAATACTCTCCAAGCCAGGATAAGATAGTTGAAAAAGAGATATCTTACAGCAAGTGTAAAGGAGATCCTCAGAGGAGAAGATATCTTTGTTCAAAAGACATCTACCTCCAGTAGGAGTTTCTTGAACAAATATACATCTTCTACAAAAAGAAGGGAAGGAAAACAAGAATGCATACCTTCCCCCTATTGCTAGGTGAAAAAGATTCTTGATGAAGGATGAAACACTTTTGAACCAATGTGAGGGGGTGAGTTTATGATAGGTGTACATCGCCAAGTAAAAAAGAGGTTCTAGCCAAGGACTTGCACCTCTTGCATAGGAGAGAATCCTTGAGAAAACAACAATTTTACACAATAAAATGACACCAAATCATGAAACAAACATCACTCAACAAAGGAAAAGTAGAGCCTTAGACAGAGAGAGAGAGAGAGAGAAATAAATCATTGAAATAAATCATTGCCCCCAAGTGTAAGGGCAATGAGAAGAATTGTACAACGTCTAAAGAGAGGTTGAACATAATTAAATATACAATATACTCACATGAATGAATATACAATGCAATAAAAGACATTAATATATGTAAATTGCAACTCTAAAGAAGAGGTAATCTTCAAAGAGAGAGAGAAAGAAAGAGAGATCACAGATTCCCCCAAGGAGGGATTAATACATGAAAAATATGACTCCTAAAGTGAATAGTGATAGATAGAAGAGGAAGGAAAAAAGCTATCCTTGCCCACCAAGCAAGAGGACAAGGATAAACAAGGGGGAAGAAATATGCATTTCCTTAGGAGATATTATCCATAAAAGATGTGTCATTTTAACCAAAGAATAGGTCCTAATAAGGGACACATATGTACTCACATGAACGATAATTCTATGCAATAAAGGTGTGAAGAATGCAATCCCAAAAAGAAATAGTGAAACCATAAAGATGAGAGGGAGGATAGAAGAGAATCATGTTTCTACCCCAAGAAATTTGAATTTGAAAAAGCAACACCTCTAATAACAAACATCCCCCAATTAGGTTAACTACTTGTGTCATAGGGTGGGGAGCAACATGAGGTGAGAGGAGTGTTAAGGCACCACATTTTCACTAAGGAAGAGAGCAAGATCTGTTAAAAGATATATGCAAGCATGATTGTATTGTTTTTGAACAAATTCCTTAAATGCTTTACACTTTCCAAGAGAATGAGAACCACCATGATGAAAACAACAATATTCACTTCCTTTTTTTGCTTAGTGCTAAACTTCACAAAAGGAAAAACAACATTCTTGTCATACTTCAATTTCCAAAAGATTCTAGTAGCCAATTTTTCTTGATCATCAATATGTGTAGGTTTATTCTTTTGAGATTAGGACAAGTGTTATTATTATAAGAGGATGTATTGTCATAAATGATTTTAAATTTTCCACTTTCGATAAGTTTTTTTATTGAATTTTGAAAATCAAGACAATCATCAGCATGGTGATCATTAGTTTGATGAAATGAACAAAAAGGGGTTTTTGAAGAAGCACTTTTATGTGAATTAATGGCTTGTTGTCATGCAAGATGATCTTTGAAATATTGAATCCTAAGGAGGTCATCCGTAGGAGATTTATTATTGTTTCCTAGGCCTTTTGTGGTAATTTGTGTAGGAGGGTTTATAAGGACTCAAATTCCTTGTTCAAAATTTCCAAGTCCTCATCCTCTAAAAAATTGTTTTGATATTATGTTAAAGCCACTCCCATAGGACTCCTTTAATTGATAAGGCAGAGGAACATTATAATAAATTTCTTGAAGTTTGTAGTGTAAAGATGTTTACAAGGAATGAAAGGATTAGTAGATGAAGAAGGAATATCTTGTAGGGGAGAATTTCCCTTTCTTTTACCATGCATACCCTCTTTGGTAGATTGGGAAGAAAGATCCTTATCATCTAAGGCCTCATCTTTGTTTAATGTTATGTGAGGAGAGATATCATGAATTAAATGCATAACATCACCTTCTCCACAAATGTTTTGATGTTTAAGATAGGTTCTTGGTGAATAAGGAGGACCTAGAGAGATGGAAGCACCATTATTTTGATTTTGCCCTCCTTGCACTAGGGTATGTGTTTGAGAAGAATATGGGGCCATGTTGCTCTTCAATGCTTTCTCTATATTAGAGAGATCATTGATAGGAGTATAAGCTCTTACTTAATTCACATTAGATACCCTAGGAGAGGTACAAGTATTAAGTTTTCCATGAACATCTCTAGGATTGGGATCTACAAAAGCCTTTAGGTGATCTACGTATGAAATACATTTTCCAAAAAACATCACCATAACATAACATACATTATAAATGCAAGCTTTGAGATCTAATTGATGAAAAGGAAGCAACTTAGAAATCTTAAAAATACAATATGTCCAAGTTCTATGGATGAAAAGGAGTAACATTAAATGAAAGAAGTCATTATCCAACACATGATTATAATAAATGTACGTTAAAAGAAATATAATCATATGTGAAATAGCAAATAAATCAAATCTATTAATTGTCATGATGAATATCAAAATAAATTAGGATTTTATAAATAAAACCTTTTAATTTATTTGAATTGATGAGATCCACAAATTTAAGTTCTAGAAAGTTGGAATTTGGAATTTGCAAAATTATCGAATAATGTAAAAAAAAATTTAAAAATGATTATTCAATTAAATAAGCAAATTGATTGAAAGAATAATGACAAATAATGTAACCTCCTTGGGAATTTAAAATTAAAGTTAGGATTATGCAAAAATAATCTCTTAATTTAAATTGAAAATTATCCAAAAGAGATTTTAAATTTAAAATTAGGGCCTTATGAAAATAACCTCTTTAATTTTAAAATTTGAAATGTTGGAATTTTGGGAGCTGAAATAATTTAAATCTAAAAATTAGGGTTCTTTTAATTAACCACTTCATTTTAAAATTTAAATTTAAAATTGAAATTTGGTCCAAGATTGTAATTCTGAATTGGAATTGAAATTAACAACCAAATTTGAAGTGTGAAATTCAAAATTTAAACAACCCACAAGCTCAATTTTAAAATTAAAAATTATGATTTTTGAATTTAACCATTTAATTTTTTGAAATTTTCTTGAAAATTGAATCTGTAGATGAAAATTTGAATTGTAAAATTTAAAAGTACTTAGATCTGAAATAATTAATCCAAATTAAACAAATCGCAAGCTCAATTTTGAATTTAAAAATTAGGGTTTTAGTGAAATTAACCTCTAAATTTTAAAAATTTGCAAGGAAATCAAACTTTTAAATGAAAACTTGAATTTTAAATTGCATACAATCAAGTTTGAGAAAAAAAATCAAAATTAATGGTGTAAGGACTTGGGCTCACCAAAATGTAAAAGGTGAAAAATATGGGTTTCTACCCAAAGGAGAATGAAAACCACTAATTTTCTGACTTGGGACCTTTACATTCAAAAGAGGGTTAGAATCCACTAGATTTAGTCACAAATCAGATAAGGAATAAATACTAAATGGATTGGATTGATTTGGGCTTCCTCTTTTGTAAGTTGAAATGTTGAAATAGGTAAAGTGTTGAAAAATGAAGGAAAATATGTGGAAAAAGTGAGCTACAGATGCAGGATTTTCACATGCACCTGGATCTGAGTAGTACAAGCCGAATCGGATCTGACCCTCAAAAAAATATCCAAAAAATTCAAAACCATGATGCAGCACCACGCTTCTCCTAAATTCCCATATGCTGAAAAGGGTTGATTCGTCTCTGTCAATGAAGCTTATTTTGAAGATTACAGCTCCATACCTATTTCCTACACACATAAAAAAGGGGAAATATGTTTGGAATAGGGGTTTGCCTAAGTCAAACCTCGGTTTGGAATCAACCTTTAATGAAATATTACAAATACTGAAACAAAATGGTGGAAGGATATACCTCAGATCTACAATGACTGATAATTATGCTTTGCTTCTTAAATGTAATCACATATGTTGTATGAAATGGCATGAGCATGACAAAACCCTAACACACATGCTTGCAAATGAATGATGTAAAGTTGCTCCATAATTGATGGATGAAGAATATGCAGCCTTGAAGACCTCTATAAATGCTTGATGATGAATACTTCAATTATTGAACACTTGTTTGTTTGAATGTAGTGCTCCCAAATTTTTCATGTCCCAAAAATGAGAGGGGAAGACATCCTTATATACTTGTTCGTTGTTAATTATGCTAATTTTTTGATATAGGTCGACACGGAGGAAGGTTTCCTGCTCATTTTTAAGATAGGGCAATGGATTTAAAATGGGCCCTAATTAGTGAGGACAATGGCATGGCGCCATGGTCCCAGTGAGGACCAAGGTGCCACATCCTGGTCCTACCCAATATGTGGGCTAGGGTTAAGGTGCAATGCAAGGTGGAATGTGATATTGATGCCAATTTTGCATGATTCAAGCATAAATGGGTCAAGATCAAGCGTGAGGATGAGAATACTAAGGTGAGGGCCACAAATGTAATCAAAATAGCAAAGGATGCAATTTTAGGATGCTACAAGTACATTGGACATTAACAAAACAACTGGTTCATCTTCCTTGAATTCATCAGGTTGCATTTTATCATTGTAATTATTCATTGATAAATGTTTCATTTCATTAATTATCATTTTGCATTCACCATCTCATTTAAATGTTTTTTTCATATAGTTGCATTTAATTAAGCATTGCATTAATCATTTGTATGTAGTCACATTCATTTTATCAATGCATTTAGTTTCATTGTATTGTCAACCATATTATCTCACCATTATATATTATGTCATTCATATAGTTAATACATGCATTGCATATTATTTCATTCCATCCTCACATTTTCGTAAAAATATTACATTTATCATTATTGCATCATACATATCATTGCACATTTCATTCATTAGGCATTGTACATTAGTCATCATATTGCATTGTATCATATCTCAATTCATTTTGTATCATGTTCATCGTACATAAAGGAAATCATACATACATGAGCATCAAACATTAGGTGACAATAAGCATCTCATATCATATGTCAATATAATCATGCATCACATATTAGGTCATCAACATTGCATCATTTCACATGCACGTCAATTACAACATAAATCAATTAAATCACCATCATACATCTCATAATCATGTAAGCATCATAAAACATCATAGATCACATGAACATCATTGCATGACATAAGCATAAATAGTGCATCATAGAACCATCTAATCAAGTGAATAAATGCATTAATCCATCATAAATGTCAAATAAAGCATGTAAAAGTAAATGCATCCATCATATAAATAATGCATATTCACATCATAAAGCATATAGGTAATCAAGTCTCCATTGTATCTCATATACTCAATAAATGATCAATGTCCAGTGTACAATGATATCACATAAATGAGACACATCAAAAAATGGCATGACTCATCAAATATCTCTAAAGCATGTGTATATATCAAAATAATGCGACAACATAAGTCTAAGCTATGCTCCCTCCTAAAGAGGTAGACCTAGCTGCACCTGTTCCTGCGCCAGATGGACCTGTATCAAAATCTCTGATGGGGGGATCTTTGTGAAGTAGCCCTGTGACACCCTTGGTTGAGTATTGGATCTCTCTAAGAGTATCTCCTGTGATAGTCCCCTCAGCAGATCTCTCTAATCTCTAAGATAAGGCCTTCGTGTGCCCATATCTCTCAATAGTTGCATCTCTTTATGTTTCTCATGCTTGAATGTCGTAAATACTTAAATAGGGAATAAGGACGATCACAAGATCCTTAACTATCAAAGCAATTCCAAACACAAATCAATGAAATGAAATACATGAATGAAAGAATTAAACAATTATCCTAATTGGAAAACCCCTCAATTGCATTGTAGCTTCCATTGTTCTTCTCCTTAGTTGTTGTTGAATGGCTCTCGGGTATTGCACTAATTTCCTGGATAGATTAGCAACTATTTTGAAGACTGTGATCTAGCTTGAAAATGAGAAAAGGGATTGAATTTATAGATTTTCAACACAAAATAGGTGAGAATTTGAACTCCAGTGTTGATTGATAGATAACTAAAATTGATTGATCAGTGAGCTCAATAGATTGATTTGTTAACAGAATTGATTGGAGAGTGAATTCAATTGATTAACCAGTGGACTAGATAGACTAGTCAATTAACTAAATTGATTGATTAGAAGACTGAATTGATTGAAGAGATGACTGATTAGATGGATTAGAAGACCGAAATGATTGATTAGTCATAAAAAGTTGATTTTGAGTGAAAATGGGAGATTGAGGAGTTAACCGAGCTAACTAATTAGTCAACTAATTTGATCAATTAGTTTGATTTAAACATGTGTTGTAGGATTTTGAAATTGAATTTGTTTTTCATTTTCAATTTGAATTTGAATTTGGACTTTCGAATGGTGAAATACACATGAAATTAATTGAAATTCACATTTGATGAAATGTTAATTTGGAAGAAATGAAATTAAGTGAAATGATATGAAATTTAAATTTGGGGAATTGGAGGAATAATTAATTAATTTAAATAATAAAATTATTTAAACATTAGAAATGAAATTTAATTAAATAATAAAGATTATTTAACTAAGGAAAATGTCACAATTAATTAAATAATTAATATTTAATTAATATGTAGAAGAGGATTAATTGATTAAATTGATTTGAGAATAGAAATTGAAGAATTAGAAATGTTGAATGTGATAATCAGAAGAACTAATTAGTTTAATCAAATAGTTAAAGAATTACTTAATTAAGTAAATGAATAATTAGTATACAATTAAAGAGACATTTTTAGGTGTCTACATTTTCCCCTCTTTGACACAATGTCGAAATGACATTGTTTCAAAGAAAATGAAAAAAAATTGCCCGAGTATGCCCCAACAACATTTAGGGTGTAAATATGGCCCATCGGAAAAAGTGGTCAAAAAATGTGAAATTAAGACCATTTTTTTAAAAATATGCTAGTAATCGATCGTGTGAAGTTTGGTGAGGTTTCGATCTCATTTGGTGAGGTTTTGATCTCATTTGGTATGGCTACGGCTGCATTGAAGTTGGAGGGGATCACGACCATTGGGGTGGCAAAAACCCTAATTTTGAGCTATAAATTGAAAATTGGTTTTGATTTTAGCTCATTTGTACTCATTTTCTTTATAGGAGTTCCTTTGAGATTTTAGTGCTTTCAGCATCCTTAGAACGAGATGGCAGGTCATAGAGCGAGGTTGCATTTGTCTGAGCAAGTGCAATCATATCGGAGACCTCCTGGCACTGGCGGCATGGTGAGTCTTGCAAAAAATTTACACATTTTGTCTGTTTCTTCAATATTTTTCAACGATGTGTAAAAGTGCAAAAATTAGCAAATTCGCAATTGATAATATTAGTTTGCAATTGCTAATATTAATTCGCAATTTCTTTTTTATCTCACAATTGTAATTGTTGATTCGCAATTGATAATATTAGTTTGCAATTGCTAATATTAATTCGCAATTTCTTTTTTATCTCACAATTGTAATTGTTGATTCGCAATTGAAAATTTTTAATTTGCAATTGCTAATTTTAGTTCGCATTTGATAATTTTAGTTCGCAGTTGCTTTAAATAGTTCGCACTAGCATTAAATAGTTCACAATTGATAATATCAGTTCACATTTGATATGATATGAATTTCTTTGTGTTTTTTTCATGATGCGAATGATGTATCTAATTCATTTTTTTCTTTGTCAAATGCAGGAGCATTATCCAGTCTTTGTTGTGAGATAGACGAGGCCAGATGATCTTGATCGACGTCAGGAGTTAGATGTCGAGGATACAACTCTGCTCTGACAAGTTGGATTATATCATATAGTGCA
Source organism: Cryptomeria japonica (assembly GCF_030272615.1). NCBI lineage: Eukaryota > Viridiplantae > Streptophyta > Pinopsida > Cupressales > Cupressaceae > Cryptomeria > Cryptomeria japonica. The sequence continues at coordinate 484,432,790 of NC_081413.1, forward strand.
CTTACCTGAGGTTATGGCCAACAAGGCCATGATTACTGCCTTGATTGAGCGGTGGCATTCACAGACTTGTTCATTTCATCTTCCAACGGGTGAGGTATCCATCACACTTGAGGATGTGTGGCGTATTCTACACATTCCCATATTTGGTGCACAAGTTACATTTGATCGTAGTGATGGAGTAGCTACCTTGTGCGCTTTGTTTGAGTGTTCCGAGAATGATTTTTCATATCCGAGGTCATTATGAGATTCATTGGGATGATTTAGATTATGATGATCTCACTGTTGCTCTTTGTTGCATTGTTGTTGGATTATTGATCCCCGATAGACGTACACATGGTTTCCCTGTTGGATGGGGACGAGTGAACAATGATATGGTTATTCATAGGCGAGTGTTTTCTTGGGGTCCCTGTCTTCTTGCCACTTTATATCATCAAATGCATGGGATTGTATATTTGCAGTAGAAATCTATTAGATGTGGTGTTACTTTGATCCAAATATGGGCTTGGGAGCACATTAATATATTTCGGCCTATGATACATGTTGATTTAAAGCCAAAGCAGCCATATGCTTATAGATATACTATTGGAGTGAGACATAGGGCGTCGGGTAACATTTTGTATTGGTGTCACCAGATTGATACATTATAGTACTTCTCATGGAGACCTTGTCTTACTTGTCCTCATTGGGCTAATGCTGCCCAACATCTTCCTTTTTGCCGACAATAGAGATACCTTATTAGGAGAGATGTTGGTGGTCGTGGGGTTATTGATATGCATGTTTCTGGTCATATACTCCAGCAGTTTGGGGAGATCCAAGGTGTTCCAGATGTCACATCCTATTTTGCTTGTACTACTTGTGAGATTGGTGATTGGGGTGCATGTGTGCAGCCTCATGTTGCTATTGTAGAGTTCGATTCTCTTGCTCTAATTCAATGGGGTTGGTTAGCTGGTGTTGTAGATCCAAGGACTACAACTCAATACAATGTATGGTGGATACAGCATAGGCCCATACCTTTGATAGATCCTACAGTTTCGATTGGAGCTCAACAAATTAGGCATAGAAAGAGTCCCAAGGGGAGAGGGAGAGGATGAGGGAGAGATGGAGGAGGGAGAGATGGAGGTTGAGGAGGACGGGATAGAGGAGGTAGAGATGGAGGTCAAGATAGGGGTCAGATAGATCTAATAGCAGCAGTTGCAGAGCAGGTTGAGAGTGGAGAGGAGGATGTGGATGTCGGTGGAGACACTGCATCTATGAGCAGTTTTGGTGAGAGTGGGAGTGATGAGTCAGTATTAGGTTCATCAAGTAGTAATGGGGATAAGGGTGGGGATGGTGGACATGATATTCATATGCCCCAGGCCATGGAGATAGGAGGTGTAGAGGGAGAAGATGACGAGGAGGGAATGAGGACTCAGGTTAGGAGTTTGGAGGAGTTTGGAGGACTTGGTCGCTACCTTGCAGTATCGGTGGATGGAGGATAGGGATCAGTATCGGTGAGTGATGGAGGAGCTGACTACAGAGAGGGATCAGATAGCTGCTGAGAGAGATCAGCTACAGAGAGAAAGGGATGAGGCAATCAAGTGAGCTCAGATCACCATGGATGGATACGATCAATTATTTGGGCTAGTGATAGAGGCACGGATCCAGGCAGATATATATTTTGTTGTTGCACAGGAGGCTATTTAATATAGGCAGGCTTATGAGAGAGTCATTCTAGAGGGCCAGAGAGAGCCTAGTTTTAGCGCTTTAATGGGGAGGAGATCGAGTTGGTCTACCTCTCAACAAACTAGCAGTGGAGGAGTGATGGGTCCAGCTAGGGCATCGTCGGGTTAGACTGGTGCTAAGCGAGATATGCCTACTGATAGGGGTAGCATCGGTTGAGATGCTTTATTATTGATGATGTGTCATAGATATGATGTATTTTGACACATTGATGAGATATATATGAGATGCATTGTTTTGTGAAGAGTTATGCCTTATTTGATGGTGAATTCTATGATATGATATTTTTGGTTTTTATGCTTTTTGATGATGCGACTAATGTGAATGTGATATGATGCAATCTATATGATGTGCTTTTATTTTATGATGAATGAATCTATGTGTGATAATGATCTAAAATTGCTTAAGTGAAATGCTTGTGACAATGCAAATGTTATGCAAAATGTGAATGTACAAAAAATGATCTAATGCAACATTATATGCAAATGTGAAATGATTTAAATAAAAATGCAATGTGATATTTTTGTTGTGTCAAAATAGGTGTTAAAAATTTGTGAATTTTGGAAGAAATGTTAGTGGTTAGATGAAAAACAGATAATAAATGATGAACTAATTGAACCGACCTTTATTTATTCCAGAAATAGAATTGATAAAATCAACTTGATTGAAAAAATTTTGATGAGAAAGTCTTCATTGCTTTGTGCGATACATTATCATCATTGAGTCTTATTATGTAACAATGGAACTTATTGCACTAGGGTATGAGGAACCAAGATACATAGATATAACATTGCAAGAAACAAACACATAGAAAACAAAGAGTGAACCCTCCATTCTGGAAATTATGTTGGGAGTCGAGGTATGTGCAGCATTCACAGAGCGAATGTTCGTATCACAAACACCCACAACACAACTGTGTCAAAACTTCATTGGTTAAAACCATAAACAACAAACAAAAAAAAGGATCATCCCCATCATGGCTCCTCTAGTCACTTTTTGGACATCCTTGAGTAGCTAAAAGCAATGATCTTTGCAAAATTGATAAAAATATTCAACCAAAATAAACAAAACTCAGTAGTTGGACTGACTGTGTCTTTTTTCTGATATGTTTGATGTGATTTTGATAATGTCCGGTTTCAGAAGTTTTGGACCCCATTTAAGACTAACCTGTCTGGTTTCGAGGGTACCAATTCTGTTTAAGACAAGATGTTGATCAAGTTGATAGTTTGATAGTGATTTGATAGATTAGACAGTTGATCAGCTTGATTGCAGATGTTTTGACAAGATAGTTGTATCCTTTGTTTAACTTCGTGTGAAGTGTTTATTGGATATCTGCTAGGGTGTTTGATTCTTGTGAGACAACTTATTGCAAGTTTTTTAATTGATTTTTCAATTTTTTTGTATTTTGTTGATCTATATTTGAACCTTTTTGGATTGATTTTTTCAGGACTTTATGTGAAAGTTTTGATTTTTCAGGACTTTATCTGAATGTTTTGATTTTTTTTAGGACTTTATCTAAATGTTTTGATTTTTTGCAAGACTTTATCTGAATGTTTTGATTGATTTTTCAAGATTGTATTTGGATGTTTTGGAGTTTTCCATGACTTTTTATGATTTTTATAATTTTTTCAGGATTTTTTATGATTTTTAGAATTTTTTTCATGACTTTTTATGATTTTTAGATTTTTTTACGACTTTATCTGAATGTTTTGATTTTTTTAGTTATGCCCCCAAGTATGCAAACTTGTATGATATAATGATCTATAGAATGTGGTGGAGATAATGAATTTTTTAAATGCAAATTATGCTAATGCAATATGTGAAATGAAGATGCAGTTGCTGGCATATTGGCATAACTGATAATGTGAATGGATATTGGCATAATTGTTGATGATATTGATGAACCAGTATAAGGATTGTTTGTGATGGTATAGTTGACATGTTGTTTGATGACTTGATGATCAATTTGTGTTGTCATCGATGGTAACTGTGGTTACATTGTTCTATCATGTTATCTAAGTCATCTATGATTGACCGGAAAGCTATGGAATGGATTTGACAGTTAAATGGAAAATAAGACTTTAACTGGTAAATGTGAAACTATGTTATGCTTAAGTAATTGGATCTAGAGATTGATGAGTAATTTGGTGTTGCAGTTTGGAATATGTGTTTGTAACATTGTAATGAGGTTATGACTGGAACCGCATCATGTTTTGGCTACCAGAAGTCATGTTTGTGATTGACTGGTGTATTTTATGTAGGGTTTTAGTAGGGTTTAAGAACCAGTATTCAAATCTTATAACCGGTAATGATTTTGAGTTTGGCAGTGTATTACATTATGTTTGTAAGATGGTGATGATGTGGTTGAATCTGCGTGAAGTGTTAAAATATTATTTTGGCACAATTAAAGATGGAATCTCTTGGGAAACAGTGAAGAACATAGAAGAATGTTTTAAGGGCTTGATTGCTTATCAAATCGAAGTGCGGTGATGATTTATGATCATTCAACAACTATAATTGATTTTTAATTTGTTGTAATGATACATATAATGATCTGTAATGATTTGTAAATATTTTTGATGATCTATGATGTAAATCTTAGTATGAGGTTAGAGTTTTGTAACCGACTAAGTTGTAAAGTCTATTTAGGGTAAGTCTATGATGATTTATTATGTTGGTGATCAAAAGAAGAGTGTGTGGGTGAACCAGTGTGTGTGTCTGCAAGAGAGAAGCAGATTGGAGCAAAAAAGGATCTGTGCAAGAAAACAAAGAGTGTTATTTTTAGATCATACATCTTATGTTCCCTAATAGTTGTAGCAGACTCGAAATCCCTTAATCGGGTCCTGACAGGCCTAATTGTATAAATCCCTTCACCGGGTGACTCATTAGCTTGGGTTCTAAATCCTTTCACAAGGTTACTCCTAATAGAGTAAAGCTCCTAATAGAGCTGAGGTAAATCCCTTAAGCGGGGGACTCCTAACAAGGTCTACTCCTAACCGAGCATAATTGTAAGCTCCTAACCGGGCTAGGCTCCTAACAAGGTGCATTCTGAAAGAGTGCAAAAATCTTGTGGGTACCAATTTCCACCGTGGTTTTTCCCATTTGAGTTTCCACGTGAAAATCATGGTGTTCATGTGTTGATTGATTTCTTATGTGTTGAGTTGATATCTTTCTATTACATGCATGTTGATGAACACTTAGAAGAACAGTTTGATAAATCTGATTCGCAGTATGATTTCAGTTATTACCAGTACTGTTTATGAGTTATTTTGAAAGAAGTTTTTGCTAATTGTTAAAGTTTTAAAGTTCCTTGAAATTATTGCTTCACCCCCCTCTCAGTAATTATCGGGTCCTCACAAATAATAGAAGTACCTATTCAAACAAGGATGATTGTGTGTGCCCCTCATTCTAAAATGCACTGATTGAATTGAAGGTGTGAAACATTTCAGAGATAGGAATTCAATCCATTCTCAAAAGGCTTTAGATCATCCAATCTAACACACTATGTAGCCAAGATTTATGAATGGAGGCGCGGAAAACTTCTCCATCAATTCTTGAAACTTTGATCTTCTTTTGCCAATGTGTGTACATTTGAATTCATTCTGACTCTTATAACCATCAAAGACCCTTGGAATCCTATGTGGCTAGCTACGTGAGTTATTCTAACATCAAAAGAATCCTGGATAGAGCCTCACTACCAGCAAGATTTTAGAGCTCCGATGAGGTTATGCACTATAATCTCTCAAATATTGATCCATTGTTAGTAGGCGTCCATAGCCCTGATGGAGTTATTTGCATATTCCCATAGTCAAGATTTTATTGTTGCACTGTATATTTCAATAATATATTATTATTTATTTTACCCTTTGATGGATATTGGCATGGTATTTTTCTTTTCTTCTCTTTATTTTCTTGCCTTGACTTGTAAGTGATGAAACCTATGTGGGTATGACAATTACAGCGGTGCTGAAGTAGAATTATGGATTTTTCACTGAACACATGATCAACTAGGTATCTGTAATGACTTAGAGATATTGATTAATGTGTGACATATAGAAAGGGTCAATAATGAAACCTCTACACAACCATAGATAAAGCTTAATGACAAAGTGACTTTGAAGATGAATGAATAAAGGCCTCCTAAAGACTTCATGAATAAGTATCTAGGAAATGAGACAACCTTTGTTCCTTTCAGTCTAGACATGTGAAGGACTCAGACAATCATCATGTTTTTATTGATGCAACTATATGAGAAAGCAATAATGATATGCAACTATATGTTGTGTGATGAGCTGAGATATTAGCTCCTTTTATTCCTAGAACTCGTAAGTTTTTGTCATGTTTTAATTTGTATAATGGGATGGTAATGATGTATTAAATTTTGACTATATGCATTTCAAATGTTAATTGAACCCATTAAATCATGTTTTGTCTTTGCCAGTTATTCTTGTTGCCATGCTAGTTATTCTTGTAGCCATGTGATTTGTTCTTGTTGTCGTACGCATTGTCATGGGCGATATCATGTGTGAAATGAATATGTGTTATGATTAATTAAAATGGATATGTATATGCTTGTATGTTCTCTCTTTTCAATTGCAGGGAATAAATGAGATGTTGTGGTGAAGGTTGTCATGTCACGTCGAGAAGGTAGTTTGAGATATTCAAGGGGCAACTACAAGTTCAAATCAGCGAAGAGGATAATGGGCATGAGGAACGACAAAGGAGTAGCAAGGCGCACAAGATTTATTTATGTTCGACTTTAGTGAGCATCAATCTTGTAATACCAACACGCTATATTATTGGTTGTGGTTTGGTGTAGATCCACGTTTTTAGTGGCTTAACTCTGACTGTTTTCCTTCATGAATGTTATCCACCTCTTCTCATCGGCGTGATCTTAATTGTAGAAAGTTGTTGTAATTTTCTTTTCAATAATTGTCTCTGCCTCTTCTCTGGGGTTAGAAAGAAAGAGAGGGACAAAGAGCAGAAGATTTAGAAATAAAGTTGTAGAGTGTTTTAGTCTTCTTTCATTTTGAATGATGTATCAACTTTTGAAAAGCAATGAATAAAGTTATGTTATTCTGAGCACTTAGAGTTATTTAGGAAGCCTGGATACACTCATCCAAGGGGGCACACTTGGTGAGTGTTCATGTGCCTTTGTTAAATTTAGTTTGTTTTTTTCTGCCGCAATAGATGTCTTAGTATTGACTGTTCCTGCAACCACTGGAAACAGATCCATTGACTGTTCCTGCAGCCAAAGCAAACAGAGTAATTCTTGTTTGACAGCTTTGGGCTTAGTTAACATTTTTTTAAGTGACTTTTATGTTAATGCAGATTTTTCCTGTAGCTATTCAGTTGTTTTAATTCTTGCTTGCTTATCCTAAATAGATTTTAGTTGTTGCAGTAATGCAGGATAGTTATTGCAGGAACTTAGTGCATATATAATGCAAAACCATTTCAAGTAATATGTCCCTGGGTTGACAATCAAATGAGCTTTAGTTATGGAGATAGTAACTTCACAAAGTGAATGTCCAAATTTCAGGTTGATAATTTAACTATATTTATTATTCCTATTGGTGGAGCAAACTGTGGACACTTAAAAATAATTATTTTAATTATTTTTAATTCCTCACATAATTAATTAATTAATTATGTTAATTCAAATTCCTCTCAATATTAATTAAATATAATTAATATTGTCACTATAGCATATGATTGATTTATTTAATAAATCAATCCCTTTCTTTATTCTTCTAAAAAAATCAAATCCTCACAGATCTTCCTCTTAGCTAATTAATTTTAAATCATCTTCTTAATTCATTCTTCTAGAAACTCCCTAAACTCACTTAACATTATTCTTCTAATTTTTTATTCCCTCCACTCATTCTCTCTCCTAGTCAAATTCTCCTACAAATATTAATCCCACCTAACATTTCCTCTAATCCCTCTCCTAATGAGTCGTTAATGGTTAATCATCATGATTAGTCACAAAGTCAACTCTTTGTCCTTTTCTTCCAGCCACTAGCTTTAAATGCTCTTTTCCTAGGTGAATGTAAGATTTTCGAAATCACACATTCCTCTAAGCATCCCCTCTCCCAAGGAATTTTTACTTCTTTTTTATTCCTCCAATCCCCATGATATCCTTTTTTGGAGAATTTTTAATTCCTCCAATGCATCTTGTGGAGTGTGGAGATACGAAATGCCTTTAAGGCAATAGCTTCTTTTCTATTTCTATTTCGTTTTTGTTTCTGTTCTTTTTCTGTTTCTGTTTCAGTTTCAGCACGATAGCTCTGCGATTAGTGCGAGCATTTTTGTGGGAATTTGAATTCCTGTTATCCGATCTGTTATTTTCTCTATTATCTACTCTGTTTAATTATAATCTGTGTGAAAGTAGGAGAGTATGCTCGTCTAAATAGACAATCAGAAATCCAGACCTTTCACTTTTCTATTCTGTTTAGCGCAATTGTATGCTCTGACCGCAGGAAAGTGTGAAAATAGGAGAGTATGCTCTTGTCTATCTAGACAATCATAAATTCAGACCTTTGACACTTTTCTATCTATTTAGTGTTATTGTCTGCTCTGTTAATCTGTCTGAAATTTTTAGGCGCTAACTATAGTCTGCATTTCTTTTTTGTTCATTTCTTGTTATCTGTTCTGTTTAAAGATAATCTGTCTGACTGCAGGAAAGTGTGAAAGTAGGAGATTATGCTCTTGTCTATCTAGACAATCAGAAATCCGGACCTTAGACATTTTTTTTTATTCTGTTAAATTTAGGGTTTCTACTCTGTTAAATCTAGGGAGTAAAAAAATTTCTATTTTTTCGCCATATCTTCTTTATCTTGACTCCATTTTCCTCCAAACTTCACCAGATTCTCCGCTTTGCCATTTTCCACATTTCCTTCCTTGGAGGCCTTATCCCAAAAATCCACTTTTTGAAGCCCAAAATCTCATATTTCTCTATTTTTAGGGTTTGTCATAACTCCTTCCCCTTTTATCCAATCACCTCCAATTTTTTCTCATATTATCCATCTCCAACTTTTGCTTCTTTGTCCCTCTTGGACAAATTTTCCTATTCCTTCATCTCTCCTCCAAAATCCTCATTTTTCACTTGCCTATCCCTCGGAAAGTGGCAAAAACCTAGTCAAACCCCATTTACCCATCAAAACTTTCTTCAAATCCACATTTGTCATTAGTAAAAAAGTTTTTATTCATGTTTTTCTATTTATTCCCAAAAAATCAAAAAAATTAATATTTTTGTCATTTTGTTGTTTTTTGCAGGATGCTTCTTGAAGACTCTATTTTTCCAAACTACTAATCAAGTTGTTTTGTAGGACACTTTTTGAAGACTCCATTTTTCAAACTACTAATCAAGTGGTTTTGCAGGTTGCCTAGCTGATTCAACCAAATATTGTGCATTTATTTAAATTAGGCACCTAGATATTAATTAAAATGGAATGAACCATTGTCTTATGTGTCTTTAAGAAAAGCGTAAAGGTAGGAAAGTATGCTCTCGTCTTACTAAACGATCAGAAATCCAAACCCTCCAACCTTTTCTTGTTTGATTATGTGTTTACCTCTAGCGGGCCTACCCTCCCAACTTGCTCTTTGAGAAGGTAAGAGGGGAACGACCCAAGTGAGTACACCCGGATCTGGGGTTCCCAACTCACTATAATAAATAGGCCATTGACTACGAAAGGGTTAATGGTTGGGGCTATATGAGAGTTCACTCTCACATTGGGTGCTTAGTAGGATCCTAGAGATCTCAATCATGCTTGCGTGACTACTAAGTTCTTGATGCTTCGTTGGGTTATAGGCCTCAATTGTGCTTGCGCAACTTCGAAGGGTAGCTCCTAACGAGAAGACTTACTAAACACCTTGTTCATAGTGGCCAAAAACCTTCTAGTCATTGGTGCAGGAGGTCGGACCTCTGAAGCGGCCCATATTCTTACGGCCCTTAGTAGAGACACAAAGTTTGCCATGAGGAGTTTTCATGGGAATTGATGCTTGGCTGCCCCGATAAATGAGTGTCGTGGAGGGGAACCAGTGGGGTCAAGCATCTAAGTGTCCGCTCTGGGTAAGCGTAGATGGGAAACCAATTGGGATTCAATGACTATTGTCCTTGCCAGCCTTAAGAATGTTGTATATGAGCATGAGTGTCTTTGATATAATATGCATTTGATCACTGTGTTTTCTTTGTTTGATACATACTTGCCAAGAGTAGACTAAAAACACATCACTATCCCCAAACACTTTGCAAAAACATTTGTCAAGACACAAACAATTGTCCAAGTCATTACCCACACAAAGTCCAAAATTGCATCAAAACTCTGTTCGTCCCATTTTTCATAAGCCCAAGAGAGAAGCTAAGAGTTTATCCTCTACATCAACATTCAAGTTTGTCCTTTGAAACACCAACTATCATCCAAATCAGGGTGGTCGTATCCCTTCATACAACTTGTCATTCGAATCGATCCTTCATGTTCATACCAGAGACAACCTAGTTATCAAGTTTCTTCTAAACCATCACTACCATACCTTCTTCATCAATCATCCTCAAATTTCTTAAGTCCTTTCATCCTCAAATTTCTTAAATCCTTTCATCACAAATTTCTTAAGTTCTTTCATCACATTTTTCCTAAGTCTTTTCATCACAAATATCATGTATGGTCACAACTCGATCCCAAAAGAAAAATATGGTTGAACAACAATATGGCATGCCAGACATTGATGTCCTATATGAAGATCCCACGCAAGATCATACACAAAGTCGGCAACCTAGCGATCAAGATCAAAGTCAAAATCTTGACATCGTTAACCAAGAGGAACTTTGTCCGGAAGTGCAAACTTTCCTAGCGGATTCTTATAACCAAGAGATGATGGAAAAGTTTATTAAACACAATCCTGCTGCACTTCTGAAAACTCTCCTTGAACATGGAGCTCAACTTCCGCCTGAATTGAATAGATCCGCTCTCACCCAACAGCCACAAGGAGACCTCGCTCCCACACAAAGTGTTGCACCTACTATTCAAACTCAATCAATTGCAGCCCCATCAATCATCCAGGCTCAATCAATGCCACCCGTGGTACCTCCCACCATGGTCTCCATCCCACCTTCTTCCTCCTTACCATCCATACCACTATCAAATCTGATCTCATCCATTCTCCAACAAACTTCTATACCACCTCCTTCTATTCAACCACAAATTTCTATTCCACAAACTTCCCTTCCTCCCAACAATGTCGCAAATTTTATCCGAACCGTATTCAATCCCATCACAATAGTTGGTGGACCGCAACCAACTGTCCCTCAAACTCCAACGACATCGGTCATCACATCCCACATTCCCACCTCCTCATCATATCTATATATTGGTGGTGGTGCACCTTCTTTAGTTCATCCAATTCTTGGGGCAAGCACAATTCATCAATATCAAAGTCCACAACAAGACCTCATCAAGGAAATTCAAGACATGAAGAATATCATCAAGGACACGAAACAAAGGACTAATAAATGGAAAAATTACTCATTTGAAGAGTTTTGCCCTTGTCCTTACGACCCGTCTATATCAGTTGCACCATATCCCCCAGGATTTGAGATTCCTAAATTCACCATGTATGAAGGCAAAGGAGACCCCCGCGATCATGTTCAAGAATTCCACATCTTATGCCAGGAAGTCTCCTATAGTGACCTTTATCTTCGCAGACTCTTTCCCAAGAGTCTCACGGGAGACGCCCTGGCATGGTTCTCATCTCTACCACGAGGTTCCATAGTCTCTTTTCTAGACTTGGCAGAAAAATTTGTGGCCCACTATGCATACAACATGGGTAATGATGTTTCTATGATGGACTTATGTAATACAAAACAAAGGCCTGGAGAAACCTTCGCCAATTTCCTACAAAGATGGCGACATCTTATCAAGAAATTCCAATGGGACATGCCAAAACAACATCAAATTGAGCTATTCCAAAAGAACTTGGTGCCTGAACTTTCAAGACCTTTAATATCTCAATGTATCAAATCCTTCCAAAAATTGACAGATAAGGGTCTCGCCCTCGAACGTGTCTTGTTAGAGGAAGGAACCTTGAAACATTATCAGAAATCAACACAAAGTTCTTCCTCTTATTATAATGACAAGCCAAAAGTCTGGTCCAAAAACAAAAATGTGGTCAATGATGGTATAACTGATGCAAAGCGTGTTAGGGTTTCAAGCAGATCTGAAGCAAATATGAACTAACAATTATATGCAGATTTAAATACAAAAAGATAAAGAAATAAAATAGGACACAGATAACACAGAGATTTAACGTGGTTCACCCAGAATGGGTTACGTCCACCATACACAGCCGTCCAATCTTTCTTATTATCCAGCAAAAAATAGTACATCAACCTTACAATGCCTTAAGCATCCTAGCTGCTTATAACATGCATTTTTAGGGCAACAAACAAAGTCAGCCTTTTTAGGGTTTTATTACAATGTCGGTTTTCATCAACGAAAAACGGCAAAAAAAAAATTTCTCAGGGGCTGCCACCCCCGAACCCCTGCCCGGGGCCCAGCCCAACCCCAGACCCCGACGAGGATACATGCTGAGTGTATAGTACTTTTTTGATCAGTCGCCACATTTCAACAATCTCCCACTTGGAAACTGATTAGGCTCCACACCAAACAATCTCCCACTTGGAAACTGATTAGGCTCCACACCGAACAATCTCCCACTTGGAAACTGATACTACACGACACCACTGTACATGCAACAGCGGCTAGATAAAACACTAGGACTTGACTGGTATAAATTCCACAATTATCAATCAAGAAGACCAATAGAAACTGATAAAGAAATCAGCTTATCCTGTGGAATTGCCTTCATGAACATATCGGCAGGATTCTCACTTGTGTGAATCTTCTCAAGCCATAATTGACCCTCCTCCAAAACAGTCCGGATGAAGTGGTACCTGAGCTGAATGTGCTTTGTCCTTGAATGAAAAGTAGAATTCTTCGCAAGATGAATGGCACTCTGGCTATAAGTATACAATGGGCGATCCTCCTGTGTCTGACTCAGTTCCTCCAGAAAACATTATAACCAAATCATCTCCTTGTTGGCTTCTGTAGCAGCAACATACTCAGCTTCAATGGTTGAAAGTGCAACAACCTTTTGCAGCCTAGAAATCCAACTGACTACAGTTCCCTCTATAGTAAAAACATACCCTGTAGTACTCCTCCGTGAATCAATATCACCCGCCAAATTAGAGTCAACAAATCCACTCAGAGCAGTATTAGATCCTTTGAAACATAATGCCTTCATAGTAGTTCCTTTCAAATACCGAAGAATCTATTTCACAGCATTCCAATGTTCCATACCCGGATTACTCATAAACCTGCTCACAACTCCCACTGCATGTGCAATATCTGGTCTTGTGCAAACCATTGCATACATTAGACTGCCAACAGCTGATGAATACGGGATTTTAGACATTCTATTAACCTCTTCCTATGCCTTTGGGCACATCTCCTTAGTCAATTTGAAATGACTAGCCAAAGGTGTACTAACTGCTTTTGCATCCTGCATGTTAAATCTTTTCAACACCTTCTTTATATACTCACTTTGGGACAAATTAAATGTTCTATTTTTCCTGTCCCGTGTAATCCTCATACCGAGAATTTGCTTAGCTGCACCCAAATCCTTCATAGCAAATGACCTGGCTAATTTCTATTTAAGATCATTTATATGTTGCATGTTAGACCCAGCAACAAGCATGTCATCAACATAAAGCAACAGGATAATATACCTGCCATTATCAAATCTCTTAAAATATACACAATGATCAAAATGACATCTATGATAACCATGTTCAGTCATGAAACTATCAAATTTTAAATACCATTGTCGGGGTGCTTGCTTTAGGCCATACAGACTTTTCTTCAACCTGCACACCAAGTTCTCCTTACCTTTGACCTCATATCCCTGTGGTTGCAACATGTAAATTTCCTCCTCCAAATCTCCATGGAGAAAAGTTGTTTTGACATCTAATTGTTTAAGATGTAAATCATCTGCAACCACAAGACTAAGTACAGTTTTAATTGAAGTCATTTTTACAACTGGAGAAAATATTTCATCATAATCTATACCCTTTTTCTGTGCAAAACCTTTTACCACAAGTCTGGCCTTATATCTTTTCTGGCCTCCTTCCTCCTCCTTCAACCAATAAACCCATTTGTTAGGCAAGGCACTTTTTTCTGCAGGTAAAGGGACTAAGTCCCGAGTCTTATTTTTTATCAAGGAGTCCATCTCCTCTTTCATGCCTAGCTCCCACTGTTGTTTGGCATCTACTTGCATTGCTTCTTCATATTCTTCTGGTTCACCAAAATCCGTTAATAAAATAGAATACATAGAAGGAGAAAATCTTTCAGGGGGTCTACTTGTCCTCGTAGAATGTCTAACACTTGCAGGAGTTTGTGGGATAATTTGTTGTTGCTGAGCATCAGGTACCTGTGGCATTTCATTTTCAGGAATCTCATCCAACACCACATATTCTTGTTTGTCCTGTTCATGCTTCTTTTCCTGCATCTATTCTTTATACATAACCTTCTCATTGAATATAGCATCTCTACTTCTAATTATTTTCTTATTTTCAAAATCTCATAACCGATAGCCATATTCATCTATCCCATATCCAATGAAGGTACATTTCTGAGATTTAGCATCAAGCTTGGTTCTATTTTCTTTATCAATATGGACAAAAGCTTCGCAACCAAAAGTTTTTAGAAAAGAATAATTTACCTTTTTACTAGTCCATGCCTCCTCTGGAATACCACCATCCAAAGGGGTTGAAGGTCCTCTATTTATCAAATAGACAGCAGTATGTACAGCATCTGCCCAAAAATGTAAGGGCAATCCAGCATGCAATCTCATGCTCCTCACACATTCCATGATAGTCCTATTCATTCTCTCTGACACACCATTTTCCTGTGGAGTTCCTGGAACTGTCTTCTGCTTTCGACTCCCATTTAAGAAATAGTAATCTTCAAATGCTTTGCTGCAATACTCACCTCCATTATCCGATCTGAGACACTTCAACTTTTTTCCTGTCTCATTCTCAACCAAAGCTTTCCATTTCTTAAAAGTTTCAAAAACATCTAATTTTTGTTTTAGGAAATATACCCATGTTTTTCTAGTTGAGTCTTTAATAAAAATAACATAATAACAAGAGCCACCAAGAGATGATACCTGAGCCGATCCCCATACATCTGAATGTACAAGCTCTAACTTCTCACTCTTCTTCTCTTTCCCAACCTTGAGAAATTTGACTTTTTTCTGTTTACCATAAACACAATTTTCACAGAACTCTAAATCAATCTTCTTTAGTCCTGGCAATAGATTTTTGGAGTGAAGGATTTTCATCCCTTTCTCACTCATGTGCCCAAGCCTATGGTGCCACATTATCAAATCTATTCTTGCAATATTTATTGTTGTTGTCCTTGCAGTAACTTTATCTGTAGCAGCTAAGGTAGAGTAAGTGTTACCAGTACACAGATATAATGTGCCTACCTTTGCACCTTTAGCTACTACTAATGATCCTTTAGTGACCTTCCACATACTATCTGAGAAGGTAACTATGCAGCCTTCACTACCTAGTTGCCCTGCAGAAATTAAATTTCTTCTTAAATTAGGAACATGTCTTATCTCCTACAAAAACCATTCTGCAACTTGATCTTTATCTTTCCTTTTCCAACAATTTGACAGGACTCATCATCACCCCAATATACATGTCCAAAATCACCTTGAACATAATCTAGAAAATATTTTCTATGGGGTGTAGCATGAAATGAAGCCCCAGAATCTATTACCCAGGAATTATTAACATTATCCAAACATAAGATTAAAGCATCTTGTAAAGTATTACTTGCAATATTAGCTTCCTTATTGTCATTTTCATTTTTGTCTCCTTCTTTGTTTTTTCGAGACCAACAGTCTTTCTTTAGATGACCAAGCTTTCCGTAGTACCAACAATCTTTCTTACCTCTAAATTGAAAGCGTCTTTTCTTTGACTTCCCTCGTGACTTCTCATTCCCAGGGCCTTTTCCTCTTTCCTTTGATCTTCCTCTGTTCTCCACATTCAAAACACTACCCGATGATGTTGGAGTCTCACCTGTGCTTTTCCTTCGCATTTTCTCACTTAGGATAACACCAACAATATCATCAAATGCCAAAGTATTTTTACCAGAGATAGAGTTACTTACGGCCATAACCAAGCTATTCCAGCTTTCTAGCAAAGAACATAAAATCAAGAGAGCCCTAACCTCTTCTGCAAAGGTAATTTTTACCGAAGACAATTGGCTGGTAATTGTATTAAATTCATTTAAGTGATCCGCTATAGATCCTCCCTCACTCATTTTCAAATTAAACAAACGCTTCATAAAAAATACCTTATTCGAAGCCGAGGGTTTCTCATATAACTTAGCCAATGTTGCCATCAAATCTACAGTCGTTTTTGCTTCTGTCATATTGAATGCTACAGACGGCGCAAGACACAATCGAATGGATCCTAGTGCCTTTCTATCTAAAATGTCCACTCTTCATCTGACATTGTGGTCGGTTTCTTTGCCTTTCCTACCAATGGCCGCCACAAATCCTTTTGATACAGGTAATCCTCCATCTGCATTTTCCATAACTGATAATTTTGGTCGTTAAACTTTTCGACCTTGAATTTGGAATCCTCTATTGCTCCCACTCAAATCTGAAAGTCCTGCCAATTTACAGAAAACCTCGCTCTGATACCAATTGTTAGGGTTTCAAGCAGATCCGAAGCAAATATGAACTAACAATTATATGCAGATTTAAATACAAAAAAGATAAAGAAATAAAATAGGACATAGATAACACAGAGATTTAACGTGGTTCACCCAGAATGGGTTACGTCCACTATACATAGTTGTCCAATCTTTCTTATTATCCAGCAAAAAATAGTACATCAACCTTACAATGCCTTAAGCATCCCGGCCGCTTATAACATGCATTTTTAGGGCAACAAACAAAGTCAGCCTTTTTAGGGTTTTATTACAATGTCGATTTTCATCAACGAAAAATAGCAAAAAAAAATTTCTTGGGGGCTACCACCCCCAAACCCCTACCCGGGGCCCAACTCGGCCCCGGACCTCGGCGAGGATACATTTTGAGTGTACAGTACTTTTATGAGCAGTCGCCACATTTCAACAAAGCGGGTCCAAACTGTGGCAGCTCCCACAAAATCCACCACCAACAATCATCAATTCAACAACCAAAATCAATCCCAAAAATCTCACAACAATGTCTCAATCCAGGGACGACCACCCCAATCGAATAATAGGACTCCAAGAGATTTCACTCCTCTGGTTGAGCCTATTGAAGTGGTGTTTCAAAAACTTGTCCAAGCAAGTATAATGGTTTTTCCAATCACTCACCCGTTTGACCCCAATCAACCTAAACCAAGATGGTATAATGAAAATGAGTATTGTGAATACCATCGTATCAAGGGACATGATACACGAAAGTGTATGAAACTGAAGATCTCATTGATAGAGGTGAGATTGAGATAGCAAATACAAAACCTGGTAATAACAATGACAAACTCAAAATGTACCAGGAACCCTTCCCGAAGCATGATAAAGGAAAAGGCTCATCATCTAACGCAATGGGTTATGACTACGCTAATCACGTAACCGGTTTTGATTTTTTGGTAGGTCGCATTGAACCTGCAAACAATAATGTCAATGTCATAACCATCCAAGGAGTTAATCCTTCTTCTTCCCAGAGCAGACCAAATCCTGCTCGGATAGTCATTCAAGGCATCGCGCCTTCCACCTCCCATTTCCAGAATGACTGCAATGGAACTACACGCCGAGGAAGAGTCACCATCCAAGGAGTTCCTCCCCCACCAAACCCCCCACCCATGTCTTCCACCCGCCGATATGACCTCCTTGATCAACTTGGGAAGACACCCGTGCAGATCTCCATTTTGGAACTTCTCAAGACTTCTCCAGTCCATAAATAAATTTTGGAACAAGCCCTTCTCTAATCACGCGTTCCAGATAACATCAATGCCACCCAATTCCAAGCCCTCATTGGAAACCTTGCTGCCCAGCAACACATTGTATTTAACTTCAAAGATGCTCCCGCAGATGAAGACCATAACAAACCTTTGCACATCAAAGCTCTCATCCACAAGCACAAGGTCAAACGTATCCTGATAGACGGTGGATCCGGGCTTAATCTGTGTACATACAAATTAATAAAATAATTGGGACTTTCTGAGGATCTGATAGACACATCAGGAAGGATCACAATAAAAGCATATGATGTTGCAGAAAGAATTTCAAAGGGCGTGGTCACCTTACCTCTTCAAGTGGGCCCCATTACAATTGAAACCCCTTTCCAAGTACTAGATCTTGACCTCTCCTACAACATTCTCCTCGAGAGGCCATGGATTCATTCCTTGCAGGCCGTACCCTCCACCTATCACCAATGCATCAATTTCCCCTATAACGGAAGAGAGATCACTATCAAAGGTGATCCCCAACCTTTTCAATATTGCAAACTATTAGAGGGGAAGCATCTGTATCATTTCCCACTAAATAGACCCTCGCCAACGCCTCCATCTGACACATCAAATGTTGCCTCCACATCATCCCAACCAAATAATCAAATCAAGATCTTGGACAATGGCTATGGAGAATACAAATTGGAGGACATCTTATTAATAGGAAACCTCCCTCTCTCTCCTAAGTCATTTGGAAAACCAAAAGAGATAAAAAAGGACCCAAAACCAGTCATGTAATGCCAAAACACCACCTTCCAGCAATGGGGCCCACTTGATAACGAGAGCCTCGAAGCAAATATCTCTTCATGGCTGTATCGGGAAGAAGATGAAGATCCAACAAGAATATCCAAAGAAATGTACCCAAAAGCATCTGCCATAGTTGAAAAAATGGGTTACAAAGGACACGGCCTGGGACCAGAGGAGAAAGGAAGAAAAACACCCATAAATCCTATCTCCTACAGATACAACAGAGGCTTGGGGTACACCCCGGTGCCTAAGATTACTATCGTTGGTGCCCCTTCTAGTCCTTCTTCGGATATCGAAAGCGCTGATGAAGAGGAATTCCACAAAATGCCTTATGAAAATGAGAAAGATATCTTCTTGGACGCTTACATCAATACCATCACCCCCGTAACCCCTCCCACTTCACATGAGTTACATCTTGTCCATCCTGAACTCATTGACTAAGGCCAATGAGACAAACCCACTTTAGATATCTGCACCGACGATAATGCTCTCATTGCTCTCCTAACAGCGCAAAATATGGAAGATTGTAGCAGAATTGAGGGTATTCAACTACATGAAAAGGGATACTTTGGTAGTCAAGTCAATGCCCTTAGCCACAAAAAGGATAATAAAAGAAAAAGATATGATTCCCCAGGTGAAAACCTCCCTGAGGCGCCTTTGGATGAACAAGAAATAAAAATAAAGGGCGTATCTGAAAGTGAAAACCTGGAAAAGGCACTTGACAATGAGGGATTTGACCTCCTTACCATTGGTTACCTTCCACAGGACAAATCAAATTTGTTGATAGAAGAAACAGACAGCATCAACATGGGCACCGAGGTCATTCCAAAAAATGTGCTCATTGTCAAATCCCTCACAGAAATCGAGCAACAAGACTTCATCAACTTTCTTACATAGGTAAAAATCAATTTTGCATGGTCCTATTCTGATATGCTAGGGTTGGACCCTGCCTTGGTGGTTCACAATCTCGCCATCCGCCCAGATGCAAAACCTGTAAAACAAAAATTGCGCAAAATGCACCCACATATTGCACTCCTGGTCAAGGCAGAACTCCAAAAGTTATTAGACGCAGAATTTATAAAACCAATAGATTATGCTAAATGGGTCTCCAACATTGTACCTGTTGGCAAACCTGCTGGGGCCATCTACATCTGCACAAATTTCTGAGATCTAAATATAGCTTGTCCTAAAGATGATTTCTCGCTCCCCAATATAGACATGATTGTGGACCTTATAGCAGGATATGAAATGTTATCGCTAATGGATGGGTTTTTTGGATACAACCAAATCAGGATAGCAAATGAGGATAAGCATAAAACTACATTCACAACACCATGGGGTGCTTTCCATTATCAGGTCATGCCTTTTGGCCTTAAAAATGCTGGAGCTAGGTATCAACAGGCAATGACAACAATTTTTTATGACCTCTTGCACAAAATTATGGAGGACTACGTGGATGATCTGCTAGGAAAATCCAAGACAAGACAAGAACACATCCCCATTCTAAAACAGATCTTTGAAAGATTGGAAAAATACAAGTTGCACCTAAATCCCAAAAAGTGTGTGTTTGGCATCACATCGGGAAAACTACTGGGATTCATTGTTTCCCGCAGAGGCATCGAGGTTGATCCCGCAAAGATAAAAGCTATTATGGAAATGCCTCCACCAAAAACTCTCAGACAACTACGCAGTCTCAAGGGAAAACTCCAGTCTGTCAGGCGTTTCATTTCACAGCTAGCAGACAAGTGCCATCTATTTGCACACCTGTTGTGTAAAGACACAAAATTTAAATGGGATTGCCTATGTCAAAAGGCCTTTGAGAAATTAAAAGAATATCTAGCATCACCTCCCGTATTGATGCCTCCTACTCCTGGAAAACCCCTTATTTTGTATATATGTGCTATTGCAATGGCATTGGGGGCATTATTGGCACAAACAGATGATCAAGGGAAGGAACACGCCATTTACTACATCAGTCGGACGTTGGTAGAATATGAACTCAATTACACCCCCATTGAAAGAGCATGTTTGGCATTAGTGTTCAGCACACAGAAACTATGACACTATATGCTAAATAATAAGACAAAATTAATTGCTAAAATTGATCCACTTAAATATCTCTTGTCCAAAGCTGCTCTCACTAGCAGAACCGCCAAATGGGTCATGCTCTTAAGCGAGTTTGACATTGAATATGTGGACAAAAAGGCAATCAAGGGACAAGTCATTGCAAATCAGTTGGCTGAAGCTCCACTTCCAGGTGACCATCCTCTTCTCACAGAATTACCAGATGAGTTCGTTATGACTGTTACCACATCCTCCACATGGAAATTGTATTTTGATGGCTCCTACACTCAAAATGGATCGGGGGCAGGAATATTATTGGTCACACCTCAAGGAGATGGCATCCCCAAATCATACAAGATAGCCTTTGCATGTACCAATAACATAGCAGAATATGAGGCCCTCATCACAGGTTTACACTTGGCTATCCACTGGAAAATAAAAGAATTACAAGTCTATGGCGATTCCCAACTCATCATAAAACAAGTCATTGATGAATACCAGACAAAAGATGATAAACTCCTTCCCTACCATACCATGGTTGAAAATCTTAAGCAACATTTCACGGCAATCAAGTTTGACCAAATCCCATGAACAAACAACAGGGTTGCAGATGCAATGGCCACCATTGGCTCCCTCCTTCAAATGCCAGCACACAGTCAGAAGTGCGAGTTCTTGGTCGAGCAATTGTTTATATCGGCATATGACCTACCAGAGTCTGAAATGGTGTGTGTTCTCGTTGGTCCCGAGTCCCCTTGGTACCAAGAAACCTTCACTTTCCTCAAAGACAACACCATTCCCCCACACCTCACCAAAACCCAACAGCAAACCTTCATCCGCCGATGTGCCCATTACACCATCCTTGCAGACACCTTTTTCAGAAGGCATTTTGATTGTTCCCTCCTAAGGTGTTTAGATAAATAAGAAGCAGAATGGGCATTACGCGAAGTACACGAGGGTATCTGTGGGGCACACTCAAGTGGACTCACATTGGCTAAAAAACTTTTGAGAACAGGATACTATTGGCCTAAAATGGAAGAAGATGCATACAATTATGTGAAGAAATGCATCCCTTGCTAACAGCATGGCGAGAAGATTCATGCACTGTCACAAGAATTGCAGCCATTCATTACACCATGGCCCTTCTCACAGTGGGGGCTCGATCTCATTGGGAAAATCCACCCTTCATCTTCCAACAGACATAAATTCATTATCACCGCCACCAAATACTTCACCAAGTGGATAGAGGCTATCCCTCTTACTTTCACCACCGGCAAGAAAATATCCAAATTCATACTGAACTACCTAATCTGTCAATATGGCATCCCAAAAGTTATCATCACAGATAATGGTAAACAATTTAAGAACCAGGATGTCAAAGAACTCTGCCAAAAATTCAACATCCAACACCGCTTCTACACTCCATATTAGCCCCAAGGCAATGGCCAAGCTGAGGCTTCTAATAAAACCCTAATAAAAATCCTTAAAAAGACAGTCAATGAAGCGGGTCGTGATTGGCACCTCCAAATCCATCCTACATTGTGGGCCTACCGCACCTCCATCCACACCCCCACTGGCGCCACTCCTTATTCCCTAGTATTTGGTTCCGAAGCCATCCTTCCCCTTGAGATCGAGATCCCCTCTCTAAGGGTATCGCTGCAAAACATCCTACCAGAGGAAGAATACATAATTACCTACTTACAAGAGCTAGAATTGTTAGATGAAAGGCGCCTCAAGGCCTTGAATCATCTTCGAGTATATCAAAACCATCTGCGCATGAGTTATCATAAAAAAGTTAGAACCCTAGAATTCCAAGTTGGTGATCTTGTCCTCATGGAAAATCAGAAAAATCTACAAGAAAGAGAAAAGAAAGGCAAGTTCGAGCCTAATTGGCTTGGATCATATGTAATCACAGCGAAATATGGATTAGGAGCTTATCAGTTGGCTACTCTTGAAGGCGATCCTTTGGATGATCCAATGAATATCATGCACCTCAAAAGATTTTATGCTTATTCCTCAGAAAGTCTTAAATTGTCAAAAAAAAAAATCAAATCAAGAAAAAAAAAAAAAATTAAATGAGAAAAAGATCCTGAAAAAATCGTTACTTTGGTGAAAACCTAGCAAACAGGCACCTTATGACACAAAAAAAAATTAAAAAATCAGAAAAAGAAAGAAAAACAATTCGTCCATTAGTGAAAACCACTTGGTGGCGCTATGGACAAGTACCTTGGTGAAAACCTCTATGCAGACACCAAGGTAAATAATCGGATCCACTATCTATCATGTCGATACTACAAATCATCTGCCATCCAACCCACCCATGCGTAACATTCCTTCTTTTCCGCCTCCCAATAAAACATGTGTATGATGATAAAGTCTTCGCCTGAGTCATGAACAAGGAATGTCCCATTGAAACTGAGATTTTATGCCTCTGTGTGAAAGCTTCAAGAAGTCTTGAGAAACAATCCCAAGTCCATCCTAGTTCTACTCTTGGCAAGAGGTATCATGTGGTCGCAAGGAAGAGACTTGTTAGATTTTGTTAGATCTTTTCATATAGGCTTGCATCTTTTGCCCTACGACTGCCACTATTTATGACTGCCTGGGTTCTTCCATATCCAGGTACGTTATGACAGGTGCATACTGGGGCATATTTCATAGTATGGCATGTTTTGGATCCTTCTTGTATAAATCGGCGACCTGGTACTAGTGTTTATCAACACTTACCCTCTTGTGTACAAGAGGTATCGGTGTGTTTGAGGGTTTCCTTGCATGAACCCACAACTTTGTATTAGTGTTTCTTAACACTTGCATTGTTGTGTGCAAGAAATTCCCATTTATCTACAGAGTCAGTCCACGCCCTGCGTTTCTCATGGTCCTGATTTCTATAATCAATGGTGCAAGTCACTCAGGGCAACATCAAACTAGGTTGGCTCTTCACATTTGTTGTGCACAAAATCTCACCATCATTCCATCAAATCCTAAACTCAATAATCCCATGGAGTTCTCAATTGCCCCCATTTTCCTCCACGGTCTCGCATCTCATATTCTTCTTTCCAAATACCTCATGACTGCTTCATATTTGTTCCTCATCTATCCCTTCCACCTTAATTTTTCTTCCTCTATTTTTTTTCCTCACATAATCAATTCTGATTCTGATTCATTTCTTATACAGGATGTATCCTTCCTGAAACTAGACACTCTGATCATGTCTTATACAGGATGAATCCTTCCTGAAACTAGACGTTGTGATCAATCATGTCTTATATAGGATGAATCCTTCCTGAAACCAGACATTGTGATCTGATCATGTCTTATACAGGATGAATCCTTCCTGAAACCAAATGTTGTGATCAATCATGTCTTATACAGGATGAATCCTTCCTGAAACCAGACGTTGTGATCAGTCATGTCTTATACAGGATGTATCCTTCCTGAAACCAGACGTTGTGATCTGATCATGTCTTATACAGAATGAATCCTTCCTGAAACCAGACATTGTGATCAGTCATGTCTTATATAGGATGTATCCTTCCTGAAACCAGACACTCCGATCATGTCTTATACAGGATGAATCCATCCTGAAACCAGACGTTGTGATTAGTCATGTCTTATACAGGATGTATCCTTCCTAAAACCAAACACTCTGATCATGTCTTATACAGGATGAATCCTTCCTGAAACCAGACGTTGTGATCAGTCATGTCTTATAAAGGATGTATCCTTCCTGAAACCAGACACTCCGATCATGTCTTATACAGGATGAATCCTTCCTGGAACCAGATATTGTGATCAATCATGTCTTATACAAGATGAATCCTTCCGGAAACCAGACACTTTGATCATCTTTGTCTTATACAGGATGAATTCTTCTTGAAACCAGACTGAATCTAGATCTTATCAATCGAATTAAATCAAATCTATTAGGATATCAATTTCGCAAAACTCTAAAGATCAAATACCTCAATTGATCTCCAGAGGGGGCATCACCATACCATAATCTATCAATCAAGAGTTGGGACATCCTATCAAACCAATATCAGTATCAAAACAAGATTATTCTTTGAATCAATGTGTCATCACACCTCGCTTCAAAGAGGGGCAAAATGTAGACACTTAAAAATAATTATTTTAATTATTTTTAATTCCTCGCATAATTAATTAATTAATTATGTTAATTCAAATTCCTCTCAATATTTATTAAATATAATTAATATTGTCACTATAGCATATGATTGATTTATTTAATAAATCAATCCCTTTCTTTATTCTTCTAAAAAAATCAAATCCTCACAAATCTTCCTCTTAGCTAATTAATTTCAAATCATCTTCTTAATTCATTCTTCTAGAAACTCCCTAAACTCACTTAACATTATTCTTCTAATTTTTTATTCCCTCCACTCATTCTCTCTCCTAATCAAATTCTCCTACAAATATTAATCCCACCTAACATTTCCTCTAATCCCCCTCCTAATGAGTTGTTAATGGTTAATCATCATGATTAGTCACAAAGTCAACTCTTTGTCCTTTTCATCCAGCCACTAGCTTTAAATGCTCTTTTCCTAGGTGAATGTAAGATTTTTGAAATCACACATTCCTCTAGGCATCCCCTCTCCCAAGGAATTTTTAATTCTTTTTTATTCCTCTAATCCCCATGATATCCTTTTTTGGACAATTTTTAATTCCTCCAATGCATCTTGTGGAGTGTGGAGATATGAAATGCCTTTAAGGCATATTTCTTGGTCTCCACACCCTCTCTTGGACCTTGTGTGAGCTCACAAGTAAATCCTAGCCCTTCATCTCAAATTTATCCTAGCCATTCGTTTTCCTCTCCTCTTCCTATAAAATAGGGCTCCCTCCCTTCATTCAAAACATCTTGAAATCTAGTAAGTTTATGCTGCCCTTTTGAGCCCAGGAAATCATCTTGGCAACTTGATCATCTCGTTCTTATCATTTTTCAAATCTATTCAATTTGTGCACAACATTGGAGAGCCATCCACATCCAGCAATCAAAGGAGCACATCAAGTGGAGCATTATCAAGGGGCGCCTTCACTTCATCAAGCTCAATCCGAAGGAAAAGGTAAAATAGCAAGGTGAAATGGTCTTTTAATGATATTTTAGTATTTTGCATGTTTATTTTGTTATGTTTTGATCATTTGACCTTCAAATCTGTTTTCCCCTCTTCACAAACATTTTTGGCGTTGTTGTCGAGGATGGTGTCAAACTAAGAACCTGTTAGGGTTATTATCTTTTTAGTTTTTCAGTTTAATTATTTTTTATAGCCCAGTTTGTTTAAAGTAATTTTTATGAATTTGCATGCATAGGCAAAGAAGAGACACTCAAGGTAGATTCCTTTCCAACCGTCCTAATCATATAAGACTCAATTCATATGACCTCCAGATGTAAATCCTTTTGCTTCACTATATCAAATCTCAGAAAATTTGAACCCTCCTGAATTTGAACTTCCTGGGAGCAATCTCCATTTTATCTTTTGACCTCCTAAAGAGGAACTTCATTTAGTGAATTCTCCCAAAATCCCAATGCAAGGAAATTCACCCCCTGGTGGGAATAACCCACCTCCACCTGTGGAACCAACATTTGAGTTCCCTATTTCTGATCAGTATGATAATGCTAATCTCAAGAATATTCCAGCTTCTTCCCTCCCTAAATTCTATGGATTGGTGACAGAGGACCCAGACACATTCTTGTTTGAGTTTGATGTCCTCTATAGAATTTTTTATTATACTATAAATGCCCATAGACTCAAAATATTCCCCGCCACTTTGAAAGAATCATCTTTAAGATGGTTTATGAGTTTAGGGAGTATCACAATCACTACATGGGATGAGATGAAATGATTGTTTCTCATGAAATACAAGGATTATTGTAGAGGAACTGGCCGCCATGGGGATGATATTTTTAGAATGACACAGAAAGAAGATGAGAGTCTTGAAGATTATCTGGAGAGGTTTCTATTCAGTGTCAAAAACTCCAAGCATAGCACTCTAAAAGGAGATTCTTTGAAGCTGATATTTTTTAGAGGAATCAGTGATGAATGCACAGATGCTTTGGATCTTATGGGAGGAGGTTACATAGCACAATCAAAATGGAATGACATTGGACAAATTTGTCAGAAGTATTCCAGATCCGCTTCTAAGAAGAATAGGCATTTTAAGCCAAGAGTTTTTTCATCAACATCTGGTAATGGAGTTTCTAGAATGGAACTTAGCCATTTGTTGAAGGATTTTAAGGAGGATATCATAAACAATATGGCTACTCAACTAGACACACTTTCAGCTAAGAGGAAGCATGAGGAAGCTGATGCAGTTCTTGCAGAATTTTGCCCCCATTGTAGCCAAAGGAAAAGAGACTGCAAATATAAAATGGTTGCAAATATTGAAGTTCTTGATTTCAAGATAATACAAGGTGATGATGAACAAGTTTTCTATGTTGCTCAAAGAAGGCCAAATTTTCCAAGACAAGGTATGCCTCCCAATCCACTTTCTTTTTCTGGTTATAGTGGAAATTCCTATGCACCAAATAATCAATGGCAATCTCCATATGCTCAAAATTTTGGTAGTTATCCAGATTGGTATGGTCCTCAAGGACAAGGGAAACATTTTGCCAATCAAACTCCATAGTGGCAACAGCCACAAAGAAATTGGTCTCCACCTCAAGGACCATGGCAACAATTTAAAGGAAACTGATAGCCTGCTCCTCAATGGAGGGGGGGTCAGCCATGGACAAATCAATCGTCTAGATATCAACAACCTATACATCACCCACAACCACCTGCAATAATGCCTCCTCCTGCAGCCACTATTGTTCCACCTAAACCCACACAGTTGCCCACTCAACCAATGTTGAATCCTAATAGAAAATCTCAGCAACAACAAGAAGTTTATTCAGCTAATCCTAATCAATACCCAACCTATTCTCTATCAATAAGTGATATTCACATAAGATCTGGGATAACTTTGCCTAACCCGTCCCCACCAATTATAACTAAGATACCAAAAGAACAAGAAATCTCTAGTCCAACAATCCCAATACCTCAAAATCAGAAAATACCTCCATTTCCTCAAAGGTTGCAAGCAAAAGAGATTCTTCCATAACAGGAACAAAGTTTTGATATTATAGATCAACTGAAACACGTATGTGTTAAAATTTTATTGTTACAAGTTATTAAGGATGTCCATGTATACAGTAAGGCACTTAGGGAAGCATGTCTAAAGAAGCCTAGTAGAAAGAAAAAATATCCGCAAACAATGCATGTAATGGGTCAATTGATTGATATCATGTTAGGAAAAGTTTCAATTCCTAAGTATGTTGATCCTGGCAGTCCTGTTGTGAATATAGTCATCAATGGCACTCAGATAAAGAATGTCATGACAAGGGATATTATGCAACTGCTTGAAATAACTAGTCTCAGACCTACACCTACAGTCCTACAGGTTGTCGATAGTTTCATAGTTCAACTTGATGGTATGATTGAATTATAGTTGTTGCTTTAGATTCCTGTGAATACCCTGCAGATTTTATGATCTTGTCTCCTAAGGCCACATTGGGAGGATATCCAATGATTTTGGGGAGACCTTGGCTTGCTATAGCTGATGCATATATTGGATATCGGTCAAGGGATATGACTATCTCAGATGGAAATACTACCAAAAATTTAGCTCTATATTCTCCTGCTCAACCCCAATTTGATCAACAACAAGTCGTTTGGCCTAACTTGGTAGAAGAATTTGAAGGAGTTGACTATGTCAATCACCTTATGATGATTAATAGAGGACCATTCATTCAGCTTCATGATGATGACTCAATTCTCTATAAAATTCTAACAAATGAGTTAAGACAAGAGCGAAAATTGCAGGAGTTAGTATCAAATATTTCAGAATCAGACTTTCCTACAGCCATTGATATACTGCATACTCGGTTGCCGCAAGAAGTATGCACTTTTCATTTTTCTGAAATATCTCAGATTGATCTTGTAGTCACATAAATCTGTCCATTCAATTAAATGAATATTTACTATTTATTTGTTTATTTATCCACTAGCCAACAGTTAATTAAATTAATATTTAATTAATTCATCCTCAATCCCTTCTCCTATTAACTAAATAAATTATCCAATTTATTTAAATTAATTCATTAAAACCACACCTCTAAATCAATTAAATAAATAAATCATATTTATTTAATTTAACCCCTTTCTTCTTTTAAATAAATAAATTAAATATTTATTTAAATCCCTAAACTACCCCCCCACTTGCAATCTCCTAAAAAAGCAAGTTACAACCACAATTGAAATAAATTAATTTTATTATAATTTAAATCTTATTTTCCCTCACCCACCAAACCCACTTGCAATCCTCAATCCCCTTCTAGACTCTTCTAAACCACTTTCTAAATTCTTCTACCCCCTCCTAATTAGCCTAATCCCATCCCCTAATTATTGTCACATTCCTAAGCAACTTGAAGTCACTTCTCAAAACCTTCAAAGTCTTTGAAAAACATTTAATACTTTATGTGTTCAACAAGCTAACCTTTAAAGTCTTCCAAACCACTAATGGCTCTTACATGACCATTAATGGCTCTTGCATAGCCATTTATGGTTAACTCAACTTACCCACATGGCTAGAGACTTTACCACTAATTCAACCCCCATTTAACCCTTATGTCTCCTCAAGCATTTATTGCTTTGACCATGGTTATCCTCACTAACTCTTGCACAAGAGTTTATCCATTGGATAAAGGCATTATTCATTAAATAATGAATTTATTCATTCAACTTAACATTAACCGTACCTCCCAAGTTAACCTTCAGGTCATGTCAAGCATTTAATGCTTTTTCCCTCTCCCCTCAACACTTCTCATGTTAACATTTGTCATCCTGGGATTGGATTGAAATCTCTCACATGGATCACAAACCCTTCAATACTGAGCCTTGTTGAGATTACTCAATCTCAACCATCCATTGCTCCATTTTTCTTATAAATAGAGACCATTCCTTCATACTCCAGATCCTAAAATCTTGTGTGTATCTAAGTTATAGTGAATTTTAGAGAGCATTCTAGCATAATCAATATTGTCTTTTGGCTAAAATTAACATTAGTTAATTACATAACATCTCATATTTAGTTTGTTTTACATTTGCACTAGCATAGTTTAATCATTTCAATCTTGAATCTCCATAAGACATCCAAAATAGTGCAAAAAGCTACTGAGAGCTACACTCTTTTGGAACTTGGAGAGGAGAGGAACAAGGGAACAGTATCTATTGTTGGCATATGTGCAGAGTATGTTGACATGATGATATTGTGTTGTCATTGATGTCAATATGCTGAAGAGTGAACCGGTAATATGTTGAAGAGAACCAGTTTATTGAAGTTAAGCAACTGGCAAAGTGAACCGGTATAATGAAGTGAACCAGTATATGTGCAAAAGGTGAAGCGATATGTTTGTCCAAGTGAACTGGTATATGGAATTTTTTGTATCAAGGTTTCATATGGTATGACTATCGGTTGGTAGTCCCAACCTCAGGGTTTCCGGTTGAAGTGTTTCGAGCCTGTGTGATTCAACCAATGACATTGTGTAATGAGTTAGCATTGTAATAGAGATCAGATCGTGTTGCCACGCCAGCCTCATGCATGTGAAGGATCTTGCATGAAGGGGATTGATCCTATCTACCTCAGGAATGTGCAAAGTCCCTGCAAATGGTGAAGAACGCATGATGGGTTATCACCTCCTAGAAGTGATGAAGAACGAATGATGGAGAATGTCTTGAGATCTGTTCAAGACTGTTGTATTCATATGCAAAGTGTTCAATGGTCAGGATTGAACTGACTAAATTTCTCAACCTAAATGTTTAGGGTTTAGGGTTTATGCTACCGACCTATCTGTTTCCTATAAAGTCGATGTTGTGTTTCATATTGAGGTTGTTGGTAAATGTTGTGTGTGTATCTAAGTGTAGAGATACGTAATTCTTTCTAGACCAGATAAGAAAATTGATATCTGTAGAGTATGTGTGTAGAAGGAAGAAACTAAAGCGAATCTACATTGGCATTGAGTGCTATTACCAAATCATTGTAATACCTGTTGATCTCTAACCACTTCAACAGTTGTAAAAATCCCTTAACAGGGTAGCTTTAATCAGCTTGTTGTAAATCCTTTAATAGGGTGACTCAAAGCCATTGAGTTCATAAAATCCTCTAACAAGGTAACCTTTAATAGGGTTTAACCCTTAACCGGGTATTCTAGCCATCCCCTAACCGGGTGATCCCTAACAGGATCAGTTCCTAATAGAACCTGTTGTAACAGTCTTTAACCAGACTAGGCTCTTAATAGAGCGGACTTCTAAAGAGGTCAAAAATAGCTTGTGGGTATTCATCCCCACCGTGGTTTTTCCTAGTTGGGTTTCCACGTGAAAAATATGTGTGTCATGTGTGATGCCTCTTTCATGTGATGTTTTGTTATTTCCTGTTTAGTGGTGAATCATGTTGTTCTAGTAAATTATTGTATCTCTGATGATAGATTATCTGTTTATGCATAAGGATAAAGTGGAAATGAGGGAGTAGATTATATGGAAAGCTAAGTGTTGTTGGTTTATGTCTTTCATAGTCTCATAATGTTTAACCGGTAGTAATCTGGTTCAGACCAGTGTTAGTGATTGTAAGTCAAGTTCACTGTTTGTAGTCAAACTAGTTCAGGAAAAGATTTTGTGTCTGTATTGATTCACCCCCCCCCCCTCTCAGTACCGGTTTGGTACTCATTGTTCATCATTGAGTTATCAATTGGTATCAGAGCATCCTCCAGGTCCTCTGTGTTGGAAGCTTAACTGTTTGAGGGAAAGATCCTATTGTAATGATGAAGAGGGAAGGTCCAAAGTTCAACAGAGATAATTTTAAAATATGGAAGGACAGAAAGAAGATATACATCAGAAGCATGGGTGCTCAACATTGGAGCTATGTTGAGAATTCTTATGTTATCCCTACTAGTACTCTCATCGATGATCAAAAAAGAGAGATTCAGGAGAATGGGCAAGTTATGGAAGCCCTAATTAGCAGTTTATCTAGCATTGAGTTTATTGATGTTCAGGACAAAGAGAATCCCAAAGAAGTATGGGATACTCCTGAGAATATCTATGGCGGTGATGAGCATGTGAAACAAGCTAAGAAAGAAAGCCTTAGGAGAAAGTTTTAAGACATGCGGATGATTGAAGGAGAGACCATTCAACAATATGGAATAAGGATCAAAACTGTTATTGGAGATATCAAAAGTGCAGAGGCAAAATTTATGATTCCACTATTGTTAGCAAATTCTTGAGATCCTTATTACCGGTCTATGCAATAAGGGTTGTTGCTATTCAAGAGTTGAGGTCAATAGACAAGACTAAGGTATCCCTAGACTCCATCATTTCAAAGTTGACAGCCTATGAGCTAAATGGTTTTGATGGCAGTGTTTAGAAGACTGAATCAGCCTTTAGAGCATCCGTTACACCATCTAGAAAAGGCAAAGAAGCTAATACTAGTGGTGAACCAAGACAGAGCAGAGAAATGGATGATGAGGAGATCCTGATGGAATTTGAAGCTCTTCTTGCCAAGAGACTTCTTAAGGGAACCGGTAAATATAGAGGTAAGCTCCCTTTGAAATGTTTTTCTTGTAACCAGATAGGACACATTGGTGTAAACTATTCTAATGGTGACAACAAGGATAAACCGGAGAGGTTCAAGAAGTTCAAAGGAGGAAACCAGAGAAGTTGTTTTGTAGTAGTTGATGAAGGTGTCACTGATGAGAAATCAGAAGATGAAGAAAATGAAGATATTGTGTTTGTTGCAGTCAAGGAAGATGTGTCAGACAAGAAGGCTCTTGTCTCCCTCTTTGATAATTCCAATGAGTGGATTATTGACAGTGGTTGTTCTCACCATATGACTGGTGACCGGAGCAAGTTTCTATTTTTGGAAGAGTATGATGGTGGTGTGGTTCATTTTGGTAATGATGCACCATATATGGTCAAAGGCAAAGGGTCTATCTCTCTGAATGGAAAGAGCAGTGTTGACAATGTGTATTGGGTGGAAAGTCTCAGACACAACCTATTGAGTGTTTCCAAGCTGAATGATAGTGGACTCACTCTGGAATTTAAAAATGGAGTGTGCAAAATCAAATGAAAGAATGGTGAACTGATGGCTACTGGTATGCAGACCAAAGGTAACCTATTTCAACTGAATGCAAATGTTAATACATGTCTTATGGCTAAGTTTGATGATAGCTGGATATGGCATAGGAGACTCTACCATGTTGACTTTGATAACATTGTGAAGGCCAGTAAGATCAAGGCAGTTAGAGGATTGTCGGTGCTAAGCAAACCGGAAAATCCTTTATGCAGAGAGTGTCAACTGGGGAAAATGTCTTCCTCAACTTTCAAAGATAAATCTTTCACTGCAGAAAATTTACTTGATCTTGTGCATACTGATTTGTGTGGTCCTATGAAAACCAGGAGTGTGCAGGGAGATAGGTATTTTATGATTCTTACAGATGATTGCTCAAGAATTATGTGGGTCACTTTCTTGAAGGACAAGTCTGAAGCCTTTGAAAAGTTAAAAGGTTTCAGAGCACTGGTAGAAAAGGAAAGTGGTAGAAGAATCAAATACCTTAGAACTGATCAAGGAGGGGAATTCACTTCCGATGAATTCAACAAATATTATGAAGAGAATGGCATCAAGAGGCAACTATCTACCCCTTGGACTCCACTGTAGAATGGCTTAGCAGAGAGAAACGACCAGACTATGGTTGAAGCGGCTAGAACTATGTTGATCCATGGAAAGGTTGCTCACACCTTTTGGAGAGAAGCGGTGAGCACTGTAGTCTACACAATGAACCGGGTACTCATCAAGAAAGGAAAGGATAAGACTCCTTATGAGTACTGAACCGGTAAGACACCAATAGTAAGCTACTTCAGAGTGTTTGGTAGCAAATGTTATATCAAGAGGAGTGAACATCAGAGCAAATTCGATGCAAAATATGATGAGGGAATATTCTTAGGATATTCCACCAAGAGTAAATCTCTCAAATGTTTCAACAATAGGACTCAAAGAATTGTTGAAAGCATCAATTTTAGGGTTGATGAAAACTCTGAGAAACCTGAGGAAACTGGCAGAGAGCAAGTAAGAGATGAACCGGTAGTAACCTTCTGGGAACTGGTTGCAAAACAGCCAAGCACCAGTAACAGTGCTCCTACACTGGTGGATGTTGATCCTGATGAAGATGAGGATGAAGAAGAAAAGAAAGAGGAGACAACTAAGATCATTCCTAGGTATGTAAAACTCAATCATGATCCAAATCAGATCATAGGAGACAAAGACACAGGAATTCTTACAAGAAGAAAGGTCAGAGCAAACTCATGTATGATCTCTGAATTTGAGCCTAAATCATTCAAAGAGGCACATAAAGATGAAGATTGGATCAAGGCGATGGAAGAGGAACTTGACCAGATAGAAAAGAATGGTACATGGTCTTTGGTACCCAAACCAGAGCATAAAAATGTCATTAGCACCAAATGGGTTTTCAAAAATAAGTTGAATGAAGATGGCTCAGTGGTTAGAAACAAAGCCAGATTGGTGTGTAAAGGATATGCCCATGAAGAAGGAGAAGACTATGGAGAAACCTTTGCTCCAGTAGCCAGATTGGAAGGAGTTCGTATGCTTCTTGCATATGCAACATTCAAGTGATTCAAGGTATATCAAATGGATGTAAAGTCTGCATTTCTGAATGGAATACTAGAAGAGGAGATGTATATAGAGAAACCAAATGGGTTTTCCCTATCAGAAGACAGTGACATGGTGTGTAGGCTACATAAAGCCTTGTATGGACTAAAGTAGGCACCTAGAGCATGGTATAAATGCTTGCACTCCCATCTTGTGAAGATTGGATTTAAAAGAACAAGTGAAGATAGCAATATCTACTTGAAATCAGAAGGAGATCAGATTCTAATATGTGAAGTATTTGTTGAAGACATAATCTTTGGTGGAGATGACAAGATGAGTCATGACTTTGCAGATGAGATGAAGAAGGAATTTGAGATGTCACTCATAGGGGAGATTAAGTTCTTCATTGGATTGCAGATTCAGCAAATGAAAGATGGAATATTTATTACTCAGTCCAAGTATGTCAAAGAGGTGTTGAAGACCTTTGGCATGGAAGAAAACAAACTGGTTGGTACACCAATGGTGACCAGTTGTAAACTATCAAAAGAGGATGAATCAGCATTGGTAAATGAGAAGGAATATCGATCAATGATTGGTAAGTTGCATTATGTAGTGCATAGCAGACTGGGCATTGCACATGCAGTGGGTATTACCGCTCGGTTTCAGAAAAGCCCAAGAGAATCCCACCTTGTAGCAGTCAAGCGAATTCTTAGATATCTGAATGGAACTATTGAATATGGATTATGGTATCCATGCAATGATGATTTCAACCTGAAAGTGTTCACAGATGTTGATTGGGCTGGTAATGTGGATGACCAGAAGAGCACAACCGGTGGTGAATTCTTTCTCGGTGGTAGACTGGTCTCATGGATGAGTAAAAAGTAGAGTTGTATCTCTCAGTCTACAGTAGACGCAGAGTATGTTGCAGCTTTTATGAACTGCACCTAGACTATTTGGATGAAGCATGTATTGAATGGCTTCAGAGTTCTTGTATTTGAACTGGTAAGTATATTTTGTGACAATACAAGTGCAATTAACATTTCCAAGAATACGGTTTTACATGCTAGAACCAAGCACTTTGAACTCAAGTGTCATTTCTTGAGGGAAAAGGTTCAGAACAAAGAGGTGGTATTGGAACATGTTTCCAGTAAGGAGCAGTTAGCAGACATATTCACCAAGCCTCTACCAAAGGCTACATTTACCTATTTGAGAGGTGAATTAGGGGTGCTGCCCCTTCAAGAGGTAAACTAAAGGTTTGTGCTCCACATCAGTCAGATCTTACTTTGCTATATCTTTTCAGGATTGATGTGTTGAAGGATGCTACTCCTCAGGGGGAGCAACATAGTGGAACAGGGAATCTCGTGCCTCCACTTTGGCATTGTTGTCAAAGGGAGAGAAGATGTGAAGCGGAGAAGATGTGATGCAGAAAGAGAGATATCTTTGTATATTGCCATCAATGCCAAAGGGGGAGATTGTTGGCATATGTGCAGAGTATGTTGACATGATGATATTATGTTGTCATTGATGTCAATATGCTGAAGAGTGAACCGGTAATATGTTGAAGAGAACCGGTTTATTGAAGTTAAGCAACTGGCAAAGTGAACCGGTATAATGTTGTGAACCAATATATGTGCAAAAGGTGAAGCGATATGTTTGTCCAAGTGAACCAGTATATGGAATGTTTTCTATCAAGGTTTAATATGGTATGACTGCCGATTGGTAGTCTCAGCCTCAAGGTTTCCGGTTGAAGTATTTTGAGCCTGTGTGATTCAACCGATGACATTGTGTGATGAGTTAGCATTGTAATAGAGATCAGATCGTGTTGCCACGTCAGCCTCATGTGTGTGAAGGATCTTGCATGAAGGGGATTGATCCTATCTACCTCGGGAATGTGTGAAGTCCCTGCAAATGGTGAAGAACGCATGATGGGTTATCACCTCCTAGAAAAGGTGAAGAACGAACGATGGAGAATGTCTTGAGATCTGTTCAAGACCATTGTATTCATGTGCAAAGTATTCAATGGTCAAGATTGAACCGACTGAATTGCTCAACCTAAATGTTTAGGGTTTAGGGTTTATGCTACCGACCTATCTGTTTCCTATAAGGTCTATGTTGTGTTTCATGTTGAGGTTGTTGGCAAATGTTGTGTGTGTATCTAAGTGCAGAGATACGTGATTCTTGCCAGACCAGATAAGAAAATTGATACCTACAGAGTATGTGTACAGAAGGAAGAAACTAAAGTGGATATGCATTGGCATTGAGTGCTATTACCAGATCATTGTAATACCTGTTGATCTCTAACCACTTCAACAGTTGGAAAAATCCCTTAACAGGGTAGCTTTAATCAGCTTGTTGTAAATCCTTTAACATGGTGACTCAAAGCCATTAAGTTCATAAAATCCTCTAACAAGGTAACCTTTAACAAGGTTTAACCCTTAACCAGGTATTCTAGCCATCCCCTAACCAAGTGATCCCTAACAAGATCGGTTCCTAACAGAACCTATTGTAATATTCTTTAATCGAACTAGGCTCCTAACAGAGCGGACTTCTAAAGAGTTCAAAAATAGCTTGTGGGTATTCATCCCCACCATGATTTTTTCCAGTTGGGTTTCCACGTGAAAAATATGTGTGTCATGTGTGATGCCTCTTTCATGTGATATTTTGTTATTTCCTGTTTAGTGGTGAATCATGTTGTTCTAGTAAATTATTGTATATCTGATGATAGATTATCTGTTTATGCATAAGGATAAAGTGGAAATGAGGGAGTAGATTGTATGGAAAGCTAAGTGTTGTCGGTTTATGTCTTTCATAGTCACATAATGTTTAACCGGTAGTAATCTGATTCAGACCAGTGTTAGTGATTGTCAGTCAAGTTCATTGTTTGCAGTCAAACCGGTTCAGGAAAAGATTTTGTGTCTGTATTGATTCACCACCCCCCCCCTCCCTCTCATACTAGTTTGGTACTCATTGTTCATCATTGAGTTATCAGCTACAAACATGGTGGAGGGCATTTGGAGATGTTTTATTTCATTTCTTAGTTTTGTTAATCTTTTTATTTTTTGTTTGGTGTCTCTCTTGATATGCTTGCTTAGGATAGTCTTTGATTTGTGATTTCTAACACTAACACTTGGATTGTTTCTTGTGTGTTTGTGTTTGTCTTCCTAACATATTCTAACATCCTTTTTGCAGAGCATCATTGTAAAGACGTAAATTAATCTATAAGACATAATCTACTCTTTAATTATAAATAAACTCATACGTCAATTAAGAAGTCTATTTCATACATAATATAAAATAAGTTTAATAAATAGATAAAACCATCATAGATATCAAAGAGTTAAATAAAATTTTCATATACAATGGAAGGTACAAATTTCTCATTACATATCAATATACCATACTTAGGCTTTCAAATTGCCTTAAGTATTATACAAACATAAAGAAAGTGAGATACATCTGTCGATTTCCAATCTGAGTCACTTCCTTTCAGTCCATCGAATGAAGATGAGAACAAGATTCAGGTGCTTTTTCTGCCCAACCTTGAAGCTTATGCTTCCCCGAAATTCTTGGTCAATCAAGAATACCCGACCCTACATGAATTGTTTTAACCAAATAATTCGAAAGACAAGAGGGAATCTGGTGCATGCCTAGATGATACATGCATTTTCATTTTTCTAATTCTTTTAAGAAACAAGCATCATCATTCAAGGATATGGTAGAGAGCATAAAATAAGTAATTCCATCTATTTCAACGGATAATTCAATTCATTACTCGGCAGAGTATAATGCCATGCATAGCAAAAATAAATAGTTTGGAAAAAGTAACTATTCTCTCTAAGATTCCATACTCAGCACCCGTACTGGAAGGTAACTTTCTATACACAAGCCTATCTATAGCTTGGTTCTCACAAACAAGAGTACAATTTAAGAATACAATCTTTTGACTAATTGATATAACATCTTTCCTATCACTTTCATAAAATAAACACTATTTCATTATAATGAATACAACCTTTCGTAATTTGAAAAGCAAATATAATTTCATAAAAAAATATTCGAATAAATACAAAGTAAGAAGAAGGTGTAACGCAAGTATGATTTTCTTTCATATAAATGAGTAAAGCTTGAGTACACATTCTTTAATTGAAAATCTATCCTAACCCATTGACAATATTCACTATTTTTAAACCATAAAATTGCATATCTTAACTATTTGAATATATATTCCACCTAATGATTTCTTTCTTTATTTATTCAAGGAATAATAAAACATTTTAAATAAAATAAACAAAACATGTAATCATAAATGAAATCTTATGCTACAACCATAGCTTTAATTCACTAACTTTCCTTATTGCAAAATAACCAAAATGAAATAAAATTCCTACCTCCTTACGCTTGAAACTGGTTTGGAATGAACTTTGTCGTGCCTCCTCTAAATGGGTCTACGTCTTCCTTGATGGCTCAAAAGTTCTCTCACAGATCTTCTATTCTCCTTCTATCGCTGCTCTAAACAGCTCTCTCTCCCTCTGTAATTCTAACTTAATATCTTTCTATCTGCTCCTTTGTTATTTTCTATCTTTTTCTCCTCCCTTCCTATCGAACCTATCCTGCATTTATACTATTTTTCCCTATGATATATGCTACGTCTAAGGCTCGATTATTGTTATGAATTTGAAGTCTTTTATGTATTATCGACAGGTCTAAAGCTTAACTATTACACGTCTAATCATTTCCAAGAGTTCAATTTAATTCACCAATCTACCTACCTCTGATCTAACTGCCTTGTCGACATGTCTATGGAGAAGTGGAAGGCTAAGTAAGAACTTCTGCAGTGATCGACCTCGGATAGTGGAGAAATCGTTGGTCTTCTCCTCCATCCTCGTGGAGTCTGCAGTTTTCTAAAGTCTGCAATTCTAATCTCCATGGCACCACATCCCTGTTAACTCCTCCCTCCTGTGGGTTACAAGCCATAGATCATGGTACTATTTCACGACTATCACCGTGGAAACAAAGAGTTGACTACTATCATAGTGGGATAAGGGAGTAGTCTGTGGGTTTATTTAACCATGGCACTATGTGCCACGTTGCCTTTTGTTAGGGTTTCAAGCAGATCCGAAGCAAATATGAACTAACAATTATATGTAGATTTAAATACAAAAGATAAAGAAATAAAATAGGACACAGATAACACAGAGATTTAACGTGGTTCACCCAGAATGGGTTACGTCCACCATACACAGCCGTCCAATCTTTCTTATTATCCAGCAAAAATAGTACATCAACCTTACAATGCCTTAAGCATCCCAGCCGCTTATAACATGCGTTTTTAGGGCAACAAACAAAGTTGGCCTTTTTTAGGGTTTTTATTACAATGTCGATTTTCATCAACAATTATCAATCAAGAAGACCAACAGAAACTGATGAAGAAATCAGCTTCTCTTGTGGAACTGCCTTTGTGAACATATCAGCAGGATTCTCACTTGTGTGAATCTTCTCAAGCCGTAACTGACCCTCTTCCAAAATAGTCCGGATGAAGTGGTACCTGAGCTGAATGTGCTTTGTCCTTGAATGAAAAGTAGAGTTCTTCGCAAGATGAATGGCACTCTGGCTATCAGTATAAAATGGGCTATCCTCTTGTGTCTGACCCAATTCCTTCAGAAAACATTGCAACCAAATCATCTCTTTGTTGGCTTCTGTAGCAGTAGCATACTCAGCTTCAGCGGTTGAAAGTGCAACAACCTTTTGCAGCCTAGAAATCCAACTGACTGCAGTTCCCCCTATAGTAAAAACATACCTTGTAGTACTCCTCCGTGAATCAATATCACCCGCCAGATCAGAGTCAACAAATCCACTCAGAGCAATATTAGATCCTTTGAAACATAATGCCTTCGTAGTAGTTCCTTTCAAATACCAAAGAATCCATTTCACAGCATTCCAATGTTCCATACCCGGATTACTCATAAACCTGCTCACAACTCCCACTGCATGTGCAATATCTGGCCTTGTGCATACCATTGCATACATCAGACTGCCAATAGCTGATGAATACGGGATGTTAGACATTTTATTAACCTCTTCATGTGCCTTTGGGCACATCTCCTTAGTCAATTTGAAATGACTAGCCAAAGGTGTACTAACTACTTTTGCATCCTGCATGTTAAATCTTTTCAACACCTTCTTTATATACTCACTTCGGGACAAATTCAAGGTTTTATTTTTCCTGTCCCGTGTAATCCTCATACCGAGAATTTGCTTAGCTACACCCAAATCCTTCATAGCAAATGACCTGGCTAATTTTTGTTTAAGATCATTTATATGTTGCATGTTAGACCCAGCAACAAGCATGTCATCAACATAAAGCAACAGGATAATATAACTGCCATTATCAAATCTCTTAAAATATACACAATGATCAGAATGACATCTATGATAACCGTGTTCAGCCATGAAACTATCAAATTTTAAATACCATTGTCGGGGTGTTTGCTTTAGGCCATACAGACTTTTCTTCAACCTGCACACCAAGTTCTCCTTACCTTTGACCTCATATCCCTGTGGTTGCAACATGTAAATTTCCTCCTCCAAATCTCCATGGAGAAAAGATGTTTTGACATCTAATTGTTCAAGATGTAAATCATCTGCAGCCACAAGAATAAGTACAGTTCTAATTGAAGTCATTTTTACAACTGGAGAAAATATTTCATCATAATCTATACCCTTTTTCTATGCAAAACCTTTTACCACAAGTTTGGCCTTATATCTTTTCTGACCTCCTTCCTCCTCCTTCAGCCGATAAACCCATTTGTTAGGCAAGGCTCTTTTTTCTGCAGGTAAAGGGACTAAGTCCCAAGTCTTATTTTTCATCAAGGAGTCCATCTCCTCTTTCATGCCTAGCTCCCACTGTTGTTTGGCATCCACCTGCATTGCTTCTTCATATTCTTCTGGTTCACCAGAATCCGTTAATAAAATAGAATACAAAGAAGGAGAAAATCTTTCAGGGGGTCTACTTGTCCTCGTAGAACGTCTAACACTTGCAGGAGTTTGTGGGACAATCTGTTGTTGCTGAGCATCAAGTACCTGTGGCATTTCATTTTCAGGAATCTCATCCAACACCACATATTCTTGTTTGTCCTGTTCATGCTTCTTTTCCTACATCTGTTCTTTATACATAACCTTCTCATTGAATATAACATCTCTACTTCTAATTATTTTCTTATTTTCAAAATCCCATAACCGATAGCCATATTCATCTATCCCATATCCAATGAAGGTACATTTCTGAGATTTAGCATCAAGCTTGGTTCTGTTTTCTTTATCAACATGGACAAAAGCTTCGCAACCAAAAGTTTTTAGAAAAGAATAATTTACCTTTTTACTAGTCCATGCCTCCTCTGGAATACCACCATCCAAAGGGGTTGAAGGTCCTCTATTTATCAAATAGACAGCAGTATGTACAGCATCTGCCCAAAAATGTAAGGGCAATCCAGCATGCAATCTCATGCTCCTCGCACGTTCCATGATGGTCCTATTCATTCTCTCTGACACACCATTTTCCTGTGGAGTTCCTGGAATTGTCTTCTGCTTTCGAATCCCATTTAAGGAACAGTAATCTTCAAATGTTTTTCTGCAATACTCACCTCCATTATCCGATCTGAGACACTTCAACTTTTTTCCTGTCTCATTCTCAACCAAAGCTTTCCATTTCTTAAAAGTTTCAAAAATATCTGATTTTTGTTTTAGGAAATATACCCATGTTTTTCTGGTTGAGTCATCAATAAAAATAACATAATAACAAGAGCCACCAAGAGATGATACCTAAGCCGGTCCCCATACATCTGAATGTACAAGCCCTAACTTCTCACTCTTCTTCTCTTTCCCAACCTTGAGAAATCTGACTCTTTTCTGTTTACCATAAACACAGTTTTCACAGAACTCTAAATCAATCTTCTTT
Organism: Cryptomeria japonica; assembly: GCF_030272615.1. Lineage (NCBI taxonomy): Eukaryota > Viridiplantae > Streptophyta > Pinopsida > Cupressales > Cupressaceae > Cryptomeria > Cryptomeria japonica. The sequence continues at coordinate 484,475,044 of NC_081413.1, forward strand.
AGTCCTGGCAATAGATTTTTGGAGTGAAGGATTTTCATCCCTTTCTCACTCATGTGCCCAAGCCTATGGTGCCACATTATCGAATCTGTTCTTGCAACATTTATTGTTGTTGTCCCTGCAGTAACTTTATCTGTAGCAGCTAAGGTAGAGTAAGTGTTACCAGTACACAGATATAATGTGTCTACCTTTGCACCTTTAGCTACTACTAATGATCCTTTAGTGACCTTCCACATACTATCTGAGAAGGTAACTATGCAACCTTCACTACCTAGTTGCCCTGCAGAAATTAAATTTCTTCTTAAATTAGGAACATGTCCTACCTCCTGCAGAAACCAGTCATTACCATTCTGCAACTTGATCTTTATCTTTCCTTTCCCAACAATTTGACAGGGCTCATCATCGCCCAAATATACCTGTCCAAAATCACCTTGAACATAATCTAGAAAATATTTTCTATGGGGTGTAGCATGAAATGAAGCCCCAGAATCTATTACCCAGGAATCATTACTATTATCCAAACATTAAGATTAAAGCATCTTGTAAAGTATTACTTGCAATATTAGCTTCCTTACTGTCATTTTCATTTTTGTCTCCTTCTTTGTTTTTTCGAGACCAACAGTCTTTCTTTAGATGACCAGGCTTTCCACAGTACCAACAATCTTTCTTTCCTCTAGATTGAGAGCGTCCTTTTTTTGACTTCCCTCGTGACTTCTCATTCCTAGGGCCTTTTCCTCTTTCCTTTGATCTTCCTCTGTTCTCCACATTCAAAACACTACCCGATGATGTTGGAGTCTCACCTGTGCTTTTCCTTCGCATTTCCTCGCTTAGGATAACACCAACAATATCATCAAATACCAAAGTATTTTTACCAGAGACAGAGTTACTTACAGCCATAACCAAGCTATTCCAACTTTCTGGCAAAGAACATAAAATCAAGAGAGCCCTAACCTCTTCTGCAATGGTAATTTTTACCAAAGACAATTGACTGGTAATTGTATTAAATTCATTTAAGTGCTCTGCTATAGATTCTCCCTCCCTCATTTTCAAATTAAACAAACGCTTCATAAGAAATACCTTATTCGAAGCCGAGGGTTTCTCATACAACTTAGCCAATGTTGCCATCAAATCTACAGTCGTTTTTGCTTCTGTTATATTGAATGCTACAGACAACGCAAGGCACAATCGAATGGATCCCAGTGCCTTTCTATCTAAAATGTCCCACTCTTCATCTGATATTGTGGTCGGTTTCTTTGTCTTTCCTTCCAATGGCCGCCACAAATCATTTTGATACAGGTAATCCTCCATCTGCATTTTCCATAACTGATAATTCTGGCCATTAAGCTTTTTGACATTGAATTTGGAATCCTCCATTGCTCCCACTCAAATCTGAAAGTCCTGCCAATTTACAGAAAACCTCGCTCTGATACCAATTGTTAGGGTTTCAAGCAGATCCGAAGCAAATATGAACTAACAATTATATGCAGATTTAAATACAAAAGATAAAGAAATAAAACAGGACACAGATAACACAGAGATTTAACGTGGTTCACCCAGAATGGGTTACGTCCACCATACACAGTCGTCCAATCTTTCTTATTAGCCAGCAAAAACAGTACATCAACCTTACAATGCCTTAAGCATCCCAGCCGCTTATAACATGCATTTTTAGGGCAACAAACAAAGTCGGCCTTTTTTAGGGTTTTTATTACAATGTCGGTTTTCATCAACAAAAACAGCAAAAAAAAAATTTCTCGGGGGCGAGTACTTTGCTGATCAGTCGCCACATTTCAACACCTTCCTCCCCCCCAAAGGTCATGAGCCACTATGTTGGAGGAGTTGACTCCAGATCGACTTTCGACTTCTAACAGTCGATAACCAATCCGCCAACTTTTTGCATTATAACGTTAAATTAAATAAATAATATTATATTTAATAATATATACATTGCATTCAATTTATTAGATGTTAAATAAAAATAAGTAAAAACCTAATTAAAACATTTAGGATTTATAATAATTTAATAATATATATATAACGTTTGATTTCATTTATAAAAAAGTAAAAAAATAAATATGATAATATATATACATGCATAATTATAAACCTATCATTTCGAATTGACAAGATTATTTTAATCACTTTCAAATATAACATAACTTATAAACAATCATCGAATTTTATGCATACGAACTCCATATAATTACTTAATCAATGAGACCATAATACTCATTTTCCAACAAACAAAATAATAATAAACTTCATACCATTGAAATCATGTCGACATAAAGTTTGCATTCTAAATTAGATTTAATTAAAATATTAACTCGCTAATTAATTAACCCTAATTTTTTTTACTATTGGACATTTTCAAATATGCAATCAACGTAACGACTAATTTTTACTCAAATCATTTTAATTTAAAAATAAGCATCGACGAAGTCACAATTCAAACAATGATGCATTGACGAAGTCATATTTGCACAAATAATTTTTCTATTGTGGTGTGTGAGATTCCCCTAGTCTACCGAAGTCATAAGCTAAAAACAACTCTACCTGAGTCATGTTCTCGCCTTCAACTTTGTTCACCTGTCCCTACCTCACTTGCACTCAATAATTCATCAGCATCGACGATCCCCAATTAAGATAATACTAGATATCGAATTACATATTGCATGAGTAAAATGCATACATCATTTCCTATTATTTGTATACAACTGAATTATCATCAAAATGAATGCTCATATCAGTTTCAATTTCAATTCATAAATAAAAACCTACCTTTTATCTCTTAATAACACATTATCAAAAATATGGTTTGTGACAATCATTTGGTGAACTAGACGTGAATCGAACACACAACCTTCTGATATAAATTTTTGAAACTATTAACATTTTTGTTTGTTTTAATTGACACAAGTGCGCTTTAGCGCTGTAACGTCATAAATTGTATGCACTTGCTAAAGCAGTACAATTTAACACCTAGTTTAGCACCCACCTTGGCGCAGTTGCATTTTGCATTACATTTCCCCTTTAGCACTTAATTAATCAAATTAATTAGGTCTAAAGGTTCTATTTCATCATTTTCCACATCATAAAGTCGGGCCCTTTCATTAAAGTGTGCCCCTTTCATTTTATTCCTCCAAGACATCACTTAATCAAAAACCCTAATTAGGCCCTATTCTAAGCTTGGGGGCTTGATTTCGGGGGTCAAAACATCTCAAAATCACCTGTAACTTCAGGATTCTCTCTAAAATCATCATATCTGACGGCCCTAAAAATTTGGTGAAAAGTTGTCGGGACCGTGGCGCCCGGAGTGCACACGGTCCCGGACATTTTTCCCAAAATTTTAGGAGCGCGATCCAATCATAAAATAAAGCTTAACCCCAAGAAATTGGCGGGATATTCAATCTCTAGGTCGGCCAAAAGATGAAATTACAACCTAGGGTTTCATACATAAGAGCTCTCTTTTCTCATTTGAAGGGATCGGAATTTTGTTTTCAGGAACCTCATATGCAGCGAAAGAGCATATCTTGGAAGACTTCAACAACATTCAACATCCCTCTATCAAGCATTTATCAATTCCATTCATCCATTTAGGGCTTGGAAGACATTGGAGAACAATAGGAGATTACCGACTGAAGATTGGCTTGTACTCCTCCCTTGAGGGTTGGGTATGATTTCATATTGTTTTCATGTCTTTGCATAAGCTTCAATATCTCATTTATCCATGCTTTAGATCACTTTGCATCTTGATTTAGAGCATTTACATTATCATTTACAAGCAATTAGGGTTTACTTTCTAGGTTGCTCCAGTTTGCTTACTTGCATTTTAGATCTTGCACACACACAAGTTCTGCACACACATTACTTTTACAATACAACTTGGCTATTCGTGGAGGTGGAAATCATCGAAGCGGGGGTTTGACTAAGGCAAAACCCTATATAACCGCCCAAACACCTTTTTCAGATATAAGTGCAGGTTTCGAGACTCGGACGACGCCGCAGGTTGCAGATCCGGAAGAAGCAGGTCGAGACAGCACCCCACACCAAATTGCAGAGCAGGATACCAGGACAGGGGCGTGGGGTGCCCTGGTCCTGTCAGGACAGGGGCGCTGGGCGCCCTGGTCCCTGGGACAGAGGCGCTGGGCGCCCTGGTCCTCCTGACAGACAGCATTTTAGACAACTTTCCAGAGTGCAAAACAGTGGTTTCAGGTGCAGTTTCAGGTGCAGAATCAGGACAGTGGCACCCGCGCCCCCATCCCGAACATTTCCACTCAAATTTTGACTCCGGGTACGCATTTGCATTCTTATCTTATCTTTGTACTTACAGCTTTCCATTGTTTAAGTTCAATTCTGCAATCTTGTTATTAGTTCATACTTGCATTTTAGGGTGAGGAATTGGACTTGCATACTCTTACCTTTCAAATACAACGAAGGAATAGGAATCCTAATAGGTAGCCCGTGGCTCTCTCTTTCACAAAAAGAAGTAGCCAATTGTGTGATACCTCTAGGCTCTTTCGTATTCCGTAATGTGTGACAAGAGGTAGGATTAGGGCATGATAACCTAGTCTCATTTTTTCCCCCACACAAGCGCCATTGATCATGCTCTAGCGCCTTTGAAAGATGGTGATTTAGCACTATTTTTCACTAGAATAGCGCTATTGTCTCCCAACTAGCGCTATCATCCTTCTTATAGTGCTATTGACCATTAAATAGTGCTATTGTGTCTATTTTTTAGCACTTTTGCACTCTTTATTTGACAAAATTTATTTTATTTTACATTCTTTTAGCAAGGTCGTCATTCTTGTAGCGCGGTTGTAGTTAGTTTAGCGCTTTTGTCATTAATTTGGCACTTTCGTGTTAAATAGTGCTTATGTTTTCACACAGAGTAGCGCTATTGTAACAAGAGAGTTGTAAAAACTTTTTTTGTAACTGAAAAAATAAAAAAAATAGGCTTGTAGAAGCCCACCAAAAATTCTTATTTTACTAACTATTTACTTTTTTGTGCAGGTTTTTTGACTAACCCCCTTTGCAGGATTTTCAAGAGTTAAATTAGAAAGTAAAATTATTTTTTTCTGCTAAACTTTGTCTTTTAAAGTTGAGTTTAAAATAAATTCACTTTCTATTATAGCATAAAGAAATTTACTTCACATTTTATTTTGGGTCCTTAAAATGAATCACATCTTTTAAATTTGGGCTTAAAAAGAACCTCACTTGTCAAAGATAAAAAGAACCACAAACTCAAAACCAACAAATTTGTATTTTTTTTTTGCAAGTTAGGATTCATTTTATTTTGGGTTTTAAAACAAGACAAAACAAACTTTTATTTCTTGCATCAAACTAAAATTCACAATCAACACTTCATTTGTGCAAGTTAAAAAGAACCCCCAATTTGTCAAAGTTTTTGTTTTCAGAACGATTTACTTCAAAGCAAAACATGTTTCAAATTCAGTTGACCAAGAGTTCAAGTTCCTAGATTATATAACATTTTGCCTTGAAGTTAAAAAGAACATCTTTTTTGTTGGAGTAACATCTCCAAATAGTTAGATCACATTGCTATAACTTGGTTAAAAAGAACAAGTGTTTTTGGTGATTGGCACACTTGTGCAAAGTTTGTAGAGTGGTCCTACTTCTAACACACACTATCCTCTCCCTTGGCTTTCATGGTCCTGGGTGCAAGAGAAAAGTGTTAGTAACACTCAAAATTTTATCTTTTTAAGAGAGACCTGCCCAGAGACACATCACTCTTGGGAATGAACTCACGTGGTAAATCCTTTGAACCGCTATAGAAATCAGGTGTGAGAGAAAGTTGTAGCCTTGGGTATAGTTGTTCCTACAGTGTAACTTGCCGAAAGGACATATGGGCCCCACCACAAGTTACAAGGCTCTTAAGTGAGTCACTACAGAATGAACTTATGTCCAAAAACATCGAACATTACTAGACACCTTTTTATATAGAAGCCCACCCATTTTATTGATTGAAGATATTTGCGAAAAGTTCAGTGCAAGAGCATAGATGGTTTTGCTCCCAAGATACTCACCATACATATTTCCTTGAGTAGAAACAATGCTTTTTGAAAGGCTACTTATAGCTTGATAAAAGTGGTGACTCCCCCATCATAGGGATCATCTATCTGTTATGCTCGTGAAAGACTTAGTATATCACATCCTTACCTGACATGGTGGGATTCATAAGGTATGTAGTACCAAAGTTGAAGAAATATCAAGATGTGGGCTGAAAATATCACAACTGGCCAATTGACCTTAGGGATAAAAAGTGTTTGACTTGTCTTCGTATTCTGTCAAACCAATACAAATTTGAACCAACTTCAGGATTTGGAAACATCTAAAATACACTTATAAAAAGGGTCCAAGTTCATGATTGGGTTGATCTAAACCCACACCTATTGGTGCCTTTTGAGGCAACATTATTGTGCTTGTGTGCTTGTTGTGTTTTCTTTTCAAAGAAGTTCAAAACAAATCAAAAAACAAAGTATTCATTCAACAATTTTCCATCAACATTTGACCAACAAACATCAAACCAAGTGCAAACAAGATATCAAAATATATGACCATCCTTCAAATCTTGAGAAAGAGGAATCTTCATCAACATATCAACTTGAAGAAAAGACCATTGATTTCAAAGGCTTTTATCAAAAGAAGGAAGTTTTTCTATATCAATAGATAAATTTTTCTCTCACATAGAGCCTTCTTGCATCATATGCACTTGTATCTCCAAGGCAAAACCAACGAATTTGACAAAGAGCCTTTAAGAAATAGAGCTTTTACACAGTACAAAGCTTTTGGTTATCACAAAAATCAAGGAGGCAAAATCAACCCTAATTTCTTTCCAAACATCTTCATTACATATAACATAGCTCGAGAAGAACCACCAACCCCTGAGAGAGAAGAATAAGAATTTGTCCCCTTTGTAACATAGTTTTTATTGAGGTTCACATCCTACCCAATTCCACTTTCACATTCAACACATCAAAAACCACCTAAATCTCAAAACACAAAGAGGTATTGTCCTTAGTTCTTTTTGATATTGTTCAAATCAAAATAACAACATCACTTTTAGAGTGCCTCTCATAGAGGATCAATCATCCTAAGAGTCATTTCTACGCAGGTTAAAACTAGTTTATGAGTGCATCCTCTCATTACTAGATAGCTTTGGTTTGTAACACATCTCAAACCTTGCTATACCTAATCACATCAATATTATTAAAAACACAAGAGCAATTCACCAAGAATTATTGTTGACATCCAACCTTCAAGTATTAGATATTTATCATCAAACAAACATTTCATAAAACCTTATCTTCCATAAAAAATATCATCATCACATCATCAAAACCCTCAAAACTTTCAAAATGGCTCACACAAGATCAAAAATGCGACAACCAAAGATCGAAGAAGAAGAAGAAAACCTCAATGATTACCATGAAGCTATTGGAAGAGGCACAAATGATTAAGATCCTAGCACTCCAACTCCTGAAGCTATCGAAAGAGCACAACACAATCCTAGGTTCAATAGACTTTTTGACGAAATCCTTAGAAACAACGCAGATGCTCATTTTTTGAGACTTGCTCAAGAGGGTGCAAAACTACCCTCTGACTTTGATACTACACAAATATGTCAAATATCTGAACAAAGTCGTAATGAGGGTGGAAGAAGTAGAGATTACTTCCGATATGATCTTAATCATCAAGGGAATTCTCCTCCTCCTCCTCCTAACGAAATAGACATGTTGAGGCAACAAGTCGAGAATCTTGCCCAACAACTCCACAGTGGTGTCAAGACTACCCAGTTTTCACTTAATGATATTTGTCCCTATCCCTTTGACAGGAACCTACATATGCCACCTTTTCTATCAGGGTTTGAAACACCTAAGTTTGAAAAAGTATCGGGGAAAAGGAGACCCTAGGGATCATGTTCGGGAATTTCACTCAGCTTGCCTCGAAGTGGCATATGAAGACACCTATCTAATGCGCCTCTTTCCTCAGAGTATGGGGGGAAAAACTACGCAATGGTTTTCTCGATTACTAGGTGGAATTAGAACATTCGAGGAACTAGTCCAAAAGTTCATCGCACATTATTCACATAACATAGAACGCGATGTTACCATGGCAGATTTGTGCAATACTAAACAAAAGCTAGGGGAGCTATTTTCAACTTTCCTACAACAGTGGAGATAGTTGTCTAGCAGACATTCTCTTCATCTGCCTAAATGAGAGCTAGTGGAAATATTTATTTCCAACTTGAATGATGAAATGGAATTCCACCTAGACACAAAGGGCATAGAGTCCTTTGAAGACATGATCACCGAGGGATTAAAATGTGAAAGGGCCCTTATCAAGAAAGGACTCATCAAGATATACAATGAACCAAAAGATGGCCCTCACCCATGTTTTAACAGTGATAAACCTAACTTTTGGAATAAAAACAAAAACATCATCAATGACAGAGTCATAGATGCAAAGACCATAAAGAGTGCACAACCTGTGGTCATATTTGCGGGGCAAAATCCCCCTCCTAAAAACAACACCATTGCTCCTCCACAAAATCAAGGTCGCAATGCACTGCAAGAGGAACCAAGACAATGGAAACAAAATTATAAACCAAAATGTACATACATGCCCTTAGGAGAACCCATCGAAACGGTATTGCATCAATTGGTCTCTTCAAATCTGCTGACCTTACCAAAGACGTCCAACTTTGAACCTCAAGTCAAACCTCCATGGTGGAGAGATAATGAACATTGTGAATTCCACCAAGGGAAAGGACATAAAACAAGTAACTACGATAGACTGAAAGATCTTATTCAAGATCTCATTGACCGAGGATAAATTGAAATCGAAGGACATGACCCTAAAATGACCAATGATGATCATTTAATGTTTAAAAATCCACTCCCATCACATGATCAAAGAGGTCCTTCTTTTTCATGGTGAAACACAGATACTACAGCTAATTATATGCAGACTACGTACAATTATACTCTGAATCACCTACATGACATAGATGAACAAATTGCAACCATTACCATCAAAAACTCACATCCTGAATGCAATGTTATGACGCATCGTAGCAAGCTCACTATTAAAGCAGCTCCACAAGGATCAACACCCATCCCTAAGCAGTATAATCTTGTGGAGCAGTTAGATAAAATGCCTGCACTCATCTCCATACTAGAGCTCTTGCGCTTATCTCCATCCCACAAAATAATATTGGACCAAGCTCTCCAAGAAGCGTTAGTCCCCGCCAACCTTAATACAGATCAATTTCAAGCCATGGTTGGCAGCCTCAGTTCATCACCATGCCTCACTTTTTTCTGAAAGTGACAATACATCCTTCCAACAACCTCATAATGCCTCACTCCATATTGAAGGTTTTATAAACCAACATAGGATCAAGCAAGTCTTGATTGACAATGGCGTTGGTCTGAATGTATGTACTTTGTAGTTGGTCACCGCACTCGGATATGCAATAGAATCAATGGATCCCAACAAGAAGATAACCATTAAAGCCTATGATGATGTAGAGTGTTTTTCAAAAGGATCTGTTGTATTACCTATCAGGGTAGGGCCCATGGTAAAGCACATAGTTTTCCAGGTTCTAGATCTTCCCCTGCCATATAATCTTATGTTAGGAAGACCTTGGATACATGCCATGCAAGCCGTTCTATCCACCTATCATCAGTGTATCAATTTTCCCCATAACGGTGTAGAAATCACAATCCTGGGTGATGCAAATTCATTTGCATATTATAACAATATTAACCATCAACCAGAGATCACCATTTCTAACAACGAAGAAGTTATCCCTTCCACATCATTTGTTAGTCCAACCTCTCTTTCTAGTTCAATTACCCCTATACCAAAGTAAAAGAAGTTGAAAATGAAAATGATTGAGGAAGGTCCAGGGGAATATAATCTGAGCCAACTCTTTTGTGTTGGGCAATTACTCACCTCCCCTCAAACTCATGAAAAACATAACAAGTTGCTTCAACCACCACTGGTCAAGCAAGCATGCACTTTGGCATAGTTCATCCCTGATAAGAGTCAGGTGGAAGAAACCATGGACGAGGACATAGCAGAATGGATATACAAAGACCCTCTCACTATGTAACGCTCGCAGGCTAAGCTACCCATAGACAAATATGGCAAAGGCCTTACTATCATGCAAATAATGGGCTATGATGGCCAGAGTTCTTTGGGACCTTGCAAGCAAGGATGATACGAGCCCTTACAACCAGAGTTAGAACCCAAAGATAACACTAGATTAGGTTTTCAAAAGGAAGTTCTTCCTAAACTCTGATTCAATGGAAATCCTAGCACCCCTCCATATCATCCTAATACTCTAAAGAGGCCACCTTTGATTCTATCGTCAGCACCAACAAAACCAACTGCACCAATAAAGCTGAGAATTCCATCAATAGCATCCACAACACTACTCGCACTGCTAAAAATACCTACAAAACCCATAATCCCACTAGCGGCACCGATAATCCTACCTACGACACCGATAATACTACCTGCAACACCAATAAAAAATACCTGCAGCACCAATCATCCCACCAATCAAACTAACAACCCCATCAGTAGCAGCAACCGCATCAATAACACCCTCAGCGGTATCAATACTTCTAGTCGCATCGACAGAACTGGTAAACCCATCAGCAACATCAGTGGTACCCACAGTACCAGCAATTCCATCACCAGCAGCACATCAACCAATCACAACTGTAGTGTTCAACTCAAAGGATATCCCAGTTTGGTACAGTAACCGAATACTCGAAAGTGATTCAGAGACTGACTCATATGAGTGCGAATTTGACTTTGTGCATCTAAACACATCAGATGAGGAAGACACAACACCACCTCCACCTCACAAAGACATACCTATTTATGGAGAGGTGGGGATTAAAACCTCTTGGGTTCCTGAACTGGAAGCACCTTCCACAGACCCTACGCCTGATTCTGACAAGGAGAGTACCATCAACGAACTTCACCATAATGTCTTAACCCTCACTGACGCATCCCATGAACTTAACTTAATCGATGAGGTAATGTACATTATCCATCCTGAACTCATCGAGTGGAACCAACCTAATCCCCCATGCCTTGACCAATTCCAAAATGATGAGGCGATCATTGACTTTTTGGAACTACAGGATAACATACCAAGCGGGGATCACAAAGTTGGATTTTCCATTGAACTTAATAGTGCAATGTGTACTTTGGGGTGGATGCAAAACCTTTCAGCTACAAAAACATCACAATAAAACATGGATCTTCCATCGAAAACCACACAGTGGTACTTGTTGATCCCAAAAAAGTAAAAATAAAGAGCGTATCCAACAGTGAAAACCTCTCTGAGGTGCCTGAGGATGAAAGGTTTGACATCCTCCCCTCTAGTACAAATCAGGAACAATCAGTAATCCTCATCGAGAAAACAAAATAATTCAACGTGGGGACCTCTGAGATTCCTCACCAAATACATCTGGCATCTCTTTTAACTCCAAAGGAACAACTTAAATTTGTAGAATTCTTCCAAAAGCGTCAGATCAACTTTGTATGGTCATATGCAGACATGACCGGTCTTGATCCAGATTTGGTTATGCATCACCTCACTATAGAAAAAGGGGCTAAACCTGTCAAACAGAAGCTTTGCAAGATGCACCCTCAGATTGTTGTACTAATCAGAGCAGAACTTAAGAAACTTTTGGACGTTGGTTTTATAAGACCAATCGATTACGCAGAGTGGATCTCCAATATAGTACTTGTTGGTAAACCAAATAGGGGCATCTATATCTATACAGATTTTAGAGATCTAAATAAAGCATGTCCTAAGGATGACTTCCCCCTACCAAACATCGACATGATCATGGACCTAACAGCAGGACATGCCATGCTTTCTCTTATGGATGGATTTTCAGGGTACAACTAGATAAAGTTTCCTCCAGAAGATCAACATAAAACTGTCTTCACATGCCCATGGGGAACATACTGTTGGAATGTGATGTCTTTTGATCTAAAGAATGTAGGGGTGACCTATCAAAGAGCTATGACCACCATCTTTCATGATACGATGCATACCATAATGGAGGATTATGTTGATGACTTATTGGAAAAATCATTAACAAGAGAAGGTCATCTTGCCATATTAGATAAAATCTTTGACAGACTAGAACAATATTATGTTCGACTTAATCCAAAGAAAAGTATCTTTGGAGTAACCTCAGGGAAGCTACTAGGATACATTGTCTCAAGCAAAGGCATTGAGGTCGATCCAAAAAAATTCAAAGCAATCATGGACATGACACCTCCGACGAACATCAGTCAGTTAAGGACATTACAAGGGCGGCCACAATCAATTCGAAGATTCATTGCACAACTGGTAGATAAGTGTCATCCCTTTACACATCTATTACACAAAAACATCTGCTTTCGATGAGATGCCAAATGCCAACAAGCATTCCAAATGCTTAAAGACTATCTCGTGAATACACCGTTGTTGATCCCACCTGATCCAGGTAGACCTCTCTTGCTATATATCTCACCTACAACAACAACATTAGGAGTACTGCTGGCACAACACAATGCAGAAGGGAAAGAGTGTGTTGTATACTATATCTCTCACACACTGGTCGGCTATGAACTCAATTACACACCTATTGAGAGAGCTTGCCTAGCAATAATCTTGGCAGCCACCAAATTAAGGCACTACCTATTGACACATAAGGTACAACTCATTGAAAAGATCAATCCACTAAAGTACTTACTCAACAAAGCAGCATTGACAGGCCGCTTGGCCAAATGGGTGATGATTCTGAGTGAATTTGACTTGAGTATGTGGACCGTAAGGCTATCAAGGGCCAAGTTATTGTAGATTAGTTGGTCGATGCACCGCTAAAAGGTGATCATCCTCTTGTTTCTAACTTCCTAGATGAAGAGATATTCATGATCACAGTAACACAACCCTGGAAGTTATATTTTGACAGTTCATACACTAGACATGGCTTGGGGGCAGGCATTTTGTTTATCACACCTCAAGGTGACGGCATCCCGAAGTCTTACAGGCTAACTTTTCCATGTAAAAACAACATAGAAGAGTATGAGGCCTTGATCACAGGACTCAAACTAGCCATACAATGGAAACTGAAAGAGCTACAGGTATATGGCGACTCTCAACTAGTCATCCGACAAGTCACAGACGAATATCAGACCAAGGATGATAAGCTTATGCCATGCAAGAAAATGGTGGATAGTTTCAAAACATCCTTTACTACTATCACCTTTGAGTAGATACCTAGATATCATAATCGAGTTGCTGACGCCATGGCCACAATTGCATATCTCTTAGATCCTCTACAGAATTCAACACGCTACGAGTTCTTGGTAGAATAACTTTGGATTCCCGCTTATGATATCCTTGAATCCGAGATGATATGTCTCCTTACTGGTTCTGACTCCCCGTGGTATGGTGAGTTCTACACCTACCTACGAGATTACACACTTCTTCCTAACCAATCAAATAACCAATGCAAAACCTTCATCCATCAAACCGCTCAATATACCATTATTGTTGAAACCCTATACTGACGCAGTCTTGATGGTACTCTCCTTCAATGTATGGAACAAGATGAGACAACAAAGACCTTAGAAGAGGTACATGAAGGAATTTGTGGGACTCACTCAAGCGGTCCTTCACTAGCCAAGAAAATCATGCGAGCGGGATACTATTGGCCCACCATGGAAAAAGACTCCTACTATTTTATCAGAAAATGTAAGAAATGTCAAGTTCACAGAGACTTGATACATGCACCAGCATAGGAATTACAACCATTCACTACACCATGGCCTTTTTGCCAGTGGGGCCTTGACCTTGTGGGAAATATACATCCATCTTCATCCAACGATCATAAATTCATCATTACCACTACTGAATATTTCACAAAATGGATCGAAGTTGTTCCACTTACCCAAGTCAGCGGCAAGAAGATCACCGCATTCATCCTTAATTACATCATATGTCGGTATGGTGTACCCATGTCCATCATCACAGATAATGGACTCCCATTCAAGAATCAAGACGTCTATGAACTCTGTGAGAAATTCCACATCCAACACCACTTTTCCACTCCCTATTACCCACAAGGCAATGGTCAGGCTGAGGCATCGAACAAAAACATATTAAGAATCCTCAAGAAGACAGTCAATGATGTTGGTTGTGATTGGCACATGTGTTTAAATCCAGCACTATAGGCATATCAAACTAGCATTCGAACCCCTACAGGCGCAACTCCTTACTCACTGGTCTATGGAGTAGAATTTATCTTACCTATTGAGGTTGAGATACCATCTCTACAAATTCCTTGCACAATATGATAGATGATGAAGCATACAAAGTATCACGTCTCCAAGATTTAGAGTTGCTTGATGAAAGGCGACAAGCTGCATACAACCACCTCAAGGCATATCAGCAGTGCATGAGTAGAAGCTACAATCATCACGTCAAGCCTCACACATTTGAGGTAGGCAATCTTGTTCTAAGAGAGAACCCTCTAAATCAACCAAACAAGGAACATCAAGGCAAGTTTGAGTCCAATTGGCTAGGACCATATGTTATCACTGCCATCTTTGGGTCTGGGGCATATCAGTTGGCAACCTCCGAAGGCAAACCACTAGCAAATCCGATCAACAACATCCATCTCAAATGGTTTCATACATAAGTTGTGCAGAGCATCAAGCTCCTTCCAATATCAGAAAATATCAAAAAAATTCAGAAAAGTCCTGAATAAAATACAAAAGAACCAAGAAAATAGTCAAGAAAATCATTCATCCAAATGGTGAACAACCACTCCAGTGACACCTTGGGTAAGTATGGTGGTGAAAACCTGGCAAACAAGTGCTACTCGTAAAGACTATGCTTCCATTGTCTTTCAAACTTATTGCGATCACATTATTAATATCTATTACATCCATCCACCCATCATGTATACCATGGCTTGTTATTGATTTGCAATCAGGGATAGTACTTCATATGTCTGCGTCACGCTTTCATAGCACTACCTAACTGGGGGCAAAATGTTCTTAAAAAGATGTTTATGGGAGTGGATTGTCCATTACTTGTGATTCATTAAGTTGTTTGTTCGACAATATCTTGAAAAACACCAAAAACATTCATAAAAATCTAAGAAAATGTCAAAAATATTCACAACATTCCAAAAACATAGCACAAACATCAAAAACCATCAAAAACATTGTAACGTATATTATTCCCTTGTACATATGCATCGCAAAAAACACCAAACACAACATTTTTTGTACTGCTCAACCGATGATCACTTATCAAATCAACCAACAAATCAACACATCTACACACAAACGTCTTCAAAAGGATTGATCCTTCCTTTCAAACAAGACATGGTACAGTTTCTTTGACAAGAAAACTTGGTTGGCTGATAGGTACTTGGTCATTTGTTATTTATTTCATTTATTTATTTATATCAGGTTCCTACGCTACTCCAGGTTATCCATAAGTGATTAGAGTAGCCAAGATGGCTCCTGATATCTCTTTTCTTTGTTTGCTATTTGTAGATTGTTCCAATGAAGTTTTGGGGCATGTACTAATGGTGTCTACATGGGAAGTTCACTAAGCTACGCGATCTTATGCAAAATACAGTCATTATTCACTATGGCTTTCTGACTACAACGTATACCTCGACCATTTGAGCATGAACCAGAATGGAGGGTCCATATTCTGTATCTATACTACTTGCTTACAGGTACAAATTCTCCAAACTTGGTTCCTACTACCTCATCCAAGATTGATACTACCATGCTCAACGATGAAAAATAAAGCACTATAGATCGTCATTCCATCTCATCTATTTATATTGCATTCTATTGCATATCACCCATCCATTTGATCATTTATTATTCATATTTATGGTTTGTATGCAAGTATAAAACAAGTTAAATATGAGAGGTTATTTAATATGAATTGGGTTTGGATATCATCATGATGGAGTTCTCTAATACATCATCGCACATGTGCATTCCACATCCGCAATTTCTCACCAACTTGCATTCATATATCATGAACTCATAGCATTATCATTCCATTACATTTTAGTTGCATTTAAACGCATCTAGTCCATTATAATTTACTTGCATGTAGATTCAACTACATCCATTTAAATATTCGTTTAAGTGCATCTAATATCATTTCATTACATTCATTATCATTTATTTACATTATCATCATTGCATCATTTCATTGTTGCATTAAGGGCATTTAGATGCATTTAGATGAATTTCCAATCATTTCATTTACTTTCATTGTTAGACATTAACGTACATTCATTTAGTAATTTAGGTACAGTTAGTTGTATCTTAAATTATTAAATATCATCATTTAGGTTTATTTAAAGTACTTTCATTTAGATTCATTTAGTTGCATTTAAGTACCTTTTATAATAAAAAATATTCGTTCATTCATATAGTGCATTCATTTTCACAACATTCCTTAGGTATTCCTATCATTTTAATTGCATTAAGGTGCAGTTATTCTTTATCATTTTAATTGCATTAAGGTGCACTTGTTCTTTATCATTTTAATTGCATTAAGGTGCAATTATTCATTATCCCTTAGTTGTTTTTTTCATTTCATCTCCTTTATCACTTAGTCACATTTTATCTTGAGTCATTTAGAATCATACCATAACATTTGTTCATCCACTTAAGTGAATGCATACATAACATTTGTATAAACGTTTGTTTTTCCATTTAAAGTGGATTAATCTAGAAACATACATAATATCTTCCTAAGCATTTCATTCATTTAGATTCATCTTCAAAACATGCATTATCTATCATATCACCATGCCATCAGCATATCATAAAAAATGAACAAGTATCATCAGATCATCATCATTATTCATTATCTAAACTCATCATTTAGCTTAAATCATCGTCATTTGCATCACATTAATAGCAGTACAAAAGTATCATCCATCTAGTAACCTGCATATAAATGTTAGCAAATCATCCACAACATAAATATTAGAAAATCATCCATAGCATACATATAGAAATCATACAATCATATTATCACCACATGCATGTAGAAAGAAACTCATAGAAGGCATACATCTAAGCATCAATCATAATCATCATCCTACATAAAACCATACATAAATATCAATATGCATATCATCACAAAATATGGGATCTCCTCACATATATATCATCTCGCAAAAACATACATGCATCAGAGTACAATGATGTCAAAAATATATCAGCTACCAAGAGCCATCGAAGTCACAGTCCAAAATAAACAATGTAACAAGTACATAAGCTCTCTCAAATGGCACTTTGGCCAAATGTTGCACCACCATCACCGCCTGCTCCACCACTACCCCCTGCTCCACCTGCACTATCTCGTCATGGAGGACCCATAAAACCACCACTAATTTGCATCCTCTAAGACCGCTCTGATCTCGCCCTCCACATCTGAGAGTAGCTCATAGCTCACTGGCTAACCGAAACCACCTGCTCATATAAACCCCGCCAATAGTCAACCTCTCCACCTGCCCGTCGTAACTCCCTCACCAATGAATCAGTCGACGGACCCTGTCCCTATACTCCCTCCAAGGCTCGCACTCTCTCATGCAGCTAGATCACCATATCAACTGCATCATCCCTCTCTCATCTCACTATTGTCAACTCTGACTCTCGTGCAAACAACTGAACATCCCTAGCTGCAACCTCTACCTCCATATCCTTCAGCTCTGCCTGGATCACTATCAAATGAGTCTGCAAATATATAATCATATGCTCACACAGTTCTCCCCCTCCTATCCCCATAAGATCCTCTCCTCCACCTGTAGCTCCCTCTCCCATCTCCATAGGCGCCTCTCCCTCCCCAATATCCATGTCTCCTACTCTAGTTGCTCCCTATATCAACGAACCCTATGACAGTCGCAATGGATGGCCACCTCTCCCTCTCCTCTACAACCATCCTCCTCCACTTGTAGCTCCCTCTCCCATCTCCATAGGTGCCTCTCCCTCCCCAATATCCCTGTGTCCTACTCTGGCTGCTCTATGTATCAATGTACTCTGTGACAGTCGCAATGGTTGATTGCCTCTCCCTCTCCTCTGCAACCATTGTACTCCACCACCTCCACCTCCAAATCCACCCCCACTCCCAAATCTGACACCCCCACCTCCTCCTCCTCCAAACCCTCCTCCTCCACCAACACCTCCATCTCCTCCTCCTATGCCTCAGCCTCCTCTCCTCGTATGTTGTTGTCTCCTATCCTCCTCAAAGGATGGTATCGACTCAGCTGGATCTGAAATGCATGGAATAGGATGTGCAGTACGGTACTATGTATACTCCTTTGTCACCCCAACATCCACAATCTCATGCCTCATATGCCATGGTCTCGCCTATAACATGTGAAACTCTGCTAGGGCCTGATCATAAAGTAACACTGGCCCCCACTGAAATCTCTCCTGAATCGTCTGTGCATAATCTCCTGATCCCCTCATAAATCCCTGCCTCCGTCCAAACTGCCTCATCACTCTACCTGGTACCTATCTCTCTACATTGTAGTTGTCCTACCAATCAAAAACCGTGTCACAAATACATACAGCAAGCCCTTTGCATCATCCTCCCAAGGCTCACACTCAATATATGGCCTCCATATCACTGTATCTAAATCATCCAATGCCCATCGCCACCACTCCAACTTCCCCAAGTGGGGCTGGATCATCATACCTCCATACATATACACATAGGGCTGATATGTTGCCCTAAACCTTAAGCTGACCGTTCGTGTCATTGGCAAGTGCTCCCACACCCAGATATGTAGCAATGTGATCCCTACCCCTAGAGAACTCGTCTCTCGATATACCACCTCATGTAGCTCCTGGTACAAATGTGAAAGCATGCATGGTCCCCATGCATAGCGGGTCCCATCTATCACCATGTGCTCTATCACCTGGCCCCAACCAATGGCCAGTCCATGCGAACATCGATCGGGGCACATTAAACCCCCGACAATGCCTAACAAAATAGCTAATAGTGGCTCATACAAGGTAGATATCTCCTCCCATGCTATCGAGCCATCATGAATATACACGTCCTCTTCAAACATCCACCGCACAGCTGTAGTCCCCAAAGCTCAATCATAGGTCACCAACTCCCCTCGGATTGGGATGTGTAGTATCCTCCACACATCCTCTAGGGTAACTATCATCTCTCCTGTCGCCAAATGGAAGGTACACATCTCACTATGCCAACGCTCAGCTAGTATTGTCATCAGTGCGTGATTCGTCTGAATCACGAGAAGATATAACATATCATATAAACCTGTCGCAGCAATATAGTTTATCTCTTCCTCTGTCAACTGCCCTCGCAGCTGCTGTGGGGTAGGATGTCACTCCCACATCCGTAAGACGGGAAGATCCTCCTACACATCCACACATCAACATACAAGCAGTTGTTTTGTTTCAAACTTTCTTAAGTTTAAACCTAGACTATCAACAAATACTTTGATCAAGTATCTTTAGGTCTCAACAGGTAAGCAATCATGGCAAACCAAGACTACAACAGGAATCTATCATAATGACCTAGTCTCAACGGGGTTGCTATGATTCAAAACAACTCATACATTCATCCACCCAACACAGACATCAGGAGATCATTTTTCCTAACATTGGGGCATCTATTTTTCAGACAATAGAGCTATTATGTTAACAATCGCGCTAAAACCACTACACACTAGCGCTAAAACAACAAAAGCGCTAAATAACCTACACAAACGTGCCATTACATGACAATAGCACTACAAAATTGACCCAATCACGCTAACAATATATTAGCACTAATACTACTACACGACTGTGCTACAACAGCCGATAGCACTAAAACCACTAAACAATAGTGCTATGGCGGCACAAAAGCGTTATTTTAGGTGACAAGAGTGCTAAAACATAGTTTTAGCACTATTGTCTTGATTCGACTTGGACACTTGCAAAAACATATCAAAAAAGCATAAATAGAAAAAGTTCAAATTTGCGTACTGCTGGTCCATAGTCATCTGGCCACTGGAATCGACGGATCCGCTCTAGATGATGATCTGCTATAGGTATCGGCATGCTGACTGCTGCTCACTCCTTCACCAAAAGTCACTATCAGAGCTCTGAAATGCTATGGAGATGGATGCAAATGACCATGTTTTTACCCCTTCACCCCCATATATACCCTCAGCCCTAACCATAATTCACCCCACTCACCGCCATGGTTCATGTGAACTTCCAACACCTCTCATTTCTCTGTTTTAACTCCGATTTCTTCCATTCTTTCATCGTTATTGCTATTTTCTTCTCTTCTGCTTCCCCGCCAATTCTCGTTCTTTTTCGAGAGATCGCCTAATTTTTTGAAAATTTTCGGTCCATCTCTCGAGGGGGCATACTACCCACTAAATTAATATTTATGGGGCATTTTTCTTTCTTTGAAACGACACAATAAACCGCACCTTGTCAAAGAGGGGCAAATGTAGTCACATAAATTTTTCCATTCAATTAAATGAATATTTACTATTTATTTGTTTATTTATCTACTGGCCAACAGTTAATTAAATTAATATTTAATTAATTCATCCTCAATCCCTTCTCCTATTAACTAAATAAATTATCTAATTTATTTAAATTAATTAATTAAAACCACACCTCTAAATCAATTAAATAAATAAATTATATTTGTTTAATTTAACCCCTTTCTTCTTTTAAATAAATAAATAAAATATTTATTTAAATCCCACCCCCCCCCCCCACTTGCATTCTCCTGCAAATGCAAGTTCCAACCACAATTGAAATAAATTAATTTTATTTTAATTTAAATCCTATTTTCCCTCACCCACCAAACCCACTTGCAATCCTAAATCCCCTTCTAGACTCTTCTAAACCACTTTCTAAATTCACCTAACCCCTCCTAATTAGCCTAATCCCATCCCCTAATTATTGTCACATTCCTAAGCAACTTGAAGTCACTTCTCAAAGCCTTCAAAGTCTTTGAAAAGCATTTAATGTTTTATGTGTTCAACAAGCTAACCTCTAAAGTCTTCCAAACCACTAATGGCTCTTACATGACCATTAATGGCTCTTACATAACCATTTATGGTTAACTCAACTTACCCACATGGTTAGAGACTTTACCTCTAACTCAACCCCCATTTAACCCTTATGTCTCCTCAAGCATTTATTGCTTTGACCATGGTTATCCTCACTAACTCTTGCACAAGAGTTTATCCATTGGATAAAGGCATTATTCATTGGATAATGAATTTATTCATTCAACTCAACATTAACCTTACCTCCCAAGTTAACCTTCAGGTAATGTGAAGCATTTAATGCTTTTTCCCTCTCCCCCCAACCCATCTCATGTTGACATTTGTCATCCTGGGATTGGATTGAAAGCCCTCACATGGATCACAAACCCTTCAATCCTGACCCTTGTTGAGATTACTCAATCTCAACCATCCATTGCTCCAATTTTCCTATAAATAGAGCCCATTCCTTCATACTCCAGATCCTAAAATTTTGTGTGTATCTAAGTTATAGTGAATTTTAGAAAGCATTCTAGCATAATCAATATTGTCTTTTGGCTAAAATTAACATTAGTTAATTACATAACATCTCATATTTCGTTTGTTTTACACTTGCACTAGCATAGTTTAATCATTGTAATCTTGAATCTCCATAAGACATTCAGAATAGTGCAAAAAGCTACTGAGAGCTACACTTATTTGGAACTTGGAGAGGAGAGGAACAAGGGATGAGTAGCTACAAACATGGTGGAGTGTATTTGGAGATGTTTTATTGCATTTCTTAGTTTTGTTAAGCTTTTTATTTTGTGTTTGGTATCTCTCTTGATATGCTTGCTTAGGATAGTCTTTGATTTGTGATTTCTAACACTAACACTTGGATTTTTTCTTGTGTGTTTGTGTTCATCTTCCTAACATATTCTAACATCCTTTTTGCAAAGCATCAGATCTTACTATCAAAATGGAAGTTGATTCAAATAAATATTTGAATATCAACAGTAAACTCACAGAAACCCAAAGAGTAGCACTTGTGGAATTGCTCAAATGTCATAAACATGCTTTTGCATGGGATTACAAGGACATGCATGGAATTGATCCTATAGTTTGTACCCACTGTATCTACATAAAAGAAGACTATAGACCACTTAGACAACCACAAAGAAGAATCAATCTTGCATTAAGAGAAATAGTTAAAGAAGAATTGCAGAAATTATTAAATGCTGGATTTATCTATCCTATATTGGATAGTCAATGGGTGTCACCTTTAGTGATAGTTCCCAAGAAAGAAGGAAAATGACGGGTATGTGTGGATTATAGATATTTGAACTTTGCAACCAGGAAAGATCATTTTCCATTACCATTTGTGGATCAGGTATTATACTCCTTAGAAGGGAAGCGGTACTTCTCATTTCTTGATGGATTCAATAGCTACAACTAGATTCAAATTGCCCCAGAGGATCAAGAAAATACGACATTTACTTGTCCTTTGGGAACATATGCATATTTTGTTCTTCCTTTTGGATTATGTAATTCTCCAGCTACTTTTCAAAGAGCAGTGAAGCATATTTTCAAATATTTCCCAGGACAGCATGGAAATCTATATGGATGATTTTACAATCTATGGTTCAGAATTTGAAGAGGCATTGAAGAACCTAAAGAAAGTTTTGCAGTGATGTGAAGACTACAATTTATCATTGAAAAGTGAAAAGTGCTTCATGATGATGCAGGAAGGTATAGTTCTCAGTCATCATATCTCTATAAATGGAATACAAGTTAACCCAGCAAAAATATAAGTCATTCAAAATATCCCTACACCGGTAAAGCAAAAAGATATCAGGAGTTTTCTTGGTCATGTTGGATATTATAGGAGGTTTATCAAATATTTTAGCAAAATTGCAGGTCCTTTTTATTCTCTTTTGACCAAGGATATGAATTTTAATTGGACTTCCTTATGCAATGAAGCTTTCTTGAAGCTCAAACAAGCATTGACCCATGCACCAGTTCTTAAGGGTCCAAACTGGTCCTTGCCATTTCAAATTCATACAGATGCATCAGATTATGCCATAGGAGTAGTCTTGGGATAGAAGATTGACAATTTGGAGAGTGCAATTTATTATATCAGCAAGAACATGTAGGGGCTTGAGCTTAATTGCATTGTCATTGAAAAAGAAATTTTAGCAGTTATATATCTACTCAACAAATTCAAGCATTATATAACAAGATATCTGATATTTGTGCATACTGATCATAACACAATTAGATATCTCATGAATAAACCTTTAATTACAGGAAGATTGGCTCGTTGGTTACTATTGATGTGAGAATTTGATATTACAATTGTTGATAAACCAGGAAAGTCCGATGTGGTTGCAGGTTATCTTTCTAGGCTTAAATTGCAGGATGATCCTGCAACCATAGATGATGCTTTTCCAAATGAACATTTGTTCCTTATAAAATCACACACTCCCTGGTATGCTAATATTGCCAATTATTTAGCTACTAATAAAATGCCAATTCATTCCTCTCCTAAAGAAAGAAGATTGTTAGTTGAGAAAAGCTTTAACTTCTCATGGATTGTTGATTGTTTATTTTATACTGGACCTGACCAAGTCATGAGAAGATGTGTTAGAGAGGATAAAACATATGATATCCTTCATGCATGCCATGATGAGCCATGTGGAGGACATTTTGCTTCTAAAAGAACAACACTTAAAATATTGAGCACGGGATATTATTGGCCAACATTATATAAGGATGTGGCACAATACACCAAGAAATGTGATAGATGCCAGCGCATGGGTAGGCCTACTAGATCTGATGAGATGACATTATATCCATAGATATTAGTTGCACCATTTGATAAATGGGGATTAGATTTTGTTGGGCCAATTGATCCTCCTTCCAATGGAAAATCTTATATTCTGGTATGTACTGATTATGTCACCAAATGGGTGGAAGCGCGAGCTATGACACATGCAAGAGATAATAAAGTGGCAAAATTTCTCTATGAAGAAATATTTACCAAGTATGGAGTTCCAAGAGAAATTGTTTCAAACCAAGGACCACAGTTTACTTCCACATTGATTGCAACATTGGTTAATGAATACAATATCAGGCGCAGAAAGTCTACCCCATACCATCCATAAGTAAATGGTCAAGTAGAAGTCACAAATAGGAATCTAGAAGCCATTCTTATTAAAATAGTAGTTGTTCATAAAAAAGATTGGTCTCAAAGACTTCCTAAGGCCATTTGGGCATACAGAACAACATGGAAAACACCAATTGGTTTTACACCTTTTGAAATGGTGTATGGAAAGGCAGCAATGATGCCTATTGAGTTTGAACACAAAACTCTAAGAACAACTCTACAATTGAATATGACACTTTCTGAAGCACAAAGAGACCGCATTCACCAATTAAATGCTTTGGATGAGCTGAGAAAAATGGTTGTCCAACAAACATAACTTATTCAAAATTAGAGAGCTAAGTGGCATGATAAGTACATAAAGGAGAAGAAATTTCAAGCAGGTGACTGGGCGCTGCTATATGATTCTAGATATAAGGATACTATGGGAAAGTTGTAGACAAGATGGTTAGGCCCATATGAGATAGAAGAAGTTTTAAAAAATGGAGCAGTTCACTTGACCACTATTGATCCAGTTCAATTCAAGCTTTTAGTAAATGGTCATCGACTACGCCTGTATCATAAGCCTCCAACCAAAGAACAGTTCTTGCAGCAATTCACCACTCAAGATCAAATATCAGTTCTTGCAACAACTGGAGAAGTTCCTACAGCAACTGAAGGAAACATTAAGGGCGTGGTTCCTACAGCTTTTGCAAGGAACGTTCCTAACACTCAATAAATTCTTCAAGCATCATTTCATAAAGATATTTCCATGTCTTATGGAAATATTATTCTCCATTAATAATTTTTCCATCCACATCATCCCACTACATTTTTTTGTCTATCATTTCATTCACCTCACATCATTTCGTTTCACCCATCTTTTTAGCTAACCATTTCATGCAGCATTTATTCGCACGACTGCAAGTATGTACGTAGCTTATTTTTTTATTAATTATGCATTTATTATTTTACTATGATTGTTGTCTATTTTAAATCTGGGTACACTTCCCTCTATCCTTTCCGCATGTGTGGACACGTATCAAAATAAGTTGGGGGGTGTTTTATGGTCTGATTTCCAAGTTAAGTAATTATCCATCTTTGTCAGTAACTTGATTTGATTGCCTACCATCATTCTTTTTAATGAGACATTCTTTGGTACGAGTGAGCAATGCATTCTACCATCGAAACTAGGAGTAAGTAAGGAATTTTCAAATAAATATTCTCAGTTTTGCAGATTACCACATGCCCTCATTCTCAGCTATGGTAATTATTTTGTGAAACTGAAATAGTCATGGGTGGAGATCCTATCCACCATGAACCTGTAATCCATGACATGTTGTTGCAGGATACCCTGTGTGAGAATTATTTCCGGGTGAATGGGTGGATTGATTATTTTCTGAAAATAACAGATTGCAAAAAATAATAGATTGCAATGAATAAATTGTTTCTGAATTCATGCATTCATTCAATGAAGGAGAAGCTTTTGTCAAGGGATTGAGGGTTATTGCTATAGAACAACAAATAGCTAAAGTTATTGTGTTGCTATAGGAAGGAGAGTTGTTTCCTGAATCAAAGGATGCAAGAAGCACCAAAGTAGAATTTACACAACCCACAGATGGACCTCTGACGGTGGATAAGTAGGGAACCAGTCGGGTATCTCTTCCAATAGAATGGCCCCAAGTGGAATTGTATATAATGAAATACATTACCTATGATGGAAGGTATTCAAATTTACATTCGGTCCATTTCAAATTGCTTAGTCATTTATGGCATGGCCGAAAGGTAAATATTCCAAATTTTCTATACCACCTTATTTCCATAAGTGTCAAAGAAACATGAAAGAATGGAAATCATTCTGTCAGTCATCATGGCCTGATAAAATTGTTAGTAGAATGTTCTCTTAGGGATGTTTCTCAGATGGCATGGGGGGTATTTGAAGATATACTGTAATTTACGGTTGAAGATGCTCTTATTGCAGAGGAATTAACAGCACAAGCAGAAGACATAGGAGAGCCCTCGTCTCCTAGAATTTCTGTAGGAAATGAACCTCCTATTGCCAAAGAAGCTTTGACTATTGTAGAAGATGTGGTGGTTGAAATAAACATTGAGCAGCCCTCTACTCATTTACAAAGAGGAGCGACATCTCTTAAAAGGAAAGGGAAAGAAGTAGAAACAATTGATGCAGAAGTAGAAACAATTGATGCAGAAGGAGAAACTATGGTGCAGCCTCAAGCAACGCAAGTTTCTCCTACAGCCAAAAGGTGTAAACCAAAGAGAAATTCTCCTACAGCAATGCCTCTAGTAGAAACCATTCCTCCAGTTACTCCAAAAGTGTATGAAAGAAGGACTCAGTGGACTACACATAAAGTTTGTCCAATAGGCGATGCAATGGAGGTCATTTCAGTAGAAACATCAAAAGAGGAACGTGGGAGTCCAACGGAGGTTAAATTCCAAGAAGAACATGGTGCCGATAGGCTTTCAAGTCTGGCATATGTGGCAGAACAATTTGAAGAACCGGTTGAAGAAATTTCACGCCCTAAGGTAACAGCTATCAAACCTCCATCATCTCTCACTAGTTTGTCTATTGCATTAACATTTTATAAGCAGTGGGAGATAGAGAGGGCTAGGTTACATGGAATTATTGATAAGCAACAGAGGGAAATTGAAAAGAGGGATAATAAGATTGCAGAATTGGAAGCTAAATCTGACACAATTGCTAGTATGGTCCCTGAATTAATACAATGTAGGGCTCCTCCAAGGGTTTATGCTTTGCATCTAAAAGAGCGGTATTTAAGTTTTAAGCTAAACCGCATTATTAGAGACCTTAGTCCTTCTTTACACACCCCGGAAGAATTTTATAATGCTTATCAGACCTCTCCAACAGCTATTAAAAATTTATTGTGTGAATTCTATTTGCATAACTATGTTGTGACTTTTGATAGTGAATGGAATCCCTTGTTGTACATTGGTGATATCTACATAAAAGCATTAATGTCATGGGTGCAAAATGAAATTAACATGGAAACTCAAGCCAAAGCATATATAAATATTTAATTTGATTGTCCATTGTCACTCAAGACTAAAGTCAAGGACCGACAGTTTCTTTATTATGATTGGCAGAAATTATTAGCAAGGCCTGATGTAAGGAGTCAAGTGTTACCAATGAGGGAAGAAATATTCCAGGAATATGAACACTTGATTGAAAATGAAAGTGCAATTGTAGTTGACTATTTGATTCAGCGTTGGAATAATCTTCCAGAGGACCTAAAACAAGGTGAACCTCATTCACTACCAAATTGTCATGCAACTATACAAAGAGCTCCTAAATACATCCATTTGGGGAGGATGAAAAGCAATGATTGGCTACCTTTGATCTTCCAACCTCCTATCCTCATGTGGCTATTGTTGGGATGCAGAATTACAGACAAACCCTATGAGACAGCTACAGAAGAAACTAGATGGGCCAGACTAGAAAAGATGAAGGGATTTTATCAGAATTTGGCTTTAGGAGGGACAGGTTAGGGAGCTATTGGTGACTTGTGAATTAATGTCTGAATCAGAAACTTTCCTCTTGTTGGAGGATCAACGAGACAATAAGTTGGGAGGCATGATGAGCTGAGATATTAGCTCCTTTTATTCCTAGAACTCATAAGTTTTTGTCATGTTTTAATTTGTATAATGGGATGGTAATGATGTATTAAAGTTTGACTATATGCATTTCAGATGTTAACTGAACCCATTAAATCATGTTTTGTTTTTCTAGTTATTCATGTTGCCATGCCAGTTATTCCTATAGCCATGTGATTTGTTCATGTTTCCATATGGATTGTCATAGGCGATATCATGTGTGAAATGAATAAGTGTTATGATTAATTAAAATAGATATGTATATACTTGTATGTTCTCTCTTTTCAATTGTAGGAATAAATGAGATGTTGCGGTGAAGGTTGTCATGTCACGTCCAGAAGGCAGTTTGAGATATTCAAGGGGTGACTAGAAGTTCAAATGAGCGAAGAGGATAATGGGCGTGAGGAATGGCAAAGGAGTAGCAGGGCGCGCAAGATTTATTTATGTCTAACTTTAGTGAGCATCAATCTTGTAATACTGCCATGCTATATTCTTGGTTGTGGTTTGGTGTAGATCCATGTAGTGGTGTAACTCCGAGTGTTTTTCTTCATGAATGTTATCTGCCTCTTCTCATCGTTGTGATCTTGATTGTAGGAAGTTGTTGTAATTTTCTTTTAAATAAGTGTCTCTGCCTCTTCTTTGAGGTTAGAAAGAAAGAGAGGGACAAAGAGCATAAGATTTAGAAATAAAGTTGCAGAGTGTTTTAGTCTTCTTTCATTCTGAATGATGTATCGACTTTTGAAAAGCAATGAATAAAGTTATGTTATGGGTATGTGCAGGATCATGGTGTGCCAAAACAGGCCCTTAAGTGGCAATGAAATTTCAGAAAATCAGAGTTATGCAACTTGACATGAAAATTTGAATAAGTTGTCAACATTATTTTTAAAATATGTAAGAATAGAATATATAGAAAATTGAATGTAGTTTCTAAGCTACTAGATGTTTTTTGGAAAAAAGAAAATCTTATTTGATGAAAATTTCAAATTTCAATGCAGTGGTACTAAAATTTCAGGAAAAAGATAAGTAGACGTATGTCTGACCACCCTAATCACAATCAAATCATAATATTTTTTTATAATATTTATAATAAGTATTAGACTCATGTCCGGATGTGGCACATATTGTTTTTTATTTTTTTATAAAGTAAATAATTATTTATGAATTTTTTACTACAACTTTTTAGAAATTCAGAAACTCCTACGTCTGACCACCTTAACTTGGTCAAAACCTTATGAAATTTTTATTTTTTTAATTTTTCCCTATAGTAGATGAAGCATAGGATGTGATGCATGTTTTAGATTCAAAAAATGTTATGCCGTTTGAAAGTTATGAGTGTTTTTCAATCAGTCTATCAATCAGGACTATTGTCATAATTCAAGTAGAAAATAAATAATAATTATTTATTAAAGTCGAAATAAAACAAGCCTTATATTGTTGGAAAGATGAGAACGTCCTTAAAAAACCCTTTTCGTTTTATCAATTTTTGCTACAAAAAAAGTCGTCAACCACCAATGTAAAGTCTGGAAAATCAAGGAATGCTGAAAAAACGTGGAAAGCTGAGAACGTCCTTAAAAAACCCTTTTCGTTTTATCAATTTTGGCTACAAAAAAGTCGTTAGCCACCAGTGTAAAGTCTGGAAAATCAAGGAATACTGAAAAACACATTTTTTCAGTTGACTTTCTAGGTTTGCCACTTCCAAGCCAAATCCCAAAGCATTCCCGAGCCAAAATTTGAAATTTAAAAATTTTACAAGACAAATCGGATATCCGATTTTAATAAGTAAATTCACTAACTAAATTTGCACATAATTAATCTAATGTTTATTAATATATAATATTTTAATATATTAATTTATAAATAAATTAGTATATGATATTAGAGAGAGAGAGATTAGGAGGGGAGAGAGAGATTAGAGGAGAGGGGGGGGGGGGGAGAGATTAAGACACCAAATTGTGTCGTTATGGGTCATATGGTGTCCTATGACCCATTAGGACATAATATGACCCATAACAACCAAATATGGTGTCTTAAGGGGCCATATAGTGTCCTAAGGGGTCGTAGGACACCATATGACCCCTATGGACACCATAGGACCCTTTATGACACCATATGGTGTTGTTAGGGGTCATATGGTGTCCTAAGGGGTCGTAGGACATAATATGACCCCTTAGGACATCATAGGACCCATAACGACCCAATATGGTGTCATAACGAGTCGTATGGTGTCCTAAGCTGTCATAAGGGTTCATGGGACACCATATGACCCCTAAGGACAACATACGACCCCTTATGACACCATATGGTGTTGTTAGTGGTCATATGGTGTCCATAGGGGTCATATGGTGTCATGGTGTCCCCTTAAGACACCAAATTGTGTTGTTATGGCTCATATGGTGTCCTAAGGGGTCTAGGACACAATATGACCCCCTAGGACATCATAGGACCCAAAGCAACCCAATATGGTGTCATAAGGGGTCATATTGTGTCCTAAGGGTGATAATTCTGATACTTAGTATAAGTACAGATCCAATAGCCAACAAGATGAGAGGGGGGGGTGAATCATACAAACTTAATCATCAATGAAAACATCAAATTCAACCTCGGTAAAATATATCAGTCATAGAATAAAACTATCAAACATGCAAACTCAAAAGCATATGAACTATATAAACCTCATAACACCAGATTTAACGTGGAAACCCAAATAGGGAAAAACCACTATGGGATTTCAGACCCATTAAGAAATATACTCTTCTAGAGTATGCTCGGTTAAAAGCCAATCCTGTTAAAGATTACAAAACACATTGCTAGATGTGACCTGGTTAAGGGATTTCCCTCAGATCTGTTAGGATCTTCACTTTGTTAGAAGTGACCTTGTCAAAGGATTTCAAACACTCATTTAGAATGTCACCTTGTTAGAGGATTTACTTATAAGACTGTTAAGTCCACTCGGTTAAGAGATTTCCTGTTACTTTCACAAGCTAATAGTAATACAATCTATCTGCAACTTTACATCTAAAATGCTAAAGCAGATTCTTATTTGTTCAATCACAATCTAGACACAGAACTAATCTTGTCTATCTACTAGGCATCAATACTCTGTTATTCCAACAGATCTTCAAGCTTATGTGCTCGGTGATCACTATGTAGCATCCCTGTGCATACACTTGCCCGCATACATTGTTTATCAACAGTTCCTTATTTATAAACAATTTTCTAACCTCTTAATCTCCTTGATCACATTTCCCTTGATCAATCATAGCCATCAGATCTTCAATCTTGTCCAGGTTCATTGTATCTTACAATCTGAAAAATGTTTTACCCTGCCTCGGAACTTGCACAATCATCTTGGAACTTGTGTTAGGGTAATGCGGTTCAATCTGAGTTGTAGATCTTCTTGCCGACTTTCCATTGCCTTAGATTTGTTAACAAACTTCTTCCACGGCTTGCCAATCATTGATCTACTCCATCTCATCAACTTCTTTCATTAAATATCACATGTAAACATTTAATGCATTCTATTATAGCTTGGTTACAACTCAGTGAATACTAAACTTTACTCGGTAGACATTCTATCTTCATTAACCGACTGCGATAACCTTAGGGTTTACCAACTAGGTTCCTTAGGGTTTACCGACTAGGTTCTTTTCCTGATATCATTGTGTAGTATTAACCTTTACATTTTACAACATATGTATGATGTTAAAACAATCTAAAACACCAAGATCTCATCATTGTCTGACTCGGTAGAGTTGCCCATTGAATAACTTATCCCCTTATTCATCATATTCTTTCCTGTGACTTTACCGACTTCTTTATGATCTTCATATCATGTTTCTTAAGATATGGCAACATCATACTGAATTAGAAAATCAATTTCTTGACATCAATGACAAAATAATAATATCAAGACAGTAAAACATCTTTAATCAGTTATGTCCATAATCATCAACAACCTTCTCAATATCCTTGTTATATTGCCAACAATCTCCCCCTTTGGCATTGATGGCAAAACCAATTGATTTGATCATTAAGAATTCAGATTGCTATGATTCTGAAATGCTGAAATGCTCTCCCCCATACATCAAACTTCTCTTCTGCTTTTCTCTCAATCTTCTCAGGTCTTCTCCTCTGTTAGTCTTCTCCCCCTTGGGTAGTCTTCTCCCTCTTTGACAACAATGCCAAAAAGAAAAGAACTTAAAACATAAGTTGGTTCTATAAGAAGTTATTCCCTGCTGTTGTGTATCAACTGAGTCTCAATCAGAGCATTTGTTTACAATTCCTATCCCCTGTATCATTGTCTATATTATCTCAATATTGTTCCAGTACACTTTCAGAAAAGCATTCTTAAAGTGTATCACTCCAGCATCAGCTCCCTAAAAGATATTCAATAGATTCATCGAAGTGATGCTTTCACCGAACTCGGTCAGTGAGTAAGACATAGGGGTAGGACCCCTAACTTACTTCTGAGATATTCAAAAATGTCCTTTGGTAGTGGCTTGGTGAAGATATCAGCTATTTGTTCTTTAGTGTTGACATATTCCAACACCACTTACTTCTGAGATATTCAAAAATGTCCTTTGGTAGTGGCTTGGTGAAGATATCAGCTATTTGTTCTTTAGTGTTGACATATTCCAACACCACTTTCTTTTCATGAGCTTCTTCTCTAAGATAATGATATTTTATAGATATGTGCTTTGTCTTAGAGTGCATAACAGGGTTCTTTGAAATATTAATGGCACTAGTATTGTCACAGAATATAGTTACTGGCTAGGTAACTTTCTCATTTATACCTTCCAACAATTGTTTGATCCATGCAATGTTGGTACAATTCAATGTTGCAGCAACATATTCAGCTTCAACTGTTGACTGAGAAATGCATCCTTGTTTCTTGCTAAGCCAACTCACTAGTCTTTCTCCTAAGAAGAAACCTCCTCCACTTGTGCTTTTCCTGTCATCAATGTTGCCTGCCCAATCAGCATCAGTATAGACTTTCAAATCAAAATTACTTCCTTTCTGATATACTAAGCCATAAGCTTCAGTGCCTTTCAAGTATCTGAAAATTCTTTTCATTGCTGTCATGTGTGTTTCCTTAGGATCTGCAGAGAATCTTGCAACAATACCAATTGCATGTGCTATATCAAGCCTGCTGTGAACAACATATTGTAGTTTTCCAATCATGGATCGGTAGAGTGTCTCATCAACAGATGCAGATTCATCATTCTTTGATAGTTTGCAGTTTGTAGTCATAGGAGTACTTACTGGCTTTGAATCCTCCATTCCAAATTTCTTCATGATTTCCTTTATGTATTTGGATTGAGTAATGAAAATTTCATTTTTCATTTGCAGTATCTGTAAGCCTATAAAATACTTTATCTCATCGATTAATGACATCTCAAATTCTTTTCTCATTTCATTACCAAAGTTTTTGCATAAAGAGTCATTTCCACAAAATATAATATCATCAACAAATATGGCTGAGATTAGTATTCCATTTTCATTATTCTTCATGTACATGTTGTTGTTCTCACTTGTCCTTATAAAACCAATCTTAATCAAATAAGAGTGCAGTCTTTCATACCATGCTCTAGGTGCTTGTTTCAGACCATATAAAGCTTTGTTCAATTTACATACTTGATCTTTATTATTGTCTTCAACAAATCCTTCAGGTTGTTCAATGAAAACTTCTTCTTCTAATATTCCATTCAGAAATGCAGATTTGACATCCATTTGATATACCTTGAAGTTTTTGAAAGCAGCATATGCCAACAATGTTCTAACTCCTTCAAGTCTGGCAACAAGTGCAAAAGTTTCACCATAATCAATTCCTTCTTCTTGTGCATAACCTTTGCAAACCAATCTTGCTTTGTTCCGAATGACCTCTCCTTTCTCATTTAGCTTGTTTCTGAAGATCCACTTTGGATTGATTACATTTTTGTCCTTAGGTCTTGGGACTAATGTCCATGTGTCATTCTTCTTAATTTGATCAATCTCTTCAGTCATAGCATTTATCCAATCTTCACTATTAAATGCCTCTTTTACTATTCTCGGTTCAAATTTAGATATCAAACATGTGTTCTGTCTCAGTTTGATCCTTGTCATCACTAGATCATCCTTATCTCCTATAATCTGACTTGGTGAATGATGTCTTCTAACATATTTGGCTAATACAGGCTCGGTAGGCTCTGTATGATCCTCTTCATCACTCGGTAACTGGATATCTTCCTCATTTCCTTCAACAGTTATCTCGGTAGGACTTTTCGGTTGCACATAGACAAATTCATCATAGTCTTCTGGTTCTTTGGAATCCCTATCATTAGTTCTTTCTGCAAATTCATCAATTTTCACATTTGCACTTTCTACTATTTTGTTAGATGATTTGATCAGACATTTAAATGCTTTGCTTCTAGAGGAATATCCTAGAAATGTTCCTTCTTCACTTTTCTGATCAAACTTGCCATTTCCATCATCTTTATGAACATAGCATTTGCTTCCAAAGATCTTAAAATAACTTATATTAGGTTTCTTGCCATACCAGATTTCATAGGGTGTCTTCAAAGTACCTTTCTTCAATTGAACTTGGTTCAAGGTGTAAACAGCTGTGCTTATTGCTTCTCTCCAAAAAATTTGTGGAACCTTCTTCTCAATCATTAGTATTCTAACACAATCCACAATAGATCTATTTCTTCTTTCAGCTATGCCATTCTGCTATGGAGTCCTTGGTGCAGAGACTTGTCTTTTAAGACCATGCTCATTGCAAAATAGATTGAACTCATCAGATGTGAACTCTCCTCCTCTATCTGATCTAAGATATTTCAGTTGTCTTCCTGTTTCATTTTCAACTCTATCTTTGTACCATTTAAACATTTGAAAAGCTTCTGATTTTTCTTTTGAAAACATTACTGACATCATCCTTGAATAATCATCCACAAATAATATGAAATATTTGTCACCATAATAGCTTTGAACTTTCATAGGACCACAAAGATCAGTGTGCACAAGATCTAAAATTCCCTTAGAAGTGTAGGACTTACTTGTAAAGTTGGATCTTGTCATCTTGCCTATTTGGCATCCTCGGCATATAGCATTCTCAGGTTTTTCAAAACTCGGTAGACCTCTTACTCTGTGCTTCTTACTTATCTTGATCAAATTATCAAAATTAACATGACAAAACCTTTTATGCCATAACCATGTGTTATCAATCTTTGCATGCAAGCACTTGTTGTGAGTAGAGTCAAGGTGAAATGTATTACCTTTTGTTTGTGTCCC
Source organism: Cryptomeria japonica (assembly GCF_030272615.1). Lineage (NCBI taxonomy): Eukaryota > Viridiplantae > Streptophyta > Pinopsida > Cupressales > Cupressaceae > Cryptomeria > Cryptomeria japonica. The sequence goes on from NC_081413.1 coordinate 484,510,186, forward strand.
GATAGCAACTAACTTTCCATTTTTGTCATGAACTTTGACAATTCCTTTCTGAAATTCTATTGGTAACCTGTGTTGTTTAGCTGTGCTACACTCAATAAATTATATTTCAAACCTTCAACCCAATAAACATCATTGCATCTTGCTTTATCAAGAAGTGTTATGGATCCTTTACCTCTTACCGGACATGGTGCATCATTACCAAATCTAACATAGCCTCCATCATAATCTTCTAACATAACAAACTTGTGTTTATCTCCTGTCATATGATGTGAACATCCACTATCTATAATCCAAGAATCATTAGTGTTTATGTGAGATATTAGGGCTTTTTCTTCATACCTTTCTTCATCTAATCCATCCTTGATAGCCACATAAACAACTTCCTCTGTATCAGTCTCATCTGATTTATCATCTTCAGATTCCTCATCGGCAATTAAGCAGGTCTTTCTATCTCTTCTTCTGAAGTCTCGGTGACCTCTGTAATGATTATCTTTTTGTCTGTCATCTCGGTAATCTCTCTTTTCAGTGAAATCTTTGCTAGGACAGTTAGAAGTCATATGTCCAATCTTATCACAATTGAAACATTTCAAGGGTAGTTTTCCCTTATACTTACCTTTGCCTCTTGGTAGCCTTTTGGCCAATAGTGCTTCAAACTCTTCTTGCTTTCTGATTTCTTCATACAGTATGTGTACCTCCTCCATGTTCTTCTGAAATATTTCACTTGCTCCACTATGATCTCCTCCAGAGTACTTATACTTTCTTTCATTGTAATCATTAGATTCATTCAAATGAAAAGAACTAAATGCAGATTCAACTTTATTTACCGATGACCCACTGTTATCAAAATTACTTAACTCAAATGCATGTAGCTTACCAATAGTAGCATCCAAGGAAACTGGCATATTTGGTATAGACCTTAATTCATTGATTGTAGAGACTTGGATTGCATAAGCAGGTAGAAGGGTTCTTAACAACTTACTTGTCACATCCTTTTCTTCAATAGTTCCTCCTGCTCCCTTGATTTGATTTACAATCTCCTTTAGTCTTGTACTGTACTGGGTTATGTTCTCACCTTATTCATCCTCATAGATTCAAGTTGTCCTCTTAGACTATCAACTTTTTCTCTTTGAACATGTTCATCTCCTCCATATACAGATATGAGCTTAGTCCACATAGCCTTTGCATCATTGCAGCCTTCTAGATCATTAAACTCAAAATCGGTCAATGCAGATGTTATTTCAATCATTGCTTGAATGTGTTCTTGCTTTGCCTTTATCTCTTCCATAGTCAATGGATAGGTGCTCGGTGTAACAAAATCATTTTCCAGATAGTATATAGCATATTCTCCAACTCCTCATAGATGTAGCTTCATCCTTTTCTGCCATGTAGAGAAACTTGACTTATTCAGCTTGGGTGCATCCCTCTTATACATCTTTGGATCTTTAACTCAAGTGCCTTTAAACTTTCCTTTTAGAGTCCAAGCTCTGATGCCAATTCATAGTTCTGATACTTAGTATAAGTACAGATCCAATAGCCAACAAGATGGGAGGGGGGGGGGTGAATCATACAAACTTAATCATCAATGAAAACATCATATTCAACCTCGGTAACATATATCAGTCATAGAATAAAATTGTCAAACATGCAAACTCAAAAGCATATGAACTATATAAACCTCATAACACTAGATTTAACGTGGAAACCCAAATAGGGAAAAACCACTATGGGATTTTGGACCCACTAAGAAATATACTCTTCTAGAGTATGCTCGGTTAAAAGCCAATCCTATTAAAGATTACAAAACACATTGCTAGATGTGACCCGGTTAAGGGATTTCCCTCAGATCTGTTAGGATCTTCACTTTGTTAGAAGTGACCTTGTCAAAGGATTTCAAACACTCATTTAGAATGTCACCTTGTTAGAGGATTTACTTATAAGACTGTTAAGTCCACTTGGTTAAGAGATTTCCTGTTACTTTCACAAGCTAACAGTAATACAACCTATCTGCAAGTTTACATCTAAAATGCTAAAGCAGATTCTTATTTGTTCAATCACAATCTAGACATAGAGCTAATCTTGTCTATCTGTTGGGCATCAATACTCTATTATTCCAACAGATCTTCAAGCTTCTGTGCTCGGTGATCACTATGTAGCATCCCTATGCATACACTTGCCCGCATACATTGTTTATCAACAGTTCCTTATTTATAAACAATCTTCTAACCGCTTAATCTCCTTGATCACATTTACCATGATCAATCATAGCCATCAGATCTTCAATCTTGTCCAGGTTCATTGTATCTTACAATCTGAAAAAATGTTTTACCCTGCCTCGAAACTTGCACAATCATCTTGGAACTTGTGTTAGGGTAATGCGGTTCAATCTGAGCTGTAGATCTTCTTGCCGATTTTCCATTGCCTTAGATTTGTTAACAAACTTCTTCCACGGCTTGCCAATCATTGATCCGCTCCAGCTCATTAGCTTCTTTCATTAAATATCACATGTAAACATTTAATGCATTCTGTTATAGCTCGGTTACAACTCGGTGAATACTAAACTTTACTCAGTAGACATTCTGTCTTCATTAACCGACTGCGATAACCTTAGGGTTTACCGACTAGGTTCCTTAGGGTTTACCGACTAGGTTCTTTGCCTGATATCATTGTGTAGTATTAACGTTTACATTTTACAACATATGTATGATGTTAAAACAATCTAAAACATCAAGATCTCATCATTGTCTAACTCGGTAGAGTTGCCCATTGAATAACTTATCCCCTTATTCATCATATTCTTTCTTGTGACTTTACCAACTTCGTTATGATCTTCATATCATGTTTCTTAAGATATGGCAACATCATACTGAATTAGAAAATCAATTTCTTGACATCAATGACAAAATAATAATATCAAGACAGTAAAACATCTTTAATCAGTTATGTCCATAATCATCAACAACCTTCTCAATATCCTTGTTACATTGCCAACAAAGGGGTCATATGATATCTTAAAGGGGTCATATGATAAAATATGACACAATATAACCCATAACGACCAAATATGGTGTCTGAAGGGGTCATATGGTGTCCTGAGGGGTCGTAGGACACCATATGACCCTTATGGACACCATAGGACCCCTTATGACACCATATGGTGTCGTTAGGGGTCATATGGTGTCCTAAGGGGTCGTAAGACATAATATGAACCCTTAGGACACCATAGGACCCAAAGTGACCCAATATGGTGTCATAAGGGGTCATATTGTGTCCTAAGGGGTCATATGATGTCTTAAAGGGGTCATATCACACAATATGACCCATTAGGACACAATATGACCCATAACAACCCAATATGGTGTCTTAAGGGGTCATATGGTGTCCTAAGGGGTCGTAGGACACCATATGACCCCTATGAACATGATAGGACCCCTTATGACACCACATGGTGTCGTTAGGGGTCATGTAGTGTCCTAAGGGGTCATAGGACATAATATGACCCCTTAGGATACCATAGGACCCATAACGACCCAATATGGTGTCATAACAGGTCGTATGGTGTCCTAAGGAGTCATAAGGGTTCATGGGACACCATATGACCCCTAAGGACAACATACGACCCCTTGTGACACCATATAGTGTCGTTAGGGGTCATATGGTGTTCATAGGGGTCATATGGTGTCCTAGGACACCATATGACCCCTTAAGACACCAAATTGTGTCGTTATGGGTCATATGGTGTCCGAAGGGGTTGTAGGACACAATATGATCCCTTAGGACACAATATGACATATTGTGTCCTAAGGGGTCATATAATGTCTTAAAGGGATCATATGACACAATATGACCCATTAGGACACAATATGACCAATAACGACCCAATATGGTGTTTTAAGGGGTCATACGGTGTCTTAAGGGGTGCTAGGACACCATATGACCCCTATGGACACCATAAGACCCATAATGACCCAATATGGTGTCTTAAGGGGTCATATGGTGTCCTAAGGGGTTGTAGGAAACCATATGACCCCTATGGACACCATAGGACCCCTTATGACAACATATGGTATCGTTAGGGGTCATATGGTGTCCTAAAGGGTCCTAGGACATGATATGACCCCTTAGGACACCATAGGACCCATAACGACCCAATATGGTGTCATAGCAGGTCGTATGGTGTCCTAAGGGGTCATAAGGGTTCGTGGGACACCATATGACCCCTAAGGACAACATGCGACCCCTTATGATGTCATATGGTGTCGTTAGGGGTCATATGGTGTCCATAGGGGTCATATGGTATCCTAGGACACCATATGACCCCTTAAGACACCAAATTGTTTTGTTATGGGTCATATGGTGTCTTAAGGGGTTGAAGGACACAAAATGACCCCTTAGGACACCATAGGACCCAAAGTGACCCAATATGGTGTCATAAGGGGTCATATTGTGTCCTAAGGGGTCATATGATGTCTTAAAGGGGTCATATGACACAATATGACCCATTAGTACATAATATGACCCATAACGACCCAATATGGTCTCTTAAGGGATCATATGGCATCCTAAGGGGTCGTAGGACACCATATGACCCCTGTAGACACCATAGGACCCCTTATGACACCATATGGTGTCGTTAGGGGTCATATGGTGTCCTAAGGGGTTGTAGGACATAATATGACCCCTTAGGACACCATAAGACCCATAACGACCCAATATGGTGTTTTAACGAGTTGTATGGTGTCCTGAGGGGTCATAAGGGTTTATGGGACACCATATGACCCCTAAGGACAACATACGACCCCTTATGACACTATATGGTGTCATTAGTGGTCATATGGTATCCATAGGGGTCATATGACACCATATGATCCCTTAAGACACCAAATTGTGTCGTTATGGGTCATATGGTGTCCTAAGGGGTTGTAGGACACAATATGACCCCTTAGGACACTATAAGACCCAAAGAGACCCAATATGCTATCATAAGGGGTCATATTGTGTCCTAAGGGGTCATATGATGTCTTACAGGGGTCATATAACACAATATGACCCATTAAGACACAATATGACCCATAACGACCCAATATGGTGTATTAAGGGGTCATATGGTATCCTAAGGGGTTGCAGGACACTATAGGACCCCTTATGACACCATATGGTGTCCTAAGGGGTCTAAGACATAATATGACCCCTTAAGACACCATAGGACCCATAACGACCCAATATGGTGTCGTAACGGGTTGTATGGTGTCCTAGGGGGTCATAAGGGTTCATGAGACACCATATGACCCCTAAGGACAACATACAACCCCTTATGACATCATATGGTGTCGTTAGGGGTCATATGGTGTCCATAAGGGTCATATGGTGTCCTAGGACACCATATGAACCCTTAAGACACCAAATTATGTTGTTATGGGTCATATGGTGTCCTAAGGGGTCGTAGGACACAATATGACCCCTTAGGACACCATAGGACCCAAAGTGGCCCAATATGGTGTCATAAAGGATCATATTGTGTCCTAAGGGGTCATATGATGTCTTAAAGGGGTCATATGACACAATATGACCCATTAGGACACAATATGACCCATAACAACCCAATATGGTGTCTTAAGGGGTCATATGGTGTCCTAAGGGGTCGTAAGACACCATATGACCCCTATGGACACCATATGGTTTCGTTAGGGATCATATGGTGTCCTAAGGGGTCGTAGGACACCATATGACCCTATGGACACTATAGGACCCCTTATGACACCATATGGTGTTTTTAGGGGTCATATGGTGTCCTAAGGGGTCGTAGGACATAATATGACCCCTTAGGACACCATAGGACCCATAACGACCCAATATGGTGTCATAACGGGTCGTATGGTGTTCTAAGGGGTCATAAGGGTTCATGGGACACTATATGACCCCTAAGGACAACATACGACCTCTTATGACACCATATGGTGTCGTTAGGGGTCATATGGTGTCCTAGGACACCATATGACCCCTTAAGATAACAAATTGATTTGTTATGGGTCATATAGTGTCCTAAGGGGTTGTAGGACACAATATGACACCTTAGGACACCATAGGACCCAAAGCGACCCAATATGGTGTCATAAGGGGTCATATTGTGTCCTAAGGGGTCATATGATGTCTTAAAGGGGTCATATGACATAATCTCTCCCCTAATCTCTCTCTCTCTCTCTCCCCCCCCTCTCTCTCTCTATCTATAAAATATGGCTAATAAAATCGGATATTTGATTTCTGCTATTGCCATTAATGTGGCAACAGTAAAAAAAAAGCGACAACGGGAAAATATTTTGGGACCACAAATTTATACATTAAAATTGGATATCCAATTTTTGTAAATAAAAAAGAGCCTTGTTGGCCATTTTGTGGATTCCAACGACCCACAATCTGCATATTCTATTTTCTATCGATGATCACAGGTTTTCAGACAAGTTGAGACAAATTTGTGCTTTTGGGAGATTCTTAAAGTCAAATCTTACATTGTCAATCATTTAGGAGCATCTGTGTGGAGGTAAATGGGGAGTAGTAGTCATTAGAAGTCTAAATGCAAAATAAAACTTTCAAATGACCAAATTGAAGTGTATAGAGAAAGAGATAGAGAATGCCATAGGAGGAGAAGATAAGGTATGTTAAATATTGATAATTTTACTTCAAGTGAAGAGGAAATTGAATTTGAAAATGTGTCACAAGTTATTGAAAATGAAAATGTAGATTTTGAAAGTGAAAATGTTGAAAATGTTGAAAATGCTCAACATGTGGGAAATTTTGACATAGGAGGTGAAAATGTGGAAAACTTTGACATTGAAGGTGGAATTTATCAACCAAGTGAACCATATGTAACACTTAATTACTTTAGAAATGAAGACCCTCTCATGGATGAAAGACAAATTCCAAATGCAAGACCTTCAAGAACCCCAAAATGGTTATTTGAATTCGATGAGAACATTATTACGAATATTGAAGGCAAGAGGTCAACAAGAACTGTTCAGTTGTGGGCTACACAACTTTTTGACCAAAAAATTAGCATTAAGACATTGATCAAGAAATGCCAACTCTTTGTTCAATTGCTAAAGATGAGACCATTGCTAAACAAATTGAAAATTTGTATGAACAAGAAGATGGAGAGAAATTCTATTATTGCAAAAAATCTATTTGACGCTCTCAATTCTATTGGAAAGAATACCAAAGAAAGAGATAAGAGAGCCGCTTGAAGAGTGATTACAACCTCCTTAGTAAGCCATCAATTGAGGAAGGCTCGTCAAATGAGACAAACTTCTGTTGATTTTAACATAAACCGTAAAACTTTGGATAAAGCACTTGCATGAAGACAAAGACTTGACGATCCACTTCAACAAGATACATGGGATTTTGGTGGGAGGGTTCCACGTGTTGATAGAAAGTTGATTGACAATGTGAAGGAGGAGATTCAACAATTTTGGCAGTCTAATTCTAGAGTGTCACCCAATGTAAAGGACGTTTTGAAATTAAGAATCGGCAACCAAGATTGCACACCGCATCCCAAACATTTCTTGGAATCAAGCCAAACAATGTTGTACAAAAAAAATTGTGAAGTACATCCAACTTTGCAAATATCAGAAAGGGCCTTTGAATCTTTGAAACCATTTTATTGTGTTCCTCTTAAGATTCGCAATACTTGTTGTTGCAAGTACCATGTGGAGTTTTCAATGTACCATGAACTTTTATGTCATATTCATTCTACGATGCATACTAATGAGATTTTGCAGAAGTGTGGTGCAATTCTATTTATGAGATCATCAAGAGACTTGCAAGATCTATTTTTATGCCCTAGAGATGATGGCTACTATTTCTATAGAAATGATTGTTTGAATGAGAAGTGCTCAGAATGTGGTGGGTTGTCAAATTTTGTTTCATGTTTTCATGAGGGCAGCGAACATGAGTTTGGAAAGAATTATGTTGAGAAAAAAAGATATGAGACAGTGAAATATACTTTGAAGAGTGGAGGTGAAGGTTCTAGATGCGAATTAGTCTCAAGATAAGTGAGTATTGCTGATTTTTATTTTGGATTTTAAGGAAAATCTTTTCTACAAGTATGCAAGGCACACCCATAGGTCTCAGTGGTTGGATCAATAGTTTAGCATGTGTAAGAACTCTTTCCTGATTGGCACTATTGTATCGGTGGTTGATTTTGCAGAGAACTATACATTGCAACCACAAAATGAGGTACAGTCTCAATACTACAATTCAGTCCAGATTGCTATTTTTGTTCACATTACATATAGACATGCTCCTGATAGTATAGAAGAGGACAGGAAGATAATCAGGGAGTATCATTTTTATATGAGTGATGATAGATCACACTCCTTCGAGTATGTGCAACATTCTTTCGAGAATTTTTTTGAGTTCTTGCATGAGAAAGATATTGCATAAACATTAAGTCAAGTGAATATATTGTTATTTATAAATGACCGTATCTACCATTGTCGTCAACCATGTAGAGAAATGCAGTGAGAAGGGCTTTAATCAACATGTGTCTTTCTTCAAAGTTATGCTTGTATACTTTGCAGAGAAACTGGTAAGTTTCGTAATTATACAATCTTGTACGTCTTAAAAATGTTTCAAATGATCTATTTATAATTTGACAACCTAATTTGTATTAAGTATTATAATTTGTTTCTTGTAGCACATTCATTCCCCATAAAAAGGTTACTTATTTTGGTCTTCATTTATATGCAGACATTGTTGTACGTAAGATTTTCTCTTAGGACATGAGGATGTCTGATGCAGATGAAGTGGGATGTTGTATTTGTATATGGATGTGAATTGATGTAACATTGTTATGATGATATATAATGTCCATGAGTAAATTGGTTTAGTTATATTGATGATATAAAATGTATCTGTACATGAGTACATTGGTGCAGTTGTATTGATAATGAAAAAAAAATCATTTTTGCATATCCCTTCATGGATGTCACATGCAAGTGTAATGGTAATTATGTGTATACAATACATGGAAATATTGATGATCATTATGTGTATATAGTGTAATGCTTTTTTATCTATATTTTTCATTGAACAAGTTAGGGCCACATATTCCGAGATAGGCTTTTGTAGGGACCCCTCTCATGGCCCCGTAAGTTCAAATGGATCGTTTGCAGGTGCCACGGATTTCGAGTTAGGGCCTGTCAAATTTTGACAATTTTTAGCACTTAGGGCGCTTAAGGGACGACACTGGTAGGGTATGACCCTGAGCGTTCGACCGAGTGGGGGGGAAAAATAGGAGCATGCATAGGGTAATAATACCTAACTAGACATGTTGAAGCCGACGGTTCATCATCGCGACGAGCAGAATGAGATATTGGCCACGAGACAACATTCAAATGAATGAGATTGATGATTTTTTCACCAACCAAAAAATTGTTGCCTTAATAAAACTGTAGGGAAAATTAAAAAACCGAGATAGGCTTTTGTAGGGACCCCTCTCGTGGCCCTGTAGGTTCAAACGGATCATTTGCAAGTACCACAGATTTCGAGTTAGGGCCTGTCAAAGTTTGACAATTTTTAGCGCTTAGGGCGCTCAAGGGACGACGTCGGTAGGGTATGACCCCGAGCGTTCGACCGAGTGGGGGGGGGGGGGAATAAGAGCATGCATAGGGTAATAATGCCCAACTAGACATGTCAAAGTTGAAGGTTCTTCATTGCAACGAGCATAACGAGAAAACGGCCACGAGACAACATTCGAATGAATGAGACTGACGATTTTTTTGCCCACCGAAAAATTGTTGCCCTAATAAAACCATAGGAAAAATTGAAAAACTAAGATAGGCTTTTGTAGGGACCCTTCTCGTGGCCCTGTAGGTTCAAACAGATCATTCACAAGTACCATGGATTCTGAGTTAGGGCCCGTCAAAGTTTGACAATTTTTAGCACTTAGGGCACTCAAGGGACGACATTGGTAGGGTATGACCCCGAGCATTTGACCAAGTGGGGAGGCAAAATAGGAGCATGCATAGGGTAATAATGCCTAACTAGACATGTCGGAGTCAACGGTTCTTCATCACGATGAGAAGAACGAGAAAACGGCCATGAGACAACATTCGAATGAATGAGACTGACGATTTTTTTGCCCATCGAAAAATTGTTGCCCTAATAAAACCATAGGGAAACTTGAAAAACCGAGATAGGATTTTGTAGGGACCCCTCTCGTGGCCCCGTAGGTTCAAATGGATCATTCGCAGGTGCTACGGATTCTGAGTTAGGGCCCATCAAATTTTGACAATTTTTAGCACTTAGGGCGCTCAAGGGACGACGTCGGTAGGGTATGACCCCGAGCGTTCGACCAAGTTGGGGGGGGGGGGGGAATAGGAGCATGCATAGGGTAATAATTCCTAACTTGACATGTCAGAGCTGATGGTTCTTCATCGCGATGAGCAAAATGATAAATTGACCATGAGACAACATTCGAATGAATGAGACTGACGATTTTTTCACTAACCGAAAAATTGCTTCCCTAATAAAACCATAGGGAAACTTGAAAAACCAAGATAGGATTTTGTAGGGACCCCTCTCATGGCCCCGTAGGTCCAAACAGATCATTTACAAGTGCCACAGATTCCGAGTTAGGGCTCGTCAAAGTTTGACAATTTTTAGCACTCAGGGCGCTCAAGGGACAGCGCTGGTAGGGTATGACCCCGAGCGTTCAACTGAGTGGGGGGGGGGGGGAATAGGAGAATGCATAGGGTAATAATGCCTATCTGGACATGTCAGAGCTGACAGTTCGTCATCGCGTCAAGCAGAATGAGAAATTGGCCATGAGACAACATTCGAATGAATGAGACTAACGATTTTTTCGCCAACCGAAAAATTGTTGCCCTAATAAAACCGTAGGGAAACTTGAAAAACTGAGATAGGCTTATGTAGGGACCCCTCTCATGGCCCCATAGGTTTAAATGGATCATTCATAGGTACCACATATTTCGAGTAAGGGCCCATCAAAGTTTGATATTTTTTAGCACTTAGGGCGCTCAAGTGACGACGTCAGTAGGGCATGACCTCGAGCATTCGACCTAGTGGGGGGGAAAATAGGAGCATTCATAGGGTAATAATGCCTAACTAGACATTTCAGAGTCGACGGTTCATCATCGCGACGAGTAGAACGAGAAAACAACCACGAGACAACATTCGAATGAATGAGACTGATGATTTTTTTACCCACCGAAAAATTGCTGCCCTAATAAAACCATAGGGAAACTTGAAAAACTGAGATAGGGTTTTTTAGGTACCCCTCTCATGGTCGTAGGTTCAAACTGATCATTCACACGTGCCACGGATTCCGAGTTAGGGCCCGTCAAAGTTTGACAATTTTTAGCACTTAGGGCGCTCAAGGGATGACTTTAGTAGGGTATGACCTTGAGCATTCGACCGAGTGGGGGGGGGAAATGGGAGCATGCATAGGGTAATAATGCCTAACTGGACATGTTAGAGATGATGGTTCATCATCACAATGAGTTGAAGGAGAAATTGGCCACACAACAACATTCGAATGAATGAGACTGACGGTTTTTTTGCCAACCGAAAAATTGTTGCCCTAATAAAACTATAGGGAAACTTGAAAACCCGAGATAGGCTTTTGTAGGGACCCCTCTCGTGGACCCGTAGGTTCAAACCGATTGTTTACAGGTGCCATGGATTCCGAGTTAGGGCCCGTCAAACTTTGACAATTTTAGCACTTAGGGCGCTCAAGGGACAACATCGGTAGGGTATGACCTCGAGCGCTCGATCGAGGTGGGGGGGAAATAGGACCATGCATAGGGTAATAATGAATTGTATCAAGTATTGTTCATTAAATTAATTGTATTGTATTGTTCATTAAACGAATTGTATCGTATTGTTCATTAAATGAATTATATTGTTCATTATACAAACAACACTTATGATGAAATGAAATGAATTGTATTGTTCATTAAATAACCATTATTAACCATTGTTAATTATTGGAATGAAGATTAAAGATTTCCATGATAACACCACGCACAAATGAGCAACAATTTATATGATTGAACATCAACTTTTGTATATATAAAAATGTCAAATGATTACAAATATATGTCCATACACAAATATGGCATAAATGCCAACTCAAACAAAATATATGTCTAAATACGTGAATGTATGTCCATATACAAAATATACATGCCAACTATACATGTAAGCATCCCAAAACTATCTATAACATCCTAAGTTGTTGATGGATCATCAAAATCGATCCTCTTCGTTGCACTGCTCGGCTCTGAAGGATCCTGCACAAGAAAAACAAACCACAATTAATATTAGTTATATTATATAATTCACATTCGAAAAGTTAACATAAAAATGAACTATAATTGAACTATTCATGTTTACCTCATCTCCACGTTTTCTCTTCGACTTTGCAGGACTCTTGATGTATGTCTTCGATAGAGGAGGTATGTTTTCAATATTTTCATACACAACCTACATATGTTCAAAAACATGACATTGATACAAGTTAGCATATAATTGTCATTGATAATAACAAATTATATCTACTAAAAATAAAATAAAATAAACACACATCTACTCGAGGCATCTCTTCTTCATCTTCAGGTATACTAGGTGTAGTCATCAAGGATGTGAAGCCAAGAATTCTTTGTACATATACACAAGTATATGAAACTATCAATCTATGTCTAGACGTGTATAATCACTATAAGTTATTTAAACTATTCATTCAATCATATTTGCATTCAATTACCTTTCCCTTGTCTCCAACTGCACTCCCAGATCCTAAATCACACTGCCTCGCACTCATGTTGCTTGTGCCCTACAAGAGTAAAATAAGATATACATGCAAGTTACTACATAATCTAAATAATACCAATATAAATGATGAGCATGCATGTACAATAAAATACAAATGACTAGGTGCAATAATATATGTACTGTCAAGCTATCAAGGCCAAATTAAATGGCCGACAAGGTGCCCTCTTAAATCTGTCTCAACTCCTCCTCGGTCATCAACTGTTAAATAAACCATGTAAATAAAAATTAGTACTTAATATTATCTAGATTATAAATATTCATTTAAAATATAATATTAACTGTGAAAATACAAATCTTACCACTACATCATCAATGTATGATGACGGTACCTCCTCGCCTCTAGCATGTGAGGACTCCCCAGGGTATCCTCCAGTCTATTTCATAACATCTGGTGCATCATGCATCTCATGCACCTTATAATCTGCATTGTTCGCAGGAGGATCAACAGGTTGTCCAACTAGACCCAAGCATATGTGCACACACATGACACAACTATGGGGCATGCATATGTGTGGAGCCGAGGATGACGTGTCAGCGCCACTGGATGCACCGCTACCATCAAAAGTAGGTTGAGCTACTAACCCATCCTAAGAAACCAAAAGGCTACTCAAAGAGTGAATAGTCGATATGGTCTGTGAAGCCGCCTCACAAATGATATTTGGATGTTGCACTGGAGGTGGGGGATCAACAGTAGGAGGGGGGACATATGGGCCCTGGACTACTCTGACTACCCCAGGTCTATTTTGGGGCATACCTAAACCCACACCCTAGAAAGGTTGGATGTCAAAGTAGTTCACATGTTTGCGTAAAACAAACTCAGCATACAATTTTTTTATGAAGTAGAAGGGGACATCAAGATTGTTGTTGGGTGGTTTGTCGAAAACCATCCACCAATGATCCCAAAAAATTTTCATAATACCATCATTTGTGCACCATTTAATAGAAAGTTTTGGTTTTTTGGGGTCTACGGGTTGACCAGTGCGGGGATTCACAAACAATGGGGTGATATCGGCTTTCGATATCTCGAGATCCTTGATCTCCTTATACGACAAGCTATCCGCATATTGTTCCCTCATAGAATCTTGCCACAAAAGGGCGGCATTGTGCTCCTTAGTCATGGTTTCCATACTCTTTATGATTGACGTGAGAGGATCAAACATTGGGTTTAGATGAGGGATCTTATGATATACATCTGCAATCCCCCTCAATTCATTCAAATTTTGTGCAATCAAATCTTGAATTGAGGGGGGGTTTGGCAAAGGAGGGTTTGGTTGTTGCGGTTGTGGTTGATCAATTTTTTCATTGTTATCCCCCATTTTTAACCTAATTGAATGTAAACAATTGAATTTAGTTAACAAATTTAAACAATTTTGTATTTGATTTTAAAAAACCTAGTTTTCATGAAAAAAATCATATTTTCAATAAAAAATCAAATAAATATTAAAAAAAATACAAAAATTGAATGAAAATGATTGAAAACAATAAAAATCTTACCTTTCAATCTATTTTTTAGCAAATTTTGGGCAAAACACCGGATATTGGATACAATCGGATATCGGATTTCTATAAAATTGCACAGCCCAGGGGTTAAAAATGACTCACGGGCTGTCATAGTCAAAATATATTGTCTCAGAAAATCAGATATCCGATAAAATCGGATATCCGATTTTTATACTTAAATTATTTTAAAATAACATTATCTTATATAATATAATAATATATTATATAATATAATAATATATTATATAATATAATATTATATTATATAATATAATAATATATTATTATATTATATAATACGTATTATATTATAAAATATAATAATATATTATATAATATGTATTATATAATATAATAATATATTATATAATACGTATTATATAATATAATAATATATTATATAATACGTTAATATATTATTATATTATATAATACATATTATATAATATATAATATAATATATTATTATATTATATAATTATATAATTATATAATATATATTATATAATTATACAATATATATTGTATAATTATATAATATATATTATATAATTATACAATATATATTGTATAATTATATAATATATTATTATATTATATAATATATAATATATTATTACATTACATATATTATATATTATTACATTACATATATTATATATTATATTATATAATATATAATATATTATTACATTATATATATTATATATTATATTATATAATATAATATACTATTTTATTATTTTATTATTTTATTATATTATATGTAATATATAATATAATATTATATATTATATAATATATTTTTTAATTTAAAATATCCAATATCCGATTTGCTTAGGTAATTACCATGCCAAGGTGTACTGACACCTAGGCCAAGCAAAAAGTCAACATGGATTTTTGTGTTTTTAGGCGAGTGGAGAAGGCTATTTTTTTCACATCACCACTTTTTGGCCCCCAATGATCCTGCACTAACCTTTATTCTGAGCACTTAGAGTTATTTTGGAAGCCTGGATACACTCATCCAAGGGGGGCCACTTGGTGAGTGTTCCCATTCCTTTGTTAAATTTAGTTTTCCTTTCCTACCACAACAGGCGTCCTAGTATTGATTGTTCCTGCAGCCACTAGAAACAGATCCATTGATTGTTCCTGCAGCCAAAGCAAACAGAGTAATTCTTGTTTGACATCTCTGGGCTTAGTTAACATTTCTCTAAGTGAGTTTTATGTTAAGGCAGAGTTTTCCTATAGCTATTCAGTTGTTTTAATTCTTGCTTACTTATCCCAAATAGATTTTAGTTGTTGCAGTAATGCAAGATAGTTATTGCAGGAATTTAGTGCATATATAATGCAAACCCATTTCAAGTAATACGTCCCTGGGTTGACAATCAAATGAACTTCAGTTATGGAGATAGTAACTTACAAATTGAATGTCCAAACTTTGGGTTGAGACTTTAACTATAGTTATTATTCCTATTGGTGGAGCAAACATTGTGCAATGGTGATATGCAATCCACTATGGTGTACTCTGAAATAAAGATATGCAATGCAGTAAAGAAATATGCAAATGCAGTACTATAAAATTGAAATGAACCCACCCTTAGATGCAATATCTTTTTAGGTGCATGTTTTTATTGAGTTGGTATGAACTTTGTGTAGATAATCATTGGTCTTTGTTTGAAGAGTTGGATGAACCTGTCTTTTTCAATAGGATATTCAGCTGTGAGTCTTTCATGTACAGTTTCTGATATAGCCTCCTTATTTTCAAACCAATCCAGTTGTGGCAGATCTTCTTGCCCCCAGTCTATCAAGTGTGGGTGTATGAGGCATATAGATTTTAGTTTCGAAGTTGTGACATAAGTGGGTGCTATGCCTATTTTTATTGATGCACTTGAAGAGTATGATGAAGCCAACCAGGTGTTGATCTCATTGGTTGGTGCTATGTTTGTTTTTGTCACCACATTGGCATTTGATGATGGTGCACATATAATTGTTAACAAGTTGTCTTGTGTAGTATGATTTGGATTGGTGATTCCATTGGTAAGGGGTTTGTGAAAAACTTGTATAGAGACATTGAGATCATGAGGGAGACTAGGAGATATGGTAGATTCATTTGGTTAGATGAAATCTTGTGAGAGACATTGAGGATTATGACATGGAAATACTGGGATGGTGGTATCTTGACAAGAATCTGGAGAAATAATGAGATCTTTTTTAGGACATGAAGGTAAAGGTATGCTTTGATCTTGGCTTGGAAAGGGATTATTATGAAGGATAGAAGTGTTATCCTAATCTTTATTAAGAGGTGGATGTTGGATGGGACTTGAAAGAACACTTTTCTCTTGAGATAGAAAGGGATCATTATGAGTGGAATAGAAGAGAATGAGGTGCTCATCATAAGACTCTTGATCGGTGGGATCTTGATAAAAAAATTGGGTAAGATGAAAGGGTTTGTCCTTGATGTTGATATATTTTATGACTCATTTCTTCTGATTTTGGATTATCCTCTTGACATGGGGAAGGAGTTTGGATATGCATGGGAGATTTTTGGAAGGTTTCAACACTTTGGCCTGATAAGAAATAATTTTGAATGAGACTCTCTAATGTGAGTTTTCTTGGAAATAGAATATATGGAGGCATTGGATCTTGAATTTCTGAAGCATAGATAGGACTAGCATCATGACTTGGACTAGGTAGCCTTTGGGAGATTGTGATATTCGATAAAGGTGGTGTGGATTTCTCTTGTGTAACTTCAAGGGATGATGAAATGGTGGATAGATATGATTGATTTAGATTTTGGTTGAATGGGATTTGATTTTGGTTGAAAGGGGTTTGAGTTTGGTTGAAAGAGGTTTGAGTTTGGTTGAAAGGTGTTTGAATGTTGGGTTTATGTGATTGATATGATTGATATGTTGGGTTGGAAGAAAAAGAAGGTTGGCCTGAGTCTAGTGTAGGTTGAACTGAAGTAGGAATGATTTTGTTGGATGATGAAGGTTGGCATGTTTGAATGGTCTCACAAGAAAAATAAGGTTGGCCTGATAATGATTCCCTCATGGTTATCACCTCCCTCATCATATTTCCTAACCAACCCCTATGGTTGCTAGGACTATCCATTACTCTCACTTGTTGTTGCAAAGTATTGATTTGGTGAGCAAAGATTTCTATGGATGGTGATGGAATAGGAATTGAAGGGATGAATTCTTCACCTTCCCTATGAAATGCATAATGCCAATCCATGATGTTTGCTTGATTGGTTTGGACCTAAGATCACAACATGTAAGATGTTTTCTCCATTTCTATAATTGTTGCAAAATTTTGATTTTGATCTGATGTTTGATGTTGATGTTGGAACTTGACCTTGTTGAGGGGTTTGATCTTGTTGATATTGAAACTTGACTTTGTTGAGGTGTTTGATCTTGTTGAACTTTGCTATTACAAAGACATAGTAGCAAGCAAAAAAATAAATCTAAACTAAACAAAGAGAGCACTTGTTTGAAGGAATTTTTCAAATCCCATGAATGTTGAGATCTTTTTCACGACCCCATTTTGTTTTCGACAATATTTTTGGCAATTCAATATCCAACCAATCGGACTCTCCTAACGTTGAAAGGTCACAACTATTACCACAACCCACATCTTGATACTCCATCAGCACAAACAACCATGTCACACCCTAGGGTGCACCCATTTTTTTGCCTTTTTTTAGAAATTAGACCAAAGAAGATTGCTCCTCAATTGGCCTGCTATCCTAGGAAATATATGGTGAGTATCTTGGGGGCAGATTCTTTCCCACCCTTGCACTGTGATAATCCAAGTGTTTGGTTACTTACTCGGTTAGGCCTCTATTGTTATGGCTTTTAATCAGACTTCCATTCGAAGATACTTTTTGAAGTCACGCAAGCGCGATTGAGGCCTATAGCCCAACAAAGTACCAAGCAAGATGTATTCATACAAGCATGATTGAGACCTCAAGGCCCTACAAAGTGCTCGATATGAGATAAACTCAAACATGCTCCATCCCCCGAGATTTTCATCTCAAAAGGCGATTTGATTAGAGTGAGTTAGAATGCTTGGCTTTAGTCATACTCACTTGGGTCATTCCCTTCACACCAGCCATTAATGGTGCCCTAAGGGAAACTCGGGAAGGCAGACCCTCTAAAGGATGTAAGTACAGAAATTAAATGAAAGCATAAAAATAAGAGAGTCTAGTTTTCTGATAACCCATTGAAGGGGAGAGCATAATACCTATCACTTCAAAGACACGTAAAATAAAATTCTTTTTATCCTTAAATTGCAATGATTTTCTATTCTACACAGGCATGGTGTTCATTTTTAATCCTCATAGCAATTTGTGAAGTAAGGAAAATAATTTGTTTTATTCTTTATAACAACACCAAAAGAAATTTTTCTACTCTAACCCTGCAGAGGAAAATAACGTTAGTGGACACATGGTGGGTTATACAGCCTATATTTTCCTCGGTTACAAAGCTCTATCTTTTTGCAATCAGAGAGTAATTCTGACAGAAATCAGGAAAACAAAAAGACGAAATGAATAAAAACTTAAATTGCAATTGCGAATTACCTTCTAAGCGATTATGGATTACCTTCTGAGCAATTGCGAATTAATATGCTGTCAATTGTGAATTACTATGATAGCAATTACGAATTGATGTCTAAGAAATTGCGTAGTATTTTAATGTCAATTGTGGATCAGTTAAGTGGCAAAATTTTTAATTCAAATGGAAGTAAAAGACAAAAGATAGAAGTTTATTCTGCAATGATGTTACTCCAAACCACGCAAGCCATCACATCAATGTCATCATAAAAGTTGAGTTTGGCCAGGAATCGATGGATATTTTTATGGTATTGAGCAATTTCCTCTCCCTCTTCAATTTCACAAAGTTGTCTTTTTGCGTTTAGTAGCCCTTGGTATGCTTTGTGTTGTCTTGTATGTTGTCTTGCACTCCTTGCACCTAAAATTTTGAAAGTCACCTTTCCCACCATCCTATTAGATACATTTTATGCAAAAAAGTGAATTTTCCAGAATTTAATATTTTTTATGGGCTAGGTGCGCAAGACCAAATAAATAAGAAATGACAAATAAAAATTAAATTTTTGGCCCTTTTCTGGCAATTACGGTGAATTTTAGCAATTGTGTGGGATTTTCATAGCAATTGCATGGGATTTTAACATCAATTACGGATAAATATTAGCAATTGTGAATTTGCGTGTTGTCGATTGCAAACCTGCATTTTTGGGGCTTGTATGGACCTACAAAACCACATAAAATAGAAAGTGAAGGTTAGATCTGATTCACGTCAGGTTCACCAATGTTTCTCATGCTTGAATGTCATAAATGCTTAAATAGGGAATAAGGACAATCACAAGATCCTTAACTATCAAAGCAATTCCAAATACAAATCAATGAAATGAAATGCACAAATGAAAGAATTAAATAATTATCCTAATTGAAAACCCTTTCAATTGCATTGTAGCTTCCATTGTTCTTCTCCTTAGTTGTTGTTGAATAGCTCTCAGGTATTGCACTGATTTCCTGCATAGATTAGCAACTATTTTGAAGACTGTGATCTAGCTTGAAAATGAGAAAGGGGATGGAATTTATAGATTTTCAACATAAAAGAGGTGAGAATTTTAACTCCAATGTTGATTGATAGATAACTAAAATTGATTGATTAGTGAACTCAATAGATTGATTTGTTAACAGAATTGATTGGAGAGTGAACTCAATTGATTAACTAGTAGACTGAATAGACTACTCAGTTAACTAAATTGGTTGATTAAAAGACTAATTTTTTTGAGGAGATGACTAATTAGATGGATTAGAAGACTGAAATGATTGATTAGTCATTAAAAGTTGATTTTGAGTGAAAATGGGAGATTGAGGAGTTAACTAAGTTAACTGATTAGTCAACTAATTTGATCAATCATTTTGATTTCAACATGTATTGTAGGATTTTGGAATCTAATTTCATTTTCAATTTGGATGTGAATTTGGACTTTCGAATGGTGAAATGCACATGAAATTAACTAAAGTTCACGTTTGGTGAAATGTTGATTTGGAAGAAATGAAATTAAGTGAAATGATATGAAATTCGAATTTGGGGAATTGGAGGAATAATTAATTAATTTAAATAATGAAATTATTTAAACATTAGAAATGGAATTTAATTAAATAATAAAGATTATTTAACTAAGGAAAATGATGCAATTAATTAAATAATTAATATGTAGAAGAGGATTAGCTGATTAAATTGATTTGAGAGTAGAAATTGAAAAATTAGAAATGTTGAATGTGATAATCAAAAGAACTAATTATTTTAATCAAATAATTAAAGAATTACTTAATTAAGTAGATGAATAATTAATATACGATTAAAGAGACATATTTAGGTGTCTTAACTCTCTACTATCAGAGAGGCAATTTATCCTTGTTCCTGAGCCAGTTGTCTCTATGCATGTGATAACTATCTATGTAACCCCTGAACCATGGACTGTAAGGCAGCGATCTGTGCCTCCTGTTGATGGGAGGGCACCCTGATCTATATCTGTCTCTGTCCTGCCTGTTGTTGTGTCATAGCCTGACTAGCGGTACCTACTATGCATGTGCTTTGTGTAGGAGGGATCCCAGATCTCCTCCTCTGATGAACCCTAGTCTCCCATCCAAGCTCATCATCCTACCCTCTCTATCGCTTATAGCTATTAGCACAACCTCCACCACCTCCATCCCCTCCATCATCATCATCCCCATCTCCCTTGGCATGTCCATATCTCCTCCATTAGGGTCCCCTTAGTTGTGTTCTATCCTCATTCTCATCAAAAGATGGCATCAGCTCCTCTGGGCATGATAATCTAGGCACTGCATGTGCCACAAAATACAAAGAATACAATGTCATCATGCCTCCATCAATCACATCTCGAGCATAATCCCATGTCTGCGCGCTGTTAGATCAAAGTACTTTGTACAAGTTGCCTCATATGATATGGTCAGACCCTACTCTGTGACTTCCTGCTATCTGTGATCATATAAAGTTGCTCTATGAAGTACCCCCTATACCCAATCATACTGTCTGAATACCCTCGTGTGAATAAATCTCTCAATAATGAAAGGTGTGCACCCAATCAGATACCTAGAGGTAAATACATAAGGCATCTCAATATCATCCTCTAGCCATGACTCGCAATCTAGATAAGGCTGCCATGTAACCATTTCTAATTCATCAAGCACTAGCCTCCAATACTCCAATTTGTGCAGCTTGCGCTGGACAACAACATCGATGTATCCGAAGACATAGTGTTGTTGGCAAGAGACATTGCATAGGCAGTTAGATGTTGTCATTGATGGAAACTAATGCTAATCCACCCATCCACATAGCTCGGTTTGTTCATACCGGAAGAGTGATTGAATTTTGGTTAAGTTTGGTGAGATAGAACAGGACATCCGACAGTACACAATAATTTGGTTGGAATCTCATTTCTATTGAATATTTTGTGTTTCGGATCTCAGGGAAGCATTATGGATATATTATCTACCATATTCCAGGTTTGTGGCCTTTGGTGTTGAATCTGGAGTGAGTTAGAAGATCCAGTATATAGGTTTTTGGGTAGGACAGTGCCCATCAACAATCTCGTGTGGATAATCATTGTGCAGATTATGTGGATCAATTTTGATGGTTATTTTTGTGTTCGAGGATGTTCAACCAACATATGGGTAGCGTGTGGACAATTCTTTTTGTTTTGGATGATTGTTTTGGTCCGGATTCAGCCAACTTGGAGAACATGTTTCATTTGTGTGTAATGCATTTTTGGGCCGACATGTAGAAGACCTAATTTCATGTTGCGGATATATAAGAGTGATTGATATTGTCATTTTTGGTATCAGGAGTGGTGTGGGAAGTGGTTGTGATTGGTTGTGCGCAAGTGAAATATTTCTGCTCCAGAATATAGCATAACAACATAACAGAGCAGTGTAAGGTTATGTATTCTGTGCTTAACCATAACTATATTTTGGCATTTGCAGATATTGTTTATCAGTTTAGACATCCCAATTATCTTTTGTAATCACTTTGTAAGGCAGTGAGCCTTCCGAGGTTGTATCCCTTATTGTAATTTGAGCAGTGAGCTCTAGGCAGTGTGCCTGAATGCATGTGCATTCCCCATTGCAATATTTCTATACTTCTAACAGAGTATATTAATATTGTGGGTTTCAATCCCATAGTGGTTTTTCCCTTAACCGGGTTTTCCACGTATAAATCTAGTGTTATGGTGTTGTGGATATTTTCTTTATGTATTTGCATCTTTCTTTTGTTGATTTGCGTTAGATGGTTTAAGAATCAAATTAATAATGTTAAAGATTGCAGAACACTAATTCACCCCCCCTCTTAGTGTTCTTTTATTCCAACAAGGGCCTGCCAACCGGTCACTCCCTGTCTGTCAAAGGACAAATAACAACTAGATGCTCCCATGACAAAACATGTAATAGTGTAGCCCCAACTTATATTCTCATGGCACCTAGATATACCACCTGATAAAGATCATGCTATAAATGTGCAAGCATACAAGAACCCCACGCATACCAAGCACATTATGTAACCATGCTCTCTAGTACTTTGCCCCAGTCGACCATTAGTCCCTTCGACCTACGGTCGGGACATAAGAAACCTCCAACAAATCTAGCTAACACTGATCACAATAGCTCATACTAATCATCTAGCATGTCCTGCCATGTGATCTCGTAACCACTGATCTGATTGTCTTGGAAAATCCTCCTCAGTGCCTTAGTACCTCCCTACTCGGTATGGTCATACATCACTAAATCTCCAACCACAAGGATCCTCAAAATTTGATAGATGTCCTCTGGAGTGACTGTCATTTCACCAATCACCAAGCGAAAAGTGTTGGTGTCGTAGTGCCACCTCTTTGCCAATGTGGTTTATGACCCCCTATTAACTCTATATTGGGGCATCTCAACTAAAGAAGACAATCCACATCTCGCAATGATATCCAAATCTGCTTGCACCAAACGGGGAGTCAATCGCCAAGTCTTTGGGTATCACTCCTGAGACTATAGTACTCTCAAATTCTCCTATAATCATAACATATCACAAGTCAGCATTTGATCAATCACTTTATCTATCCATCTAATTAGCTCTTAAGAGATTTTGATCAAATCTCATTGAGAGCCTATCATCGATTCTCATTTATCATGAGGTCAATCATCATCTATTCTATCAAAAATCAGCATGACAAAAGCTGACACGATTGAAAAATATCAAAAAGCAAGGAGAAAAATCAAATTCTAGTCCTAGTGCGGATGCGCTAATGTGTGCCATCAATGCGCTAAAATGGTCCATCAATGCACTAAAATCATCAATGCGCTAATTTTTTCCATCAATGCACCACTCTATTCGGCCTCTCCAATAAATAATTCAATGCGCTAAAAGATTAATTCTATGCACTAAAAAGGTGTATGTGCTAAAAAGGTCTATGCGCTAGAAAAACTATTCGATGCACTACAAAAAACTACGTTTGCGCTAAAATAGAAGCCTAAGTATTTGATGCTAAAAAACCTAACCTATGCACTAGAGAAGCCTTCATATGCGCTAATATGCATAAAACCTAAGCTAAAAACCTAAAACAAATACACGAATTTAAAAAAAAAAAAAAAGGATTTTTCAGGTACATACCAGAGGTCCATACACTACTGGCCACTGATATCACCGAACTTGCTCAAATCTGTGAGTATGATATGGGATCACCATTTTTGCTCCAATCTCACTTCTTCAATCACAATGCACAAATGAAATCAAATGGCAAATCTTTTTCACTTTTTATCTTATTAAGGGGTGAAAAGGGGGGTAATTAAGTGGGGGTGTATTTTCCACTTGCTTAATCTAATTAATCAATAGCATAATTCATTTCATTTTATCAAGAGATGAATCGGCTAAAAATCCTAAAAAATAAAAAATTCTTAAAATTCCAACAACAAAAAATCAAAAATCATAAAAATTTAAAAAAACATCTAAAAATTCAAAAAAAAATTTGATTCATCTCCTGAGGGGGCATGCACATATCATCACCCGACATTCAATGCTTGAGGCAAGATCAAAATTTCTATCGGCATTATTAGCGTCTGGGGCATCGAACAAATTTTTCTTTGAATCAACGTGTTGCCAATACATTGCTTCAAAGAGGAGCAAAATGTATACACTAAAATTTGGTCTAGAGAATCAATTAAATACAAGTTTTTTAATTAATAAATTTTTAATTCCTCTAGCTATAAATAAATTATGGTTCACTTTCCTAAAATTTCTTCCCACCGTAAATCATTTTCTTCATTTCTTAATTAAATGGACAAATTTAATTAATTTGCTCTATTTAATTATTTTTCTCATTTAATTTAAATTTTTAATTCAAATTAACTCACATGTTTTCCTCTCATTTAATTTGAATTTTTAATTCAAATTAAGCCACATGCTTCCTAATCCTAACCACCTTCTAACCTCACTCCAACTCAACCTCTAATCTAAATATGGGTTGAACTAAACTCATCCCCTCTAACCAATTATATCCTAACTCCCTACGACATCTCTCCTCTCATGAGGACACTTGGCCTTCTTGTCACATGTCCTCTTCCTCTATGCCACTTGTCCTCCCAAGATTGACAAGAGTCATATCTCCTTGATTCTCTTCTAACTTCCTCATCTCCCACCATTCATTTCTCCAGATCGAATCTACATCGTTGATTTCTGCCACCCAGGCTCGTGCCTTGGAAAAATTATAAGTATCCTCATTTTTCAATCATAAAGGCCCCCTTAATATGGCATTCTAGGTTTACACTTTATAATTTTTCATTTACACTTAAGCATATCAGCATCCTAGTCTTTGTATCAATCATTTTAGCATAGTTGTCACACTAATCTAGTATCATTATTATCCATCTAGCTTTTGTATTTAGAATCTAGAATAGTAGCAGATCACACTCGTTCTTCAGTTTGTCATCATGTAGATCATGCAACTGCTGAGAGTCAATCCATAAATCCACAAGTTCCTTGAAGATAGAGGACAATGAGACGACATTAAGGAGTGGTTTATTAATTTTGTTTATTATTTGCTTCCTTGATATAATGTTTCATTGAATGTGTGCCTAATGCTTTTAATTGATTGATTCATATATTTTTACACACAACATCAAGTGTAAATTTTTGTGTCTATAGGTTGACTATATAGTATAGAATTAAAAAATTGATATAATACCTATAGTATATGATGAGTTCTCAACTTTCCCTTAAGTTGTTACTTTATTATTCTATTATTTCCCATGACTTGTCAAAACTTTCATACATTTTTTGAAAATTTCTAAAACTTATGTTGAATTCAAATCACTAAACATAATTGCTAATATTTTGATAAGTATTTGTATATGTATGAGGATATTGACTAACATGTGATGAAATGATATAATAAATTATGATGAATGAGTGTTTTATGGAAAAGACTAACTTTTCATGCAGAAAAAAAGGACTAAGATGAGTTGATCACCAATAGGTGGTCATGAGAGTCCCTACAGTTGAAGGATATGCAACAAACAACAAGGAGAATGGACACTTGTAGTTGAGATATTGTGTCTTCAACAATAAGAATAAAACATATAAATTGATTCAACCATGTCCAATGGAATTGGGCAATCGAGTTATCATTGTCAATAAATAATTTTTGACATGAAAAGTAAGGACTCTTAGACCAAAAAATAATGTGAACATATTTTTGTTACATGATCTTATCACTTGTCCTTGCATGCCTTTAGGATCGAACTCTCCATTTGAGACTAGGATTTTATTTCTAAATTTACCAGTTGTGTCTTTTTGAAGAATAGTCCTCTTCTTGTTGAACAAGAATGAGTGACGTGTGTAGTTATGAGTTTGAATTCATTGCAATTGGCAAGTCTTTATATATTGCAAGGTTTTGCAAAATTATATAATGTGTATTTTTCCAAGAATTATATATTTTCTATTTTAAAGCAAATGATCAAATCAAGTTAGCTTTATGTCTATGGAAGGATATGCAACAAACAACAAGGAGAATGAACACTTGTAGTTGAGATATTGTGAGTCTTCAACTATAAGAATAAAACATATAAAATTGATTCAACCATGTCCAATGGAATTGGGCAATTGAGTAATCGTTGTCAATAAATGATTTTTGACATGAAAAGTAAGGACTCTAAGACAAAAATTAATGTGAACATATTTTTGTTACATGATCTTACCACTTGTCCTTACATGGCTTTAGGATCGAATTCTCTATTTGAGACTAGAAAAGTTGTATTAGGATTTTATTTCTAAATTTACCAGTTGTGTCTATAGTCCTCTTCTTGTTGAACAAGAATGAGTGACATGTGTAGTTATGAGTTTGAATTCATTACAATTGGCAAATATTTATATATTGCAAGGTTTTGCAAAATAATATAATGTGTATTTTCCCAAGCATTATGTATTTTCTATTTTAAAGCAAATGATCAAATCAAGTTAGCTTTATGTCTATGGAATGATTTGAATGAAGATAATTATTGATTGATAATATATTTGTGTGAACGAGTGTATCTACCCTAAGCAAGGTCCCATTTGAGGTACATTGTCACTCTATTTTTATTTGTTAATACTTTCCATTTAATCATTAATCAAGGCCAATTGATAGTCCATGAATTATTTCATGGTTTATGTAGTAATCACCAATCAATATTAATTGTATAACTTGTAGTTTAACTTATATCCATCCATAGTCATAAACCTATATCAAGAACAATTTATTTTATTTTTCTAGTTTTTTTAATCATTTTCTAGATGAGTGATGGTTTCTTTCAACTCAATGATTTAAATACTTTATCCAGCATCTTAGGAATCCTAAAAATTTCTTTTTTTACATAAAATATTGGCTTCATCTCAAGTAGACATCCTTGGTCGATATTAGAATGTAACCTTTTTCAACCAATAATTACTTAATAAATGATAATATTATCCATTAATTAGTTATGCATGACATCATTTATCCAAATTATTTTTTGTTGTAAGGAACCATGCATTTTTGGCAACGTTGTTGGGGATGGGTCCATGCTATGAGAGTTGCATTGTATGCAAATGACATAATTAAAATATGCATCAAATCCAACATATTCAAACCAAATACATGAAAACCTTAAAAAGAACAAATGATATGTTTTGATTAAGTAAAAACAGGTTTTTGAAAGGAACCCGAACCTTTTACATATTAGGAGATAGATAAATCATTAAAGTAGGAAAGAACCGTGCCTGATCACCCCAACAAAAAACATATCCCATCTAAACCAAAAAGGGATCTCAAAACATATAGATCCGCACAAAGACAACAAAAAGATAGCAAAAGGACATCACAAAGACAAAGACAGAGACCGAGACAGCTAGATATTTTTCATAATATCTTCTGCATGAACCACCATCTGCTTCATGTTGTCCGCAAAGGTCTTCAAATCATCCAACTCTCGTCCCTTGATGTCACCCCAATTCCTAGTGTTGGCTCTAGTTCTCTTCTCATGACCTTTTTTCTCCATTTGGTCCTTGTCGCCCTCTTTGTCTTTAATGTTATCAAATTTATTAATCGAAATATTCATATTGTCCATAGAGGCTTTAAGAATCTGAAAATTATGTTCAGCTATCCTCTTCACGGTTAGTTCCATCTTGTTGACTCTATTGCCCAGATTATTCATGGTAATTTCCATCCCATTCACCTCTCTATTCCCTTCCATTTCCTTAACCTTCTTTTCAGTTTCAAGAATTTTACCAACCATGCTTTCAATAGCTTCAGCATTGTTGATTGCCACCACCAATTCTTTAACATTTTCAAAAAGAGGCTTGTCTCCTATCGTGACATTTTTGATAATATTCATATCATTCTTCAAGTTGTCAATATCTTTCACAATTCTGCTGAGAGTATCACAAAATCCCTTAATACTATCATTATCCCCATCACAATCACTAGTATTTCCCCTTTTATTCTCTTGGCCATCATTCTACAACCCTTGAGTACTCAAATCCTCATCACGACCCACATTCGGAATCTCTTCCCCCTCCTTACCCTTCACATTGTCATTTTTTTCCTCCTCTACATCCTCATCAGAAGCTATCAAAATCTTCTTTTTATGTTAACTCCCCTGCTAGTGTTCTTGTTCCTCTGGGTTTGTTTTTCCATTCCCTTACCTTTCTTGCTTTTGATGAATTTTTCCTCAAAGAACTCATCCTCAGAGTCCGAGATATCAGAATCAACCACAATCCTCTTTCTTTTCCCCTTATTCCTCCCCTTTTTACTAAGCTCCTCCTACTCACCTTTAGTTTCTGAGTCAAAGTTGAAACCACTATACTCACTTTTCGTTTCATCATCCCTGGTATTTTTACATCTAATTGGTTTCTCTATGCATTTCCCATTCAACAATTTGTACACTAAAACCATAAGACCCTGATGAAGAGCATGGTCGCCCTGAGGGTCTTTCTGCATTTCTTTAATTGTGTGATCCATGAAACAAGTTAGATAATAGGGCAAGCTTACCTTTTCACCATGGTGGAAGTTGTTGAGAAACACAAAATGGTGCACATAAGCTCTCGTAAATCTCCCATCTAGCATAATGTAGGTTATGGTAGCAAACAACACGAACCTCCATGGCCTACAGATGCAGTTTGGGGAGTGATAGGAGTTATCCACCTTCACCATTTTCTTCTTTTCACCATCTATGATAGGAAATCTGTCTGCTACCTTATCAGAGACGCTACAATCTCTATAGAACTTAATACCCTCTGTCACCATCCCCGTGGCTTCTGCAATAATATCTTCATCCATCGTCATCATCTAGGTGCCCACCAAAACTTTGTCATTCTTCTAATTCTTTATAAAGTGCTTGGTGACTGTTGGGTCTTTACCACAAAGCCTCTCCATGAACACACTTAAGCCCCCCTCTTGTAGAATCTCCCAAACCTCTCTATTCTTCTTCCAATCCGAACATGAGGTTGGTTCAAACCTTTTTTTGTTCCCTCCCATTTTTCCTTCACAATCACTGGAATTCCTAATCTCTACTCTAATATTTCTTCTTTGGTTTCTGTTATTGCTCTGAAAAACAACCCAGAATCTATGCCCTGTTAATATGATAAGACTATTAAATAAATGCTCATCACCACTGTTGTAAGCCTTCATCGAAAAAAGTGGGAAAAGCATTAGGAATTATGATTGATGATGCCACATTGCCTCATCTAGATACAGTCTAGATCGAACAAGGATTTCACCTCACACACAAGTTTAATCTCCTCATTAATAGTAATGATTTCCTCAATTCAACAGGCTAGGTTGGCTACCCAGTAAGCACATGAGTTAGCTTCCCTATACACGTGTGAAATCACACATATAAAAGGTTTCACTTATTTTCTTCACTGCTTTAATAAAATTGTTTATTGACCAAGAAGGCGGGAACACCTTATTCAAACAATTTATGATATTCAAAGAGTCACCTTCACACCATACTCTGGTACAATTGGCTTCCTTTGCTAGCACCATCCCATGATAAGCAACCATAGCCTCAGCAACATGATTAGTTTGACTTTCAACAAGGATACATTTAATGATTTTGCATTTTCCCCATTCATCCCTTAAAACCAGTCCACACCCCGCATTGCCAGGGTTACCCTTTGAAGCGCCATCAAAGTTGATTTTCATCTAGCCATGAGGAGGGCTTTCCCATTTCACACCTTCTCTAGGATTAGCCTGAAATATGTCTCTTCCCTTTAATCTCCAGTTCTTGAAGATAATATGATCATCCTGATCTTGGGGATTGGCTATTCCACCTATGATGTTAATATTCTCCACTATATTTCGTTTGATTTTCTCAAAAATTATTTGAGCCTTAGATGCCTTCTCTCTGACCACTTTCATTTCTCTCTTTCCATATTCCCCAGCAAATATGGGGTAAATCCAGTCTCCATAACAAAATTATAGTCTTATTCCTCGAGGGATGATGCCAAGAATTAAAAACCTCTTAAACTAATTCCAGAAAAACCCAACTGATATTGAAGTAATCCAGACATCTAGCCCATATCAGTAGAGAAGGGACAGTGGAAGAACAAGTGGTTATTGGTTTCCTCATTCTGCATACAAAGAAAACAAACACTAGGCATACATATTCCTCTTATTCTGAGGTTATCAATAGTCAAAATTTTATCTTGAAGGACAACCCAGAAAAAAATATTAATTTTAGGAATTAGGCCTTTCACCCAAGCCTTAGCCCAGCAAGGACTCTCCAAGTTAGAAAAATGTTGATTATAGAGAGAGGCAACAGAAAATTTACCATTTGTTATAAGTTTCCAAATCAGTAGATCATCATCATCCACCACCACCATGGAGTTCATAATTTTGTTCAGGTTACCAAGGGAGGGATCAACTTGGGATAATTCCTTCCACTGTCCATCATTCCAATAGTCACCCACCATATTGTCATATTTTTCCTTACACTGATTTTGAATTTTACCCCAATCAGGACTTTCACTCAATGGGGAATCAAGCAACCAAGAATCTTCCCAGAATTTAATGAAGTTTCCTTTCCCCACCTTCCATTTCACACCTTTGGCAATTAGATCTCTTGTTCTTGAAACATTTTTTCAAATATCAGAGCCAATTGGGATATCTTCAGCATTGAGGAAACTTAGAAGGGTAGGATATTATCTTTTATACTTGTTGTCCCATATCAGTTTCCATTCTCCCTGGGTGTTATAACCTCTCCATATATGCTTAGCCATAAGAAACTCATTCATGTCTCTTATTCTTCTAAGGCCAAGACCTCCCTTTCTTATAGGTTTACAAATCTTATCCCACGCAATCAGATTCATTCTCTTCTTCTCCTCAATCTCTGTCCATAGAAAATTTCTTTGAATTTTTTCAATAGCCTCCGCAAACTTGGCAGGAATTCTGAAAAGGTTGATGGCATAAAGTGGAATACTCTGAAGACTAGATTTCAAAAGTTGGACCTTACTAGCTTGGCTTAGAAGAGAGACTTTCCAACCAGCTAACTTCCTATGAAATTTATCCACAAGAGCACCCCAAAAAGTATCAGGAGGGACTTGACATAAAGGGAGCCCAAGATAGGAAGCAGGAGGATTCCCCAATTGACACCCCAAAATGTTACTTATTTTTATCTGTCTTCTTTCTGGAGTGTTATGAAATAAACAAAACTTTTAGACCAATTTATCAATTGACCAGTAGCTATCCCATAACTATCCAATGCTTTCTTTAAACTCCTAGAGTCTTTCACTGAAGCATTCCCCATAATAATAGAGTCATCCATAAATTGTTGATGTGAGAAAAATTGATCCGCTGAAGAAGGTTTCAACCCACAAAAATCTCCCTTCTCAACAAGATTTCCAATGAATCTTCCAAGATATTCCACCATGATAATGAAAAGAACTGGGGATAGAGGATCCCCCTGTCTGAGACCCCTTGAGGATTTGAAGAAGGGGGAAGGAGACCCATTGATTAAGACAAAAAAAGAAGTAGAAGAAACCAATTGCAGAATAAGACAGATACTTCTAGAGCAGAAACCAAAAGTAGAGAGAACATCCATCATAAATCCCCAATCCATTCTATCATAGGCTTTAGATAAGTCAAGCTTCAAAAGAAAGCCTTCTTTTTTAGCACTATAGAGTGAGTGAATATTTTCATAGACCGATATTATCGAATCCAAGATTTGTTTCCTAGGGACAAAGCCACTTTGGTGGGGAGAAATGATAGAGGGGAGCAGACTCAAGATTCTAGAAGTCAAAACCTTAGAGATGATCTTGTACAAAGAGTTGCAAAGGCTCATAGGTCTAAAAAGATCCATGGAATCAACACCCATCTTTTTGGGAATAAGGGCAATGAAAGTGTCATTCAATTCTTTCAAAATTCTTCTTGCACCAAATAATTCTTTCACAGCACTGGAAACATCACCTCCAACAATATTCCAATACATTTAAAAAAAGAACATGGGAAAACCATCCGGGCCCAGGGCCTTGTTACCTTCAAAGGAATTGACAGCTTTCAGAATCTCATCATTGGATGGAATAGCAGTGAGATATGAATTTTGATCCGTGTCCAAGATAGAGGGAATACAGTCCATAAGGTCCTTTTGAGCTTGCAAGTCCAAATTTTGTTCCTTAGTCAGGAGGTTGGAGAAAAACTCCAGGGCTGCCTTCCTCATAGACTCTTTTGTTTCAACAATTCTACCATTAACTTTAAGCTGGGATATCCTATTGATGGCCTTGTTGTTTCAGAGTGGACATATGAAAGTATTTGGTATTTCTTAAATGATATGTTGTTGTTAATAGGTTGGATGTGATTTCTCAAGATTCCAATAGCATGATATTATGATCAATATGATTGAGTAGACAAATTGACAAAATAACGGTATGATAAAGTAATATATGTAAATAAGATGAGAGGCCTCCCATTTATAAAATTTACAAGAGATAAATCAAGGTTCGGGATAGATTAGATTATTGATGACTAGGATTGAATGGGATTAGGCCTTTAGATCAAAGTTATAGCGATGTACAAGTGTCACGTGAGGAATAAGAGCTAGGTTCGGAATTATTTAGGGAAATATAATTATGTGAATTTATAGATGTAGTATTAAATGAAGGAATGAGATGCAAAGTTAGTTTGGATCTTGGAAAGTGTCTAAGTTCAATGAATATAGACAAGTTCTTACTTAGTCATGTGAGAGGGACACCTATCACGTGATGAAAATTTTAGGTTGTGATCCGTGAGGGTGAATCTAGTGGCCAAGATTAAATGGACAACGATAAATAGATAAAGGTGAAGGTTGAATTAATTAATTAAATAAAAATATTTATTGAATAAATGGTTAGGACAAGGTGGGATAAAAGGTGGAGGATAATTTAATTAAATAAATAATTATTATTTATTTAATTAATGGCTAGGATAAGGTGATCGAAAAAGGAAGGATAAATTAATCAAATGAACGAAGACTATTTATTTGATTAATGGCTTATGATAGGATAAAATTAAGTGTGGTTAGGTATGGATGTATTTAGGTGTCTACATCTTGCCAAACTCTTTGAGATGATGTTGTGACCAAGAGAAGTAACATCATTTCAAAGAAGAATAAAACATAATGGGTGAGAAGGGATGTGGACTAGTGATATTCAATGCCCCAATCACTAGAAGAATGGGAGTCCCCTTAAGAGGGCATGCAAATTTGCAGAACATGGTGTTAGGAAATAGTGCTTCATACCCACATTCATTTAATCTATTTCCTACATAACCCATGAGAGAAAAGCATGCACGCAAGCTTACAAAATCACCATAGTGCAAAGATAAAATAGAAAAGACACAAAATAACACAAGATATACCTTGGGAAAACCCTCATGAGAGAAAAACCCAACCTCCAAAAGCATCCATACTCCATATATTATTCATCCATAATTAATCAATACAAAGCACTTACATAGTTACAATGAATACCCTCGAACCATCAAGCCCTTTAATGCATTATGATGTGTCCAAGCATGAATTCATGTCCCATGTGCCATGCTCCACAAATGTAATCCTCCAAAGGACTCAATACAAGGACATCCCAAAACCGCCAACCAACCTTAACCGGTAAACATGTGCTTTATTTTATCGACTCAAGCTCACAAAAATACAACTAGTAGTAAACTAAAACCGTGTTCCACAAAACCATATGCTACCTAACCATTGACCTCACATTTATTATTGGGTACTGAGTTTTCTCTTTTTAAATATCTTTCCCTAATATTAAATAATTGCAATGTTACAATATAACACCAAAGTGGCCCTGAGAATATTCCAAAGGAATGTCTACATGTTACATGTTCATTTGCATCTCAGATAATAAATAAAATATTATAATTATAAACATTATTATGAAAGGTGTACACTTTATTTCCCAATATTCTCCCACTTGTTGTATACATTTCATAAGGTTCAATCAATGAAATACATCATCATAGCCACACATGTAACCACATGAATGTCTAACATGCTCTCTTGCTCCATCAAGATGCCTGTAATAAAACCAAGTGACCACCGTCTCAACAAAGAAATCCTCTCATCCTCCAACATGCCACCTATGTAAGAAAATTAATAAGCCAAGGTGAAGATGCACCAATCCAAGAATGAAAGCATAAAATACAATGTGATAGAAAAAGGCTCCAAGTTATTGTCATAAAGAAAAACCCACTTGATCAAAAATGGCATCCACAACACATGCCAATACATCCAACTGATCATGGGTATCCTAGGTATCAATAACATTAGTTTACTCATACCAATATCATACCAACCCATAAACCACAATCAAGTTCCCTGTATCAAAACTTGTTAATAACATACACACATATATAGGTGTAATGTGCCAAAATGGAATCAGATAATATTAGGACCTAAATCCACTTTCACACAAACATTGGAATATGAAAGCACCTTGATAAGTGATCATGCTTGACTAACTCTTGTGACATAGAGTCAAGCAACACTTCTTGGGTTTCTATTCCTTCACTACTATGGAAGTGAATCTGCAATATTTAAGAGAGTGCATTATTAGGGTGGAAGTATGAAAGAAAGTAAATGAAAAGATGTTGTAGTAGAGTGGTAAACAACAAAATTGAAATAGTAAACATAGAAATGGGAGGATCTAACTGTGCACCTGTGGTTGAAATATGAAGTTGAGTTGATTGGACCAAGGCGTCAAATTGCCCTGGTCTCTAAAGACTGAGTTGTGGTAAGGAGGTCTAAATCCTGAGGCAGATTGAATGCCAACTCTAAAATCTAGAGCAAAACTAGGAGGACCAGGCACCTTGGTCCTAGGACAAGGGTGCCCAAGTGCCTTGGTCTATAAAAACTAGGCTTAATTTTTTACAAAGGACTTGTACCAACTTCTTAAAGCTTCTTGGAGTCTCCTGACTTTGTCATATACCTGTAGTTGCACTTGCAAGATAAAAAATGGTAGGGTTGTGGCTATATAGGGGTTTGCCTTAGTCAACCCCTTGCTTTGGTGATTTGCACCTCCATAAATAGTTGATATTGTAATTAGAAAAGTGTGTGCTCTTGAATCTTAAATGTGTTTAAGATTGCTATCAGCTAAAATGCAAACTAGAGACCTACTCAAATGTGTTAGAATAAAACCTAAATAGTTGTAATTAAAATTATTTGAATCACAATTAGGATGCAAATATAAATATTGATGTGATGTAGATCTAAAGCTCAATGTAGAAACATAAGAATAATATGAAACCATACACAACCCCTTAGGAAGAGGTACAAGCTAATCATCAGTTTGTGATTCCCTTATCATCCTCCAATGTCTCTTGAATCTTCCATGATTGAAAAGATATTGATGAAGACTTGATAATTGATGAATTTGCAAGTCTGAGACTTCACCTAAAAGTAACAATTTCACTTCATAAGGACCTCCACTTGAATGCTATATTTGATCCCTAAATGAGGAAAATATTTGCCTTATATATGAAACCCTAGATTTGAATTTGATCAAAAGTTCACCTAGAATTGATATATTTTCACACAGAGTGGGATTTAAATTAGATAATACCACCAAATTATCCTCCCAAAATTTGGGGAAAAAAGAGTGGGACCGTGGTGGTAGGTTGCCTTGGCCTCAACAATATTTTTATGATTTTAAAGGAATGAAAGATAACGAGGTTCTAATACCAAATCCATCTCAGTGAATCAAACCATAATGTATAGGTATGTGAGATATGCTTTGAAGGTTTAAATTAGGGTAGGATCAATATTAAATCAGGGTGAAATAATAAAAATGGGCACACTTAAGATCAAGGGCCCAATTTTATGAAATTTGAATTGATGAGAGAGCGCTTAGGTTTAATTAAATTATTAATTAAATTCCCAAGAAAGTCCTCTAATGCCATATGCAATGAGACACACTAAGGTGGGTGCTAAATAAGAATGGAATTGGACAACCTAATTAAGGGTGTATAATATACGATGCTACAATAGGAACTCCCACTATATGGGTAATACCAAATCTGAAATGAATTTGAAAGCATGATCAAGCCTACCTATAATTGCTAATATTAAGGTGTGATAACTAAACAAAACATGTAATACCGAGAACAATCATAATGATCCACACATGCAACTCAAATGTTTCACTCTCCCACAATATGTCACCATCCTCCTAAAAAAATGATCATGGCTATAGTGGAAGAACCCATAGAATGAAGAGAGATAACTTGTAAACCATAACATGTCCTCCTATTAACACCTCAGAGAAGCAACATTGTGTAAAGTATGATCTCCTCCAAAACACCCTAAATGAAAAGCCATAACAACACCCAAACCTTCATTCAATCTCTTAGATCAAATAGACATATATCATGTAATGCCAATATGGATGTAAGTCTCTCATATCCAAGACAATAAAACTCATTAAACCATTCCCAATGAAGGAAATCATCCCACTAAACCATCTCCTAATATCCTCATAATGATATCATGATATCAAACCATGTGCACAAGGAGATAACCAATGCCAACATATCTCAAAATGAATCCTCTAGAACTAAACAACTATCCATAGCTCAATGTCCATATCCATGAAACATAAGCATAAGCATAATGTGCCTGAAAGGAGTAATGGGAAATACTTCTCAAGTAGTAAACCGCTGAGTAGAACAAAAGTGGGTAATGAGAATTATTACCAAGCTATCCAAGTCATCATGACTCACACTAAGAATAATATCCTCTCAAGTCCATACTAGGTGAATGCTCCTTGGTCTTCCAATTGAAACAACCAACTATGTCAAAACATGTCTATAATCACAAGAGAATACCAATATCACCTACGTCTCCATGTATCCCTGAGCACTTATAATTGATCAATCCATGTCAAACTCCAAAAGCAACATATCACCATCATGAAGTAATCAAGAAAATTATCATTTACTCAATACAAAGAGAACCGCCAAGATCAATGTTAAAGTTCCAACCATGGAATCAGGAACATAAACATGACAACATGATCTAATCATCTCCTCCTAGGAGATCACATACTCTGAGTGAACAAATCACGGTCTCAAGAGAAATGTATCATGTGAAACTCTAAACTGGTATTCAAGAGTAAACCATGACATAATAACAAACATACTCTAAACCAAACATCACCTATAACCATCTCCAATCACATGAAGATAACCATCTCCTTCTAGTGTGCCTACAAATGTGAAAGAACCTTCTGCAACAACAAGATATAAGGACTCCTCCAACATCTACACACTAATAAGATCACCCACCATCCAATGGTGAATCCACATCACTACCAGCAACTCTCATTGAATCGTGATACCGAGTCACACGTGGCATCATGACAACCCTCTCC
Organism: Cryptomeria japonica; assembly: GCF_030272615.1. NCBI lineage: Eukaryota > Viridiplantae > Streptophyta > Pinopsida > Cupressales > Cupressaceae > Cryptomeria > Cryptomeria japonica. The sequence continues at coordinate 484,547,991 of NC_081413.1, forward strand.
TAAATGAAAAATATCCAGGAATACACACATGCAACTATAAAGTCAATAACATCAAATGTAACCATGATCTATAAGCCAATAAGATACATACAACCACCAATCAAGAATCAATCCTACACGACCAATACATTACTGTTAAAATCTCTCACAAAAAAGTGTAACCAATGAATAAACAAGCTAGATAACATCATGATAAACCACATGCTACAAGTCCCAACACCAACTATCCAAGTACTATAAACATCATCCATCCTCTCATCTCAAAACAAACATACTGATGGACTTGAAAAGCACTGAGAGGGGGGGGTGAATCAATGACACCAAAACACACACTACTTTAAACTCTAACTAGAAGATGAAGTTAAACAACTGGTTAAATAAAATACATGCTATCCAAAATGAAATAACAACATCAATAAAAATTAGCACATCCATCATAACACAAGTACTTATAAGTGGAAAACCCAAATAGGTAAAAACCACGGTGAGATGGAACTCACAAGTTAACTATCTGCAGTAATAGAAAACTGACTGGTTAAGGTCTCACAAAGAGCTCTGCTAGGAGCGAATCTTGTTAGAGATTCCAAGCTTAATTAGAAGCTTATACCCTATTAAGAGTACTACCCTGTTAGGAGTAACCTCGCTGGAGGATTTGAGAATCCAAACTAATGGATCACCTTGTTAGAGGATTTGTACAATGAATCTTGTTAAAGCTTACCCGGTTAAAGGATTTGAATTTGTTGTAATGGTTAGAAAACAACAAGAGTAGTTTGATCTATTATGAGTAGCACAAAACTTGCTTGATCAGATCCTTCTAAGTACATTCAACACTGCTTTGTATCTTAACACTTATCGCTTCTCAACAAAAGCTTTTTACTCTTTTCACATAACAACTCTCTATCTCTCAACATCATCAAAAATGATTCTCTACGATGTCTTTAAATAGACATACAAACCTTATGTCAGCCATAGGAACACAATTTCCTAGGTGCAGTGAATCTAGACATGTAATCATAACTCATCACAAAAATGACCACCAAACAAATGGTGTTGGCAACTTATCACAAAAACAGATATCGGTTAGAGAAGTTTAATATCGGTTTGAATAAAACTAGTGAACCGTTGTTATGGAATCTTCCACTAGATCTTCTTCTTCATCTTCATCCTGATTCTGATGCCGACTTGGTGTTATCACAGGTTATCTCATAGGCACATATCGGTTAGAGATAGAACTTAGACATACTGGTTGGTAGTGTAAACCAATTGAAGTTACACCGGTAGTCAACGTTATCATATATGTGTGTGAGAGTGTTTCATCAATGACAACAAGTGATGAATACATTACAATCATCATCAAGCCAACACATACCAATGCACTAATGACCACAAACAAGACCAACTAACAAAATCTGCAACAACAATGAATCAAACCTGGTGGATATAGACAGTCTACATCCAAATCATCCCACTACAACCAAATAGGTTGTAAAAACCTACAAGTTGCATAGCTCATAGATCCAATCACTAAAACATGTAAACTCATCATCACATTAGCTAACTGCAAACTGAGATATCAAAGAGAATAATCTTGTAGACCAAATGACTTAAACACCAATTCAACATCCGATTTGATTTTCCAAACATGTCCACAACCAAGTACCATAGTCGAGGAACCAAATAAGCATCCTAGAAGATAATCAACAACCTCCTAACATCAAACTAAATTACCACCAAAACACCACAAAGATGATCATGTCATGTCAATGCAAAGGGTACACCTGCATAACATTGCCACCATAATCATCACCAATGTTGTACATGTATCCAACTATCACCCACACAAGACTCCTAATATCTAACCATGTCCTCCAATCAAAGATAATTTGTGTACATGTCACCATCAAAGTTCAACTCTGAAAAGTAGCTATAAACCTATACCAAGGAGAACTGAATCTAATAATCAATTGTAGCATCATAAATATCTCACAAGAACATGTACTCCCTCTAGGTTTTGCCTCTTGTCTCTTTTGTATGCTCACACAATCACACCTAAAATATCATGCACCTACAAGTGATCAAAAAAGTACACAACTCTCCATACTCATCAAATTGATAAAATAACAATGCCACTATGTAGTAGACTAAACATGCTCTCAAACGCCTCTTCAAAATTGAAAATTTGATTTTGTATGTAAAAGTTAAGACCAAAACTATGTAATGAAGAACTTCTTACCTCTAAGCCCCAAAAATATGTCAAAATGATAAAATCAGGGAACCAAACTTGCACCACAACGTAGTTCTTAGAACTAGCTTTCCAACAAGTATAAGAAATCCAAAATCTAACAATTTGGGTGAAAGTTATGCCCATTTGAAAGAAATAGCCTCCTTGCCCATATAAGAAACATTTGGTTGACTCCAAAAAATTATCCTATCCGCTTCAATTTCATATTCTAAAGTTTTTTTTAAAATAATATTTATGGGGTCATTGACCCACCACAAAATCCGATTGGAATACATATTAAAAAAAAAATGATTTAATAATAAAATCCCTTTTAAAAAGGTTCGACCAATTTAAAATATTTTCAAAATGCATTTAACAAAATTCATTAGTGATTTAAATATATTAAACCATGTGGTTATACATGCATCAGATCAGGATCTAGCAACGCCAAATCCACCGACTAGCATTGATGATATATATATATACCTCAAGGCATTTTTTTTTAAATAGTTTTTTTTCAACTTGCAGGGAAAATTTTTTTGTGGACGAGTTTTTTTTCTACAGACTATCAACCCAAATTTGATGACCGTCGGGTTGTCAAAACAAAAAAAAATTGCATTTTTCTAATTATAGAAAAATAGGGCAAATTTAATATCCAAATTCTTTGCTCGATCCAATGGTGAGGTCTGTTTTTGCCCAAGAGGGCATTTCTGCAAAATCACCCCCAAAACCCTTATTTAAATGCATAGCTAAATGAAACCCATTCAAACCAATATTTTCCAAACCCTAAATCTATAAACAACCCATCATAACAACAAACCTAAATGCCATAGATTTTCAATAAAACAACCTGCAAGTGTGTTCCATGCCTTGTAGTGTCCCAATCCTTTCATGCATAGGTGTGGCTTTCAACTTTGCATCTCTTCTACTCGAGATAGGGTTATAACTCCAAATCAACCATGAAAGATCTGATACCACTTGTTAGGAAATAATGTTTCATACCCACCTTCATTTAATCCATTTCCTACATAACCCATGAGAGAAAAGCATGCATACAAGCTTACAGAATCACCATAATGTAAAGATCAAATAGACAAGACACAATATAACACAAGATATACCCTAAGAAAACCCTCATGAGGGAAAAACCCAACCTCCAAATGAATCCACAATCCATGTATTATTCAACCATAAAGCAATACAACCCACTTATGAATTTATAATGCTATACCCTCGAACCATCGAGCCCTTTAATGCATTCTCATGTGTCCAAGTATGAATCCATACATCCCATGCTATGCTCCACAAATGCAATCATTTAAAGTACTCGATAAAATGACATCCCAAAAGCATTAGTCAACCTTAACCACGAAACATGCACTTGCTTTTATAGGCTCAAGCTCAAACAAATACAACTAGTTTATTTGTCGAGTTTCTATGTAAATTTAGGTGTACTAAAAAAATAGTAAAACCATGTGACTAAAACCACGTGCTACCTAACTATTGAACCCACTTTTAATATTGGGTACTAAGTTTTCTCTTTTAAAATATAATTCCTCAATATTAAATAATTATAATATAATATTAAAATGTTACAATACAACATCAAAGTGGCCCTGAGAATATTCTAAAGGAATATCTACATGTTACACACCCATGTGTAACTCACATAATAAATAAATGTTACAATTATAAATATTATTATGCAAGGTGTACAACAACTTATCTCCCAACACACAGGTGTGCTCTCGAAATGGATGGGAGGACTATTTGGTGATGGATAAAAGTAAATAGAAGAAGATAGGGGTGATGAAGATATGGATGGAGAAGGGGGATAAATTATCATCATGTTTTAATGGTATAAGCAACTAGGATTTGATATTGTACTTGACATTATGCATAGGGGTATAAGAAACCATGATGACAACATGCCAAGTACATTATCAAAAAGTTCAAATGCAAACATATGCCTTATAACACCATGGTATGAAAGACCATGGTACCATTATAGCAATACAATGCATACCATTATAGATGAAAAAATTATAACGCACACAAGTAACAAGAAAGCATGCATAACAAACCAAAAGAAAACAAAGACTATGCTCCAAGTCAAGTTGAAAAATGATTGATTGATTGATTGATGATGATGATAGCAAATTAATGATACGTTTAATGTATACCCCAAGGATTGTGTTATTAACAATAAGAACAACACTAGGATTGGGAAGGATAGATTCATATGATAATAATTGCATTAATGTGGACCAATAAATTAACAATAGTTTTGGATCAAAATTCATGGATTTCTTTGGGATGATGTGCTAGATTTAAAGTTGGAATGCATGGATTAGGATTGAATGCATTTGGATGGATTGAAGGAGGATAAATGAATTGGAGGGATGTATGAAATATAAATGGATTGGATATGTTGTAATTGCATGGAGGATGGAGGATGAAGACATGGAATGGATAGGATCCAATATCAAGGGAATCTCAAGGCATGGAAAAAGGATGAAAGGATAGAGGTATTTATTAGATAGGAGATAAAGGGATTGAGTGGATCGATGGGTGGTAGAAGATTGCAGGATGTAGCTCTAGGGACTATCCTACAAAGAAACAAGATACCCCACAGTAGAGTTGGTGTAATTAAGGATGGAAGATGATAAAGATGTATGATTTGGAAGGATGGTGCCAAACGGATATGAATGATAAATTAAGGGTTACATTGTCCAAAGAATGGATTAATTTCCTTCCCCTAGTTTTCATCAAGATCAAAGATAAAAGGGAGGAATGATTTACATAGGGTGGGATGCAAAATATAAGATGAGGGATACATGGTGAAATATATCATGTGGTAGGTAAGATAGCATGGATAGTGGATGGATATTTTACTCCAACCTTTATAAACATCAAAGATGGAACGTGGGTATGGTTGTGGATAGGATGATGTATATGGAAGGATGTGGATAATATGTGGTAGGTAGGATATGCGATGCTTATGAATATCCTTAACCTTTTCAAGATCTAAGGTGGAAAAAAAAGGATGTAATTAGATAGGTGATAGATAAGAGATGAAGGATCGTAGAAGATGTGGATAGGATATGGTATGGATGAAGCTTGCTCCCAAGTGTAGAGTGCAAAAAGACAAGGGGATTACACATGATGTCTATTTGTCAGGATTTTTATCATGTTACTTTCCCAAGGCACTAGAAGAAGTGGTTTTCAACATTGGATGAGTGATTTCTCTTTACTTTTTTCATTTTTCATTTTTTCTTAATTTTTTTAGAATATTAAAAAGACGAGGATAAAGAGGTGGATAAGTGGATATGTATGCTAGTGGAGGAAGGAATCAAGAATCAAGCTCCATGGATGGTATCACTTAAACAAGTTCTAGAACAAACCATGGAAATTGTATGTATGCTCATAGACATTGCTAGAATGATGATAAGGGGAATAAAATGGATGAGAAAATAGAGGTATAAAAATGTATGCAAAGGCTTGGATTAAATAAGGATGACGAGAGATGAATGTTAAATGATAGATGATGGGTTGGAAGACTTGTGGATGAGTGGATGGAAATGTTCAAAATATCAACATTGGCATACGCCTTGAGGGGTGGTGGAGTTGTGGAAGAGAAGTGGAATTTGGATTTGGAGATTTAGATGGAGAAGTGGATATGAATTATGAGATATAAGGACCCAAAATTGATGGAGGGGGTGATGGAGGATATTTAGATGAAGAGGATGATTTAGGATTGGATGAAGCTTTTGGATTAGCAAGTTTGTTCTTTGGAATGCATTTCTACTATTAGTTAATTTGAGATCCGTATGGTTTTTGTTTTTGAATTTTTTTCATGGGCCTTTGTATACTTTTGGATTTAGATTTTATATTTTGGATAATATTTTGATTTTCTTTAGATTTTTTTTTGATGGGATGTGTTGATACTTCCATGCATGTGGATTTTTGGCATCCAAATTAGTTTCAAGAGAAGTGATATGGATAAATGAGGATAGATGATATAGGGATTTTAGGATTGACGTAGGTATGATGTTAGAAAGGATTCAAGGATGTGTGCCTTGGTTGATATTGATTTATGAGAGGATGTAAGGAGTTTTAGATAGAGATGGGGTTAGTGGATCAAGGGATATAAGGACCCAAGATGGAGAGAAGGGATGGAGGACATGGTATTGGGACATGGGGACCCAAAATAGATGGAAGGGATAAGGATTGGGATTTGGAATATAAGGGCCCAAGATGGATTTGGAGGATGAGGAATGTGTATATTTGGATTTTGATGGAGGGTTTTGGGACTTGGGATGGATGGAAGATGTACCAAAAAATTGAGCTTGATATGAAAGGCCATGATAATTGGGATTCGGTTGGATTTGGTGGGTTTATAAGATTCCTTGTTTATTAAAGCACAACCCTTTGCCTTCATAGTATATATTTTGACGAATCCTTTTATTGATGGGATACTTATTATTTTGAAAACATGACATGAGTCCATTTTGAGGGGGATATGATTTGGAAGGAAAGATAGGCCAATCGAGTAAAGAGGATTGGATGAAAGAAAAATAAACCATTTGATAAGTGTGGGGTTCATGGATATATTGGATAGGGTGATTGGAAATTTTTAAGGATTAGGATCATGAGGGGGATTACGAGGGATATTGGGATCTTGAGATGGAGATGGAGTAACAATTTTATTTTGACTTAGACAGGGATCATGAGAGGGATTAGAAGGGATGTTGGGATCTTGAGATGGAGATGGAGTAATAATTTTATCTTGACTTAGAAAAGGATCATGAGGGGGAGTGGAAGGGATGCTTTTCTCTTTAATAGGAATGATATCATGATAGGGGTTGTGAGGGATATTAAGATCATAAGATGGATTAGGATCATGACATTGGAGTGAAGGAATAATTTGATCCTGACTTGGAAAGGGACAGTTGGGTGGGAAAGAAAGGATATCTTGATCTTGAGATGGAGGGGAAGGGATGTTTTTATCTTTATAAGGTAAGGGATAATGTGATGGAGGGATTAAGGGAAAATTTTATAATGACTTATAGGGAAATAATTAGATAGCATGGAAAGGATAGGATTATGAGATGGAATAGAAATTAAACTTTTCTCTTGAAATGGAGGGGGTTCATTGGATGAAATAGATGACATGGGATCATGAGGTGAAGGGATACTTTTATCTTGAGATGGAAGGGATTCATGGGATAGGATGGAATGGATGCTTTGATCTTGACATGAAGAGGAGTCAATGTTAGTTCATTTAATGTGGATGATTGGATGGTGGAGAAAAGTTGGATAGTCTTCTCAAATTGGGTAGATGAAGATATGGGAGATTCACGAGGTTTTGGGGATTGGGGTTTGTCTTGGTTTAGAAAGGATATTGCATAAATATTTTTATGTTTATGGACTTAGTCTTCTTCGCAAATAGTCCTTGGAAATATTTTGGAGTAAATAGATTAGTCTTAGATAGAGGATTATGATTAGATGGAAGATTAAGATTATGACTTAGAGGATTAAGATTTGATGGAGGATTAATATTGTGGATTGGGGAATAGAATGATAACTTGGAGGATTGGAGGTGTTGTACAAGGTTGGAGGTGGAGGTATAGATTTTGGATGGGGAGTGTATGTAGGTGAGAGATGGGAGGGCGATATGAATGAGGGATAGAATGAGTTTCCCTTATCAAAGGTAGGATAAGTGTGATCAATAGACATCTGTGGAGGTGTAATAGAATAATTTTTTCTACTCATTTCTTGGACAAAATTTATTTGATTGTGGATGGGTAATTAGAGAAATATTATACAAACAAACTTTACTAAAAATGATGACATCAAGGTCTGCAAGACTCTCATTATCATCATAGGGATCATATTTAGGTTGGTTAAAAAGACTTGCCATCACCGTCAATATAATTAGGATTTCCCTTGATTATAAATTTGGTCTACTTGGGGGAGGGTATAATTTTATGATGCTAGATTGGGAGAGTATGGATGAAATAGGGTTAGAAAAGATTTTATTGGATGGTATGGTTTGAGGAATGAAGTTTGACATAGATGTCTTAACTTCCATAACTATTTTGTTAAACCAATTCATGATGTATGTATGTGGGTTTTGAATTAGTATTAGATGATGCCTTGGATGGGGATTGGGATTGGTTATGAATGATATTTAGAAGATGAAGCATGATGGATTTTTGGGGATCAAATGTCAAGACCTTAAAATAATTTAATTTGATGGATTATCCTCTATTCTTAAGATAGACTAATGTTCTTAAGAAAGAGTTGATTGGATTTGATGTCTAATTAATATAGGAAAAGATCTTGAGTGGGAATTGATGAGATTTGATTTATATAATCAAGATAGACTAGTATTCTTGATAAAGATTGAATTAAGGATGGTATCAACTTAAGATCTTAATTATTGATTGAAAGTTTTGATTTAAAATGGATGATTGTGGATCAGGGCTAATATTCTTGGATGAAGGATCTTGATGATGATGAAAGAGTATGGGGGATGAAGGAGACTTAAATCTTAACCAAATTTTGATGTTAAAAGGATGAATTTTTTATTAAGGATTAGGGATTAAATTCTTGATTGAGATAGAAAAATGGATAATGGGAAATTGACTTTGGATGAAGGGTATATGGATTAGATTAGGATTTGGTTAGAAAGTGATTAGTTTGATAAGAGGATTAGAATAAGATGATGTTGAAGGATGATAATGGATATATGATAATTAGGAAAAAAAAAAGAATGATGAAATTATATTAAGAGAGATAAAATTTGATGTAGAATAATGAGGATGCTAATGGTAGGGATTATGACCTTGATTGAATTAGATAAATTACTTAAGATTGAGGTCATAAATAATGGATTAGGATGGATTGGTAATATATTGGGATAAGAGGAATGATTATAAGGATTATGGATGATTAATATGAGATGAATGATTTAGATTATTAATGGGATAGTGATACAAAGGTGTCTAAAAGTGCAAGGGAAATCTTGCATCAACTAAAAAAATATTTTTTGATTTTAATTTTTCTATCATCTAGTTGTTAAATTTTAAGAATAAATGTTGTAGGATATTAATTTATGTAATAAAGTTCAAATAGTTTATAAATATTTTGGTCACATTCTTTAGTTGTAGCCTTATTGTAATTTGAATGCATTTAGAGGCATTTACAAGGCAAAATATTCAAATATGTCTTCTTAAATGTGGGAATTTAGAGTTATGAATTACCATGAGCACCTACTCCTTGCCAGTGGCCATGAGGCGAAACATGAGGAGCATAACTGAACAAACCATCCACTGATAGCTTGGTTTCTTAAAGAAAAACTATACCAAGAGAATGAGATTCAGTCAGTCTATGAATAGATTTTTGTCTAGGGATGCTATTCATACCCCTCACATTCCAAGAGATAACAATCATTTATGGGTTTGGGAGAAATAAGAATCAATAGTCTTAACAGAACCAGATTCCACCAATGGCTCACCAATCAACCTCACTTTAACTAGATCCGTCTTTCGCCCAGTCTTAAAAATGAGGATTTCTCTATAGAGTTTTTATTAAGGGGTTTTTGATGTAAATTGATGCAGGAGCATCCCCGGTTCTTGGCAATCTTGCATCAACCAAAAATATTTCTTTCTAGTTTGTTTTCTATTTTGTAGTTTCAACATTTCTTTCTCTATTTTCTTGTATTGGCTCACCGGATCTTGCGAAGTTGGATTTTGCTTGAGGACATTATCATCTTCCTATTTCTTAACTTCAGAGGATTTGGATCATTTTCCAACAAGTTATCAATTCCGAATTCCAAGATAGTTTCCTGGTTTTGGACACTGGCACCACCTTGACCTATTTCCTATTGGCGAATCTTTCAGATCCCTTTCGTAGATTGCGGAGCCCCAGTCCATTGATACCAATGTTCCTTGGCATGTGTCCTGCCTTCCCTCTAATCCACACTTCATCCTTTGTATTATCTGGAGGAATCTCTTTGGTGGAGGCCAACTTGTTGGTTTTACACGTTTGATCTTGTTCTTCGACATTTAATCCCTCTTGGGCCGACAAGATCTCCCTGGATCATATAAATCATTGTAATTGAGCATTAGAATTCATTCGAGAGAAGTTAGAAGATAGATCTTAAGATTTAGAGGTCCGAAGTTGACCAATTACATAATTGAGGATGTATGTATCTGGTCAGTGAGCCAAATCTTGTAACCTAAATGTTACCAGTTATCTGTAATTAGTTTTCATGATTTAATTCGTTCAGTTATGCATTTCCTCCATCACATCCTCTTGTTTCCATTGTGTTCACTCTTGGTACCTAGTCTAGATTGATCTCTTTGAGGTCCCTCCTAACCAGTGACTGCACCAAGTGGTATCAGAGCAAGATTTCATTCCGAAGATTGTGTTGTCTTGAGAATTTTTGTTGTAGGGTGGCAGACCGTGGATCCAACCTACAGTTGCAAAGGACTGACATGAAGATGGCATGAAGAGAAAATAGGAATGGTGGAGCATGTGGGAATGCAAACCTTGTTGTGATGGAAATGTTGAAAGGAATTGCAGCCCAGTTGGAAGTCGTTGAGACAACCTAGAGAAGAGGTTGACATATTGAAGATGTGAGTGAAGATGAAGAAGAAACACCAACAAAACAAGTAGCAAATCCATCGACAATTCATCCAGATGAAGAGAGGTTTTTGAGAGTTTTGAGTAGGGTGAACACTAAACCACATTTTACCCCACCGAAGTATGATGGAAAGTTGGATTTAGATGAATTAATGGATTGGATCTCAAAGATGGAAAAGTATTTTGATTTTGAGAATACCACAGAAGAAAGGAAGGTGAAATATGCATGTAACTGGTTGAAAGGTCATGCATCTCTTTGGTGGGAACATTTGCAGGTTGATAGACAGAGAAGAGGTAAAGAGAAGATAAAATCATGGGAGCAGATGGTTACTAAGTTAAAATCAAAGTTTATTCTAGCCAATTATCAAGTAAAACTATTCCGGAAGTTACAAAACTTGAACAGAAAGAATCTAGTGTGAAGGAGTATACCAAATCATTTTACAAATTGAATATCAGATCTAGAGATGTCGATGATGAGGTTGAACAAGTTGTGAGATATTTGAATGGATTATGGATGTCTATACAAGATGAACTCAATTTGATAAAGTTGCAGAGCGTTGAAGAAGCTTGCCAGTATGCCCTGAAAGCAGAAGAGAAGTTGAACAAAAGACATGAACAGAGACTGAGAGGTAGAGGTGGAAGGTTTTTCGGAGGAAGATTTCAAGGAGGCAGAGGATATTCCAGAGGAAGAGGAACCTGTACAATCAGAATAAGGACAAGGAAGTAAGCAAATAAGGTAATTCATACCAGAAGGATGACATAAATTTCCACTGAAGGAGAGAACTTGATGGCTACCAGAATGAGGGTTTTGGATAAGATGACAACAGACAAGATAAAAAGAGTATTTTTAGGTACTTGATTTAAGTGTGGAGGAGAAGGACATCGTGCTTTCGAATGTAAGAAGACAGAGAACACTGGGAGAACAAAATTGGTAGAAGAAATCCCCACCGAATCAACTAACAAACCAGAAGATGGAGAACTATTGATGATGAGGAGAGCTTTGTGTCATACCAGAGAAGATGAAGAGCCCTTGCAGAGGTGAAATTTGTTCAAAACCAGATGTAAGGTATCTGGTAAATGTTGTAAAGTAGTTATTGATAGTGGTAGTTCAGATAATCTTGTTTCGAAAGAGATGGTGAATAAGTTGAAGTTGAAAAGATTGAAACACCCTAAGCCTTATCAGATAGCATGGATTCAGGATGATCATAAGTTGTTAGTAAGTGAGCAATTCTTGGTAAAATTGAAAATTGGGAATTATCATGATGAAGTCTTGTGTGATATTATGCCTATGGATATTTGTAACCTTTTGTTGGGTAGACCTTGGCAGTTTGTTAGATAGGCAATACATGATGGGATAAAGAACATATACACTATTGTAGCGAACGAGATGAAACAAACCTTGTTACCCTTGGAGGAGCCTTTGGAGAGTGAAGTCTGTACGAATGCTAGAATCTGTTTGGTGGATGGAAGGAAATTCCTGGATGGAATGAGACATGAGAATGTGTGTTTTACCTTAGTTCCGAAGAAGACTGAGAACCTAGAGCATGAAGAATAGCTAGAGAAGATAAAGGAGTTGCTGATAGAGTATGAAGACATCATTTCAGATAACGTGTCTGATGGATTACCACCTATGAGAAGTATCAGTCATTGCATGGAATTGATTCCCGGAGCTAGTTTTCCTAACAAAGCCGCACACCGGATGACACCAGCAGAGAATGAAGAGTTGAATAGACAAGTGCAAGAATTATTGAAGAAATGTTTGATCAGATAAAGTTTGAGTCCTTGTGCAGTGCAAGTAGTGTGAGCACCTAAGAAGAATGGAGAATGGAGGATGTGTATTGATTCCAAAGCAATAAACAAGATCATAGTGAAGTACCAGATTCCTTTACTTAGGATGGATGACATAATGGACTGTTTGAGTGGAGCCAAATACTACACAAAGATAGACTTGAAGAGTGAATATCATCAGATCAAAATTAGAGAAGGAGATGAGTGGAATACAACATTCAAAACAAATGAAGGATTGTATGAATGGTTGGTGATGCCTTTTGGGTTGACTAATGCACCAAGAACTTTCATGAGATTGATGAATGAGGTATTGAAGAAATTATTGGGTAAGTTTGTTATTGTATATTTGGATGACATTCTGATTTTTCAGTAAGACAAAAGAAGAGCATTTATTGCATTTAAGACAAGTTTTGCAGAGATTAAGAGAAGAAAAGTTGTTGATAAACCTTAAGAAGTGTACTTTCATGAAGGAAGAGTTAGTCTATTTGGGATCTGTGATATCTGCAGATGGACCCTGAGAAGGTAAGAGCAATTTTTGAATGGCCTACATCGGAAAGCATTGGAGAGGTAAGATCATTTCATGGATTGGCTAGTTTCTACTGGAAGTTTATCAAAAAAATCAGTTCAATTTGTAGTCCTGTGACTGAGACAATGAGGGGAGATAGGAAGGAATTCAAGTGGACAACCATAGCAAATAAAAGTTTTGAATTGTTGAAGCAAAAAGTGTCTGAACAACCTATGTTAGCTTTACCAGATTTCAACAAAGTATTTCAAGTGGACTGTGATGCAAGTGAAAATGCTTTTGGAGCCGTGTTAAGTCAAGAAGGGAGAGCAGTAGCTTATTTTAGTGAGAAGTTGAATGATGCCAAAAGGAGATGTTCGATGTATGATCAGGAATTTTATGTCATAATTAAAGCCTTGAAGAAGTGGAGACATTACCTGTTGCCTAAGGAATTTTTGTTGTATATTGATCATCAAGCCTTGCAGTATTTGAATAGCCAGAGTAAGTTGAATCAGAGACATATGAGATGGATAGAATTTTTGCAGAGTTACACCTTTGTGTTGAAGCATAGGAGTGGAAAGTCAAACAAACTTGTCGATGCATTAAGTAGAAGGAGGAATTTGTTGACAAAGATGAGAGTGACAGTATTAGGATTTGAGGAGTTGAAGACCTTGTATGATGATGACCTGGATTTTGCAAAACCTTGGAAAGCATGTAGAGCACCGGCTATGGTTGATAGAAGAAAATAGTTGGATTACTTCATTCAGGATGGGATATTATTCAGAGGAGTTCAATTGTGTGTACCTAAGAGTTCTATGAGGGATAATTTGATAAAGGAGAAGCATAGTGGAGGATTAGCCAGACACTTTGGTGTTGACAAAACAATAGCATTGGTGAGTGAACATTACTTTTGGCCTCAGATTCATAAGGATTTTAGGAAATTTGTATAGAGCTATAGAGTTTGCCAAGTTGCAAAAGGTAGTAGTTAGAATGTGGGATTGTATACGCCTTATACAGTACCAGAGAGACCTTGGGAAGACATAAGCATGGATTTCATGCTTGGATTGCCTAAGACAGAGAGGAAATGATTCTATATTTGTGGTGGTGGATAGATTCTTGAAGATGGCTCATTTCATACCTTGTAAGAAGATATCAGATGTAGTGCATATAGCTGATTTATTTTTCAAGGAGGTAGTAAGATTACATGGATTACCTAAGAGCATAGTTTCAGACAGAAACACTAAGTTTGTTGGTTATTTTTGGAGAACATTGGGGAAGAAGGTGAAGACAGATTTGGAGTTCAGTTCTACTTTTCACCCACAGATTGATGGACAAAGAGAGGTAGTGAATCAAAGTTTGGGAAATTTGTTGAGATGCTTAGTTGGAGAGAAAACTAGAAATTGGGATTTGATTCTTGCACAAGCAGATTTTGCCTACAATAATTCAGTAAACATGAGTATCGTAAGAACACCTTTTGATATTGTTACTAGAGCACACCCTAGAGGTATATCAAAATTGAGAGATATCAGTAATGAAGACAAGCGGAGCACATAAGCAAAATAATTTGCCGATCACATGAAGGCCTTACATATTCAGGTTAAACAACATTTAGAGGATATGAACAACAAGTATAAGGAGAAAGCATATGAGAAGAGAAGACATAAGGAATTTGAAGTTGGCGATGAAGTGATGGTGTATCTAAGAAAAGAAAGATTTCCAGTTGGAACCTATAACAAGTTGCAGACGAGGAAGTTTGGACCTTGCAAGATCTTGAGGAAATTCAGTTCCGGAAATGCATATGAAGTGGAGTTACTGGATAGTTTGAGTATTTCACCTATATTCAACATTGCAAATCTACATCAGTATCATGAATTAGAATGTAGTAATGACAACATTCTAGACTTGGAGAAATAGTTGTCCCAGAAGGAACTGGAGAAGATTGAAGACATTATGGACAGTAGGATTGGGCGTAGTACCCAGAGCAGTCAGTACAAGGAGTACCTAGTGAAATGGAAGGACATACCAGTTGAAGATTCATCGTGGATTTCTTAGGCAGAGGTAGACCGCCTTGGTTTTCCTCTGACCACAACAAAGTGAGAGACTCACTTTTTCAACAACCCCAGATGTCTGATGCAGGAGCATCCCCGGTTCTTGGCAATCTTGCATCAACCAAAAATATTTCTTTTCAGTTTGTTTTCAGTTTTGCAGTTTCAACATTTCTTTTTGTATTTTCTTGCTTTGGCTCACCGAATCTTGCGGAGCTGGATTTTGCTTGAGAACATGATCATCTTACTTATTCCTAAACTGCAGAGCATTTAGATCATTTTCTGGTAAGTTATCGATTTCAAATTCCGAGATAGTTTCCTGGCTTAGGACACCAGAACAACCTCGACCTATTTCCTATTGGTGAATCTTTTGGATCCCTTCCGTAGCTTGTAGAGCCCCAGTTCATTGATTCCAATGTTCCTTGGCGTGTGGTCGACCTTCCCTTTGATCTGCACTTCATCCTTTGGATTTTCTGGAGGAATCTCTTTGGCAGAGGCCGACCTGTTGGTTTTACACGTTTGATCTTGTTCTTCGATCCCTGGATCATATAAATCATTGTAATTGAGCATTAGAATTCATTAGAGTGAAGTTAGAAGATAGATCTGAAGATTTAGAGGTCTGGAGTTGACCAATTCTATAATTGAGCGTGTATGTAGTAGGCTAGTGAGCCGAATCTTGTAACTCGGATGTTACCAGTTATCTGTAATCAGTTTTCATGATCTAATGCATTCAATTCCGCATTGCCTCCATCATATCATCTTGTTTCCGTTGTGTTTACTCTTGCTGCCCGGTCCAAATTGATCTCTTTGAGGTCCCTCCTAATCGGTGACTGCACCATAAACCCAAGCCCTGTGAAGCATTACCACCTTTTCCCTGGTCCAAAGCCTCCTTTGCTGAATGAGAGCTAGAATCTATCACTGCACTACTAACCATCTGAACATTAGTACCACTTAAGGCAAAGATCGATTGGATTTTGAGCAAGAACATGAGAATCTATCTACCTCCCTTGTTCATCCTCCATAGGCATACTCAGGGTTTCTTGCGCTCCATCATCTGGCATTGGTGCATCCTTTGAACCATCCCCTAGGGAAAGATCAGCTGGGATGCCTTCCTCTTGAATGAAATCCTCTAGAGCCTCAAATTCGTTAAATGTATAATCATTTTATCTATCTCTCCAAGTCCTTTTCTTCCCTCTCCCCGTATTATGAGGCTTCATAGGAATAAATCCTTCCTTATCCGCAATCCCTTCGGCTATAGGTGCCTTCCCCTTATCCTCAACAAACCGAGGACATTTCCTTTGCAAATGTCCATACTCATGGCATATACAACATCTGAAAGGGAGCGTCTCATAATCCAATTGTTGGATCCAAGAGGAGGTTCCCAAACAAATCTCCACATAGTCCAGTAAAGGGTTATTCAAATCCACTTCAACACAAATTCGAGCAAAAGAAATTACCTTTCTTTCTAGAGTCTACGAAGCTGAATCAATTGGTTTACCAATTAGGAGAGCAATCAAATGAAGAATATCACTCTTCCAGAATTCAAGCAGAAGCCCAGGAAGATGAATCCAAACAAGAACTCTAGAAGGAAGCTCCTTTGTTGAATTGAACCTCGCATGCCATGGTTTGATAAATAATCCAATCTTGTTGAAAAAATATGGGCCTCCCTTGAAAGCCTTTTGCCTATTTGATATGCATGCGAAGAGAACTATAAAGTAATTATGAGTCGCTAGCAAGATCTCCATATCTCCTTCAGGGTTCTAGACACACTGTGCCCACCTCTCCAAGACCAGTAGAGAAATCCTAAGACCCATGAATTTATAAATTAAAGCATGATCTGACCAATATGATATATCATCTGAAATAGTCTTGGGTTGTATAACTAAGACAGGTCGATCTTGGCTCCTAGCTAAGCATCCATTCACTTTCTTGATGCAAGAAGAGCCACTAGCATTCACAAACTCCTCCCCCAAACCCTTAGTTGCACACTCGGAAGAAAAAGGTACAAAATCCATGATCGTCGAGTCTGTTGAAAATGGGGAAGCACTTGACGCCGCCATGCCACATGCATAAAGCTTAGTCAAGACCTACCCTAGAAAAAGAAGCATTGCCTCACCACACCACAAAACCCTCGACAAAGAAGAAGAAACGAGCACAAAAATGGAGAAGAGCCAACCCACGACTCCTTGCAAACCAACACACCCCAAAATCGACAACACTACCCCTTGAACTCACGCCTTCCAACAAACTTGCAGCAACAAAACTCCCAATACTGATAAGAATCAGTGGCCAAAGGAGAAAAAGTAGGGCTTCCAGCCCTTGCACAGACACCCCAACACCCTCCAAGCGCTCCTGTCCTAACTTGCATGCATCCACAACAACCAGCTCCACGACTAGGGCACAAAAACCCTAGCTGAGGCCACAATCGCAAATCAAAGACCCATCTCTCCCTAGTCAGATGTCATTATGCACATCATTAATATTATTATATCAGATTGACGAAGTTAACTATTAGTATGAAGGAGAGATATAATTAATTAATAGTTAAACTCAGGGTGAGTGGTCATTGAAAGAAGGAAATAAATAATTTTTTTCTTTTTCTTTTCATGCATTTAAATGTCACAAACATGTGAAATTTAATGATTCTAGTTTTTATTAACACACATTTGTGCATCCATTATGTGAGTGTAATACGTCTTTGGCGTAATAAAATTACAATAATATATACAATTCTAATTCTAATATTATCTTAGAATTATAAGTATTTCAATTTAATTTTAATCATAATTTCCAAAATTGAATCTTAGTTAAATTAATTAAATACGGTATAATTAGTTATGATCTTAATTCTAATTTAATTTAAACATTATATAAACATCTTCCAACTAAAAAAATAAGACTCAAAATATAAAATCCAATCATTATTAAAAAGCATACATCTACACTTTTTGAATAATTAATTTTTTTTAAAAAAATTTATAGTTAGTTATTTTTTTTTAATAACTATTTAAATACTAAAAATGCTTTTTTAATAACTATTTAAATACTAAAAATGCAATTCATTCCAATAGTATTGCCAACCACAAGTACTAAAAATGTTTATAAAGATATTTTGTATATTAATACTCATCCTAATAAGAAACATTTATTGTATTAGTACATATAAACCGACGATATCCTCATTATCTTGATGAGCCCTGCAAATTGAAGTGTGACTGATCGTGCTGTATTTACTTTGACTGCAGATGGAAAGAGCTTTTCTTGCGATTTTATTCCGATCAAAATTAATCATGACTTATGGCTAAATTTAACAGAATAATATTTCGCAGAAGCCAACATAACGAAATAGCAGATACTTTGAACCGAAAATAAATAAATCAGCAGCCTGTCAAATGGCTTTGTATAAATTTCAGGAGTCTGTCAACTAGCAGAATGAGGACCTCGCAAAGTGCTTTTGCTGTCAGCTTTATGTGGGTATTTTATGTTATTTCTCAGATGTTTATATGATTTTGTAGTGGAACATTTTTTAGTTTTTTGTGTAAAATGTTTTCCGAATCCTTTAAGGGTAAAGGTTTTTGCAGTTTTTTTGAAATCTTAAACTTTTAATTTTAAGATATAATTTATATAGTGGAAACGGAAAAGGATCTGTGGACATTTCATGCTTGTCCATAATTATTGAAAATTTGATTTCTGAAAAAGCTTTGAGAAAGCTCTGAATAGGCTTTTTTTTTTCACAATTTTTCCCAGAACTCTATTGTGTATAATTGTTTTAGTTTCATTTGCATTGAATGAATTGCTTTGGATCTCCATTTTATGGAAAAATTAATATGAAGTTAGGACGTATCAGTAAAGCGTCGGTGCAGGCGTAGCAGTTTACAATTTTGTAGTTAGAGGGTTTATGCTAGATTTGGCTGTTTTGTCTATTAAAGCAAGTGATTTTTGGATCAGATACTCTCAGGAATATTTCGAGGACTGAAGTTTAGGGTTTTAGGATTGAGATATCTGGCATGAAGGTTTGTGTTGAAACTTGTGGAAAAACCATTTAAGGTTTCATACAATATAGAACAGAGGATAAAGAAATGTCGTCAACGACGAGGAAGAAAAAGCCTTCTGCTTTTCGAGATTTTCCCTTAGGATGTGGGAGGTTTGCACCGCGGATGACAAGAGAAGAGTTGTCTGCAGTTCGTGATTTTCCCGAAGATTGTGGAAGGAATGCAGCCGCTACGACCAAGAAGGATTTGGAAGAATCAACAGAGGTTGATAAAACACGCCAGGAAGGAGATGCTGATGCAAGAACTGCAGGGGCTGGATTTGATTCGGCGCTGTCTAAGGCAACTTTAAAAGTTGCTGGATTAGATGACACTGTAGAAAAGTTGACTAGTCTGAACGTGGAAGTCAATAATGAGAAAATTGACGCCATGCCATTGGAATCAGAAGCCAAACCAAATGCAGTAAAGGAAAGTATTGATAAATTAGAAGACAATCAACTTTTGCCAGATATAAATGTTGATGATAACACTGAACCGTCAAAACTGGTTGCATCCGAAATAAAAAATGACAGAAACAAAGATAGTGAAGAGGATATTACCCCATCTGAGACGACTTTATCCAAATCAAAAACTGACACGAGTAAAGACTCTAGAAAGGAAAGTATGCAAGTGAAGTCAATGCCCAAACAACCTGCATCAAAGGCGAAGGTTGATAAGAAAAGAGATGATAAGGATATTGTGCCATTGAAGTCTCAAGCTAAACAGCCTGCAACAAAGAAGAAAGTTGACAGCGAGAGTGATAAGGGCGAGAACATCATGGCATCAAAGCAGTCCGCATCCAAAGCAACAATTGAGAAGAAAAGAGATGGCAAAGGGAATGCTAAACCTTTGAAACAAGAAGCTAAGCAAATGGGTCAGAAGAAAAAGAGTGTTAAGAAAGGAGATGCAGTAGGGGATATTAGTCCTTTGGAAAGCAAGGAAGCAAAGGAAAAATCTGGCAGGAAAAATGATGCTGAAGATGATGTTGTTGATGATAGTGCAGAGCCAGATCATGCGGATTCAGAAAGTACTCCCACAAAGCTTAATATCAAGGAGGGGGACAAACCTGAGTCAGCGAATGATAAAAATTCAACTGCGAGTGCTGAAAAAAGCAGTATAAAACGCAAGAAGACTCCTGCAAGCACTGCAAACAGGCGTAAGTCAAGTGGCAAGAAAGCCAAGGTGTTCCGTTCTGGTGATGGAGATGATAATTTGGATGCAGGCTCCAGTAGGAATGAAGTAAGAATGACTCTTATGATGTATGATGCTTTACGTCGACACTATGTGCTAGAAGATGAAGAAAGCAAGCAAGCAGGTAAACGTGCAGGTGGTGGGGTTAAAAGACCAGATGTGGAAGCAGGTAGTAGAATGATGGACAAGGGTCTCTGGCTTAATCGAGATCGAAAGGTTGTGGGAGATCTTCCAGGGGTGCAACCTGGTGATATTTTTTATTTCAGACTTGAAATGTGTGCAATTGGACTACATTCACAGGTACAGGCCGGAATACATTACATTGGTGCAAACAACAGTGAGTGGAAGGATTCAGTAGCTGTTAGTATTATCGCATCTGGGGGGTATGAAGATGATGAAGATGATGGTGGGGAAACATTGGTCTATACTGGGTCGGGGGGAAATAGCAAGACTGATGGGAAACAGAATGACGACCAGAAATTAGAGAGGGGAAATCTTGCTCTTGAGCGAAGTATGCATCATGGGGTTGAAATCAGGGTGATTCGTGGTAAGAAGGACAGTAGGAGTGCTTCTGGAAAGATATACATTTATGATGGCCTGTATAAGGTTGAGGACTATTGGTTGGACAAAGGGAAGTCTGGATTTGGTGTTTTCAAGTACAGGTTGCAGAGGTTACCTGGCCAACCCGAGTTATCATCCGATATACTAAAATCTGCTATTAAATGGAAATCGAATCCATCTTTAAGGCAAGGACTCATTTCTTCAGACATATCTTCAAAAAGAGAGAACACACCTGTTTATCTTGTGAACACTGTTGATGAAGATAAAGGGCCAGAACAGTTTGAGTACATAAGTGAAGTGAAGGTTCCAAAGTCTGTTCTTGATTGTGTACCATCTAACAGTTGTGATTGTAAAGGGAGCTGTGCTCCTGGTGGAAAATGCTCTTGTTTTTCATTGAATGGAGGACAAATGCCTTATACTCATAATGGGTTTCTTGTTAAGTGGAGGCCAATGGTCTATGAATGCAGTGAGCTTTGCAGCTGTCCCCCAACTTGCCGTAACAGATTGACTCAAAAGGGACTCAAGTTCCATTTGGAAGTATTCAAAACTGAAAATCGAGGATGGGGTGTGCGTTCATGGGACCCTATTCCAGCTGGTGCTTTTATCTGTGAATATGTGGGCGAAGTTCTCTCAAGTGAGGATATAGATCAGCAGGTTGAGGAAAATGAATTTCTGCTTTATGCAAAGCGTGCCCTGGAACATTCGACTGACTGGGGTGATGTTTCTAATATCCTTCCTGAGAAGAATCAAGAAGACACTGTTCAAGCCCCCCCTCCATTGACGTTTGCCATAAATGCTAAGAACTTGGGAAATGTTTCTCGCTTTATCAATCATAGTTGCTCTCCAAATGTTCTACTTCAGAGTGTCCTTAATGATCACCATAATACTCAATTTCCACATATCATGCTTTTTGCCATGGAACATATTCCTCCATTGACTGAATTGACATTTGACTATGGAGTGATTGACAGTGGAGAGGATAAGAGTTACGTCAAAGCCTAGGTCTGTTTGTTTCGTCAATGAACTGCAGAGGGGAATATCCCTAAAATTACATGGAATTCATACAACTTAAAAAATGAAGCATGTATTCAGCAACTTCTATTCTGAGGTGAGGCTTGTTTTAATCATATTTTATTGCAAAATTATAAGAGTGAATCAGTTTGTTTTGGATACTATTTTCTATGGTGGAATAAGGCAGCTATTCAAGGGCTTTAACTGTAATGCGAGTGCCAATATTCTTCAATGGATGTTATTGTGGTCTTAGTCATTGCATTGCATTTAGACTTTGTAAATGAATTCAAATTCAATTTTTGGAAATATGCTTGATACACTTTTGGTGTTTTCAGCTCAATCTGAAAATTCATACATTGGTTTTAAACAAATTGAAGTAATATTGCAGCTATAGATGTTCTATGAAGAAAGAGAAATATGTCCTTGTTGAAAGAATGTTGACATTATTGTTTGCTACTTATTTTGCACCCCTTTGTTTTTTAATGAACTGCAAAGCTCAGCTGTTTGTTAGTTTCTGGAGTATATGATCTTTGTTGTGGAGATCTGTTTGTGATCAAAATTTTATCCTAGATTTTTATCGAGGCTAGAGTTTTTCTCAAATTTTGTATTGGTACCCTGAATGTTAATGAGCCTGGAAAACGTGCTAATTACTATTTTGAAGGGACTACTCAATACCTTTTTTAAGTAGCAGAAAAATAATAAAGAGGTGCCTAACAAAATTGGTGGAAGCTGTGTGTGACAACAGACAACAAATACTGCATTTAGAGAGCAGCATCCATGTTCTTTATTGTTACAGATCAGCTTACCGGAGATGCTATACCCTAAACATGGTATATGAAGAAAGTGTGCAATGCATCTTTTCACACTAAGTGGACTGTGATGGTTATGGCAGTACTAGGCACCATTGAAGAGGTGAGGATTATGGCTGTCAACAATTTCTTATAGACAATTAACCCCATGCCTAGCACCACTTGATGTTTACCATCTTCCCAGTTGGGTGTGGGGTTATTCATCTATATCTACATTGATGTATCCATGCTGTGCCCTGCACACAAATTGGCTCCTTTACCAATTATCATCTTCCAGCTTGGAAAAGTTAAATAGTGGTGATATTGGCTTACACATCCAGCTAAGTCTTTTCTTGTTCAAATCCCAATCCAGTGCTTCAAACCGTGAGAATAGGAACGGACCTGTCAAAATGAGAGCCATAGAAGCCAATTAAGTGAAAATGATAAATTGGCTTGCCTTTAGACTTTTGATGGATTAGTTTGCTTACAGGTTTATCTGCGTGGATTTGACAAAGGTAAATAATTTTTGTAAAACAGCAACATTTTACATATTAAGTGTAGATTATACCAATTAGAGATGAAGGCTGTCTCTTGAAAGGAGGACGCCTTGATCCAAAAAAAGATTTCTATCCTCTTTTTCATTATGTTGGGAAGTTTTTATTATTTTATTACACCGTACTACCATAGCATATTTAATAGACTTGGTGATATAAATAATTATTAAGGTGGGGCCATAGTAAATAGGTTTAAATAATATTTTATTTTAAACCTATCCCATTTAAAGTAAATTAAAAAGTGAGTTATTAAACTATTATAGTTTAGTCTGTCAAGTGATTAGTTTTACGCATACATAGAATGGGATTGGTTGAAGAATAAGAAGGGTCAGGTAGGTTGTGCTTCCTATTTTCTTGGATCACAAACTAACCTATGGAATGTAATGCTTATGATCTTTGAATGGTAATGAATCTCAAAACTTGGATGCAATTTCTTTTTATCGTTTTGTACTAGAGCATCTCTGAATCAGCCCTTGTGATGGAAGATTGATTGTTACCAAGGGGAGACCTGTTTTTGTTGCCCAGACTGATGGTAGCATTATTTTTTAATTAGTGTATGTAGCTATAATGAGCAATTAGACTAAATAATTTTTTTAGTTTATTTGTTGATTTGTCTGAGTTATTTGTGTGCTTTGTAAGTGAAGAGCTTGAATGGTGGAGAAACAGGTTTTTTATTTTCATTTTCTTTGTGAGAGAGAAGATATTTTGTGCTTACCTGTTTTTGTTGCCCACACTGATGGTAGCTTTATTTATTTTAATTATTGTATTTAGCTATAGCGAGTATGAAAAATTAATTGCTCAAAATAATTGGATGAATTATTCAGCGATATACAACCGTATATAAAGAGTTTACAAGATGACATTCTAAATTAAGAACTAGTCGTTTAAGTGAAAACTAAAAAACTTAAAATACTAAATAAAGCTTAAAAAGCTAACTATGCGTCTTTAATAAAGAAGCAATAGTTTCACTTAATGCACTAAAAAAGCTAAAAAGCTAAATAAGTCGACTAAAAAGCTAAAAAGCTAAATAAGTCGACAACTAAGATGACCACTAAGAATAGAAGAGATGACCATTATAGAATAGATATTAATATTATTTTAATAGAGTAATTAGATTAAAGAAATTTGTTAGTTTTTTTTTTTAATAGATAAATAACTGCATAGGGGCAGCAACCATTTCTATTATCTAAAAAATTACAACCTGGTTCAACAAAGGAGGTGGTAGGGGGAAAGAACCAGGGGAAGAAAACCCCCTACCATAGCTCCAAAATTCCAGCTAAATACAAAATTGCTGGAGAGAAATAGTATAAACAGAGCCAGGCCAGTGGCCTTCAACATCCAATAGTCCTCAGCCTAACCTAATCTGTTAACATATATTATTTATAACATGATTACAAACACCGGTAGCTTGCAGGCTTAACGCCATTCCTCACTAACAGTCTAAAAAGATCTAATAAGTTTTATAACAGAGTAAAACTTGGGAACTATAGTTCCCTGTTGCCTCATAAACTTGGGAACAATAGTTCCCTGGAGCCGTGAATGAAGCACCTCCAGTAGTCGTTTGTCTGTTACTTCGCCAAGAAACGCCATTTGTCGAGAGGTAGCTTCCAGCAGAATTGGCGTATCCATTGTTTACTAGAGCAGAGTTTTAATGTAGATCAAACCTCAGAGGATGCGATCATAATTACACATGCCCATCGTAATTTTGGTAACTTGTGAGCTGTCATAAGTACTTATTGCCTACCACCGCCTATCTTCATCATCTCACGGCTTTATGCTATATGATCAGAAATCTAAAAACAAACTTTTTGATTATGCCTTTGGCACGAGCCCGACTTCAATTTCCCAGCGTAACAGCAAATTTGGACAGCCTATCTGCCTCTGAATTGCCTTCCCTGTATACGTGGCTTATTCGAAAATCATCTAGCCTTTCTAGCAGGGCTAGTATCGGCTGTAACCATTGGTTAAGGTGCCAGCTGGGGGTTTGTTTATTTCGGATGGCATTGATGACATTCAGAGAGTCACCTTCTAAATGTATATTGCGCCATCCTAAATCTGCGCCCAACTGTAGACTTCGATATGCAGCACAGAATTCGGCTTCATTGTTAGTCGCTACTCCAATATTTTCTGCAATTTCCTTGAGGCATTTCCCTTTAGAATCCCTAACAATGCAACCAATACCACTTGGACCTGGATTACCCGCAGAGGCTCCATCGAAATTGATTTTATACCATCCTTGCTCAGGGCGCTCCCATTTGACGTTTAACCTCGGATTTATCACTACATCTTGGCTTCCTTTGCCAAATAGGGGTGGGATAATTAGATTTGGAAATGAGAGTTTCATCTTCGAATCCCATTCAGTATACAGGTTCTTCTTCAAATTTTTGTGTTTGGCTGTTTCATTCATTTGCTCAATAAGACATTTTTCAATTTTCTCATTCAGAACTGTGAAAGTCATTTCTCTATTTTGAAAGATTCTCCGATTTTGCTCTTTCCATGTTTCCCAAATTAACAGTGATGGGAGAATATTAAATAAGTCCCCAAATAGGGCTTTGCATCTGGGTTTTGGCCATAATTGAAACCATTCATCAATACCTTGTGGGAATGGGCAAGGCAATTTTAATTTTTCTGTAAAGTGCCTCCAGCATTTCCTAGTATAATCGCAATGTAATAGGAGATGGTCTACATTCTCCTCATCTTGGAAACATAGAACACATCGACTAGGCCCCTGAAAGCCAATTTGTCTAATTTTGTCACATGTTAAGATTTTCCTTTGGAAGGCCATCCAAGCAAAGGCACCTGCCTTGGGAATGAGATTTTTATTCCAAAAGAGGTTAATCGGCGAGTCCTTTTTATCAATGGCTGCATCTTTTAACTTATAACCAAGACAGACCTTATACTTCCCATCCGACGAACCGCACCATCTAATAATATCCTCCTTAGGGGACGGGCAAATAGATCGATCCATTAGAATTTTATGGAAGAGTTCTTTTTGATCTTGTTCAAGATTCAGAGGATCCATCGATTTCCAGTTCCATTTATCAACACCATTTTCTTTCGTTATATATCCATAATCACATACCTTGTGGCCCCATATGTTGCTGTTCTCTCTCATGATTGACTGTAGCGCTGGGTTTTGATCTAGAATTTTTTTGCCACCCCATGAGTCATGCCAGAAAGAGGCACTTTTCCCGTTCCTGATTTCCCATGATACATAGTCCCCTATGATCCTTCTGCATTCAAGTATAAAATTCCAGATAACCGATCCCCTTGGGGGATCTGTGACTGTGAGAATTCGTTTTGGTTCTAGTGAGTCTAGATATTTCTTTTTAAGGATTCTCACCCACTTTTGTTTGCCACCTTTGCAGATTTCCCAGACTAACTTTGCTCCCATAGCTAAATTCATGATAGACAATTGTCGAATGCCAGCACCCCCAGCAGATTTAGGCTGTGTGATATTTTTCCAGGCTACCAATGGAATTTTTTCTTTTTCCCCTGTTCCATTCCATAGAAACTTCCGCATGATTCTGATTAGCTCTTCTTCCACTGTCTCTGGTAATTTTAGGCATGCCATTGAGAAGATAGGGAGAGCCGAGAGTACTGACTTAATCATTGTAAACCTACCCGCAGAGGATAACCATTTCCCTTTCCACAATTCTAGTTTGGATTTGCATTTATTGATCAAATGTCTCCAATAATCTGTTTTGTTTGCACCAATAAATAGGGGGGTTCCAAGGAATTTCCCTGGAAAATTTGCAACCCGCAGATTAAGTATTCTAGATAGAATTCCTTGTAATGTTGGATTAGTATTGATGAAGAAGACCTCTGACTTGTTCCAATTTATTTTCTGTCCTGATGCATTACAGTAATAATCCAGACAAGTCTTAATTATTCTCGCCTCCCTTCTACTAGCTTCTCCGAATAATATAGTATCATCTGCAAATTGTAGATGGGTTGTCTGTTCAATTCCATTGGCTACTTTGACACCATTCCAAAGATTTTCTTGATGAAGGGCATTGATTGATCTGCCTAGCGCCTCCGCCATGATAATGAATAAAAAAGGGGACATTGGATCTCCTTGACGGATTCCTTTTTTGGTGGCGAAGAAGCCATGAGAAGATCCATTAACAAGTACTGAGAATTTGACTGAAGTTAAGCAGTTCTTTACTCATGTTATCCATTCTTGCCCAAAGCCAAATTTATGTAGAATCTCTGTTAGAAATTCTCTGTTGACCATGTCATATGCTTTGAGGATATCCAATTTGAGTATCATGCAAGACTCTTTGGTCTTTCTCGCCGTATGTAAGGTTTCATGAGCCGTTATAAAGAAATTTGTTAGTTTATTCTTTGATTTGTCTGAGTTATTTGGGTGCCTTGTAAGGGAAAAGCTTGAATGGTTGAGAAACAGGTCTTTTTTTTTGTGAGAGAAGAAGATATTTTGTGCTGACTTGCTTTTGTTGTCCTCACTGATGGTAGCTTTATGTATTTTAATTATTTTATGTAGCTATAACGAGTAACTAGATTAAAGAAATTTGTTAGTTTATTCTTTGATTTGTCTGAGTTATTTGGGTGCTTTGTAAGTGAAAAACTTGAATGGTGGAGAAACAGGATTGTTTTGTGAGAGAGAAGATATTTTGTGCTTTGAAGTGTGCAGATGTGTAACTGTTATTTTCGTTGTGGCGGTCCTTTAGTACAGTTTGAGACAACATTACTAAAATTGCAATATCTTTTTCATTTTTTTAACTATATTTAGTGATTTTAACTGTTCTGGAAAGCTAACACAGCAGAGAACAAAGCCCAGAGATATTTTAAAGAGATTCTTTGAATTGAATTAGCAGTTCAATGCAGAAAAGAGAGGATAATTACCAATCTTGAGTTTGCTACTATCTTGGAGACTGGTCCATTGCTGTAGTAGCAGGCCAACTAAAAGAATATATGAGATGAACTTAAGTCGCACCTGGGCAGTTGATGTTCAGTAAGTCTTGAAGTGACTTACAAACAGTGGTGTTGTTCTGTGAGGTAATGCCCACATGAGGAACAGCTAGAGGTATGAAGTTGAGTATGCTCCTATTCGTACAAAGTTGAAACTTGATTCTCCCCCAGTCTGTATACCATGTTGTTATTAAGGGGAGAATGTTAGGAAATTTGCATTACACTATAGTAAATATTAAATATTCTTAGTGATCTAAATAGTTATTAAGGTGGGGTGATAGTAAGTATTTTAAGTAATAGTTTATTTAAATCTATCCTAATCAAAGATAATTAAACCATTATAGTTTAGGCTGTTTAGCGATTAGTTTTAAACTTTCACACCTACGTAGAATATGTTTGTTTGATGAATAAGAAGGATCAGGTGGATTGTGCTTTCTGTTTTCTTGGATCAGAAACTAAATTGTGCAATGTATATCCCTATGATGTTTGAATAGCATAAATCTTGATACTTGCATGCAATTTTTCTATCTATAAGCTGTTATCCAAGGAGAGGAGTCTTATGAAGATATTCAAAACTAAGAGCATTCTGATAGCTTACAGAGAAGGATGATTGGCAAGCATTATGAATGGAAATTACTGGAACTTAATTTGATGTAGAAAATGCACATGTTTTTGGTGATATAAATAATTACTAAGGTGGGGTCATGGTAAATATTATTTTTATGTAAACCTATGTAGTCAAAGATAATTAAACTATTATAGCTGAGATTGTTTGATGATTAGTAATACACCTATGTAGAATGGGTTTGTTTGAGGACTAAGAGGGGCTAGGTCGATTGTGCTTCCTATTTTCTTGAATCACAAACTAACCTGTGCAATGTATACATTCCTTTGATGTTTAATAGCATAAACTTGACATTTTCTTGCAATCTTTTTTATCAATAAGTTGCTGTCCAAGGAGCCAAGTCTTAAGACAGAAGGAAGATTCAAAACTAAGAGCATTGTGGTAGATTACAGAGATGGAGGATTGTTAAGCATACTTAGAGATGACTTGTCCCATTCCATTGGATGTAGAGATTGCTTTGCCAACCTTCATTGAACTTATAAGGCAGAAACATAACATAAAAGTTTTCCTTTAATTCATGACACATACTTGTAAATTGAAATATTCTTCTATTTGTTGTTCTCTTCTTCTGTTGGGAGTCAATTTTCGAATCCTCCATGTGTTCACTCCAATGCAAGAAGTATTTTTTGCCACACCACATTTGCTTAACCTTTTGTTACAGCTATACCTACTTTCATATTGGGAAGCCATAAACAAGATAGCCTCCCTTGCATTCTTCAGACTCTTAGCTAGCTATTGCTTCAACAAAAATAGTTCCTTTTCTTTCTTTATGGCAGAGCCGCAGATGTCCTTGCTTTGGAAGTTCTTAACAGTATTGTTTTGATCCAATTTAAAAGAGCATGCATAGCAGATCTTAGAGGTCCCCAAACTTTGTATATGTGGAAGGATTATCAGGCAAGAAAAGCAATGAGTCTGACTCTTGCCATCATAATCATTGAAAATCCCACTTCACTTTGTTAAGGCTGCTAGCTGTTATTAGGGATGTTAATGTCTTACTTTTTCTGTCTATAATAACCTGAAGTTCCTCTCAACCTTTGTCTCCTACTAATCTCCTGGATTCCTGGCACTTCAATCCTTTTAGCATCTCATCGTTTTATTGGAAATTGGTACTTAAAAACTATGTTGCCAGTTCAATGTTTGGTTATGGTGGTTTGTTGATTTTTTCCCCGGGGTTCAACCATACTATATGTACATATAATATTAAAAATATATAAAACTTTTAGATAACCATAAGTTGGGGAAATTTTACAACATTACATATATAATTGAGAGCACAGATTGTAATTCATATTTCAACCTCAATTGTCAAATCATAAATGGTAAAGATAAATCAAAATGGTTTAAATTTTATTTTAGTCAACCTGCATATGGAAAATCATTACAAATTAATTATCATCATATTACTCTTCATTGAGGGCATGAATGTCATCAGTTGGTTGAGGTTCATTAGAACTTCAAACAGTCCTAGTGCCACTTCCACTAACTCTACCATGCAAGTTTTGTGTAGCAGACTCGTGCCTCTCATCCTCAATTAAGACCAAAGAAAGTCAGCAACAGCAACATCGAAGTTTGGATGCTTAGGTGCTACATCCTTATGCCTTGTTGCCCCCTCTTTGCACTTGAATTGCTTTTCAAGTGGGGCACACATTGGAATGCACATACAACAATTTCCCTACTCTTTTTTCAGCCAGCTAGTTGTGTTTAACTGACTAGATAAAAGAGTATGTCCTTGAGTTTCACTTAGTTGAAGAGGAACACACAACTTGTTGATATTTGAGACAGTCATACAACATTTAAAATTATAGTTGCCAAATAAAAGTAAGTTAAAAACTAAAAAATGCATACTCGTGATAGGACTTTGATGGCAAGAGGCCGTAGGTAAACATATCCTTGGCCATGGAGGTAACACCTTGTACGAGTCTCTTTCTCTTGTTTCAAAGATTGGTTAGGCTGTATCCCAAATTCACTCACAATTATGTCCTCAAGATCTCTATATGGTGGCATCCTTGTGTGCAAATAAATTATCTTTGTGCTATAGTACTTAGAGTTTAAAGCAAATACTAGGAGATGCCATGGGGTGGTCATCTTGTTCCATTGTTCAACTCTATTTTTTTTGCACTTGTTTGAAAAATATTTTTGAGGGATCTTTCTCCCTAGCTGCTATTATGCCTCCTTTTTTTGGTAATGGTGTTAATGCCTTTGTATATCTTGCCTAGACATCACTATATGTATTGGTGAACCTACTCATACTCTTGTTGGGCTTAGTGGAACTTAACGAAAACTATAAATGATCCATGGTGTTCTATGCCTCTTGTACCTTCACGACTCATCATAAGATGATTGTGTGTGAGGCAGTGTTCCACGGGCGTTGGGGACGGGGGGACGCGTTTCCGAGACGGGGGGGGTGGCGGGGTGGTGGTGCTGATATAGTTATACATATACATATAGTACTTGAAAAACTAGTTTTGAAAAGATGTATGATAGTATTACAGTGTAAGAATTATATTTCAAATGAGACTATAGGAAATTTGAAATACTAAATCTAAATACCAAGATTTCTAAGTTGTGTTGTTATATGGAGCCTAATCAGACTCGGAGGTTAGATTTTCCCTACTTCTATCGGCGTGGTTTCCCCCTATATTTTTCAACGGGGGTTTGGGGGCAACGCCCCCAAGTTGGGGTCAAGGGGCATCGCCCCTTGCGGGGTCAAGGGGTAGCGCCCCTTGCGTGTTCCCTGTCGCGAAACAGGGTGGGGTCGAGGGGCAGCGCCCCGCGAGGCCAAAAATACTTTTATTATTTTCTAAAGGCGTCGGGTGTTATTTTTCTTTTGGTCCACGTCCAATTAGAGTTACCCCTTAAACCTCAAAAAACTTAAAAAGTCACTTTTTAAAAAATTTTTAATATTAAATATTGCATATACGTGGGGGCGACAGGAGACGTCTGGGCGTCTCCCCGTCCTTGGAGAGACGTTTGCACGTCTCTCGAAGGATGGGGAGACGCCCAAACGTCTCCCAAGGAGTCGTGGAGGTGTCTCCATGTCTCTTTGGGAGTCGCCCAGATGTCTCCCAAGGAGACGTCTCCACGTCTCCCCGTCTCCCTGGGAGACGTGGGGACGTCTCCGCGTCCCGACGGCGCTTGGGTGGCGGTGGCGGGACGGCGGGGGATGTCGCGTCCCCGTCCCCGCGTCCCCGAGACGTTTCTGACGGGGGGACGCGCCCAAAAAGGGGGGGGACGCGTCCCCGTGGAATGCTGGTGTGAGGTGAATTGAGTTTGAACAACCTAAAATGGTGTTTACAAAAAGAACAAAAATTAAAAAAGTAAGTGTTGTAAGAAGCAAAGTAAATTTAAAAAATGTAGATTAAAATTTTAAAACTAAATAAAATAAAATAAAATAAAATATTGAAATTTCATAAACTTACCCTCAACAACTACAACTAGATGAAGAATATGAACATGGCTTGTGACATATGATCATTAGACATAGATATTTGAGTCTTAACAACCTCGGTATGGATTCACATTATCTATATAATTTGTTTGTTGAGCTTCTCATCAACTTGAGTGGATGGATGACACGCAGTATCCAAAATATGCTCATATCTTGCCTCAACCAACAACCTTGTAGTTATGGAATTTTTTGTGTGTTTATTATTAGTTGGACATTGTTTAGAGGCCCCACCATCTCAATGGACTCAATTAGGATGTTGGCAATGAAACTTGCATCCTGTACTTGCCTCTCACAATCAAATGCCTTAAAAACATTGCCTCTTTAGGGCACCATACACCCTATTTTTCAATCTTTCCATCGATCAAACATGATAGACACTCTTTTTTTGACTTATAAATATGTAATTGGCTTCAATTGAGTGTCTACAGACTTTCTTTTCATGGTCAATATGGTAGTGCATACCTCATCATAGATAGGACTTATATAATTAATGGGCATCTCATTAATTTCCCTCTCCATATCCTACTACGATGGTGATTCAATGGGGTTGAAAGGAAGCCTATTAGTGTAATTGCAATGTGCAACATGCAAATTAACATTGTCCCTTGCCTCATTTTGAATGCCCTTTCTAATGTACTTGCAGTCTTGATTCATTTGTGGGAAAGAAAGGTTATTGTCTTCAAATGTTTGGCAGCCACTGTTGTAGTTGTGGAGGGTGGCCCTTTATGTGGCTTGTAGGATCTTTTCTTGGTCAAAAGATGAGATTTTGATTTATCTTTGTCAATCGCATTATATGATTCCTCAGTTGAACTATTTGGTCCTCTTGCTCTTTGATATAAGCAAAAAGTTGCCCCTCTAGCAACTTATTTATGTTTTTCTTGCCACAAGCTTTGATTTCTTCTCCAGTAAGCTGCACACAAATGGGATCTCACTTGACAATAGGAGCTCCTATATTTGTTCTAGTACTGATTACAATGCCAAAAATAACCCTACCTCCAACAAGTTGCTCAATAATTGCCACATGCTGCTAAAACAGTGATAATGGAGCAAAATTTAAAAAGCCCTAGTCTACCCTTGGCCCGCTAAGCTAAAATTACCAGCCATTGTAAATTATACATGTACCTACATGTTCTAAAAGTAAACAAATATGAAGAAAAATAAAAATAATGATAATGCAACCTTGGGTTATCATTACTTGTTAAACAATAAAGAAAAAAAGCAATAATGTAACCTAGGCTACATTTACTTGTTAAAAAAATGAACAAGAGAGTAAAAACCAATAATAGGTTGTCTTTCAAAAGGAGTGGAGCTTGGAAAGAAACCTAAAGAGCTTACAAAATCTAAACTAATTTTTTTAACTCGAATGATGTTCCAAGTATTTTGATCTCAATAACACACTTTTAAAACTCTTTTGAGGCATAGGAATAATGATTTTGTGATACTTGAACACTTGGAAAACTAGAAACCTTGAGCAATGATTAGAAAGTGTGTTTGTGGGTAACAAATGAGAGATAAGAATATATTTATGTTTGTGTTTTATGTTTTGTTAGTGACTTAAAAGTCACACTTTAGGGTTAGCTAGGGTTATTTAGGTTTTTTAAATAAAAAAATATATGTTTTTGTAATATTCTTCTCGAGTTCATCTTGGGAGTGGCCTTAAGCTTGGCCATTCAAATTAGGTGTGTCTTAAATATACTTAGGCCGAAAAGTCAGTGTTGGGATGGAGTAGTTTGGACCCAAGTAGGTCAGGATGGAGCTGCTTGAACCTAAGTATGATTGGAACTCGGCCTAGAACGGTCTGGATATAACAAAGGTTCCTCCAAGAGTTGGTATTAAAGCTTTCAAAAGAATTCACAATATGAAGAATATCTTCTTGCAACCTTTACTAATGCAACTAGTAATTGATCTTTTCTTGATTGCTTCTATGATGATCATTGTATTCCCTTTATAATCTACCTTAGTTAGGGTTTTCTCCTTGTTAGTTTGTAGTCCCCTTTAAATTTTGATGGAGCTATTAATTAACTATTTTATATGTTGTCTCACTAAAATACTACATTGAAAAACACCAATTTGCCATTTATATCTTAGAAATGTTAAGGTAAGCATTTAGGTAGAGCTTGTAGAGAACATATGGATGTGTTTGAAATGTTAATATGGATGGTTATATTTGAGCCATATTGCCATATGTTTGACTCCTACCTCTTAGCATTCCATTTACACATGGTGCCAAAGAGCTTATGGGAACTTGGTACTTGTTGATGGGTGTTTTGTGACCACACCAACATAGAATAAAGTTCCCAATGGTCACTCTATCTTCTCTTGAGCAAAGACCCCTCGTATGCTAAGATTGCAAAGATCATTAGAGGCGACTCCAAGGTTCCTACTGCAAACTTGCGACTTTATGTTGGATATGAGCTCGTTTGGCTTGATGTTTGCTGGTAATCCAAGGGGGACCTTACGTAAAATGGGACAATCCTTTAAGAAGACTTAAAACAAATTGAAACTTCAAGGAGTCATTACGAATGATTTGACAATAGATAGCTCTTTTGGAAATGTTTTCTCAATAAAATGCGGAAAGTAAATAGGAAAGGGTTTTGAAAGGCTCTATTCTAAATCTAAAGAACTCAAGAGACAACAAAGGCTCGGGTGAAATTGACCGCACTTTGTTTTGCCAACATCAGACAACTACAGAAAGGGAGGTGCAATCTTCAAAGTTTGTGCAATTTTTTTTCATATTACCAATGAAACACCATCGAAGAACAATGCTCATTGATAATCGAAGTTAAACATACACATTTAAGAGGCTTAGTCTAACCTTACACTGCAAGTAGAAATCATCTATTTACAAAAGGTATGAGCGAGTTATTTCACCATGAAGCGATGCTATCTATCTCATTCACCTACTTGCTTGAAAACACATCTAATCTATTTAAGGAAGAGAAACCATGCGACTTCAAATTAACTCAAGTAATCACCAAAATCAGTGAATCACCCTTATTGTCGTGACAACTTATAGCAACAATTTCGTACAAATTCTCCCTCCTTTATAGGCCCCAAAATGAAAATGGATGGCTTGGATTACAATGAGATCAATAACTAAGATCTGCCCATGCAAAACCCTAATTAGGGTTTGACCATGAAGGACCAATGTGGCGCCAAGTAGTGTGCATGTTCATAAATAAGGAATCACGCCCATTTTGCATTAAATGATCCATCAATCCTAAATTTGGAGTACACCTTGCATTAAATAACCCACTAATCCATCAAAGAGCCCACTATGCATTAAATGGCCCATCACTCCATCATGCATTTCATAGATTCTCGTCCAAAATAGGACAACCATTATCTCTCTCCCTAATGGCAAATGCGATGAATCTAGCTATGACAGCCTCGAGCTCTCCTACAAAGACACTTGGCGTAGTCTCCCACTTGTATTCCAACATAGTAGTATCCTTTTTACACTTGGAGAAAAACTTCTCCCATCTTGGCACAGTCTCTTGGGCCTTGCGCATTATGCTTGAGAACAAGGAAACATTCTCCAGATGTTCCCTCGAGAAGGATTCCATGAAGAAGAATTCTTGCAGTTTGTCCTTCAAGTTGTCCATTGTCAGCTCCTCATCAATTAGTCTTTTTGCAAACAATGCCTCGACATTGGTGAGGATTTCTTCATGAACCTTCTTGACTGCTGTCCTCAATAGGGCTGATTCCATATTAGATCTTTCGAAGAATTCTTTCCCAGTACTTACTGCATAAAACCACCGAGGGAAGTCATATGCTTCATCTTCCTTGATGACTTCTTCATCTATCAACGCCTGCCTGGAAATCTCCATTAGTGCCTTAAGACGTGGAATAGTTAAGTCTTGATAGATGTGCGCATCCTCCCATGAATTGTCCACGCTTTCCAATCTGCCAAAGATAGCCAGGATCCTCCAGTAGAATTGAGCCAAATATTCAATGAATTTGCAAGCTGTAGTGAAGACGTTCTCTACCCATTCCTTAGAACATTGAGCAATTTCCCATATTTCTTCAAGCCCATCCATTGATTCCTTCGGAAGAGAAGAAGGATGAACAAAAGTTTGATCTTCCTCTCTGAATGGACGCATCAAACGTCGTACATATATTCAATGAATTTGCAAGCTGTAGTGAAGACGTTCTCTACCCATTCCTTAGAACATTGAGCAATTTCCCATATTTCTTCAAGCCCATCCATTGATTCCTTCGGAAGAGAAGAAGGATGAACAAAAGTTTGATCTTCCTCTCTGAATGGACGCATCAAACGTCGTACATACTCACATAAGGCTTTGTTTTCACTCTTCAACTTCCTATTTTTCTCTTCCACTTTTTTCATCCGCTCTTTCAGTTCTAGGGAAGATTCATCAAATTCTTCAATCACTTGTGCCATGGTAGCATGACCTAGGTCAATTGTTGTAACATCATACTCATCTGGAGTGATCTCATTTCTGTCCTTGTCAACCTTGGGCACATCCACATGCAAAGGCTTGGATCCTGATTCATCTCTCATAACCTTAGAGAATTTCTTTGCCACCTTCTTCTCTATTGGCTTGTTTATTTGGTTCAGAAATTCTTTAATCTCAAGTGTAAGATCCTTTTTTTCTTTGGCTCTTTCCTTATTTTTTCTTTCAGCCAATTTGGAGCGGCTGCCTGCTGATCCTGTATCTCAAGCTGTTCTCATTCCTGTGTTACTTCCTCAAAGGGTCCTAAGTCTCCCATTGTTGTTTCTCTGAAACAATCTTGAACATGCTGTTTTGTATCTAGAGGAAGCTCTTGCCCTTCATTTCTTTGCTGAACCGGCCTTTGGAAAGCATTGGCATTGAGTATATCCTGTGCCTACGAAATGTCTTGGACTTCATCTTGGAGTTGACTTCCTGCAACTTCTCCTGTGAAGATATGAACTTCGTGTATGCTTGAGTAGTTATTAGGTGATTGCGTCTCTTCTAACCTTTGTCTCTTCTGTTGCGGTTACTCCCTTGGAACCTCTTGCCTTTTCCTTGTCTGCGAATTCCCATGGACACTTTTCTCCTTTTTGCATTCTGTCCTTTCCTGAGGAATTGCTTCTTCTTTGGCCTGAGCTCCTGATGATCCTTCAGTGGCCTCATCTTTTGGGATTCCA
This sequence comes from Cryptomeria japonica, assembly GCF_030272615.1. Taxonomy (NCBI): domain Eukaryota; kingdom Viridiplantae; phylum Streptophyta; class Pinopsida; order Cupressales; family Cupressaceae; genus Cryptomeria; species Cryptomeria japonica. The sequence continues at coordinate 484,585,468 of NC_081413.1, forward strand.
AGCCTCCCATCAAACTGTAAGTCAAGCGGGTGTTCTTTGCCTTCACCTTATTGATATGACGTTCAACCCAGTGCCTTGTGAATTTCATAACTGGCGAGCTTAAGATATCTAGATCATCAATTTCTGGTTCTGACTAGTTAGGTGCTTGGATGGGCTTATCCTTTTCTTTTTCATAATCTGGGTGAACGGTGTTCACATCCTCTTCTACTTGATCTGGCACTTGGACGATTTCACATATTCTTATCAATTTAAGAGGCAATTTGGAAAACATTCTGTTTCCGATCTCATAGTCGTCTTGCCATTAGCCCAATAATCCTCTAGTTGCATCCTATGCTTGTGCCTCATGCTAGTTACCATTCTTATCTTATCATATAGATCGAAATCTGATCTTGTAGTATGAGGTGCGAGGTGGTAGAATAGCATTTCATCTGTTGACTTCATTGCTGCTGCTAATGATGGGCACAAATTATCATAATCTCCCATGACAATCAGAAATTTGAGCCCACCCCTCTTCTTTTTCTGAATCTTGTCATAGGCAGTCAGTTGTCTTGTTACTTCCAACAACACTATTTTATTTGTTGGATGTCTTGGGAGCCTATAGGGTTGGGCAGAGAATCCTTGGACCCAAATGTAAGTAAATCTTGGAAACTGAATGTATTGGGCCCCATACTTCTTTACCAACTTCCTCGCTTCTTGTGACAACCTTGTGTGAACACCTCCTTGTAAAGATCTGGCAATATGCATGGTGAAGTTGTCACTTGCTTTCTTGAAAGTAGTGTTGGACAGGTGCAACTGTGGATAGCATTCGTAGACCTTCAACTGTCTAGGACCACATCCCATGGGTCCTTTGCCGGATAATCCACTGAACTTGCCCATTCTAGCCAACATGTAGACAATATATGAGCTCGTGTAGAAGGATTGAGACTGCTTCAAATTCCTTAGTTGTTCGTCCAAGTTGTTGCTAATTATTCTCCTCCAATCCACCATTTTTGTGGCATCCATTACTTCTTCAATGAAGTAAAACATCCAAGACTCAAATATGTATGCCTGTGGACATCCCATAATCCAGCTCATCATCAGCACAAGATCACCATACTCTTGCTTGAAGTCCATGCTGGTGAGCTGCTTGGGCATCTTTGAATGGTGTGGCTTTGGCTTTTGCATCCACTTTCTATTGACGATTCCAATGCATCTCTCTATGCCGGAATCATAAATCAAAGTCGCTCTTTCCTTGGTTTTGAACATCATGGATTGGAATGCAGGGATTCCAAAAGCCTCACCAATTGTCTTAGCGGTGAGATTTGCGAAGAGTCTACCATCTGGTGCCATAATTGCTCTGCTCTTAGCATCCTAGTGCTTTGCACATTTAATGATCAGTTCTGGGCACTGGATGGTAGGAGGGAATCCGATAGCTGCCACAATTCCGCTTCTAACTATCTTTTTGGCGATGGCTGATGGAGGATGTCTATCTTGACCAAATATTCTCTTTTTGAATTCTTCCAACTTCAATGTTCCTAAGTTGGTGTCATTGACTTCTCTCCACTTTGAAATAATCTTTGACTCGGGGAGGAGTCCTTTCTGTTCATTCTTGATCTACGTCTTCCTGGAAGTGTTTGCCACCTTGCTTGACTTTCCCATTCCTGCAAAACAAAATAATTAACATTAAATTCATGCCAAGGATATCTTAGAAAAAATCCATCAATGGAGGAATTCCACGTTGCCAATTCCAAGCTTGGAATAAATAAAGACCTCCAAAAATAAGAACTTCTGGATAAAAAATCATGCCCTAGCTCTTCTTCACTTTTTTTCTTGCTTCAATTTCTCCCAAAGTGCGATGTGAAGAATGAAATCCCAAGCGGTGTTTAAATAGGAATTCATCCACCAAGCTGCTAAGTTGGTGTCAGGATAAATTTAACAACTGTATTAATCACACTTCATGTTTCCTTAATGAGAGACGACTTGTCATTTTGGCAGACCTTGCTTGTCATACTTGACTTCAAAATAGGAACTTCCATAATGTCTCGAGTTATGCTTCATTAATGCGGAATATTCCATTTTGCATGTTACCAACTTGTCTTTCACAAGATTCTTTCTATCTTGGGCGCATATGGGATATCCAGGAGGATTTCTTTGCCTTAAAAAAAATTTCATGATCTTTTCTCTCTTTCCTGGAGGTGGGTGCTTTTTGACCCTGGGGAAGGAAAATTCCTTTCTTTGTGACAATCTGCCATTTCATGTCCTATGAGTGTTTGGGCACATTTTGTCTTGAAGGAAGAATTCTCTGACACTTAACCATTTTTTCCATTTTCCAAGAATCCTATCCTGCTTGGGGTCCAGAGGAGAAAAATTTCCAACACTTGGCCATTTTTCCACTTTCCAAGAATTTTGTCTTGCTTGGGGTCTTGTTGATGTGTTTTTAACTTACATTCGGACACAGAATAAAATACCCAAAGTATCTTATCCTCTCTTAAACAAAGCTTCTCAAATGCTGAAGATTGGCTTAAGGATCACTTGAGACAACTCCAAGGTTCATAAATGTCAGGTCTTGACGTGTGGATAAGCACAATTGGTTGATGTGATTGTTGGTATCACAAGGGGACTTATGTTGAATTGTTGAATGCTTGAATCGCTGGAACTTGATCATTTGATATTGCAATCTTGTGATGCTTTTTGTCCTAAACTAGCTTGACTTTGAAAAAAAGGGCAAAAGATGAAGGGTTGAGGGAGTCTATTCTAAGACCTAGAATGTGAGAAGATAGGTAAATGATTAGATGGAATCCTACTGGGCGAGGTCTCACCATTAACTTGAACAATTTGACACAAGCTCAGTGCAATCTTCTAAGGATATTTCAAAGATATTCAAATCATTATCATCAAACATTGATCACCATCCAAGTTAATGCATAAGGAATGGACCCATAACAATTTGAGGTTGGGTTCATATCATTCCAGTTGACCACGCAAGGCACACTTACAATCAGTAAGAGGCTAGTGGTATGGACTAAACGGATTCCACACAAATGCATTCAACAAGTTCCTCCATCCAATCTAATCAACATGAAAATAAATTGAGAAGCAAAGACTATGCAAGTTGTTGAAGTAACAAATCAAATTCACCATAACTTCAATGAAATCAATTGCTCTTTCAACAAGGTGTGGCACAATCTTTGCTTTCACCTAGTCTAACTTCTATTCTAATCTAGCGATCATCTTAGCTCTATTTAATATTTGCTAACTATTTCTCCTGCTACTAACTATTAACCTTTACAAATGAAGAGCTTGAGCCTTTTATAATGCTCTCAATACAATTCAATGGCTCAGATCAATTTGAGATCAATGGTCGAGATTTTACAATGAAAACCCTAATTAGGGTTTGTTACAACAAACTCAATTCGGGCCAATGGAAATAATTACAACATTTTGACACGTCATCTCTGGAATATTCGAGCAATGAATAATGGGGGTAGGTGCCTCGAAGTTTGTGCCTTCATATGATGAGTCAGGTACATAGCATCTGGACATTCTGATGTCGAACTCCTTCGATTGGTGGAGGTAGTGACTGCGATGCTGACTAGGAAGCCACTTCAATTCGCTTGTAGACTTGGAAGATTTGATACTCAACATTACAAGCTTGCTCGATGCTTGGTGTGATGATGGGAAGCATCATTCATCCATACTTGTTTGCTTATCCTGCCTTGAGATGATTGTATAATCTCTCCCTTATACTTCAAGATCTTGACCTTTTCATGTCTTTTTAATGCGGTGAGAGTACTTGAGATTCTTCCTTCCTTGATACCCTTGTGCTTGCTGATGAAGTTTTCTTCTTGAGCTTGCATGGTGGCGGAGTCTTGCAATCTTCTCTCTCTCATTCCTTCAAGGTGCTGCTTTGCAATTTGTATCATCCTCCTTTCATATCTGTGAAACAAAACAAGTATGGTATCAAATACTCATTACATATAGCTTTTACACACCTTAATATGATCTCTGATTTTCATGTATTGCAGGTCTGATAGGTGTATCTAGGGGAGATCAATCCTTTTGATGACTGAATTTGCTATCTTTATGATGAAATTCGCTCAATATGCTTCCTTGCTGAGTTAATTCGCCTTCTTCTTGATGAACTTTGTTGCCAAAGTTGATTGAAATCATTGCTTTGCTTGTGAAATTCGCTATTTGCTGATCAGATTCGCTGTAGGAGAGAAATATTTTGAATTGGTGATTGAATGAATGATCTTGATCTTCTTCTTATATGCACTTAAAGGAAAGGTTATGTCTCTCCCTATGTAGGCTGACTTGGCTTAATTAAGTTTATTTTCCCTTGCTGGCCGACTTGCCTTTTTTCTTATTCAAATTTGAATTTTGTTTTGGGTGCTAAAGTAACGTTTGGTGAATCTTTAGAGTGCATTGAAATATCAAGGAAATTCGCTCCCCTCCTTGAGTTCATGAAGTTCGCTCCCCTCCTTGAGTTCATGAAGTTCGCTCTTGGGTGCTTGAACATGAAGTTTGCTTTCAACTCCAAATCGAATGAGTTCAAGGTAAATGCTCTCACATCTTCTTCACTCTCCTACTTCCAAACATGAAGTTCGCTCTCTTGTGCTCAAACATGAAGTTCGCTCTTGGGGGCTTGGAGATGAAGTTAATTTCAAACGAACTTTTCTTCAATCACTTTGTTGCTTTATTGATTCAATCCTTAGGTTCTTAAAGTTATCTCATTCAAACGCTCAAACTTGAACATACACCCAAACAAGGCTCTTAGGGGAAATTCGCTCTCCTACCTCCAAACATGAAGTTCGCTCTTCTAGCTCAATTCCTGAAGTTCGCTCTCCTCCTTCAATTCTTGAAGTTCGCTCCTAGGGGCTTGGAGATGAAGTGGATTGAAATTGAATACTAAGTGTTTGTTTCACTCTCTCCTTGTTTCACTCTCTCCTTTCAAACTTGCAAGATAAGGGTCTTGGAGCAACTTCGCTCTCAGTCAAGGGTATTCGAGGTGAATTTCAGTCCTCATGAGAAGCACTTGAAGCTTTCGCCTTTAACCTCGAGCACTTAGAGTGTCACTAACTAGCAGTTCTTTAGACTCTTTGATTGAGCTTATGACTGACTCACATGAAATCTAGACTTTACAAACTCACTCATTTCATACCTCACACAAAGCTATCCACCTGACTCCTATCTTCCTGACCTTCTATATTTCTTCAATGCAAAGGCTAGTAGCTAAGGACGAACTCTAACACTACCTAGAAAGAAGAAAAAAGTGGGGGTCATCATTTGTGATGGGGCGATGTGTGAATACCTCACAACAGGTCTATTGGTGTGTGTTTTTATGCACACGCAACTCAGAATAAAATACCTTTGAGATTTCCTATTCTCTCTTAGTCTTGATCAAAATCTTCTATGTGCTAAACAAACGGGCCATGTGATCACAAAGACGATTCCAAAGTTCCAGATTCATGTGGATAGTCTTAGTTGGTTCGTTGTGATATGTTGGTAATCTCAAGGGGGACTTACGTAATTGTTCAAGGAGTGAATCAATCAAAGGATTTTGTTGATTGTCGACACTTTTAACTTTCTTCTTTTTTGGAATAATTTTTTCAATGAGCTCTTCCCAATCCTACTTCTACTAAGACTTGGAAAAAAAAGGAAAAAGGATGAGGGTTTAGGAAGATAATGTCAATCTTAATCTAATCCCATGAATTCCGGAGACGGAAACTGCAAAAGTGGAATCCAAAACCAATTCTTGCTTCACCAAATTCAACAACTACACAAGAACGGTGCAACCTTATGAAGAAATCAAAAGATTTTCATATCACTCGTATTCACCAACATCTTGGACAATGAATAAAGCAATAGAAGTTAAATTTCATTTACTGGTTTAGGCTAACTTTGCGCGATAACTGAAAATCATCCAATTATCGAAAGTAAGAATACATTATTCCACATTGAGCAATTCCATCAAATCCTTCATTCAATCTAACAATTTGGAAATTAAAATCTATTCTAAGGAGAGCCAAGAAACCATGCTAACTTGCAAAAGTAGACAAAATTCACCAACAATTGAACAATGAATAATGTCTTAGCACTTAAGAAGTATTATTACAACAATTTCTCAGAAATCTCTCTCATTACAAATGAGAGGAGGGTTTATATAGGCACCCCATTACAAAGCAATGGCTTAGATTGACCTAAGATCAACGACCAATATTAAAAGATAAAACCCTAATTAGGGTTATTTGGAGAAAAAACTTTTTTTGGCCAATGAGGAAATTACAACACTCCGGATAACCAATGAGAAAATAGGAGCCACTTGTTGAGTCTGGTTCATTGCACCTGGACATGTTTGACGTGGAACCCTTGGATTGGCTGATTGATGACTGGGATGCCACCCTCAACTTTACTTGCGGATTTTACTCCCCATAGGCAATATCTCTTGATACTCAACATTGTTCCAATTGCATCATGTGATGAAGCATATTCTGAAATGATTAACTCTTTTGAAATTTCTTGGCTTGGACTTGGAAGGTCGATGTAGAGCCTTTCACCCTTGGATGACTTAATCTTTTTGAATGTCTTGATGAAGCGTGAGTCCTTCTTCTTTGTCCCATTCGTTCTTGGATTCCGGCTTGAAGTGTGAATGTTGTTCTTCCATTATCTTTTCAACTGGTTCCTTGTTACATCGCCACCTTCTTGGAAGTCTGTTCCTTGAGTTGACATCAAGTACTTGAAAATATGAAAATTTTTTAAGTTAAACAAAATAAGCTTGATGTTATCTTGACAAATTTTGAAAGAATAACTCTGATTTTTTGATTAAACATTGAAAATCAAACTCAGAAACAGACTGAGTATGGTCTGAAAAACAAAAATCAGAGCTAAAATAATTAGGAATTTGTGAAATTTTTGCGTAATTTTGAACTTAGAATTGAAAATCAGATCTGGCTTGGACTTGGAAGGTCGATGTAGTGCCTTTCACCCTTGGATGACTTAATCTTTTTGAATGTCTTGATGAAGTGTGAGTCCTTCTTCTTTGTCCCATTCGTCCTTGGATTCCGGTTTGAAGTGTGAATGTTGTTCTTCCATTATCTTTTCAACTGGTTCCTTGTTACATTGCCACCTTCCTGGAAGTCTGTTCCTTGAGTTGACATCAAGTACCTGAAAATATGAAAAATTTCTAAGTTAAACAAAATAAGCTTGATGTTATCTTGACAAATTTTGAAAGAATAACTCTGATTTTCTGATTAAACATTGAAAATCAAACTTAGAAACAGACTGAGTATGGTCTGAGAAACAAAAATCAGAGCTAAAATAATTAGGAATTTGTGAAATTTTTGTGTAATTTTGAACTTAGAATTGAAAATCAGATCTGGAAACTTCAAATCAAACTCAGAAAACCATGAAGATCTTGAAATTTACTCTGATTTGAGCTTTTAGAGGTGAAAATCAGATCAAATGAAGCTCTGTAAATCAAAATCAGACCTTATAAACATTCTGGAATTCCAAAAGCAGACCCAGAAAACTTGAAATTTGGTCTGATCAGAATTTATGAAGGGTTTTAAGATTTAAAATCAGACTTAGAATAACCCTAGAATCATGAAACAAAGGCTGATTTCAAGGGTTTCTGCCTCAGACACAAAAGCAGCCCTTCTCCAAGGATGGAATTTGAAAATTTGATGCTAGAAAACCCTGCATTGGTCTAAATTTCTAATAACCAGAACTTAGAAAGAAAGAAGGGAAATTGGAGGTCAAAATCTCATAATTTTGCCCTTGAATTGCTTCAAACCTGCTAGAAATAGAGAAGAATCTCAGAGAATGCTGAGGATCAATCTTCGAATGCCTTGAATTCTTCTTGCAACCTGCAATTACACCCTTAAATTGCCTACAAAACTCAAAAGAAGCTCAGAGAAGTTTGAACTTCACAAGTACAATAGAAAAGTGTGAATTGTGAAAGGTCAAGACTGTCTTCTTATAGAAAATTCGAATTCCTCATTGTACTGTTTTTTTGTTTTAATGAATTTTTAAATAACAATGCACTTAGTCACAATTTGGCCTTCAATTTGAACTTTCCTTGTTTTATTGTTTTTTTGATTTTAAAACATCCTTCTAGAAGCCTTCTCTCTTTGGAAAATTCCTTCATGAGGTGAGTTTTTATGCTTTAATTCCACCAGCTCATCAATCTTTCCATTTCCCACTTAGGCGATTTTTTTGCTTTTCTTGACTTTTTGCATTTGAATTACCTCCATCTCTTTCCTTAGGTAAATTTTCACATGTATGAGTTTTTCGTTTTTTTTGTTTTTAAATCCAGCTCATGAATCTTCACTTCCATCCTAGGCGAATTTTACATGTGGCTTGCTTTATTATTTTTCTTTTTCATAACTCTTTGCCAATGATCTTTCTCCTTCATCCTAGGCGAATTGCTTTTCCAGCTTTATATTGACTTTGTTCAGTTTCAAAAATTTCTGAATTTCTCCCAAGTTTGGTGAATTGCACATGTGTTTAGGCTTTTCTTATTGCTTTCATTCCAACTCTTCCTCAAGCTAGGCGAATTGTTTGCTTTGTTGCCTTGCTTTATTGACTCTGCCAAATTCCAAAATTTCTTGAATTCCTCCAAGCTGAGTGAATTTCTTAGTTGATCTAGAGCCTTTGTTTTGTTGGCTTTTTGCTCTCAACCTCTTTGTTCTCATGAGTTAGGCGAAGCTTTTGTGTTTTATCCATGCTTTAATCACCTTTATCTTTCTTGCCAAAACTTTACTTTTTCACAGCCAAGGGCGAACTTTGCCTATGGTTGAGGAATTTTCATTAAGTTTTCTAGGGCGGACTTTTAGTGTATGCAAGGAAGATCTCCAATGTAGTAGGGCGGACTTTGCTCTCTTGCAAGGAGGATCTCCAATAAAGTAGGGCGGACCTTGCTCTCTTGCAAGGAGGATTTCTTTCCTTGAGGGTGGACTTGGGGTCTTGCCAAGGAATGTTTTTACCACCTCGAGGGTGGACTATGCTTGAGGGCAAGGAAGTTTGTATCTTCTTGAGGGCGGACTTCACAGAAGGCCAAGGAAGATTTTCCTTGCCTAGGGCGAAGTCTGCACAATGCTAAGGAACTTTTACATCACCAAGGGCAAACTTCAAGGTGTCATTGGAAACTTTGATACTTCCCCATGACGGACTTGTCATATGATTGAGAATTTTTCACGATGCCTTGATCTTCACTTATTAGCTTTTCTCCTTCTAGGTGACCATCATGATTCGAACAAAGAATTTCCAGACTTAGCCCTTTCCTTATGATTTTCAACTTATTTTTTCAGGAACACATCTTCTGAATTCGAAAGATATTTCACAATTGGTTCGTTCTGGATGAATATTTCCAACCTAACACTTCATCTGACCCTGAAAGCATCTATGACCCCAAAAGCAGGTTGAAAAAGTAGGTTCCTGGATTGGCCCCAAAATGCCAAACAAAACTTTCTAAATTTAGAAAAAACAAAAAAGCAAAAATTCCTAAAAATAGCAAGTTGTCAGAATTAACCCCGTGAAATTGCGATTTTATTTCTTCAACCTATTTGAGCCCATTCGTATCATTAGATTATCTGTTTGACCACTCCTTCACTTTTTGACTCCGATGACTCCTCCAAATTTCATAAAACTTGACTCATTTATGATACTAGAGACAAACCCTAAGACACTAAGACCCACCCTAAAAAGCAAAAAACTAGGGGGTCCCCATTTGCAATGGGGCGATGTGTGAAAACGTCACAACAGGGTCCAATGGAGGAAATTTTCAACACTTAACCATTTTTTCATTTTCCAAGACTGTTTGCATGCGTGGGTGCATTCTGCCCTGGAGGAGGAATTTTGCACACGAGGAATAATCCTCCTACACTATGAATTTGCACCCCAGGAGCTTGCCTGGGCGCATTTGAGGGGCCACAGAGGAATTTCTTCCTCTAGGAAAAATCCTCCATGCCTTGGGATTTGTGCCCAAGGTAGGAGTTTGGGTGCATAGGAGGGGTCAAGGAGGAATTTTGGAAATTTTGAAATATCCTCTTCATGAGAAATGTGCCCAAGGAGCCTAGCTGAGCTCTTTGGAGGCTTGGTGAAGGATTTTGGAAATTTGGAAGAAATCCTTCTGTCCTTGGGAAATGTGCCCAAGATGGATTTTTCATGCTTTGTTCATTTGAGGAAGGATCTCCAAACTTAGACAAAATTTGATCCCCTGCCTGCTCTTCAACTTTTCCGAATTTAGAACTGGATATCTCGGAACATTTTGCCGTCAATGCTTCGCCAGTTGCCGAAAATAGACTTACTAAAAATAGTAAGCTCTTCGAAACACCAAATTAGGGCAAATCGGGACACAATGACACTTACTAAAAATGGACTTAATAAAAATAAACATTGCTAAAAATAGTAAGTTTGTTTAAACGCAAAATTAGGCCAATCCGGGTCGCAGTGAAACTGAAAATAGACTTACTAAAAATAGTAAGTCTTTAGAATTCGCTCAAATTTCATTGGTAGCTTCCTTGAAGGGTTCTCTTTTCAATGCTTCATTCAAATTTCACAATGCCCTAGGCTATTGACCTCATTTCTAAGTCTGAAGGATAAAAACCCTAAAATAGACAATACATGCTTCCAGACTTAGCCAAATTTCTCCAAAACGCTTGTAGACACCCAAAATTCACCAAAACTTTGGGACTTGAGGAGATCAAAGAAATTGCTGCCAAACTACCCAAAAGACCACATCCAAAAGACCAAATGGACAAAAATGTAGGGGGTCCCCTTTTGGAATGGGATGCTGTGTGATTAGGCCACAATAGTAGTATCATGGTATGAAAATCTGGGTTCACCACAACTTTCTCCAAATTCTTTGGGTAGATGAGTTAAGTCAAATTTATATGCTAGATATCATAAATTTTGTCAAGAAGATATAAAGATCAAGTTAATGGTTCAATTGGCTGTGAATCTGTGATAATATTTAGCTATTGATGGATTTAATAAATGGGAACACTTATGACCTTGTATCTTTTATATTCACAAAAAACATTTTGAGGAATCTTAGATTGGGGAATTTAAGTTTTAGACTAAAATGAGCTTAACATATGCACTATCAACAATGTGGAAGAAGCTGTGCAAAAGTTTATCGAGCAGAACACAATAGAGAATGAACAGTAGGTTTATTTACAATTAATGATTGAATTGATTTAGAAACCTTATGGTCCATAAACCATCATGCTTAAGACATATGGAATAGGAGAAGAATGATGCAAATAAAAAAAGGAAAAAGGCAATAATACCTCGACGAAGTAATATGTATCAAAATTTGAATTTACTAGTGATCATTTTTATAAAAACAATAACAAGATTGAGACAAATACCAAGTCTATTGTAGGAAAGTAAAGTATTGATTTTTTAAGACTCTCTTAGACAGCCATATGAAGAAGAAATCAGAGAATAATTTTTAATGCCCAAGGAGATTTGAAATATATTGTTATAACCATACTTAGACCCAAAAACTATTGATAATTTTACCACACATCTATCACTTAAACCACATTTTATTTATGTATTAATATGTCAAATGCCAAATTACTATGGAAAAATGTCACAAAAGTCTCTCTTACATGACAGAAGCATACTCTGCAGATGCCCATGCATGGACTTCTCAAAATGCACTGGTGTATCCTTGGGACAAAATAATTAGATACCTTGGATATTTATCTTTTACTGGACATTTGAAATTCCATTAAACAAGAAGAATTGTTGGTGTTGCTAAAGCTTTCATTTACTACAAAGAATATGCATTTTTTAATGCAAGGGTTGGTGGCAAAAGGAAGAATTGTTGTTGTAACTTGTTGCCAAAGGTTTCATTTGTGGCCTCAATTTTTTTCCCACTTGCACTACTGCATGAAACTCTTCATAATTTGTTGGGTAGTTTAGAACTGCCCTCTTAAACAATTTGGAATGATATAGCACATTATTATCCTCCTTACATCCATACTTTAGTGCATCCATTTCCTTCTTATAATTTAGATGTAAGTGTTTGGGCATATGATTTTAATTTTAATTCATCAAAAGCATTTTGCTTATTTTTACTCCAAGCAAAAGACTTGATTTGAGAACATGTAACAAAGATGCAACTATGGAGAAAGAGATGAACTTTCAAAGTGCCTTTACTTTGGCGATATTTAAAGGTTTAGGACACTTGAGAACTGCTTAAATCTTGTCCACATTGTTATCTTTTTAATTTGTCATTTTGGTGCAATACAAAATGGAACAACATTTAAGGAAAAACATTTCTTTGAATTAGAAAAGGGAAGAGCTCTTGTAACTACAAACTACTCTAAATCCTAGAACTTAGGGTAATGGTTTTAACTTTTTTATACCATGCACAATATAATTTTGGGATTTTCAGCATACAATGCAAACAAATTAAAGTAAATTGCCTGCCTTTTTGTACTTGGGTATGGGCATAAGGCTAAACAACTCTTCTACACAAGACAAGGAATTTTGTAATCTAGCTACTTGATGCCAATGATTTAACCAATGACTACTAATACACATTCACACTTTCTGGCTAAAAGAAGGGACCTGGAAAGAATAAGTACAGAAAAGAAATGAATTGGAAATAAACACAAGATGTTACAAGTTAAATATCAGAGATTCATGTACAAAGCTGTAAATAATCAAATTAACAATTGCAATACACAGTTTGCAACAATTATTAACTTCTGTGCAACAATTATTAACTTCTGTTTGACTGCACCTGTACCCAAGCTGAAAACATACCCAGAAGTTGACTTTCTGTCATCAACACAACCTGCCCAATCTGAGTCTGTGAAACCAACCAACCTAGGATCTTTTCTTCTGCTGTACAAAATGCCAAAATCAAGAGTGCCCTTCACATATCTAAGCACACGCTTCGCTGCAACCCAATGCTCAACTTTTGGGGCTGACATGAAGCGAGAAATATAGCTCACAGCATAACTGATGTCAGGTCTAGTGGCGGTGAGATAGATGAGGATGCCCACTAGTTGCCTGAATGAAGACTCATCCACTACAGGTGAATCTGATTTGGCTGATAATTTGAGCCCTATCTCCATAGGTGTAGATGCAAGTTTACAATCTTGCATTTGAAACTTATCCAGTAGGCTCTTGGCATACTTTGATTGAGAAATGAATATGTGGCTATCAGTCTGCCAAACCTCTGCACCGAGACAATAATGGAGAAGTCCTAAATTTGTCATATCAAAATGCTGACACAAATTCTGTTTGACTTGCATGATCAAATGTGCTGCATTGCCAGTAATGATGAGATCATCAACATAGACTACTAGAAATAGAATATCATCACTAGTATGTTTGACATACAAATTGGGATTTGAAGGACTCTTCTGAAAGCCTTGATCAATCAAGTACTCTTCAATTTTGATGTACCATGCACGAAGAGCCTGTTTGAGGCCATAGAGTGCTTTGACTAGTCTACATACTTGGTGTTCCTTACTAGCAACCTTGAAACCTGGAGGCTGCGTCTTGTAGACTTCTTCCTGCAAATCACCATTGAGAAAGGCACTCTTGATGTCCATTTGATGGACTTTCCATCCAAATTGAGCTAAGAGAGCGAGGACAAGCCTAATGGTACTCATCTTGGTTGTGGGAGCGAATGTCTCCTCATAGTCGATGCCGTCCTTCTGTGAAAGCCCTTTTGCCACCAACCGAGCCTTGTACTTATCAAGGCTTCCATCATATGAAGCTCCACATGCTTTGTCCGCTCATGGAAGACTGGATTTTTGGCTAATTTTAGAACCCCTTGATTATCACAAAACAAGGGAGTAGGTTCTGGTTGAGACATTTGCATGTCTGCAAGCATCCTACGTAGCCAAATTGCCTCACATGCTGCCTTAACAGTTCCCCGATACTCTGCTTCGGTCGAGGAAAGAGCTATTGCCTGTTGCTTCTTGCTGGTCCATGTGATTGCTTCTTGCTGGTCCATGTAATTGCACCTGTACCCAAGCTGAAAACATACCCAGAAGTTGACTTTCTGTCATCAACACTACCTGCCCAATCTAAGTCTGTAAAACCAACCAGCCTAGGATCTTTGCTTCTACTATATAGAATGCCAAAATCAGGAGTTCCCTTCACATATCTAAGCACACGCTTCGCTGCAACCCAATGTTCAACTTTTGGAGCTGACATGAAGCGAGAAATATAGCTCACAGCATAACTGATGTCAGGTCTAGTGGCGGTGAGATAGATGAGGCTGCCCACGAGTTGCCTGAATGAAGACTCATCCACTACAGGTGAATCTGATTTGGCTGATAATTTGAGCCCTATCTCCATAGGTGTAGATGCAAGTTTACAATCTTGCATTCGAAACTTATCTAGTAGGCTCTTGGCATACTTTGACTGAGAAATGAATATGTGGCTATTAGTCTGCCAAACCTCTACACCGAGACAATAATGGAGAAGTCCCAAATCTGTCATATCAAAATGTTGACACAAATTCTATTTGACCTGCATGATCAGATGTGCTGCATTGCCAGTAATGATGAGATCATCAACATAGACTACTAGAAATAGAATATCATCACTAGTTTGTTTGACATACAAATTGGGATTTGGAGGACTCCTCTGAAAGCCTTGATCAATCAAGTACTTATCAATTTTGATGTACCATGCACGAGGAGCCTGTTTGAGGCCATAGAATGCTTTGACTAGTCTACATACCTGGTGTTCCTTACCGGCAACCTTGAAACCTGGAGGCTGCATCATGTAGACTTCTTCCTGCAAATCACCATTGAGAAAGGCACTCTTGACGTCCATTTGATGGACTTTCCATCCAAATTGAGCTGAGAGAGCGAGGACAAGCCTAATGGTACTCATCTTGGCTGTGGGAGCAAATGTCTCTTCATAGTCGATGCCCTCCTTCTGTGAAAACCCTTTTGCCACCAATCGAGCCTTGTACTTATCAAGACTTCCATCAGCTTTATACTTGACTTTAAACACCCATTTGCAGCCAATGGGCTTCTTTCCTGGAGGAAGATTAGACAATACCCAAGTGTTGTTTTTCAGAAGACTATGTTGCTCCGCTGCCATAGCCTTTTCCCATTCAGGTACACCTTTAGCCTCTGTATATGTTTGAGGCTCATAAATATTGTGAATGTTGGCCATAAGTGCAAAATTAACTGTGTGTTGTTGGCTCTTACCTCTAATGGATCTACCCTCAATGAGCTCATCATCATGAAGATCACCAATGGTCTTGGCCCACCACTTAGGCCAGAGAGTAGAAGTACCAACATCTGCTGCAGGATGAAGAGTGCTTGGAATATGTGGAGCAAGCTCCTCTGGATGTGGATCGAGAAGATCTTGAGGAAAGTCAGGGGGTGCAATGTCATGCTTGGGAGACCCCACAACTTCAGAGTCAACTAAATCCCTCCCATCAAGTGGAGCTAAGGGAAGACGAACACCCATACTTATAGCCTTTGGAGGGTGATCCTTCGTGCTCAAATCAGGAGAGGAAGGCTGAAAAGGCCCTCTTTCTTCATCAAATACTACATCTCGACTGAATATGAGGTGATTAGTGTCTCTATCAACCAGCCGATATGCCTTGTTGTTGTCACTGTAGCCGATGAACATCAATTTCTGACTCTTTGGATCCAGTTTGGTGCGCGTGGCATCTGGAATCCAAACATAAGCTGTAGAGCCAAAAACTTTCAAATGACTAATTTTGGGCTTCCTGCCAGACCAAGCTTCCTCCGGAGTCATCTTCTTAACGGCCTTTGTGGGAGACCGGTTCAGAAGGTAGATTGCAGTGAAGACCGCTTCCGCCCAAAAGTGTTTTGGAACATTTCTATGCTCCAACACAGACCGAGCCATCTCAGTGACTGTACGGTTCCTGCGCTCAACAACACCGTTCTGTTGTGGGGTCTAAGGTGTGGCAAGCTGATGCTTAATGCCATGTGATGCACAAAAGTTGGTGAACTCTGTAGAACAAAATTCCCCTCCATTGTCCGATCGAAGAGTGACTATCTGACAGCTAGACTCTTTTTCCACTAAGGCCTTAAACGTTTGAAACATGGTGAACACCTCTGATTTCTGCTTAAGAAAATAAACCCACATGCGTCTGCTCAAATCATCAACAAATAATAGAAAATACCTGCATCCAGTGACTGATGGAGTGTTCATGGGACCACAAATGTCTGCATGAACGAGTTGCAAGACCTTGTATGCTATCCAAGTGTCTCCATCTGAAAATGGAGTCCTATGCTGCTTTCCAGCTTGACACGCTCCGCAAACTCCATGATTCTAAGTTTGAATCTCAGGTAATCCTACGACTAGATCCTCTCGAACCAACTGAGAAAGATAGTGGACATTGAGATGCCCATATCGCTGATGCCAAAGAGTGCTGATGGAAGTACTTCTAGCTGCCATGGCGAGCTCCTGAGAACTAGTAGAATCAATAAGTCTATAAAGACCATGATCCTCAATACCAACTGCAATTGTAGTGCGAGTCTCCCTGTCAACAATGCTGCACTTGTGCAACCCGAAGACGACATCTAGCTGTGGTGAATGCTGCATAATCTAACTGACTGACAGTAGATTGAGCTTCATACCAGGTACAAAGTATACATTGAGGAATGTTAAATCCCTCCCACCAGATGAAATCTGAACGTTGCCCTTGCCGACAATAGTATACTCTTCACCTCCACCAAAGATCACTGAATCAGTGAAAGGCATGTACTCTGTAAACCAATCCCGACGATGTGTGAAATGTCGAGAGGCTCCAGAGTCAATGTACCAGGCTGATGATTGAACATCATCAGAGGAGGTTTGGGCCATGAACGCATGGAAGGCAAATTCCTTCTGATCAAGATGTGTGGTAGAATTGGCTTTCTGCTTGGACCCTCCCTGTTTGGATTGCTGGGATGCTATCAATTTCCGACAATCTTTCACCAAATGGCCATATATATGATAGTAGGAACACTGTAAGCTCTTCTTTTTGGAAGACTGTTGAGGTTGACCTTGACCTTGTCCTTTCTGCTGGAAGGACGGAGCTTTACCCTTGTACTTATGCGAAGCTGCGGCTGTGAAAGCCTGTTCAGTGGACGAACTAGCGCCGCTTCCAAACTGCTGCTTCCATCGATCCTGTTGGAGTAGCTTGTTGCAAAGATCAGGAAACTTCAAATCAACACTAGTAGAGTAGATATTGAGCGTATCAATGAAATGCTCGTAGGATCTGGGAAGGCTTTTTAGCGTGATCACTACCATATCCTCTTCCACCATGGTTCGGCCTATAGCTTCTAACTGATCACGGATGTCCTTGATCTTCGTAAGATGTGCCTGGATAGATGACTTGTCATCCATCATGATAGAAAACAACATATTCTTTAGAAAGAAAGCTCGGCTCTTGTCGGACGTTTCATGAACATCCTTCAAAAGATCCTAGATCTCTTTTGCTGTTTTACCTGAAGGCACCTGTGGGAGTTGATCATCTGTGACAGAGAGTTTGATAAGCATGACAGCCTCTCGATTCTTCACATCATGTTTGTCTTGATCATCATCTGCTGTTGTAGGACGAGATCCCTTGCCCAAAACAAGCTGATCAAGGCAACGATACTCAAAGATGGTAAGCATACGCTATTTCCAGGTGTTGTAGTTGCGGCCGTTGAACTTCTGACTGTGTTCCAACATGATGTTGGTTAATGATGCCATCATGGAAATCGAGGTTGATCGAGGTCAACTAAGTGAAAGCAAGAGACAGAAGAATCTGAGTTTAAAAAAAATCAGAATAGAAACAGCTGCTGAAAAAACTGAAACCCTATAGGAGAATTCTGGCACAAATTCCAAGGCACGAATTTCGAGGTTTGGAAGAAACCCAAAAATTAAAATTTTCTGCACACTTAAAATAGCATAAATGGTGACAAAAAAAACAGCAAAAATCCCAACATCCACAGAAATAGTAGAAATTGTGAACTGTTTTTAAATTCCAAGGCAAATTTGTTGGCACAAAAATTGAGGCATGGAAAACAAGGCACCCAGAAAAATCTGAGACCAACCTAGAAAAGCTCTCGAAAAACCCACCAAGAATCTGAAAACAGAATGCAGATCCAACGGCTCAAAAATTGAGGCACGGAAAATGATGCATCCAGAAAAATTTGACAATGACCCAGTTGAGCTCTCGAAAAACCCACCAAGAATTTGCAACCAAAATAAAATTTCGACTTGAACAGAAGGGTCAAAACCCTAGTCGAAAATTGCAGAAACCCTAGGAAAATTGTCAACCTGCAAAAAAAAAACTGCCCAGGAAGAGAAAAAAATCTGCTTTTTAAAAAAAAATCTCTTCAAATAAAAAAACTTTGAAATTTTTTAATTTCCATGCTCTGATACCATGAAAAATAAATTGAATGAATGATTCAATAATCGGATGATTACATTGAACGATATACACACGTATATATAGAGGTTACAAGACAATGTTCTATAATTAGAACATAACGTTAAAGTAAAAGATTAAAGAGCTAAAAGCTAAATTAAGCTTAAAAGCTAATTAATTAAAAAGAAAAAGCTAAATGCTAAATAAAGCTTAAAAGCTAATTAACTAAAAAGCTAAATGACCATTAAACAAGGAACTAAATATAGGTGACTAAAATATAATTAAATATTCTAATAGGTATCTTCCACTTGGTTACATCTATTACTCACATCTTCAAAAAGGAGTTTCTTTATTTGAAGCAAGGTTGACCATTGTAAAAGATTAGGAGTTGATTCCTTCCTAATTATCCCTTCTTGTGCCAGCACCTGTCTAGGTGCCTGCCTTATTGTTTGCAAAACAGGAATGGTGATGTCCTTAGTATGGACGAAGGCATCAACTGTCATCATGAGGTTATGAACCATCTCAAGAACTTGAATGGCTCTTCCAAGTATTTTCATCATATTCCTTACAAACTCATTAGCCGTTGTGAAAGATTTGTTGATCCAAGCCTCTAGAAGTTGTGCTGAATTTCTCATTTTCTCCATGTGATCAACTGACTCGATAGAAAGCAAAGGAGGTGGTGTGGTTGCTGGACTTTGATGTCTCAAAGGCTGTTGAAACTGCTGAATAGAGCTCCTCCATGCACGTACCTCTTTCTCCAATCTTTTGTTCTTTTCTATTTAGGCTTTTAGCTTCTCATTTACTGCTTTTATGGATTCAGTGGCTTCCTCCATGGCTTGCTCGAAAATGAGTGGACCCAAGTCGAATGTCCCCAAATTATATTCCTCTGCCAAGATCTCATCTTCATACTTATCTGTGGCGGGAGTGTCAATCTCTATCCTTGTAGAACCTGTATCATCCCTTATTATCTTAGACATCTTTGGAGCTTTCCTTTTCTCAATGACCTCTTGAGATCCATTTAAAAGACTATCTAAATCAAATGCTTCTTGTTGTTCTTCTTCTATCAATTCTTTGGTAAGCCTTTCCTTAAGCCATTCGGGAATGGAGGATCTTCCTTCTCTTACTTGTACTTCTTCAGGTGGAGGTTCATTTCTAGCAGGAGAGGTTACTTTTATTATCCTCTTGTTCTTCATCATCACAAATCTGAATATGAAAGGCTGGGTGTGATGAATCTTGAGACATTCTTCCTTGTTCTCGCTTGTCATTCCTGTCATTCTGTATTGTTGACTCTATTGATTCATCTACTTCGTGGACTACATCTTCATTTCTTCTTTGATCTTCACCTTGATCTTCTTTCTCATGTCTAGAAGACACGTTGGGAGTTTGATCAAGATTTGTCTTTTGCTTCTTCTTGGAAGTTTCCTTCTTTCCTTGTTCATTCTTTCTCTTTGATCCTTTTGAGTGTGAAGCATTCTCACTCACACTTACCCTTTCCTCTTCTTCCATCCTTGTCTCTAAGTTGAAAGTCATGGTTACATATTGCTCCTTCATCTTTTGATGTTGAATATCTACCCATCTTCATGTGCAAGCTAAAACAGGATCCATCAATTCCCTGAAATCCGTGACTTCCTTTTCATCCCAATTGATCTTTATTCCTTTGTCGGCTTTCTCATAGGTAGATTGGATGTATCGACCACTATCTTGTGCTTGGTCGACCATTCTATATATCTTGCATCTTCTGATTAGGTCAAGAGGCATCCGAGAGTGCATCTTCTTTCTTATCTGAGAATCATCTTGCACATTCATCCAAAAGTCTTCAACTTGAGACACATGCCCGTACTTCCTTCCAGCCATCTCTTTAACATTACCATGAGGATCAAAATTTTCTCTAGAAGCAAATGGTGTAGATAAATAGAGAGATAGTTCTGGCTTGGCTCTTTTAGTTGCTTGAAGTGAATGACAAACTTCTATTGAATTTCCAAGTGTAATGGAATTAGTGATGACAACTCCATGTTTGTACCTTGAGGATTTAGTATATGCTAAAAATTGCCTTGTCACCTCAAGAAATACTATTCTATCCATAGGATATCGTGGCAACATAAGGGGAGGAGAAGGACATCCTTGGATCCTTATATATGTGAACTTGGGAAACTGAATAAACCACGCCCCATATTGCTTGATTAGGTCTTGTGCATCTTGAGACAACTTTTGATGAATTCCTCCTTGTAAGGTTTTGGTGATGCATTGTGAAAGTATCATTGACCAATCTATAATGTTGTTTAGGTGGATGATGCAATATCTCATAAGAATCACAGACCCTTATCTCTCCGGGCCCTCTTCAAACTCGGCCTCTATGTGGTAGCCCTGCATATTCATAGCTCCTTGCTAAAGAATATATGATATACAAGCTCATGTGAAATGACTTAGTTGGAATCAACCTTCTCAACTGCACATCTAGGCAATTACTAATGATCCTTGCCCAATTAATCATTCCCTTTCCTTGAATAATGATTTGAATGAAAAAGAACATCCACTTGTCAAAGCAAAAGGCTTGAGGAGCTCGTACAACTCGACCAAGCAAAGTGATCAAATCTCTGAATTCTTCTTGAAAATCCATGCGATGTGGCCCATTGGGAATCTTGTTAAGGCGAGGTCTACTCTTTTGCAACCAGTCCCTATTAATGATTGATAGGCATGTGTTAGGATCATCTTCATAAATTGACTTGGCTCCTTCTAGACTCCTATAGATCATGTCTCTATGTTCCGGTAGATGGAAGGCTTCACTTATGGCTCTCTCTGATAGGTAGGCAAGAACAGTTCCATCCTCTGCCACGATCGTCCTTGAGTGTGAATCATAATGCTTGGCACACTCGATCATCAATTCACGACATCGAACTGCAGGAGGGAAACCGGCTGCCTTGATGATGCTGCTCTCTATTATCCTCTTGGCTATAGGTGACGGTTTGCCGATGTATGGTGCCTCACAAAACTTCTTCACTTCGAAATTGCCAAGGTTTGTGTCTCCAATGTTGCTCCATCGAGATGTAATCTTGGTCTCCAAATCATTACCCTTTTGGTCTTCTTTGATAAGAGTTTGCCTTGATGATGATCCACTTGGCTTAGGTGCTGCCATGATTTACCTATAAGAGGCGATCAAGTTAGTATTTTGATTAATACACTGAGGCTTATCTTACTTGAATATGAATTGAAACTTGCATCTAAAATATAGAATCAAATGCTGACATGCACCCTATCTTTGAATGAATTCCGAGTTCTTGCTCGACCTTAATTTCGATTTTAAAATGCAGTCCTTACCAGTGATTTGATGAATTTGAACCAAGGACTAACACTAACTAATGAATGCAATCTTGATAGCTAAAGATAAATCTGGATTGATTAAGGATGAATTCGCTATATGACAGTCCTCCTTGCTGGATAAATGATGAACTCCTTCCTTAAATTTGCTAAACTTCGACTTTGTTGCTGTGTCTTCCTTGACAAATTTGCTTTGCTGATGACTTATTTCGCTGTCTTGAATTCGAAGTTTGCTGACTGCTAGAGAAATTCGCTCAATCTGCTGATCAAATTCGCTGATGATAGAAGACAAATGTTTTGATTTGTTTTTGAAATGATCTTGTGAATACCTTTATATATGCGATATGTCTTTGGAGTAATAGGCCGACTTTGTAAAAAATAAAATAATAAATAACAAACAGCTTCTATGATGGCCTACTTTTCATCTTGAACTTTCTTCATTGGAATTCGAAATTTTGAATAGATTTTTGGGCGCCAAACATTTGTTTCATGTGATTTCGCTTGGGATTTTGATCAAGGTTCAATGTGAGGTTTTCGCTCCTAGATCGTCTTAAGGACAGGCCCTATAAGGTATAATTCGTTCTTTGTCCTTCCGAAGGACAAGACCTATGTGAAGTTCGCTGGCCAGCCTCTTGAAAAATGCATTCTTATCAATTCGCTTCATTTACTTGGTGATCAAAATTATGACAAGGGGTTCGCTCTATGTCCTTTCTAAGGACAGGTCCTATAACAAATGAATCCGCTCCATGACCGCCTTAAGGACAGGATAAATAACACATTTCGCTCTGTGTCCTTCCGAAGGACAAGACCTAAAAGACGTATTTCGCTCTATGTCCTTCATGAGGATAGGACCTATAATCAAATTTGCTTGGTGATCGGCCCAAGGATAGGTTCAAAATGTTCAAAATGTAGACTCGGTCTATGTTCTTTTCCAAGTTCGCTCAATAGCCAGCCTAAGGACAAGGTTAAGACTATAAACATTCTCGCCCAATGTCCTTTGGAAGGACAGCCTTCAAAAGATGGTTCGCTCTAAGACCGATTCAAGGACAAGTTTTATATAATCAAGTTCGCTCTAAAAGCAAGACTTGGTATGACAAATTCGCTCCGCAACACCTTCTAGGTTTGATCGACCATCATCAATGAAAATAATTTCGCTCAATGTCCCTTCCAAGGACAGGACCTATATACCATTTTCGCTCAAAGATCAGGATAAGAACATGAATCAAGCTCGCTCATCGTCCTCTTGAAGGACAAGACCTAAATCCTATTTCGCTTTATGTCCTTTGTGAGGACAAGACCAAAAGATGAACTTCTCTCACCGACCTCCCCAAAGACAAGCTCAAATCACTCCATAACCAGCCCAAGGACAATTTTCAAAACATAGTTCGCTCAATGTCCTTGATGAGGACATAATCAAGATAGGCAAAATTCGCTCTCCGACCTCTCTAGGGACAGGACTTAAATGACAAGATTTGACAACTTACCTTATGACCTTTACCAAGACATGACTCGAAACTTACTACTCCATCAACTTGAAAGCAACATCAATTCCGCCTTCTAAGAACACCTCTATAAGAAATTCGCTCCGAGACGCTCGGAAGGATGGGACCTAGAGTAGAATTTTGCTCTATGTCCCCTCAAGGACATGACTTAAATACCATCTCTTCACTCAAAGATCAAATCAAGAACACAAGTCAAATTCGCTCTAAGACAGCTTCAAAGACAAGGCTAGAAAGAGCACTCCAAGACCCTTGGAAGGACTAGGCATGAAATTTGCTCTTGAACCTTTGGAGGGAGAGGACCTAAAAGATAAACTTCTGAGCAATGTTGACTCCTAACTTAGCCTGATCCGATCTTATGCTAACCCCATAAACTCACTCATTTCATCCTGAAAGCAAAGAGAGGCAAGACTAGACAAAAAGAAAAACCAAAAAAGAGGGGTACCCATTTTGATGGGGCGATGTGTGATATGGTCACATCACAACCTAGCTACACAACAAGGGTCATCCTTTGAGGGGGAACAAATTTCATTTCCTTTTGCCTAGGATCGAGTTAGGCAATGGGGTTTCAGATATGGATCTCCTTGAGTCACCTTGGCAGGATATATTGCATGGGATAGATCTCAGTTTACTCAGGATTTTCAGTATTGGTTTTGATGATGATTTGTTGATGGGAAACCAGGAGTTGACAGTGCAATTTGAGGATGAAGGTTTGTCAGTTCCGGAGTCTATTTCTATGGTTTTGCAATTTGATTCTTTGGGAGAGCAGTTTTTTTGAGGAGACGAATGAGTTTACACAGTATGCTTTTGCTCTTCTTGTTGGAGGTTTTCAGGAGGTCATTGATTGGGGCTCCTTGCAAGACAATGCTTTCTGTAGATGGTGTTGCAGATATCTTAGACTGATTTGGGACCTCGAGATTATTCTTAGTTTCAGTGGATCAGTCAGAAGATTGGGGGTTGTATTGGCATTGCTTGAGGACAAGCAATCTTTGGGCAGGGCGGATTGTAATGTCCCCAATTTTTCAGGTTCTCTAGTAAGCTTTAGTAGCTGACATTCTGGGTTCACGTCAGCTTGTTCAAATGAGTAATTTGATGTTTCCGATGAGCTCAATTGGTTTATTGGAGTTATACGCCACTTTCCAAAGTGATTTCTGGTGTCTGGATTGGTCTCCAAGAATCTTGGAGAAGTCGTCTATTTTTAGTAAGTCGCTCGATCGGCCTCGTTTGCTACTATTCGTCATCAATATCACTCCGGTGCGATCAGAACTTGATTCCGATGTGTTCTGACGAGTTTTTGCAAATTTGGTGTATTAACGTGTTATTTTAATTATTTTACTAAGGTTGCTTAAATTTAATTAAAATATTTAATTCCAACCTTAGTGTTATAGCTTGTTGGAACCGGGGCGAAAAGTTTTAAATCTTGGGCACATAAAACAGTGACCTTAAGTGTCAAAATATTATTATATTATTGAAAGGGTCATTTTTAGAGGAAAAAAGGAGGAGTTTAAATTAATAAAGTGACTATTAAATTTAAGTACATTTAGTTATAAAGTCACTTTATTTTTGAAAGAGACATTTTATTCTCTTAAGTGAGAAATGATATTTTAAAAAGAAAGTTATTTATCCCACATTCTTGGTGCATTGGGATTTGAGCTCAAGTGAGGTCATAAATAAGGGCATTTAATGCTGGAAAAGACATCTTGGGAATGGTGTTTCTTGAAAACTGAGTTTCTGGAGAAAATCTGGAAATCATCTGGGCTTTTGGGGACAATCATCCTCATTGGCAACATTTCCCACGTTTGTGGAAGACCAAATCTGGGAAATATGATTTTTTGGTGAAGATTGGATTGGCACATTGGCAGCAACAAATAGTGGAATACACAGCTGGGTGAGTTCAATAGTCTTTGTTGGTAAATGAACACTTTCCAGCGCATTACTCATTGGTGGTATTCAGTTCGAAATTAGCAGATTTCATTAGTTTGAGCACGACATATGAATAGCCAGCCGTGGAAGACAATAAGGTAATTCACAGCATTTACTGTGTATCTTTAAGTTCAGTTCTAACGCAGAACAGCAGTCTGGCAGTGCATGGAGGGAGAAATGAACAGAATTGGGCATAGTTAGCTTTCCAAATGTTCAGCCAGCGTAACACCCAGTTGCAGATTTGTGGGACTAAATTGCTGTGTGCTGACATACCGTTTCATGCCCTTACCTGTGCATATTAACAGCACCTGTTGTGCGACTTTCTAGTCTGAGCATGGCCAGTAGCAGTCACCATACGGGTATTTGGGAAACCCAGAAGTGTAGCGGCTGTCAAGGAAGAATTTGCTGCTGGGTCGTGGAGACCATTCTGTGTATACAACAACTTCCAAAAAACAGGTTCTTCATCACATGCTTGGTCACTGTTAATTCCTGAATGTGTTAGGATAGTGAACAATTTAATGTTAAGTGAGTAAAGACGAGACTGCTAAAGGTTGAAAACATTGTTAATCACCAATCTTTGTTACTAGACTTGAAAGAAGTATGTGTTGTAATGCCTTTCATTTACCATGTATGGTTGATGTGTTAGAATATAGTAAGCTGGTAAATAGTTTTCAGACATGACTGTCCATGAAGAAAGTTTCCGTGTTGTGTCTGTGCAAGTTTGAACAATGGTTTATGGTTTACATTTCATATGTGTTGTTTTATGTTTGAAAAATGCTATAAAAAACCACAAACGCACCAGGGCTCGACTAAACCAGAGTCACATACAAGAAGAGGAAAAAACTCAGAACTAAATGTTATGTTTACCAACTGTTTGATGGAATACCTTCAGAAAGTTTGATAAGGAAACCATAACTACAGGGCAGTACATTACATCCAGCATATCTTTGTATGTGTTGAAGTAATGAGCTGATGGAATGTCTGATTTGTGAAAAAGGAGCACCTTTTTGCGCAAGGATCATGAATCTACTCTTTGGAATTTCAAGTATGACAGAAACCTGCATCATTATAAGGTAATTTGTGAGTTTAATATTAAACTCAGTAAGCATCCTCCTCTTAGCCTGGAAAACTTCCTCATTTCTCTGTTTCCAAAGGAACCATAGGATCTCGGGAGAAAGGACAGCCCAGAATTTATTCAGCTTATGATCAAAGCCATCAAAATAACCAGCCAATATCTCAATCCAAGACAGACCAGGATGTGCATTCCATACCACAGGGGAGCCACAGAAGATGGACCAGACAAACAAGCAAACTGACATTCGAAAAAAACATGTTCAACAGTCTCAGGCACATTACAAATGGAACAAGAAGGGGCAGTAATGCCAACAGAGGATAAAACAGAACCTAATGCAAGTCTATTGAGCAACAGAATCCATCTTTATAAAGCAGGCCTTTTTTGGTTCAAGGGGTTGGTGCCACATCAAATCAAGAACAAAATGCCATTTTGAGTCCGGCCATTGAAGTTTCCAACACTGATTTAATCACTTAAGAATGCAAGAGTCCTCCTTCAACATATTATATATCTGTTTAGTAGAAACATCATACAAATTAGTGCCATCTTGCCATTTAAGCTGTCTGAGAAAGGAATCACTGTATAAGATCTTACCAGGAAAGAAGCTGCCAGTGGCCTTGACAATTAAAGTATATGTTTTCTTGTGGGATGGAGGGATCCCATATTTAGCTTTCAAAGCTTCCCAAGATCCAAGATGGTTATCAATTAGCACATCCTTTATAAGGGAAATCACAAGAGAAGTCCAGTGTTTAGCAGAACAGCTTTGGGTAAGAGCAAGGGGTTTACTATTCATCTGCACACCCCACCATAAAGACCTATCCACCACAGAGTATGTGGGAGGACCACCAACAACACTTTGGAGCACAATAGTCCTCTGACCTGAGTCCATGCTTTCCATAATGAGGCAAATATACTAGAACCAAAAACTTTGATGTCAAAATCCCCCATGAGGATGTCACAAAGGGAAATATCTTTCCACCTTTTACCTTTTTTGATAGAGGATCTCAAAACTTTATTTCTTACCAGTACCTTCCAGGGCTCATTGCCATGCAGGGCTTTGAAGATCCATTTAGATGCAAGAGCAGCCCCACGAGCTTTTAAGTCTCTAAGCCCCAGCCCACCCAACTTTCTGGGCATGCAACACCACTCCCATTTAACACAATGTCTCTTCTTAGACCCCAGTCCATTAGACCAAAGAAAGTCTCTCATAATTCTGTCTAATTTGTTAATCTGATAATTGGCAAAGAGCCACGAAGAAGAATAGTAGATAGAATGAGAGGCTAGAACCTTCTGAACTACCTGTACTCTGCCAGCCAGAGAAAGGAGATGTGTTTGCCATTTCATATGTTTCTTTCAATTTTTGAATAAACCCACATCCACATATCTTTTGTAGAGGGAGAAACAACAAATGGTATCCCAACATAACAGACAATAATTGAGGGCCTAGCCTACACCCATCCTCGGGAAGCCATCCAATTAGGGGCTGAATCAGACCAACCAAGGACAGTAGAATTATGAGGGGCAACCTTTGCTCCAGATGCCAAGCAAAAGAACTTAAGTCTATCCAAAACATCATCAAAATTTTCTTCAGAAATTTTCAAAAAAAGAGCAGTGTCATCAGCAAATTGAGCATTGATTAACTCCTCCTGATTGGGTAGAGTAACACCTTTCACTGGAGGTCCAAGAGAAGGGGCTCTGAGAATATAGAACATAGCATCTGCCGCAATAACAAACAAGGCAGGTGCAATTGGGCATCCTTGCCTAATGGATCGCCTTAATAGAATGGGTTCAGATAAATTACCATTCACATCAATGACTGTAGAAGAGTCTTTAAACAGAATATCAATCCACTTACAAAAGTATGGAGGAAAACCAAATGCCCTGAGCATGCCAAGAACAAATGGCCACTCAATCCTATCGTAGGCCTTCTCGAAGTCCAACAAAATCATAGCAGAGTTCTGACCATCCTCTTTAGCCCAATTTAGAGCTTCCCAACTTGTGATTTAAGTTTTCCAGAATATATTTCCCTTTGATAAATCCTGTTTGAGTAACTGAGATAATACTATTTAATAGGCCTGCAATCCTTCTAGCAAGAGTTTTTGCAATGATCTTATATGATAAATTCAATAATGTAATAGGTCTCGAATTCCTAACAAGGGTCTTAATGACACTATTGATGTTCTCACCTAGGGATCCTTGTTCAAAGGCATCATTGTAAAGGGTTAACAATTCAAGAATGATCCATTCAATATTTTCTTTGTAAAATTCTGCAGGGTGCCCATCAAGTCCAGGAGATTTCTCATTAGCAAGGGATCTAATGGGGTCTTCAATTTCTTCAACAGTGATCATCTGCTCAAGGGCCTTAGCCTCATCTTTTGAGACTTTCTTAGGGATCAATCTCAAACAGCACAATTAACACCCTTTGAAATAGTCCAACCCTTCATAATTCTCGCCCCTTGAAAGAGACACAACCTTATCTACTTCCCATTCTTTTATTCCTCCTTTAATCCTTCTTTGATTCACATGCTTCATTCATTTCTTCCCTCCTCATCCCTTTTCAAATGATCTCTTCTCCCTTTTATATCTCATGTTTGAGAGAGTCATAACTCTTCATTCCATGCCTTCTGACCTTTCATTAACTTAATTACATTTTAATTATGTTATATTGTATTTTTCTTATTATATGTTTTAATTTATTATTAAATCCTATTTTAAAAAAGGGGACATTACATTCAACTCTGTGATAGTCCTGAAACTATGTCCGTATACAGTTTGGATTGAGGTTTTTGTAGCACTCTTGTTTACTAAGTTGTTAAAAGCAAACTCTGCTTGCCCCAAAGTCATTCCATTGTTTAGGCTTCTCTTTAACCAAATATCTGAGCATATTTGAAAAGAATTCTATTCACCAACTCTGTTTGGCAATCTATTTGTGAGTAGTATGTTGAGAATCTGAGATAAAATTTGACTTAGTAATCTCTAAATCTTAATAATTCTTCCATAACATTCTCAAAAAATTATCAAAATTTTGCTCAAGAATTCAGTAATTGTAATATAGTGCTTTGAGGTAGCCCATGTAATATTTACAATTTTGCTCAAAAATTCAGTAATTTCTAAATACTAACTCAGTAATTGTATCCCTATTAGATAGAATGCTTTGAGGTAACCCATGTATTCTCATAATTTTGCTGAAGAATGTTGAAAAATATTTAGCGACGGTCAGATGACTCTAACCGTTCAAATATCTAATTGGCCTAACAGCCTTAGACATCTGTATGATAAATTCTTTTATTCCTACCCTTGTTCGTTATTCTGATCACAGATCACAATATTATATGATGATCGATTTGCTCCATAATCATCTATAAGACAATAGGATCATACATATCATCAATTATATGTATAAACTATTACCGATTATACATAGCAATGATTATATTTGTATATCGATTATCAAGAGCGATGATTAAGTGTTGTTTATCAAGTCATAGTATTGGTCACACTAATTATACCGATTACTAGTTGTTTGATTAAATATTGCGTATGATTATCGATGGTTATCAATGGTCTTTGCTCCACATAGGAGTCACGACTCTATGTGGAACCATGTCGATTCCACATAGAGCCGTGACTCTATGTTGACCATCGAGAGTATATATCATCGACTCTATCCCATTTGATGTATAGTGGAGGTTGTTATTATAAGGAGAGCAGTCGATATCATTGTGCATACGGGAGTGATCTGCAATACACTGAGTTGTGATATTATGCAGAATATCATGTGATCTTCAGTTACATAAATAATATAATCTGAACTGCAAATAGTTTGATATAGTGTAATCATTTGTAAAGGATATTTTGATTCATACATACTACTGTGCTTAATTCTTTATTACATTGTAATTTAAAAATTACTATATACATAAATCTGATACAACTTTAACATGGTATCAGAGCCAGCATAAGAAAAAGATCAGATCAGATTTATATAGGTGAGACAATTCTCTATATATCCTCGAATTCTTCTATTCCCTTCTATACATCAAAATGGTGAATGGTGTTAGATTTGAAGATCGACTTGAAGGAGCATTAAACTTCATATCTTGGAAGTTTACAGTTATGCTTGCTTTGGGGGAAAACAAATTAGACGAATTCGTGAAGGATGCGGTACCGGAACCAAAGGAAGAGGATGAGAAGCTTCAATGGAAGAGAAAGAACAACAAAGCAATAAAAATGTTGGTCAACTCCGTGAAAGATCACATTGTGCCAATCATCTCCAAGATGACGAAGGCATGTGACATGTTCAAAACATTAGAGGAGATGTATGAGATCAACAACACAAGTCGAGCTCTCGCACTAAAGCAACAACTTCACCACATCAAGATGATGAAAGGAGAATCCATCATGTCTTTCTTCGTGAGGATTATCGAATTGAGAGATCAATTCTCTACAATTGGACACACTATCAATGGCAAAGAATTAACCATGTTGGCTCTTAATGGTCTTCCTTCATCATGGGAGTCATTTATTCAAGGGATAAGCGCAAGATCAAAACTCCCTAAGTTTGATTGATTGAAGACAATCTGCATTCAAGAAGAGTGAAGATTGGCCACAAGAGGTATTGGCCAAAGCTCCACAAATGAAGATATTCATGTTCTTGCCGTGCACTCCTCAAAGAAGAAGGGTAAGAAAGGACACTCCAAAAGAAAGAAAGATGAGGAATCAAATGGTGCACCTACACACAAAAGAAGAAAGGACATTCATGAAATCCAATGCTTTAGATGTGACAAATATGGTCACTACGCAATGAAATGTCCAACCAGGACTATGCCTCAAGCTTCTATTGCGGATGTTGGTGAGACTATTCCACAAAAGGATTTAGATGGATTCATATTCTGATTTGAGAGAGATAAGTTTTCTTTTGGTTGAATAATGTTCATGAATTTAATATGTAGTTTTTTGTTAATTCATGCAATTACATTATGTGTGTTATTTGTGAAACAACTTTGTCAGTAAGCGACAAGGTGCATTTGGATATCGTGTTTTAAATTTCTTCAATTTACTATGAGAAATTTGTCCCTTACATTTAGGACATCTTTAGAATCATAGTCTGTTGCTTTTCAGGCTATAGAGTTTTGAAGTTCTATTTGTGATGAAGAGATTGAAATTCAGGAGGAATATGCAGAGGACTTTAGTGGAGATTTTGAGATTTTGCATTTCCATTTTTTATAAAACAAATATCTACCTACAGAGGTGCAATAGTTCACTTGTGAAAGCCATAGAGGCACTTGTGCTGGTAATGATAGCATCTAGGGTTACAAAGCCAAGATTGAGACTAGAAGGCTCTCTCAGTGAGAGGGAGCATACTGAAAGGGGATTTTGTTCTAAATTTCAAGATGATCATATTCCTGTCTAGGGCTTGATCTTATGATAGTAGATCCATGGTGGTTTTAGATCTAGCACTTCCAACCATATGAAAATCGTACCAAATGATGAGAGTCTCCTAAAGCAAGATATCTTCCATGATTGGGACCATGTGAGCAGGGGATGCTTCTGTGACAGAGGGAGTAGTTAAGAGGATGTGCTTCTATTGATATCCGAGGATCTTGGTTATATTGTTCAGAGGGAGTGGACCATGTCAAGTAGTTTCTCTAGTGATCAGTCAAAGGACTATGATTCATGAGATGGAGACCCATTCATGTAAGCTGGAAGGCCTTTAAGCTGACTTCTAGGTCATGATATTCCTGGATAGATGAATACTTGGTGAGCTTGGAATACACCAAGAGTGATGTAGACTCCAACCTTGTATTTCATGAAAGGTCAAAGCATGTGGAGATCAAGTATCACTATGTTAGAGACATGGTGGAAAGGTATGCTATTCACTTAAGATACTATGTGAAAGGCTTTCTAGAGACATGGTAGAAAAGTATGCTATTTACTAATGTATTCTTCTTTTCAAAGATGTTTTAAAGTGTAAACTCTTGTGACTGCATTTCTCTTTGAGAGAGACTTAAGGTGAAAGCCCTTATCTACACCCTCTGATATGGTTCATGGTGGATGTCATGTGTGTGATGCCATGACAAACATCACGTGAGAGAGTCCGTGATGATTTTCTTGTACTTGTGTGTTTACCCTCTGGATAAGCCATGGTGAATATCATTGTGAGGTGACGATCTCACAATGATGAACACTTGTACATCTCACCATTATTGTGAGGTGACGATCTCACAATAATGGTTGATATCACGTGAGGTGATATCTATGAATAAACCATAATGGTGGATGTCACATGAGGTGATATCTATAGATATACCATGATGGTGGATATCATGAGACGTGATATCCGTGGACAAGCCATAATGGTGGATATTACATTAAAAGATTTATGGTGGATATCATGTGATGTGATATCCGTGGATATGCCATAACTCCTGATATCATAGCGAGGTGATATCTTTCTCTCACACAATAGATGAAGCTATTGTGTTCACAATATGGTGATATAACTTATTTGAAGGATAGAAGAATTCCTCCCTAGTTAAGAGGGAGTGTTGAAAAATATGTAGCAACGGTCGGATGACTCTAACCGTTCAAATATCTAATTGGCCTAACAGCCTTAGACATCTATATGATAAATTCTTTTATTCCTACCCTTGTTCGTACTTCTCTGTATATGCATATTATGATCACAGATCACAATATTATATTATGATCGATTTTCTCCATAATCATCTATATGACAATCGGATCATACATATCATCAATTATATGTATAATCGGTAATAGTTTATATTACCGATTATACATAGCATTGATTATATTTGTATATCGATTATCAAGAGCGATGATTAAATGTTGTTTATCAAGTCATAGTATCGGTCACACTAATTATACCGATCACTAGTTGTTTGATTAAACATTGCGTATGATTATCAATGGTTATCAATGGTCTTTGCTCCACATAGGAGTCATGACTCTATGTGGAACCAACCTTTCAGAATCAGATCTGCTCTTCTTATTTAAGTCAGTTCTGCACTTTTGATTCCCCCCAAATTATATCCTCTCAAATGAGGCTCTCTTCTCCCTTTTATACCTCATATTTGGGAGAGTCACAACTTATCATTTCATGTCTTTTGTCCATTCATTAACTTAATTAAATTTTTAATTATATTTAATTATATTCTTTTAAATTTTAATTTTATTATTGATATTTACCATTAAATTCTATTTCAAAGTGGGGACATTACAGAAAGCCTATCAATAACAACAAAGATCAAATCATCTCCCCTTTGTTTTTTTCATAATACAAACACAAATCTATGCTAATGTCACATTCTAACAAATTCTGCAACCTCGTACAACCTTCTGACATCAATTGTTAGCCTTGGCCAAAAGTATCTTTCCTCCAGTTGCATGAGAGTCTTTTCTGCATCAAAATGCCCGATCAAATCCTCCATTGTTCTTTTTATTTCATCACGTTCTTTCTCATTGACCCTTGAGGTATGGACAACTATTTTTCCTTGAACATCAAATCATCTTGCAGAAACTAGTCAAGCCATGGAGTCCTGTCTGTGCATCTCTGAAATCCACATCCTCTTGGTATAATTCCCCTGTGGAATAAAAATCAACTGCATCTACCCTCATTTATTTCAGCACAAAGTATTTTCTCCTTAGGCATCTACAACTCTATTTGCTTCCTGCTCTTATGTTTTAAAACAAAGGAGTAATCATACAGAAATTTCCACATCATGTCTTTTTTTAATTACATTGGTTGTTAATGAACTGTAGTGCTTGATGATCTGCGTACAACACAACTCTTTTGGAAGCAAATTATCTCTCCATTTCTTAAGTGCTTGCACAATTGTATATGACTCTTGATTACAAACTGAATACTTTCTCTTCACCCCGTCTAGTTTTTGGATGAAGCATGTTATGGATCTTCCCTCTTGACTCAAAAGAACTTCTATTTTTGTCCTGCAAGCATCACAATTTAAATGTTTTAAAGTCTTGTAGTGCTAACATTGGCTGCTTTGTCACTTTCTTCATCAACAGCTCAGAGTTTTTTTCCACTTTAGTTGTCCACTTAAATTCGTTTCATCACTCATTGTCTTGGTGATAGGTGCACATATATCGCTGAAATGTTGATAAACATTTGGTAGAAAATAGCTAACCATGGAAACTCCTTGCCTAAAAACAAGTTTTTAAGCTATTGGTCTTGACAAAATTGGCTTCATATTCTCCAGACATTTTCCAAATCCATCCTCAAACTATTCTTTGAAATTACAAATCCCAAGCATAGTAATTCCTCTGTGATGAAACTTCATTTTTTTCAAGTTTGTCAGTAACATCTCTTCTTTCAGCCTTTGCAAGACTTGCTCTAAGGTGCACATGTATATTTCCTTTGTTTCATTGAAAATGAAAATATAATCTAATTAGACAATTACAAACCAACCCAAGTACAACTTTGATACTTCATTCATCAACATCATGAATGTACTTGGTGTGTTCAAGACTTGCTTTAAGGTGCACGTGTTTTTCCTTTGTTCAACCAAAAATCAAAATATCATCTAAATAGACAATTACAAACTAACCTAAGTACAACTTTAACACATCATTCATCAACCTCTTGTAAGTACTTGGTGCATTTGTCAACTCAAATGGTATGACTGACCATTCATACAAACCTTCATTTGTCTT
The DNA here is from genome assembly GCF_030272615.1 of Cryptomeria japonica. NCBI lineage: Eukaryota > Viridiplantae > Streptophyta > Pinopsida > Cupressales > Cupressaceae > Cryptomeria > Cryptomeria japonica. The sequence goes on from NC_081413.1 coordinate 484,620,317, forward strand.
GAATGCAGTCTTTCATTCATTTGCTTTTCTAATTTTCATTTGATAATAGCCACTTATCAAATCTATCTTTGTGATGTATTGCGTTGCACTCCAACAATCCATTAAGTCATACATCAATAGCAATGGATCCATATACTTGATTGTGATCTTGTTTATGGCTTTGGAATATGCAGATATTCTCCACTCCACCTTTTTTGGTGATAAATTTGTTCCAACTATGCATGGGCTCAAACCTTCTCTTATTAAGCTTTGTTGTAATAACTCTTGCACTTTTTCCTTCACCTTCGCATCTTCTGTGGGGGTCATTTTATAAACTGCCTTGTTTGACAAACTTTTTCCTGATATCTTATCTATGTGATGGGTGGAACACCTCATGGATGGTAATCCCTTTAGGATGTCACTAACATAATCTTCGTATACTACTCTAGCAATTGCTGCATTTCCTTTGACATTTCCTTTTTGTGTAATTGTCTCCTTTTGCGCAATACTTGACTTTATGCTATTGTCCTCTTTGGCATAGATGTTGGTTTTTGTATGGATGACTCTCTTTGCACAAACTTTGGGATAAAGGCAAACTGTACTTCATCACCACCTTCAAGAACTCCTTTTATAACACAAGTAATATTCTCAAACTACTAGTCACCACCTTTTCTTTGACATTTGAGGGACTCAAGGTATACTTCTTTCCCTCCTTTTAAAGGGTAGGTGTTTTCTCTTCCATCATGAACAACCTTGCTATCAAATTGCTACGATCTACCAACAACACATTACATACATCCATTGGCATGATTTCACACCATACCTCCTCACTATATCCTCCAATTCAAATTTTGGCTAGACTTTGCTTATTTACGAAGACTGATGTTCTTTCTATAACCGTGATAGCTTTTATGGATTTGGTTGTCTCACTCTTTTCAAATTGAGTTTATCCACATCTCATTCGATCCATATCAATGATAACTTAGCAACATTTGCCCTTGGATTTACAAACAATTTGATAAATATTTTTTCTTTGAATTGGTTCTTTATCATCCTTTGTAGGTTTCTATAGAACTTTCTTCTTCATTAGATCCTCTCCATGTTTTGGCTTCTCTTATGTTTTGTTGATGCCATCCGTTCCTCTTCTACTTGTGCAATTTGAGCATCAGCTTCATTCGTATTTACATCATTTTGAGCTTATGGACACTCATATGCTCTATGCCTAGGTTGCTCATATTTGAAACAAGTTGTAAAAGACCCTTTGCCTCTTCCTCATTCACACCTTACTCTTTCTCTAGAAGGCTATGACGTTCTTCCTTATGTGGCCATGGTAATGAGAAATGCTTGCTTTTTCTTGATGACTATACTATTCTCTTTCAACATTTGGCTGATTTCTTCCTCTTTAAAATCTACCTCTTCCCATGACTTCGTTTTGTTTTCTCATTGATCTTTTTTCCTTGGCTTTCAAAGTAAATAGATAAGCCCCTTCTATGGCGTCCAATCGCACCATGTTCAATTCATCTTGAACAATCATTCTTAGCCTATTAACACACCTTGCCACTTTTTCTTAGTCAACCTCATGGTGACTTGACTATGTTATAATTTTGTAGAGCTCTTTCATGTAATATTTTACACCCAGCTTTCTTTGTCGCAAATTCGGCAACTTCATCATTTTCAACTTACAATCAACAAGTAAAATTTTGCATTTCACCTTGGCAACCATTTGTTCCCAACAAGTAATACTTCATTTACCCTTTCTACAACTTTCAATCTAAACTTCCACCTTAGGGATGCATGACCTTTCAGCTTGGGCTGACCAATTTTACTCTTCTCAGGTCAGTTCCTTCATCAAATTCAAAGTACTAGTCAATTTTTGTGAGCCAATGAATTAGCTCATTGGGATTCAAAGTCCTTTAGAAAATGTGAACTTCCATTTTTGTTTCTCTTTCAATTTTTAAAAAGTTGTTACGAGCTTATCCATCACCCTCATTCAACACTAATTGCTCTTCTAATGGTCCAACTGCAATATTATATTTTGACACTTCTCTATCACTCAAATCATCTTTTATTGAAAAAACTTCTTTGGTCTTTTTCAATAGCATCCACTGTCACTTGCATAACTCTCAGCAGGTCTATCACTTTGTCCAACATCACTACCATATTGGCAATTCCTACCCTACCATTGCCAGATGCTTTCTTGAGAGGCATGTTGACAATATAAATGACAGGCAAGGCATTGCCATAATCCTTGATTACAATTCTACATGGGCAGTTATTCTCTCTTAATTGGACTTCAAACTGATCTTTGATACCACTTGATACAGCTAAGGATAAGAACCAAATCAATGGCAGTCCTGTCCTTGCAGCCAAAACCCAGATTTAATACATATCCCTGATACACTATGAAGAGATAAAATTATTTCAGGTTTAAAACTACAAAGGAACCATGAGCAATAACATAGCTTTGAAAATTTAACAGAATTTCAGAAACTTGTACCATTCATTTGATCTCTCTCTACAAAATCTGAACCGAGTTTTTATCTGCTGCTGTTTATGCTTTCCATTCATTTTACAACTTTAACTGGAAACCCAATGAAGTGATTGGTTTTCCTTGACCCTCCACTTGTCCACCCCATCACGTTTGCTTGTCCTTTATGTGAATGCTTCCAAAAATAAGAACGATTTTTTCTTTTTCTTGTGGATACTAATTACCCTACACCCAAAGATGTGCTCTTATATCGAGAGCCCTTTTGAGGAGCATTTTTAAAGGATACACTGAGGAGTTGAAGGCATATTGATTATATGATAAATCTTAGCAGCCATTGAAATGGATTTATGATTCACAAAGAGACCTTTTGAGGAGCTCTCTCACTCCATACATATTCAACCTCCTTATGGTATTCTTGTTATTTTTTAGAGTATTTGTTGCAGTTATAGAGATACGGCCTACTTCTACTACTTTTTACATTAGGTGGAGTTCATCTTCCACTATTGGCTCACCACACCCATAAGGATGTTTCAGATGTTGGCAATGCCATTGACCCTTGCAAAATTCGGGTCAAAATTTTGCCAACTTCAGATTTGTGGCAGAAGCTATGGATAGTTAGATCCCCAAACTTTTTAGGAGACTCTTGACAAGAATGGATGAGAGAGTGCTTTGCTTTATCAATAAGAATGAGGCTTGGGAATCGTCGACTTTATCTCTAGGAAAGAATCTCGTGAGGTCTAAATTGATCATACAAGATTTCACATTCAATGTGATATTGACAAGCACAAATGCCAATTTATTGCCAAAGGCTTCTCTTAGCAAGAATGTACATTACAAACAAATGTAATGATGTATTGTCAAGATAATAAGGATGGGGGAATGCTATGCTTGGGAATAAGACTTGGAAGTTGGCAACATTTCCTCATGTGAAGACTTTGGTGGGTTGTAAATACTAAATATTGCTACAAGACTTCGCATCCAGTGGTTATATCAAGAAGCCAATAGTTAATTTTGTTGCTAGGGCTTTCCTTTGGGAGGAAAATGCATTACAAACTATTATAGTGGACTGTAAGTGCATGGATGAAGATTGAGTTCACAGATTTCTTCTTTTTCTTCTTCTTCTTCCTGTTTCTTTAAATATTGGGAAAATTGTGCAAATATAGCTCATTCAAGCAATAAAAATGTAATTTTTAACAAATTATAGCTCTAAAAGAGCATAGTTCAAAACAACATTTAAGCAAAATAACACATAGAAGCTTAAGGAAACAGCTAAAGGACTTCTTAGGTTCTAGACATGAAGACCGGATTAGTTCAAGCCTATTAGACCAACAGTTTATAGAATCAACCAATCCCCACAGATTATTAAGCTTGAAAAATAACTCGTTAGAAAAAGACAATAGGTAAACCGTAATATATACATTTAGAAATAGAAAACAATACCTTGCAACAGAATCCATTGAACATCTTGCTAAGGTTGATCCTAGTTTCATAATTCTTCATCGTAAAACAAAATCCCATAGTTCTTTGAATCGAGTAAGTCTTTTTCTGCCTCCAAGGTCTTATCTCTAAGGTGGTCCCAAGAGATTTGTCCCTCCACTCCACAAATATGTTAAAATTTCTTATGCCTTTTGGACAACCAATTCTTAGTTTGAACACCTTCTGATTAAAGCATGAGGCTTTTTATTGCACTTCAAGTTCCACTAAATAGATCTGAAAGCATAAAAAGGGCCCTCTAGTAGTTGAACATGCATCGTGGCCTCTAGTAAATCTTATAGCTAGTTCCTAGGCCTTACAAATTAAACCAAATACAAGGGGAACCAGTAGGATTGATTGTAAAGAACCAAACAAAATGTCCCCAAAATGGAGCCTATTCCACTCAATTCTTCCTTTAGGAGTACATGTCATCACATTATTTCTAAAAAACACCTTCGAAGGCTCCTCACCCACTAAAGCTTAAGAAGCCACTTACCAACTAATGGAACCCCATGTACACATGGATTTTTAAACCTCATATCACCAATCTGTCGTTTCAATCATAGATGAAAAAATCCTCCAAAAATGTTAAAATTGTGATTTATCGGGAGTCTATATTGTAAACGATTAAATCTTCCAAAAAATCACGAAGGATTTTTTTGTAAAAATTGCGATTTTTAAATAGAATAAATCACGATAAAATTGCGTGCAAATGGGACAAAAATCGCGAATAAAAAAGTGATGCCTTTTTTTTTACGCAACCCTAAAAACCGAGTTTGTTTTTATTTTTTAACGAAAACGATTTCGGCAATTTCGTTTTCCCTAAGAACAACGGCCGACGGAATTTGTGGATTGAGTGTGGATTTGAGGGATCATTATCTATCGACGGGAGTTTGTGTATATTCGACGGGATCAATGATTTAATCTTCTACCTGGTAATGAGTTTGTGGATATTTGACGGGATCAATGATTTTAATTCTCTTTTGGCTGTCCCAAAAGAACATGAAAGGATTAGGAGAAATTTAGCCAATATAGGTCTTCGATATATGTGCATCTCTATTGTAAGTGACTGCTGAATAAAAATGCAAAACTTTCATCAGCATGTTCCCTGATGCGTTCTAGTTTACTTCCTTAAGAGATGCATCAATGTTCTAATAACTACTGCGGTTTAACCATCCATTGCACATGTAAAGAGGCATACCTCTTCAACTTGGCCTCAATTCCTTCCTCCCCAAATCCATGACTCTCAATCTCTAAAACAATGGATTTAGGAGAACTATAATTTACCCAAATAGAAGAGAATTTAAGGTTTTCTTGGATGGAATTTGTGTGCATATCTTATTACACCAATCACACATTTCTAAAAGACTAAAATGATTGCTTTATAATCGGCTGATGTACTGCTAACTATGTATTTGAGTCAAACTATGGTTTCTATATGATGGAAACCAGAAATATGTTAATATGTTCTATAAATTTAATGTATGTGTGTGTTTTTTTGCCGATTTTTTCCCGATTCCCGATTTTTTTAAAATTTTGGGCCAAAAGATTTATTGCCAATTAAGAGTTTTTCATTTTTGGTTTCAATGCACACTTCCTAGGCAATTGCATGCCTCTTTTTTGAATCCTTCCCATTTGATTACTAGAAACTTCTGATAATTTTATTCATTTGATCAATGTGAGAAGAGCAGACTAACCGATAGGAGGAATAATAAATTGCATAAGAAGACAAGATCTTTGACAAACTTGAAATTTGCTAGCCAAAGAAAGGAGATGCTCCTGCCTATTGGAGACTACAATGTATTTTTGTTCATTACGGAACCTGGTGGTTCAACAAAGGAAACAAGTCAAAGGGGATTCCAAGACACTTGACGATTCTTGAAAGACCACCACACATTCACCCATTATCAACAATTGACTCAGGAGGGTAATCTCATGAACTCAAGATAGAAAATTTATGAAAATCTATCGTAGAATTAGAAACAAGGCAATATATAGCTAACCTCTTGGCCAAATTATCAAAATTATCCTTCTCTAAAATTGGAAATAATCAGTTGTCTTTTGCGTAAACTGAACTTTCAACAAAGAGTCAACATTAGGAAGCACTAGTCCTTTCACATGAGGTCCCAAAGAACACTCTTGCAAAAAATAATGGATAGATTCAGCTTCAATAACAAAAGAGGTGGGCAAAAGGGCAACCTTGCTTAATAGACTTTGGCAAGGAAACAGAGGAAGAGAGTTCCCAATTGACACACTTCCTCAAAAGCATCGTTGAAAAGAGCTTCAACAAATCTGCAAAAAGGTGTCCCCAAGCACTAAGTGTTGCAAAACCAAACAATATAAATTGCCATTCTATCTTGTAACAATCTTTTTCGAAGTCAATAAGAGCCATACAAAAACATTTTGCTCAAAAAGTTGTAGCTGAATGCATCCCCTCCTAGATAGTAAGAAAGTTGTCTAGGATGCATCTCCCTTCTACAAAACCAATTTGAGAAGAGGAGATAATTGATTGAGAACCTTCTTAATTCTCATAGCCAAGACCTTAGCAAAAATGTTGTACGAAACATTCACAAATGTTATAATTTCTTAATTCTTTAAATGTTTATCATCTTCAACCCAAGGGAGAAGCTTGATCACACTTGTATTAATATTTCTATCTAGTTAGCCAACAACAAGTTCTTTGTAGATCCCCTAGATTAAAGGGCTGACCCAATCCTTATTAGCTCTATAACATTCTATTGGAATCCAAAGCACCCATCATATATTTTCCATGGGTTCTGAGAATTTTGCAATAAGGAAATGGGATTAAAATTATATTAAAGAGAGCTTGAATGTAAAGTCAAAATGTAAAATAAGGTTGTCTATAATTAGTTTATTTTAATTTTAAAACAGTTCCTCTCAAATATCAATCAAGGTTCAGGAAAGAAATTTGAAGAGTTATGTCTTTAGGAGGAAAATTCTATTTAAGAGAGGCCAAGCAAGGATGAGGCACATTGATCAAGCATTCTAATTTTTGATTTCCACTCCTCATTGGAGCTTTAGACTTTGGCTCAATTAAACGGACAATTCTTTGTAGTGATTTCATATAAGAGTCACGATTGGGCTGAACTATTGAAATTTCAGATTCATGTTAATATCACACTTGTGCTGAATGGGCATTGTGACTGCGGGAATAATTCTGCATCCTTTTTTAGGCAGAAATATATATCAAGTTAGTGGCTACAATTTGCACAAACAAGGAGTGTGCTAAGAGCTGGGTACCATCTGCCATCAGAGCATTATGATGGTTTTTTTATGATTGCTGGTTGCTGCTGATACATTACATTATAGGCGCAGGAGTGAAAAAGGTTTCACATATATAAATTACATTATTATTTCTAGTGTACTGCTACAAGTTGGAGCATAACTCAGATACATGGTGGATCCATGTGGTATATGCAGCTCTTGTACTGCTGTCATAACTGCAAGCTTTGTCTGGATTATTGTGTGCAGCCTTTTAAAATCACTGTCATATGAGTTGATCAATGTGGCGACTTCATTATTGGTCTAGGTACTAAGAATTGTAAGATCCAATATTATTGAGGTCTAAGAACTGCTGGGATGAACATAAGTCCATTATTGAAGTAAAAGAATGCATGTTAGTCACTTTCAAAAAACAAGTCATATTTTTTCTTGATGTGCTGAGCATCCAGGGAGGATACTGGAGAAAGGCACAAAAAGTCTTTTGGTTTGGGTCTTTTGATAGGAAAAGAAAGAAGAGTTATGTGCAGATTGAAAGGAGATCCTTGAGTGTTAAAGTGGCTGTCACGGTTTGGAAGGTATGCCATGCTAAGGAAAGACAAAGGCTCAACATCTAAAAACAGGAGAGGCCGAAACTTCATGAGTAATTTGTGTCATCAGTCACTAGGAGCCTGACTGATCCTCACAGTGAGGACAAGTTAAAGATGTAATTTTTTTATTTTGTATTGCCAATGATAATGCAAAACAATCTGATACTTGTATTAATTTTTTCAAAGCAATTGATTCTGCTCTGGTTATAAGAGCCCAGCATTAGTGTATGTGCATGTTATTCTTAAAGCATATAATGTTCCATAAGATAGACTAACATGTTCTCACAAAACTTAGAGAAAGTGCATGAGGATGATGGTGATATAAATGGTTTTTTTTGGCCTTGTTGCCTGTATTAAACTGTAGGATCGAATATTTATTCAAGGCTGCCTAGGTTGGTTGCCTATTAAGTTGGACCACCCTGCATCAGCGAAGCCAGCTGAAACTTGCGTACCACTAACAACCAGTTTAATAGAATCTCAAATCTGAAACTCAAACATTTTACAAGAAAATTTACACAGCTGAGCAGCTCCCAAAAATCTGTTTTTGTGCCCTTTGTTTTTTGGCTCGTCTGGGTTCGGAACTGTATGTACCCTGGGTGTACTCATCCATGAACTGGGTCTCTGAATCTGGATCTGTTTGGGCTAGCAGTTGAAATGTTATTGTTGATGATAACCTTAGGCTCTTACTTATGTATGCTCTTTTTGGAACCTGAAATCATCATTTGCTTGTGATTTCTAATATTTGCATTCACATTTGTTATTTTCTAACTGTTATGCTGTTATTAGTGTTCTTCACTTCTGTAAAGTCTAAATGAATGTTCTCATTGGTGAACATGATGTGAATCGAACACAAACTTCTGATTAGGCAAGAGAAAGGGTTGGTACTTTCTTAACTCAAGGTTCAGAAGCAAAACAAGGATCTGAGAAGCCATCCAAAGGCACCACAGAATTAGTTCAAATATGAGGGATAGCTTAGTACAAGGTTCAATCCTGATCAATTGGGTTAGGCATTTAGTTTGGCTCAGGAGTTAACCATAGTAGCTCATGGTAAATTGCCATTAGAACAACACTCTCCCAGCCTGGAGCAGCCAGGAGTTGACAGACAGGAGTCTGATAATATGTTCTCTTGAGGTGGGGAATATTATGAGCTTTTTAGAGGGTACTTGGTATACTAGTTCTTGAAAGCACCAAGAAACCTAGTTTTAATTAAGCTTCTGAAACATATAGACTTAGTTCAATTATAATCATTTTGAAAAGGTATTCATCAAAGTTCACATCTTTGATGATACTTTAGAATTCTATTTATTTACATTCTGCAGCATGGGAAATGAAATCAGCAGCATGGAAAATGAAATCACCATTTGGTTCCTATCTATTTCTGTTATTTGTAATCCTAGCTGTTTGATCATTGCTGTTACATCTGCTGCTATTTTGTAATTTATCATGATTAATATGAATCTAGATTTCGCTTGCCAAATTAACATTGACCATCATAGCAGAATTGTAAACTGACCAGCTGAGTAAAGGAAATGATTGTATGACTTCCAGATGGAGTTAACTGTCATATCGTTGTCAAATTTTTTATGGATGCACTGCACATATATTAAGCAAGATTTTTTTTGTTTCATTTAAACAGTTTTCTAGATAGCTAATTGCTTTACCAGAAGGGCGCTCAATATGTTGGATCATTATCATGTAATCTATATGAATCAACAGGCATCAACCAGAGTTGCAAGGTTCAGAAAATTCAATTCATTTGAGAGGTCATTTTAATTTTATTTTTTCAATCTGGAATTAAAAAGAGTAATAAAATATATATGGAAATTGAAGAGTCTGGACCAAGTCAGACAATTCCTGTCGGTCCAAAAATTCTGTTGTGGGCCAGATTTCAACCAAATCTATCCAGATTCGATAACTGGGGTAAATTATATAATTTTCATACATACAATACAGACATTGAACAGAAAATAAGTTAGCCACACAAAACAATTTACATTTGATTAACCAACCTTTTTGGTTTCCTCTAATTTTCTCACTAGTGTTGCTTCATCTGGTTTACCTGTGAGTTGAATATGTCCAGACAATAAAAAATGGCTGGCTAATTATTGGAATTCATGTTGTCATTTTGTTTCCTGCATGCTATTGCCTGCTTTTCTGTGCGAATAACTAATTTAATGAGTATGCAATTATTGCTGCTTGATACCGCGTTTATATTCTGACACCGTCTGATTTAATATTGTGAATTACATATGTTTGCAGGTATTCCTGATTTTGATTCCACGTCGTTATCAAGTTCAGATTTGTGCTACAAAAAACTTTTATTGACAGGGCTTGCTCAAACACGGGTTTCTTTGATTTAAAAGGCTGCACTGGGTCATGCTGCTGCTGTACCATAGTTCTTTTGTCAACTAAGACCCTTTTACTACTATCACTACCTACTTTCTGGGATAATCAAATCCTGGTAGCATAGGCTACATGTGCACCACCATGTTTACTTTCATATCTATTTGCAGCAATGTTTTTTATATGTGCCGTTGATGTATACATAAGATGTAGGGCTATCTATAACACATGCTTGTTTGCATCTATGATCATTCTCTTGTAAATTATCGTCTGCCCAAATTTTGAAGAAGCTTTCTTTTTCCAACAGAAGTCCCATCTTAACGAAGCATCTTTAGCATTTTAATTGTATGCTATCTCTTAATTTATCTTAATTAAAATGTAAGATAATTTCTGTGCCGCATCACTCTCTCTGTTGCACTTGCGCATAAGATGAAATTTGAGCATGAGCACATTTTTTAATGTTCCTTTCCATTCAATTTTATCTGTGGTCGTTGAAAGCTTGTCTGATTTTTATCATATTCTTACTAATTAGGTGCTTGCACTTTTTTTTGACATTCATGGGCTATTTTAGTTTAATTTTGATTGGCCAAAATAATGATATGATTTTGTAGCAATGAGAGTTTTTGAAAGGGCCCTAACCCATTTTGAGAAAGCAAGAAAAATACATCAATGTAGCCCAACCAATATCAAGGAGCAACAAGGAGGAATGAGCAGCTTAAAAACTGCAACTCATCAACACCACAACCAAAGGCACTGAGCACAATAAACATAATAGGGCATATAACCCATGGACAAAAATAGACCAGCCTTATCACGGTGGTTTAAAACTAAAACATTCTAGGGAGCATTGAACAATCCTTTCCAATGGATCCTTAAAGCAAATTTCCTTCTTGGTTGGCTTCCTATTTTTATAGCCTTTCTCTATCAGCAAAAAAACAGAGGATAGTGAGAAGGCATCTCCTTCGATTCCTTTGTGTTTTGTGTTTTTTTCTTTAATTGGTTTGAGGGCCTCTGCATAACATTTGAAAGTTTGAGACAACTTGGGTTTTCCCAAAGCCCGCACTTTCCTGAAATTCCCTCTCCTCACAATCCTTCTCCGACATCTCCTTTGAAAGTATTGGCTTGTTTACCTTATGAAATCTAGTTGAAGAGGAGTTACCCTTGTCATCACTACCCATTGCAAGAGGTTGGTAAGCTTCCACATCATCTTTTTTCGTCTAGACAATTTGCAATCTCCTATTGGTCGTGGACCCTGCAATTGCATGACCAGCTTTGAGGCAACTGTGACAAACCACTAGGGAATCATCAAATACGATCTTTTGCAACCAGAAACCTATTTTACAGGATCATAGATGGGAGCACCTTGTCTACCTCCACAATAGCACAAAATTTTGCAAACCTTAAGTCTCTCTTGGATTTGGTGATTGCCTAAAGTTGGATGAAAGAGTTAGCAATGCTTGACAAAACCCCCTCCTTGTATTCAAAGGGGGAGCTTGACTCAAACAAGAACCTTCTTAGACATATATTTTCTTAGTATCAAAGCCCAATGCCCATTTTTGAAGGAATGAACTAGCTTTGTCGAGAAACCGTAGGCTATATGAGAGGGTTGGTATACAATGTTTATGGTTCAAGAAAGGAATAAAAGAGAAACTTTTCATCATAACTGAAATCTCTAGATGGCCCTAAAGAGTCCAATACTATTGAGCCCACTTTCTAAACACATCAAACATGACCTAACTCTTAGAAATTCAAATGGTGAAACTTGGCAGTTGCCAAAGACGGAGCAAGAGGAGAGGTGATTGAGCCTTTGACAATAGTCGCCCAAGATTTCACTAGCGTTCAACAAGCATAACCCTAAGACAAATGTTTCTTTAGACAATAGAGTAGTCCCAAGGCTTGAGTGGTAAGATTGACAAAAATCTTTTGAGAGGCCACCATAGGAAATGAAGCCTAATATTATTCTTGACCATCATAGAGAGGAGTGAAGACAACAACCTTGCTTAAAGAACAATAGGGAACCTAGGAAGAAAGAGCCTTTAAACTGCACAAGTTAGACAACTCAATTGCATGTGATAGACTATTACCTACAACATTTTGGCCCTCAGGAGAGCATGAAACCCTAGTTATGGAAGCCTTGATTGAACCCTTGTTTGGGGTCGGTATCTTTTGTAGTCAATGCCATTAGCACCTGCAATATAATTTGTTGCCAAAGGCACTTTTTCCATGGAAGAATTGCCAAACAAACTTGTTGGGGAATCCTTGGCCCCCGCTAAGTGCACTAGAGATGTGACAAGCCTCAATCTAAGTACCCATGAGTTGTTAACATTATTTCAGAGTTGTCCGTAGGTGGCATTTTGATTGAGTGGCACTCGTTCCTTGTGATTTTCCAGATATGCTTCCTGTGCAAAACGCGCGAGCCAGGTGTCATATCGGCGTTGCCTCTGATCGCTCGCTTTTCTCGTTTGGAATTGAGAGAACGCGAAGTTGCCGTGAGGCTTAGGTTTTTATGGCATTGCATTCCTCTTGGCCCCACCGTCCATCGTGTAAAGGTAAAGACACTTGGTGTCTCCGTGTTGCGCGATCGGATGCTCTCTCTACACTCGTTTTTGGTTCCCCCCCTCAAGCTGCCACGTGTCCTCCATGATAGTTCACGAATCAGGTTGCGATTTGCATCGCGATTTTCTTGTTGGGCAAGTGCAGGGATCGCCACGATATGGTGGAAATAACAACTTCGAGGGTGATTTTGTTGGGTATGATCTCGCGGTGTGCCACGACAGGTTTTCTTGTCAGCAGCAGTTGTTGGAAGGTTGCTGACGCTGCGAGCTGTTAGTTATGAGCCAAGGGCTCTATTTATGCTTATGTTTTCTTTGTTTAGAGGGTTTAGACTTTTAGAGAGTTTTTGTAAAACTTTGGCTCATTAAGAGGCCCTTATGTTAATGAAATTTGGTGAATGATAATCGTATCAGATTGTGCCTACGACCTTTGTGATTATTTTATTTGAAACTTAATATATGAACTTTTGTGATGTTTTCAAGTTCATGAACTTCTATGATATTTACTGTGAGACTCTGCGGATTAAACTATGTCATGAGACTTGTTATTTGTTGGATGAATGGTTAAATGCCATTTTATGTTAAATGAGTTTTTGTTGAATTATTCTCTCAAACGGTTCTGGGCATGTAGATTGTTGAATGAGCTTTAAAACTGCATATCTATGGGTTTTATATGCTATTAATACTGTTATGAAGTGCTCTGGCATATCGCCTAAGTAGTGTAGATCATTTGCTTTGAAGTTTTCTCTTTCCCCCTTTCTCCCCCAATTATATGAAGAGCCGACTTCTCAAACCTGAAGGTCATTCAGTGAGTTTCGCGCAATAGGTCCCCCATCACTGAATTTCTCATAAGATTGTTCACGTTTAAGATAAAATTAAGAGTCAACATGAGCCTCTCTTGGTCCTTGTCCTAGGACCCACTCCATTTGTCCTTGGTCTTGTGCTAAACCATGATGGTCCATGTCTTCATCCTTGTATTCACCCTCACCCTTCAAGTTGTACTAATAGTTTACCAAATTCAAATTGTATTTTATGATCATGAACAATTTTTAAGATGTTACCACATTGAAGAAGAATATGTATGAGCACAAGGATGATATCAGTCAAGGTCATTCATTCAAATGGCAAACACAAAGCATGTTATTTCCCTTATTTAGTTGGGTTCCATATTATTTAATATATATTTAAATACAAAATAAATAAAATAAAAAATTAAATATTTAAAAATTGGCACCTAGTTTTGGCCCAATCAATATCTCAATAGATAAAATAAAATAAAATAAATAAAAATATACTCATTGTAGGTTGGTTTTCTTGGGATCCTAACTAGCAATAGAAAATGGGACAAGAATTTGGGAATTTTTCCTACGTTGTGTTTGTTGGGATGCAAACCCTAATAGGCTTCCAAGTTTAGGATGAACCCCCTAACCTTATTTTGTCCTCTAAATTGCATTTATTGGCCAAATTCCCATTGTAACTGGTGTTATTTTTTGTTTCCTAGACTAGATTCAATCTCGAAGACCAAGCCATTGAGTTTGACACCCCTTCAAGGCGAATTGTGTTGGATTTAGATGGCAAGTTGCACCAATAGTGATTTACCAAGGAAGGAATTCAATTGAGTGTATTTAGAAATGTGCAAATTTGGTGTAGGACAAGTTGTCGACAAGCTATAGGCCTTCTAACCGCAAGGGTGTTGCTTTATCCTGCAATAGGTAGAAAAAGGAAGATTAGACCCTCATCTTGGTATAGAGTCTCTAGATTGCTACATAGGGGGTCTTTTTGGCTGGAAATGTATGCACTAAACTCCCACAATTCTCCCCTAAATGGAGTAATCACAAACCTAAATCTAGACCACAATTCATAAAGAAACATAAATCGTAGGCTGATAAAGAGAGCTCATAGAGACTTGTCCACAATCACTACAGTTGAAGGGAAGATTGGTCATATGGTAATTATCAATTAAAACTTGTTGTATAACAAAGAGTTGTATATTAATTTTATTGCAGTTTGTTTGAACAAATTTTCATTTATTTGTTATTTGTATTTGTATTTGTGTTTGTATTTTAGAAGATTAAATTGTGGCCTAAATATTGTTTGCTTAAATTATTAACTTAATGGAGAAATCTAGGTAAGTTAAATGCCACTATTGTAGTTAAGTTTCATTTTTGTGTAGAAAACTTGCTTGGTAACAAGTTCTAGAATTGGTAGAAAAACTTTAAATCCTAAGGGTCATTTCATTGGTAATAGAGCCCCTGTTTTTGTTAGTTTGTGGGTGTGATGCATATTTATGCAAAAAAGTGACCACAAAATAAGGTATCTATGAAGGGAAAAGAGGAAAGGAGAAGCTATGGCTGAAAATTAACATTCATGAGGTCATTAGGACTAAAAATAGAGAGTTGTCTAGAGAATATGTCTTGCACAAGGGAATCTATGACAAAGATTATGAGGAATTTGAGGGGAATGAACCAACAATGGAGTGCTTGAAGGTCCAATTCCAATGGTGTTGAAGGAAGTCACTTAGCTAATAATGGAGTTTCAGTCAACCCTCCAACCAAGACATTTAAGCTAATTTTCTACAAAAAGAAGACTCACTGGAAGAAGAAGAACAAGTACCACCTAATTCCAATGAGGAGATGGCAAGGTATCATGCTCATTATAGTACCACCCATCAGAGGTGACATGGCACCTATGGAGTATTATGACATGAAGAGAAGGAATGGGCACAGGAGGAAAAGGTATGAAGCACAAGATCATAGAGACATACAACAATGGTTGACTTTTGATTGATTGAGAAATTGTTCAACTTGAGCATGGTTACAAAAATTGGATACAAATTTCTCCTCGAACTCCATGTTTTAAGAAGTCATAAAGTTTGCCACCTTGCATCTTGAGGGTGTAACCCATGAGTGGTATTACCATGGCATGGTGACCCAAGGATATGACTCAATCACTACCTTGAAAAGTTATAGCCAAAGCTTGATGGAGAAATTTAATATGAAGGATCTAGAGATTCATTTTAGAGAGCTTGCACAACTAAGGTAGGAGGGCATAATAGAGTGCTATATGACCGAATTTCAAAGGCTTCTAGTGATGGTTCTAGATGTGATAGAAAGGTGGTTTATAGTTCTTTTTGCAAATGGCCTATCCAAACCACTGAAAGGTTTCATAAGGACATTTGATCCAAATTCCTTATAGGAGGCCATTAGGAGAGCCCTAAATTTGGACGATTCAATGACCAAAAACAAATTCTATTACGAGAATTCATCACCAATTCAACACATGAAGCCTTCTCATAAGAGTTTCTCTCAATCTAAGGGACTATCCCCAAAACCAAATGAGGTTGAGGAGGCCAAGAATGAGATTTGAATGAAATAACTATGCTTCACTTGTAGATAGCCATTGCAATCAGGCAACAAGTGTGGGAAAGGGATGATACATTACATAGAAGTGGCTTCCTATGAGGATTCAAAGGTAGATGAGCCCGAGCTTGAGGTTGTGGACAAGGTTGAACATTAGGACGAAGGATGGGAACATCTAGATGGCACACTTGCAACACCTTCAAAAGCACCTAGATATCACTCTTTTAATGTTAGAGGAGTCCTATAAGAACAAAGGATGACAATTTTGATTGATAGCGAGGCCACCCACAACTTCATTGATGAAGGTTTGGTGGCTAAGATGGAATTGAAGACATAAGATTTTGAAGGGTTTAACGTTATAGTGGCAGATGCGTATACTATTCCATGCAATTGAAGGATTCGGTAGTTGCCATTGACTCTAGGAGGACGCAAGATGAGAGATGATTTCTATGTGATTGACATTGGTAAGACAAAGTTGGTATTGGGAGTTCAATGGTTGCACTTACTTAGCAAGTACACAAAATTCTAAGACCTTGAAGTTGAAGTTCAAATCTATTGCGAAGGAGGTAGTTATTCATGGCCTTTGAAATGGGGTTCTATGATGGTTTTAGCCAAGAGGATGGAGAGAGCTTTTCATAGAGACCAAGTGTCTTGGGAAGTAGAGTCTTTGATTATAAATACAAGTATATCCAAGGTTGTGAGGTCCTACCATATTGATATTCTGTACATCTTGGATAAACATAGTAAGGTGTTTGGTGAAATTCCTTTTGGTTTACCACTAGATAAGGGCTTCCTGCATGTGATTGAGCTAGAGGAAGAGTGAAACCCATCATCACTACTTATCAACACCCTAGGAGTTACAAGAAGGAGATTGGGAAGACAATGAAAGTGTTATTGGACATGGGGCACACATGAACTAGTTCTAGCCCTTTTGCTTCATTTATGGTATTGGTTAAGAAAAAATATGGGACTACGAGGATGTGGATGGATTTTAAAACCCTCGACAAAAAGACAATCAAGAATCACTACCCTTTACTTAGGATCAATTGTTTGATAGACGCGCTTCATGGTGTGTACTTCTCCAAAATTGACTTATGATCAAGGTATCATCATATACAGGTTAAAGATGAGGATGTGCACAAGACAACCTTCAAGTGTCATTATGAGTTTTTAGTTGTGCCATTGGGGTTTACCAATGCACCCACCAACTTTCAGTCACAAATGAATTAGGTATTTATTTACAATCGAGGAAGTTTTTGTTGGTTTTCTTTGATGACATCATGATTTTTAGTAAGACATGAGAGGATCACTTGCAACACGTAGATGTGATGTTTGGCATACTTGACCAACATTCATTCTTTGCCAAGACGTCCAAATGTGAGTTTGGTTTGATTGAGATATTATATTTTGGATTTAAGATTAATGCCCAAGGGGTTAGCGTGGATGAGGAAAAGATCAAGGTGATTCGGGATTGGCCTTGACCTAAAAATTTGTTATATTTGAGGGGATTTGTAGGCTTTACAACTACTAGCAAAGGTTTGTTAAGGGGTTCTCATTACTTGCAACCCCATTAATAGATTTGAGAAAGAAAGAGGACTTCTCTTGGAGCCCTTCAACATAGAGGTTTTGACAAGCTTAAGGAGGTAATGAGTTCATTTCTTTTTTTGGCTATTTTAAAATTTTCACTTCCTTTTGTCTAAGAATGTGATGCTCCAAGAGAAGGGATTGGAGTAGCTTTTATGTAGAATAGACACCCCATAGCATTTGAGAGTAGGAAGATGGAGGAGATAGATAAGAGTTTTTTAAATTAATGACAAGTAGATGTTATCCATCATGCATATACTGGCCAAATTAGGCAATACTCGATTTGTGGGAAGTTTGTAAAGATTTGACTGATAGATAGTAAAATAGGGTAAGTTGAAAGCCTATGATTTTTACATTATGTTTAGGAAAAGAATAATGTTTTGGTTAATGCACTTTCTAGGAAACTTTATTTCTTCTCTATGATTGATTATTTGTTGATTCAAAGGTTTCTATAATTGTTGAATATGTTAAGAGCACATTTCTATTGAAATTTTAAATGGAAATTTACAAGGTGACAAGTATAGAGTGGTTGATGAGCTCATCACATACCAGGATTGGGTGTATCTTGTACCTAAATCTACGGTGAAGGATAATTTTAAGGGTATGCCATGATGCACCACTTGTTGGTCATCTAAGATACTACAAAACATATATACAAGTGAGGGGTCATTTTTCATGAGGGGGCTTAAAGGTGTTGTGTTGATGCAGGTTACCGAATGCTTGATTTGCAAACAAAATAACATAGCATTTATTTCCAATTGGCTTGTTGCAACCTCTATCGAATACAAATGAAAAATGAGAGAGTATGTCTATGGAGTTCATCACTAGATTCCAAGCTACAAGGTAAGTATTGTATCTGTGTGGTTGTTGATATACTCATTAAATGCGCTTTCTTTCATGCTATATCTTTAGAGTACAAGGCTTCACAAGTGGTTGATCTATTATTTGGACAGATTTTTAGACTTCATACTAGATTTATTAACTTGTTTTATCAAGATCCTTTTCGATTAATGCATACAAAATTGACCCCAAGCACAAATTATCATCCTAAAGTCAATGGACAAACAAACATTGTTAAGAAATGGATAGAAGGCTACTTGAGGAACTACGTTATAGGACAAAATACTTCTTGGGTCAAATGGTTACACCTTGGAGATATTGCAATAGTTTGACTCCTTTGAAGGTTCTTTATGGTTATGATACTATTTCATTCATGGATTTTGTTCTTTTCGAAAGTAGAGAACCAAGAGCTAAAGATTTGATTTAGTAAAGCATAGACATTGTGAAGGCACTCAAAGAAAACCTAGAACAATCCCAAAACCGACAAAAGTTGTATGTTGATTTCTACTGATATGAAAGAGTTTTTGAGGTGGTAGACATGATATTCTTGAGATTACAACTATATATTACAACTATATAGAAAATCTTCCCTCAAGGAAAGCGGTGTTGAGAAGTTGAAGCCATGTTTTTATGGCCCTTATAAGGTTATAAGGAGGATTGGTGAGGTAATATATGAGTTGGAACTTCCAGAGAATAACACAATTCATAAACAAATTCAGATGTCATGCCTTAAGAAGACCATGGAATGGTAGATCACTCCTTCCTTGGAGCTTCTCCCACTTGATGATAAAAGGAAGTTCATTTTGGAGCTAGAAGCCATCATTGACATGAGGGGAAAAAAGTTGAGAATAAAGGTTATTCCGGAATATTCGGTGAAATGGAAGAATCTTACACTTAAGGATACTATGTGGAAAGGAGTAGCTATTTTTTAGCATCCAATCTTGAAATTGCTTGAGGGAAAGCAATTTGGTGAAGGGAGGACAATCATATCCCCTCTTTAGTTGGGTCAGCCCAAAAACTCCAAAAAATGTGTTTTTTTATTATACAAGTAGTAAAATGAGGGTGTTGACCCTATACAAACTTAGGTCGAACATGCCACTTATAGTAGGTCATGAACATACCATTGTCAGTAAAGAAAAGACCAAAATAGATCATTTAGAGTACACTAGTAGTACAACTAGGAACCCACTTCCAGGTGGGAAGAAATTTTACCCACAACTCTGAGAATAGTTTGGGAGGAGGAAGAACTACATTTCCATCTATGACTAATAATAGTGTAGGAAATACTATTGTTTAGAAGTTCATTACAAGTGGGATTAAGAGGGGAAATCCCCTTAGAGGGTCTATGACCACCTGGAGTAAATTACTGATCATCGACCACCAATGGCTGGAGCATAATAGGAGTAAAATTCATAGGGCCAAAGGAGGCCACACCAGAAGTAGTAGGAAGAGTAGGATCCACAAGGTTTGAGGAGGCCACACCAATAGTAAGAGGATCAACATCATTTTGGGAGGAGTCATCATTAGCCTGTGAAGAGTCATTAGAAGAAGAATAAAAGCCTCGACAATCAAGTGATCACCATTAGCATCCTTCCACCAAGTAGTAGTGCCTTTATAACATTAGCAAGTACAATCCTTAGCTAAGTGACCAATTGAGAAGCATTATACAACATTGAAAGAAGAGGCCCTCATAATCCAATAACTGAGTCCATGGCCTATCCCCAACGATAAAAACCACAGCCTTAGGGAGAGGTGTAGAGATGTTAATGTCTTAAAATGCGAGCAAAAGTAGAATGCCATGAATGAAGTGGTATCATCAACCTTCAAGAAGCTTCTGATAGAGTTGCCAATGGTCACATAACAAGAATTCTCCCAAAAATGAAGAGGAAGATTGAGAAGATGAACCCATTAATCCCCAAAAAGACACATATTTCTGGAGCAGTTTGGAAACTTCACAGGAGTGGGATAGGCATCCTGTGAAATAACCTTCAGGATTTAAGAAGCCAGATCTTCAAGGTTAAGGAAGGAGAAAAGGGAGAGAAGAATCTTCACTAGGAGACTAAACTAAGAAGGGCGATATGCCATAGAAAAGATTAGAATAAGAGGACGACTTATGTGGTTTAGCCGAAAATATATGATAACATTTGTGTAGTTTTGACCATCATCGACAAAAGATTCATGTCTCTATCAAGGCGACACGATGCACCATAGACCCTTCATTGTTAGTCAAGAGAACAAAATGCGCGAAGCTTATAAGGCATAGGGCATAATATTCAGATCCTAACTATGGGAAGCACCTGCAAGGTTCTAAACAAAGGCATAAACTCCTAAGAATTTCTAGCTCCTTTATGCCTAAAACACAGTATAAAGAAACAACTCCAACTGAAAAGCCCCAAGAATGGGCACTTGCTTCTCTATTAGAATGAATCCTATAAGGGCTTAACAAGAAGGTTTTAACCTCCAAAATGTGATTTCTTGAGGAGCAGGATGCAAAGAGTACAATTCATCTTCTTTTTTAGATGCCTTATGAAGAGAAGAAAGACTTCATGGTCATAAGTACATCTAATTATACTGAAAACAAAAATACCCACATAAGTAAATGATGCATCCATAACTGGTAAACCCTCAAAAGAGAACTGAATGACTTATGCAGCAAGAGTAACAAGACGAAAGCAACAAGAAAACATAGCAAGATTACAAAAATAGATCACATTATTGTCTTAGAACCTCTGTCAACCAACCAGTTATCATCATAGAACATTCGATTGTCAACTGATTACATGCAGGTTACAAGCCAGATACAATCATCGAGGACTCTCAAAATCAACCAGATCCCTAATCATGAATCTCAATCCTTATTCTGATTTCTACTTCCTCCCCCTATAAATGATTACAGAATACCCTATATATACCCTCCGGAACATATCCAGGTCGACCACAAAAGATTAAATTTACCAATGCAGGAAAATGAAACGTGTAACTAGGTCGGCCCTAAGAATGAAATAAATTCTTCCAGAAAATAACAACCAAGAAGCACAGATCAGCAGGAAGGTCAACCACATGCCAAAGAACATCAGACAAGACCCCAAATAGATCCACATGCTAAGAAACCGCTCCAGAAATGAAGGAAGACCAATTGGTAAGCACAAGAACTGTCCCGGAACACAGAAACAGTCAATCGGGAGCAATAACTAGTCGAAAAAGAATCCAAATGGACTGAAAATATGGAATTAAGCACAAGAACCGACCTGGAAACTGAAAATAGGATCTACAATGAAAAGCAAGCAACTACCGGCACCTACCGACAAGAACACAAAAACCTGCACACTGAACTGAACAAGAACTAAACTGAAAGAAAATATTTTTGGTTGATGCAAGATTGCTCATAGACCGGGGATTCTCCTGCATCAGTAAACTGGACTAGATTTAAAAGAAATTAGCACAATTAACAAAAAGAAAAAAGGCCACAAGGGCACAACTTCCATAATTTATTAAGAGAAAAAATGCCAAGGCTAGAGAATAAGTTCGAGAAAATAGATGACATTACATACACCTCTGGTGTTAAAACCATATAGTTCCTTAAAAAATGACTATGAATTTACAATTATTTTTACAGCAAAAGCCCAAAAGTTCTTGACCAACCGTCTTCCTTCACAACAAGAGCCTGCAACCTTTTATAGGGAAACACATGCTTCCCTTTTACGACGTGTCGTGCCTTAGAATCAGGCATTGATTTCTCGATTTTACATTCTATTGACAAGTGCGCCTTTCTTTATGGCGCTTTATAAAAACACGCTAGCTGTGGGTAAAAAAGACGATCACGCAGATCTTGTGAGGCTCTCTATGATCGCATGGGCTAACTGAAAATATGATTTTTTAACAACTGTCGATCCCTCATTTTGACTATGAGAAAGCATGCGAACAAGCATATTCTAGGAATGTGTGTTGGCGGCTTTGATGAGAGTGCAGTCATTGCAAGACACATGTTGCATGGGCAGGCCTTCTTGAGGGAGATTTGTGCGTAATGAGCTCA
Organism: Cryptomeria japonica; assembly: GCF_030272615.1. Lineage (NCBI taxonomy): Eukaryota > Viridiplantae > Streptophyta > Pinopsida > Cupressales > Cupressaceae > Cryptomeria > Cryptomeria japonica. The sequence continues at coordinate 484,642,798 of NC_081413.1, forward strand.
AAGCTTCGGCGGGCCAACACGTGGCATTCCGTCAGGTTGCACAGTTTGACTCAGACATGCTTTAAGAGAAGTCCGCAAATGTTGATGTGGCCGATCTTTTGATAAAAGAGCTGGCAACGTCACTTTGTATAGATGGAATCTATAGTTTTGGGGATTCTCAGGGGATTTTAGATTGCCGAGAAAGAACTTGTATCTATGGTTTCGTAGACCAATGCCTTATCCATTGGGCACTTAAACTGATCATTCCTTGTCGAGCGACTGGTCCCGTGAATTTCCCAAAAGAGGCATTTGACTGTAGCAATAGGCACATAAATTGGATCCTCTCTGGGGAATTGGCATGTTTTCTGTTAACAAAAACATGAAAGAAAGGCTTAAAAGATAACTACATAAGAAGATCTTTGCTGAACCAAAATTCCGAGGACTTTGACAACTATACATGAGACACAAAACAAACGTCACATGCACCATAATGCTTCTTTGAAAAGGAAAAAGCTAACTATTTACACTAATCATGACCTTAAAAAAAATTACACAGATCCATTTACGGGAAGACAAAAGCAGCTACCCCTGCTACCTAACATTTTACATTTAAACAACTACTCTGTGATATTTTGACTGAAAAGGGATAACGGGGGAGCATTATTTTTTGTACATAGTATGTTAGAGATAAATTCATAACTATTTGATTTTTCCCTATTTGACATCTTGTGAGACAACGCCTCGGTTTCTTCTAAAAGGCTCTTTTCATGTTCTGATGTGAGCATGAATCGCATTGACAAGTAAGCTGCGGGTCTAGAATAATATATGATCGGGCACCCCCGATTCTATTTGAAAACTACTGCTACGGGGGGCGGGGCGTTTTATGAGCTTCAACAACGCGAGCTTCTGACTAGTTTGAAAGTTTGTGCATAGAGGGAGGATCCTCTTGAACCATTGGGATATTTTTTTGAATGATGCACAAAATGACTCGAGCTCATTCCAAAAAAGCATGTCCTCATCTTTTACCTCTTGTTCATCCGAAGCTTTAGAGATGGGATTCCAAACGGGAAATCTCTTTAGCAAGCGGGGAAGCTTCAAAGTGGGAGAGTTAGAACCATCGACCACAGACTACGTCAAAAAAACATCCTCCTCTTGACAAGACTTGCCTTGTTTGGAGGTAAAATACAAAACGTCGTGCTGAAAATGTGATTAGTTTGTCTCGTTGCTTTTACCGGCATGCCAAACCATTGGTCCACCTTTGAGAAATGAGATAGTATCTGGCATCTGAGATGGAAAAGAGAACCCCATGAAGGTATTCTGATCTAATGTACTATCCTTTGGATGAATCTCTTTTGACGAATACGTAGGCATAATCTCATACTCGAGAGACCCTTTTTCCACCAGATATAGCCCTTTGGGAGAATAGTCAAACATAAAAAATGAATTCCAAGAGTCATTGCTCTATCCTTCAAACTTGATCATCTGCATCTCACGCTAGAAATCGAGGAAAATTTCTTGAACACTTGAAGCTAGATACCCCTGACAAGGGTAGGATGAAGCCCAAACATCGTAGCTTAGATCCATGCTCATATAGATCTTGACAAATCTTATTAGAGTACACTTAATGGCTTCATGTGAGCCAAAAAACCAACGCGTGTACTGACCTTGGAAAATATGCTCAAACGGTCCCACTAGGCCTGCCAAAAAATATTGTTGATCCCCAAAAAGACACATCATCTTCTTAGAGTAGTTTGGAAACTTCACAGGAGTGGGATAGGCATCTTGTGAAATAACCTCCATGATTTTAGAAGCTGTCTCTTCGAGGTTAAGGAGGGAGAAAAGGGAGAGAGGAATCTTCACTAGGAGACTAAACTAAGAAGGGTGATATGCCATAACAAAGATTAGAATAAGAGGATGACTTATGTGGTTTAGCCAAAAATATATGATAATGTTTGTAGAGTTTTGATCATCACTAACCAAAGATTCATGCCTCTATCAAGGTGACACGATGCACCACAAAACCTTCATTGTTAGTCAATAGAACAAAATGCGCAAAGCTTATAAGGCATAGAGCATAATATTCAAATCCTGATTGTGGAAAGCACCTGCAAGGGTCTAAACAAAGGCATAAACTCCTAAGGAATGCTAACTCCATTATGGATGTGGAGTGGGAGCGCGAGCGAGAGCTCAAATTTCAAATTCTCAGCAAGGCGGGAACCTTGGTTCCAATGGTGAGAGCGGCTAGATCAATGGCGCTGGTCCTATTGGCGATAAGGACAAGCCCCTAGACTTCCCAGTTGCTATTGCTGACTCACAGTCTGATGGTACTCTGTTTGCCGTGATAGTGGATTCTTTTGGGCATCTGGGGGAAGGGTCCAATGGGGGGCCCATGCCACTAGATGACCCCGTGGATAGCGGGAGGGAGGGAAAAAAATGGTCTTCCCTTTTTGGAACTAGACCAACTGGTAAATCCTCCCTTCCTCCTGTTAAGAACATTTCTGACCCTTCTGGTGGTAAGTTTGCTATCTCCATCCCTGACCAGGTTCTAGACCATAATATCAATAGTATGTCGAGCTCCTTGGTAGGGAAATTTATGGGTTCGCGCCCCAACATTGAAGTTGTTAGGGCCTTTGTCAAATGAAAATGGGCCCTTAAAGGAAACGTTGAGGTCTCGGCATTACCCAAAGGTCTTCTGTCTTTTTCCTTTTCATGTGAAGAAGATAAGGTTAAGATCTTGTGTAGGAGTCCCTGGATGGTGGGAAAGATAGCCCTGGTTCTAAGAAAATGGCATCCGAAACTAAACATGAATGATTCTCTTCTGGCCCAAGTTCCAGTTTGGATAAAGCTTCCAGGATTGCCTCTTGAATATTGGGCAGAAAGTATCTTCTCTAGAATAGCAATTTCTTTTGGCGAGCTGCTCTCTATAGACCCAATCATTGCTTCAAAAAGAAGATTAACCCATGCAAGGTTCTGTGTTGGAGTAGCCTGTGAGGCAGATATGCCGAAACAGATTGACCTAGTTTCAAAACTGGGAACCTGGAAGCAACATATAGAATATGAAACTATTCCTTTTGTGTGCTTCCACTGTAAAAAAGTAGGTCATTGGGCAAAATCCTGCCCAAAAAAGCTAAAGGCGGAGCCTAAGCAGCTCAAACCTCAGATTGAAAGTCAAAATATGCCAGAGAAACGGGTGTGGCAAGTTAAAAACACAGAAAATAAGGAAGAAAATTCCAATTGCTTTTCTCCTTTGGGGGAACAGAAGGAAGCCTCAAACTCTATCTTCAGTCCCACTATATAGGAAGCAGAGAGAAATGAAACAACCAAAGCCAGTCCCATAAGAACAACTCAAAAAAAGGATTTGAATGATCAGAACGATCCTCCAAATGCGATAGCTGAAGTGGTTGATGACACATATGAAAATAAGGCAGTGGAAGCTAGAGACTATCAACCTGAGGAAGGAGAGATCCCAGATCCCCAAGTTGAAAGGACTGACTCTTCTGTAGCCATACCTAGTTTTGAAATTAAAGAAGCTCAAAAGTGTGCAATTTTGGGAATGAGTCTTTTGGATTCGGATCAGAATTCAAGAACAGGAAACAATATTTCAACTGATTCCAGAGCTCCTAAATGGGGTAATGAAGAAGAAATTTCCAAAATCCTCATCAATCTGGAAGCAGCTCCTGTGTCAGAAATAGAATGGAAGCAGCCTAAACACAGGAACAAGAAAGCAGCAACTCCCTCGACATATCTGATAAGGAAATCCAGCAGAATAGCTCAAGTTGATGTGGGATACGTCTCCTCTTCCTCAGGATGACCCTCTAACCACAAAGTTAGAGATATGGAGGCCAACAAGAACATAGCAGATGGAACTCAAAAAACTCTCAAGGAGCTGGGAATTGGTAAGTAGCTATGAAGATAATTTCTTGGAACATAAGGGGACTAAACAATCCCCATAAACATGATATTATTAGGAATATGATAAGAGATAGCAATCATGACATTTTTCTTATTCAAGAAACCAAAATGAGTAGAGAAAAAGTTGAATCTTTGAAGTTCTTCAAAAATGGTAATGTCAGTGGGGGTAGTTCTGAGGGTGCTTCTGGAGGCATTGCAACCATCTGGAATCTTAACACTGTTAAAGGCCAGGTCATTACTCATGAAAGTAATTTTTCTTGTATCAAATTTGAGCATCTTAAAGATGGTTCTTCATGGGTTCTCACAAACATTTATGCTCCTAATACCTTAAAGGTTAGAAACTCTTTTTGGAAAAAGATTAGACAGGCTAGGGAAAGCTTCAAAAATCTTAGTTGGATGGTTATGGGGGATTTCAATACGCCTTTGAAAGAGGAGGAAAAATTTGGAGGCAGTCCTCCTCAACTGGAAAGTAGGATGGCCCTCATGGATTTTATTAATTCCCAAGCTCTTAATGACTTGGAGATACAGGGTTGTAATTTCACTTGGACAAATAGGAGAAATGGTAATGACCTTATTCAAGTGCGTCTTGACCGAACTCTCATTTCTGATGACTGGTATAGTCAGTACTTCTGTTCTTTGTCTACACAGATTCGGGTTGGTTCCAATCACCTTCCAATCACCTTCAGTGCTAATCTGATCAATAGAAGGAGAAACTATCCCTTTAGATTTGAAAAAATGTGGACCCTTCACCCCGACATTAAAAAATATATTAAAAAATGGTGGAGTATCCAAGTTGAGGGAATGACTATGTTCAAAGTTGTTAAGAAGCTCAAAAGTGTGAAGGACAACATTCGAATCTAGAATAAGAACAACTTTGGGAATATATTTGACGCTAAGAGTAAAATACAGGAAAACCTTAAAGAAATACAGGACCAGATCCAGAAGGATGGTTTCAGTACTGTTTCTATTGCTGATGAAAACAAGATCCTTAAGAAATACCATGACATTATTGCTAAAGAGGAAATGTTCTGGAAGTAGAGATCGAGATGCATTTGGCTCAAGGAAGGGGATAGGAATACAAGATTCTTCCATGCGTCAATATCAAGCATAAAGCAGCCAACAGGATGAACACGTTAGTTGTGGACAGTGGGGAGCTGGTCAAGGAGGATGAAATAAGGAATGAAGCTAAGAGGTATTTCTTGGACCTCCTAAAGAGGGATCAAAGTCTAGATGCTGAAGCTCAGTCCTCTTTTCTTTAGAACATCCCTTGTCTCATTGATGCCCAAAATAATGCCTTTCTCTCTTCCATTCCATCTATCTTAGAAATTAAAAATGCTATTTTCTCCTTTGAGGGAAACAAAGCACCTGGACCCGATGGTTTCCCAATGCTCTTTTTTAAAGAGTTTTGGGACATTATTGGGACTGATGTAGCTAATGGGGTTAAGGAATTCTTTGGGGCTAGAAAACTCTTGAAAGAAATCAATGGTACTTTTATTTCTCTCATCCCCAAGATTCAAGGTGCTGACTCTTTGGACAAGTTCAAACCTATTAGCCTCTGCAACTCCTTTTACAAGATCATATCTAAGGTCTTGACTTCTAGACTCTTGTCTATCCTCCCTGCCTTAATTAAACACCAGCAGAATGGGTTTGTTCCTGGAAGACAAATTCTCGATTCCATTATTACAGTTCATGAGAATATTCATTCTCTTGTTAAAGAAAAGAAGTAGGGTCTCATCCTTAAGCTCGACCTCTCCAAAGCATATGATAGGGTTGACTGGTCTCTTCTTCAGAAAGTTCTCACTTCCTTTGGGTTTGCCCCAAGAGTTGTGGATCTTTTCTCCCAACTTACCACTTCTGCGTCCTTTGCTGTTCTTGTCAATGGTTCTCCTTCAACTTTTTTCCAAGCTTCGAGAGGTCTTAGGCAAGGAGATCCTATCTCCCCCATCCTTTTTATTATTATGGCAGAATTCTTTGGTCGGACCATGAAAAATTTGGTGCAGCAAGGATCCTTTAAGGGCCTCCAACCCTCTTCTGCTGACCTTATTTGTTCACACCAGCAGTTTGTTGATGATACAATAATTATGGGGGAATCAAGCATCTCAGAAGCTAAAGTTCTGAAGAGTACCTTGTGCAAATTTGTATCTGCAATGGGGCAGCTTATTAACTGGGCCAAAAGTGATGTCTTTTTCATTAATACCCCAGAGAGAAGACAACAGAGGATCAGCAGAATTCTGGAGTGTAAGATTGCTGACCTTCCTGCTACCTACCTTGGACTCCCCATGGGGATTGCCCCTCTTGACTCCTTTTGGAATTCTCTAGTTGATAAATTTCACAAAAAACTTGCAGGTTGGAAAGGGGCTCTCTTAAGTCAAGCTGATAAGCTCCTTCTCCTTAAGGCTACTCTTCAAAGTATCCCTATTTATGCTCTTAGCCTATTCAGAATTCCAGTCAAGTATGCTGAAGCTATTGAGAAAATTCAAAGAAGATTCCTATGGTCTGGGGTTGAGGAAAAGCAAAGAATGTCCTTGGTGGCATGGGATCAGGTCTGTAAGCTGAAAAGCAAAGGTGGTCTGGGCCTCAGGAGGATTCACACTTTAAATGAAGCTCTCTTATCCAAACAAGCTTGGAGATGGTTTCATTCTGATTCTGAATGGTGCAAAATTTGGAGAAGTAAGTATTCTCTTCTGTCTTCTTCACTCTCTTCTTTTCTTAATTTGGATTTCAGCATAAATGGATCCCATATCTAGAACCATGTTTCTAAATGTAAAGATGTGATTGCTAAAGGAGTGACATGGAAACTTGGAAATGGTAGAAAAGTCAGATTCTGGGAGGATCCCTGGCTTTTTGACAAACCCCTTTTGGATTCCTATGAGTGGGCTTCCCATGCCCCTTCCTGTATTGGCTCTTTTGGTACCTTAGTGGCAGATTACTGGGATGGGAACAATTGGCAGAACATTGATAGTATTCATCCTAGCCTCTCTAAGCTCAAAACCCAATTGTCTGCTACTTGGCTGAATAAGGAAGAGGGTTCCTTGATTTGGAAACATGACCCCAAAGGCATTTTTACTATGTCTTCGATGTATTGTATCCTTCCCCCCCCCCTCCTCCTATAAATCCCTTCTGGTCTAAAGCTTGGTTAAAAGGTCTCACTCCCAAAATCAATTTGTTCTACTGGACTATTCTCCAAAATAAGATCCTTACTGTTGACAACCTAAAATGCAGAGGTTTTGCCCTTCCAAACAGGTGTGTGTTGTGCTTTCAAGAGGAAGAGTTAGTGGACCATCTTGCCCTCCACTGTTCCTTCTCAGCCTCTGTTTGGGAAAGCTTCCTCAAGAGCTTTAGTCTAGCTTGGGTGTTTCCCAGTAACATCAGAGATTTGTTCTCCTCCTGGCAAATTCAATGGACTAACTCTTTTCTGAGATGTATGTGGCAGCTCTCTCTTCCTCACATTTTGTGGGGTCTTTGGAAGGAAAGAAACAACTGAATATTTAGGGATGTGTCCCTAAAACAAGACATTGTTTTTCAGAAAATTCAAAGGGCTATCCAGGAAAATATGGGAACCATGGAGGTTTCTTGTTATTCAAATAACGCCCTGGAGTCAAATATCTTAAGAGCTTGGAATATGAAGACCACTGATGGTCCTAATCTCATCTACAATAAAAGGCTTGAAGCTAAATGGAAAACCCCTCCCCAAGGCTGGCTCAAAATCAATTTCGATGGTGCATCCAAAGGAAACCCAGGTCCTTCAGGCTGTGGAGCTAGTCTTAGAGATTTCAGAGGCATTTGCAAAGGTATGATTGCTATCCCTATTGGTACTCAAACCAATCATAAAGCGGAAGCTATGGCAGCCCTTTAAGGCATTATCCTAGCCAAAAAATGGAACTGTCCCTATCTTTGGATATAAGGGGACTCTAATAATATAATAAAGTGCCTCAATGGGACTTCAAAGCCCTCATGGTCGATTCACAATATAATTTTTCTGCTATTGACATCATTAGAACCTTCAAAAAATGCCATATATCCCATATCTATCGGGAGGCCAACTGTTCTGCTGATTGGGTTGCAAATGTGGCAGTTAAGAATGAGACTATTACCATGTGGATAGGTGAGAGCGGTCTCCCCGAAGATGTCAGACAAATCATAATTGATGAAAGATATCGAAGTACCCCAAAGACTCTTGATTGAAAGGGCAATTATGATAAGTACTGAAGTAAGCACTTCGAGTTACTTCTATAATGAGATAATCACTCATTATAACATCAAAGCCAGCAAAACGTGTTTTATAATCTATCAGATCATTAAGGCCACACATGCTTTCTGGGTATTTGCTTTAGCTCCGAAAAGCTCTCTATTTTACCAGTCCTGTAAATTTCAAAATTTGGCTATGAGAAACGACACCATGGGCGGAAATAGGAGACGATATGAGCCAAGTAATTGCAAGGAGTGGAAACAGAAAGAAGAGGTGTGGGAAATTTTGCAAAAGGGTGGTCTTTTGAGCTTCATAGAGAGACTCCACAGCCGTGATGGAATGGTAACTAGCTTCTTCTGCAATAATTGGAAGAAGGGCATGCTTAAAATGGGTGATCAAATGGTGGAAATTGACGAAGATTTAATAGCTAAAGCTACGGGTCTCAACAGGGAGGGCTGCAACTTCTACAGAGATAGGAAGGTCAACAGGGAAGCCATTGAAAGGTACCCGGTTATAGAGAAAGAGAAGAAAAGACTGGTAAAGTTGAGTAAAACCTATTACCCGCCTAGGGCTTTTGCAGACCCTGGCGGGAAATTCTCTTTGTTTTAATGTGGTATATAACTCTAGATGGTAGGTTTACGAAAGTCTATGGGTATCATTTTGTTCTGTTAAACCATTTTAGGCATAATGATAAGGTGAATTTCCCTTACTTCTTGCTCTGTTCTATGAATGCCTCCCTAAAAGCCTACAAAGAAAATCCTCGGGGCGATACCGCAATGCACCAGGGTCTTATGGTCCTCATTAATGACCATTTAAAGGCTAGTCAAATCAACCGGATGCAACTCTCTGTGGACTCTGAGGAAGATATGTCTGATTCTGATTTTTCAGAGGAGGAGGAATCATACAATGATTCCTTGATTGATAATGAGGATAGCTCTGATGACTCAGAGTATGAGAGTAGTAAGAAGTGGAAATCAAGACCCTCTTCTTCTAAAAGAAAAAAACCTCAAAGAAAACCCTTGATTAGTATCTCTTCGAAAGAAGAGTACTCTGATTTTCCTGAAGAGAGGAAGAACCCTAAGGGGATGCTAAAGAAGAAAAGTAAAAACCAAGCCCAGACCCAGAAGAAGCATAAGAAAACAGAGGAGATCGGTAAGGAACTGGAGGAGACTGGTAAGGAACCGGAAGATGACAAGCAAACTAGGACCCTGGAAGCTGAGCATAGCCTGGATATGGAGACAATGGAGGAGACTCTTAGGGCTGCCGACACTATTTCCGCCCTCCATATCCCTAAAAATGAACAGGTAACCCCTGGAAAAATGACTCCCTCTTCTGGCCCTCCTCCCGAGGCCTTGAATGGTTTTATGAAAACTATTGAATGGCTTATTGAGGGGTATAAGAAAGCTGCGGATGAGTACAAAAAACTTTGCAACAGAGTCCTGATCCTGGAGACCATTAACATTGGAGAGGGGAATACTATGGCCGATTATATCGAGGATCTGAAGAACACTATTGCTAAAGCGGAAGACATCAGAGATGCCTTTAATCCCAGGTTTGAGAAGATTGAAAAGGAGATACAGGACAGAAAAACCCTGGCGGAAACTAGTGAAAAAATGCTCTCGGACATAGTCACCAAAGTGGAAAAGATTGAGGAGTGCCTCAAGAACATCGCGGAGCAGAGCCTTAGCATTCTGAAAATCTTGGCCAATAAAACCCATACCCTCATCAGCAAGCTTGATGACAACAAGGAAATCTAGGAAATTGACCTGGATGCTGAAGGAACAGGGGAAGCCCAAGTTCCCAGAACCCGCACCAGAGGCAAGAGGAAGGATAAGAAAGTGAATAAGGACTTGGAGGAGCTGAAAGCAGTTGGGGCAACCTATGATGAGCTGGTGATAAAGGTAGAGGATCTGCTAAAGAAAATTGCTATGTAGTGTCTCCTTGGTCTCTTTGCCATTTTTTGTTGTTTAGCTATTCTTTCTGTTCACTAGTCTTTTGGCCAGTCACTCTGTATGTGGACTTTTATTCCTTTCACTGTTTTCTTTCTTACTATGATGTAATGGTTTCGGGTCCTTAAAACCTGTTTTTCAATCAATCTAAACAATATCTTGCTAACCTTTACAATGTTGTTAATCAACTTTTTTTTTTCCCATAATATTGTCACAACCCATTGGCTTTGCATGTCCTTAACACCAACCTTCCCCAAGGGGTTGAGAATCTTAAATTTGATCAATATAATGGTGACGGGGATCCTCACATGCACATTGATTCTTTTCTTACATCATGCAATGATTATCATAGCCAAGATCATATTCATCTTAAGCTATTCTCATGATCTCTTAAAGGGACTGCATTAGAATGGTACAATGCTTTTCTTGACTATTCTATTCAAACTTTTGATTTGCTTATGGATTCATTTCTCAAATGGTTCCAAGCTAATATTGGCAACAAGCTCAACATATCTGACCTTGTTCATTGCAAACAAAGGCCAAATGATAAAATCAGTTACTTTATCTTACGGTATCAGTTTATATCAACTAAAGACCTCTTTGTCGTACTAGATAGTGATCTTCAAAGAATGTTTATTGGTAATCTACAAATGACATTGACAGAAAAATTTCCTTGAATAGATATATGAATTTCATCAATATTTGCTATGTGCTCACCGATTATCGACATACTATGAGTCAGTTCAGAGATTCTTCTTCAAACTCTCGTGTTGATGCTTTTGGAGGTTTGTCTTCCTCGGGTGAATCCCAAAACAATAGAGTTGCAGCCAATGTAATTACAATTTCACAGTTTAAGGAGAAAATACACAAGAGCCTTAATGAAATCAGGTATTCACTAAGTTATTGATGGCAATCTACAACTAAAACAACACAAACTATCTCTGCCTACCTTGACGATAAGTTCTTCGTGAGATAATGCAACGAGAACTTCAAACATTAACAAAGCAATGTAACATAATAGTTCTTTATCAAACTTCAGACAAACTCACTCTATCAATGGTGACAATAACTACAATGCTAACAATAACCTTTAGGTGGTGGAATGAAATTGATCGAGCAGAAAGATAGTTTGTTCACACATGCATTTAGATGCAACAAAAACTTTCAAAACTTATCAAAATAATAAAAATAACTATTTTATGATCAATCATTTGACAAAGCAACAAACCAAAAAAATAGAGTGAACATTTTATTTTTGCATTATGTGGGAAAAGACAATGATTATAAGCATTGATTGGATGCAATCTTATCCCAATCACTCAATCCAAAACCACTCCATCCCAACCTTCCTTCCTCTGAAATCGGTGCCACTTCCCATCTCTCAAACACTAGTCCAAAAATTTCCTTTTGCCATGCTGTGTTCTACTAGACCTCTCTTTACCTGATCCCTCAAAGATTGATGCCACTTCTTCCTCGCCGATTCTTCTTCAGCCTTCCATGTTTTTTTCTTATATTCTACAAATCCAAGACTTTTTTCTCTTTGGAATCGTCTCTACCATGGCCCTAACTGTTGCCAACCCCCCAAACTTGCAAGAAGGAACAAATTGGCTCAAAGGAGTCAATATGTTGACTAAGGAAGAGGAAAAATAAGTTGTATCCAAATACTACTACAAGCAAAAAATTAACAATGAACACAAAACTAAACAAAGAAAACAAAAGGAGGGTTGATGCCTCTACATTAGCTATCCAATTCTTACTTGAGTGTATTGCAAAAAATATTAAAGGATAATCTAATGACCCTCCTTGAGATTAGACCACTTCCTCATAACAAACCATACACTCACTAGTATTATGGTTCAAATGTCTTCCATAATCACCATGTGCCTAGACACGACACTGCACATTGTAGGCATTTCTGACATATTGTCCAAGACCATATAGATAACGATACTATTTGGGCCAGGGATAAAAAACAATAATCAACAAGTCTGTGGATAAATTGAGCGGCGAGTTACAAATATATACTGACCTATTTATGCCTCCTTAGTCAAAATTTATTTTTGCATCATTTGCTCCTACAATGAGTGATTATCCTTATGTCAATATGGTCACTATCACTCTAATTTCTCCCTTGAGCTAGAGGACGAGCAATTTGGATATATCATTCACATCTTTGGATTTGTTGTATAGTAGAGAGCCTATTGTCAACATCCTTGCTAATATCAATGGTAACACTGTTACAGGTGTTATGGTTGATCCATCATGCAAAGAGTGTCATTAAGAAGGAGGTCCTCTTTATTAATAGTCTTCATCAGGCAATATATGATGAGTGTCATACTAGGGTGAACCCACAAAAGTGGGTTACACTTTTTTGCCAACTTTGACACTGCAATATTCATTTTCAGAAAAAACTTCAGATTCAAACACCTATTACTTCTAAACCGTAAGGAATTTGTAGATGATGTGAACTAGTGATTTGTGTCATTTTGTATGTAGATTCTAAAAATATTTTTTGATAATTTTTGGAATCAGTTTGCTTCCATTTTTCTATCTCCCTCGAAAACTAGTTTTTTTTCAAAAAACAACATTTTTAAAGAGTGATACTCACTCTGTATAGTATAACTTATTTTGTGTAATAAATATGAATGTGATTCTTTCAAATTTGGTTTTGTAACGTCCATATCTAGTGTTTGCAATTGGTTTTGTAACATCATCTTCAATATTTCATATTTTATTAAGATTTGAAGTCGAGTTAACTGTAATTTTGACATATGTCCATTTGATATTACATAACTTGTTGTATATGTAACGAAAATCAATTTATTTATTTATTTTTGGAAAGAGGACTTCAATACCTAGTGCGTAAATATTTTTCAGAATTTTTTGGGTGACGTTTACTATTTTTCCATAAGCATTGAACAAAGAAGTTCATGTTCGGTGAAAATCCTACATTCATAAGAAATAAAATAAAAATATATTAATGAAATTAAATATATTAAAAAATAATACTATTTGGAAAGCTTATAATAAGGGCTAAATACTTAAAAAAATAAAACTTCTAAATGAATTCATTTGATCCCCCAAAAGCTAATGTAAAATTGGTTTTTTATCAACATTTGATAGATGCAAAGGAGAATCCCTTGAGATAACTCTCTTCAAAAAATTACTTCAAATGGAACCTCTTAAATCTTAAATCATTTATAAGTAGAGAGGTTATATCCAATAAATTTTGATCTAAGATCCTTTGAGATAACTCTCTTCAATTAATTACTTCAAATGGAACCTCTTAAAGCTTAAATCATTATATTTTCTAAAAAATGTATGATTTCAGCAAAAATCAGGATGTACTAAAAAGTGGGAACCAACATTGTGAGTTCACCCGCTACCATACAAATGCATGATGAAATTTATATTCCATCCATGGGGTGCACCACCTTGACAATCCTCGTGGGACCCAAGACAACATCTATCACTTTTGTTGTTATCCCTAAATCCTACCTATGACTTGTGAAACTAGGGATTCCCTATTTGGTTGCTATGGATGCGGTCCCCTCAGTGGTACATATATGTTTTAAGTTTTCTCAAAAAGGTGTCGTGCACATTATCCATGATACTGGGTATCAACCACTGGTGTCCCATGGGTGATTTTCATTGGATCATTTTTGGTCTACTCCAGTTGGACCCATGCTTCCCCGTTGTGATCTATTATATAAGGATTATTACAAATATAAGATTGGGAAAGTGACATCAAGATTAATTCAACCTGTTGTGTCTTTAGCTCCCCTTATATCTATCTCCACCCCTCGATCACTATTTTCTCTTGTATTACGACATGTTGTGTACTCCATTGCCTCTTCGTTAGGGGTTAAGGACAAATTTGTTCCTCAAGGTAGACATCCCTTTCTATCAAGGACTACATAGCTTCCAATAGTGTCTTTTGTTCCTACGTTGGTGCCTAGCATAGACGAGGCAAAGTCACTCGCATTGCTGATGTCTAAGTGCCATCCTCCATTTGAGCTGTCGATCCTTGTAGGTATCCCTAATTCTACCTTGTATGGAAAGAGTAAGCATTTTCTCTATGCTTCTCCTTAACCCTTCGCTCATATACCTCATCCTTTGAGGATACCTCTTGTTCCTCTGATTTCTCTTAGAGAAAAATGAGGAAAGGTGTCCACAGTTGAGCCTTTAGTGCCTTCTACAGTGGCACCTCCTGCTTCATCAGTTGGGCCTCCTTTTCCAACAATGACATCGATGGCCTCTGCTATGGAGAATGATGCTACTATATCTTTTCAAGCTTCTCTTTCTAGTTCCCATCTATGTCAAAACCAGCTTGCGCACAAGCACAAACATCGTCGACAGTTAATGGTTCGAGAATGTGAGGCCACTTTGAAGGGTGAGGGTGAGTCTTTGATGCCTGCTTATGCTTCCGCTGCATCTGTACCTACTTCCACTTCTGTTTCTCCCACCATTATCTTTGCATTTTCTTCCGCTCCATCCTTTGTGTTTCTTCCCACCACTTTGAGGACTATTGATGAGCCATTCCCTATGGAGCTACAGGTTTTCATCACTCCTTCCTTGGAGTCATTTCTCATCACTTCTTTGCTTAATATCCCTTCATTTTCATAACCTATAGACATGTTTCATACACAAGTGGTGTCCAATGCAACATGGTCTAGTCCTCTCACTTCATCTCCATATCTTCATCACAACTTTTCTAAGGTCCTTATACTTACTACGATTGACATGAAGCCCTCCCCTTAGTTGTCTAAGTGTTAGTAGTCTAAGTGCACGTTCGAGCAGTGCCCTATTCTTGATTTTTTCAATAGAAAATCAATTCTTGTGATTTATTTGTCTACTTTTGTGCTTGTTGTGGAGGATGCTCCACCTTTTCAGAAGTTTTTCACAACCCCTCTTTCAAAGGGTCAATAGTGCGGCTCCTATTTCACTGCCTTGAGTTAAGTCACCTACCTTTTCTTCAGAGAGCTTCTTATTTGATTCTCTAGGGGAGATTTTGACGTTGTCAAAAATCTTGACACGATCATTGATATCACCTCTCAAGAGTTGTTGGATGAGAATGTTGAGGCAACCTTATCCTTGGTTTTTTCTACTGGCGAGATGCCTAGTACTACCTTAATGATTGTCCCTCTTTAGGCTTGTCCTCCCTCTACATATGATCAAGATTAAGAGGATGATGATTTGATTGTGAAGGATCATTAGAGTAGTAATCTTCTTATCTTTTAGATTAGAGCATTCCTATCATGTTCTCTCCCATGCTTGTCTTTATATGTTGTGCTCTCCTAAAGGAACCAAGTTACTCTGTAGGTGCTTGGATATATGGGATTATATTTCTCGTGACTTCTCCTATTTGTTTCATCTTTCTTTTCTTTGTCCTAGCTTTCTTTTTGATATTTGAGGATGATGCAAAGCATTGGGGGCATTTAGGCATTCTTCCATGTTGAATAGTATTTTTATTTTATCTTTGTCTTCATGTGTCTTTCTTCAGATCTGAAAAACGTTGGGGCCATGATGAGTAACTCATATGCAACCATATACATTATCCAGTTTCACTTCTATGAGTTCTTCTAATGACGAATAATTAGATCCTCCTAACTCTTTATGTGTTTTCATTGATGTTGTGGGTATCGTGTGCTATTTGTTGCAAGGTTGCATTCCATGGAAACATATCACTATGTTGACATGACACATCTCTTCTCCTTAGAATGAATTGCATTCCTCTCTGCGTAACACATATCATTCTAAGGGGGGTCTATCATATTTGCATTTATTCATATTTGCATTTTAATGTCATATTTATCTCAGACTTTTACCTTATTTGCTACCTTTGTGGGGGACAAAACACTATCTTTTATGTGGTCGTCCCATAATGTAGTTTGTACTAGTCACATGTTGCCCAATTGTATGACTATCTAGCATAACACAACTTTCTACCCATATCGACACCATCTAATGATCATATAATCTTAGTGATCACAATCTTGTAATTTATCTTTTGTCAATAATAATTTTGTATACAAAATTTAATTTTTCATTTGACATGTTTGTCTACAGCTAACATGTTTGTGATGATATAGCCTTACACTACTCTATGAAGGTTTGACTTAAGTTTCTTCCCTGGGGCCAACTCTGTCTGGACAGAAGACTCTGCTTCTCCTTCATGTATAGGTATAATTCTTTCTCCATCTCTACTTTATCTTGCATCTCCTTTCGATATACTTGCTAAAGTGGGGGCAAAATGTAACATTGCAAATTTGACCTTGTGGAATTTAATGTCACATGATGCCTTCTATTTAAGCTGAATCAGAGACGACGATCAATCCTCCACCTCATTTACTTGCCCAGATCACTTTGCCACCTTTTCTAGCTAACTTTCTAAATATTCAGATTACTATGCTCACAAACACTAGTGCACGACACATTCGTCCGATGAATATTTAGACACAAGGGATGTTACACCTAATAATTTTGGCATTATAACGCCTCCTTCTGTGGCCATCAAATTCGGGATGTATTGTAGTCCCCTTTATCTTTCCTTTTTGCATTCATTTTCGCTCTCTCTTGTCTCTAATCAATCTCTAGAACTCTTTCATGCTCTCTAACATTCTCACAGCTAGTTTTTCTTGCATCTCTCTCACCATGCCATTGTCGAAGCTTCATCCACTTGAAGGATTCGTTCTTGTCTTCACTCCAACAAGATCCATCTTCTTGGTGTTGAAGGTTTAGCAAAGGTATTGTATTGGTTGGAAGCTTAATTCATTGGACCTTTGTGAGATTTCCCTTTTCATCTTTTTGATAGTGTATTTCATTTTGTTTATCATCATTATGTATTATCATAGCATCTAGTGTGTAAAACCTTGGTTTCTGGCCATTTTGCACTTTCTATATGGGGTTTTGTAGTTCGTCCATATGAGACTCTTTCCCGCCGTTCTAGCATCCTCAACATGCACGTTCATCTTGGACATAGAGTGTATAAAATTCATCAGATGATCTCTTTGACTGGTACTTTTGGGTTTTATAGTTAATTTTTTATTATCTATTAGCATTAGTTAGTTTTACACTCTCTTTTCATCTTAGTGAGTAAACTTAGAGGTTAAGGAATCCCAAAGGTTTACTCAGATTGGAGAGGAGCTTATTTAAACCTTGAGGGGTTTAGTCACCCTTTGCATTGGTTCGATTTCCCACTCTACAAAAATGAATAAATAAAAAATAAAGAAAGTAAAATAAAATATTATGCCTCCTTGGGATTCTAATGCTCCCCTGAATAATGTCATCAACAAAGACTTCAACAATTAAAATATTATCGTTATCAATCTTGAAGTACAAATTACTATCAACAATACCTTTACAAAATCCCAATTCCATCAAATACCTATCCAATCTAGTATACCAAGCTCTAGGGGCTTGTTTTAGTCCATACAATGCTTTCTTCAATCTACATACCATGTCTTCTTCATTTGTCAATGAAAATCCATCCAGTTTCTCAGTGTAGACTTCCTCTTCGAATTCACCATTCAAAAAGGCTGACTTCACATCCATCTGCTATACCTTGAATTTCTTATGAGTAACATATGCAAGAAATAGTCTAACAACTTCAATTCTAGTTACCGGAGCAAAAGTCTTCTCAAAATCAATACCTTCCATTTATAAATATCCCTTACATACTAGTCTTGCTTTGTTTCTAACATTTTGTCCATCTTCATTTAGCTTATTCTGGAACACCCATTTATTACCAATTATATTCTTGTCCTTAGGTCTCAGAATGAGTTCCCATGTATTGTTCTTCTCAATATGATCTAACTCTTCTTCCATAGATTTTACCCAATTTTCATCTTTACAAGCTTCAACAACATCTTTAGGCTCAATTTTAGAAATCAGACATGTTTCTTCAGCAATAAATCTTCTCCTAGTCATCACACCTTTATTTTTATCACCAATAATCTAATTCTTTGAATGTTTCAATCTTACATACCTAGGGGTCTTTTGATTCCTCTATTTGTTAGTCTCTTGAACTTCTTCACTGGCAACACCATCTAAATCTAGTGTTTCTTTCAAATCACTCTGTTTCATGCTCAAAGTATGCACTTGCTTTAAAGTAACATCCTAATCATCAATTTGCATGCTCTGATTTGATTCTCATGATTCTCATCAACCTTCACATTAACACTTTCCACTATCTTTCTCAATCTTTTGTTGTAACACCGATATGCTTTTCTCTTAGTAGAATATCCTAAAAAGATTCCTTCATCACATCTTGCATCAAATTTTCTAATATCCTCATCTCTTTTGATATAACATTTTCTTCCAAAGATTCTAAAATATGTAACTATAGGAACATGACCAAACCATAACTCATAAGGAGTCTTACCAGAATTACCTTTTATATGCACTTGGTTAAATGTGTATACAACAGTGCTAACAACTTCTCTCCAATAGATATGCAGAACATTTCCTTCAATCATCATAGTTCTAGCAACATCCAAAACAATTTTGTTCTTCCTTTCAACAAATCCATTATGCTAAGAGGTTCTTAAAGCAGATAACTGTCTCCTAATTCTATGCTCTTCACAAAAGGAATTAAACTCACCAAAAGTGAATTCTCCTTCTCTATCAGACCTCAAACACTTCATCTTCAATCCTATCTATGTCTCCACTCTAGCTTTGAATATTTTGAATTTCTCCAATGCTTCATATTTCTCCCTTAGAAAAGTAACCCACATCATCCTAGAATAGTCATCAATCAGCAACATAAAGTATCTGTCACCCTGCAAGCTTCTCACCCTAGAAGGTCCACATAAATCAATATGCACAAGATCTAATAATCCATTAGAATACAATTTTCTCTTGAATGAAATTCTTGTTTGCTTTCCCAATTGACATTCTTTACACACCGGATTAGTAGGCTTTACAATAGGTAGATTTCTAATAGATTGAGTAGAACTTATCTTAATCATGTAGTCAAAGTTAACATGACAAATCCTTTTATGCCTGAACCAACTCTCATCAATCTGAGCAATCAAACAACTTTTCTCACCAGCATTCAGATGAAAGATATTACCTTTAGTTTTAATTCCTGATGCAATTTCTATACCAAAGATATTCAAGATCTTACATTTCCCATTCTTGAATTGCAAATCATATACCTTATCAACCATCTGACCAACACTCAAAATATTATGCTTCAAACCTTCAACATATAAAACATCATCAATATTATGCTTACGATCAAGAGAAATAAAACCTCTACCATGGATTACACAAGCTTTTTTGTCTCCAAATATCACTACATGCCATCATACTTATCCATATTCACAAATTTACCTTTGTCACCTCTCATGTGATGTGAACAACCACTGTCAATCGCCCATTCATCTTTCTCATCAATTTTAGTAGCCAAAGCTTTCTCTTCAACAATACAACTTGTAGAATCAACAGATACCAGATCATCTTCCTTGATAGTAATGAACACAAATTCATCTTCTAAATTCCTTTTCTTAGACTCATCATCTATTACACCTTCTTCACTAGCAGAATAACACTTCTTCTAATATCTATACTTGCGGTTAGGCTTGTAAGGCTTATCATACTTTGACACTCTTTCTTCTCTTTCAGGACACCTAGAAGAAAAATGACCAATCTTATTACATGAAAAACATTTCAAAGGTAACTTCCCTTCATACTTACCAGCTCACTTAGGCAATCTTCTGGCAATAAGTGCTTCAAGCTCTTCCAATTCTCTTTCCTGTTCTTCCATCTCTCTCATTTCCCTTTCATATCTGGAAACCCTAGTTGAACTTTCTCGCGAATCATACTTCTGCTTCTTGGATACAATAGCTTTAAATGCAGTATTAGTTTTTCAATTTGATTCACCAAGTTCACTCAATTCAAAAGCATCAATCTTACCAACCAACATATCTCTTGTCACAATTGTCACAGTCTGGATCTCATCAATAGTAGTAACTTTAGGTTTATAAGTAGGAGGCAAAGATCTCAACACCTTCTAAGCCACAATCACATCTTCTTCAAGGAATCCACTAACACATCTGATGTTCAGCACAAGATCATTCAATTTAGCCATAAATGATGAAATATTCTCATCTTCTCCCATTCTCAGCAACTCATACTTTCCTTTCAAGCTCTGCAATTTAGCAACTTTCACATGTTTATCTCCTTCATATAGGTTTTCTAACTTCTCCCAAATCTCATGTGCAGTCTGCAATCCCATCATGTTAGTCATCTCTGCATCAGTCAAGGCACTCAAAGATTCTTGTTTAGCTCTTATGTTATGTTCAACATCTTTGATCTCAGCTGCAATAACTGGACCATTCAGAGGAACGATGTATGCATTCTTTGTGATCTTCCAATAATCTTCTCCAAGGCAATTCAAGTGAGTTTCCATCCGGTTCTTCTATATAGAGTAATTATTCCCATCAAATCTCAGACTCTCCTCCTTGAAAACAACAACTGCCATATCGGATCTCCTCAAGCGGTCAAGCTCCTTCCAGAAGATCTAGCTCTGATACCAATTGTTGGTAGCAACAATGTAGGAAAACTGAGAGAGGGGGTGAATCAGTTTTCACCAAACTCAAACAAATTAATCTCAACTTTAGATTTGATCAACAACAACAATATAAAAGATAAACACCACATCAACAACACACATAACACATGGATTTTTGACGTTGAAAACTCGGTCAAGGGAAAAACCACAGTGGGAACCTACCCACAATATGATGATACTCTATAGTAGTATGTGTAAATATTACAATGGGGAATGGACGCACATTTAGGCACACTACCTAGAGATCGCTGCTCAAAACAACAAAGGGAAACAAACTTGGGAAGGCTCATTGCCTTACAAATATCAGACAACAATACAAATTACATGAATTGAAAGAATAGAATCTCCAAATGCCTGATTACAGTTCCGGTTGAGCACACTATCTGCACAACAACACTTCTCTGCTCTTCTCCACTACCGAAGGATAAATTATCTTGTTCACACATACATTACTCTCATAGATCGTAGATACAACCACAGAAACACATCTTACATGATTAAAACACTTATTTATACAAATCATCAACCTTAACCTTAAGGTCGGCTCAACACTTAAGACCTAATTACAAAATTACATCACACAATACATAAATCCATAACTGGACCAATACAATGTCGGCAAGGACATAGCATGGACCCAAATCAAATCCTCAAACATGCAACACTACCGAATAATTCACCAAGATCATCCGCACCACACTGAACCATCAAATATGTCACATAACACACAAAATACCACTAGACCAATAAAATTTTAATAATGTGCACCATGATCAACGCGAACCACCAAAACGCATAGAACACATTCAGAGAACATCAACAAGCAACATGAATTCCACCACAATAACTGCAACAACTAGGATAGTAAGAATCATCATTATTTCATCATAGGAGCTCAAGAACACCAACTTGCGAAGTCCCAACTCATGAACCACCCGATCTGAGGACACACATGAATGTCCCAAACACTCTCCAAAATTTGTACAACATAATGAATCAATTTCAGAGTAATATAATCTAGACATCACAAATCTGCAATACAGAACCAACAAAAGAACCGACCATCACACCGAATCACATAACTCGACCAAATCACCTTCCAGAACACTGAAACTCATACTGAATCAACTAGAGATAAGTATCTCGAAACCCATTAATCTGCATCAGCACATTCACAACCAAACCAAATCAGATCTCTGGAACAAACCAATTCTTTGCAACACAGGAATATGGCGACATCAATGATAACAAAATATTCCAACAAGTCTAATATCTAACATAAATTGCATTTATTGGTCAAATTTCCTATTGTGACTGGTATAGATTGTTATTTGTTGGTCAAGTTTGATCTAGAAGACTAGGATGTTGATTTTGACATCCCTTCAAGGTGAGTTGTGTTGGATTTAGATGACAAGGTGCACTAGGTGTGACTTACCTAGGAAGGAATTTAGTTGCGTTTGCAGGATGTAGTGTCCTAAAATTGCACCCCTTGCAATTTCTGACCGCATTTGGGTCTTCGCCTTAGTGTTTGCACCCCTTGGTCTGATCGAAGACCTGATTATGCTCACACATGTCAAAAAATTCATTCAACTCAATGAGCCACCCAACTACCACCTTGATCATGCCCCAAATTAGGGTAGGACTAGGGTGTGGCACCCTAGTCCACCTTAATGGGGACCTATCCTTGGGCCCCCCTTGACCTATCTCAAATTTGAAGCGAGAAAACCCCTGTATGTTGGCTCATGTTGAAAAATTAATTAATTCATCCTACTGGCAAGTATATAAGAGGGATTTCCCCTCTCATTTGAGAATAATGGAAATTCAATCAAGCATTTGAGCATTCTAGAGATCAAGCATTCAAGAGAGATTGAGAATTTTCAGTCTTCCTTCAAGCTTTGGAGAAGAAATAGAGTCAAGATTTGAAGCATTGAAGAGGAGATCAACATTCTAATTCATGAAATCATAATGCCATGTGGAGGCAAGAAAAGCCTCACAAAGAGATATAAGCATTTCATTTTCAGTCAATTCAACATCCCCTCAAAGAGGAGGATTTCTACTTTCAATCATTTCAATTTCATTTTTTCAACCACTCGGTAATTCCAAAACCGGGGTTTGACCTAAAGGCAAATCCCTATTCCTGACACATTTTCCTTTCCTTCTGTGTGCATAAAGAAGGTGCATAGTTGTATCTCTGGAATTAAGCTTTATTTGCAGAGATGGAAAAACCCTTTTTGACATGCAAAAAGTTCGGAGGACCAAGAGAGTGGGCGACCTGGTCTGGACACACGGTCCCTGCTACTTTTGGCAGATTTCATAGAGCAGCTCCGAATCATCTCAAACTTCTCAGATCCATGTGCATGATGAAATCCCAAATCTGTAGCTCTCTGTTTTCTCATATTTGTCTTCATTTCCATCACTTAGTCTTAATTCAACTAGTCAACTTATAAAAGAGGGTCAAACATATTCCATTTCAATCAATCTACTTAGTATTTAGTCCTAATCTGGTTAGTGACTCAATCTAGTGGATTTACCCCCTCTTTTGAATGTAAAGATGTCTCCCCTCAAAGAGAAAATAGGTGATTTGGTAATTTCTTCTTCATTGTTGCAAATTGCCAAGTCACCTAATTTTCCCCTTTATCTTTTGGTGAACCCGACTCCTTATACCCTTAATTCTTATTTTGTTTTCAGATTTGAGTGTATGCAATTTAAAATTCAAAATTTTAATTACAAGCTTAATTTCCTTGCAATTTAAAAAAATTTAGAGGTTAAATTCACAAAAACCCTAATTTTTAGATTCAAAATTGAGCTTATGATTTGCCTAAATTGGATTGATTGTTTTAGATCTAAGAAGTTTTCAATTTTTACAATTAAAGTTTTCATTTACATATTCAATTTTTAATTTTTTTAAAATTAAGTGGTTAAATAAAAAACCCCTAGTTTTTAATTTTAAAATTAAACTTGTGGATTGTATAGATCTTGAATTAATTTTCAGATTTGAGTCCTTGTTTCAATTTCAAAAATTCATTTTCGCACCTTACAACATTCAAATTTTGCAAATTTAAATTTTTAAAATTAAGCGGTTATAAACCGCTTAATTTTAAAGTTTAAATGAATCTTGTGCACTTTTCAAATTACCTTTAAGCATTTAATCAATTTAATTAGATCTAAAGCTCATAAAAGTTGGCCCTTAACCTTAAGAGTGCTCTTTTTTGTTTCTTTCTTTCAATTAATCAATTTATTAAACATCTTAAGTGTGTCCTATTTCGACTTTCAAGGCTTGTTTTCCCATATCCAGACATCTCCAATTCCCATATGCTTCTGGAATTCGCATTAAAATCACAGTATCTTGCTTCCCTAATTTTTTTTTTAAAAGTTGACTGGACTAGGTAGTATACAACCTAGTCCCGACCTTTCCTCCTCAAATTTTGGGAGCCTGTTTGACTATATTTTACTGCTCAATTCCAGATATTTATGAAATTTAATTGATTTTAGGTCGCCCTAAGGTAAAAAAAATAGGAATTTCAACATTTCAATTTTTAATTTAAATTTTTAAATTAAGTGGTTAATTACATACACCCTAATTTTTAAAATTAAATTGGGTTATTCAATATTTCAACATTCCAAAATTTTAAATTTTAAAATTAAGAGGTTAGATTTGCACAACCCTAATTTTAAATTTAATCTTCCCTCCTTTCCATTTTCAATTTTTGAAAATTAAGAGGTCATTTTTAACCCTAAATTTAAATTTAAATTTCTATCTTCTAAGGGATAATTTTAAATTAAGAGGTTATTTTTTTTTGAATAAAAGGGGTAAAAAATTTATTGAGAATCAGAAACAAGAATTACAAAAAGACCCAGAGCCCCAAGGCCCCAAGAAAGAACCACCAAACCAGCCCCAGATCAACCAACTTCATAACCATCAATGTCTTCAGTAAAAATCTTTTCCTCAGTAAAAATCTTTTCAAGTCCTGACAGTAATCCCACAGAGATGCTCCCATCCTTCAACTTTCCAGTCACTACCATGCTTCGAGGCCCACTTGGCCAAATGATCAACTGCTCTATTCCATTCATGAGGGATGTGGATGAAAGATACCTGCTCCATTAAAGAACTAATTTGGAGAATCTGCTGAACAATCCATGCCAACTACCATTGAACCCCACTCACCTTCTGCTTAGTCAACAAGTTAACAACAATTTGTGAGTCTGATTCACAAATCACCTTCCTTCGTCCTAGCTCCAAAGAACCCTCTAGGGCATAGAGAATCACAAATCTCTCCATAAAATTATTAGATTGCCACCCTTTATGCACCGAAAAGAGGAAAAAAACCTCCCCCATGCTATTCTTGCCAACACCACCAACTCTAGCAGGGCCTGGGCTACCCTTAGATTACCCCTGACACAAGCTGAGGCCGAAGACAACTCCTGGAAACCAAGCCTACTCAAAATATCTGCCTCCTTTCTACCCAAAGGAAAATTCACCTCACATTTCGCTTCCACTGTCTCCCGGATCATTGCAATGATCCTATTCCAAACTTGTTGTACAAACAATCTGACCTCACGAAAGATCCTCCTGTTCCTCTCGAGCGAGATCTGCCACATAATGAAGATGGGCCCAATATACCAGATAGTCTGTAGGAAGGAGGACAGGATAGGAGGTCTGCCCAAACTGCTCTAGAACTCCACCAAAGAATTCACGTGGATACAAGGATACTTCCACACCCCCCACCAATAATGCCAAATAAGCATAGAGAAGGGGCATCTGAAGAATAGGTGTGAGGTCTCTTTTTCCCCATTACCACACAAAACACACATAGAGGGCCCCAAAAATCCCCGCTTGCGGATATTGTCCCAGGTTAGACATCTATTCAAAGCCAAAGTCCAAGAAAAGCAATTACACTTTGGCCAAGACACATTATTCCACACCTGTTTCCACTAGTTCACCTCTCTTCCCTCAAGTCTTCAGTTCAACAATTCTCGGTATCCACTGGCCATCATAAACACACCCTTAGGATTTGGAGACCAAGCAAGCCCATCCCTACCCTTGAGGGAGCTACAATGTCTACTCACCAAAATGCCCTGCAGCTCAGCACACTCTTCCTCCATCCCAGCAACCAACCACTCATTAGGAGTCTTCCACCTCTCCAAATCCAGCCATCCACAGCTATAGACAGCCTTGAAGTCACTCACCCATGACCATTCAACCTCCAAAAACCTCTGGCACAGATTCCCAAGGTTAGGAAACTGATCAAGAATGGGAGGAAAGCCATCCCAAGAGTCATTCTAGAAAAGGACCTCTTCCCCCCTCCTGCAAATCCAAAAGAGTCCTACCTTAATGAGAGAAGCCCCCCTCTTGAGAGTATATCAAATCGAAGAGCCCTTTCCCTCAAGCAGATATCTAGGGATTTCCTGCATTGGGACCCTCTGCATATATTTTTTGGCCAAAATCCTGGCCCAGCCTTGATCCTGCTCAACACACCACCTCTAGTACACATTAGCTGCCAGAGCCTCCCCAAAAATAACAGACTGCCTTAAACCAAGCCCCCCGACTGCTTTGGGCTACACACCAAGTCCCAATTGACAAGACTCCTTTTTGAAGAGGAAAGATTGCCTACCCATAAGAATTGCCTAGCCAGAGAATCTAGACCCTTCAAGAACCACTTAGGAGCCACATGAAGCATACAACGATAGATCGGAAGAGCCTGAACCACTGAGTGAATTAGTTGAACCCTCCCAGCAAAAGATAGCCATCTATGAGTCCAGTGATCAACCTTCGTGCGAAATTTATCAAAGATACCCTACCAAGACTCCCTAGGAGGGTTACTAGGACAGATAGGAATACCCAAATAAATCAAGGGCAAGGAGCCAACTTGGAATCTCAAGATAAGAGCAATTCTCCTTTGAATAGTTTCAGGAGTGTTGAAAAAGAGGATAGAAGATTTATCCTCGTTGATCAGCTGGCCCGAGGCAGCAAGATAAACATCCAAAACCATACGCAGATTATTAGCTTCTCTGATCCGAGCAAGCCCCATGAGAGCCATGTCATCCACAAACTACAAATGAGACTGCGGCTGTAAGTCATTACCCCATCTCCAACCCTGAATAATACCCAGACCCACATTATGCTTAATCAGCCTCCCCAAACCCTCAGCCAGAAGAATGACTAAATAAGGGGAGAGGGGGTCACCCCTGACGGAGACCCCTAGACACGCCAAACAACTTAGTATGATCTCCATTGATAATCATAGAGAAAGAAGTAGTCGTAACACAACTCATAACCCAATGGATCCACTCATCAGCAAAACCAAAAGCCTTGAGGATCTTCTGAAGGAAGGACCACCGAACTCTGTCGTACGCCTTAGCCATATCCAACTTGATAAACATAGCTTTTTACTTGGAGGTTGCCATAGAATGAATGGTCTCTGTAGCAATGACCACCCCATCCAAAATTTGACACCCTTCCACAAACCCACTCTGCTCCTCAGAGATAACTTCCCCCAGACACTTCTTCAATCTATCCGCTATCAGCTTAGAGATGTTCTTATAAATCACATTGCAGAGAGATGGGGCGGAACTGGCCTAACCAGTCAACCCCCTCACACTTGGGGATAAGAGTAATGAAAGTCACATTCAATGCTTGAAGCATCTTCTTATTCCTCTGGGACTCCTGCACAACCTCCAGTAAATCCAGCTTGATAATATCCCAAAATTCTTGAAAGAATTCAACCGGGAACCCATCCGGTCCAGGAGCTTTTCCTTTCCTCATGTGAAAGACAATCCTCTCAAGCTCTTCCAACAAAATAGGACACAAAAGCTACTCATTCATCTCCCCCGTGACAAGAGAAGGAATGCAAGTGAGAACCTGGTTCTCCTCCCCCGTTTCCCCCTGAGAGTCCTCCCTGAAGAGGGACCGGAAAAACTGAGACGCATCCCTAGATATCTCCTACAAGGATAGGCACTGCTGACCTCTATCATTAACCAGAACAGGGATGAAATTTCCATGCCTTCTAGCTTTCATTGAGTTGAAGAAGAAAGCAGTTTTCTTGTCCCCCTCCTTCAGTCAATCAATACGAGCTCTCTGCTTCCAGTAAATTTCTTCCCTAAGCTCCCATTCCTCTACCACCTTGACAACCCTGTCTTCCTCCTTGAGCAAGTCCTTAGACAAACCATGCTCTCTGATTTCTCTGGTGATCCCATTCAACACAATTTGAGCAGCTTTGTTCGCATGAAAAATGTTCCTGAAGCCCTATCAGTTCCACTATTTGAGCTGAAACTTAACAAATTGCAGCTGCTTGGCAAAAGAGTACATGGCAGTGCCAAAGGCCAACCTCCCTTTCCTCCACCACTCTACTACAAGAGCCTGCAAAGTAGGATCCCGAAGCTACATAAGTTGGAATTTGAATGAGGGTGAGCGAGCAACCCGAGCCGAAGAAGAAACTAGCTTGATGGGCCAGCGATCTAACCCTCTCCAGTCAAGAATCTCAGAACTGGTGGACCACCCCCCACCAATCCAAAAACTAGAAACCAGGAAATGATCCAACCTCTCAGCAATCCAATACTCTCCCACCCTCCTATTGTTCCAAGTGAACAAACCATTACCAGGTTTAATGTCAACAAGTTGCAACAAGGAAATATTATCTTGAAAAAGGAAAGAAGAAGGTTCCAATCGCATAACCCCCCCATTCTTTTCACTCAGCTCAAGGATGGTGTTGAAGTCTCCTACCATAATCCATGGATGAAAAGGGGCCAGCCTTCGCATACAGGAAATATGAGACCATAAGTTTTGCTTACCCTAAAAATCGGTAGGGGCATAGATGTTAGAAAACAAAATGAATTCCTCAGTCTCAAGACTAGAGATAACCCCAGTTAACAAAGATCGAGAGGCAACCCACCAGACAGGGTGAAACTTTAAGGGGTTCCAAAGACAGGCCACCCCTCCAGAGGAACCAGCTGCCCCAACACACCGACACTCACCATGACCCCACAACTTCGGCACCAGACCCATCATCCTCTCCACTATAAGTTTGATTTCTTGCAAAAATAAGACATTAGGTGAATGATTCCTAATCAAATCCTGAACAACTTTTTGTCTAGGGTCACTGTTCAAACCCGTCACATTCCATGAAAGCACAATCATTTTGGAGGATTGGAAAAGTGAGAATCCAAAGTCTTTATTGACCTTGACTCAACCAAATTCTCCCCCATCAATTTGATCTTGTCCAAATCCTTCTTTCTGCCAACCTTTGAGCTCTTCTCTAATGCACTTTTCTTAATATCTTTTTGATGCAAACCCAGGTGAGCGGAGGACTTATTGCTTTTGACCCCAGCCAGTTCCAGTTTCAAAGCAATCAGAGAACCCTCCCCCTCAACCAAATTCACTTCAATCCCAGTAGTGAGGCCCAACTAAACCCCTACTAGCTGATCCATCTCCATCTGCTGGCTTCCAACCACTAGCAGGGCCTGGATAGGGTCCTCAATTACTCTTTTCGAAGCCCCCCCCTGACGCACCTTGATCCAAAGGGGTTAACCCCGAATTAACTTCCTAATGGGAAAGGTCATCCAAGGCCTCAAATCTGTTAAAGGTATCCTCCTCCTGCCTCTCCTGTAAAGGCCTCTTTTGTCCTCGATTCCTGTTATTTGTCTTAACTAGGACAAAACCATCAGTATCGCTAGCCTTGACAGACATAGAAGCTTTCCCTTTTTCAGCCCTATCTTGGCTCGAATCCGACTGTTGAGGTTGGCGCACCACCGGTTTATATCTAGGGCACTTACGCTGTAAATGACCATACTCATGACATAGACGGTAGAAAAGATGGTAAAGTATCATAATCTAACTGCTAAACCCAAGAATAAGAGCCTGCACACATATCTATAGCATCTAGCAAAGGTTTACTAAGATCAATTTCAACACAGATACACACAAAGGTCATTACCTTTCTCCCCAGGGTTTGCGTAGAAGATTCCACTAGCTTCCCAAGTAGAGCGACAAGCATACAAAGCACATCTTCCTGACAAAATTCCCCAAGAAAACGTGGTAAACAAACCCACACAGGAACCCTATTCGGGAGCTCCTCCGAGGGGTTAAACCCCACATGCCAAGGTTTGATGAACAATGCCACCTGGTTGTAAAAATACAGACCACCTTCGAAGACCCTATAGCGATCCTCCATGCAGTTGAAAGTAACCATGAAGTAGTTGTTTGCCAACAACATAATCTCCATTTCCCCCTCTGGAGCCCAAGTCCTCTGCGCCCAGTTTTCCAAAAACTGCAAAGAAACCCTCATTCCCAAAAACTTTCAATATAGCAAGTGTTTCGTAAAGTATTTGACGTCTTCTGCTATCA
Source organism: Cryptomeria japonica (assembly GCF_030272615.1). Lineage (NCBI taxonomy): Eukaryota > Viridiplantae > Streptophyta > Pinopsida > Cupressales > Cupressaceae > Cryptomeria > Cryptomeria japonica. The sequence continues at coordinate 484,672,743 of NC_081413.1, forward strand.
TTTCAGGAGGAATAACCAGCTTTGGCCTCTCACTGCATCTCTCCAAGCAACCATTAATCTTTAAAATGCGAGAGCTACCAACACTACTAGACCCCGAGTCTGAGGAGAAATGGTTATTGTTAAATGTCTTCATGCTCTATGATGGGGATTTTGAGCCCACAATAGCATGAAAATCCATGACTAGTGGAGCCTTCAAGGCCTCATCGCCAATACTAAAAAAAAAACTCAAGGTGATCGAAACCCTACACCCCAAAGGGGCCCGAAAGATTTAGAAGCCCCCAAAACTCCACCCCTTCCCAACACACCCAGGATGGAGATACAACCGAGGCCCCCAGCCTTGCTGGAACGCTTGGCCTTCTTGGAATGGTGTCTGAGCCGCGTAGCCTGCACCCTCCCGCAGCCCACCGTGCGTCTCCCCTTCTCCCTCTGCTGCTCCCCTCATTGCTCAGACCCTCCCGCATTGCACAGGCCCCCCCACACACCCCCGATACCCTCCAAACACTACCGATCAAAAGATAGGGCATCGCTGCCCTATCTTGGCTCTTTGCAACTCCCGCCTGCGCGACATCGTTTGTCCCAAATTATGAGGTTATTTCAAATTCCTAGGAGATTACATTTTTTTTCTTTATTATTTCAATCATTTTCCCAGAATTTTGCATTCTGAGATTTCAAAATCTAAATTTCCAATTTCCCTCCCTTAGTGCATGAGCTTTACTATTATTAGTCCTACCTATAGTATCTTCATAAGAAGTTGTAGAATTAAGGCTGCCCAAGTTTTAATTATTGAGGAGATGGAGCCTAATTTGGCTAGCTTTTTCAATGAGGATATTGGTGTTTCTTCCAATCCTAAAAATATTCCCGTTTATCCTTTTGATAATTCTCATAATGAGGAGTCATTAACTAGGGTATCCATTGACCAATTAGCGAATATGGACAATCAATTTGACAATCTTAAAAAATGGATGAGTCAAGAATACCCAGAAAGTCAAGCTCTCCTATTGATTGAAGGATTAAATCGAATGATTCAAACTGATAAACATGGTGTTGATATCTTGTGTGGTATTTCTCATATTGTTGATTCTAATACCATGCCTATGAAGAGTTGTGTTGAAAACCTAGGTTATACACAACCTCCTAGTCATGTTAATCATTCCATTCCTTTAACAACTCCCATGGCTAGTGTGCCTACCTTCACATCAAACATCATGGCTACCTCTACACAAAATGTCATACCTACAAATGTTAGTCATGGGGGAAATACCTCTTCTTTCATTCCTCTTACCTGCATGAGTGTTCCCCTTGTTACCCAATCACACTCATCACCTATAAATGTTAGTCAAGAGGGCAACTCCTTCAATCACAATTCCTTCATTCCTCCTATGAGTCTTCCATGTGTTACCCAACCTTCTCCACTACCTACTTATGATAGTGTCTCACCTCCTTATTCTCAATCTCTTCCTTCATTCAACAATGTTACTCCTCCCTCTCAATCCAACATGTTTAATTTCAATCCTTCTACTGAAGCTATAATCAATAGTCTAGCCCAAACAGTGTCTTCCTTACAACAATAAATAACTTCTATGAATCAATATAAGCATAATGTGCCCATATTTGATGTAGCGAGTCCATTATCCAATGACATTGTTAGAGTTGTCCCTCCTAAACATGTAAAAGTCCCTCAATTGGAACTTTATAATGGAAAAAGGTGATCCCTTAACTCATGTTAAAACATTCCAAAGTTTATGTATTACTTTTCTCATGATCAAAGATTGTTAGCGAAATTGTTTACTAGAACTTTAAGGGATAGAGATTTGCTATGGTATTGTTCTTTGCCTCCTTATTCTATTACTTATTTTCAACAATTGGCTAATTATTTTATTCAACAATTTCACAATAACATTGGTCCTAAAGTTACTTTGACTGATTTGATGCATTGTAAACAAGGTGTTAAAGAAAAAGTGATCGATTTTATTGGTAGATATAAGCATTTGTATTCTCAAATTTCTTATCCTGTGCCTAATCAAGATATTCAAAAGATTTTTATTGCTAATTTACAAAAAGATATTAGGGATAAACTTATTTTAACTGAGTTTACTTCCTTTCCGCAGTTGTGCGCAAAACTTCACAATTATAAGCCGATTGTGAGTCAATTGGAACAATCATCTCCTTCCATGGCTCCGAGTGATAAGGGTGATAGTGCTCAACAACCATTTGCAAAGTTCAAACCAAACAAAGGATTCATAAAATTCAATGACAACCACAACAACAATCAACTGGTAGCCACTGTAGGTGTGCCTCCTTTGTCTAAATACTTTAAAAGAGAAAAATAATTTACTCCTTTGAATGAATATTTTAATAGAATTATGTCTCAGTGAATATGAAGGATTGTGTTAAAACTTCCCCAAATTAAACCAATTGATCCATATAAGACAACTTAACCTTACTTTGATGCTAAATCCTTTTGTCAATACCATCACCAGCCTAGTCATGACACTGAAAAATGTTTTTCATTGAGAAGTGGATTCAAGAATTGATTGATAACAATACCATATCTATGGCAGGGGTGAATGATAAAGGAAACAAATATGTAGCCCATCCCATTCAACTAATGTGATTGAGAATGATCATCTTGCTTTCTCTCCCAATGACATTGGCCTTAAATCTAATAATGTGATGAACCTTGTAGATCAACAAGAACCTCCTAAGGTTTTGTGTATCACATTTTATCCTAGTGAGACCATTAAAGCACTTGGTGGCCCATTATACATAAGTACGAAAATCAAAGGTATACTTTCTAGAGGAGTGCTTATTGATCCTGCTTGCATGGTTAATGTGATAACTGAAGAGTTTATTTATACTTTTCAATTGCATCAAGTGATATATGATGATACTGATGTGGTAGTTAGAGTCTTTGATGGATTTTATTGTCCTACTATTGGTTCTATCACACTTCCTATTGATGTCAACACTAAATGCTTATATGTTCAATTTGCTATCATTCCTACATCCGATCAATTTCGTGTGAAGTTGGGACATTCTTGGCTCTCTTCCATGAAAGCGACCACTTCCACAGTTCATAAGTGTTTGAAATTTCCTTATAATGGTGAAATCATAACTATCAATCATAGCATGTATCAACTTGTAGTGAGGAATGAAGATGTTTTTCTTGATTACTTTTGGTCCGAACAATTCCAACCTCTTCAACCTAGAAGTGATGCTCTCTTTAGATCACATCAAAACTAGAAAAATGAAATGATTTTATCCTTGAGTAAACCTAGAAATCCAACACTTAGCATTCCTCTTGATGATCATATACCCCTTCTTGAGGATAAAATTATTCTTCCTCCTAAGGAAATAAATAATCTTCTTCCCAAAGAGGCGCCTATTTCTTCTCTTAAAGAGAAGAGTATCCTTCCTCCTAAGGAAAGTGACATTCTTTTTCCTAAGGAAGAATCTATTCTTTCTCCTATGGATAAGTTTACTCTTCCTCCCAAAGGTAGAAAAACTCTTCCTCTTAAGCATCAATCTATTCCTCCTAAGGGTAGACCTATCCCTTCTCCTCATGATGGACTCAGTCTCCTTCCTACATCTCCCATCCCTCCTTTATATGGTATGGTTCCTCCTCCTTCATCTTATAGAGAGAAACGACCGGCCTCTCTTATTGGCCAACCTAAAAGACCTCAGCCCATTCATCATTCCCTAAAAGAAGAGATGAAGCCTATACCAGATGAATCTAAACCTTCAACCAAAACTAGATGAAACTGTCATGTGGGAGAATAATGACAAAGACATTATGCTAGAGCTCGTGAAGCTGCTTCCCAAACTATTTCTTCTATAAGACACCAATTGTTGATATGATTCTATTTTCTCCTAAACAAGACGTTCAACCTAATTCTCCAAGATGCAAAATGCTTAAAACAAATGATGATTCAAGTTCTATTCCTATTAGAGCTCCTATTCTTATTAATCTTGATGGAGAAATAGGTGAAAAAATGTTAGTGATGAAAATGTTGATCTTAATATTTTTGATGATGAATATGAATATGTTGATGTTGACAATGATATATCTACAAAATTTTCAAAAGCATTAATCCTAGCTCATAGGAACGAACAAAGTGACTCATCATTAGAGCATGGTCCTTTTTTGGAACTTGTGATAGCTCCATCTATTGTTCTTGATGTGGCTCCTCTTGCATGTTCTCCACCTTCCCAAAATAATGATCAGCAAGATCAGAGGGAGGATGACGTGCTTGATTATCTTCATTAGTACCATAGATTCTCTCTCTCTCTCTCTCTCCTCCCTTTCTCATTTGTGACATTCTTCTATTTGTTCCCCTATTATTCTATTGGTTTCCCTATTCTTCTATTTGTTGTCCCTAGTGTTGTCTACTTGAGGATGATGCAAAGTGTTGAGATCTCTTTTGGTATCTTCCATGTTGACTCAAAAGACACACGTTCCCTTCTTCCATGGTGGTTTCCTTTCTTTGGGGGATGAGGAAAATTATATGCACATATATATACATGATATACATGAGATATCATGAAAAACATACTGACTCCAAAGTTAGGTGAAACCACCTCATGTTTTGTGCTTTGTATTCATTATCCTTTGATTTATCCTCTCTTGGGGGCTAAATTATTGTGATAACGTGTTTGTCTTTTTGGGTGTATCCTACCTTAAATCAACTGCTCCCGACAAGGTGTGTGTAATTTCTTTAACATGGGGGCATACAATCCACTCACGATTCTCTCTCTTGATACTTATACTTAGCGAACTTTGTCTTTGCTTTGTAATTTTTGGTGATTTTTCTTTTCACGACTCATAGTAAGAGAACCTTACTAGTTTTAGTCATGGTTCTCTCTATCTCTCTCATGATATTCCCTTTTACCTTATCATTGAAGTTGTAAGATCCTAAAGTCCACTAGGGGCTTGGTGTATCTTGTCTATTTGATGTGTTAAAAGTATTTCAATCTGAATTCCTTGTACTTTACTGTGATTATTTGCATAAGCTCATACTCTTGCTAAAGTGGGGGCTAAATGTAGCATCCTAAAATCGCACCCCTTGCAATTTACGACCACATTTGGGTCCTCGTGCGACCCTTGGCATGATTAGAGACCTGATTATGCTCAGACATGTCAAGAACTTCATTCAACTCAATGATGCACCCAACTGCCACCTTGATCATGCCCCAAATTAGGGCAGGACCAAGGCATGGCACCTTGGTCCCCACTAGGACCAAAGCGTGGAGCCATGGTCCCCCTTAATGGGGACGTATCTTTGGGCTAGTCCTGCTAACCTATCTCAAATTTGAAGTGAGAAACCCCTCTATTTTGGCTCATGTCAGAAAATTAATTAATTCATCGTACTAGTAAGTATATAAGAGGGATTTCCCCTCTCATTTGAGAATAATAGAAATTCAATCAAGAATCTGAGCATTCTAGAGATCAATCATTCAAGCATTCAAGAGAAACCGAGCATTTACTATCTTCCTTCAAGCTTTGGAGCAGCAATAGAGTCAAGATTTCAAGCATTGAAGAGGAGATCATCATTCTAATTCATGAAATCATAATTCCATGTGGAGGCAAGCAAAACTTCACAAGGAGGTATAAGAATTTCATTTTTAGTCAATTCAACATCCCCTCAAAGAGGAGGATTTCTACTTTCATTCATTTCAATTACATTATTTCAACCACTCAGTTAATTCTAAAGCTGGGGTTTGACCTAAAGGCAAACCCCTATTCCCAACACATTTCCTTTTCCTTCTGTGTACAGAAAGAAGGTGTTGGAATCCAAGAACACTGAGAGGGGGGTGAATCAGTGTTTTACCGGTGAGATTAATTTTAACCTTATTAACAAAGTATTTTAGTAACCGGTAACCACAAAAGAATATAACAGTAAGTAGAAATGAAGCAACCACAAGAGCATACTCCATAACACAAAGATTTATGCATGGAAAACCTCAAAAAGGAAAAACTACGGTGGGATTGGTGACCCACCATATCTATCCACTGGCCAAATGAATAAATATTACAATAGGGGCCTGCACATGCAGGAAGGCCAACAACTTAGAGTGGATTGCTCATCACAAAAGGATCCTCATTGACTACAAACACCAAATATGGAGTTACAAACAAAATTCCGAACTCAGAGATTGCATCTACTATTCTAGATGAGTTCCAGTTCAAGCACTGTCTGTACCGATTTTCACGGTGTCCTCCCTTACTGGTAACTTGCTTCACATCCGAAACCTCTAAACCAATAACCAAGACCGACTACAAAATATTATATTCGCATTCAGTCGATCGAAATTGCTCGCACAATATCACATCACTATATATTTATTTTCTCTGTATGTTTTAAAATAACCTAACTAGACCGAATTAAATACCCTTCCCAATCATAAACAAAAATGCCTTATGTTGGCTTACAATGATATTAAAAGTTATTTACATGTCAGCCTAGACAAAAATAAATACATTAAAATTCGTGACTGATGCCGCTGATTGCTGCCGGATCAATCTCCTATGTCGGCCTTATATACCGGTTCCTAGTTTGTCGGTTTCCTTGAATGTCGGTTACCGAATCATGAATACCGACAAGTACCGGTTAAGTGTCCAACCCAAAATGATGTATGTTGCCATCAATGATGACACAACTAAACCAGATGAGTGTTAATTGCGAACAATCTCCCCCTTTGGCATTGATGGAAACACTCATGTGAAAAATGGATCGCTGAAGTGATGTTCCGGTTCCTCCCAAAACTGACCCTGCTCCCCCTGAGCTATACATTACTTCTTATGTCCCTTAACATTTTTTACATCAACCTCTCCCCCTTTGACATCAATGAGAAAGGCCAGGGCAAATAAATGAAAGAATGAAATCAAAATGTGTTTACCGGATCTAGATGTACTTGAATATATCCGGGTAAGCACCCTTCAAAAATCTTAAGTATCTCAACCAGTTTTCAATGTTCCCAAAATAGATACAAAACCATTAAGAATGTATGCATGTAGTTCTTCTTCTGTTAGATCTGTCGGTGTGGGTTTATTCATTAATTTTATACTTTCCCGCTTATGAAGTAGTTCAAAGTGTTCAATCGGGGACTAACTAATCCTCTCAATTCCCTTGCTCGCCGGATTAATCTGTCCATATCTTTGTCCAAGGCTAATATCTCTGATTTTGTAACCAAAATTTGACCATCAATAGCGTTGGTCAATGACTGAGTACCATCAAAATTGTTAGCTATATTTTCCAACCGGGCCTTTGTCGCTTTTATTTTTTACCTTCAAGTCAGCTGTAAGTTTACCGATGTTTGTACAAGACCTATGTTGGTGTAAATAATTATTCATCTTAGATATTATTACACTTACTTAAGTTTACTTAGGAAATGCATTTCATTTTAGTTTGGGTATGAGACACTTGGGTGTTTGTGCCACATTGGGATAGTGTGTGTTGGAGAAATTCCACCTTTTATGGTGTTGATCTTGTTGTTACACTCCACATTCAGTGGGTGATCCACCTCATGTGGACTATTATATTATTTCTTCTACCTACCCACACCTATTTCCTACCTACCCTTGTTTCTTATTGAGCCACATGTCATGTTTGTGTGCTCACATATCCCTAGCCTTGCCTATATAAGCAAGCTCATCTACATTGTATGTAATTGAATTAATTGATTATTGATCATTTTCTATTGATGAGAATACAGTTTATTCTTGTCCTATATCGTGTCTCTATTTTGTACATTTCATTGAGCTCTTGATCTTGGCAAAATCTCACATGGTATGAGAGCCATTGGGGCTTCATTGATTCGTCTTGAAGAGGCATTATTGCGACGTCAAGAGGTAGATCTGAGGAGAAGCATCTTTTGGAGGCGTCCTAGACCAGATTTGACCCCGCCATCGCGTCCAGAAGGCCGTTTCCATGAATTTTGGTTATAAAGTCGGCCTATTTTGGTGAGAAAATTTTTTTCGCCAATTTTGCTATTATTGTACGGATTTTCAAATTTTTTATTATTTTTTCGAAAATAAATAAATAAAATTTTATTCTCTGATTTTTTTTCGAAAAAAAAAAAAAAAAAAAAATCATCAAAAAAAAAAAACAACATTTTTTTGGGGGGTCCGCAGACCCCCTGTGACCCCCGTACCACGTCTGCAGGTCTGCAGCACCTGACAGCGCCCCCTGCAGCTTTGTTCCCGCCATCGTACCTGCGGTACCCGCCGTCTGTCTCCTGTCGCTGGCACCTAGGTTTCCCGCCATCACCTCGGCTCCACTAGCTCCCGCCTCCGGCGACGCCGACCGCCGCCGGTAGAGACCTCCGGTGACCGCCAAAACACCTCCAGTCGCCACGCAGACGCCACGTGGCTCACATAGTCAGCAATCCGTACACAGTGACATGTCACCTCCGTACACATAGTCACCTGCACCACGCAGACATCCGTACGTTTGCCACGTCATCTGCCACGCAGAGCTCCCAGTCAGCAAATCCGTACGGTACGACTTGCATAGTCAGCAGTCCGTACAGTACGGACGTCCAGTCAGTAGATAGGCGAAGTTTTTACGACGGTCATACGATCGTCAAATTTAACACAGTGACTTGCTGACGTCAGCGCCACATCAATATTTTTCAAAAATTTTGCAGGCCCCTCTCATTGAGCTTTTTGATTTTGCAGTTCAACTTCAAATGGCCATAACTTGCTCATTTTTGCTTCTTTTTGTTGCAAGTTTTTTTGAAATGGGCTATAATTTCGTGCTCTCCGCAGTGGTGAAGAATTTTTTTGATTTTGATGCATTGAGTTTTCAGAAAATGCAGTTTTTGGTGACTGTACCTGAGTAATCCCAATTTTTGCAACTTCAGAGGCTTTGTTTAGGGTCATACGACCTCCTTTTCAGGTGCCGTTTTTTTTGAAAGTGCGTATTTTTTCATCTACTTTCACATGATTCTATCAGATTGATGCCATTGTAAGTAGAAATTGTACTTTTAGATTTTGGCCATTTTTGGCTCTCTTGGTACTTGTATATTTGCTTGAATCTCCATTAGATTCATTGCACTATTGATTGAAGTCTCTTGTATCTCATTTGAGAAGTTGTAAAATTTGCATCATAAGTCCACTTTGCCTTGTTTTGCAAGTGGCCTATTGTACACACACTACATATAAAGTGCCAAAATCACCATTTTGGGGGGTACTTTGATTGAGTGAATTTGGGGGGGGTGTCTCTTGTGCTTTTTTGCTCTTGTATTCCTTCCTTTTTGCTGCTATGGGTTCTTCTAAGTTTCCTCTCTTAACTCCTCATAATTATGCTACTTGGAAATTTGATGCATGGAGTAAACTTATGGAAAAAGGACTCACTCATTACATTGATGGAACTATTGTTGCTTTCGCTGATCGTAAGGTTGATCCAGTTGGTCACTTGGATTGGCTCACTAAAAATATCATGGAAATTGGTACCTTAAGAAAGTATGTATCAAAGGATCTCATTTTTCATATTGAGAAATGTACTCTAATCAAGGATGCTTGGCAAAAGTTTCAAGACTTGTATGGTCAAGTTGATGAGATTAGGGGATATCAAATTGATAGTGATCTCACCATGTTAGATCCCAAGAACTTTGATACTATACAAGATTATGTCACTAAGGCAAATGAGTTGAGGGCACAACTCAAAGATTGTGGCATTGATAAGAAGGATACTCAATTGATATTCAACTTGATAGGCAAGCTTCCACAAGAATATGCAGCATTTGTTTCTAGTTTCCAAACCCATAGGATGACAATGGGTTCAAGCTACAAAATGCCTACATTTGATGCTTTCAATGAAATGTTGATGATGGAACAAACTAAGTTGATAAGCATGGGCATTCTTAAGGCTTCTAAGTCTCAAGCATTAGTGGCAAATCAAGGGAACAAAGGAAATCAAGGAAAGGACAACTCAAACAAGAAGAAATGGCAATCAAAGCCTAAAGAAAAAGCACCATCTTCTCCACAACAAGGAGATTCATCCTCTTCCAAGAGAGATAATTCACCAAAGAGGGAGAGACATACTTGTGCTTATTGTAAAAAGATTGGTCATGAGGAGCATCGTTGCCATTCTAAGAAGATTGATGAGCTTACACATATCATCAAAAAGCATAACATTAATTTGCCTAAAGTCTACAAGAAGGATGATTCATCAACTTCCACTTCCTCACATTCAAAAGGAAAAGGGCAAGCATTCTTGGCTTCTACAAGTGGAAAGACTCACTCTTTTGGAACAAGAAAAGGAAAAGCTCTATGTGCTACTATCAGTCATGATTTAGAGAGATGGCTTCTAGATTCAGGGGCTTCTCATCATATGGCATCTTTGCAGTCTATGTTCTCTACGTTTGAGCCTTGCACCATGCCACAGATTTTGATGGGCAATCATACATACATGGATGTGATTGGGAAAGGATCTATTGACATTGGGGAAAACTCCTTCAATGATGTGTTGTGTGTACCCCACTTGACAAACAATCTCCTTTCTATCTATCAAATCACACATGGCACAACTAAGAAAGTTGTGGAGTTCACACCTGACTCAGTGTTCATTAGAGACTTGGAGACTAGAGCTATCATTGCAACTGGGGTGGTTGATCATGCATCTCAGTTATACTCCTTTTTAGATTTTGTTGATGATGATGATTTCACATTTGATGATTCTACACATGATGATCACACTTCTTGTGATGGTTCAGATTTTGAGGAGAACTTTGGACACTTGAACATGGGGATTCTCACGTGTGACCCCATTCTTGAGCCTTGTATTTCATCTGCTCATATTGATATCACATCACCTATTGCACCTGATGATGCGGATAGTGCGACAGTTTTGCCTTCATGTGATTCAGTGCAGCAGGATATTCATTGTCTTCCAGCTTCAGATTCATGGGATGATTACTTGACAGATATTGCAGGTTTGCTTGTGGAATCCTACATTGCAGATTTGGGAGACATCATTGATGACATTCATCTTCTCTTTGATGAAGGTGATCCTTCTTCGATTGTTGTGAGGGCACACTCTGACCCTCTTGTTCATTCTCTAAATGATCATTCTTTCGAGGTTGACATGATTGTGGATACTTATGTACAACAGTTGGAGGAGGTCTCTTTATTTTTTAAGGAGACATGTGAGTCTTTGGGACATGTTCTACATCCATCTCCACTAGATCTTGGAGTGCCTTTTTCAGCAGTGTGGCACAGTTTACCACCTTTGGAGGGGGTATCTTTCAGCATCGACATGGGGACACTTGAGCAGTTTTTAGAGATTCCTTTCATCATGAGTTTTCTTCATACATCTTCCCTTCATGATTGGGGAGACTTCATGGATACACCTTTGGTTTTGTTTCTTCCTAAGGGGATGAATGTTGTTCAACGTTCGTGGAGCAGTTTCTTCATACATCGAGCTTCTATCATTGGTGCAAATTCCACATTGAGGGGGGGCTTTCTAGCTTCTCTTCTTCTCTCATATGGGGGAGACTTTTTCCTCACATGGGGTTTTGTTCTTCACATTCTTCTATGAGAGTTCTCTTGTATAGCTTTCATCTCTCTTTTGGGGGAGGGTTTTTTCCCATTGGGTTTTTCTCTCTTTCCCCACTTTGTGAGAGTTTTCATTGCATTGGTTTGCATGCATTTGCATTTGTACATGGGTACCTAACATGGCCTAGTAGCCGGGACCCATCTTGCATTTCTTAGTTGCATTGTTGACTTAAGTGCATTCCCCTAAGTTGCACTTAAGGGGGGGTGTTGGTGTAAATAATTATTCATCTTGGATATTATTACACTTACTTAAGTTTACTTAGGAAATGCATTTCATTGTAGTTTGGGTATGAGACACTTGGGTGTTTGTGCCACATTGGGATAGTGTGTGTAGGAGAAATTCCACCTTTTATGGTGTTGATCTTGTTGTTACACTCCATATTCAGTGGGTGATCCACCTCATATGGACTATTATATTATTTCTCCTACCTACCCACACCTATTTCCTGCCTACCCTTGTTTCTTATTGAGCCACATGTCATGTTTGTGTGCTCACATATCCCTAGCCTTGCCTATATAAGCAAGCTCATCTACATTGTATGTAATTGAATTAATTGATTATTGATCATTTTCTATCGATGAGAATACAGTTTATTCTTGTCCTATATTGTGTCTCTATTTTGTACATTTCATTGAGTTCTTGATCTTGGCAAAATCTCACAACCTATATATACAACTCCACTTTTTAAGAGCCTCATCAATCTTTGTTAGTTGCTTTGTCATCTTGACCTTGTCTGATGTGATCATATTGTAACAGGTGACCTCCCTAGCTGCATTGTATCTCTCTATTAACTGTCGGGTTGATATCTATTGAAGAGTTTGAAACTCTTTTGCAATGTGTTCAGTCAAACTCTTAAGCTTACCAGAGGGGATAGCTATTAGACAAGTGTATCCTGGAACTAGCTGCTGTAGAACCAGAATGGCCTACTCAATGAATTTCTTGTCTTGTGATCCTTCCTTCCTTAACTTTTGAGCTACAACAAACATCAATTCAAAACTGCTCAGTTGCTCAATATTCCTTTGTCCAAAATCAACTTGACCGGATGAGCCAAGTGCCAACAATGAATGACTAGACTCTCCAACCTGTCAAATGGCACCAACGGCTTCGCCACTTGGTGCAGTAACCTGCTCAACCTTAGCCTCTTCTATATGCACATTTGTTGCCGAAGGTTCAATATCCTCAACCTATTTATTGTCTCTATTCACATCAATAACCTCTACATTAGGAATGTCCTGTTCCGGTGTATCCTACTTATCATGTACAGTTTCAATGTTATCTACCGGTTTCTCTATATGTAGAGGTGATACTGTCGGAGGAATATCCTTTGTTAGTTTCTGTTCCAAAACCGGTGAATCCAAACCTAATATACCTTTCCCCTTACCATCAACCGATATGTCTTGAATACCAAACTTGAGAGGGAATATTGGTGGAGTAAAGAAATCAGGTTTATCTACAAAGAATTTTACCCATGGCTCGTGGGTCTCCTTAACTATTTCATTTAATCTACCTACCATGAGACTCACATGCCGGTGTCTACTCCAAAAAAATTGTTTTATTTGCATATTCCATACACTACTGCATCTCGTCATCAGTTATAGCACCACAAACAATCAATAACTCCTGTATCTTTATATATTTATCCTCTTCAACTGCAGACAATCTCCTAGCATCTAGCTTATTGTACAAATATCCCGGTATTTGTTTTTCAATCTCAAGTAATGCTTTCTTATATATATCTAAGTATAACAAAATCACTTCCTCAATCTCCATTTGTTCCTTATCATCCATATGTACATAGTAATGGTGGATATTGCTCAAAATTCTATCTTTAGTTATTTGATCAATCAATTAAGAAACTGAGAGAGGAGGAATGAATTCAATACTCTTATCGAATTTGAGAGCTATATCTATATCTTATTTCTTCTTCTTGCTGGGAGCAGAAGTAGACTCCTTAACTGGTTTCCTCTTCTCTGTATGTTTCCTCTCCTTCAAAATATTCTTTGGGGCTGCCGGAGGGGTGACCTTTACTTTCTGTTTCTTTCCTTCCTTAGGCTTCTTCCTCTGTGTCCTGATGTAAGTTTGGGAAATATTTGGGGCACAACATCAGTATCAGAACCAGATTCAACAAGGGCAATATAAGTTTCCAGTTTCTTCCTCTTCAATACACCCTCACTGGTTGTTGTTGCCGGTGGAGTTTGAACTGTTGCCAGAGATGTCCCTTTTGCTATTCCAATGATCTGTTTGATTTCAGAGGACTTTTTCTCCACAACTTCCCCAACCTTCTTTCTTTTTCCTTCCCTTCTCTTCTTGCTAAAACCTATCTGAACTTTGGATTCCTTTTGCTTTGCTGTCGCAAAAGTCTTCTCATCTTCATCAACTGGGGCATCAATAAGAGTCTTGGCATATAAGTCCAAGATCTCAACATCAACCTCATAGCCCATCTCAGTGATCTAGACCTTTCATGGTTTCACTTCCTCCATAAATTTTTCATCCTTCTTCACCATAAAGTAGATTTATGTAGAGTATTTATCAACAATATGTTTAGGCACTCTTTCTATCTTCTTCATTATCTTCTAAAATGATTTGAAATAACCCCATAAAATAGAGTCTCTCTCCTTGTCCTGTCCCAAACCACTTATATCATTTTTTATTTATTTCCCTACCAGCATATCAGATGCCCATTGTGTTTTACTGAATCCCGGTAACTCATTCAAAAAGAAAAGCATCAAGCAAACAACTAGGTTGCCATACCGGAAAACACCTTTCTTCTTACCCTTAATCTTCCCTAGGTTTAAAATTAGCTCTTCACACATCCATTGACAGATATCATACCTATCATTTTCTTTGACCATCTTATGAGCATAATAAATGCATGAACTGAAACAATGTTCAATCGATTTGATTGGGTTACCTTATAACCAATGACCATACTTGTAAATTGAACAACTTTGTCTCTGATAGTGCTTATCCTCATTGACCAATTGTCAAAAGTTGCACAAGCTAACTTCTCCACCTCATTGTTAGATTTTTTCTTCTTTTCAGGAGTCTGACTAGTCTAGGGCAAACCGGTGATTGCACAAATAGCCTCCTTGGTGATTTGTAAGGTTGGTCTAGCCACATGAATTCCCCATGGACACGACTCAGAACATACCAGATCATTTCATCTTGAAATTCTGACATCTCCAAAATGTCTGTGAAACCCTGTTCCTTCATAATTTAGAATTCTGGTTTCATCAATCCCTTCTTGTCCAACAGATTTGTTATGTACATTTATTTGATTTCAGAAGAACCTAAATCCTCCAGAGTGTAGTGGGTATACACACGAACATCTTCAATATACAGAACTCTGTTTGGAACCCTAGAAAACATGCCAACTGAATCATTGACCTTCACAATTTGAGGGCATTTCTTGAAAACCAGGTGTGGACAATCCTTGATATCAACAACAATAGGGGTAGCCACACCAATGAGAATGGGAGTTGATCCAGAAGTCATTGCAAACAAAAGATATCACAAAAACTGATAAAATACCTCACAACCTTCGCCGGTGAAAGCTCTTGAAAATTTGCACTAAATGCACTAGAATTCACTTGAAAATGCTCTTGATTGTCTTGAATCACCTTAAAATCGCTCTGCTTTGCTCTTAATTTTATGTGATCAGAAATGAACCAACATTTCCCTTTTATTCTACGAAAACCCTAATTTCACATTGACATAAATGCATGTCGCTCTATCATTCTGGATTCAAAATTCATAATCTCAGTACCAGAAAACCTTCAAACTAACTTCTCCAAGATCTGAAATAAGATTTTAGACCACTACCAAGGGTAATGCAAGATCTATCATTAATTTGCCTCCCCCTAAGGCTAATGCCTTAGTTACCAGATGAGTTTTCCTGTTGGTGCAGGAACATTTTGCTCTGCTAGTTGAGTAACCGGGCTGTTTGTCTCTATTGGTTGATCTTCAAATTTCCTAACCCATTTCTTTTCACGCTTCTTCCGGATATCATCAACCTTCTATTTTCCTTTCTCATCATTTCCTACTGGATTGTTCTTGCTTCTACAAAATTTAGCAATATGTCCTATTTTGTTGCATGCATAGCAAGTGACATTATTTTTCTTAATTGATTTACTGTATCCTTGATCATTCCTTGACCTGCATTGATTAGCCATATATCTAAAATTTTCACATGCATGACAATTCACATTCATTCTACAATCTTCTGTCCTATGACCATACTTCTTGCAATTTGAACACTGATCGAGAACTGCATTATTATCTTGATTTTCTCTATTTCTTCAATGTCTTGCCATATGACCAAATTTATTGCAAACAAAACATCTACCATTGAATTTATGTGCATTGGGTTGCCTTACTAGTGATTTGAGGTTCCAGTTGATAGGTGGATTTTCCTTCTAATCAATTGCTTCAACTTCATTTGTAGTACCAGAGCTTTCTCCATGCTCAAATCCAAGACCTCTAGTGTCTCCCTTGTGCCTTTGATCCTTCAATAGATTATCAAGCTTTGCATAAATTTCCTTAAACTTGTCTTTGTATTCATTTGCAGTATCCAGATCTCCCCTTAGGACTGTTATCAATCTTTCCAACTCTTGCTCATAATTCTAGGATTGCACCAACTCAGTTCTCAACATATCATTCTCATCTGCCAACCTAATGCATTCCTCAAATTTATCTTTTAGAGATTTGCCAAGATTTTCTGCTGTCTTCTTCCGGTCTTCAATCTCCTTGGACATCCTCATAGTTAGGGCTTGCATTTTATTCTTCATGACACTATTCTCCTGAATCAACTTCTGACATTGTTCTTTAAGGGCATTCTTTTCTTCATCATCCTGATTTTGTTAAAGTTCCTTCCTTCTAGCTTGAGCAGATGACAACCTCTCATGTAGGATAAGAATAAATTCTTTTGTAGAGTTCAACTGATCTTGCAACTTCAAGTTCTTCATCCTTTCAGCACCATAGTCTTCAAGTGCTGCTTCAAGTTGTTTCTCCATACTCATCTCCATGGATTCCGGATTCAGGATCTTCCTTAAGCTGTTAGACTTACTCCAAGGTACCAGGCTTTGATACCAATTGTTGGAATCCAAGAACATTGAGAGGGGGGGGGGGTTGAATTAGTGTTCTACTGGTGAGATCAATTTTAGCCTTATTAACAAATTACTTCAGTAACCGGTAACCATAAAAAAATATAACAGTAAGTAGAAATGAAGCAACCACAAGAGCATACACCATAACATATAGATTTATACATGGAAAACCTCAAAGAGGAAAAACCACGGTGGAATTAGTGACCCACAATATCTATCCACTGGCCAAATGAATAAACATTACAATAGGGGCTTGCACATGTAGGAATGCCAACAACCTAGAGCGCACTTCTCATCACAAAAGGAACCTCACTGACTAGGAACACCAAATATGGAGTTACAAGAAAAATTCTGAACTCAGAGATTGCATCTACTATGCTGGATGAGTTCTGGTTCAAACACTGTCTGTAACGGTTTTCATGGTGTCCTCCCTTACTGGTAACTTACTTTGCATCCCAAACCTCTAAAATAATAACCAAGACTGACTACCGAATATTATATTCGCATTCAGTCGATTAACATTGCTCGCACAATATCACATCACAATATATTCCTTCTCTTTATATGTTTTAAAAAAACCTAATCGGATCAGCTTAAATACCCTTCCCAATCATAAACATAAATTCCTTATGTCAGCTTACAATGATATTACAAGTTATTTACATGTTGGCCTAGACAAAAATAAATACATTAAACTTCATGACCGATGTCGTTGATTGCTACCGAGTAAACCTGCTGGATCAATCTCCTATGTCGACCTCATATACTGGTTCCCAGTTTTCTAGTTTCTCTGAATGCCAGTTGCTGAATTATGAATAGTAGTGAGTACCAATTAAGTGTCCAACCCAAAATGATGTATGTTGCCATCAATGACAACACAACTAAACTGGATTAGTGTCAATTGCCAACAGAAGGTGCGCAACTGTACCTCTCGAATTAAACTATATTTGTAGAGACGAAAAACACCTTTTTGACGCGCATAAAGTTCAAAGGACTAAGAGGGTGGGTGACCTAGTCAGGACACACAATCCCTGCTACTTTTGGCAGATATCATAGAGCAGCTCTGAATCATCTCAAACTTCTCATATCTAGGTGCACGATGAAATCCTGAATCTGTAGCTCACTGTTTTCTCATATTTGTCTTCATTTCCAGCACTTAGTCTTAATTCAACTAGTCAACTTACAAAAGAGGGTCAAACACATTCCATTTCAATCAATCTACTTAGTGTTCAATCCTAATATGATTAGTGATTGAATCTCGTGGATTTACCCCCTCTTTTGAATGTAAAGGCATCTCCCCTCAAAGAGAAAAATATGTGATTTGGTAATTTCTTCTTCATTGTTGCAAATTGTGAAGTCACCTAATTTTCCCCTTTATAATGGATTATTCAAAAGGCATGTAGATTTTGTCTAGGACATACCACCAATAGGTTGTAGGCCATCTAATTTGACCACAAGGGTGCTTCTTTATCTAGCTATAGGCAAAAAAATGAAGATCAAAACCTCATCTTAGCACAATGTCTCTCAATTGGTACACAAGGGGTTATATTGTTAGAAAATTTATGCACAAAAGTCCCAAAATATTCGTTGTATGTTCATTGTCAGTTAAAAAGTGTTGTGTAACAAAGATTTATCTTTCAATTTAAGTTTGTTGTAGTTTGTTTGAATAAATTTTCATATTTATTATCTATATTTTTATTTTAAAATATTAAATTGTCGCCTAAACATTGTGTGACTATTTAGTTCATTAACTTATGAAGAAATATGGGTAAGCTAGATGCTACTATTGCAGTTAAATGTCAATTTTGTGTAGAAGGAAGTATGCTTGATAATAAGTTCTAGATTTGGTAGACAATCTTAAACCCTAAGGGTCATTTCAAAGTAACCTTGATAGATCAAACTTTGTGGTTGTTTGTGGCCCTAACTACTGAATGCCAATATTCATATGAGTGGGAACTTAGATAATTATCTCAATCATAGAAGGGAATGCAGGGAAAAGTTTAACCATTTGAATTATACATTTGCAACTTGTTCAAGTTGAAAAAAGACAAAATACAACAAAACATGTTGTGCCCATGACTGATCAAGGTAATTCGATAGGACATGAATTCAAGCAGATGAATAATAAAGGATTAGGCTGAACAAGAGTCCAAGTAGTGAAAAAGTTAACTAAATCATTAAATAATGTAAATATAATAGGGAAT
The DNA here is from genome assembly GCF_030272615.1 of Cryptomeria japonica. NCBI lineage: Eukaryota > Viridiplantae > Streptophyta > Pinopsida > Cupressales > Cupressaceae > Cryptomeria > Cryptomeria japonica. The sequence goes on from NC_081413.1 coordinate 484,691,610, forward strand.
CAACCCAAAATATGGAAACCCTAATTATATGATAAAGTTTCACCATATTGCTTTCACTCTTCATTCTTAAATTTAAGCAACCAATAATAAAGGACTAGGGTAAAAGAAATCCCAAGTGAAAAAAATAAAGTAGATGATAAAAGAATATAAATATATAACAACAATGTTCTCTAAGTGATGAATTCCACCTTTATAACCCTAATTCCAAAACAAAAATACCTCAAACTTTTGTAGGCTTCAGACCTATAATACTCTGCAACACAGTCTATAATTTCTTTTTACCAAAGTCATTTCCACAAGACTAGCTCTCCTTCTCCCATTAATAATTTCTAAAGAGCAAGGTGGGTTTGTTCCGAGAAAAGATACTTCAGATGACACCATCTTAGCTCATGAAGTCATTTATACAATTAAGGAAGAATAACTATGCTAAAATCATATGACAGAGTAAGTTCATAATTGATAATGGAAGTACTAAAAGGACTCATATTTGATCGATTGTGGTGTAAATAGATCTTCTGTCACCTATCTAGGGTCAAGTTTTTAATATTACTAAATAGCTCTGCCTATGATATCTTCTCCTTGACAATATGCATAAGACATGGAAATCCACTATCTCCCCTTATTCATATGGATGGATGAAGCTTTGAGTAGAGTTATAACAACTGCAATGTTCAAAGGTTCTTGGAAAGATATTAATATTAATCACTATCATGGCTTTATCACACTCACTATTTGTAGATGATACCCTTGTTTTTGGACAAGCATCCATGGGATAATCAAGGGAAATGAAATCCATCATTTCCATATACTAATATCTCAATGAAAGAAGTAAATAACATAAAGTCTAAATTCTTCTTCATCAATGTCCCTCCTAGAGTAAAGAATAGACTTGCTACATTTCGAGGCTATTTGGTAGACAAGATTCCATGCAAATACCTTGGAATTCAACTCCTCTCAAGAAACAATAAGATAAAGCTATGGGAGAACATAATAAAATCAATTTCAAACAAAATTAGTTCTTGGAAGGTATAATGACTAACTCTGGCTAGGGAAATCCTTTTAATCAAACTAGTAGTCAATGCAATCCTCATATATATAATGTTTGTTTTAAAATCTCCCAAGAAGATAGTCAACAAAATTCAATCCAAAATGGGATATTTTATTTTGTCAAACAATCTATCCAACAAAAATAAATGTCCTCTATTGGCATGGTAGAGAATTTGTACTCCCAAGCAATAGGGAGGTACTGGAATTAGAAATATGGAAGCACAAAATAGAGATCTAGGGGCTAAATTAGTATAGAGAATTTATTCTAAACTAGATTAAAAATGGTATAAAATTATGAGACAAAAGTACCTAGATACTTGTCATAACCCACAATGAATTAGTCTCGTTCTTAGAAATTAGATTAAAATATTAATAAGTCGCATAGAAAAAAAAATCCAAATCAATGCCTAGATATACATTGATCTAGTACAACAATGAGTTAAGGCATTTATATTAAATTTGTGCTAAAGAAGTATCGATTGTTTTTTATCAATGAGGGAGCCATTAATTAGTTAGAAAATTTATTAAAGTTAAACATAATGGACCACAATGAAAGAATGACAATAATTGAACAACCAATGATCATTAGGAAGAGGCATCAGGGTCAAAAGAATTTTTCTCGATCTTCCGATAGTGGATCTTATGCATCTCGAATCTAAAAAACATCTCGCTTGTCTATTCAAAAGTTGTAGGAATAGGTTGCCCTATCACCCTGGTCCCAACAATTTGGCCTAGATTTTCAGCTACAGGTTCTGATTCATTTTTCCTCCTCAGATCTCTGCCTATGGCTTTGTTTAAAATCTGAAATACCCTGTTATTACTATTTTGCTTCAATTCTCCATTATTTTAACCTAGAAATTTACAATTCAAATCTAATTTCAAATATACAAAAGGGGAAACAACAAACAAGTAAATTTAATTAGTATCTCAACCCTTTTCCCTAAGTTAATTGTGGCTAGATCTATTGGATTTACACCCCATTTTAAATGTTTGGTTGATCTGGTGAGATTAGTGGTTTTACTATCCTAATTCATGAAATCGTAATTTCCCCAACCTCACATTTTGGTGAACCTGACGTGCCTCATGCTTATTTTTGAGTTTCATTCTCATATCTAATTTGTATGCACTTAAACATTCATATTTGCACTCATAGATCATATATACAACTAAATTACAAAAAATAGAGGTTAAACTCATAAATACCCTAATTTATTCTTCTAAAATTGACTTGTGGGTTGCCTAATTTTTCAATTGCATTCTCAGATCTAATTGTTATGATAGGTTATGTCACTAGTACATTCGGGTCAAAATTTTGACGGCCAATCGTCGGCATTCCGATGCAATTTCGTTGCACTACCGACAAAAAAAGCCGTCGAAAACTTTTTGTCAGAAGTTCTCACTATCCTTGTGGTCGTCGCAATTCTGACATCAGCTCCAACCTTTCCGACGGCCACCATGGATGCTCATACCCAGAAAGAATACCGTCACGATCTCGGCCTACCATCGGAATTCCGACATCAAAGGGTAAAAATTCCGACAGAGGAGTGTCGTCGGATGCACAACATCCTCATCAGAACTCTCCTGGAGGCCGTCGTAATTTTAACCCTTTAGTGTCAAAATTATGATGGCCTCCAGGAGAATTCCGATGAGGATGCTGTGCATCCGACGACACTCCTCTGTCGGAATTTTTACCCTTTGATGTTGGAATTCCGACGGTAGGCCGATTTTTTGGAAATTTTTTTTTTATAGAAAAAGATTGACATTGGTATCTCTCTTCTATCTCTCTTCTCTATCCCTCTCTACTATCTCTCTTCTCTCTCCCCTCTCTAGGTCTCTTTCTCCATCCCTCTCTTCTCCTCTCCCTCTCTACTTCTCTTTCTCTACCCTCTCCAGGTCATTATCTCTTCCTCTCACCCTCTCTCTCTCTCTCACCTCTAGAGGTCTCACCTTCCAATCCTCCATCATTACCCATGTTGTCAAGTTGCAAGATATTTCCTAAAGTACTTGGTTGCTAGGGTTGATTTGCTTAAGTGTTGGAGTCGGAGTTAGATGAGACTTGCATGATTAAGCTGTATTAAGTGATCAAGTCACCAAGATCTCAATTGTAAACATGACTAGGTTGTAGGGTTTTATGGTAGCATAGGTTAAGATTGAGGTATGGTGGTCAAGAATTACCTTCCAATGTACAAAAGACATCAAAATGATGAAGAATGAAGGCGATGAACTCATAGATGGCTATTCGCTCAAATTATTGAAATTATTCATCTTGTAAGTGAAATCCAGTGTTTTCTTTTGGATAGTTCTGTAATGACGTTAGTAAATTATTTGATTGCTTTGAAGGGTTCCTTTGGAGATGAGGAGTTCTGTTGGTTTGTTTGCCAAATTTGCCTATTCATAACAATGTGCAAAATTTATGTCTGTGCTTAACACTGATACTGTTCTAATATTATATAACCTCCTGCTGGTCACTCCCTTCTTTTGCATTCCTTTGATCACAAGGAGTGAGCGTTCTTCTATCTCTAGTCCCCTAATGCCAAAGTGGAGGGCTAAAGCTTAATAATGCGAAGGGCTTTACATTCACTATCCATAATGAGTCCTCCACTTCCTGCAATACCTGGGTTGTCCTTTGGAGCAATGTCAAAATTGAATTTGAATCTGCCTTTTTGTTGTGGAACACATTTTCTATAGGCTTCTTTGTTAGAGTTCTTTTTCATATTCTAAGCTTCAGGCTCATTCCAAGTTTTATTAAGGTTTTTAATGCCTTAATTTATTCAAAGGTGTCACATTTGTTTTATGGTAATACTGCCAAAATCTTTAAAGTGGGGAGCTAAACTTTCATCAAAAGAGAAATAAAAACTTGCATGGCCTTATAATTCATGAGTTGAAGTTTGAGGTTAACATTTTGGAGGTAATTTTCTTAGACTATTCAATGCCCATTCTAACTAAGGTCAATCAAAATTCAAGATAAACCTGTGGTAAAGATGAGGATCTCGAGTTCATTGGTAGAGGACTCCACTTTTGATGGGAGAAAACCCTAGTATTCAGTTTGGTAAGCTCTAGTCGAAGGTGCAGTATGACAACCACATAGAAGGAGAACCATGACATGTTGCAAAATTAGAAGGGAAATTCTAACAAAGAGTAGCTAGGTGTCTGGAACATTCAAAGCATTTCATGTGTGGGCTAGCTATCTTCTTTACTCTAGTCTAGGATTTCACATTTTTGAGAAAGCATGATTTGTATGGATGGTTTGTTTGTTTCAAATGAAGTATAGTCTAGCCTCCACCAAAATAACAATGACAGTAAGGACTAGTAGAGTAGTCTGTTAGAAGGTTTAGACATTGATAATAGTGTCTAGGTTTTCCCCAATTCTTGAATAGCATTAATAGATAATCATAAGTATAGCAAGGAATAGATTACTTAGAGCTTGTAATGAAGAAGGGTTTTGAATTAAAAAGACAATGATAAGAGTTTTTTTACGATTCAAAACACAAAGACAATCACAACAGAAAATTACAAGTTATAGGGTTACATTGAAATAGAAAGGTGGATTTTAGAATTTTTGTAGTAACATTCACTGTTATAGCCATGTGAACAGCTCATAGGACTTGTAATAATCAACATGGATAAGAAATGGAAATCCTCTTCTTAGAGTATGGGATCATTGTCAACTTTAGAAGAAGCTCCTTCTTTATTTGAGTAGGTTTGATTGATTATTGAAGAATTTGTTGTGTTTCTCTATCAATAAATAAGAGGTCTCAAGAAGCTAAAGACAATGAAAAGTAATTGATGGGCAACCTTTTGACTGTCAAGAAGTGATTGCCTCAGATGAAAGTAGTGATAAATGTCACTATCAACAAAAGAACAACCAATAAATGATAAATTTGCAGTGAGATTATAGTGCCTAAATCAGTCTAAAAGCTTATAAGGATCAGAACCAATCCATATAAGCTTCAAGAACAATTTGAGAGCATCAAAGTCATCTACCAAACATTAGAAATTATCAAATCAATGACACATAGCAGCCTCATTATAGTCTTATGTTGTATTAAATAGCAAAAGCCAAGTCTAAGATAGTGTTAGAAGGTGTGTGAGAGTCTTCAACATGGATAACATATAGGTATAATACTAAGAGCAGCAATATATGAGATTTGATGAATGATAGTGGCCATGATATGGAGATGATAGTGTCAAGTATCACTATCAAAGCATGAATAGAGGTCCTAATCTGAGTCTTTTCAAGAGAGAACAATAAATATGAAGCACCAAGGTCTATAGTCAGATCAGAGACAACCATCTAGCAGCCCCAAAAAGAATCAAAAGGCTGTGAAAGGTCAAAATCACAGTATTTCCATAGCCCATGAAGTTCTAGAAGATGTGCAAGGGCAGTTCATAGTGCAAGGTCATAGGTATTTAGTGTCATAATTATTTTCTTCACCCCCAGATCTTGATGAAAGATAAAAGGATGCCATGACACAAAGTGAAAAGTCTATAGCACTGATAAATAGGTTAGCATTATGTCATATGCATACAAGACATCATGAAGCAGATTTGACAGTAATAAAGTTGCAGCAGTCATCAACTCAAGCATAATGAAGGCATGGACACTGAGCATGCAAAAATATAATTAATAACAGTGGTGAAATGATTAATGTTGTATCACAATTTGATATCAAACTATCTATGAAGATGGTTGTTGAAAGGTTTAGTGTTGGTTTTAAAGGTGAAAACATTGCATGAGGTCTGCCACCATAAAGGAAATACAAAGCTACAAATAAGACAGTGACCATTCAAAGATAAAGCTACAAAGAACTATCAAAGAAACCATAGTCCAATGAAGAATCAAGAGACAATAGGCCTAAGTGTAGTCTCAGATATTTGAAAATGTCATTATGGATAGTTAAGAAAAATAAATGCATTCATGATATTTGCACTCAACAAAAGAGAAGGGTTTGTATTCATCAAAGATTAGTTGAAACACTTGTGAGAGAGAGATCAATATCCATCAAGCCATACATAAGCTAATCACCATTACAAAGCACGATGAGTCAAAAAGGAAATCAAGAATTATCAGTTCAAAGGATCAATAGGTGAATCTTCTCTTGTTGATAATCTCTAGTGATGGTGTATAGGATCCCTGCTCCAATCTCAATGTGCCAAAGCTTGATGAGAAGTCATGGATTAGAAGTTACAAATGCCTTAAATAGTTTTATATTGAGAGAAGCCATATAGTCAAATCAAGACTCAAATCCACAATGGTAAGATACAAACAACGATGATAGTCAAGGAGTCATTCATTGTAGGGTTTTCATAAAATTTTAGAATATGGTATGAGCAGTCCAAAGAACTATGACACTTCACTGAAAGGAGTAGCATATCAGTCCTTATTGGCATCAAATTATACAAATGACAACTAGGGATGAAGCTACAGGAGAAAATCATTGTCTTAGTTTAAGACGCTAGAACAATATAGCCCCAATGGAGAAAGCAAAAATCAAAACATAGGAGAAGTCCTAGAATCCCACTAAAATCTTATTTGCAGTCACAGAGTTGCAAGATCAAAAGCATATAATGGTAAAGATGACCTAGGGTTCTCTTTTTATTATTGAGACAATATTATGTGAATATGATAGTTTAGCAGTCCTCGAATGCATGTGAGTAGTCCCAATGAAGAAACAATACCATCAGGGTATTAGAATACTTTTTGAAACCTGCAATCATGTTAGACAAGTATTGAAAGTATAATTCATAGAGCAACCATTTCAACTAGGTTTAGATAGCATATATTCATAACTATTTCAATTTTATGTGAACTACACAATATCTATAATGCATAATTGGAGTTAAACCATAATAGGGCTTGGATGAGAAACATGATAGGGCACTCGAAGCTATCCACATGCTAAGCCCAAGAGTGGATATACCATCCCTCTTGGCCCCATGTGGCAGTCTGCCATCCATATGAGGTGGTGTGCTTAGTGGGTAAACTTGTACCTGCCCTCCCTATCCATGCTACCTTATCCACCCTTCTATGATTGAGACCCCTTTAATCACAATGGTAGAGGTTGATGGGGAAACCACAATTACATTATGTAGGATCTCCTACCCTATCTCATTGAATTCATTCCTACACCAAGTGACTATGAAAAAAAGCATAGGTATTTAACAACAATGACATGGTCCATGGACTAGTGATCCTCCTCTTGATACTCCATCTACAAATGAGAACATCTCTTGTACATGTTGCTACTTTAGAATTCAAAGTTGCTTCTTCTAGAACTTTCCATGATTCTTTGCAATAGTATTATATGTCTTCTAGATTCACCCCTCTAGGACACATTCATATCAAGATCTTTACTTTTTTGAAAAGTAGACCACATTTCAGATCTAGATGACACCATAATGACTTTGATTTCCTCTTGCAAGATATTCCTCCATCATGTATTTCTTCATTGAAGTTCAAATTTTCTTCTCCAAGGACTCTCAATGATTCTCTATATAGGATTCTTCGTGTCTATGAGATCCACTTCATTGGGAGGCCTACTTAAACATTTCACATCTGTTTGTGGACTCTCACCTTTCAAACATTTCACATCTTATTGAGCTTCGCTTTGTTTCGAGAATAGTTTAATATTCTCTACTTAACAGGGCCAACCACGTGAAGGTGGAAGCTCATTTGGCCCCTTCCCCCCCCGCCCCCCCCCCACCCCCCTAACATCACTCTAAATTCCCCGTTAACATCTAACATTCATTCATTCTTTCATCCATTATTAAAATATAACATTCATTCATTATCACATAACGTTCATTAACACATAAAATTCATTAAATTTCATTAAAACACAACATTCATCAATAATCATCAACACATATCATTCATGAACATTCATTAGCACATAATTACATTCATTACACATAAAAATCAGTCATTATCAAATAAGGTAGATTACATTCATTTCTTTCTTTGTTTTTTCTTTGAAGCTATGAAAAGACTAAGTGGAACATAGGTTTCTTCATCATTTCCCCCATCTTCGGATGTTCTGCCCTCTTCTCGTGCTCTTGATGTATGCCTAGTCCTATACAAAGGACGAGGATGCTGAACCAAAGGGGGGTCCTCTACAATAACAAAGAATTGGGTTAAATTCAAAACATTTTTTTATTATTGTTACAAGTATTTCATTAATTTAAATAACACAACCGTTACACTCTTTACCTGATGGGGCCACATCACCTTCCACATCATTTTGTCTAGCCTCAACCTCAACATGCTGAGCACCCTCTAGATCCTCTGGAGTTGAAATACGAAACATTACATTAATCAATACACCAATTGCAATTAAATTTGTTTAAAGGAATAACAATGGTCCTCTTTACCTGATTGGGGAACATCATGTTCCTGATGTTGTCTACCCGGATCATGCTCCACTTTGTCACCACCGACTACATGCTCTAAAATATTAGCAATAAAGGTTACATTAATTACTACAATAATTTTCAATTTAAGATGTTTAATTGTATTAATAATTACATAAAAAAATTTGAATAGTAAATGAATACCTCCACTACTAGGATGCACATCTAGACCTTGATGTACAGGTTCTGTTCCATGATTATCATGCTGCATTCCAATGTCACGTGCAGTGTTATCATTGCTTGCTTATTTAAAAAAAATATAGTCGCTTTATGTTGAAACTTAACATCAAATAGATTATTGGTTGAGTATTCAATTTGAAATAATTTTTATTTAGCTTAATTACCGTTGTGACAGATGCATCAGAATCTCGTGTTTGCCCACTCAATTCTTGTAGCCATTCAGCCATGACTATATAGCCTTGCCGGTAGCCAATTCTCTTGTCATCTTCCATGGGCACTCTATTGAATTCAGAGCCCTGCATTTTTGCTTAGTATTGTGAATTTTGCTTGTATTGTTTGATAAAAAAAAAATTGTTTACAATTTATAAATATTTTGATGTGATACTTAATTTACTGATTCTTACAATTCGTGCAGCAAGTTTCATATAACCACCAGAGCCGAGTTTGTGTTGCCCATGCTTTTCTTGTCTTGCCTTGGTTGCCTTTGATGTGTCACTCAATCTATGAAAAGTTTGAAATATGTTAGATTATATAAATATAATGAATAATTAGTACATATTCACATTCTTAATAGTATCACATACCTTCTTCTGGCGTCTGGTGGTGTATTTCCTTTTTTCCTTTCAATTCTCTCCTTTGCATCCAAAATCAGGTCCTTCCACTCCCTCTCTGGAATCATGGGGGGACGCTCATACTTTACATTCTTCTCTAAATGTGTCCTGTATTGGTCCCTCACATACGTTAGATATGTGCCAACTTTTTCCAGGAGTTTAGTCTTCTCGAATGTGTCATTTCCAAACAACCCTACCATATGGTTTGTGAGTTCATCTTTTAACTTTTTTTCTTGGTCATTCCACCTTTAAAGCAAAAAAAAACCTGTTAGATTTAGAAAGAAACTGAAGCTACCTTTGATATAGTTCAAGAAATGGATAAAAGGAAAACTATTCTAGCTATGAAATGAAATCAAAATAGTGGATAAGGGTTAGTTCACGTATGATGTTCCAACTTTTACGTATGGTGGGCCCAAATATCTGCAATGAAATGTCATTAAGATTTTTATAAAAAATATCATTTCCTGCAAAAAAAACATGGGACCATTAGTCTAAAATGAGTGATCAGTAAGTAAATTACAATTAGACTATATATGATAATATTTTTAAAGTACCTGGAACCTTCTGTATCTTCAAGGGAATCAATTCTTCGTCGCTCACCACCAATGTGGCCTGCAACGTTCCCATACTAGAAATACGGAAAGATCCAGGAAATAATGGTATGTTATCAGTAGTACTGGCCTCTGGCGCATCCTCATGTGCATCTCCTGCCACAGTAAATGAATCCACTATGAAATGCCTCCAAGAAAGAACACTTCAAGGGTAATAAACACATAACGAAAGAGAGAGAAAAAGAGGGATCTACCAGCAGTGGGCGGGTCAACACGAGTTGGTGCAACAGACGATGTCTGCATGCTACGTGTTGCCGACATTGCAGTCGACAATACAGTTGGGCTCGACCGCGGACCCATGTCAGCACCTGAAGAGTAATACATTGAATATGTAAAACATTAAAAAAGCAAGTTCACAAGTCCAAAGGAGTGGGTTTAATATATAGAACATGGTCATCACCTGAACTACTTGCAATACCTTGATCATCGCCACCAGGATGATGAGGCCCTATAAATTTCTGTAAAAACAACACATACATATTTTAGTTAATGACATAAAAGAAAAAAAAATATAAACCATTATTGAACTTTTGTTATGATTAAAGCTTTCATTACTGCTTACTTGCAAGTTTTCCATTGTCGTCAACAATAGTTGCACCCTCTTTGTTATCTCATCAGTCTGAGGGCTTATGGTTGCCAAATCAACAATCTCTTCCCTAATTTTTCTAATATTCTTTTGTACAAATTGCATAGAGTTTGCGCTAAGTGCGATGCCATCAGCGCATAACACCGTCGAGCGCCCCACATCCCTATGGAGGTGTTGAGGTACTGCAGGTTCCTTTCTCTTATCCCGAACATCCGTCTGTGATAAGAATATAATTAACACTATCAAAATTACTTCAAAACACTCAAGAAAAGATCATAATGTAACAGTTTGCTTCTATCTAATTTGTACAATTACAATGAGGTTTACCTGCTCCGTAGAAGTGTTGGGACCTACACCCCTATCTGTGCTATGTGGTGGATCCATGTGGTCCTGTGACAAAGAAAAAATATAAAAACATTAGTGAAATGAAACCAATAGACTTAGCAAAAAAACTTAATAATACAATGGTTTATTGGATTCATTAATTGGAAGTTGACTTAAATGGTATATATATAGTACGTACCACCCCCATGATAGTAACTTTGTTTGTATCTATATGATTCAAATTGTAATCGATTAGCAGCTCTTCCCCTGCACTTGTTGATTTTATCACACATACAAACACACAATTTCCCTCACGTGCCTCAAATATGCAATTGGGTTGCTTATTAGTTGACCCAGGTCGTGTACTATTTATTAAACCTGCAATATTCCCTATTGCTTTTGGCCTTCCATCAATGTATACAGCCACTCGTTTACTTTGATCATTATCTTTTTGTTGTATATAATTGGTTGATAGTGCATACCTACACATACTTTTTTTATATCGAACAATCTGCATCCAATCATTATAATTGTAACAAGGTCCAACAAACTCCATCAATTCAGCAACTTTGTTGTAACAGACCTTTATGCTGTCCATGGAAAATAGGCCCAAACCATGTAACGATGAAGGTGCTATGCGATATATCCTCTCATTAACACAAAAATCAGTGTTTATTGGAGGAAGTTCCTTGGGTACACATTGTTTCAGTAGATGTTTGTACCTCAAGGGCACCTCAATGTCGCCTTTGGTCTCATCATCATAAGAACATGACCCACCTTGAGCAAGAAGAAATTCCATGCGTTTATTGAATTTTCTTCTAATCTTTTGACCTCTAGTTGATCTCCCTATTTGAGATCTACTACATGTCTCACTTTCCTCTTCTATTCCTGCATTTCCCTCACTTGAGGAAGACACATCTGACAAATACCTATTTGGTGATACCTGTGCACCATCAAATGAGAGAGTTAGTTGGTAATGAGAGTGATATTTTGCAAATGAGGGTAATATTGATGAAGAAGTCAGCCATAAAGTTGATGTTGAGATTAAAATTTGAGTAAGTCCAACTGGGGCCTCAAGTGTTGATAATTGTATTAGATTTGCTGCTAATGTTGAGGTTTGAAAAACTGAGGAAGTTTGTTTTTCTTGTAATTTTTTTAAAATATATTATTTCTATAAGGTGTATTGACTTATACCTGTCGATCCATGAGACTGTGTAGGATCCTCGTCAAAGGGGTTCAGGTTCCTGCACCAACAATTGAGCATCATAAGCATTACATTTGTAATTTGATAAACAATAAATACTGTAGTATCATAAGCATCATAAGAATCACATATGTATCATCGCATATGTAATTGAGCATCATAAGAATCACATATGTATCATCATAAACATGTTATCCATCACATACGTATCATAAATCACCATCCATCACATAGCTAATAAGTAGTCCACATTCCATAAATAAACACAAAGTTCAAACAATGTCACATGTATCATCATAAGCATGTAATCCATCACATATGTATTTTAAATCACCATCTATCACATAGCTAGAGGTGCATCATGAATTAATTAAGTAATGGCATTAGAATTCAAAAAATATGAATTATTTATGTAACCATATAAGTCAAATCAATTTCTATCAAGATATCAATATTAAATAGATGATATAATAATCACATCTCATACATTTCATTCATGTCATTGATCTTCTTCTTCATCCAACTCATCATCATGACCATCATCATCATCATCATCATCATCATCATCATCATCATCATCATCATCATCATCATCATCATCATCATCATCATCATCATCATCATCCTCATCATCATCCTCCTCCTCCTCCTCCTCGTCGTCGTTGTCGTCGTCATCGTCATTGTGTTCGTCATCGTCATCATCATCGCCATCACCGACACCATCACCATCACCATCACCATCACCATCACCATCACCATCACCATCACCATCACCATCACCATCACCATCACCATCACCATCACCATCACCATCATCATCAGCAGCAGCACCATCATCATCATCAGCTTCTTCTTCGTGTACATTTCCGTCAGGAACATCATTGAGTAACTGTCAATCGTGATCATCTATACCATCTTCTACTTCCATCACATTATACATTATCGACCTTCCTCTTGGATCATGTCTAACAACAAATGACCAACACGATTTATGTGGAACCTCCGAGTAAAATACCTGCTCACATTGACTTGGAAGAACATAGGGCTCATCCCCAACTCGTTCAAACAACCTTGTATTAACCATTGTAAATCCATTATCATGTTAAATAACAGTTCTATCAAGATCATTTTTATTTAGTCATAGCCTATACCATTTGACGACGAACATAACTAATTTGAAGGAATTAAAGTCACACTCAAGTATATCATCCAAAATGCCATAGTATCGATTTTGAGACACTTGAGGATGCATGTCATTTCTAGATGAAATATTGGTCACCTCAAAGACTGTAGTTATCCCAGAATCACAAGTTTTCTTCGTGTCATCCAACTGTTTGATGCAAAATTTGTGACCATTATAGCACATAGCCTTATGGTGTTTGACCTGCAATGTCTAACATATTAAAATTATTGCATCATGAGTTGATAAACATACGGGTGATTAATAAAATTATACGTACCCGTTGATCTCTTAAACCATATGCTAAATCAATTTCCGTTTGTGTAACATTGGAATCTCCATTATGATGAGCTTCTTTAACCAATGAAGCGACACCATCCCATGTTAATGTATGACTAGAATGTTGACATTGTTCAATCCACACCATCATCCAATCAAGATTGTTTGCAATATACAAATGTAGCGCATCCCACTCCTGACCAACTGTACAAATAATTAATAGACCACTTACAACTGATTTATTTAGAAGATGAAGAATTAATTTACTACAATAACATCTTATAATTACCTCTCACTTTCTTCAATCTACCTTTCCCCATCAAGTGCTCCCCTTCGAATTTATTAATGGGGTTGGGATCCCAAATGCGATCTACGTGGATTTTTGCTACAAACTTAGGAAGATATTCAGTAATGTACACTATAGTTTGATATACCATATATCCATCCACCATAGAACCCTCAGGATGTGCTCTTTGTCGAACCAAAGCCTTCAAAAATTTCAAGTGCCTCTCAATCATCCACATTGACCTAGTGTGTAGAGGTCCACACAATTCGATCTCCTCAACTTGGTGTATGAGGTAGTGTTCTTGTGCATTGAAAAAAGTTGAAGGTAGACACTTTTGCATTTCACACATTAGATGAGGGATTTTTCTCTTCCAATATTTTATATCTTCCTTGTGGATTTCTTTAGATGACAACCACCTAAAAGAGATTGAAGACACAAAAATATATAAACGAGACTTTACAAAATAATATATAATATATTGCATAACAAGTAAAACAAATGGCAAATATAATATCTATACAACAAATTGAACAATTATCACTACTTACCTCATGTATTTTCCAAGATCATATATGACTTGCTTGATATTATTGTCGAAGTGGTCTGGGAGAGATAGAGGTAGAACGTACTGCAACAATTATAAAATGATCTTTTCATTGTTTTCTAACATAATACAATGAAAAGTACATGCACAGTATACAAATATATAGTAAATACACAAGAACGCGAATTACCTTAATGAAGGTATGCCAATCATGCGTTTTCATCCCTGGCCCAAATTCACTCTTCTTTGATATGAGATTGTTTATGTTCGCAGCAAATCTTGTGGGAAATCAAATTTTTCGTATGACTTCTTTTATAGAATTGCTTTGCTGCTCCGTTAATAACCAAGGAGGGGCACTTATATTAATCTGATCTCCATTGCTATTTGATTGAATGACATTTTTCATTGCATGATTGGATTCCACAATGTCACTACAAATTTTGACAATTTTTTCTTTGTCACGCCTTCCATCCAATATTTTCCATAATGTCTCTGTTATATTCTTTCCAATATGCATTGTATCAAACAAATGCACAATTTTTAGCTGCTCGTAGTAAGGCAACCTACTGAATTATCTGGGATAACTTTTTAGTCCCTTTGGAAGGTGGCCATCCATGCCTTGACAACCTTCAGTATCATCAATTACATCATCAGTAAACAAAATGTGATAGAAAAATTCAAATTCCAAACATAAACCATTAGATGGAATGGCATTACCTTGACGATTAATTCTATTATATTCCAACTTCCATAAGTGAGGAGTCATTCTTCATGGCTTTGATGTAGTCTCTTCTTTCCCATTGAAAAGATGTTTTTCAGTATTCCGGTACTTCTAATTTTTGTGAAGTGCGTGCCTATACTCATCAAACACCTGCTTTCCTAAACTTTTTGAATGATGGGATTTCATCTTTGGACCACAAACTGGACATGCAAAATTTCCCTTTGTTTGAAGACATACAAGATAATGTATAATTCTATTAAATCTGTTAATTTGTATAATTATAATTATCATGCACAACTTGAACACTATAACGTACCACAAAAATGTGTTAGCCTTGGGGCATCATGTATTGTCCATACAAGCATTGCATGGAATTGAAATTGTCTTTGTCCTATTGGTCTAGAGATGTCATACATGGTCACACCATTCCATAACTCCAGCAACTCGTCGATAAGAGGCTCAATATATACATTCATATCTTTAACTTGGTACTTGCCTAGTGGAATGAACAAAAACATTATATAATTATTATGACCATTTTACTGCAATATTTATAATTAAATGTAGATGACTATTAAATGATAAAATAACTGGAACAATCATTGCCAACATTATGTGCTCCCTCTTTATTGACATCCATGGAGGAATATTATTATTGATAACAAAAATAGGCCACACCAAGTAAACAGATTTCAACTCTCCAAATGGATTGACACCGTCCGCTGCCAATGAAAGCCTGAGATTACGAGGTTCTTCTTTAAAGTGTGGCCACTTTTCCTCTATGTCCATAAATGTTGAACCATCCGTAGGCATTCAAATAATGTCATCTCTACTTCTATTGCCTACATGGTAATCCATAAATTGTGCCAAGCTAGTGCACCTGAATAATCGTTGCATACGTGGAATAATGAGAATATAATGAAGAACCTTGCGAGGCACCTTTTTTGTTATTTGATCTGTTCGATATCTAATCATTTGACATTCAGGGCATTCTGTTCCAAATTCATGTTGTTTATGATATATAATATGATCATTGGGACAAGCATCTATTGTTTGATACTCCATTCTAATATCTTTCATAATGGCAGATAATTCTCAGTATGAGCGAGGTAGAATATTTGATGGTGGTAAGAAAAATTCACCTATCAATCTACAACCAAAAAAAAAGTTTGAGGTGTTAATATAAAGAATATTAATGGTACATGATTCACCATTTATTAACTGTAATGACATGTATGACACACCTTTACATATGTGAGATTGTTATGTTGGATAAACCATTCATAACCTTCAAGTTCACCAACAACAATACAACAGAGATAAGAGTTGTTTGGGAGCCTTTGTAAAGGGGCTCATATGCCTTCTCAAGAAGAGGTAAATCATGAACATCAAGGTCATCTTGATCATCATGATCAGTTGTGCCAGTACTAAATGTGTCATGGATCAATGTATTTGTACCATCATCTTCAATTGTGTTTTCTGGTGCATGATCGTCATTTTCCATGGGATCATTATCTTCAGCTTCGATATTCACACCTCCATGTTCCTCCACTTCAAAAACCATATTCTTAGGGATTTGTTGATCCATACCATGTGCTCCAGGGTGCTCCACCTACATAAAATTGATATACATAAATAAACCGTGATCATGATCTCATTATCAAGTGATTGCTTATGTATATAAATTGTTAAAATGATATAATGAACAACTTACCAGTGGATGACAATCATGTCCCCCTTCAATGTGACCATGCTACCTACAATGTTTCTTAGCTGTTTTGATTAGAAGTCTTCTAGTCTTTAAGCCCTTACAAATTTTGCAGGGACAATAACATTTCCCATCACCTTTTCTTTTCAAGTTAGACCATAATCTAGCAATTGTCTCCTTATTTTGTTCTTCACAGCCAAAAAAATCAGGCTATGGAAACTTTAGTGCAAAAGCTTCACAAAAATTGCAAATCGAACCAAAACCATTTAACTCTTCTTTTTCATCTTAAAACATTGAACTTAATAGAGAACGTATTTAATGTAGCTGATTGTGTGAATTTCTGAGCACTGTGTCTGCAAATTCTTACTAAAAGTTTGCCTGTTGTAGACTTTCTGAGAGACATTTTTGAGTATTCTAGGCAAAGAATTTATTTTAACATACACTTATTCATCCACATTGTAGGGATAACAATACAAGGCTCACATATTGGTCTAAGAGGATGCCATGGTCTCACAAAGTAACCAAGAACCATATGAAATGATGGTCTTGAATCCACACACAACTAGGGAGGATCCATACGATTATGTATGACTTCCCCCTTGTTTGTTTAATGGGAATAGCCAGCTCCAAGACATAGCCGTCAATAATCACTAAGAATGTACAAGTGGATCGTAGCTACCCATACAACAAACACTTACCAAAGATCATAAATATTGAAAGAAGGCAACATTTAAAAATAGCAAGAGTTTCACTAAACTACCAAAGATCATAAATATTGAAAGAAAGAAAAAATAGTAACAATAATAAGTCAAATAAATGTGTTCAATTCCAATAGCAAATCAAACATAGCCACAATAACTGCACAATAGAGAAAAATCACAATAGTGATTAAACTAATTCAAACAAGATAAAATAAAATTGTTGGCCCATGCAACAAAGATGAGAGATCATCAATAATTGAAGGAAACTTCACAATCCTTAAAAGTGCACATTACATAACTATACGACTAGAAATTGTGGCTAAATAGAGTGAAGATTCATCATGACTCCAATAATAGTCCCTCATGTGTGCATTTGTGGCATGAACACAAAAACTCCCACACGGCATGGCCATGTACCTAATGGAGAAGACATGCCTAGGCTACATGCCCAAAAAACATGACTATAATAATAGTCCCTCATGCATGCATTTGTGGCCTGCACACTACAAATCCTAACATATCATGGCAATACACCTCATAGAGAATACACACCTAGGGCCACATTGCACATAGCAACGTGCCTCACAAAGAAGACATGCCTAGGGCACATGCCACATAGCAGTGTGTCTTATGGAAAAATGTGCATGCATTTTACACACCAAAGCTATATGTATACATCATGAGGCACATTCATATGTTATCAAACACAACCTATTGTATCTAACATGAGTTCCTCTCTACATGTGTGCTAATCTTCCAACACTAATCACCACTAAGAAGGAATAATATAAAATGCATCTTCAAATATTTGTGTGTGTGTGTGGAATTGTGTCTTTGAACCCAAATCGCTACCATCAACAACATGTAACCATCACCTACACTATATCAAAACATAAGTATGGTGTGACATCATATCTATTTGCATAATGTCAAAACACATGCAAACATTAAAATCATCATAGCATGACAAAAATCAATCTCCACATGTTGGAACAAAGATATAAATAAGATAATAGGGTAAGAGGAAACCCGTACCAAGAACCACATACCAACTATCGGCAATGCCATCAAGATAAATGTAGGATAGGATACCACTATGAGCCATCCAATGGTCCATTCTATGAGGAGAACTAGGGGATACTATCTTTGAAAGGTGTGGTCAATAGAGATAATCCCTACTAATGCCACAACATGTCACCATAGCTTCTTGAGTTTTCCATTCTTCTACTTAACACCACATTTATTGAGTTCCTCAACAATGAGGTTGGTTCTCAATAGGATTCACAAACATGTAACCACACAAGCATGGTTTCATCATACTTGTATTGTATCATACTTGTACAACAATACAAATTCATTTTTCTAGTTAATTACTTAGTGTAAAAATAACTCCATTACATAACATAGGGTAATAATCACCATAAGTTTTCAAATAAACTGCCCAAACATCAATTGGAGTTACCCTTTCTAAGGTACAAACATAATTTATATATAACTTAAAAATAAAAATAATCACAATACATCCAAATAAGTTCAATAGTGCATGGAAATAGACAACATGATCCATAATTAAACCCATAAATTACCCTCATTGGATATGCTAATAAAATGGTGTCTCAAATAATAGAGATTATGTTGGACCTATAATAGAGATCTGGACTTTGTTTCATCATACACAAGCATGGTTTCATCATACTTGTATCCAAATACACCATCCATAGATAGGTACTCAGTACCACAATCTCATGGGTACCCTTTTAGTTGAATTTACCCTATATTTAGGTGAATCTACCCTTGTATCATTCCTTGATCTAGTATGTCATTCCACCAATCAATAATTTTTCCATATTCTTGGGAGAATACACTATCCCTTAGGTGAATATTCCGTATCCTTAAATGAATCCTCCTTGTCATCATCCTAAGTCCTCTTTTTGTTAAGTCTTATCCCTTCAACTTTAGGAAAATCCACCTATCCTTATGTGAATCTACTTTCTCTTAGGTGAATCTATTTCACATAAATCATTTATCTTATCCATCTTTCTTACGCAAATGGTGAATTTTTCCTATCCTTAGATGACTACACTCCCATTTAGGTGAATCTATCTAGTTTTAGTCTCCTTCCATTATTTTGTCCAAATTTGTATCCTCTAGTTTACATGAATCTACTTGTTCTTAGGAAAATCAACCCTATCATTCTAAGGAAAATTCACCTTATCATCATCCTTAATCATCTACCTTTCAAGTGTATAGTCCATACATCCTTGGGAGAATCTAACATATTATTGGGAAAATCCACTCTCTCTTAGGTGAATCCACCTTTTCCACCTTCTCATTAATCTATTATTTGTTCTAAGAAGGACACAAAAGTGGATAGAAAACAATAGAGGAGATAGTACTCAAACAAGTACTAAGGAATTGCATTAGTGACATGTCACAAATGTGAGTTATACATTAGGAAATTTGGCGAGTATTTAGGATTGCTCCTATAGTCTTAAGTTTCTCCAAGGAAAATATTGGTGAGAAGATGAAATTTGTAGTTAATCATTTGGAGGTCCCTGCAAATTCTATAGTTGTTGCATCCTAAGTTTGTTGCAAAACAGTTTAGAACTGTCTATGAGGCCCAGGTTTTTGGTTTGGCAAAAAATTGAGTCCACCACTGGCCACAGTCTTTCTGTTCTCAAGGTATTGATGATGACACAGGGAAGGTTTATCAAGATTATAGAAGGGCATCCTGACTCTGAAACCCTGTGGACAATTTATGAAAATGCTATTTTTGATGTGCCCAATGGTACAAAGAGATCAAGTAGTTTGAGACTGTGAAAGTCAGGACTCCAAAACCACAACAAACTTGTTATCTAGTCTTTGGTAGAAGCCAACCAGGCCTTCCCGATCTAGGTATTGGCTGTGAGCATTTTACTTTCATGGAGGCACCCTTCTCAACGGCAGGAGTGACAATGTTATCTCCTCTGCCATTTTTCTTTGTGTAATAACTCTTCAAGTGAGGTATGCATGGCAATTATTAAATGTTAAAATGAGCTTCTAAAAAAATTTCCATTAAAAAAAAAAATCGCAAAATGGGGTAGCATACACACGACATGTGAACTGTATGACGTAATACCTCAAAGAGATGTCATTTCATGGTTTTAAGATCATAGGACATGCACAAAATGGGTTAATTCGCAAAAAAAACCAGTTGCTTTGATTGCAAAACAAACCTTACCTTGCTTGTGCAGAGATCGCTCCGGCGGGGGGGGGGCAGGGAGGCAAGACGGTCTTGCTTCGGTTTGCTTTGAAAATGAAAATGCATTGTGTTTTTCTTTTTTAATAAAATGCCCGAGGTCGTCGGAATTCTGACAAACACGGGCATTTTAAAAAAAAAAAATCAAATTTTCACACAATGCTCCTTGTCCATCGGAAACCTCCGTTAGAATTTGACCCCAAATGTATTAGTGTGTTCAAATTTAGATGCATCTAGTGTTTAATATCATAATTCACATTGTTTAATTCTTTGGTTAATAAATCATTTTACAAAGAAATTGAATTATTTAATGATAGTTTACATTTATAATATTTGCATTGAATATTTTCCTCATTGTCCATGAGTTTTCTTACCCTTAATCCTCCATGCAATATTCCATTGAGAAGTTATAGACTTAGAGCTTACCAAGGTTTATATACTAAGGATACAGAGCCCCAGTTGACTAAACTATTCCATATGAGCATTTGTGCTTCCTCTAATCTCACAGATGACATACCCCACATCATTCCCCTCATACTTCTAATGATGAGGATGAATCACTAACTAGGGTTACTATTGACCAATTGGAGAAGATTTATATAATGAGTTTGAAAATATTCAACAATTGATGGGTCAACAATACTTAGATAGTGAGGCAATCCAATTGATTGGAGGATTGAAAATAATGGTTCAAAAGTGATAAGGTAGGTCTGGATGTGTTGTGTGGCCTTGCTCATATTGTTGATACCAATATTATGCCAATCAAAAGTTGTGCCAAATTTCTTGGTTACTCTCAACCCACTAGCCAAGTTAACCATTCCATTTCTATGTCTACATCCTTGCCTAGTGTGCGTACAATTACATCACCCATTATGATTACTTCCACACAAAATATTAATCATACATATGTCAGTCATGGGGGAAACCTATAAATAAATATTCTTACATACCTCCTTCAGCGAGTCTTCCATTTGTTTCACAACCATCTCCCATACTAACATACCACAATATTCCCCATCTTTATTCTCAACCTCCACATACTTAAACAATATTACTCCTCCATCACAATCCAATATGTTTGATTCCAATCCATCCACCGAAGAAACTATCAATAACTTAGCTCAAACAGTTCTATCCTTACAACACCAATTGACTTCTTTAAATCAATCCAAATTCAATGTTCTTGCATTTGATGTAGTGAGCCCACTATGTGATGAGATTGTCCATGTGGTTCCTCCTAAGCATGTATAAATTCCTCAATTGGAGTTATATAATGGAAAATGTGACCCCTTGACTCAAGTGAAAACATTTGAGCCCTTGTGTAGTGATTTATCTCATGATCAAAGACTCATGGCAAAATTATTTACTTGAACCTTTAGATATAAAGCCTTGCAATGGTATTGTTCTTTGTCTCCTTATTCTATTACTTATTTTCAACAATTGGATAATGCTTTAATTCAACATTTTCAAAATAATATTGGTCCTAAGATTACTTTGACTGATTTGATTCATTGTAAGTAAGGAGTTAAAGAAAAAGTGATTGATTTATTGGTATATATAAATATTTGAATTCACAAATTTCTTATCCTATGCCTGATCATGATGTTCAAAGAATTTTTATTGCTAATTTAAAAAAAGGATATTAAAAATAATCCTCTATTTTTTGAGTTTACTTCTTTCACACAATTGTGTATAGTGCTTCATAATTATTAGCTTCAAGTGAGTCAATTTGAATCATCTTCTTCAATGGATTCAAAGGATAAGAATGATAGTGCTCAACAATTTATGAAGTTCAAAGACAAAAAAGGTTTCATCAAGATAAATGATAACATCAACACTCAAGTGGAAACCATGACTCTAACTGTGGCCCCTTTATCCAAATAATTTATAAAATAACTAACTCCTCTTTCAGAGTCTTTGCATAGTATAATATTGAGGTTGATGAATGCTAATGCTAATGTGTTGTAACTTCCTCCCATCAAACAAATTGACCATTCTAAACCATTGCTAGCTTTCCAATCCTAAAGATTTTTGTCAATATCATCATAAACCAGGTCATGACATTGAGAAGTGTTACCAGTTGAGGAATAAGATTCAAGAATTTATTGATAATGATACTATATTTGTAGCTGGTGTGAATGACAAAGGGAATACATTTGTAGCTCCTCCTGACCAAAACCTCCAAATATTTACAAATCCACTGCCTTCTCATTCTACCAATGTTGCTGAATCTGAGCCACTTACCTTCTCACCTAATGACCTTGGTATGAAATCTAATAATGTTGTGAACCTCATTGACATACCTAAACCTACAAAAGACCTATCTAGTATGAATTACATTCGATCCTATTGAGACTGTTGTTGCACTTGATGGCCCATTATATATTACTAAGAAGATCAAAGAAGAACTCTCACAAGGGGTGCTCATTGATCTGGTGTGCATGGTGAATGTGATTACTGAAGGGCATATTTTTATTCAACAATTGCATCAAGTAACATATGATAAATTTAATGTTATGTTTAAGGTGTATGATGGTTTTTCTTTCCCTACAATTCATTCCATTACTCTTCCTATTAAGGTTGGTACTAAGTGATTAGATGTCACCTTTTCTATTATTCCTACATTGGATCAATTTTGTGTGAAGTTGGGACATCCTTGGCTCTCTTCCAATAAAGATATCCCTTCTACAATTCATAAATGTTTGAAATTCTCTTATAATGGCATATTATCATGATTAATTATAGCCTTTACCAATCCACAATGAAGTGTGAAAAATTCACTCTTGAGTACTTTTGGCCTAAAGAACCAGAGCCCTTAAAGCCTCAAAATGACATCCTTTTCTTATCTTATCAAAAATGTAGAAATGAGATAATAATGGCTTTGAGTAAATCAAGAGACCCTACACCCATGGATATTCCTCTTCCTCATCCTAGACTTGGTCTTCTTCCTACTCCTTTTATTCCTCCTATATATGCCACAATCCCATCTCCCGCATCCTATAAAGGAGAGCGCTTGGCATCATGCATCTCTCAACCTATCAGGGTTTCTTCCATTCCTCTCCATATAAGGGAAGAAAATAAGCCTATGTCAATTGATCCTCAACCTTTGTAAAACCTAAAAGGAATCGTTGTATGAGAGAACATCAACGAAGAAATCATGCTAAGTCTCAGGAAATTGCTTCCCAAACTATTTCCTCCCCAAAGATACCAAATGTCGATTTGGACCCATTTGTCCAGCCTTCACCTAACCCTAGGGAGGAAGTTAAATTCAAATCACCCAAGTTAAAAATGCTCAAGAAAAATGATGGTTCAACTTATTTTCGTGTTAACGATCCTATTATGATTAATTTAGATGATGATAATAATGTTGTTCATGCTAACACTGATGATCCTAATAATTTTGATGATATGTATGAGCTTGTTAAGATTAATCACGAGTTATCTTCACATTTTTCAAAAACATTAAACCTAGCTCCTAGTTGAAAACAAAGTGATTCATCATTAGAGAATAACCCTTGTTTGGAACTTACATTAGCTCCATCTACCGAGCTCAATGTCCCTAAACTATGTTAAACAATATTGGCAGATAGATGATTTGATTGACTAGCTTCATTCGTGCCATGAATTCTCTTTTGTGTGTTTGCTTGTACCTTAAAACTATTTCTCCTAAGAAGGCATACACAATCGCTTTAACATGGGGCATACACTCCGCTCAATTTTACACTTTATGCACACACAAATGATGTGTTTTCAATTCAATTCAATATTCAAGTTACTTTGCCAACTAAGTCTTTTGCTTTGTAATTTAGTATTTCAAAATTTCCTTTTTCATGACTTATAGTAAGCACAAATCTTACTAGTCTAGTATAGTCATGCTTTTTCCTTAATATGTTGTCCCTTTTATCTTGATATTAGAGTAGTAAGATTCTAAAGTCCTTGGGGGCTTGGTGTGTCTTGTCACTTTGGTATCTCACTAAAAAATTTTCAATGTGAATTTATACTTTATTGTGAGTATGGGTGTAGTTTCACACTCCGTCTAAAGTGGGGGCTAAATGTAGCATCATAAATTGTATTTACATACAATTTTGTCCTCACATAGACCTCACCTTGGCATTTTATCTTTTAGTGCCTAATGTCTACCTTGATTCTACTCAAACCTTCCTAAAGCCTACATTTTCAACTCCCCTTTTGTCCACTATTCAAATATGAGTTCTAATTAATAGGATGAAGGTGTTAGGGCACCTTGGTCCTAGCTTAGAACCAGGGCACCCCACTAGCTTGGTCCTCCTAATTAGGACCCAAATTTGGTCCCATCAATGATCAGTTCAAGTGGACGAGAATTTAGGTCCTGTGTTAGCCTACTCTAAAAATTTAAATATTTTTGGATGGTTAAGTATAAAAGGAGGTCTACCCCTCTCATTTGAAGTATATGAAGTCTAAGTTGGATATCTCTCTTAATTACACACTAGAAAATTCAATTCAAGAGAGTAAGCAATCAAGCATTCACCACGCATTGAAGGAGAGATTAAGTCAAGTTCAAGCATTCAAGATGACATCTATAATCAACCTTCCATGAAGACATTCTACATGACATCCTAAACACTTGTCTGAGGATTCAAGCAAGCTTCATTGAGGTATCAACTTCAATTACAAGCATTCAATTTTAGATCTAACATTTCCCTCAAAAGGAAAACATCATGTTGCAATTCAATTCTATTTCCATTTAAATTATCATTTTAATTTCAAGGTTAATTCCTAAACCAATGTTTGACCCAAGTAAAACCCCTATCCACAACCCTCTATGTCTCTGTCTTTGTCTCTCTCTCTCTCTCTCTCTCTCTCTCTCCTCAAAAGGAAAACATCATGTTGCAATTCAATTCTATTTCCATTTAAATTATCATTTTAATTTCAAGGTTAATTCCTAAACCAATGTTTGACCCAAGTAAAACCCCTATCCACAACCCTCTATGTCTCTCTCTCTCTCTCTCTCTCTCTCTCTCTCTCTCTCTCTCTCTCTCTCTCCATGTAGGTAATTGATTTAAGTGTTGTGATCAAATATTTTGAAAGAATAGATGGAAAAATAGGTTCAACTTTTAAAGGAGTGAAAAGTGAAGGACAGGTAGCCCACCGCCCTGGTCCCAAGAATTTTGTGTTATCTTTCAACAGTGGATCTTGTGCATCTCCTTGATTTGAAAAACATCCCACTTGTCTGTTTGAAAGTTGCAGTACCAAGTCGCCCTACCACATTGGTCCTGACAATTCGGCTTGGATTTTTAGCTATAGGCTTTGATTCATTTTCCCTCCTTAGATATATATGTAAAATTTGGAACACTCTGTTATTGCTGTTTTTATCCATTTCTTCATTTTTTTTACCCTATAAATTTACAATTCAAAAACAATTTCAACTCTATAAAAGGGGAAACAATAAACAACTAAATTTAATTAGTATCTCAACCCTTTTCCCTAACTGAATTGTGGCTAGATCTATGGTTTTACACTCCCTTTAAAATGTTTGGTTGAACCGGTGAGATTAGTGGTTAAAATATGCTAATTGGTGAAACCTTAATTTACTCAACGTCACAATATAATGTGAACCCCTTTATTGCAAAGAGGAGGGAACAACATCAAAGAAGAAAATATAAGCATTCAAAAAGCAAGAAACTTCAGTCTCATCATTATTAATTAAGACAATAGTATATATACTGATCTGAGTATTTTGGTATGATTTATAATTCACAACATTCTGATTAGGCTAAAATATTATTGTCTTCTATTTGATATAAAATAAGAATACTATTTAGATAACATGTGGTTACTGTTATATGTATACTTAAATATATTGTTATCCCTATTAATATGTTGGATCAACATAATAAAATAGATATGTTTTATTCCTTTCAAGATCATATCCAACTTGTCATTCCATTATAAAGGGGAGATAATTCATATGAGGAAGGCAAGTAGCCAAGAAGCCATTCTGGTAGGGATGCCTCAAGTGGGCTAGGAGGATAATTGACGGTTGTCATTTTGTGATCCTTAGCTAGATGGAATGGCTCGAGGCATCTTGTATGATATTCCAATTAATGCTCCATAATGATGATGGGTTGTTTGGGTATAACCTTAAGGGAATCCCATACATAGATTTTGAACATTGTAATAAAGATTAGAATTATATTTGTAACATTGTTGGATTATATGTTTATTTATCTTTGATAACTAACATGGTTGCATGCTCTAATTCAAGGTATTAAGTTGACAATTTACAACTCCCAACACCAAACATATCCCATTTAGGAATTCTAGGGAAAATTAAGCTAAGTCCTAATAGGGGACATTAGAATTGGTGTCAAAACCTTAATCTTGCCAACCTGTAGGATAAAGATACTTAATCGATATACAATTAGGGTCAACTATTCAACCCTTTCTTAAGTGAATTAAATAGTTCAACATTGTACTTCTATATGTGTGTTCTTTTCAAATGTATGCTTCATGCCCAACATATATTTATATGGCTTCATGTCCTACGTGTATTTATACTTCATGCCTTACATGTACACTTCATGTATTATGTGTATTTATATGTGTTAATTCATGCCTCAAATGTATACTTATTGTGCTATATGTATGCTTCATGTCTTAAGTGAATTTATATGTATACTTCATTTTTTATCCACTACTTGTATTCATGTGTATGCTTCATGAATTAAGTGAATTCATGTATATACCTCATGATTTATGCACAACATGTATTCATGTGTATACTTAATGCTTTAAGCTTTATGTGTATATGACTCATGCCTTACGTATATTCATATGTATGATTCATACCTTACATGTATTCATATGTAATTGTGAGTATGATTTATGTCCTACATCTACATTCATGTGTATGATTTATGCCTGATGCGTATTTATGTGAATACTTCATGCTTTATGTGTTTGATTCATGAGTAATGTGTTTTCAACATGTTTAGTACATGGGTGTATGATCCTTCTTAATGTATATGCTTCATTTTTGATGTGTTTCCAAACAAGTTTACTCCATGAGTGTTTTATAAGTACTTATAAATGTTTCAATAGCAATGTTCTTGCATTCAAAGTAAAATGGGATGCATGTTTTAGATTACCAAGACACTTCTTTCTATAAATAATTGGTAATACATTAGTAAAAGCAACATAGGGATTGTTGAACATAAAAATGCCATGAAAATATATAAGCTGTATGCCATAGGATAGGAAGGACGAATGTGTGAAAATACGAATGATCAAACACCATAGAGTGATAGTGTAAGAACTTATCTAGTATAGTAAGTTGCCTATATATTGTCATAAAACATGAACAAAACCATGTCGAGAAAAATAACAATTCACAATATAGTCGTCACAAACAATAGAAAGGTGCCAACTCATAGGACAATAGCCATAAAAAAATGTGACGGGAATTCTATAATAATAATACCATCCTCTAGGGCACATTGATGACCTTATAATTAATTAGTCCTGTAATGGTAAAAAATGAGGGTTTCCACCATTACAGGGATGAAAACCACTAATTTTCCATTACATTCAAAAGAGGGGGGAATCCAATAGATCTAATCCCAAATCAAGAATTATAAGGACTGAATACTAAATGGATTTAAGGATGGTGTGAATTAATTGACCCTCTTTTGTGAATTGAAATGCCAAATTAAGATAAAGTGCTAAAAATGAAGGTAAAAATGCGGAAACAATGAGCTATAGATGCGGGATTTTCACGTGCACCTAGATCTGAGAAGTGTATGCAAATTTGGATTTGATCCCTGAAAAATGTCCAAAAATGTTGGGACCATTGTGCCCTTTTCCCTAGTCCTCCTACATTTTCGCATGCCAAAGAGGGTTGATTCATCTTTGCAAATAGTGCCTATTCTGAAGAGTACAACTCCGTAAATATTTCTTGCACATAGAAAGAAAGGAAAATGGGTTGGGAATAGGGGCTTGCCTTAGTTCAAACCCTGGTTTTGGAATTAATCATGAAATTGAGATAAAAATAATTAAAATTGTTGTAATGGAAGGTTCTCCTTTTGAGGGAGATACTGAATAATGACTGAAAATCAAATGATGTACCTCCTTGTGAAGTTTTGTTTGTCTCCACACAAAATTAGGGCTTGATGAAGTATTCAACAAAATAGAATGAAAGATGTCTACTTCAATGCTTGAATCTTGACTTTATTGTTTCTCCAAGGCTTGAAGGAAGACTGATTAATGCTCAATTGCTTGAACACTTGATCTCATATGTGTGCTCTTGATAATTGATAGATGATTGATAGATGTCAAATGAGGGGAAAACCTCCTTTTATACTCTCCCGTTGGATAAACTACAAATTTCTCGACATGAGTCGACATAGAGAAAGAAATCTCACTCAAATTTGAAATAGGACCAAGGGTTCAAAGGGGACCCAAATTAGGGGGGACCAGAGCGTGGTGCCCTGGTCCTAATTAGGACCAAGGTGTGGCACCCTGGTCCTACCCCTTTTTAGGGCTAGGATAAGATGCCCAGTGCATAAGAAAAGTAAAAAATGATGTAATTTATGAGGGGTATGAGCATAATCAGGTCCCAATCAGGCCAAGGAGCATAAACACTAAGGTAGAGATCCAATGCGATCAAAATTGTACAAGGGTGAAATTTTAGGATGCTACATTTAGCCTCCACTTTAGTGGGAGTATGAAGTCAATCATACTCTCAATAATGTACAAAGGAAGCACATTGGAAAACTTTCACCAAGTCATCGAGGAGGCAAGATACACTAAGCCCCTAGTGGACTTTAGGATATTACAAATTTGATAACAAGATAAAAGGGACATCATAAGAGAAAGAGAAAGAGAGAACCATGACTGCAAGCTAGTAAGGTTCTCTTACCATGAGTCATGAAAAGAAAAATACCAAAATTACAAAGCAAAACACAAAGTTCGCTAACTTAAGTATCAAGATATGGAAGAGAGAGAATCATTGAGTGGAGTGTATACCCCCATGTTAAAGCGATTGTGTATGCCTTATCCAAAGAAATTTCTTTATGGTAGGATACACCCAAAAGGGAAAGCATGTTATCAAAATAATAAGCCCTTAAGAGAAGGCAAATCAAAGGATAATAAGCACAAAACATAAAGAACAGGGTGGTTTTTCTTAACTCTAGGGTTAGTATGTTTTTTATGGTAAATAACGTATATCATATATATATATATATATATATATATATATATATATATATATATATATATATATATATATATATATATATATATATATATATATATGCATAGAATTACCCTCATCCCCCAAAGAAAGAAAAATCACCATGGAAGAAGGGTACATGTGTCTTTTGAGTCAACATAGGAGAGACCAAAAGAGATCTCAACATTTTGCATCGTCCTCAAGTAGACAACACTAGGAATGAAAAATAGAAGAATTGAGAGACAAATATAAAAAGGTCACTGTTACCAAATTTTACTACAGTCAAATCTGGTAGCCTGTTACAGGCCTTATATTTTTGCAGTTGGAAAAAGGTACACAAAATGTTTTATCAGTTTCTCCATCTTTACATCATGACTTCAAAGTCAAAAGTTTGTTTCAAAATATACAAGAATTTTAATGAAGTAACAACAAGATTGCATTGGAAAGATGTAGAAATATAAAATTTATGATTGCATTCATAAATAAACATGTATGTTATACAAAGTATTCATTTCAAGATATGCAATTGTTTAAACCAAACAAGAGATATTCAAATTTAACATTGCATAAAATACATCTTTATTTATGAAAACAAACTATTCACAAGATCCCACACAAGCCATGGGAATAGCTAAGGCAAGTACATCAATATAGAACTGTAAACATATAAGAAATAAGAGGGGTATGTGAAGAAGAGATAAGGAACCCATCATTTCCTGAAAAGGTTGACAAGTTCCTTTTGATAGCTGATCAACATCTCCTCGAATCCAAGTGCCTTGCTGACCGCTCCAAGGAATCACTTGAAAAGAAAGAGAATAAAAGATTTGTTAGAGCTCAGGGTTACTTTCCTTGCCCTAACATACATACTACTATTCCCGATATGCTTACAGTGCTACATCAGACTCAGAGTAAAAGAAAGATCAATGCAAATAAAGTGCCATTAGAAAGCAACAAGTATCATGTTTTATCTAACTTGTTTGTTTCATGTGCAAATACAGGTTTCATGAATATTAGGTATGTGGGTTAAAATAGGCTTCCACAAGGGTTGAGCTTAGCATACTAGTCATCACTCACAGGGTGACACTAATCAACTGCCACACTATACAACACTGAAAATGGTTGCACTCAATGAGAAACAACTAACTAGAGCCATCACACAAATGAAAACATGGACATCACAGAGTGATATAGGGTATAGAAGATATGGATGGATAATTCAGAAGGATGATGGCAATCAACAGAGACACCATGAGCTACAATACAATATGATGAGCAACAGACTGATAAGAGGTTTTCACTAACAAGAAACAATTTTGTGTTGACAAGCATTCACAAGGCAGGCTCAGAAAAGTGATCACATCACAATGAAAATATAGTTTCAAGAGTCAAAGACAGTCTTTAAGAATGCATATACAATTATAACAGTGATAAAGACTAGATTCATCAAAAGAAGCATTTCATATACACAACAATAGTGAGTCCACGCAACATAGAAGTAGATAGTCTTATCACTGTCATTAAACATCACAAATGACCAGATAAATACAGAGAGTAGTTTGTCTTCCACAAGAACCTTCATACCAACAAAAGTCACAGTCTGACATGTAGCAAATACATAGTGATATATAGGAAAGCAACATTAAAAGGGCTACTTCACTTATAGCAGAATACCGTGA
The DNA here is from genome assembly GCF_030272615.1 of Cryptomeria japonica. Classification (NCBI taxonomy): domain Eukaryota; kingdom Viridiplantae; phylum Streptophyta; class Pinopsida; order Cupressales; family Cupressaceae; genus Cryptomeria; species Cryptomeria japonica. The sequence continues at coordinate 484,723,124 of NC_081413.1, forward strand.
CAATGCTAACAATATGAGTATCTTTGGTCACAGTCTTAAATAGTAATATCAACCTTCAATAACAATCGCAACTGAGCATGCAATCTGATCACAAGGATAAAGGGCTTCTATAATTCGCAATCTGTTAGTAACCTTATAAGCACAAGAAGCCTTTTATATCAAAGCATTCTATAACAAAGAGCATCTAGGTTACAAGTCATTGACTTACTCCAAAAGATAGAGCCACAACTGTAAATGAAGAATCCAAAAGACAGATTATGAGATAAATGATATTGTAATGCCCCGCCAGGAACCCCAAAGGAAAACCCACAACAAGGGTAAAACAATTTTTTTTTTTAAGTATAAACATAATAGGTGCATTAAACACAACATGCATGAAACACAAGCGAAAGACTTACACCAGAATTCCTTAAGGGTTACCAACGAAGAATTAAAACCAAAAGATAAATTCCACAAATAAGGTTAATCCAATAATCCATCATTAACTCAATGATCACAAGAAGCCATATGCAATAACATATTACACCATTGAAAGATTGAAAGGATACAATATAATTTCTCTTCAATAAGAATGTACTCATAACATAAATGAAACTAATAAATAACATCCCAATCTTAGGATTACATTGCTCTTCCAATACATAGCTTCTCAATATACATATAAAGATACAACTTAACCAAATACAAGATTACAAAAGATCATGATACAATGACCACATAGGTCTCCAAATAACAATAATCTCCAACATGAGATAAGCATGAGCCACGAACTACAGAAATACCTGTGAAGTCAATCCTCGCATGAAGGTACGAACAAGAACATCCAATGGGAAGTGGTACTACCACCCAACCAAGTAATTCCCAAAATGGAATCACCCCACCGTGCCAGGAGATAGCAGAGGACCCTCAAGCAAGCAAAAGCATGACATGGTCGACAAAACAATACGACTCCATGACAAAACAATACGACTCCACAATAATCCAGGTGACTCACCATCACAAATACACAAGTGAACCTAAAGAGAGAGTGTCATTGCATAGATTATGATGGTTACCATGGTCGACCTCCATAGGTCCTGACCCCCATCCTGGGTTACCCTGGTAAACTTTCCTGAACCTCCGGCTCCAACTAAGTCTCATGTGGACCCTACCAGCCTTTCGTGACGACAAGGTGGTCGGACTGCCATTTCAAGCCTTCTCACTATATTATGAGCCCTGTACAAGCACTCACCTATGCGCGAGGTACAATATATTATTTAATGTTATGAACTACCCAGCTAATCAATTAATTAGATTATCACTTTATTATCTAACTTTTGATGGGTTATCCTGCCACCCACTTTGGGTGCGACCTTCACTCGAAAGCCACTCTCTCAAAGGACATTAAACAAACATGGTCACTCCACAAGGACCCCATGGCGAAGCGGACAACCATAAAACCACTATCCAAAAACAAGTGGTCAAAACAAGGACATACTGACTCTTGGTTAACCATAAGGCAAGGACACTACATGGTTAAGGCAACAAAGTCATCATAAATCACTTGGTCAAAGGTACCAAATACGTCACCATAGGACGACTGAACCACATACCAGAAATAACACAATATAACTCTTGCAAGGAAAGATAATTTCACTAAGTCCGCACTCAGACAATCTTTGAGAAAATCAGCATCATAAGCACTTGCAACATCATTGATTGAAAATTAAATAAAACACTCTTTTATGATATTCACATTTATTCAATTTCCAAATCAATATTCCATCAAGAATAAAATTCACATCAAATATTCAACCGAATAAAACATGAATTCCTAACAGGAATTTAATTCATTTCCAGAATATATCCAAATCAACCAATTTGAATTACTAATTCATGCCTTGATTTCCATAGATAAATTTATTAATCCACATAATAAAAATCATTAGGAAATTACTATTTATATTTAACATTAAAAACCACTTTAAAAATATTTTATTTTAAATAAAATTCATGACACATGAAAAAGGGGTGTACCACGAAGGTATAAGTGTCACATGGGGGCCAAGGTCAACTCGTACTAGTGCTGCTGCTGAGGCAACAGACACTACCTGTCGATAGTACTGCTGTCGACCGGTAGCAGGCCTACTGATCGGTAGTGGTGCTGCCGACCGGTAGCAGCCGTTACCGACCAGTAGCACTGCTACCAACTGGTAGCAGTCCTACTGACCGGTAGTGCTACTGTCGACCGGTAGCAGTCCTATCGACCGGCAGTACTGCTACCTGCAGGTAGCAGACACTACTGACCCGCATGGTGGGACTAGTTCGCCACGGGTAAGGTAAAGTCTACGCATAAAATAATCACATGCTTCCAAAGCATTCCAAAATCAACATGCCACAAAATCGTATAAACATAAAAATGATTCATTCCCTGATCATTTCACAGGCACACACACATATAGTGCCAAGATCTAAATTCAAAGGGATATTTACCAATAAGGTAAATGGTGAAATAAAATCAAACAAGAACCCAATAGATAACAATTTAGGCAACAATAGAAGAGGTAATTCCAGAAGTTGATTTCAAGAACAAAAACATAAAACAAATAGAGAAATGAACCATTTCTTTCCTATAAGCAATCATATGATATAAGCTTCACAAAATCAACAATAACAGGCACTCTTTCTTCTCTTCCAATCATTCCACAAGAATCTACAAGGAGATTTGGATCTTTTCCAACACATAGGAAACAACTGAAAAATTCAAAATTAAATTTAAAACAAGAAGAGATTATCCAACCTTGAAGCAAACTTAGCAAGCAAAATGATGGAAGAATCCCAATCCTTGCAAACCAAATCAAATTCTAGCTCCTCTTTCAGAATGGTTTCCCAAATTTCTCTTCCAAATTTTCTGCCCCCTCTTCCTGTGAATTTCCAGGAATATATGGGGAAAATAATTTCAACCTAAACTTTCTAGGTTGAAAGTTTTCTCCACCAATCAGATTAAATTATTTAAAAAGTAAAAAGCAATCAAATTTACTCTTTTCCAAAAACAATTCTTTTCCAAAAAAAAATAAAAATACAAAAGTCAAATGGAAAGGTAAAAAGGAAAAGCTTTTATTAAATTTTCTATTTCCAAAATACTTTCTTTCAACATAAGCATTTAACATTTAAATGGTTAGGCAATTATTTATTTCCTTCCACAAAATATATTAGTGCAACTTTACACAATGAAATAAGCCATTTAACCATTTAATCTAGCAAATCATTAATTTAATTAAATCAATAATCTCATAGCATAATAATTAACTAATTACGCCAACATAAGATAGTATCATCCATTCAATTAAATAACCATTCAGATGAACGAAAGCACACAAAATGAAGAATGATCAAATGATGACTCACAAATGACCAAACCAAAGCACTATGACTCACATACCATACACATGCAACCACACAACACATAAATAACGCATCGCACATATAAGGTAATAGTGTGAGTCCATGATAATGATCCATAAAATAACATTAATCATAAGTATAGAGGTATTGCATAACATCATACACCACAAATCTAGATAAAGCATGAAATGACATCGCATAAAATTTGAATCAATATACAATAATGTTCCATTGAAGTCAATAAAAGACATACAAAAAGAGTCTGATCAAGAAGGGGTACTGCATCCTCCCCCCAAGCCTCGGATTACTCCTGGAAGCCTAAAACAGATAAGAATAAAGCTCTCTCATCTTCGCTGCATCTTCCCATGTCGCAGAGGTCTTATCACTTGGGTCCCATAGGACCCTTACCTGCAAAGCATTCCAATCAAGAAGATGGGTCACATCAGGGTGATAAGGTCGAAGAACATAAACATGAAAGATGTCATGGATGTGGGATAGACTCGACGACAAGGCAAGATGGTAGGCAATAGGTCCTATCCTCTCAAGGATCTCAAAAGGTCCTACAAAATGAGGTCCAACTTAGAACCCTTTCCATAATGGATCAGACTCTTCCGCGGACGCACGATCGCCAATAGAAAACTGACGATCTACTCTATGGGCATCGACATACTTATTCTACCTATCTTGAGCAGCAACCAAATACCCACGAATCTGCTTAACCTGCTGCTCCATCTCACACAGCAAATCCGATCCTAAACGCACCCTATCCTCCAACCGATCCCAACTCAAAGGAGTACGACAAGGAAAACCATACAAAGCCTGGAAGGGAGACATGCCTATAGAGTTGTGATATCCATTGTTATAAGAAAACTCCACAAGGCAAAGATATTCCTCCCAGCGTGACTGCTGGTCCATAACATACATGCGAAGCATGTCTTCCAAAACTTGATTCACACGCTCAGTTTGACCGTTGGTCTCTGGGTGATAAGATGAACTGGAATTCAACTGGGTTCCCAAAGCATGCTGAAGTGAGGTCCACAAGGATGAAGTAAAGACAGGGTCTCTATCAGAAATGATCCGCCTTGGGATCCCATGCAACCTCACCACATCTTCCAAGAAGACTCGTGCCACCACTATTGTTGTATAAGAAGATCGAATAGGAACAAAATGAGCAACTTTGGTTAATCTATCAACAATGACCATGAGGGCATCATGGTGATGCGAAGAAACAAGCAACCCTACAATGAAATCCATAGAAATGATATCCCATTTCCAATCCGGTATCAAATTAGGCTGTAAAGCCCTGTACGGTGCTGATGCTCTGCCTTCACCTGCTGACATTATAAGCACTTCGACACAAAATCAGAAATGTCACGTTTCATACCAGTCCAATGATATACCTGTCTAAGATCTGCGTGCATCTTCTTGACACCAGGATGTGCCGAATAAGGTGCACGATGGGCCTGAGTCATGATCAAAATGTGAAGATCCTCTAAAGGAGGTACATAGATCCATCCAAGATGTAAAAGAAGACCATCTGACTCAAGAGTATATCCAAAATATCTACCCTCCAATGGTCTTCTAGACTCCGCCACGGCTCTAACATCCTAATACCAGGTTCCCTAAGGAAGAACTCCAAGAATTCTCTCACTCAAGTCCACACCAAGGGACAATGCTGCAACCTCATGCCGCCTACGGCTCAAAGCATCTGCCACTACATTCTCTTTCCCCTGAATATAACGAACCTCAAAATCATACTCGTAGAGGAATTCCATCCATCTTCACTGTCGAGCATTCAAGTTCGACTGCGTGAAAATATAATGCAAACTGCGGTGATCACTATGCAGCTCAAACCGATGCCCCAACAAGAAATGTCTCCATCTAACCAATGCATGCACTATAGTTGCCAACTCCAAGTCATGAACAAGATAGTTCAACTCATGATCCTTGAGTTTGCAAGACTCATAGGCAACCACACGTCTATCTTGCATAAGCACCACACCTATACCTTCTAAAGAGGCATCTGTGCACACCATGAAATCTCTGGATGGATCAGGAACTGTCGAAATCAAAGCACTAACAAGGAGTTCCTTCAAGGTACGAAAAGCTAATTCGCACTGCTCTAACCAAACAAACTTCTTCCCTTTCCTTTGAAGAGAAGTAATCGGGTGGCCTATCCGAGAAAAGCTCTGCACAAAGCGATGGTAATATCCGGCCAAACCCATGAAACTTCAAACCTCAAAAATATTGGTCGGCGCTGGCCAATCAACAATGGCTTGGATCTTAGAAGGATCCACAGATACACCTTCTCCTGAAACTATATGACCAAGATAGCTCACCTCCGACTGGAAGAAATCACACTTCGCCAAATTCGCAAAAAGCTAATTCTCCCTCAAGCACTGCAATACCTGACGCAAGTGACCCTCATGCTCTACCATAGATCTAGAATAAATCAATATGTCATCCAAGAACACAAGGACAAAGTGGTCAAGGTAGGTGCGAAAAACCCCATTCATAAGACTCATGAACACTGAAGGCATGTTGGTCAACCCAAATGGCACCACTGTGAACTCATAGTGACCATAACGAGTACGAAACACTGTCCTATGAATGTCTGCATCATGAATGTGCAACTGATGATACCCAAATTTCAGATCTATCTTAGAGAACACCTTGGCTCCCTTCACCTGATCAAAAAGATCATCTATCCGAGGCAATGGATATTGATTCTGGATGGTTACCTTATTCAACTGTCGGTAATCAATGCATAACCAAAGAGAACCATCCTTCTTAACGAAGATAACCACCGCACCCAAAGGAGAAACACTAGGATGAATGAACCCCTTGGCCAACAATTCCTCTACTTGCAACTTCAACTCACTCAACTCCTAAGTAGTCATCTGATATGGTGCTCTCAAAATAAGTTCCGCAACAGGAACCAAGTCAATGCAAAAATCTATGTCTCACTTCGGAGGCATACTGAGAATATCCAACGAAACACATTAGCATACTCTCAAAGAATAGGGTGACCATCAAGAGCAATTTCTTGACTCTCTTCCTCATCCACATCCTCAAGAGAAACTGCAAAAATCAGATACCCTTGATGCATGCACCGCCTAAGTTGCATAGCAGAAATCATACGTAAGGATATCGATCACTGAACTCCAACGATCCCCACTCTCCTGCCATGGTCATATAAACACTCTACTATCTTCAAATGATAGTCTACACGAGCGCTGTGAGATGATAACCAATCCATCCAGAACACAACTCCATAGGACCCCAAAGGAATGACTCAAAGGTTAACTGAAGTGACAAAGGGTCCTAGGTCCAACTAGCAACTGGAGACGAGGGCATCTACAAACACACGCACATCGATAGCCAACTCTACTTGCCACCTATCCACCTACTTAGCAGACACAAGCTTGCACCGCTCCACAATGGATGAAGAAATAAAAGAATCTGAAGCACCGAAATCAAAAAGTACAGAGATAGGGATACCACACAACACACCTATAGTCTCAATCACTATACTCTAATGCTCAGCCTGGTGGTCATCTACCACTACAAATACTCTATGGGATCTACCTGCATCCCCCATTGTCGTCTCTAATGCGACTGGCCTCTGACTACTCGTCTGGTGAGGACGTTGAGGGCACTGAGCAGCTTTGTGGCCAAACTAACCACAGGAGAAGCAAGCTCCTCTAATAGGTCCTCTACTCCCAAACGACCCACAAGACTGCTGAAAGCTTTCCCCACTAGGGGCCTGAGATGCACCCTGAGAGGGCTGACCTGGAAAGGTTTGCCTACACCTCTTCCAATTTCTGCTCTTCCAAAATTGAGAGTTGCCACTTGGCTGACCCTGAGATTGCTTCAGTTTCGGCTTTTGCTACTACTGACCACTATTAGCGGGTGCCTGAGGACCCCTAAAAGGTGCAACATTCTAGGACTGATTCCCTCTCCCTCTAGAACCACTAAAAGGATCACTCCCAAGCTGAAATCCAGACTGGCCACCATGAGCACGACTAAGATTCTGCTCCACCAGCCTGGCTTTCGCCACGGCTACTTCTATTGAAGTAGGCTCAAAAAATCTCATTCCTCCACCGATGCGGTCATTAAGACCCCTCAAGAAGTGTTGAACAAGCATAGCCTCATCATTACCAATCCTAACATACTATTTGAGCTCATAGAACCTATGCTCAAACTGATATACTGACAACCCAAATTGGCACAGAGCATAGAACTCGTTTGCACGCGACTGCCTCCACTAGGGTGAGAGAAATCGTGCCTTGAATCTCTCCAGAAAGATCTCCCATGACATGGTGTTAATGCTCACACTGATCCTCTCCTCCTCTAACCACCACCAGATAGATGTGAAACTCCCGAGACACATGATAGCGCATCTTGCCTTGGTGTTGCTACCATATGGATACATGGCGAAACACCAATCTAAATTGATAAGCCAGGTCTCTGCCTCAAGACCGGTTCCTTTACCATCAAAGAAAGGAGGATTAGACCTCATCAAGTCCCTCATGTGCCCCATGTTAGCTAGATCTTGGTCCACTGGGACCTCTCTCCCTCTAGGAGATCTCTCTCTCTCTCTCTCCAAAATCTGCTGATGGGAATCCTCTACCTAGGCATGGATGGGCGGATCCACCTTAGGTCTAGGGCCTAGTCTAGCTAGCACCTCCTGAAACATCTGTCGCAGCTCTTCCCTTTCAGGAACCTGCTCTCCTAAATGCAATCCCTCTTGATGTATAGACTGATCCCGATCCACACTCACATGAGTGGGTGGTGGTGAAGGACTATGGTGGTTGGAACCTCGACCCTGTCCTCCTCCTCTGCCTCTAGTGCGACCACCAACACAGCCACCTCCCTTGGCTTTCCTAGCCATGACCTGACACTGCACACGAGAGAAAAGTTCAGATCAAAGGTAAGGAAAGAAGCAAGGAAGTCACACCACAAGACCTACACAAAAGGTCAAGGTGAATGGGCTCACTACAAACCCAAAGTACCCAGTGTTGAAACATGGGCTCTAATAGATATAGTGATAGGCTCCCTGTCAAGATTGAATCCACAATTATTGCAAAATAGTTAGGGAGCTATCTTTAATAGCAACATTTAATCAACAACGATCAACACTTAGTAGTTCCATCTATAATAACACTAAGAGAAGCTATCCTTGTATCAAGGATTAAAGATCAATGTTTGCAGCTGAAGATAGACATATGACTGTTTTAAATCAATCTTCATGATACGGGTACAACCACTTAAAACATTGATACCACACTAATGCAATCATAAAGTATTCATCCATTTAATTGCCAATAGAAGCCATACAAAGACGCAGTAACAATGATTTGATTTCTCATGCATATCATAGTCACTTTAGGAGGTTCAAGCAGTAATTTTGATCAAAATAGGAGGCAAATAGTAAGAAAGACAATTGGTAGATGGTTAAAATCACTCCCAAATCAGACTAGGCTTCATTGCAATCTTTGTAACAGTCAAGCTAGTGAAGAGAATAAGGAAATGATGATGTTATAGTTATTCAAAGAACAAAGTATACAATGCCCTTGGTCAAGAATTGGTCTACACAGAGTTTACATCTCAGAATATGAACACCTGAAGAGACAATGAAAACAATAAGGGTTAAAGGTAAAGAACTCAGTCATGTGACCTTATGACAATGAATAAGAACAAAGATACTCAGAGTTTCTGTTATAGTCATATGATAACGTTATAAGCAACCCTTTTTGACATAAAGAACAATCATTAATACAGATAAAGGACATTGGAATATTGACATGATATAGTGAATCATTAAAATGATTGTTATAATAGTCATTAGACAAGTGATGATATAAATCAAGCATTAACATTTCAGTCCTTAAATAATGGACTCTATCAAGAACAAGATATAATATGAAAGTGCAGTGATAGTATAAACAAAGAAAGTAGATGTCAACATGAAATGTCAAAGTGTTGTCACATAGGTAAGAAAGACAACCATCAGAGAATTATTTGCAGACCTTTAAAAGTGATCAAATGTGTTATAACAGTAAGTCACATAATCATAAACAACGCCACATGAACAATGCTCAAATAAAATACATTGATGGTTGTGATCAATCATATTACATAATGATACTAAAGTAGAGAAAAGATCTCATGGGAAGCCCAACATCAAATGGAAGGGCATATGAAGAAAAAATATTAATAAATTTTGTCTTAGACCTCTGTACAAGTGCCAAATATGAATAATTTCAGTATATATAGAGCTTCATAGTCACAAAGATACAACTAAACAAATACAGTCATGAGAAGACTATACCAGGGATCGTGTATGACAAAGTGATCAAATGGAAAGGCTATTATTATAGCCTACAAGATCAAAAATCATTGTCAAGTAAAATGACTGAGCATTAATCAGTTTTGAAGAGAGCATAGTGGACTATAATCAATGAAAACGTGAGCAAAGAGGAGTATTGTAGCAGTTAATGTTGAGTTTTATCACAAGTAATCAAAGAACAAGAGAATACAGTAGAAGTGAAGGTCCATTAAAGAGAGACAAAATCTTGGCGTCATGACTACAATCAGAAAAGCAAAGACAATTTCCATAATGTAATAGTGCAAGACTTCAAGTCAGAAAATCTTTTGAGCTGTCATACACAGATTTGTAGTCTTCAAACCCTAACCCACAATCAAGAATACACATTGGAATCACAACCACAGTAACAATATGTCTGTCATAGACCAATATTATCACTATCTAAACAATTAATTTACAGTCTACATGGCTGGAAAGAGAAAGAAATCTAGATATGACAAAGCAAAGTTGCAATACCAAACAATGATCATCGTCACCATAAATGCACATATACAATAAAAGACAATGAATACTTGCAAATGAGCTACAACTACTATTTTTCAAAACCATGCAGATTTACAGCCAAAGAAGCCAAAATTATTTTCCAAGAAAATAGTTCAAGTCAAAAATAACTAGGGTTTGAGAAAGCCCTTTGGGGGCACCATCGAAGTAATTTTTTTAGTTTTCATAGTCACCATGAATTTCAAGAGCTCATTAAAATAATAAGAATGAAAGAATGCTATTATTAGGGTGTTAATCAAAACCCTATACATAGTAAACACAATGAGTGCATGAAAGCCTTTTCTAAAAACCCTAAAATATATGTGCAAAGGAAAGTTAAGCTTTACACTCAAAATCTTTCGAGAGATAGCAACATGCGAAAGGAGTGAAGAAGAAAGCATTCACATACCATGTTATTATCAATTGAGAAGTTTGATCTCATGTAAAGCAGATGAAGTCATGTGTCTAAGACCAAGACATAGATCAAAACCCTATCTCAAAGTAAAAGAGTGCATGTGGTCGCCACAGAGAGTTCCTTCAAAAGAAAACATAGATAAAAAATGAAGGAATAGTCTTTTTTTAGGGTTCAAAGACTTCTATTTGTTGCATGTCCTAATAAAATGGGCTTTGTAATTCTTTTAATTTATTGTAAAAAAAACAAAGAGTGCATGCATCATATGTGCCAGGGTCATGACTTATTGTATCATGCAACCTAGCCTTTTCCAAGCCCATGTGTATAGGGCCAAAAGAACTTTGAGTTCTTTTTATTTTGTAAATTATAATTTAATATATACTAATTAAAGCTTAAAATATAAAAGCTTTAATTAATATATATTAAATTATAATAAGTGTCACAAATATTCCTTTAAAAAATATATTATATTTATAATTAATATAAATTTATTAAAAGACTTATTTTATAAAATCTTAATAAATTTATATTAAATTATAAAATATTAAAGGAAAATTAATATTTTTATTCCAACAATTAAGTAAAATGAATTGTTTTATTTTACTGTTGGAATAAAACTATTTTTGAAAGAAATAAAGAAGATAGAAAAGTCATGCATTTTTAGGACAGGGAGTTTGTTTTCTTCAAGGAGCTATTTTTAGCAACTCATAATCATGCAGATTTTCAACATAAGGGGGATTGCTTTTTCCTTGGCTATATTTAGCAGACACATGCATATTTTTGGACGGGGAGTTTGCTTTTTCAGATTGGCTATTTTTGGCAGAGTTGATAGTTCTATATTTGGCAAGTGGGTGTCTTTTTCATGCAGTTTGAGCTAGAGGCCTATTTTCAGCATCAGAGGTTATTTTTGGTAGGGTTATGCATGAGTTTTTTAGGGTATTTTGGGCAAATTCACCCAACACTTTTTCTCATGCAGTTTTTTATTTTAGGGTTTTTGAAGAAGAATCTTCTATATATTCTTTTCTCCTCCTTTTTCCCCTCTGGTTCTTTCTTTTTTGCATACACATTTTTGCAAAAAAAGCATTGTATCTAAGCACTATAGTCTTTCAGTTTTATAACAAGATTCCTTTGATATTACAGAGTTTCCTGTGTTTGCCTTGGTAATTGTGCATGTTCACTTACAGATTTGATAGAGATTTACTATGTTTTTTTATCTAGAAACCTTTGAATTTATGTCTCTTTTATGTGCGTGTATCCTTGCTTTTCATATAATCATAGGTTTTAGGTTCTATAAAAAAGGTATTTGTCAATTTGGTTGTAAAACTGGTTTTCCTTCTAAGTTTACGATTCCCTTAGCCTTCCTAGGAAATATTTATGCGGTTGAAGAGTAAAATTGTTTTGTGTGGACGAAGTTCTGTCACATTTTTGTGGGTTTTTAGGCTATTATCATTATCATTTTGGTGTATCACCTCCTAGTTTAGTTGCAATTTTCAATATTTTAAGATTATTTCTCACTCTTTTCCACATCGGTCATTTATTTTTAGGGGGGATTCAAGGGAAGTGGGCCCATAACCCAAAGATTCACCTTCAACTTGAGCAACCCACAGGCTCGAAGGTGTTTCCACGTTTCACAAGATTGCTTGGTTTTGCACTTCGCATCACGGGTGCAATCCTTTGTGACAATAGTCACAAAAAAACGAGAGAGAGAGAGAGAGAGAGAGAGAGAGAGAGAGAGAGAGAGAGAGAGAGAGAGAGAGAGAGAGAGTCTACGACATGAATGAATCTAACCATGCAAACCGGCTGCCTCCACATCTTTCTCATTACTGTTTAGGGAAGGTGGACGACATGCAAGAGGAGCATCTTTGAGCATAATAGATGGAGCTATCACAAGTTCCAAACAAGGACCATGCTCTAATGATGAGTCACTTTGTCTGTTACTTGGATCTTGGATTAATGCTTTTAAAAATCATTTAGATAAATCATTGTCAACATCAATATTCATTATCATCATCTGAGATATTAGGATCAACACTTTCATTATTAATAACATTTTCACCTATTTCTTCATCAAGATTGACAAAAATAGGAGCTCTAATAGGAATAGAACTTGAACCATACTTTGTTTTAATCATTTTGCGTCTTGGAGATTTAGGTTGAGCTTCTTCATTAGGAGAAGGTTGAGCAAATGGGATTATATCAAGAGTTGGTGTCTACGGGGAAGAAGTGGTTTGGGAAGCAAGTTCAAGAGCTCTCGCACAATGTCTCTATTAGCGTTCTCTCAAACAACGGTTTCATTTAGTTTTAGCTGAAGGTTGTGAATGTTTAGGTTCATCAGGCGCAGGCTTATTTTATTCTTTGAAGGAAGGATACATAGGGGAAGGTCTTTTAGGTTGAACAATAGGAGAGGTCGGTCACTTCCCTTTGTAAGATGTAGGAGGTGGAACTGTACCATATAAAGGAGGAATAGGAGGTGTAGGAAGGAGACTAGGTCCATCATGAGGAGGAGGAATAAGTCTATCCTTAGGAGGAATAATATGTTTATCCTTGGGAGGAAGAATAGACTCATCCTTAGAAGAAGGAATAGATTCTTCCTTAGGAGAAAGAATATTTCTATCCTTAGGAGGAAGAATAGACTTATCTAGAAGAAGAGGCATATGATCATTAGTTGGAGGAAGAATAAGTTTTGGATTTATAGGTTTACTCAAGGATAAAATCATCTCATTCTTCCATTTTTGATAAGATTGAAAAAGAGAATCACTTCTCGATTTAAGAGGTTGGAATTGTTCAGACAAAAAATAATCAAGACAAACATCTCTTTGTCTAATCGTGGGCTAGTACATTATATGATTAATGGTTATGATATTGTCATCAAGAGGGAATTTCAAGCATTTATGAACAGTAGAAGGGGTCTCTTTCATGGAAGAGAGCCAAGGATGCCCCAAATTCACATAAAATTGTTTTGATATAGAAATTATAGCAAAGTTAACATCTAAAGCTTTAGTACCAACCTCAACAGGAAGAGAAATAGAACCAATGGAGGGACAAGAGAAACCATCAAAGATTTTAATCACCACATCAGATTTCTCATATGCCACTTGATACAATTGTAAAGTATAAAGAAATTCTTCAGTTATCACATTAACCATACAAGATGGATCAATGAGCACCCCTCAAGAGGGTATCCCTTTGATTCTCACAGTGATATATAATGGGCCATCAAGAACTTCAATAGTCTCACTAGGATCAAATGTAATGCATAAGTCCTTAGGAGGCTCATTTTTATCAATGAGGTTCACCACATTATTAGACTCAAGGCCAAGATATTTGGGAGAGAAGGCAAGACGATCAATCTCAATCACATCATTGTAATGAGAAGGTAATGGATCAATGAAAATCTGAAGGTTTTGATTAGGAGGAGCTACTGATTTATTTCCTTTATCATTCACACTAGCCACAAATATAGTATTGTTATCAATCAAGTCTTGAATCTTACTTCTCAAGGAATAACACTTTTCAGTATCATGATTGGGTTGACGATGATATTGACAAAAAGATTTGGAATTTAAGGTAGGTGACAAAGGATTACTTGTATTAATTTGTTTAATGGGGGGGTTTCAATACATTCCTTTGTACTAATTGCATCATAATATTATGCAAAGATTCAAGAGGAGTGAATTTTTTTCTAAAGTATTTGGACAAAGGAGGCACACCTGTTGTTGCGGCTGCTACTTGAGTGTTGTTGTTGTCATTGAACTTGATGAGTCCCTTATTCTATTTGAACTTCACAAAAGGTTGTTGAGCACTTTCACCTTTATCATTCAGAGCCATTGAAGGTGATTGTTCCAATTGACTCACCGTAATGTCATAATTATGAAATATTGTGCACAACTGTGTAAAGGAACTAAACTTAGAAAATAGTAGTTTATCCCTAATATCTTTTTGCGAATTAGAAATGAAAATTCTTTGAATATCTTAATCAGGCACATAAAATGAAATTTGAGAATACAGATGTTTATATCTACCAATGAAATCAATCACTTTTTCTTTAGCACCTTGCTTGCAATGCATCATATCAGTCAAAGTAATCTTAAGACCAATATTATTGTGAAATTGTTGAATCAAAGCATTGGCAAATTGTTGAAATGAAGTAATAGAATAAGGAAGCAAAGAACAATACCATTGCAAAGCTTTATCCCTTAGTGTTCTAGTAAACAATTTAGCCAACAATCTTTGGTCATGAGGAAAGTCACTACACAATGTTTGAAATGTTTTAACATGAGTCAAAGGATCACCTTTTCCATTATAAAGCTCCAATTGAAGAACTTCTACATGTTTATGAGGGATAGCTCAAACAATGCCATTAAATAATGGGCCCGCTACATCAAATGTGGGCACATTATACTTAGATTGATTCATAGAAGCGATTTATTGTTGTAAGGAAGACACTGTTTGGGCTAGACTATTGATGGTAGCTTTAGTGGAAGGACTGAAATTGGACATGTTGGATTGGGAAGGAGGGATAACATTTTTGAATGAAGTAAGGGATTGAGAATAAGGATGGATGTTGTTATATGAAGGCGAGGGTTGAGAATAAGGGGTGGAACACTATGATAAGTAGGTATTGGAGAAGATTGGGTAACAAATGGAAGACTTGTAGGAGGAGGTATGAAGGAATTATGATTAGAGGAGTTTCCCCCTTGACTAATATTTGTAGGTATGACATTTTGTTTAGAGGTAGCCATGATGTTGTATGTAAAAGTAGGAACACTAGCCATAGGAGTAGTCATAGGAATGGAATGATTAACTTGACTAGGAGGTAGTGTGTAACCAAGGACTTCAACACAACTCTTCATAGGCATAATATTAGTATCAACAATATGAGCAATACCATGCAACACATCAACACCAATTTTATCACTTTGAACCATTCTTTTTAATTCTTCAATCAATGGTAGAGCTTCACTTTCCAGGTATTGTTGACTCATCCATTGTTGAAGGTTTTCAAATTGATTGTCAATCTTTGCCAATTGGTCAATGGAAACCCTAATTAGTGATTCATCCACATCATGAGAATTATGTAAAGAATGAGGATAAATGACATCATTTCTAGGATTGGAAGAACCACCACATCCTCATGGAATAAGTTATCCAAATTAGGCTCCAACTCCTCGGTAATTAAACCTTGGGAAGCCTTAATTCTACAACTTCTTCTCACAGGGATATTTTAGGTTGGACTAATAGTAGTAAAACTCATGCACTAAGGGAGGGAAATTGGAAATTAAAAATTTGCAAAATAATCAAATAATGCAAAATTTTAGAAAAATGATTATTCAAAATAAGCAAATTGATTTGTGATTCGAAAAGATAAAGAACAAGTGTGACAAATTATGCACCCCCCTAGGAAATTTAAATTTAAAATTAGATCTTTGTGAAAATAACCTCTTAATTTTAAAATTTAAATTTAAAATTAGATCTAAGGTTGTAATTTTGAAATTGAACTAATTAATCCAAGATTGGGCAACCCACAAGGTTAATTTAAATTTAAAAATTAGGGTTTTAGTGAAATAAACTGCTAAAGTTTTAACATTTGCAAGGAAATCAAACTTGTAAATGAAAATTTTAATTTTAAATTGTATAAAAAATTAGATCCAAGAACATAAATCATAATAAAGGTGTAAGGAGTCAGGTTCACCAAAATATAATGGTGAAAAATTAGGGTTTACACCATTAGAGGTATGAAACCCACTAATTTGCCATTACATTCAAAAGAGGGAGGGAATCCAATTGATCCAATCCCAAATCAAGAATGATAAGGACTAAATACTGAATGGATTTAAGGATGGTGTGAATAAATTGACCCTCTTTTGTGATTTGAAATGCTGAACTACGATAAAGTGCTAAAAAATGAAGGTAAAAACGCGAAAACAATGAGCTACAGATGCAGGATTTTTCACATACACCTAGATCTGAGAGGTATATGTAGATTCATATATGATCCTCGAAAAAGCTCCAAAAATGTTGAGACTGGTGTGCCTGTCGCCCTGGTCCTCCTACTTTTTTGTACGCCAAATAGGGTTGATTCATCTCTGCAAATAGTGTCTATTCTAAAGAGTACAACTCCATACCTATTTCCTGCACACAGAAAGAAAGGGAAATAGGTTGGGAACAGGGGCTTGCTTTAGGTCAAACCTTGGTTTTGGAATTAACCATGAAATTGAGATAAAGATAATTGAAACAGTTGTAATGAAAAGTTCTCCTTTTGAGGGAGATGTTGAATAATGTCTGAAAATGAAATGATGTACCTCCTTGTGAAGTTTTGTTTGTCCCCACATGAAATTAGGGCTTGATGAAGTCTTCAAAAAAATAGAATGAAAGATGTCTACTTCAATGCTTGAATCTTGACTTTATTGCTGCTCCAAGGCTTGAAGGAAAATTGATTAATGCTCAATTTCTTGATTGATTGATCTCATATGTGTGCTCTTGATAATTGATAGATGATTGATAGATGTCAAATGAGAGGGGAAAACCTCCTTTCATACTTGCTTGTTGGATAGATTTCCAATTTCTCGACATGAACCGACTCATAGCAAGAAATCGTACTCAAACTTGAAATAGGACCAAGGGTTCAAAGGGGGCCCAAATTAGGGGGGACCAGGGCATGGTGCTTTAGTCGTACCCCTTTTTAGGGCTAGGATAATATGTCGAGTGCATAGGAAAAGTAGACAATGATGCAATTTATGAGGGGTATGAGCATAATCAAGTCCCAATCAGGCCAAGGGATGTAAACGATAAGGTAGGGACCTAATGCGCTCAAAATTATACAAGGGTGCAATTTTAGGACACTACAAGTCCAAGAACAATGGATCTAAAAACCACCTAAACCCTAGTTTGGGTATAAGATCCTTGGTAAAAAAAAACTCATTACAAAGAATTCGTTGAAATATTTAGCAAACCTCATCATTCTTAATATACACAATATTTAGGGAATTTTTGGCCCCCTCAAGATTAATAATAAGTTAAATGTTGAAACATATCATGATTACTATCATTATTGACCATGCTACTATCATAGGCATTAGTAGTCTTCTTTTGAAATCCACATTATTGAACCCTTATTGCCCAAAGTTCAAGTACATAGCTTGACAAACTAAAAAAAAAATTTCATGCATACAGGGAAAATATTAGGAATTATCAAACTCTATAGAACAAGTTTCTTTCTATGTCATAAACACACACACTTCCTTGCAAATGGGGACCCCCTATTTTGCTTGTTAGCTTAGTTTTGCTTAGGTTCGACAATAGTGTCAATGTCTCTAGCCTAAGAGTGAGAAGGGTTTGGTTTTGTCAAGTCCTGAAGTGGGCTGAGAAATGAAATTGTAAAAGAAAGACTTGTGTAAAAGTGGGCGACAAGAGTGAAAATTATGAAATTCTGATTTGGAAAAGTGAGAATTCAAAACTTGAAGTTTGAAAATGAAAAAATAGAGAAGAACAGTGTGAATTTAAATTCCTTGCACAAAAGTGTGAAAGTGATGTGAAATGAAGGGAAGGTAATTGAATACTCTAAGATGAAACAATTCAAATTTTACAATGCATTTAAACTTCAATTCTGCGCATTCATCTTGTAAGCTCCATCAACATTTGTGCAAATATTAGAAGAGATTCTGCCAAATATTGCATGATCACCTCAAATCTCCACTCAAGAATGTAGCGCCTTAGTCAATATCCACGCATTGAAGAGGAAATCTTTTTCTGATTAAAGCAATAAAATAGAGAACAATTCTATGAGAAGAGAGTGAATTGGATTGATTTAGTTCCTATTAAGTTTTCAAAGTTGGAAAATTTTGTCTTTCACAAATATAAGTGCAAAGTGAAAAAATGAAAGAAAATAATGTGGAATGAAGAGGAAAGGGTGGAAGTTAGAACCTATAAATTGTTAAAATTTGTAATGAATTTCAAAATTTGTTTGACAATTTATGTAAAACCACTTTGCATTTCCACTAAAAAATGTAAGGCACCTTGCAAACCCTTTTGAAATTACAAGAAAAAGGTAATAGTCCACCAAAAAATGCAAGACTAGGAAGGAATTCCACTAGAAATTGTTGAACAACCTTGAATTTCCACCCAACAATGTTGAACCATGTGGAATCCCCACTGTCCTCTAACTCCGATAAAAAATGCAAGATCCCTCGCAATCCCTCTCAACATTGCAAGATCACCTTGGATTTGCGCTCAACAATGCAATAAATATCAAGAATTATGTCCAACTGTTTGAAAAATTTGTGCATGAACAAGGGGTTTACAAGGATATTGAATTTGCAAGGGAAAATGAAAATGCAAGTGTCAAAGAGGAAGGTCGACCTAGAGTGGGAACTGTGGGTTTCCCTCTAAGGTATTAAGGTAAAATCTTGAAAAATAAACAATGTGAATGATCTTTCATATTCAACCCTTGATAGAATACATGGAGTGCCTATAAAAGATGAAATCACAAGAGTCACTCTTGCAATGCAATTTAGTCCACAACAAATAAAGAGAAACTTCTATAGCAGATAAGTGCAATTTTCGACAAGGAAATTAGGTTTTTGAGTCAAGTATTGAAGGAAAAAAGAGAGAAGTGCTTGATGTTTCGGAGAACCAAGATAGGGAGTGAATTCAATAGAAAAAAGGTCATTTGTGAAGGAAAAACAAGTTATTCACATGTAGATCTGAACAAACTTCTTCCCCAATTTGAGCATTCTAGTTTTCAAACATCATTTCCAGAAAACTCTGAGTTCAAGAGTGTCATTTCCAAATTGGAACTCATTAAAGTGCATTTTTGTTGAAATTTTTGTGAAAAGTAAGAATAAGGGTTTAGGAAGTTTCGTAAAATCATTTTTGTGCATACATTTTGATTGTGAAGTGAATGTGAAAATTTAATTTTTGAAAATTCAAAATTGATTATTTCTTTTCACAATTTCTTTGGAAGAATATTTTGCATGAATGTCTTTAAAATCTTCCACAAGAGTATTAGGCATGAAATGCATATATTTAAGTTTGGAATTCCATGTTCTTTTCATGAATTTGTTTGGAATTCTAAAATCTAGAATTGATAAAATTATTTATCCATGACTTTAATTCAAAGAATTATTCCTTTTTAGGATTGATGAAAGGAAACTAATGATGAATAAAGGATAAGGACTCAATAATGTGAGGAAAGATAAGATTAATATATTCAAGAAGGGGACAAAGAAGGACATCACAAAATGAAGGATGCAACTATGATAAGGAAGTCAAGTTCAAGGATATCCAAGAGGGAGGATGGTGAAGATGAAGATGGAAGTGCATATTGAAGCCTAAAGAAAGCATTTTCAAGTTTTAAAAAAAGTTAATCAAAGTTAGAAGCTCATTCGATGGAGATATAAAGAATGATATTATATCTTATAAAGATGATGCAATTTGGGAATATGAACCATCACAATTAGTCAAAACCAAATGATGTTGAGCATCAAGAGATATTATTGGAGGTACAAAGACTTTTTTGTGATGATATAGATGTGGAGTTGTAACAAAGAGATAAGAGAAGAATGGAGAAACTTTGTAAAATATGCAAGTTAAGGTGGCACCTACTCACCTCCACCAATCAAATAATCCAAAGTCAACATATCCAGATTCATCAAACTTGACTCATCCAAATAAGAGGATATGGGCATGTAGGAGCCATTAAATAGTATATTACAACCTTTTTTCTTATTGTTCCTTTCTCTAAAAATAATATGTATTCAAAGAATTCCAATTTTCTCACTGGTAGGCATTAAATGTATGCAGTGTTAGTTTTTGATTAAGGAAAAAACAGGTTTTGAAGGGACCTGAAACCCTTTAACATATCATATTACAAAAGGCTTCTTAATCATATAACCATGTAATAAGACAATGGCCAAAAGATAGAAAAAGACCAGCACAAAACCAGACATCACCAAATAGACAACAAAAAGAAAAGATTAGTTCCAATTTTTTAGGGCCTCAAGCGCCTCAACTTCCAGCTGAGTTATATTGAGGGTAATCTTATTCAACGCCTATATTTCTTGATAAGGATATTTCTTCTTCAAATTGGCTCTAGTTCTCTTAGACGGCCCAAAAGCATCATCCTACTTCTTCTCAATGGTATCAACATCAATTGTGGTCCCTTCCCCATATAGACTTTACAACTTTTCCACCATAGTATCGATACTTTTAGTATAATTTTTCCCAATTTTGTGGCTATAAGTCACCAAGGAGATGAGGTTTTCATTGACTTTGTGACATTTACTTTCCACTTGTTTGAGTCTACCCTCATACTCTTTCTTCATTTTCTCTTCCAGGTTTGTAATAATGCTATCATATTATTTCTTGAGATCATTCCTTGTGCTCACGGTTTTCTACACGGAATCAACAATAGCTCTCCTCTTATCAACACTCCATTGTTTTGCACCTTTGGTATCCTGTTTATTGGTCATTGCCTAGAGCTATACATTAATTTCCTTGATTTCATGGAAGACCCACTTGAACATTTTGAAATTGTTCACAACAGAGTCTCAAGCAAAGGCCAAGACATCATCAGGGTTCTCTTTGTCCAATCCAAGAAGGGGGGAATTAACATTGAGGTCATTCGGGAAGGGAGGTCTATCATTCCTCTTTGAGATAGGTTCATACTTATCTAGCATAGAATTATGAGATAACAAAGAATCCTAATTAGAAATAGTAACACGGGATGCTCTGCTTATTTTTGCCTTATGGCCATGCTTAGGGATGGAAACCAACTCAGAATCAGTATATTCTAGCTCAATATGCCATTCATCCTCATCAGAGGGGAGGATAACGGATTCATCTTCTTCAGTCTGAGTGGACGGAACCAACATTTTGGAGGATGGAGAGGGTAGA
Source organism: Cryptomeria japonica (assembly GCF_030272615.1). Classification (NCBI taxonomy): domain Eukaryota; kingdom Viridiplantae; phylum Streptophyta; class Pinopsida; order Cupressales; family Cupressaceae; genus Cryptomeria; species Cryptomeria japonica. The sequence goes on from NC_081413.1 coordinate 484,744,684, forward strand.
GTCTTAACATACTCATGAATAAAAAATAACAAACCCCTGTGTAGAACAAGGTTTTTCTTATTCTTCCTATTGTCTTTGATGCTGGCATTGATAAATGAAAGCAAAAATAAAGGAAAAGATATCTTCACCTTATGCCTAAGGTGATTTAACAAGACAAAATGGTGCCCATAAGCCCTAGTATATCTACCATCAAAGGTAATATACTTCATGAGAACAAAAAGAAAAGAGTGCCAAATAGTTTTGATTTTACTTGTGTCATAGCTTCTCTTGTCCACTTTGGCCAGTTGCTTCCTTTCCATCTTGTCCTTGGGAAATTTCTTCACAACAACATCAGACATTTTCTTTTCCCTATAAAACTTTGCCCCTTCCATGGACAATCCGATAACCTCTACGATTAATTTTTCATCAGTCTTTATGATTCTGCCACCTAACTGAATCTTCCCATCCTTCAAGCCCTTAGAAATTTTTTTGGTGACACCAGCATCAGCTCCATGCAGCCTCTCAATGGAATGGGTAAGGCCCCCATGATCCAAAATTTTCCATATGGTTTTATCCTTTTTCACCTCTTCATAGTCCAAGGGTTCCACCCTTCTTCTCTCACCTCTCATGATCACAAAAATGGCGGAAATGTGTAGCTATAGAAAAACCTAGCAGAAGCTAGAAGCCACCTCAAAAGCGTGTGGAAATTGGAGGAGAAACAATAACTCACAACTCTATTTAATAATATCTCAAACCATCATATTGGAAAGTGACATCTACAATCATTAAAATGAGTTGGCTTGTCTAGCATGGGACAAGTCGTATGACATCAAGGCCTTAACATCGATTGATAAGCTATCCCCAAGGCTCAAAAACTTTTCATAATTGCTTCTAACTCCCATATTGGAAAAATGATTGGCTAGACCATTCACTTCACGGTAGGCATGGGATATTTTAATTTTTTGAAAAGACCTTATAATATCCATGTATTTCTCAATCCAAATTTTAATAGTCCATGAAGGTTTTTGTTGTCCTTTTAGGCATTGAATGATATTGTTAGAGTCCCCTTCTAGCCAAACTAACTTGACGTTAATACTCTTAGCTAATTTATGACCATGGTAGGATGCAATAGCTTCATCAAGGTGGTTTTTCTAAGATCCCAAGGGGAGTGCCACCGCTGAAATAAGCCTTCCATTATCATCTCTTATCACTCCCCCACACCCAGCCAGCCCCAGATTTCCTTTAGCCGCCCCATCAAAGTTAACTTTCACCCATCCAATAGGAGGAAGGATACAATGAGTATTATCCCTCAAACATTTAACCAATCTGGGAGTAACAGACACATCTATTTTAATGTTCCAACTAATGGAAACCTGAGAATCATAGGCAGAGAAAAAGGAGTTCACCTTCTTAAAAAAATTAGCTATAGCATAATGAAAGTTTTCTATGTATGAGGTGTTAGTTATAACTAACCTCACCTTAGGGTTTTATTGTTTAATCTTGGCAAGTGATTTATAATTAATATAGGCCCTTGGTTTGTAATTGAGAGATCTATATAAAGCTTGGCATTTTCATTTGTAAAGAGGGAGGAGATTAGAAATTGTTGTTGAGACTATGTTGGAATAAATACATAATTTTCATTGAAGATATAGTGACCATTTGTATGAAGTTTCAACATTTTTCATGGTTTCTACTTCTCAATATTTAGTTGAAGTTCATTGATTTTAATGGTGAAATTCAAATATATTTGAGTTTCTTACTCAAGATTCATAACAGAAGAACCAACATAGAAAACGACTCAAAATAGGTTAATCGAGTGCATCTTGGTCCCTTAGACTGCTGGGTCTCATGGATGTTATTAAAATTACTTCATTCATTCATATAAAACATTCACCTCGTGTCAATCTTATTTTTGATGGAATTATGAGTGAAGATGACACAAAGAATCCACATAGTATGAGTGTTGAAGATAGTAATTCTCTGAATATATCCTAAATGGGACCAAAACCTAAAGAAGATAAAATAAGATAGACATGGAAACATAGAGAAGAAGAAATGGGAATGTGTTCAAATGTTGAGAATAAATAATATGATATTAAGAGAAGGTGCTCAAATATGAAAATAAAGAGAAAATGCATGCATATCATAGTGAGACAAGGGTAACATAATTAGAAGAAAGGTCAAGAGATGAAAAAGAAATGAGAGATGATGAAAACACAATAATAATAAATTAGAAGAAAACTTATAAAATTTAGGTAGAGAATTAAGGATATAAGGAGAATGAGGTAGGGTAGAGGATTGTAGTTTTATATCTTAATTTTACACAATCAAAGTTTTTGAATTATATGCTGATATTTTATCAAATTTTAGTATGTTTTATTATATGAGTGAATAATTGAAATTATTGTTTTGATTTTTAGATATTAATGAGAAATGCAAGATGCTTTGTTATGAAGGTAATGATTTTTAATTAGATCACTTCAAAATTATGATTAATCCTTATAAAAGAAGGGTTCAAAAATCCAATAAAAAAAAGAAGGGTTCCAATAGCCATACACTAAATCCACTAAAATATATGATAAACTTGCTATTTGTATGCAAATAATTATATAATTTTAATCATAAATTGTCATCCACCTAAATATTATCCTTTGGATGCATATATGCATTTGGGTGGACCTCAAAATCAAATCCCTGAGATCTCAGTGTTTTCATGAGCACAAAAATCGAATTAATTATGTCTACATATTTTTTGTCGGATCTTTTATTGTGTGACCATGTTGTGAGATGAGTAATGAGTTCAAATTGAAAAATTTGTTGCATTTTTCAATTATTTATGCCAAATTCATTGTCTTAGGCAAGTGTGGCTTCTAACACTTCCCCCCCCCCTTAAATCATTAATGAATTTTAATTTTATTAAGTGAAATGATTGGAAAATTTTAATGAATTTTATTTTATTTTCAGGTAAATGGTTGCCAAATTGTAGTAGATATTTGTAGAGTTCCTTGACTCATGAAAAAATATTCATAATATTAGGCAAGGTAAAGGATCTAGTAGCCACCCACCTTAACTTCGTGCACACTAAGCTCCTAAATTGTACAAAGGATTTTGATGATATTTTTGAGTTTCTTTGTATGTGAATTTAGAGCTTAAAGCTATTGCTTTAGCTTTTGGATACTTACAACAAACGAGGGAGGATCAATTATGTGCACAAAGGTTAAAAAAAATGGTCATATAGAGATGTCCAATACCTATTCATAAATGTCCCAATAATCATGCACTACAACCACAAAAAAATACATAAATTGCACAACTGATCCAATACATATTCCTTTAATAAATGTTTTGACCAATACTTATGCACAAACGCCCTAGACCTATGGTTACCAAAAAAGATGTACAATATATATAATTAAATATTCCTGATTAACTATTGGGTGCATAAGTGAACGACTATTGTTACATGTGAAATATTTAATGGGTTTTTAATTATCATGTATTTTGGGTATTTTTAAAGATAGTAATTGGAGGATTAGGATTACAAGATGTGAACAAAGACAATTATTGGAACATGGGCAACTACTAGATCCTTTCTATGTATGTCTTTTGCTTGGTTTATTTTTTCAAACACATTAACTATGAAATTGGGATGGATATAGGGTTGATTTGAAGCTGTAATATGATGTCCATGAAATCCAAAATGAGTTGGGCAGATCCAAGAAGTGACTTACAAATCTAAAAACTTATATTTTTTTAGAGGACGTGAATGGAGTTTCCTACCTTTGTGTGCTCAATTGTGCATTAATGCACAACATCATGGACTAGAAAACCATCCATTTTCATTTTCATTTCTCATCAACAAACATAATATTTTTTATTGAAATATATAGAGTTAATGGTTAGAAAGCAAATATATTTAGTTTTATTTACTAGTTATATGACACTAGCTTTTTTTCACTACTGACAATAACAAAATTACTAGTAGAGATGTTGTGCCTATTTTAGGTTTAAAACCAAGCTTAGTTGATGCTTGTACAAGCCAATAGCATCTTGTTTCAAAGACCTAATTTTCTTTTGAAGGAGTGTAGCAAGGCAGATGGGCTAGTAGTTGTGCAAGTTAATATTTTGGAGTATGTAGTGGTTATATGGAATTTTGTAGTACTTTCAATATTTTATTTACCATAAATGGTCTCTTATCTATATGCAATTAAGGTTTGAAAGTGTGACTTTCACACAACTTACCACATGAACACATCCAGTGAGAGAATGAATTTTAAAAGATTCAAACAAAATTAGTCATGGAATCCCTAGTAGTTGAACAAAACAATATCATTTCTTGTTATAAAAATATAATATTCTTATTTAAAATATAACTTATATACAACCTAAATGATCTCAATACATTTTGATAATGATAAATCTTGTTATCTCTAATATTTATATTTAACATAAATATTATGTCTCCCTTTCCCCTGAGATTCTGGATTTGACTATAAGTGCAAATTCCATTGAAATAAGAGGAGTAATTAGTTATTGCAAGTTGCCATGTTGATCATTCTTTTTTCAAGAGTTTATAATTTATTTATGTATATTCTATTAAACATTTTCCCTTTGAATTAAGATTTAGTCTTTGGTATTTAGTATAATCAAATCAATTTAATTCACAATAACCCTAATTGGGGATATTACAAGAAATGACCCAATAATCAAACATAATTACTATTTATTGTTATAAAAA